>NC_143260.1:93032272-95432272 GCF_984573655.1 Nuphar pumila | reverse complement strand
AAAATTTGAGAGATTGTCTTTAAAAACCACCCAAAACCCTAAATGCCTGGTTCTTGCCTTGGGAAATGCACCGCCCAGCTCGCCACTTTCCTTCCCCTTCTCTCCTCTTTCTTCCCCATTGTCTTCTCCAACGCCATTTCATTCTTCTCTCCACAATCTCCTCCATCACCGAGTGGTCGGCTGTCTTGACCAAGGAGGCTCCATCGTCCTCTCCTTACCGCCCTTTCCTTCCCTTCCTTCTCATTTTGCTGTGCTAAATGGATTTTACCTGTTTTGAGTTGTGCTTTGCAGGTGCAACAGCGTGGAGCGTCTCACCTACTGGTTACATCGTCTGCAACTCGTAGGTGGCCGGACTCTAGCCGACTTCTTCCCCTTGTCTCAATCGGTGACTTCCCCTGCAGCTGCAACCCAAGCATGTGCGACAGCAGCAAATCAATACCTAGCATCTCCAGCAGCTTGAAGGACGTCCTCTCTAGAGCTTGAACCATTCTCTTTGCACCCCTTCAATCCTTGGATTACCGGAAGAGGCCACCGATGATATTAAGTTGCAGTAAGAGCAATTCATCCCAGTGGTCGATCGTCACATCAGTTAAATGATGAAAATGCCCTTGCACTCGCGGGCTTAAGTCACTGCGTGTTTCTTTTTCGTTCTTGTTCAAATTTGATTTCATTGTAATATTCTCTATAATTAAACATGTTATTTATCAATAAAATACAATATTTAGTTTTAATCTAAGTGTATCTCGTTCTCTGTTGATCGATTCGACTCACCACTTATGTGGAAAATCACTTTTATTACTTGATTGGTGATTTTCCAAAACGCTTTCAATGATAAAATAATGTTTTAAAATAATGATTACAAAAATCCGATCATATACCCAAACCTGTTTCATTCCCTATTTTAACCATGTTTTTTCCTTTATATGGAGCACAAATCTATAGAGAATTCAGATCATTGGTGATGTGATGTCATGCTTTGGAGTCATGTTACCAATTTCCATCATCAAAGGTGAGAGAACGAAGCCTAAGCATACTAGGCTTGGGGCTGAGATGCGTTCACTTCACTTTTTGAATTTCTTGTTGCAAGTAATTTGGTACCACTATGCATTACAAGAAAACACGTTATTACAGACGATATTTATCATCAGTTATATATAATTTATAGTCAACAATAACATAAATGATGATAAATATCATCACCAAATGTGTCAGCTTTTTACCATCAATTATATTACTATTTTCAATGATAATTATATATCATCATTTTATAAAAAATAAATTCGATGATGGATATAGTTGGTATTAAACGGTCAGCTCTAGGATGTCATCGGTAATGTTACCCCTAAAGTGAAAATAAATATCATCGACTGTAGTAATTAAATTCAATGATAAATATCATCAACTCTATTTAACATCAACGATAATACTTATCGTTAATTCTTCATTAAAAGGGATGATAATTATCATCATATTGATATTGAAAAATCATATATGTTCAAATAGCCAAACATAAATATCATCGGTTATGCTAGTTAAAACAGATGATAAATATTGTTGGCTATATTATTTTATGTCGATGATAAATATCGTCGGTTATATATTAAAGTCGACAATAATTATCATCGCCATTGACTATTGAAAAATGATATTGTTCAAATAGCCAATGATAAATATCGCCAACTATGTTATTTAAAACCGACGATAAATATCATTGGCTATGTTATTTTAAGTCGATGATAAATAGTATCAATTATACATTAAAGTCGACAATAATTATTGTCGCCATTGACTATTAAAAAATCATATATGTTCAAATAGCTGATGATAAATATCATCAATTATATTTAAAAAGTTGATGATATATATCATCGCCATTGACTATAATTTTTTTTTTTTACAAATATAAACACTGGTAATTTCTTTTAAAGAGTAATACAAACAAATAGCACAAATCATCTTAGAAGTAAAAAACAAAAAATAGTAAACAAACAAATAACAATTAAATAAAAGTTGAGAATTCACCAAACTCTCTACATCATCATCTTGTCTGGCATACTTTGGCTTTCATTTTCTCGATTCAAAATCGAACTACAGTATTTTCTTTGTGCAGTGAAACAGTCGACCAGCATGCATTCTTGGAGGCTTATCTCCATAACTGCTCATTGGATCGTTGTGATTATTGTGGTGTTTGAAAGTTAACATACTCCTTTTTTTGTCTTTTTTTCTATTTTTTTTATTCTCAGTGCAAGTGGAAGAAAAATAAGTAGCATTAGTCGAAATCCGGGCAACAGTGCCTATTCAACACTTGTTTTAGGAGTGCTTCTGGAGCCATATCTCGACACTTGTATGTCAGTTTATAGCATGCCATATGTCATTAGAAATATATTTTTATTTGCTTTCTTTTCTCTGTTGAGAGTTTTACTGACTTGTATCATCTTCAGAGTCTAAATTCAGTAGCAAAGTCTACTTATGTTTCTTGATTTAGAAGTATTTCAGAAAAAAACCCATTATCGAATTGGATTGGATTTTCTTTGGGTTTCGGAGCCCTCACTCCTCTAATTTGTGTCTACATTTACTACTTTTTTTGTGTTGTGTGTGGTGTTTGGACTCGAATATACCTTTTAGATAAAATCCATATTCGAATTCAAAGATCCAATTCATCATGTTTGCTTACGTATAAATTGTTTTGGATACAAAACCATAATATTTTCTTGTATGTTTCCTTCTCATTTCCTAGTTAGAGACAATAGGTAAATTGTTTGTTTGCTTTGTTGTTATAGATTTAAGAAAGTAACTTAAAAAAACTCATTGGAGATTTATATGACACCTAGATTTTTTTGGAAAAATATCAACATCCAACGAGTCAAGAAAATCATCATGCTTGGGATATTGTTTGCTTTGTGGTTGCTCTTTCTTATTTATCCCCTCTCTTAGGACTTTGGTTATAGAGTCATTGTTTTATTGTCTCGATTTTCAAAATCCTCCAATTTATCCAATATTTTGGATCTATAGATTCTCCCGCTAGTACTAGAAGCCATCAACTTGGGTGTATCAGTGGCAGGCCAAGGAGGCCTGTAACCCATTTGTAGTACTAGGAACCTTAGTTCGGGTATATTGCAAAAGGTCTGGTACAATGAAAGCCCATCCTATTAGATCATAGTCGAAGTAACTGTAATATCCATAATTTTTTGGTAATTATTTCAATAAATAAGGATGATTTTTATGTTGTATTTATGGATTTTTATTTATTTAAGTATGAATTGGGATTACAATTATTATATTTATTACAACAACAACAACAACTACACCTTCATCCCAAAACAATTGGGGTCAGCGATATGAACTAAAAAAAATCATTTTGGGTCTTCCACATGAATCTTTCTCCTCCAATCATTTCTATCCAATGCCATGTCCTCAGTAAGGTACAAAGCATTCATATCATTTCCTATCATCTCCATCCAAGTCTTCTTAGGCCTACCCCAACCTTTTTTAACTAATATATTTTCTCATTTCTCCATCCTTCTAACTGGAGCATCATTAGGCCTTCACCGAATATGTCCAAACCACCGTAAACGATTCTCTCTCATCTTATTTTCATTGGATGAAACACCTACCTTCTTACGTATCTCCTCGTTTCGAATCTTATCTTTTATTATATTTCCACACATCCATCTAAGCATACACATCTCAGCTACACTCATTTTTTGAATATGATGTCTCTTGGCATCCCAACATTCTGTACCATATAGTAAAGCAGGCCTAATTGTCATTCTATAAAACTTTTCCTTCAACTGCAATGGCATTCTATGATCGCACAACACTCTAGTTGCACTTTTCCATTTCATCCACACAACCTTTATCCTATGATTTACATCTCCATCAATTTCTCCATACTTTTGAATGATAGATCCCAAATATTTGAAACAGTCATCCACCGATATTTCTTGCTCACCAAGCTTCACTACACTTCCATCACTACTTCGTTGCTTACTAAACTGACATTCCATATATTTTGACTTACTATTACTCAACTTAAAACCTCTTGCTTCCAATGTCTGTCTCTATAATTCTAACTTAGCATTAACCTCAGCTCTAGACCCATCACTCAAAACAATATCATCAGCAAACAACATACACCACAACACATTTTCTTGAATTGATCTCGTAAGCTCATCCATCACTATAGCAAATAGGAAAGGGCTTAATGCAGATCCTTGATGTAACCCAACCGTTATAGGAAAATTGGTTGTCACCCCTCCATAAGTGTGGACATTGGTTACTACTTCTTTGTACATATCTTTAATTATACTAATGTACTTGAGAGAAACACCTTTCTTCATCATTGTCCACCAGAGAACATCCCTAGGTACTCTATCGTATGCCTTCTCTAAATCAATAAAAACCATATGCAAATCTTTGTTCCTCTCTCTATATCTCTCAATAAGTTGTCTAAGAAGATGCATAGCTTCCATAGTTGATCTTCCAGGCATAAAACCAAATTGATTCTCCGATATCATGACAACCTTCTATGAATACCCCAAAATTTTCAAAATCTTTTAAATATTCCCTTTTTGCCCCTAAATTCATTTTTTGAGCAAATGAGTCATTTCAAATCTAAATTCTAGTTCATTTCTCAAGTTTTATTGAAATTAAATTCATTTCATATGTTTAAATTGATTTCGGATCTGGATCCATTTTCCATATCCAAATCTGAGTCTCCTTGTTCAAATTTTAAATTAAAATTATAGAAAATACCAAAAATAGTCTTTAAATAGCTCGGACAGTCCATTCGACATCCGTTTGGATCCATCATATTGTATTCCTCGATTCGAGTGTCAAAACTCGAACATTTTCTCAAAACCTGGGTCAAAAACCCCTTTTTCTAAAAAAATTCTCTCGAAATGGACTAAAATTCTCAGAAAAATACTTTTGTAAATATTTCTCAGAAAAATACAAAAATTTAGTGTTTAAAACTTTGTTTTCTTTTAAAATCTTAGTTTTCTACTACAAAAATACAAAAAAATGGAAAAGCAATATAAAAATCAAAAAATTGAGGAAGGCAAATGGTTTTAAAACTTGAAAATTGAATTTTTGCCAAAAACCTCCTTTTGAACCATTTTTTACAAAAGTTATTTCAAGGGGGGCTTCTTTTGGAAATTTGGAAAAGAGGCAACGGCCTCTTTCCCGCACACTTCCCCTCTCAGCCCGACCCTCCATCTTCAAACAAACTTCTTCTCCCTCAACCCCTCATCTTCAACCAACAATCTCTCTCGAATGCTCCTCTTCCCCTTTAAAAGGAGAGTACGCAGGAGGGAGAGGGGATTCGTCTCCTGCCTCTCCACTGCCATCGGTCTCCTACCTCTCCATGGGCATCCATTAGCGCCACCAAGCATCCATAATCTACCATTGGCCTTCCGATCGCATTCCTCCTTCATCCTTCAGTCAAAAAGCAAAGAAATTGGTAAGAGTCTTATTTTTTTCATCTTTAATTCCTTAGATTCCTCTGTTTTACCCCATTAACGCATTATCGAGGGTGTTGGATTGCTTATAGCAACCCCAACCCCTCTTCTGTGCTACAGCAAACGGAACTATCGTTCCAACATATTTTTCGTCGGTTTTACTTCATTTCATTTTATCCCCCCTCCTTTTCCCGTTATTTATGCCAATTTATAGTAAATCTGTGTCCAGTTTTTTTTTGTTTGCTATTCCCTGCCTAGATCGAAATCTTATTCCGACCCGATGAAGCAATATAGATTTTGAATTTTTTTTTATTTTATGTTGATATTGAATTCGTTATTCTCATGCTTGATGGCTCAAAATGCCACCTCCTTTACAATCTATGCGTCTTATTGATATTTCCAGTTTTTTTTTTATTAGCATGTTTAATTTCTACTTGTTGCATGATCAATTTAGCATAGCATCTTACTTTCGAGGTTCATAATTTCTGATGGCTTTTTTCTCATCCTTAGTATTTTTCATTCATTTTTTTTTATTTTACATCTGATTGTTTAGTTGAACGCCATTCTGCTTATCCATTTATGGATGCTTCAAAGTTTTGTGAAATCATCGATGGGGTTCACGATTCAGCTGCCAAGATTATCTCTCCCCCCCCCCCCTTTATTATAATCAGTGAAATCTTCTCTTAGATCATTACCTATATTGCTTGTTGTTCTGCATTTTGGGTTCTTTCAGTTTATCATACTGGCAGATGATATGGTCATAAGGTTATTTGATTTCATTGCTGTACGAATGGTTCAGAGATTTATGGGTCATACAGATCGTATAACTGATTTGTGTTTTAGTGAAGATGGAAAATGGCTTTTATCTGCGAGTATGGACAGAAGTCTCAGATTATGGGATGTCATCCTGGCCAGGCAGATAGATGCGATGCACGTTGATGTGCCTATTACTGCATTGTCATTGTCTCCTAACATGGATATTTTGGCAACCTCTCATGTTGATCAAAATGGTATCTATCTCTGGTGAGTTAGGAAGCATGAGCCATCTTATGAATTCATGTATTCTGCTCCAAGGCTTGCTTTGGTAACAGCCCAAATACTTTTGTTTGAATTTGGGAGATCGTCATTGCTTATTGGTGACCAGCCAGTACTTTATAAATCTGTATATTCCAGTAATTAAATTCATTCATGAAAAATCACAGTTTAATGTGCTTCCTCTCTGAGAAGTTGAGCTGGCCACAAGTCTCTGTTAAATGTGTTTGCAATTTACATCTTCCACTCTGCTATCTATTCTGTCCTCTGATATGAGCCTAGCCCTGAACATATTTTTGGATACCCTGAACCCATCTTCATATATACCCCTGAACAAATCTTCTCTTCAGCTTTCATATTAACCAAAACATTTCATATGTTATCATTTTTTTTCCTTCATCATCAACCCATCTTCATATATACCTCTGCATTCGTTAGTTGTAAATGCCTAGTGTGTCACCCGTTACTGTGCCCTTTAACATGTTGTTCTGCTGTGCTATCTTGCCTTAGTCGTTTTAATTCTGCATCTAGTTAATTGGCTACATCTCAATAGATTTATTATGTATCTTTCCCATTATCATCCATCCATTGTCTCACAGCTATCCTGCTACTCATGACCTTTTTCCTTTTACACTATCATTTTATCATATTACATAAATCTCTTCATTTTGTTTCAGCTTCCTCCATGAAGCAGTTTTAAACCTTCCAATTTGTACTATCAATTCATATAACAACTTGTTCTGTGTCTAATTTTTTTTCTCCATTCCTTATGTGAAGTATTATCTGATTATTGTTTCTGCATGGCTGAAAATGTAGCTCAGCATTTTAGCTTTAGAATGACTCACAGAATACTCCTGCTATACTGCTTTTGTGTATGTGCTTCCTAAAGCTTTCATTATTGAACAGTTTGACTATTGTTCTGCTCTTTTGCAAAATGTTTTTGTCTGCAAAATTTGGCTAGTTTTTCTTGTTATGCTTGTCCAAACCACCTGCTATAGTACTTTTGAGTAACAAAATTGAAGCTCTAGAAGCCTATGCTATTGATAGATACAGGAATGACGAACAACAGAAAATGGCTGGCAATATCCTGAAAGCTATGGGGCTACGAAATGCTTCTGATGCTGCTGTAGCTCTGCTAATTGGTATTGGATACAGTTAGCCTATGCATCAATCTCTCATTACTCACCTTTCCAAAGCACAGTCATCTTAGCACCATTACAGTTTTTTTTTACCTCTGTGCCATTTACAACAGCACATCTCATTGCAACTTCACCTTGTACACAGCAGGCAACTATTTGTACTGTGCGTGCATGGACACAAAGGTTGTAACAGATCATAGTGTCTCTTTCCATCTCATCCACCTACATTGAGTGTATGCCATATATGATATATATATATATATATATGCACACATATATAATATATATATATATATATATATATATATATATATATATATATATATATGTATATATACGTATATCTAGGTATGCATGTACATATATAGGTATATAATGTCATTTCTCCATCTTTTTCACCATTTATATCTTGACATCCTAACTTTTGCCATTGATATCCATACGATGTATACAAATTTCCTCTATGATCATACTAACCAAGTATTTTGCAGGGAATAGGCGGAAAATAGTATTCTCTCAACTTAGGAGTGTTAATTTCAATTTCAAGTTCGGTTCAAAGATTGTAATAGATAGATGCTAAATAAAAATGCTTATGCTTCCAGTTTTAAATAGAATGTATGAGCATTGTAAATATCATGAATTACTTGTTCTTCATGCATTTTTTCCTTTATTTCTCGAATTCTCACCAATGGCAACACGAATGGCACGTGCACCATTTCGTAAGAGGTAAATCAATCCTAAGTTGATGATTTACATCAACGGCCATAGTTGGGATGTAAACAAGACTTAGGATTTCTATCTTTTACGAAATAACACTGGATCCACACTGGATCCGTTTTTAAAATTCATCATATTTTCCTTAAATATTTTCTCCTTTTTTCAGAATTTAACTTAAAATTAACTCAAAATATATACCAATGGCCATAGTCAGGGTATATTGAGAGTTCATTTCATTTTAAATTCTATAAAAGTACCAAATGTATTTCATTCTTCTCTTGAATTTAAATATAGATTATTATATAATACATTCAATGACCATAGTCAAGGATGTATTATGTTTTCAATCTTATTTTAATTCATTTAAAGAATGAAATAGCTTTTCAAAATCCAAATTTCAAAAATTCAAATTCATTCATCATTTAGGATAGAACTGCATCATATTTTCAAAACTCCTTTTTCAAAAACTCCAAGTGATGTAAATATCTTCCTCAATCTATCTTCAATTCTTATAAAATCCAATTCATCCTTTTATTTTCAAATTCAATTTCATTTTTAATCTCAAAATTCAATTTAATTTTGAGATTTCAAAGTCATTTTTATATTCGAATTCAAATCAGATTTCAAAGTTCAATTTGACTTTGAAATTCCAAATTCATTTTTCAAAACTCTAATCAAACTCAAAGTTCAATTTTAACTTTGAGACTCTTGATTCATCTTCTGAATTCCAAATTCAAAAATTCAAGGTCTAATTTGACTTTGAAATTTCGTTTGTATATTCAAAATTCAAAATTTCATTTTTTTAGTTCAATTTAAACTTGGAAGTTCTTGACTCATCTTCTGAATTTAACTCCAAATCCATTTTAGGATCCAGGATTCAACACTCATGTTGGATCTCAGACTTCAGATCCAATTCCTTTTTCGGATCCAAACTCCAATTTCACTTTGGATCTTAGACTTCAGATCCAATTTCCATTTTAGGATCCAGAACCCAATTCTACTTTTGGATCTCAGACTTCAGATCCAATTTCCTTATAGGATCCAGAATCCAATTTCACCTTGGATCTCAGACTTCAGATCCAAATCCATCTTAGGATCCAGAGTCCAACTCTACATTGGATCTCAGACTTCAGATCCAAATCCATCTTAAGATCCAGAGTCCAACTCTACATTGGATCCCAGACTTCAGATCCAAATCCATCTTAGGATCCAGAACCCAATTCTACATTTGGATCTCAAACTTCAGATCCACTCCATTTTAGGATCCAGAACCCAAGTCCATCTTGGATTCCAAATCTCAGATCCCATTCTGTTTAGGATCCGGAATCCAATTCCAATTCTAGATTTCAGTTCCATTTTTCGGATCTAATCTGAATCTCTTAAATCCATTTCTATTCTTAAATACCATTTGATTTTCTCAGTCCATTCCAATTTCAAACTTCAAAATCTAAATTCAATTCCATCTCAGGCATTCATTCTTCTTCATTTCCTTTCATTTCAAAACTTCAAATCATTCTTTTTCAAAATCAAGATTTATTCTTCCAAACTCCGATTTACTTCAAAAACTTAGAACTTCTCTGATCTATCTCAAGTTCTAAGTTAGATTCAACTATTTCTTCACTCATTTATCAAATTCATCTCAAAATACTTGAAAATTTCCAAATCAATTTTCAAAAAGAGCATACATCCTTGCATTGCACAAGCATGATTCAGACTGTGAGGTGGTCATGACCACTGTAAAATGTGATAATTCAACTTTGTGACTCACGTGCCATGACAACTGTGGGAGTCGTATTCTAAGCAATTTTGTTTGTTATGATCAGCTTGTCTCAAGAGCCAAAGGCTGGCACAGTTTTGAGTAATCGTTTTCTTTAGATTTAGGCTGGAAGAAGAAATACTGGTTTTGTGATTGATAGCTTCTCAGGTGTATTCTAATAAGAGCATATCGTGATTGAGGTTCAAGCACCATATATGTTTTCCAAGCTGTGACTTGTTTCTAGCTGCATTGTTGTTTGTCCTGATTCTGCGCCTGGCAAGATCAACACTTTATTATGTTATCAAACTTACTATTCCTTTCCATTCAGAGGCAAGTAGAAGGTTCTATTGGAGTGAAAATAAAATTATATACAGTCCCTCAAGACATTTATAAAAATTTTTTATTTGTTGTTCGGTTTGGTATTTCATATAAATCTGATGCATGCAATGAACATTACAATACAAAAGGTTTGTGATTGAAGATTTCGCAATTTTCTCCATATACCTCTTCACCAATCAAATCTGGTTGCCCAAGTGCTCATATCTCTCATAATAGGCCTTCTATTCGGTTCCTAAAAAAGGGAAAAAGCACATCTGATTGAAACAATTCACAAGTTGGTCATGTTAATTGTGAACTTCTTACTCTGATAACTATGGTGAAGATGCTGAGGCTCTGGTGGTGGATTCAACTAAGTCGTGCTTATGACTTACAAAACAATCAGCAGAAGCTGCAGAGAAATGCAGACTGTCTGACCAGATGAAATGATGTTGGATGGTAAAGTCATACTATCACTGCTTGAGTTGTCTCGTGTTTGAATCCCAAGGGAATACTCCACTGAAAGTTCGGTGTTTTTTTTTTAAAGAAAAAAGATCGGTGCTGTTACTTAGACTTGAACAACGTTGTGGTGTGAACTGTGAAGTAAACAGTAAAATGTTAAAGAAAGCTGAGCTTTAAAACAGGATAAGTTAGACCAATTTTCGTATTAACTAAAGTGGAGAGGTCCCTGTAAACGATCCCAGTAAGAGGAAAACTGGGCGATGGTAGAAAAAAAGAGACACTAGACTTGAAAGTTTGAAACTGAAAATGTTATATCGTGCTCTTCAAGGTCTAATGTCAGCTTTATCATAAATCAGATTTATATAAAGCACTGCGGCCACTGCCCCATAAGGGGGACAAAATGGCGCTCTGATGATGTTGGGTGGTGCTCAATATCGCTATGGGGTCCCTCCCATCATAAAAGGCATGAAGGTGCATATCAGTCCAATTATTTAGAAAGCTTTATAGTTTCACTGTCCGGAAAACGATTGCTTTTGCTATATTAGTGGGGACAAAACTAAAAGATTCCTTTGTTTTTTTTTTTAAACTGTTTGTCTTTAAGCTGTTTTTGTAAGCTTACAGAGGGGGTTGTGCTGCAGAATCGTTGTTTGAATGGGGTTTATCAGTAAGAAGTTTGATTTGTGAATTACGGGAAAGAATATTAACTATTTAAGAATTTGGTTCTAGCTGTTTTGGAAGAACGCCTTCTCTCATTTTCTATAGAACATGAATCCATGGATTCAACCGTAATTTCTAAAATGTACATGCCATGAAAGATTTTCATTGGTGATGCTGCAATTCTTTGCAGGAGCAAAGAATTTTATCTCTTCTGATCACTTCCTGCTGCATGCCACCAATGGTTCTGATCCGTGGCGGAGGGAGGGGTGGGCGGCCGCCCACCCTAAAATTTGAAACCGAGTTGGCTCATGACTCGGGAAACCGAGTCGAATCGGGACTCGTGAAACCGAGTCGACGAGGACCCGGGCTCTCGATGAGTCTAGAGCCTGCCAAAAGGGGCGAGGGGTAAAACCCTCGCCAGTTTTCTAAAGCTCTGCCCCTTCGTTTCGGCGTTCCCCTTCTGTCACAGGCAAGGCGACAACCCCATTCGCCGGCAACCCCTGTGCTCTGCAGTGCTGCCAGCCTCCCTTCGGTGAACCCGCGGTGGCGGTGCCCCCCTCCGAGCTTCTCCCTCTCTGCTGCAATCTCCGGCGATGCGAGGCACCGATGTCACAGTCAGTCGGACCTTCGCCAATCTCCGGCGACCATCGCTAGTAGTTTGAAGAAGACCCTCTTATCTCCTAAATTTGAGGGTGGGTTTTGTTCATGCCCAGTGGCTCTGGTGATACAGTATCCAGTTATCCATTCTACAGGAGCAATACAGACCAACCCTTCAATTTGGTTCTTGGTCCTTTCTTTTTGGGGCACAACTGAAAGTGGGTCTAGTTTCTTTCCTCCTTTTTGGGCGCAACCTCATTGGAAGAGTCAATCTTGCGATCCTTTCTTGGTCATCGTGCGTGCATAGGACTCTCTTTTTGTGCCTGCTGCTAAAACAAGGTATGGATGTCTATCAATGTAACGAAGGCAACGGATAGTGTATCTTTATCTACCAGATAGTTGGTGTGAGTGAATTGCTTGTTCTCGATTGTCTAGGATTCTTGTAGTGAGTAACTGTGGCCATTGACAGATTTTAATAATTGGGCGTCTGTATTTTTTGTCTAACAGGCATTTTTATACTCTTTTTGCTTGAATTCTGCATATGGTGCATGTTGGTCATCATCGGTGTCATAAAAAATGTATTCATTTTTTAGCTTAAAGCTTTTTCTGGGTTCTACGACCAATCTTGGTGGTCAGAGGCGGAGCTGGGCGGGGGGGGGGGGGGGGCGGGGGCAGGACTGGGCTGTAGCCCAGTCCTGCCTCCCAAAACAGTTAATTTTTTTTTTTTAAAGCCCAGTCTTAGCCCAGCTCAGCCCTGACTGCAGCAAATAGTTTGATTTGTCCATATAAAATAGATTTTTATTAATAATTGTAGCCATTTTTTATTTTATCTCAAAAAAAAAATTCGAAGGCGCTGCCCCCAAACCCCCGACTATCACACCATTTTTTTTTTTTTGCTACACCCCTGTTTGCCCACCCCTCACATCAATCCTAGCTACGCCACTGGTTCTGATCCCCCCAGTTGAAACTCGTAGGGGCAGGTCATTTGGACCATATATAATCCCATGGATGTGTTTAGCATGGTCAAGATAGTATGAATCGGCCCTTTTTTTTAAAGGCAAGCTGGGGTTAGACATACCCCTACCAGTTATACAAGGATACCATTGGGATTTGAACTTGCAACACCCCAACACAAGGTGACGTGCACTAGCTGATCCTACCAGACAAGCGGAGCCCCGTTGATCCTTAGATCTTTTTTTTTTGATAAAGTATAATTTTTGAAGGTTGAAAATTTTGTACATTGTATATCGTTGATTTTTCAAATCTATGAAACCTGACATGTATAGGAAAAACATTATCTAAGAGTGCATTTTTTGGATTTATAACATAAATCACACCGAAACAAAGACCTGATCATGCTGGCTCAGCCTGCCACACTTACGGATGTCATGCCGGTAGAGTAAAAGTCTGAGGTTAGGACCCCCTCCCCCAGGATCTATTCTGGCTGTTGGCTTGTGCAGAGATGTGGTGCCCATGGAAACAAACCTAGAAAAACTTGTCTAGCGGTCAAGGCCCCACCCACTACGCCAACTCCTCTTGGGCTATCTAAGAGTCTATTTTAAATTAGCCAAATATGTACCTTGGAGGGCCAAAACTGCAAAAAAAAAATGGTCTTTGGGTTTAGAACCCATGAGTCTAGAAAACATTTTCCTATAAGCACCATATGCTCATTTTAACAAAATTTCAGTTCCATCCTCTAACCCTTAATTTTTCCCCAAAAAAGACTAATCTTGGAAATATTTAACCTTTTTTTAGGTTATTGAATTATTAAGATAATGAGCTTTCAGTCAAAAGGATTAGTGAAAAAGAGGCATTGGAATCTAACTTTCTGCAAAGCACAACCTGAAGAAATATGAATGACGATCACAATGGTCCACTTTACTTTGTTCCTTTAGCATCATTGAGATGATGCTGGAAACAAATGTCAACATTTGGTTGCAGACAAAAGGTTAATGCATAAAGCTCTTTAGGCTGCTATGTTTGGGATCCTTGAATCCGATGTTGTGTTGTGTTTTCCCATGCTCTCATACTCTCTTGCTGTTTGGGAGTAGTGGCGTTGATAAAACATTGCATTGGAAATGGTGTCGGCAGCCCCAACACCACATTTCAATACCATTCACAAGATCTCTCAACATAACACATTTACCAGACAATATTTTGGCAGCACATTGAAATCAAGGTTTCATTCCAATGTAAGGCTCCAAAATGAAGCCTTAGTTTTTTTGAAAAATGTCCGTAACATACGACAAAATGATGTGTTTTCTAAAAAACCCTATAACTTTTGAAAATTCATCCAATGTCCAAAACTGCAAATGTTTGTCGTTAAAAGGGTCATTTTAACCTTCACACTTGGACTTCCTTGGGTTCCCGTGATATATTGATATGCTCCCTAAGTATCGCACCCTATCACTTAAAGTTAGATTCACACAATTTTTTTGCGGTTCTCACGAAGTTTGTATAAGTATATTTGTGAACCTCCTGAACTAAAACCTCAAAACATCGCAAATATCATACTAAATTCACATATATAACATAAAATTTATGAGATATAGTCAAACCTCATGTTAACATACCATAACTTTATAAATATTTCACTAAACTTGCATATATAGTATAAAGTCCGCATACCCATGTCTACAAACTTCTTGGTCGAAACATCACAAACTAACTTCACATATATAGTACGAAGTTTGCATAGAAATGTGCATATCTCAATTAAACAACTCAAGGAGACCCAAAAATATTTCACTAAATTTGCATATGTAGTTTAAAGTTTGCATAAGGCCCTACGGTTATCATTTGAGTAACTGATCCTCAAGGATATCTGCAAAAATGTGGCTATTTGTACATATAATACTTTGCTATGTTATGTGAAATTTGATGTTCGTTGAATCATATATAATGTCATTTTGTTTTATTTTCTCTCTTGTTTCTAGAAAGAACCCTAGCCATTTTTTCTTTAAAACTCGTAACATTTTCTCCCTTCCCTTCCAATAACTTTTGTGAAA
This sequence comes from Nuphar pumila, assembly GCF_984573655.1. Taxonomy (NCBI): domain Eukaryota; kingdom Viridiplantae; phylum Streptophyta; class Magnoliopsida; order Nymphaeales; family Nymphaeaceae; genus Nuphar; species Nuphar pumila. The sequence goes on along the minus strand of NC_143260.1, from coordinate 95,417,130 downwards.
TTTTTTTATTGCATTCCAATGAGGTTGTGGTATCCTTCACATTGACTTCTCGGCTTAGTTTGAATGGTGAGTTTCATAGCCCCTTGCATATTTGTGTTATTTCATTCTGAACTTTTTATTTTGTTTATAGATATAAGTATTTATTACCTGTGTAATTGTGTTTGGTTGTTGTAGGTGTTTTTTGTATATTTCTTTATATTTTATTTAATATTTGCCATTAGATTTATTGTTTATTGTTTACTATATTTAAATTTATTTTACACTATGTTAAATGCTTTGCAAATGTATATTTGTTAAGAGTTGCTTAATGAATTTCTTTTATGCTTCTTTGTATTTATTTAATGTTTTTGAATGAACTGTTCTAATGTCTTATGTCTTCTATATATATCTTAAGTAGTTCGTGATAAATATTTATAAATATAAAGCAAAATGTTGCAACAGAAAATGATCCATACTCTCACCCCCAAGCAAGGACTTTGTTGCAACCGCTACCCGCAACCCCAGGATCTATGATGCGATATATCTCAACGGTTTGGGAGGTACAAAAAAAATAAAGTCAAACTATGATGCTCTTAAAAAAATTGTGGATTTTTTTTTGAAATAATTTTTAAATAATATTGAAATGAGAACACAACAAAAGAAAACTTGGTTTGTGAAAACCGAATTAAGAGAAAACATTATGATGAATTGCATAAAATACAACCATAAAATCACATATGAGGTATTTATGTCTCTATGAGCTACATAAGACTCTTGCAATTAAGAACATGCCACAAGACTCATACTTTGATATTACAAAAACAAAAATAAAATATTATATAAAACCTCAATAATTATAATCATCATCATCTTCTTCTTCTTCTTGTCCTCCTCCACCTCCTCATCCTCCCACTCAAATTAATAGCAAACCATGCAACTCATAACTGACAATGTAAATAAAAAGTAACTACATAATTTAAATCTTAAACACAATTAACCTTAACTAACAACATTAAATTCACATCCAAGTCATACTAAAATGTCATAAGTCATAACTAAACTACTAAGAGTTCATGATAACTAAAGACATTACATTTAACCAATGTCTTGCATGCCAATCTTCATCTCTAAAGTTCTAAATTATAAAGATCCTAAAACTAAACTATCTTCTAGAGCCTATTTGCCAAACATCAGGACAATAATTCTTCATTGTTGCATTTAATTGTCACACGATAATCTCTTTATCTTTGGCCATTTTTTTGGCAAGTGAGTCATCATCATCATCATCATCTTTAAAATCTGGAACAATGGATGAAAGTCCTTTATATTTTTGCAAAATTTTTCTTCTTTGAATTTTTTCTAGTTCAATAATAACATTAGCACGAAATGTGGCAGGAATAGATGGATAATCACATGGACGTACATTTTGACAAAGACTCGCAATATTTGTTTAAATCTATGCAGTACACCTCAAATAATAGCACCACAACACAGACATCTCAATGATAGCTCTGATCATGGTCCATCATTCATGCTTCTACAGTCTTTTCATGCAGGATTTTCTCTATAAGATGAACATAAAGACGACATTGAAATATCTAAAATAAAACATAACCAATTAACCACCAAATAAAAATATAGGCATACAAATATTCGACAACAAGTTTACACACATAGACTAGGATTTTTTTACCTTAACCCAGTTCCTTGAGTGAAAAAAGGGTGGAAATGCACTCTTGAAAAAATCGCAAAAGCCCTCTCCTTTGCACACAGATTGGCCCCAAATCGCTTCCACGACTCCTAGGGTGCGTAGGTTCCATTCTAATGGCTTCTACACAAATGAGAGAGTCAACCCTCAAGAGGTATTTAAAACCTAAAAAGTATGCAATCACTTGCACGTGTGATCCTTGAACCACTTCTCATTGCAGTTGAATCAAAGACTTTTTTTTAATATGTTCATCCCATTGTGCACGTGAGATCTACTCCACTTTATGGGCTGTTGCAGTCCTTTTGGCTGCACCCAACTTGTTTGGTTCACCCAAAGATTGCACACATGAATCAATAGGTTGATTCGGTCTCTGCATTGCTTATAGCCTTCGTTGCTTTTTATCAAAGAGTTTGGCCACCTTATAGGCTTCCTTTTGATCCTTTATTGTTGCAGTCAGGATCTCAATGTGAAGGTCCTCCCTCAGCCCTCCAACGTAGGAACCTAGCAATGTATCCGCATCTACCTGAGAAAGAAAAGTACACAAATTCTCTAATTCATCTTGGTACTCCTCCAAGCTCTCACGTTCCTTGAGATTCTTCAAGTCCACATAATGGTTCGCAAGAATCGTATGACTGATTCTCTCCACAAAATCAATCTAAGAAGGCTTTCTATGTATGACGTAGAACCACATGTACCATCGAAGGGAGCCACCCTCTAGGTGAGCGACCACTTTAAAAACTCTTGCCTTTGCCGACACATTGTGACACTTGAAGTAGTGTTTCAACTTGGACATCCACTCCCTCACGTTGTCTCCAAAGAAGAGGGATATCAAAACGGGGTTTCTTATCAAATCCCCAATTATGGCCAAAATGCAGCTCCCCATGTATTGACTCATGTGTCTCCTATGTGCGTTATACGGCAAAAATCATGATTTTGATTGAAGTGTCATGGTGACAGTTGGGGAATGGTCTCTAGACGAGCAGAAAGGGATGCTACAACCTACTCAATGTGCTCAAGGCACTCATTGATCTCTTGGTAATGTTGGACAAACTTTGTTTGAGTATGTTCGATGAAAGCATGTGCCTGCTCTGCGTGTCGTCAAGCCTCATCAATTTTTTCAAGATGACCAAGATGTAAAGACTTCATATTTAAGGGTTTAATCTGATACCAATCTGTAGTGGTCTCAAAATTTTTACCACTTGAGGCAATCTGAACCGAACATGCCTAGGAAGATGAACCAGTCAGGATACCTAGTCAGGCAACAGACAAGTACTCTAGACAAATGCCTAGATTTTTCAATTGATCGAACATGTTGAATGAAGGGCCTCGAACTTATGGGTGAGAGGTTTTAGGTCCTTCACCTCACTGGATATGGTGTGGTAGAGGCCATAGGGTCATCATTTTGGTAGTTGGTTTATCGAGAGGGAATAGGTTAAACAGGCTAATCGGGTAATCGAGTAGTGGTGTGGTTTCGTGTTTTGATGCAAAATCAAGTCAAACGACTATGGGACTTTGTGAAAAGGTTTAGATGGAGTCTAGGAATGTGAAGGATGGTGTGGTATGGGTATTTGATTGAGGGTTAGGTTGCAGAAAGTTTGAAGATGTCGAATAAGGCAAAACAAGAATGTTGAGCTCCTAAGAAGTACAATTTTGATTTTCAGGGTTTCAGAATGGTTCTAGGGCTTGGGTAGGTGTAGAGGTTCACTTACAACTCAAATCCAAGGTTTGGGAAGTCTTTCCCATGTTTTAGAACTCAGATGCATGATCTGCAACCCAATATTGTCAAATCTCGCGACGAAAAGATAAATAGCCCGATTTGAAAGCACCGAAGGCTTGGGCTCTCTAGAGAAGATGAGCGTCCAATCCTTGAGGACCTAGTCTTCACATGGATTAGATGAAATTAGATGGAGGAAAAGGGACCATCAGAATCGTGATCGGTTGCCCAAAAGAGGAGAAGAGATAAAGGGAAAGAGTGGGTCGCAAGAGGAGAGGAGAGAGACATTGAGAGAGGGGAAGAATTCCTGGGCCCAAAATCATAAAATGAAAACAATCAAGCCAAAAGAGAATAGGAAAGTAAGGGGGGGGGGAGCATCCCACCCTTTCCTTTCTTCTTCTTGTCTTCCTTCTTATTTAGTGAACCTACATGTGGCCCCCACTAGGTTTACTTGTTGGCTCAACCTTTCTTACCTTTTTTCTTTCCTCTCCCTCATGCCATGTATCTTCTTGAAATTAGAAAGTAGCTCCCCTTGTAAGGACCTCCATAAGCTTGCCATGTGTCTACCTTATGAGACCTCTATCATCTTTCTTAGCTTGAATTAGGAGAGAACAAGTGTCCTTTGACTTTTTCTTACGTTCACATGACAGCTCAGCTCCCACATTAGCTCCTTGGGACCCACTTTGCCATGGCATAACCCCCAGGTAGAGCGTTGGATCTTGAATCTCATAAATAGACACTGGCTCCAAAACATGGACCATAACAACCTTAGGGTTGACATCCTCCCCTTGTTGAGATATTGCCTCCATCTCGCCAATATCATTAGAGGTGATTGAGGTTAGCAACAATCTTAGATTTAGTCAATGAGTGGAATTTCTTCATCATTGAGTGCCCCTCCTCCTCACTCTCCTTAAATGCTTCTTGGATGAGAGACATCAATATAGCCACATACTTGTCAACAAATTTTTTACATTCATCCTTAAATTTGGGTTACTCTTGAAATATTTGTCATTGTTGACATGTGCTAAAGGTATTAGCTGCTGCAAGTTTGAGTGTAGAAGTCTAGGTCTCAATTTATTGAGGTAGCATTTTCTGTGAAAAATGTACCAACACCCAGACTTTTTTCCATAGACCAGGCTCCCTCTCTAACCACGTGTCAAGCCTACTCCATACTTCATAATACAAACTATCACCAAGTACATAATCTTTCTTTCTTTGCCCACGTGTTTCAATATTGAATGTTGTGGGTGTGGCCCCTTTCGAGTCAGTATTCTCAGTCTCCATATTAAACAAATTTAGAATTTTCTACAATAACAACATAGAAAATATAGATAAACAGGCAGGCATAAGAGACAAGACATAGGCTATTAAAAAAATATTGCAAAAAATAAATAGAATAGCCTATAAAATAAACCTCAAACCATTAAGGAAACAACCAAAAGAAACAAAGGGGGTTCTCTAATCATATTTATAATACAAGATATACAACATATAATCACACGAACACTCACACAAAAGATTTAATCAAAGAAAAAATAGAATAGGCTATTACATGCAAAGATAAGTAAAAAATCACGCAATTCTTCCACAACATAACTAACTCATGCCAATATTTCAAAAAACAACTGATTCAAATTGTTTTTTCAAAAAAACAATAGGTTTAGTTGTTAAAGATTTACTTACCGAAAAAACACTCTGGTTTTTTTTTTGCCGATGAAGTGTAGCTGATGATTCACTGAAAATAGTTAGTGAAAATTATTGTTGAGGGAAAGCACGTTGGGGACCACAACAAACTATAGTTTATGCCAAAATGGTTTTGGGGTGCGACAATTGATTTTTATAAAAAATAAAAGAAATTTGCATTTAATATTCATACAAAAATTTGCAAACAAGCATATTCACAATGAAATGATTTGCAAAATTGGTACCTAATTTGCGAACTTCTTGAGGATCATAGGAAGTTCATAGTATATCCCACAAATTTAGTGAAATATTTGCGAAGTTACGATATATTAACATGAGGTTTACACTATATCTCATAAATTTCATGTTATATATGTGAATTCAGTACAAAATTTGTGACATTTTGAGGTTTCAGATTAATAAGAGGTTCACAAATATAGTTATGCAAACTTTGTGAGATCCTCAAAAAAATTGTGTGAATCTACTTTTAAGTGAGAGGATGCAATACCAGAAGAACGTACCGATATATTGCATGAACCTCAGGAGGTCCGTTATGTGAAGGTTAAAACGATCCTTTTAACAACAACATTTGCGAGCAAATTTTCAAAAAATGTAAGATTTTTTTAGAAAACATGTTATTTTTTGCTATACAGATCATTTTTCGTAGTTTTTTTTTTCTTTAATAGCTGGAGAAAAACGCTTGCAGCCACCGAGGTCATTGGCATAAAACCCTGGGTCCCCTTGTCCGCTAAGGAGCACACTTAGATTCAACCTCGCAGCAAAGGACGCACCCTTTGGTTTCAAGCTCAGACGTCTGATCGACTAGGTGATGTTTAGGAGTCGCCCTTACCAAATGAGCATAACCATCGTGGGCTAATGCCAAAAAAGCAGTGTAATAGAAGCCCAGAGATTACTTGGGTACAATCACATAAACATCCAATATTGTTTTTTTTTTAAGGCAAGCTGGGATTCCATCATGAGCCTTCAGCTTGACACAGGACTCCGCTTACCACCTGGGTGGTAAACATCCATTATTGTTAACGTAAGGCTATGTCACAAGGCTGAATATCACAATAATTATTAAAACCATATGATTTTTATGTATTAATTAATAAAAAATGCGTCCTATGTTTTCAATCAAAATCACGTCTTCGTATCTTTGATTGGTATTGTATCTGTATCCGTAGCTAAGAGGTCATAAACTGACAAGTACCTAGTTTTTAAATTGGCTTACTCAAGTATTGGATGCTGTGCAGGCTAAGAATTTAAGGTTTGAAAATCAAGAGGTTGGTATACGGCATGTCAAAAACAGCAAAAAATGTGGAATAGATGGAGAAGGGAAATTCTAAAATAAAGAGAAAAACGGATAAAGAAAAAGCAAGAAAAACAGAAGCTCTGAGATAATGTGATTTTTCAGAATAAAAGAAAAAGGAAAAAGCAACAGATCCTTTGAGATGATACGCAACATTTCAGGAAAAAAAAAACTCTCTCTCCGGGGGTGCACGCGGGAGCACACACACACTATGAACTTGATCACTATGATGACAATCTTTTGGCTGTCTGCTCATGCAGTTGCTGAAGCAGAAGTTGGTTTTTCATTAGCTTTTGGGCTATAAGAACATCTCACTTACCTCACCCAGACAATTAAGTGTAGCAAGAAAGTAGGCCACCAAGAGAATAATCCACAGGATGGAAAGGAAACCGATCAGGATACATACATGAAAAAGATGCGCCTAGCATAAAATTATCTAACAATCCAAGCACATGTTACTACTACATTGTTGCTTTCTCTTTTATACGCATTTTTTATCCAAGAAATATTATGCTACGGACTTCAAGTTCATAATGTTTCTCAAGGCTCAGAATGAGACACTACAGAGAGGAACTGCAATTGATCTTTGTTGCCGGAACATATCGCCGAAGATAATGTCTAAATGCAGATGGGAAGAAGCTGAAAACAAGACTTATCAGTCACCAAAGAATCAAGTGCCTGACAGAGTCGGTCAGCTTCAGGTTCGCATACAAGGTCCCTCAACAATCATGCAAAGTATGTTTTAAGCCCGGGAAAAAATGACAAATATCCTTTGCTGCCATGTGTTGTATTACAGCTGAACTGGCCCAAATCATTATTTTACCATCAGACCTCATCAAATTACCCCTCAGAAGAGTAGCTATTTGCTAATCTCATAACTAGATATTGCAACAACCTTCTCATGACATCAAACCGTTGACGATCAGAATACCAACCAACCGTCCCTAAAACTGTCAGCTGGGACAATGGCAGCCACTGTGAAATGATGCAGATGCAATGGCATATATTAGAGACTCATGGTTTCATTCGACCAACCTGGGCAATGGTACCCCCTGTGAAATGACGCAGAGAAGAGATACAAGTAACAAATCTAATACAAATGCACAGATTTTCTGATGACATCAAGACTGCAATGTTTCCATGTGAAGGGTGTTTATGAATTTCCTCACCAGAACTGATAATAGAGCCCTCATTTATTGCCTACTTGTTCATCCTTCTTATTCACAGAGGACTTATAGCATAATTTAATTACTAAATTGAAAGTGTAGCTGGGGAGACTGAGATTAGTTCCTTTTCCAAGACAGCGAAGGTCCATATTGGACCACATTTTTTATCCTGTTATTTGGCATAGATATGCAGCCTTGGGAACCAGAAAGCACAATCCATGAGTTCTGCATCAAACATGAAACCATTGTTAGTAAATTACCAACGCCTTTACCTTTGCACCACTAGCATAATCTCACTAGGTATCTATCAAAAGAAAATTGATAAAAGCATGTGCAAAGTACCTTTCAAACAGCAACCTAGTATCAGTTCTCTGATCGGTATACCCCTTCCCAAAATCATCTGAGTGTGCTCTTGTACTGATATTGGGTTTGAGTGCACGTCATTTGGCAAGTTCCCAAATTAGTGAGATGCAGGCCCAAAATGGCCACAACTTTCTCATAATCTCAGCTAATAAATGTTATATGCAGTGAATATCATGAAATCATATTAACTATTATACAAAGCAAGCTGCAACTGAGACCTATCCTCAGACATGTACCTCCTAACAAAAGCTCTTCTCCACCACACCTCAAAAGCCCTCTGAATATTAGGACAGTCATCCCCTCTATTCAAAAACCGATTGAACCAGTTTAGTAACAGTGACTGTTGGTGTGGTAATGGCAATGTAAGAATCATCTGTCCGAGTCCTTCCTCCACTGACTTCTTGTCAAGGGTCTTGCAAGCTCTCTTCATCCACCCAAAGTCATCATACAAGGCTTCCAACCATGTCTCCAGAAAAGAAATTCTTAAATCCTTTGAAACCAAGATTTGTCCCCTACCAATTGCTACACACAGCTGGGCCGTAACCTTGCTAATTTCATACCTGTACATGACAGGTATTCTTGAATGCAGGTTTGCAAGCTCGGAACAATCTGCCCACAATTTCACAAAGTCATCACCCATTTTTTTGTCGATCAAAATATTGACAACCCACTGTAAATTATCTGCTTCCCGAGCAATGTCACTCATTAGTGCTCCATGATCTTGTCCACTGTCATTTGCGACAGTAGCTGCCGTGCAGTGCTGCAGAAGAGCATTGATACATTTGTCACAAATATGATAAAGGATTTCTTTATTGACTTCAACCCTATTAGCATTGATTCCATTGCCATTACTGCAGCTTCCATGGGTTGAATTTCCCTTGAGCAAAATAGATAACACGGACTTCATGTCTCGTCTTGATCTGTCATTCTTGGCACACAAAATATCCTCCAAGAGATGTAAAAATATACCATCAGGGTTTTCCGAAACAGAGGGTTCAAGTGAAACTCTCTGCAGAACTTCAACAGTTGAATTTTGGAGGTCAAGCTGGTTGAGAACGGAGATGACCTTTTCCTCTTCCTCCTCTGACCAAGGCATGGCTTCCAGACACTCCAAGCATGACAATATCCCTGCATCAAATATGATGGCTGAAGATACCTGCAACAATAAATGAGTTTTCCGATCACAAAACCGTCCCAGATGTAAAAAAAAGAGACAACAGATGTGGTTTGTTTTTCCTTAATAGTTCACACGTGCTAATTTGCAGGGATCTATGGCCTGACCAATATCATAGTTACCATTTCTGGTCTAGCAGAAGCTTTCTAATTGTAGAGGCAGTGAAAAACTTCTTCCTACATAATAAAGTAATAAACCACAAATAGCAACAATGTTTTGGTTGTTGTTGATTATGATAACATGATGACGACAATGACAACTATGAAGATGATGATGATGATGCGTATTGTACACTCAATTTCAAGCCAATTCATGGATTAAGAATACCATTCAAGAATAGAATCAACAAGGAAATAACATCAAATATTTTGACCAACATAGTGAGTGCTTAAGACCATCAATTTTGTGCAAATGTAAGGAAAAACTATTTTTTTTCTGAACATAGAAACTCGAGAACATTCGACAAAAATTACCGCACACCCAATTAAAAAAAAATCAGGGGAAAAGTTGCAAAAATAAAAGAGACGGCAACCACCTTTAGGACACCAAGAACCATAGAGACGTCCTCCTTCATCAATCTCTTCCTCAGATCCTTACAGTACATCAATGCCACCGTCTCCACATACGCCTCCACATCGTCGCACTCCGAGATCTCCACTTCATGCTCGACCAACCCTTGCTGCCGGAGATTCGCGGCGAAGAACCGGCTGCAACCGGTGAGGATCCTCCGGTGGACGTTCACCGTGAGCCTGAACCCGTCCCTCGAGCTCACGGTGAGCTTCACGTCTCCGGACTCCGGCAAATCGCAGCCCTTGAGGATCCTTCCCACCCTCTCCCTCATCCTCCTCTGGCTTTCCGGCGGACAGGCGTCCTTCTCTCTGGTCATCATCTCCAAGAGGGTAGGACTACAATTGGACCTCTCCGCCAGGGAGGGAAGAGGCGGGCTCGATTTGGTGATGGTAGTGGCGGTGGGGGAGGAAGGGTGGTGGTGCTCCAGAGTGGTGGGGGAAAAGGCGCCAGGGGGAACCCTCACCTTGAAAGGTGAGATGGAGGGATCCGAGATGAAACCCTGCTTGATCATGGCAGAGATCTCCTTGTTCCTTTGGAGTCTGTCCGCCATCAATGTGGGAAGCGAGATGTCAGAAATTCCGCAGTGAAATTTAATGGCTTTCCCAATCCAGACTAGTATGGCCTTTGAGAGAGAGAGAGAGACGTTAATGGAGGGGCGAGTCTGGCCAACAGCAAGACGACACTGTGGGTGATGGGCGGGTTAGTTTGGGAAAGAAAACAAGGTTTTGAAGACTCGAACTCCCTGCATTAGGAATTTAAGATTCGGGTCTCAAGTCTGTACCTTTCACCTATTACATTGTAAGACACCCTGCCCCACCCCATGAGGCACCAGACATGTTGAGTAGTACAGACATTGGCTACAAACTTTGTGTAAGCAACTTGTCTCACACGATTGAAAAAAAAAATCATAAACAAAAAAAAATAAAAGAAAAAAGTTACAAATATCCGCCTAACTTTTGACCTAATTATGAACACCTGTTTAACTTTTAAAATTTTACAAATAAGGGCTTGAGTTTGCAAAATAATACTCAAACACCTGCTTCCTTTAAACGGGCTCAGTTTACTATGGTCCGTCTTCATAAATTTACCAATTAACCCTTCTCCTCCATGGTTACTGTTGAACTTCTTTTACAAAACCTCATTGATAGAAACATGCACTTAGTGTGTCAGGCAACCTAACTTGAATTAGGTGAGCTCGAAGGCATGCATGTACACATGCTATCTTTCAAGTAATAGTTGTTTCGCTTAAGATCAAGTTCTCGGTGTAATAGGTACTCGTGCAACTATGCTCTCATGATACAATCAAACTTTTGACTTCTTATAAAAATTGGTTCATGCCTTACACTGGGTGAGACTGATAACCTCAACACTAACCACCTTCAGCGGCCTCTTAACTATGTTAGGTTGATCCAAGCTTGACGTAAGCTTGAATTGGTTATGGATTTTGGGTTTACATATAGGTTTGAATCTTGCATACAAAAGTTGGTATAGATTCGAACTGCAACCGGAGGAGAGAGAGAGAGAGAGAGAGAGAGAGAGAGAGAGCTCTTAGATAGCAAAGCTTGTAGGAGAGGAGGAGAGAGGAAAGCTCAAGAGAGAAAGAAAAGAGAGTTGAGGGATGAGAGAAATAGAAGAAGGTTGGGGTTTATATAGGCCTCAGCCCCCAAGCCCCTGATACGGTCAAGACTATCCTGAACTAGGTCAACAATCAATGATCAAGGTAACCGGTGATTGGTGGCCCGTTAAAGACCATTAAAGATCCATACAAAAACATTGGGCTTGGTACATACGAATCCAAGTGTAAAACCTGTAAATTTTTTATAGCATAAATAAATAAAGAGATTAGTTTTATTTTCAAGTTAGAACTGTGTTTCTATCTTTTAAAATATCAATTATGGGTATTTTACATGCTAAATTATCTTTTTCTAACCAATAAGGATAAAATAGTCATTTCAAGAATTAGTTTAGATAAAATACTATTAAAATATTTAAATTATCATGAAAATTATTTATTTTAGTAAGTCACAAACTCATCTAGGTATTTTCAAGATATTTTAGAACTTAACTAGATGCATTTTAGTGGTTTTCGAAAGAAATTATAATAAAGGGCATTTTGTGTAACATCCCAAGATTTTTAACCATTGAAAAATACGTAAAAAATAAAAAATTTCTTTTCTTTTAAAATAAATAGTAGAAATGATTTCAAACTTTGGTTTAAAACTTTGAGTTGGTTACATTCTAGGGACCACATTATAAATCAAGGTATAATTTAATTCAAACGTACATTATATGCAAAGTCCTTTACAAAAGTTTAAATAGTTAAACATTTCTGATTGAAAAATAAAAAATTTAAAGTTTTATCAAGATCTTGAAAATCTTGATTTTTTGATGCCACTTTTGTCTAGTATCCACTGTCGTGCAAAGTGTCTTGTACCTGAACCTATATTTTCTCATAACATGGGGTTAGACTTGTAACAACGTAATAAGTAAATACCAATTCCAGGTAACTTAAAATATCAAAATAAATTCAAGAATCATAATTTTACTCTACTTGTGCAATTCAAATTCAAACTATATCAAGCTTAGCATTTGCTGCTAGATATCATACTGCAAAAATAAGGACAAAGATCTACTAATATAATTTCAACAAATGATAACTCATGTATTCAGTATGTTGCAAATAACCACTCATACATTCAATACAAATAACAACCCATGCATTTTAATAACAATGGCATTGTCCACCTCTTTGCAAGTAGTTATTCAAATATATCAGCCTTTATTTTGATATTTATTATCCCTACGAGTACTCGTAGGCTACTAGTCATCGTACAATCGAGATCATTTGGGGTTTATTATGCCATGTATATTTTAATTACTCCAAATGACTAGTATATGAATCCCAAGGACAACGGTTTGTAACTGAGAGAAATTCTCCAAAGGCCACTAACAACTAATTTGGATGCATCCTGAACTTACTGAAGAAGTTAGGGAGATCTCTCACCCTGGTCTCCAAAACCTATGAGTGACTGGGGACCCATGGGATGCCTTGCTCTAAAAAACATTCATGTCACTCGAGGCTTGTACTACCTACCCTCTCCAAGGTAGGACAATTGTGAATGGGTATAAGAGTTATTTTTTTAATGAAAATAAACATTTCATGTATATTCATGAGGTAACAATTACAGTCATGCATATTTAATGCATTTAATGTTACTTTGTATATACAAGTACTTCGCCAAAGAAGGCAAAAAAACACTTTAAGTTTATGTGTAAGCATGATTCATTTAACAGCTGCTACATAAGAAAAATTCTAGTACAATGATATTTTTCAACAATAATCATGTGCTACACATTCATCATCATGTTTCATGGCAACAAAGGTTGCTCAAATCTTAGCCATAGCCTAGCCAAAATAATTTATTTCATAAATAATAATTTCAGGCATTTCAATTCAAAGTTTGCAAGATTTTATTAAACCCTAATCTCATTATTGAACAATCTTTATAAGAAACATTCAAGCATGCTAACTTGAATCAATACATGTAAATAGAAATTAATGTATGAAAACATGGTTCAAAGTATGCGAACATGTATTGGGGTACGCAACAGTTCATGCTAACATAAATCTGCATCTACAATTTTGATGTAAGTATCCAGAATATATTTAACATTTTAAATTATCATTTTTTTGTATAATAACTTACATTGATTTTTACGTGATAACTGGTGTATCGAGGTAGGGCAAAACGGCCATTATTGGTAATATTCTATTTTTTTTATTATATTAGATTATGTTTTCCTATAAATTTTAGGCAGTGCTTGCCCTATATAAATTTGAAAAAAAAAATATTTTAAGAACCTCATATTATATTTATAAAAAATATATAAAAGCTATTTTAAATTGACCTTATTTTTATAAAAAATTTATAGAATTTTCTCTGTAATGACTTGAATATTCGAAAAGGGGTTTGAACTCGATTTTGAGTTATAAAATTTTTCACATGACTTTTCCTCATAAAAATTTTAATAAAGTTTTTTCTAAAAAATTGCTTAAATATGGGTTTTGAAAATTTTTGATAGAATTTTCTTTAAAAAAAATGATTTTTTAAAAAAAAATTATCATAATTAGTATTAGAATAGTTCAAAATTTTTGAAAAGTTTATAAAAATTTTGCCAAAACTTCGGTTATAATAGTTCAAAATTTCAAGAATGTTTATAAAATTTTTGCCATAATTAATACTATAATAGTTCTAAATTTTAAAAATATTTATTAAAATTTTGAACAGAACCTCCCTTGTGTGGAGGCAAAATTGAATTAAATTTTAGCAAAATTACCGTAATTTAAATCCAGAAAGAAATCCTAAGGGTTCAAGGAAGAATTAGGTGGTTCTAAAATTTTAAATTAGGGTTTATAGGTTCTTACCTGATTCTAGGAAGATTTCAACATCGCTTTCGTAGTGTTAACTCGAATCTACCACTGAATTGGACAGAATTCTTGTTGGTGATGCTTCAAGGGCTAAATTTGTTTAGGTAGTACTCTCCCAAACAAATCAAAACCATTAAACTATAGAGGCAAGGGGCACATAAAGTTTTGGTAGAAGAAATCTGAAAATTGATGAAGATTTGAGTTAGAAATTTAGAGAGAAGATGCTAGGGTTAGAGAGAGAAAGAGGGAATAGGAGAGAGAGAGGAAGCTAGAGAGGGAAAGAAGGTGGATGGACTTGGTTTAGAGAGAGAAGGGGGTGGGGGCTATTTATAGCCCCTACAAGAGGTGGTGCTCCCCCCTGTGGGGCATATACCCCCTAGGTGTCAATTAAAGAGAAAGGGAAAGGGAAAACTTATCTCTTCTCTCCCAAAATCGAGGGCCAAAAACCATTGGATTTGATGGTTTTGTTGGGCCCACTTTCAAAACAATTAGCCAAAACCATCGAATTTGATAGTTTTGGATTATTTTAATATTATTTATTTTTATCTTGTTTATTAAATCCTTTTAATCATATTTATTTTTACTAAACTAGCCCTAGTTTGATTCCACATAACTAGATTGCCACTTAAGTTATGAAAAATGCCTTTTTACTCTTTTTGTGGTTTAGGAATTTACTTAAACATGCCACTAGGTTGGCAAATTATCATTTTACCCCTGATAATTTTATTAATTTTGTGAAAAATATTTTTAACATAAAAATTACTTTTTTACCTCTTTGTGGCTACAAAATTTACCTGAATATGCCATTGGAGTGGTAACTTAGCATTTTGTCGTTGACAATTTAAATATTTACTAATATGTCCTTAAAATGTAGATCCAGGTAAATATTCAGATCCATTGCAAACTATCCATTTGGATCCATCAAAAGTTCAGATCAGTGTTTGGATTTAATAATTATTCAAATAAGGATTTTTAGACTTCAAATCATATTCAGACTGGTTCAGGATTCATAAAGACTTGATTTTCAGAATTTATTAAATATTAGAAACTTTTGGATATTACATTTTGGTCAAAGAATAATTAAATGACCATATATTTTGATATAATGCTTGATTAAATATTGTCAGAACAAATAGTTAATGGGGATTATTAGAGTTCTAAACACATTTCAAAGAAATTTATATATAGATGAAGTTTTATTATGGACTCGGTGTTCAAGTGAGTTTGAACCCAATGGGTCAACCCAGTTTAATAATAAGTGTTTTACTAGTTTTAAAGTATTTATTAAAATATTCATTTTAACCTTGTAATTATTTCTAAAACCTAAAGTTTCAGTTCTTTTATGTTATCATTTTTTTATATTGTTTTTTTTTTCTTGAGGTGAAGTTTGGTGGGAACCAACCCACTTGGGTCAGACTCGATCCAGATTCAACATCCTAGGCGCACAAGGGCTAGGGTGAGGTCGAGTTGGGTGGGGCCCACTAGGGCACCCAATCCTCTTCTCTTCCTTCTCTTCTTCAATCCCAGTTGAAAACCCCAAAGAGAGGGAGAAGAAAAAGAAAACGAATGCAACAATGTCATTGTTAGCGTTCTCTCGCCTTCTTGTGTGAACCACTCCCCGGCTCCTGCCTCGCTCATTGTTTGCCACCTCACCACCGAGGGGTTCTCAGTTCGCCTGATCGACCTCTACCACGTCGAGATGCTCAGGCACTTCCTAAAGGTATTCGATGAATTTCCCAGCCTCAGTTGTGCCCGCACTGTAAAGTCGATGAACTCTGTCCTCGCTGTCTGCGCCAATTTAAAGGATTTTGACAAGTTGGGGATGTTGTTCAGTGAGTTGCTAGAGAAATCGGGGGTAAATCCGGATGATTACTCGTATATCACATTCACTCATGACCTCTGTAAGGTGGGCAACGTTGAGTTGGTGTTTTCATTACTTGGAGAGACAAGGAAGAACTCCTAGAGCCAATGGATGGAGCATATGTGAGATTCTCAGATACTAGCCGATGCCTTTTCTTGGGTTTTGTACTGTGTTTTTTTTTTGGAGATTTGCATCACCTCCACCCGCCATTGATGACTAGGTGAGCAGCTCACCATCATCTTCTTCTTCTTTATTGTTTTCTCCCTCTTTTTGAGCAATTCTACACTAACTGAATTTCTTTATTGGATTCTCTTGGGATTTGTACTCGATTCCCATCCTTGGAAATTATACCCTGCAATTTAATGTCGTCTTCGTCAACAACATATGTGTGAATTTAGTCTTCTCCATTTTTCTTTGTTTTGATCAATTTCCCCCAAAAAAATGAGCTTTCTTGGAAACTAGGTGCATTGGAAAGCATGTTATAGCGTTGAAGTCATCTAGATTTGTGTGCAGACAAAAGAGATGCCCAACATAGTCAATTCAGCCCAACTCTTGCCATTTTGGTATTCTTTTAGATTGATCCTTGAGAAAACAATTTACTCAATTTCTAACTTGTATTAGTTTTTGTGCGGATAGACATTCTGACACCTCCTCATTGTTTGTGCAGCTCTATATCACTCTCTGTCATTAAGAGAGTGCCCCAATTGAACCATACTTATTGTTTTTACTTGGTGTTGCACACATACACCAAGTGTTCATCGAATTGCCAAAGAGGCAATTCAGTGTAATTCGGTGCGGAGTTTGTGAAACCCTTTTGATTTATGGGTTTTGCCATACGTATATTTCAGATCTGCGAATGTAAGATACTTTAACTGAACTTGTAGAGAGCATGTGTAGGCATTAATCATATAGGCAAATTATGTGCACACACTGCACTTATTTGTGGATATCTAGGACTATCATGTATATCTAACTGCCTATGTTGTATTGCAACATCGTTATGTACACACACCACACTTAGTTGTGGATATCTAGGACTGCTATGATTGAAGTTTGGAGATCATACTAACCATGATTTAAATGTATGCGAATAGAAGGGTTTTTCTTGTTCAGGTTTAGGAGATCATGCTTGTTATGATTGTAGTTAGCGAAATATAGAGTGTATTTGTTGCAGCTACATGTTTAAGCATATATTATTAAAATGAATGTTGTACGATTGATGTGATAATATAACTAAATTGAAATATTTTTATAAAATAATATTTTTATAAAACATGCTATGTATGTTATGAACAAATCATGCACAAAAGCATGTGTAATAGAATCATGTTATGATAAGATTATGCATGGAGTGATACGTCACATGCTCTCATAGATGAATCATGATTTGCATGGATGCTATATATATATATATATATATATATATATATATATATATATATATATATATATATATATATATATATATATATATACTATGTGTGAGACACATTATACATAAAATGCTTGCTTTGAATATTGATTCATGTTGTAAAAAAAATGTATATATGACTCAAATCATGTGTGTATAACTCAAAATATGTAGGAGTTATGTATGTTGAGGTTTAGTTGCTTTGTATTATGGAATGTGCATGTTCATGTATACATACATGAAATTACAAGTCTTATTTATGCATGTTTCAATATTCAATTTATGAAATGAAATATTTCTTGTGGCTATATTATGATGCTTACGAGGATATGCTTTTGTTTGATGTTGAAATGTCATACGATGTGAAATTATGAACATATGTGATAAATGATGATATGATTGAAATGCCATGATATATGATGTGACATGTGATGCAATGTATGATATGCCATATGAGGTAATGCATCTTGATTGGTGCATGAAATGAGATATGTATTAGATCTTTTTGAGATTAATTGAATGTTCAAGCCCGGATAGTGGCTCCTGAGTGTAACTTAAAATCTTATGATTTTGCCAATTTATTTTATACATGTTTGTGCTCGTGTTGGTGGCTATCGACCTTGAGAGTGATCAATTGTATTGATACATGTATGACAATAGTATTTACTTGATAAGATAACCGTTGAGAAACTGTTCTCGAAAAATTCTCTATGCGGGTGTGCAAGACAAGGTAGACCATCTATTTAGGGCAGTAACTCCTTGTGAGGTTGTATATTTCTCAGACCAGGTGATCCAGCGTAGATCTTGTAAATCTTTGTTATGATTAAATGAAATGCTATGATAAATTGTGATGATCTTTTGAGTTGGTTGAGATAGTCAGTTATGAATCTATAGATTTGACTTTGCTGTTATAATAGGATTGTATGTTGATAAACAGACCCTTATCGATTTTTAAATTTTGATATGATGTTATGATTAAGACACTTATGTTAGTGTATAGGTGAATGATGCATCACGCCTACAAATGACTAGGTTGACTTATTAGGTGAATGATATATCACGTCATACATAGTTTTGTTGCAAATAATTGCATTATGATTGTCTGATTTAAATATATCACACATATATATCATTTGTATATCATAAATATCTAAGTGATTTACTTAGAAAGTATGTTTGTATGTTTTACGCTGAAACGGTCAAAATGATTTGACCTATTGTTTATAAGAATTATGAATGCATATGAAAATGATGCAATGACCTTAATGTTTAAAATGAATATATATATTCATATGATAACTTGTATGTCTTGAATGCATATGAATTATGCTTTATGATGTGAGTTAAGGTTAAATGAAATATTAAGTAACAAAATGCTTTTAAATGCCTTATGTTTGAATGCGTGAATGGATAACTTACGGGATGTTGTCTTATTATCTATCACTTGATGATTGATGAATAATATATTATGTCTTTACCTTTGAATGCTTGATATGTTTTTTTTAAGTTTGAACTTGGGTTGTCCTACCAAGCTTTAGTGAGTCTGGCCCTATTTTATGGAGGGCAAGTAATGCAGGTAAAGTATGATGAGTAACTAAAGTGAAGGATTGATCAATCTACATCCTCGAGGGTCCACTCTTACCTTACGATCTTGGTAGACATGATCTTTTTGTTTTATATATTTGATCATGTAGAGACTGAACCGTTATTTTTATATTCTGATTTGAAATAGAATCAAAACTCTTCATATTTTAGTCTTATATTGTACGTTATTTGAAATATGTATATCCCATACATTTTTAAGTTTATTGTTATCTTTAAGTCTTAACCGTTTTTTGAAAATCATTTTTGTGTTATAAAATCTGATTTACTTATAAAAAAAATGGTCTCAAATTTTCAATATTGGTAAAATAATTAAGGTTAAAATTTTGGGGGCGTTACACCAAGTCAGGTCTAGGTAAGATCCAAAAGAAATGATTGTTAAGTCAATGCACATTTAAGGTTTGGTCAATTAACAAAACTATACTTGAGGACTAAAATTGAGCCAAGTACTAAAAAGAAAGATCAAAGACCAAACCCGAAGCCCAAGTCCAAAGTCAAAGGTTCAAGATTCAAAATTCAAAATTCAAAATTCAAGATCCAAGATCTAAAATCAAAGGTCCAAGGTTCACGCCGAACTAAAACCGAAGCCCAAGCTCAAATCCAAACCCAATATCCAAATTCAAACACAAGTTCAAAGTCAAAGGTCAATGTTCAAAATTCAAGATCCAAGATCCAAATAAATGTAGAAGCCCAAGATCTATTGCTCCTTGAGGGCCTTGCCCACTAAGGCAACATCCCTCTATATAAGGATAGGGAAGGTTTCAACTTCTTGTAATTAGGGTTGTCAACGGGTCGGGTTTGGTTCGAATTCAAGTGGAACCCGACTCTGCCTCGATATTTTGGCATGGTATTAGATTTGGACCCGAATGTAATCGGACACACCATAAAGGAAACCATGCTCAGACCTGATAAGAACTACATGAACCACACTCGGGTCATACTCGGTAAAACAATTTTATTGTTTTTACATTGAAAAATTGTGGGTCTTAATTAGAACTTGGGTCGGGCACGAGTCTGGTATAAAATTTCACAAACTATACCCGAGTCCATTTATTAATCAAACTTTCAGGACCCGAATCTTCTTATTTATCACCATACCCGGACCCTATAGGGTTTGGTTTGGGTTGGGCCCGGGTAAACTCAACCCGTTGACAACCCTACCTACAACTTCTCATATGAAACTAAACTTGTAAGAAAGACTAGAAATCCACAAACTTAGAGAAAAAAAAGGGAAAATGCATAAAGAACTTAAGAATGGTTTTGAACTAAAACCTCATTAAAACAAAGGTCTCTCGTAACCAATGTCCTGAGCCTAGAGCTTGTTTTCCAGCCAGTCACGCTGGAGCGACTACCAGCCAATTGATACTGTCGCATAAAGTCTCCAATGGCGGAAGTAGATCATGAGCCACCAATGGGGGGCTCCGCGTGTTTGAGCTGTTAGTGCATGTCACCATGTGTTGGGACGTTGCAAGTTCAAAACCCAATGGTATGTTGTGTAACTGGTGGGGTCTGCCTAACCCCAGCTTGCCTTTCAAAAAAATTATTTGTTACCAGCCTCTCTGGCGACCGATGACCAATGGAAACACAACAATCAGCATGGGTTTTGGTCGTTCATGGGATTTAAAGGTGAAATTATCAGGTGCACAAATATTTGTTAATTAAGCACCTGATCACCCTCCATCTTGGGAACAAGCCTATCAGTTGTGGGGCTTAAGGCCTGATGGAGGGCGATCAGGTGCTTAATGCACAAAAATTGTGCCATGTGATTGCACCTGATCCGGACTCGATTTAAAGCACAAAATTTGTGTCATGTGACTGATCCAGACTCGATTTAAAGGAGGCGTGTCAAACCCAGGCCTTATTTATAAAATTTGAAATGTTAAGCATGTATTTATAAATAGGTCAAAAGTTGCAGGTATTTATAAACTCTTCATAAAAAAAAAAAATAACCAGCTTTAATGGTAATCTGTGTGAGCTGAACCGTTCATCTTGTAGATATTTTACTTCTCACATACGAGATCTTGGGTTGTCCATTTTGTATTGTTTAAATGCTCTTCATATAAAGCAACAATGGCTTTGAAAAATTTATGAAAACTAACTAACATACAAAGAACTTGGTTATGGTGTTTGGGAGGTCATTCAACAATGGCTTAAAATGTGGCTGAAATTATGGGTTAATAAGAGAATATTAAGTTCTCATATAATTAATTCTTATTTAGTGAAACTAATGAGGTAAACAATAATAATTAACAAATAGCAAGTTCTCATGCAACTAAGTAGGCAAATAATAACTTTTTCCATTACCTGCTTGGGAAGCAAGGTAATGGCTTGGATCCATATGCTTGGGAAGGTAATGAAACTCCACTTTTTCCATTACCTGCTTGGATCCTCTTCTATTGGAAGGTAATGACAAGGCTTTGAGATCCTCATCTTTCTCGCAACTAAGATAAGGAGGGCCCAAATAGTTGAGAGAAAGGATGAAACCGACACCATCATTGTCGTTGTTAAGGTGCCCTGCACAATTGTTACCACCACGCTCAAGAAGCTCCATCACACCCTCATGGGTGTGCCGATCATGGAGATGAAGATGATGGCTATAGAATGCCTGCAACAGGACTATGAAATTCTGTTTACAGAATTTTCTGCATATGAGCAATAGATAATCGCCCCCCAATACATTCGATTAAATGCTCGAATCAAACGACTGTTGTAGATCTAAATCCCATTCCAATCCTGTTATTCATGGTTGTCCTAATGAAAGTCCCACACAATATGATCTGAGCGCCAAACGCTTGAAGAACGAGCAGAACTCAAATGCCCCCAACGTATTTGCTCATATGCCAAAGATCTTTTCTAATTCATGTGAGGAGCTTGATGGACTGCTTGTTCAGACTGATCTAGCTGAATTATTTTTTGTAGATGAAGGCGCAGTCATGTACCTTCTTCCCGATGCACAAGTCCCTATGATAGCAGTAAACGAGCATAAATAGGGCCATCTTCATGCACTTGCCCAATATGAATATCCAGTAGCACACACACCAATTGCATCTTGCAGGCCTTTATTGCCGAGATTATTTGCATGCACAGAATGCATGCCATTCCTTGATAACGTACCAAATATAATTGACATCACACGGATGCCTTGCTGCAACATAACTACATCACTGTGACATGCTGAATCCAAATTGCTTTCGCTAGTAGTATGCTGCAATATTTCGGATGTGTGCCAGGAAAATCAGATCGAAACAAAAAAAAATCAACGATCAACAATGGCAGTGTGAGCATATTTGACCCAGGGGGAACTTTGGCTGCTGCCATTATGTCAACTGATATGAGAGGCCTCAAACATTCATTGAATTCCTCCATTGCTGATGAATTTCATTGTAAAGACATCACCGACTGGACTAGCAAGGAAATAGCTTTTCATGGATATTTGGTGGCTTACGTTTTTGCCGTAATGTCTCACTCAATAGTGATTGATATTGGCGATAACCTTGTAAGTCACCTCTTAGACTTCTAATTTGGTGATTTTAAATTGCTATTTGAAGTCTTCAAGCACATCGACCTCTATACTCAAAACTGCTATGCTCCTGTTCATATCCTAGCATGGTCAAGGGTGTTCAACCCATCAATGGGGCTCCTTTGTGAAGTTGTCCAAACCAACAACCAAGTGTATACCAATATGATTCAAACTATGAGCAGTAGTAACTTGAATCATATTGTTTTTGTTGTGTTAATGAACGTCTCTATTTATTTTGGTATGATTAAGTTCAATCTTGAAAGCAATTGGGTTGGGGTGCACTGACCTTGGAGTTGGTTGTAACATCTTGATCTGGGACTTCAAGAGTCCAAGTCCGATTGGTATTACTTTTCAAAGGGAAAACATATAGAGTTCACACAGAAAAAATATGGCTACATTTTTTTTCTAATAAACTCAAATTTTTTAACAAAGTTCATCGTTCATAACATGCAAAAATCATTATTACATGAGTATTCAATGACAAGAAATAAAACTAACAAGCACTCTGCTGCAAAGTCAGAGTAGTTGATCACGTCCTGCTAGTGTGCCTGAAACCTACCGTTATAATTATATAAAGGGTGAGTCTACAACTAAGTAAATAATATTTATAAACAATAAATGACTTTAACTTACAACTGCAGTATGCTCTAAACCGCTAATCTGAGTTTAGTTTTTGACACATTACATAAGGTTTGTATATTTTAAATTCTCTCATTAACTCTCTCAATCAAATACTTACTCACAACGGACTATAATACTAAGTCGACTAAAACTTTTGTCAAAGAAAATTTGTTCTGAATCTTATTTGGAAACAATTATGAAAATTATACATGGATGTCTGATTCGCGCTTCTACATGATCTCAGTTTTGTTGTGATGACCCCATCTGACCAATACTAACAATATATCTTTGCACAACTTCTGCACTTTTGTATCTAAGATTTCTATGGTTTCTCACTCATGCTCAGGTCATTCTGGATTTTCAATACTAAATCAACTGCGTCTAATATGTGGGGGGATCAAGCACATACTTATGCAACATAGATACATGAAATACATTGTGAATTTTAAACAATGAAGGTAACAAAGTCAATCGATACACTATCTTACCAACTCTCGTGAATATCTCAAAGGGTCAAATATATCTTGGATTCAATTTTTTCCTTTCATCGAAGCACATTACTCCTTTAAAGAGAGATATCTTCATAAACACATGATCACCTTGCTCAAATTCTAACTCATGACGTTTTTGGTTCGCATAACTTCTTTGTCGATTTTGCATTACCAATAGACACTCCTGAATGATTCTAACTTGGTCTGTCATACGCTGCACCAATTCAAACCTTAACAATCTTCTTTCTCTGACCTCATCCCAACATAAGGGTGTTTGGCAAAAAGAGTCATGCATATGCTTGCTTGAAAGCTATTATCATAGGCAAACTTCATCAGAGGTAGAATGTTGTTCCACAAGTCACTATACTCTAAAGTTCATGCTAACAACATATCTTCTAGAGTCTACATAGTTTGCTCTAACAGTCTGTCTGTCTGAGGGTGAAATGACATGCTTATTTTTAATTGTGTCATCATTGCTTCCTAGAAACTCTACTAGAATCCCAAAACAAAATTAGAGTCGCTATCCAAAACAATTGAATCGGGTACTCGATGAAGTCTGACTATCTCTCTAATGAAGAGTTTGGTCAACTAGTCACAAGTATGAGTCATCTTACAAGCTAAGAAGTGAGTTGACTTAGTTAGTCTATCTACAATCAACCATACAGAATTCATCTCATTCCTAGTCTTTGGAAGACCTGAGACAAAGTCCATAGTAACATTCGCGAATTTTCACTCAGGTATGAAAAGTGATTGTAGTAGTCCTCCGGGTCATTGGTACTCAATCTTCACTTGCTAGAACACCAGACACTTGCTTACAAACTCAGCAATGTCTCTCTTCATTCTGCTCCACTAAAATATATCATTTAGATCTCGATACATTTTGGTATTGTCAAGGTGGATGGCATATCTTGAGTGGTGTACCTCGTCCAACAATTGATTCATGAGCTGGTCATCCTTAAGAATGCACACTTTATGAAAAAATCTAAGAAGACCCTGATCATCAACCTTGAAGTCTGACTTCTCACCTTCAAAAAATCACTCGTCCAACTCTGGATCTAAGGGTTGGCTTTTCCTTAATTTGCTTCTATAATTCTAACTTCAATGTTGTTTGCACACAATAATCGACCTGGTAAGCATTGAGTTTCTACTTTCTGATGCCCTACTGAAGAAAATAAATCTCAATATGCGAGTCTATCCAATGCACATGACTTTTTGCTAAGAGCGTCAGCGACTACATTCACCTTTTCCAAATGATATTTCAACTCAAAGTCATAATCTTTTAAAAATTCAAGTCATCTTCTCTGTCTCAAGTTTAAGTTTCTCTACAAAAATAGGTATTTGAGGCTTTGATGGTCAGTAAAAACTTCAAACTATTCGCCGTATAAGTAGTGTCTCTATATCTTAAGGGCGAATTCAACTACTGCTAGCTCTAAGTCATGTGTTGGATAATTAACTTCATGTGTTTTTAATTGGCAAGATGCATAATCTATCACATTACCATACTGCATCAAAACGCAACCCAGTCTCTTATAAGAAACATCACTATAAATAATAAAGCTCCCAGATCCAAAAGGTAAGACCAAAACTAGAGCAGTGGTCAAACACTTCTTTATCTTCTGAAAACTCTATTCACACTTGCCATTCCACTCAAACTTTATGTCTTTCTAAATAAGTTTGGCCATTGGAGCAGCTAACATAGAAAATTCTTTCACGAATTGCCGGTAGTACCTAGTCAATCTAAAAAAACTATAAATCTATGTAGGATTCTTAACTTTAACCTGATTGGTGATCGTTTTAATCTTCATGAGATCTACCATAATTCTCTCTTTGGATACGATATGACTAAGAAAAGACATCTGCTCTAACCAAAATGCACATTTTGAAAAATTGGTGTAGAGCCGATATTCTCTGAGTGTCTGCAGAACTATCCTCAGGTATTCATTGTGTTGTTCTCTCATAGTTGAATAAATAAGAATGTCATCAACAAATACTACCAGGAACTTATTCAAATATGGTCTGAAAACTCTATTTATCATATCCATGAAATTTGTTGGTGCATTAGTCAGACCAAAAAGCATGATAAAAAACTCGTAATGGCCATATATTGATCTAAAAGTCGTCTTAACCACGTCTTCTTCCTTAATTTTTAGCTAATGGTAACCCGATCGCAAATCCAAGTTTTAAAAGCATGCAACTCCTTGAAGTTGATCGAACAAGTTATCAATTTGCAATAAAGAATATTTATTCTTTATAATCACGACATTCAATTGTCGATAATCTATACATATTCACAGTGATTTGTCCTTTTTTTTATGAACAAAATTGGAGCACCCCAAGGAGATATCGATGGTCATATAAAACCTTTCTCCAATAATTCTTACAGTTGCTACTTAAGTTTCTTAAGTTCTGCAGGTCTCATCCGATAAGGAGCCTTTGAGATGGGTGTTGTTCTCAGAAGAAGATCGATTTGTAACTCAATCTCTCGATCAGGAGGAAGACTTGATAGTTCTTCTACAAAAACATTTGTATATTCTCAAACTATGTCCGCATCTAATATGGTGGGGTCCTCTCTCTCGTCAGTCTTTATGTAAGCTCGAGTTGCAACAAGTTTATAGGCAACTCACGATTCTCTATTCTTATGACACAGTTGTTGTACATAGTGTCCACTATGGTGGACTCTCCTATGGGTGTTTCTATTAAGTAAGAAACAGTCAAACTTGAAGGTGCAACTAGTAACTGTTTCTTAAAGGTTGAGATGATAAAACTATGTATAGATCTGCAGTCAAACAACATATATGCTAAAATACAAAAAATAAAGAGTGTACCTTCAACCATTTTAGGGTTGACAAGAGCTTATTGAAGAGCGGTTGCATATATGCAACCTGGTACTACAAGATTGCTTCAAGGCTGCATTGTTTCTCCGGTCAAACTGTGGGCAATCATTGGCATAGTGATTCATCTGCTGACAGTTGAAGCACTTGATATTCTTTAAGTCGCACATGCCTTCGTGCTTCTGAAGATCACAAATCCTGCACAAATTGTCAGAGTAGGCCGACTTATAAGTCTTCTACCTTTTAGCTTGATGGCTTTCCAAAATCTTGATTTGCTTATCTTAGGTCTGACTACCGATTTGACCTCCGTAGCGCTTCTTGTGCTCTCGCTGGAACTTTCTTTTATATTGAAACTTTCTTTGTGATGACTCAACCTCATCGCTACCATTGTGTTTGATCTTCTCTTCAGTCATGAACTTTTTCTTTTCCTAGAGCTTTTCCTTCATCCTCAACTCTCAAAATTCATACCTTGAAGTATAGTCCACGAGCCGACTGTACTTCTTTATTTACAATAGCCCCACTAACCTTAAAATTTTGGGTCTCAAGCCCCTCTCAAAGTGTCTATACTTCTCCTTTTTGTTCGCCACCAAGGACTTGACAAAACGAAAAAGAGAATGAAATTGGGTCATATACTAGGCTACAATCATGTCTTCTTGCTTTAGTTTCCTAAATTCTTCTTCCTTCTCCACCCTTGGCACTTTGGAAAGAATTGCCTGTAAAACCTCCTCACAAAGGTGGACCAAGGCAAATAAGTGTTCTGCTCTAGAGTGTCTTGAATGGTCCTCCACCAATATTTTGCATCCTTGGTCAGGTTTGACACTGTTATCCATACCCTCTGATCCTTCGGACACTAAATAACATCTAAGACCTTTTTTACTTGCATGAGCTAATTCTCTCATGTGATGTCATCAGGAGTGCCGTCAACAAGTGGAGGTTGCATATCATTGAACTTTTTGGCTCAAAATGACTATTTGGGGTTGTTCATGTTGAGCTTATATGGTTTGCAAGAGCTCATACATGATACAGTTTGTAGTATACTCAGGAGGTATCTTCGTGCTTTTTTCTCCTGAGCTTCCCATCGGTGATCCTTATGGGATCTTCATACTTTCTTTTCCACCACTGCGTGTAGCATGCCTCTCAGAGGTACAAAAAGACGAAGGCACACTCTACTCTAGTGCACCTCTCGAGGTGCAAGATAATGAGGGCGCCCTCCGGGATGGTCCGTCAAGGTGATCTCCATCACCAGTCATTGCATCAAGTTGCCCCATCTCTCATCTGGTGGCTAAAGTGTTCTTAGACAGATAAGACGTTCCCCTACAAGTAGCCATATATATTGCATTGAAATAATCATGTAATGAATTTAACATTATTTAACTTAGTTATGTTATATTCGTACAAAATTTCATCATATGCATGCATTTACCAGTACATAAAGGAAATAAAGCCAGACAAAATAAGAAAAGAAAACAAGACAAGACATAATTGGATTAGACCAAACAAGACTAAACATTCATAAACGCAACATCATTTCATTCCTCAATCCATTTGAAACTTGCTTCTCTCCCTGAATCCCTTCGTGTCTACTGAAGGTGATGCACCAGAAGAGCATTTATGTTGTATGGGGGCAAAGTGGGAGTGTAAGTAGGTGAGGCAAGGGTAATAGTGGGATCTTCAGGCATAAAAAAAGGCACCCATATTGTATAAGGGCGAAGCAAGAGTGTAGGTAAGTGAGGCGGACGTAAGAGTGGTATCTTCATCATCGCCTTCTTCTCACGAACTACTCGATATTGCATGTCCATGTGCTAGTCCTGGGATGCTTCCATTAACTTGTGCAACATGTCATGCTACCTCTGCGGCCTGAATTGTCGCCCTCTTAGTTTCTTTAGCAAGAAACTTCATGACCGGATTTGAAACTCCTCGATTGGCTGCACTCATGGCAGTTGCGTAGCTGGTTCGAGACATATGTCATCTCCGTGCACTAGCCATCCTAGACCCTTCTCGAGACGTAGAGTTCGTGTTAGGAGATGCCCTCCTTACGACTCCTCCTTGAGTCGTCATCCAGTCCCTCATTGTTCGCTCATGCACTAACTGAGCTCTTTGACGGTGGGACTAGTGAGTCCCTCACCCACATGGTTGTGGTTGTTGCTCATAGGATAGTGGCCATCACTCCTGAGTAGTGTTTGAGTCGTTCTATTGGTACATATCTCTTTTCTCGACTATAATATAAATCGATGAGAGTTGTGATATCAACTTTCACACTATTTGGGTCATGCTCGTCATGATTCCAATAACCATCGTTATTGCAACGACAAATTCTTCTCTCCCTACGATTGGTGGCTCAGGTCTTTGTGGTCTAGATTCTCCGTGATTATCGCACTCGCTAGCCATTTCTCATTAAAAAATAAACTAGTCACTATCATTTTTTTAGCAAGCAGAGACTTATATTATATTTTATGTCATTAAACTTGTTATGAATGATATAGTTTTTTTGTGAACCTAACTTTAATACTACTTTATAACACCCTGATCTAGGACCTCGAGAATCTAAGTCCGATTGATATTACTTCTTAGAGAAAAAGCATACAGAGTTCACACAGAGAAAACATGACTAAATTTTTACTTTTCCTAATAAACTTAAATTCTTTAACAAAGTTTATCATTCATAACATGCAAAAATAATAATTACATGAGTATTCAATGACAAGAAATAAAACTAATAAGTACTCTACTTTAAAGTCGGATTAGCTGATAACATCCTGCTTGCGCTAGTGTGCCTTAA
This sequence comes from Nuphar pumila, assembly GCF_984573655.1. NCBI lineage: Eukaryota > Viridiplantae > Streptophyta > Magnoliopsida > Nymphaeales > Nymphaeaceae > Nuphar > Nuphar pumila. The sequence continues at coordinate 95,387,916 of NC_143260.1, read as the reverse complement.
ACCTATAGTTGTAATTATATGAAGGAAGAGTCTATACCTCAATAAAAAATATTTATAAACAATAAATAACTTTAACTTACAACTGTAGTAACTCTAAGCCTCTAATTTGAATTTACTTTTCAATACACCACAACATAAGGTCCTCTGCTATAAAAGTCTCTCTGAGCTCCCTGAAAATTCTGTTATGAACGACTTATGTTAGGGACCATCCCCTCAAAGATGATTTCATTGTGGTGCATTCGGATCTGTCTCCAAGTTATCAAAATTCAGCGCCTTTTATTACATAGCTTGAACCAACTAGCTAATATGAACCTCTGGCTTTGCAAGAAGCAATCGGTTTTAACCTTTTCGTGTAACACCAGTCATCCAAATAACAAGGATCATGGGGGTATCCCCTTCCCCCAAAGGCAGTTCTTCGGTAACCAAGTGACTGAGGGTGTGCCCACAGCTACAAACATGAAGCCACTGAGTACAAGCCAGCTTTATCGTGCACCCACCTAAGCTTGTCGTTACATTCCATGAGCAACAATCCATCCAGCATCTTCATCAAATCCTGCAATTGATGGACGGTGGAATCATTGTAACTACGCCCAATACTTGAATACCACTCCTACCGTCCAAACATAACTCCCCCACTGTACCACCCGTGCCTCTACAAATACGAAACAAATCCGAAAACTGCGTAAAGGAAACTCTAGTAACAAGAAATGGTCCATATCATCTGTCGTTTCTTTTGTTTCAGGTCCTAGGCTTATTCACTCACCATGGCACAAAAAAATGAAGTAGATAACTAAGAGAGTTGCACCTAGTCATTCAGAGCATATGTTGTCTTATTAGAGGAACAATACGATCTTGGACTGGCCCCTTCACATGATTGTGTCTAACGGGGATCTCTACAATCCATACATTCCTCAATCTGACACTTTGCAAGAAAACCTCATACTTTTACCAGCCCCTTAAGAAACTAGAGCTCATTTTCCACTTGGCATTTTCAATCCATTGCCAAGGCCACTCGAGAAGATCATATTTGCTTCACAGTACCAACCACCACTATTTGATTAAATAGAGCATTATTAAAACGTTGAAAGTCCCTAACTCCAAGCCCCCCCCCCCCCCCCTGTGAAACCAATATAATGATAACCTCCCACCTAACAGGTGGTATGATCGATTTATCTGCATTGCCACCACATAGAAAGTTTCTAAGAACCTTATTCACCTTAAAAAACAAGGTATAGAGAAGAGGCCCATCCAGTGTTGGGCCATAGTAGAAAGAGCATGCTTTACCAGAATCTTCTTGCTGGCAAATGAAAGAACCATGGCTTTCCACGATTCTGTTTTACTCCTAATTTTATCCTTCTCACAGACCATAAAGTGTCCTTGATGACCCCCCAATATATTGAAATCTCCATGTATCTCATGGGTAGCGCCTACTTCTCACATTGAAATACCCTTCTTGTTGTAGCTTCCTAACTCCCAACATCACCATTAAAAAAACAAATCTAATTTTCTCTCGTTTAACATGCATCCAGAAACTTCAATGAAAATTTGAAGTATAATAGATAAAAACTTTTATGTTTTTTGTATTTGCTTTCCCAAAAATCAATACATCATTAGCAAACAGGATATGCGTAAAATCTTTCATACCTGGCTTGTAAACTCCTTTGTACATCTTAGTGTTGGAAGCTTGCTGTAAAAGGTAACTCAAGAATTCCATGGCCATGTTAGCGAATCCTCTTGCCTTAGACCTTTATTGGGTTTGAAAAAAGCCCCTTGTTAGCCATTGACACATATTGAAATATTCAAGTGTCACTTGTACCCATCTAATACATTTTCCCCCAACACCCACATTACGCAGAACACACACAAGAAAGTCCTAGCTAATAGAGTCAAATGTCTTTGGAATATCCAACTTAAATAAAAAAAAAACTTTTCTTTTTCGAAGCATCCATTGTATGCACAACTTCATGTGCTAGGAGGCACCCTTATGAATTCTCCTCTTCGAAACAAAAGTAAACTGAGAAGACTCAACCACTTGATGGATTACTTGAATGGCTGGCCCTCCTGTGATTATTTTTGTGCTGGGTGCCTAAAAGTGAAATCATCTAGAATTTATCAATATCATTTGCCCCTGACTCTTTAGGAACAAGAACCAAAAAGGATTCTCTTAAACTCCTTGGCAAGCGAGAGTTCCTATAAAAATAATTAAACACTGCCATGAAGTTTCCCTTGCACGCTGGCCATGCAGCTTTAAAAAATTCAAGTGGGAACTTGTCCACCTCGGGGCTTTATTGGTGGGAAGTTCCCAAACTGCTTGCTTGATTTCATCTACTAAGAAGCTTCCATTCAGATAGACTTGCGCCCTAAGATCAAAACAACCCATGGAAGCCTCACTTATATCAAGAGAGTCCTCAACCACAAAAAATGTGAAAATGTCACAAAAATATTTTGTTGCCTCCCTCATGATTTCGTCACTCACAAAGACGCCCCCTATTGACATATAGGTGAAAGTTCTCTCTCATTCTAGAGGATGCATAGAGATGAAAGAACTTAGTCTTCTTGTCACCACAATGCATCTAATGTACTTGGATCTTTGCCTCCTGCATTGCTCTCCACTCCAATACATCATCAATCAATAGCTTTTGCCTCACTTAGGCCCTTCACCTCATGTGCACAACCCCCCTCCCCCCGTGTTGCCATTTCCCTCTGCAATAAGCATACTTTCTCTTCTCATATCTTTATCTTCTAGAATCTCGCAACCCCCTCTCCTTTGGACCACTGAATTAATTGTGCTTTTATATGGTCCAATTTTTTAATCAATCTAAGAGCAGCCCATGTGGCTTTCCACGTGTGGGCTCACCATCCTTTTATGCTTTCCACCATCTTTGGATCCCTCAACCACCATAGCTTCAAACTTCAAGCTCTGACTGCTCATTCATTTTATTCCCCATTCGAGTAGGATTGGCGTGTGATCTGATATGGAGATTGGCCCCATGGTGGCCCATCCATCATATAGATCTTTCCACCAACCCCTACTGACAATAAATCTATCCAATTCCTGCATAAAAGGATCCCTTCTCCTATTTGACCAGGTGACAAGGCCACTCGAAATCTACAAGTCCATCAAATCCCACCCCTCAATACAATCAGCAAACCACCACATATTGTTGGAATATCTTTTGTTTTCAATTGGATTTGTAGGTGTCGAGAAGGCAATTAAAATCCCTTGCTATGCACCAATTTACCGAACTCTTTTGACCATGTCAAGCTCATCCCAAAAGGCTCTTTTTAAAGCATATGTAACTGGACCGCATATTGATGTGAACGTCAAAAAATCACCTGAATTTAATTGTTCGAAATCGAGAATCGACCTTTTTACACTATCGTACTACTAATACCTCCGCTCCAAACTACCAAAATACCACCCAATCTGGTGATGTAGAGAATAAAATCGAAAGAACAACCTCGCCAAATTTGGGCAAGAAAACTCACTTCAAAGACTTCCCATCTTCGTTTCTGAAAATACAACCAATATCTACCTTCTTTTGTTTTATGAGGTTGACCAAAAAAATCTTCTAGTCCCCCCCTCCCCCAAACCCCTAATATTCTATGCAATAACACAGAAAAAAAGTTTTAGTATACCTCATGTCGCCTGATAGTGACCGGCTTCAAACGGCTTTACTACAGCCCTCCTCGCATGATGGTGGACGGCCTAGCCAAATTATTTTCCTTCTTGGAGCACCCACCACCCTGATTTTGAGCTTAGATAGGATTTCCACCAACGTATTATTATCATTTAAGGGGGATACCTCTGAGCTCATCGGCTACCGGCGCTTGCTGATCACCTGCATCTCCCCCAGATCGATCCACAGCTCGGAAATGGCAACGAATTGCTGGTTGTTTCCTCCTGTTCGGGACGGCATGCCATGGCCTCTATCCTGCCCACCTCCATTACTGATGCACTATTATCGCCCAGCAAATCAGACCGGACCATCTCAGGTGCCTTGTCCCTAAGGCTCGGCACCAGCAGAGCACTGGGTCCGGACCATCTGAACCCCGCTTGTCCAACGAACTTGGTGTGGCCTGTCTGAACGAGGTGGCATTGGACGCGCCAACCACTCGTATTGGCTTGTGAGGCATGAACATTGGGGGCTGCAACATGATGAGTAGTGGGTCCCATTCCATGAGCTTTTTTGGATGACGAGGGGCCCACCGCCATGGGCAATGTAAAGACGTCCCACTTCCCATTTCCCACTTCTACTTTAAACTTCACGGTTCCCACTCCTTAGTTATTGGACTTCACCGGTTTTTGAGTTCCTTCCTTCCAACCACTCTCCTTGCAATTGTTGCTTGAGCCTAGCATATGAAGAGCCACTTCCCCCTCACCCTGCCGGAGAGGAGCCAACTCCCCGGCCGGCCAGTTTTTTTCCTGTGACGGGGCCGCTTCCGAACAGTGTTGGCCTTGACCTCCCTGCCGACCAGCCGATTTGTGCTGCCCCCATGCTGCCAAGCTTGGTGGGGAGCCTTGTTCTCAACGTGACCACCATGAAATGGTGCCTCCTGTTAAGGACTCTTCATACGAGAGTTCGTTTTATTCAGAAGATAGACAATTGATTGTTAAGGACTCTTCATACGGGAGTCTGATTTATTCAGAAGATTGACTCATGCTTATCATGTGTAGCCGTGGAATCTATCCGTGTTTTTTATTTATGGTTATCTTAAGGCATTGATGCATTATAAATAGGTTGTATCCCCTGCAGAGTTGATTCATTCAATAAAAACGAGAGTACGTTAGGTTTTCTATCATGGACGTAGGCTGAATGCCGAACCACGTTATTTCCTTTTTGTGTTCTTGATTCATGGGTTTGCATTGTGTTGAGTTATGAGTTTTAACATGGTATCAAAGCAAGCTTTTCCGATCTGCTCTGCAGCCGTGATTTGTGCTTAGGGTTCTCGCTTTCAGGTATTGTTTTCTGACTCTTTGTTATGAATGTCTCGCAAAGCTCTTCGACTACTAAGATGGTGATTCAGGAGGAGAATCCCACCCTTAAAATTTCGATTATTTCATTAAATGGAACTAATTATCTCAACTAGTCTAAATCCGCAAGTTTATTTCTTAGCAGAAAAAGAAAACTGGGATACATAACTGAAAAAATTGCTCACCCTTAATGCAATGATGCAGGCTATGATGAATGGGAATATGCCAATCATCTTGTTATATCCTGGCTGCTTAACTCTATGGACCCAAGCATTGCTGAGGGGTTTCTCTTTCTCGAAACTGCTCAGGAAATGTGGAAAAGTATTCGAGACGTGTATGGTGAGCAAAACAATCTTGCTCGGATATATCAAATCCAACAAGAAATTTCATTATTTAATCAGCAAGATAAACCTTTTCACTCTTATCTGGGAACGCTTAGAGGTTTATGGGATGAGTTGGCTCAATATCGCCCTATTACCACTGATCCGGAAATTATCAAAAGGCATTATGAGGAAGATAAAATATTCAAAATTTTGGTCAGACTTAGGCCCGAGTACAAATCTCTTAGAGGCCAGATTCTTTTGGCTTCCTCGTTGCCATTGTTTAACAATGTTTGCTCCATTATTCAACATGAGGAGACTAGACGGAAAGTCATGAATCCCTCCATTTTTTCAAATGAACTCCTTTCGAAAAAAATGGCTTTTCAAACCGAGTCTGCTGGAAAAATGCCTGCCAAGATCGAGTCTACTCATTCGGCCACAAGCATGCTTGATCAGAAAGTTGCTTCAAAAAAACCAAAGTTCAAGTGTAACTATTGCAAGAAAATCGGTCATACAAAGGACCAATGCTGGGAACTGCGCGGAAGACCTGCCAAAATTTGGCCCAGAGACTCCTATGAGGCAAATCTTGTTTTCATTGCTGACTTCATTAGCGTTTTGTAGCAATTGAATAAAACTCGACCGGCTTCCAGTGATTTGGACCCTCTTCCTCAAGATTCTACGGCAGGTAATGTTGTGTGTCTCTCTCAGTCTTTTCCTGAGAAATGGATTGTGGATACTGGAGGTTCTGATCACATGATTGGTCAAACTTTGAAATTACATGACATGCAAGTGACTAAAGATAGATTTGTTTGCATCGCTAACAGAAGCAAGGTTCTTGTCGAAGGAATCAGTTTCACCTAGTTCTTCGATAAATATGATAAGTCCATAGTGCTCTATATCTCTAGTTTTCCTTCCAGTCTTCTCTCTGTTAGCTGCATTACCAAAAGTCATGATTGTGCTGCCATTTTCTTAGCTAACGATGTGTTTTTTCAGGATCAAAAGACTCAGAAAATTATTGGTAAGGGATATCAACGTGATGGGCTGTATTTCTTGGATGAAAATGCTAAAGCTCTGACGACCTATAAACCCACCGAGTTAAGCAGATTGTGGCACACGGGATTAGGTCATCCCTCTCAAAAGGTTCAAAATAAACTTCTTTTGTATTTGCCTTATGTCGAATGCTTGTGATGGATGTGAATACGCCAAAGCTACTCGTCTTTCATTTGCTTATGCAAATAATAGATTTGATGTTAGTTTTCAAATGATTCATTCTGATGTCTAGGGACCTGCTCCAGTTACATCACATTTGGGATTTAATTATTTTGTTATCTTTATTGATGATCATTCTAGAGCCACTTGAATTTATTTTCTTAAAAATAAGAGTAAAGTTTCTAGTGTCTTCCAAATGTTTTATCAACTTGTCTTCACCCAGTTTGAGAAAAAAATTAAAATTCTCTGATCCGATAATGGGGGTGAGTTTGTCAACGATACCATGAGAGAGTTTTTCTCCAAACATGGGATTCTTCTTCAGTATTCGTGTGCTGGAACTCCACAACAAAATGGAGTTGCAAAAAGTAAAAATAGGCAGTTGCTTAATGTTGCCCGAGCCATTATGTTCGAAAAAAATGTTCCTAAAGAATATTGGTCTGAAGCCATTGAAACTGCCTACTACATCTCTAATCGGCTTCCCAGATCTGCTATTGAAGGTCTTATACCCCTTGAAATTGTTTATGGCAGAACTATGTCTATTCTTTATCTACACGTATTTGGTTGCAAAGTGTTTGTTCACCTGCAAGCCAAAGACAGAAATAAACTTGAACCAAGATTTGTCAAGTGTGTTTTTTTGGCTACTCTAATGTTAAAAAGGGCTACCGGTGTTTTGATCCCAAACAGAAAAAATTCTATGCTTCTAGAGATGTGCACTTCTTTAAACATGAAAGTTTTTTTCATGAACCGGTCACCTTCTTTGAAGAGGTTCATCGGCAAGGGGAGATTAGGGAAACCGAACCCAAACTTGTCCTTCCTAATATACCAAACCATGATGACCTATCCTCTTCTACTATTCAAACTAAGTCAAATCAACCTGTGGCCGATGAACCAAACTCTAATGAGTCAAATCAAAATGAAATAGTTGTCGCCCCTCCAAGAAGATCAACTCGTATCACCAGGCCTCCTGAGCACTTAAGTGACTTCTACACCTATTTGGCTTCATCCGCTGCCACTCATTCCATCGCTCATCCTATTCAGAAGTATGTGTCTTTTAAAGGCTTTTCATCATCTTATATTTCATATACTTTCAATGTTTATTCTCATCATGAACCCAATTCCTTTCAAGAAGCCAATCTTGATCCAAAATGGAGACAAGCCATGACTGAAGAGATCCAAGCTCTCGAAAAGAATTGTACCTGAAAAATGGTCCCACTACCAGAAGGAAAAAAATTGGTCGGATGTTGATGAATTTATAAGATTAAGTATAACAACAATGACACCATTGAACAATGCAAAGCTAGATTGGTCACAAAAGGATACACTCAAATTGAAGGAACAGATTATAATGAAACATTTGCCCCGGTAGCCAAAATGACTTTCATAAGAGTTTTAGTCTTTGTAGCCACAAACAAAAATTGGAAAATGTATCAATCTGATGTCAAAAATGTCTTTCTTCATGGAGACTTAAAAGAAGAAATATACATGGAACTTCCTTCGGGCTATAATTCTCAAAAACATGATAAGCTGGTCTGTAAATTAAAAAAGGCTATATATGGTCTCAAAAAGTCTCCATGAGCATGGTTTGCCAAACTGAGTATTGTTCTTATTGAAATGGGTTTTAAAAGAAGCTCAATTGATTACTCGATGTTTATATCTGTTCAAAAATCGATGACGGTTATTATTTTGGTATATGTGGATGACATAATAATGACAGGTAATGATGAAGGTTTGATTAAGCAAGTGAAAGAGAAGCTTCATTAAAAATTTGAGATCAAAGACTTGGGGACTCTTAAATATTTTTTTGGTTTGGAAGTTGCTCACTGCAGCAAAGAGGTTTTTATTTGCCAACACAAGTACACTCTTGATCTCCTTAATGATGCAAGGATGCTTTGTAACGACCCCAACTCATACCCAAGAAAAAGTGACAATTTTTTTTTGAAACATTGCAGAAACATTCTCAAAGACCCAGGGCCTTTACAGTCCCACTCATCATTGGATAACCCAACCAACCACAACGAATCTTACATTTATCATTTATACCAAACCAAACCAAACTTTTATTGAATAATTAATGATAGGTATCGAGATAATTGCATAAGAAAATTCAAAGTGCTAAGGGTAACTCAAACAAGACCGTTAATGGTGGCATTTTGACTACTTCCTGATAATATTCTATTGTCGTCCATGCAATTTTAGACCATTTATTGCTTTTTTGTTATGCACACACAAGTTGACCACTTTGTTGGTTGTACAACACATTCCTATATTACAGATTATTCTCAAAATAAGGTGTATACAATAAAAAGTTTAACAAATCCACTATATGCTCACTGACAGTTATGTATTATGGCACTTACCTCATACAAAACACCACAGACTCCTATCCTGCCAAGGTTATTTTAAAGTAGTTAATTTCTTACTTCTCACAGTTAAAGCTTGCACACATGCAATTGTGCAGTACCTAGTGACATCTTGTGATATTCAATTCTCCTTATAGCTCCTGAAACATTATAAGCACCTTCAGATATTGTTTTTTTTTTAAGGCTAGCCAATGGTACACCAGACCACGAAGAAACACAGTAAGTGTTGTGGTAAGTGGGTTTTTTTTTTTTACGGTCATGCTGATGAATAATCCCTGTGGGATTCAACCCAGGACCCCATGGGTAATGATAGTACGACCTAATCCTTCATCTATCTCATTCTAGTCTTGATATCTAGGTTAAGATATTCTCCCTCTAGTCTATGTATATATAAAGTTTCTTTCTTCAAAAAAAAAACAAAAGCTATAGTTATCATTAAATAAATTTTTGTTTTAACAAATAACGAGCATGTACAAAAATTTTATTTTTGATCAGATGAAAAGAATCAACAATACAACCATGGAGGAAGATCCATGAATCATCTTCCATGTATTTTTGAGAAAACATCCATATAAACACTTTTTCTATGGATTTTCATCAAAATATTGCATAGACATCCAATCTATATCACTTTCTCACTTGATTCAAGAGAGAGAACTCATACAATGCATAAAAACTTGAAGAAAAACGATGTTGGATGTTGAAAAACATGGGTAAATGGTTGGAGATGGCCCAAACTCCTCTTCTTTCTCCTTTTTCCTCACTTTATCTCTCCTCCTCCTTTTTCCCTTCTCTTTCTCTTTTCTCTCTCTCTCTTTTGGGATCTTTTTATAGGCCCCATAGGGGAGGTTGCCCCTCCCTATTTCTCCAGCCCTCTCTAAGAGAGTTTCCAAAAGATGGAACTCTCTCTCTCTCCCTTTGTTTTCTATTTTTTTTGAAACTCTTCCAAATGTTGACTTTTTCACATTTGTTATTTTTTTAACTTTCCAAACTGGACTCTTTTAAGGAGTCCTACTCAGCCCTAAAATAAAAATCCGAAATTAATATTATTTAATTAATTAATTAAAAATTATCTAAAGGTACACAAAAATAACCAAATTAACCCAGAAGGCTCTCTAACCTTATTGAACCCCAAATTAAAGCTTTATATTCAATTTAAAGCTGAAAAAAATATGGGGCTTGGATTTAGATCTGAATTCGGATCCAAAAATCCAAACCCCTATCCAAAACAAAAATGGATTAAGATCTGGATTAAATACCGATTAAAGTGGGTCTTAAATAAGATCCAAATCTATAATAATTTGCATCATAAGCATTGGATCCAACTCGATCCAACTCCGGATTTGTTTTGATAAACTGCTCAATTTTTGGAAAAACATGATTTTCAAGCCAACTGTAGCCCAAATCTAGAAAAATAAAATATTGTTGAGCTCAAAATTGTGAGACACATCCAACGATATATTACACGAATATCAAAATCTGAATTTTGCCCAAAAATAACCCAAATTTTACTCGAATTTTGCTTGAATTTAAAGGTCGAAAATAAAACTTTTTCTCACGCTTCGATTGGCTTGCCTCGACCTTATCGATGAGACCTGGGTCAAGCCCAGACTCAAAGGCATCAGTCTAAAAATCGAGCCTCAAATGATTTTTCTCCCAAACAGCCAAATTTTAAAAAAATATCTCAAAATGGTTAAGTGTAAAAATATGTTATATTACATCCCTACCCCCTTAAAAGAATTTTGTCTTCGAAATTAGAACGTATTGAATAGGTGTATGTAGCACGAGAATCAAATATCACACCAGCCAAATAATCGACAACTAAGACGATACATTTGATCAGATCAGTCTGATCACCCTGCTTGGTAGCCTTAACGGCATAAACTCTCATGTTGGTCCTTCGCTGACCTTGCTGCGGTTGAGGTCTTTGTGGCAATTGTTGTTGTGGTTGCTATTGTTTTCCTCCTTGAGCCATTGATTGGTTCGGACAATAGGGAGTGATGTGTCCAGGCTGCTGACACCGGTAGCAAACCTCCTTGAACATCGGACAAAAACCCTAAGGATGACTTTCGTTACACCTACAACACATCGATTGAGCCTTCCCCTGTTGCTGCCTCTGCTGAGGTCATCTTTGTTGCGCACCCTGCTGACCTTTCCCCTGGGTTCGCTACCTCTTGCCTCCCTGCTCCTTCCCACCTGCGGGTGGGTTCTTCCTCGCACTACCAGTCGAACTAGATCCATTGTTGCCCTTCTTCTACGAGTCTCCCCTGAACCTTTCTCATTCCTCATTTAGGACCATTGCAGTCTCAATCGCCTCTGCCAGTGTAGTAGGTCGGCCTCCCAACACTCGTACTTGGAGTCTGTCCTTCAGCCCACGTACATACTTCATCGCCCTCGCCTTCTCATTCTTGAAGAGGTTCGGGTAGTACCTCTCGAGACTTTGAAATCTAGTGGTGTAGTCCACCAGACTCATGTTATTCTGAGTCAAGTCGAAGAACCTCTGTTGTATCTGCTCCTCGGCGTAAGAGAGAAAATAAGCGTCTAAAAACTCCTCCTTAAACACCTCTCAGGGAATCACGTCCATGTCGGCGAACTTCACCCTTCTCAGGGTATCCCACCACTTCTTGGCATCGCCCTTCAGATGGTACATGCCAAATGTGGTCTTCCTATTCTCGGGGACTGGTAGGACGTCAAACGCTCGCTCAATCTCCTCGACCCAGCTCTCTACTTCTTCTGAGTCGGCCTTGCCCATAAAAGTTGGTGGGTCCAACTTCAAGAACCTCTCGAAGGAAACACGACATGTGTTCAAAACAACCTCAACAGAAGGGTCATGTGCAACATGTGCCATCTGCGCAGTCTATGCTGCCTGCATGGCCTACACCGCATGTGTTGTCTACGTTGCCTGTGTTGTCATGGTATCAGTCAGGGTGTGGATGGCGTCCATCATGAAATCTCTCTGCTTCTGCCAGTTCGCGGGAGCACCAAAGGAAGACGACGAAGCACCCCTGCGTCCGTACATCTACACGTGTAAGTTTTTCACAAAAATTTAGACCATTATCGATCTTTTCCCCTTAGGATTGGTCATATATGTTAACCATAATTACAATTATTACACACACAACAACATCTCTTAATTCATATATCAAGATTATGAATTAAATCATGAATACATAAGAAATTTATATACTTTCATAAAAGTACCTCATAGCCTTACCTGTGAAGAAGATTGTTCTGGAGTACGAGGCACGACTTGCTGACATTCTTGGACAGGGATCAATAACCGAAAAGAGAAATTTTGGTACAAAAAGATGATAGAATATAAGATTTTGTGGTGGGCTCTGATACCAAACATTGATCAAACCAAACTTCATTTATTCAAATGTAAAGAGTTTGAGACATAAGTAAATAAAAGTAAAGAAAGCAAAAGAAAGATAAAATGAAAGAGTCACGTCGTCCAAAGAATCTGTCATATAGTTGTGTGGTCTTCTTGTGACTCTTTTCAGAAGCAGGTCACCCTATTAGGCATCTGAGTCTGCGAAAAACACAAAAAGTAGGGTGTCAGAATCCAAAGAATCTTGTGTACAGGTCCCTCTAATGAATCAAATAAGTAAAAAGAACATAAATAAGATTCATGCAATATTTTAGAGGGACATAAATATAACACATTCATAATTCAAATAATCATTTATGCAATAGAGAATATTTATTAAGCATGAGGGAACATTTAATAACAACATAGATCGCAATCTAAGCATTAAAGACATTTAACATGCAATAAGAAACAACACCATGCATTCATCAATATATCACAATTAAGGGAACAAGTAAATATGCATGATCTAATACATTGCAGAAATATGCATGATTTCAATGCAATGTTGTGAACACCCTAAATTTTTCAAAAATTGCCAAAAATTCTTTTTTTGCCCCTAGCCCCATTTTCTGAATAATTGAGTCAGTTTTAATCAAAATTCTAGTTTATTTCTCAGATTTTACTAGAATCCAAATCTATTTTCTATATCTGACTTAATTTCGGATCCGAATTCAATATCATAATTCAATTCTGAGCTCGGTTATTTAATTTTCAAATCAAAATTGTAAAAATACCAAAAATAGTTTTTAAATGGCTTAGACAATCCATACGGTATCCATTTAGATCCACTATTCTATTTTCCTCAATTAGAGGTCCAAAACTCGAATATTTTCTTGAAACTCTGGATGCAAACCTGTTTTCTGAAGAAATTTCCAAAGAATAGCCTTGAATTTTCAGAAAACCCCCCTTTTGTAAATATTTTCAAATTTTTACAAAAAAAAAGTTTAAAATCCCTTATTTTCCCGTAGTTTTAGAGTTTTTTATTTTCAAAAACAAAAAAATAGAAAATATAAAGAAGAGAACAAAAAAAGAAAAAAAAAACAGAAAAAGAAAAACACAAAAGATTAGGTTTTAGAAACCCCTCATTTTAGAAAGAGGTTTTTGCTAAAAACCCCTTTTAGAAAACCTTTGAAAGTGAGTTGTTCTTCTAAAAATTTTCAAAAAATTTTACGCTCAATTTGTAAAATACCAACAACCATCTGTTGCGAGAAGAACCACAGGAGGGGCGATGGAGGCCATCGCCCTCCACCTTCTCGATTCTCTCTCTCTCTCTCTCTCTCTCTCTCTCTCTCTCTCTCTCTCTCTCTCTCTCTCTCTCTCTCTCTCCTTCCTCCTTTCCCTATATAAACAGGCACTCCAATAGTCATCTGATCCATCCATTTCTCACCTCTCCATGTGCGCCTTTCTTGATTGCCTTCACCCCTCCACCCTTCTGCATTATCCAATCTTCTTCATTCCTCCTCTCCTTCCTTCAAAAACCCTGCAAAACCAAGCAACCAACGAAGAAACTCAGTCGATAGAATAAAGGAGGAATCCCCTCCTCCAGAATCTCTGCAAACCATGGCTATCAGATTCACTAATCCGATATGGTTCATCTGAGTCCCAGCCTGATTTTCCTGTTGATTCTCAAATTCGTTTCCATTTTTATTTTTCTGTGAATTTTCAATTTCCTGCTTATGTTATTATCTTTGTTCTGGGAATTCAATTTCCTGATTCTATTTGACCATTTCATTTGGATTGTGCTAACATTGTAATTCCCCCAGAATCTTCATTATAGCATACGGCTATGTCTTGTTATAATAGGAATCTGTGTTTTCCGTTCCTTTGAACTGTTGGTTTATCATCCCTTTTGAGGAGTTGTTAATTTTGTTTATCGTTGTCATTTCCTGTATATTTTATGATTAGTTTGTATTGGTCATCTGTCACGGTATGTAGATTTTCAGCACCCCTATGTTTTGATCTCCATTTCACCCATCCATCTTTCACCTCCCCATGTGTGCTTCTTCTTCTTCTTCTCTATTCCTTATGGTGCTTCCCCTCTGATCTCCATCCTCTCAAGTTCTTCCCTTTGATCGGAAGAAGAAAATCAACATTTCCAGCAATACAAGCAAGCCAGAAGGCCGATCCTCTTTGTTCCATCAGAACCACGTTGAAGGAAGCCAATATTTGCAGTAAAAGCCACGCTTCTTCCCTCTTCTGCAGAGTAATATCCTCTCTCTGGTTCTCTTCTCCATCGGTCGAAGGAGGCCAATCCTTGCAGTAAGGCTACAGGTAAGTGTGATCATCGCAAAATTTTTCCTCTCGTAATATTCTCTCTCTTCCTTCTCTTTTCCTTTCCAATTCTCTATTTCCTCCTTTTTTGAAGGGGGAAAATGAAAGATAGAAAAGAAAGAGAGAAGAGAAAAGAAAAGAAAAGAAAAGAAGAGGAACTCTTTTGCGGGGTCTCACTTGACCTTAATTTTGAAAATATTTAAGAAAATAACTCACCTCCATTTTGAAATATATTGCGGGAAAATGGAGAGACGGGATTCGCTCGTCAGTACGAGGTTCGACCGTTCCTGACGCCTTTACCAGGGGTAATCGAACCAAGGATCGAATTTATGCCTTTTACTTTGCCTAAATATTATCTAAGAATTTATTCTAAATCTAAATGCACAGAGAATCATGCTTGTGCAATGCAGGGATGTATGCTCTTTTGAAAGATGTTTTGAAAATTTCCAAGTATTCTGAGATGGACTTGATAATGGGGTGAAGAATTGATTTTTGAATGGTAAAATCTTAACTTAGAACTTAAGATAGATCAGAGAAGTTCTAAGTCTTTGAAATAAATCAAAGTTGGAAGAATAAGTCTTGATTTTGAGAAAGAATGATTTAAAGCTTAAAATGAAAGGAAATGAAGTTTCAAAGTCAGAAATAGACTTTGAATTTGGATTTTAAACTTGGATTTAGGAAAGGAAATGAATATTTGAAATGGAATTTCAATTTCAATTTTGAAATCAGAATGAACTTAAGAAATCCAAATGATATTAAAATAGAAATGGATTTAGGAAGTTCAGATGAGATCTGTAAATGGAATTTGGATTTGAAATCTAGAATTGGGAATGGAATTGAATTTTGGATCCAAGATCTGGAATCCAAGATGGAATTGGATTCTGAATCCTGAGATCCAAAGTAGAACTGGATCCTAAATGGATTGTGGATCTGAAGCCTGAGATCCAAAATGGAGATTGTACTTGGAAATCTGGATCCCAGTTGGGTTTAAGATCTAACTTTGGATTTGGATTTTGAAAGTCCAAATGGGACTTTTGAAGATGGATCTGGGTTTTGAAAACCCAGATTGAATTTAAAACTTAGAAAAAGACTTGGATCTTGAGATTCAGAACAAATCTCAAAACTTGGATTTTGAAGATAAGAAAATAAACTTGATTTTGAATTTGAAATCAGAAGATGAATCAGAGATTTCAAAGTTAAATTGAACTTTGAAAATGGAATTTTGAGATATTAAATTGAATTTGAATCTTGACAATGGATTTGGAATTGGATTTGAAAATTGAATTTTAAGTATACAAATGAATTTCAAAGTTCAAATTGGACTTTGAATTTAAAGTTTGAATTGGAAATCAGAAGGTGAATCCGAAATTTCAAAGTTAAATTGAACTTTGAATTTTGATTTGAATAAGAATTTTGAATTTTGGATATACAAATGAATTTCAGAGTCAAATTGGACTTCGAGTTTAAGGCTAGAATTTGAAAATGGTATTTGAATTTACAAGAGTTGAAAATTGATTTGAGAAGTGAAGAAAATATCTGAAGGAAATCACTTGAATTTTTGAAAAAAGATTTTTAAAATATGATGCAATTTTATCCTAAATGATGAAATGAATTTAAAGAATTTGGATTTTAAATTTTGAAAAGCTATTCTATTCTTTAAATGAATTAAAATAAGATTGAAGATATAATACATCCCTGACTATGGTCATTGAATATATTATATAATAATCTATATTTAAATTCAAAAGAAGAATAAAATACATTTTTTGGTGTTTTTATAGAGTTTAAAATGAAATTAACTCTCAATATACCCTGACTATGGCCATTGTTATATATATTGAATTAATTTTAAATTAAACCCTGATAAAAGAGGAAAATATTTAAAGAAAATATGATGAAATTTAAAAAGGATCCAGTGTGGATCCAGTGTTATTTTATAAAAGATAAAAACACTAAGTTTTGTTTACATCCTGACTATGGCCATTGATGTAAATCATCAACTTAGGATTAATTACCTCTTACGAAATGGTACACGTGCCATTCGTGTTCCCATTTGTGAGATTTTGGAAAATAAAGGTAAAAAAACATGAAAATAAACAATTTATGATATTTACAATGCTCATTCATTCTATCTAAAACAAGAAATGTAAGTTCTCATTAAGATCTAATTATTACAATACATTAAATTAAATTTACAACTCCAAATAATAATATTTTTCATATATTCCCTGCAAAACAACTGATTAGTATGAAAAGGAGAAGAAAATTTGTACATACCATATGGGTGTGAATAGTAAAAGAATGCTCACATGCCGAGGCATTTGAGATCTAAAAGTGTGGAAAACATGATATATATTATATATATATATATATATATATATATATATATATATATATATATATATATACCTATATACATATGTGTACATGAATGTATATATACGTATATATCTGTATATATAGGAGGAATGGTATGGCAAACAAGTTGCATGGTGACAGATAAAGAAGCCACAACAGGTATATGGGTGCAGCAGGATGCTGTGAAAGTGACTGAGCCATATGCTGAAACTGGGGTAAACATGCTGACAGTTGGACATGATATAGGTAGTACATGAGCACAGGGGAGGGCAAGGGCCATCAATGTGTTAGACAAGTTGTAACAGTCCAATTATTTAAATAATTTTTGTATATAAAAGCAACAGGCAAATTTCAAATATGAATAATGGCAGCATATGATAAGATATAAGACAACATAATATTCATAGCAGCAATTTACAGTCAGACCTGAGCATAGAAATAGAATAAAAGAATGATTGAAGAGATTCTTACCTATTAGCATTTCAATTCCTGCGCTACCACACCAGTACATCTTGAGTAGAACAAAAGATTGTGGAGATAAATGACTTTAAGGCAAAGAGAATTACCACCCGGGCAAGGCCACCAATACCAACCCTGGCTGCAGGTCTGAGAACTGAACCCGACACAAATTTAATTCCTACTTCAATCCCATCCTTGCCAACCCTCAGCGCAGTTGACAGAAATGAGATTGAAATAGACATTTGCTTTTAGAAAGAGTTCAGAATTTTGTTCTTTGATATTGTAACATTTGATCGAAGCAGCTCCTGCTTATTGTGACACTGAGGAATGTGTAGAAGACGCCTATCAGCATTTCAATTCCTGTGCTAACACCAGCATAACTTGGAAGGTAATGACATACCGAAGTCAGTGGTAAGTTTCTGAAACAACAACAGCTCATAACAGATGTATGCAAAAATGGAACAGGGTAGGATGGATGTTGTGAGGTGGATGCTGTAAGTAGGGGCTACAGAGACATAGCCAATGAGGTGGTAAGTGGTTGGGAACTGAAGTGGATGATGGATAGGTATATACCTTACAAACTTGGTAACCTGTAGTGGGTACAGGCCTTCAACAAACCGAGTTTCATATGAAATGGACAATGCAGGAGGTAAAGTGTGGTGGTTGTTTGTACTTATGGAAATATACAAAAAGCTACAGCAAGATACATATGCTGATGAAATGATGGCATGTTGTACACCAACTAAATGTGCCTGTGTATTGCAATGCCATGATGAAGGTTGTGAAAAACCAAATGACATGCTATGAAGTTCTTAGTAAATGCTATGGTGGCCTTTACAAAGTGGCAATCCCTTGAAACAAGATATATCAGCATTTTACTCTCATGGATGAATCAGACTTATGCCCTGCCATGGAAGAACAAAATTTGTACATAAAGACAGTTCATTGGCTATGAATAAACGGTATTGTAGTTGTTGGGCTTACCTTCATACCCGCCTTTTAATCAACTAGAGGAGCCAAGGCTTTCTGAGCTAAAACTTAATAAAACAAGAAATCAAGTTCAATACAGCTTTGCAGAACCTCAGAGAAACAGAATTAAAAGGGAATAAAGACCAACATTTCTGATATACAAGATGGTCAAACAGTTTCAATGCAAAATTACTAACCTGTAAAACTAAAATTTCTTGACCCTGGCATCAACCAATCCTATCAACACTGTTTAGTTTTATTTTCCCTTTTTGGTTTAGCATGTGATTTTTTTCTTATATTATCATACATATCGCAAAAATATAGATAAAGAAAGGATAACAGAGACCATGCAGTGCATCTCTGCTACAATCACCAATGGCTCTTAAAACTTTCAAGGATAATATGACACCATATAGAAAATACAATAAAGAAGATCAAATCATTGGTCGAGGATAAAATTCCACAAAACACACATGTGGAATTTACATGAGGAAATTCCAATGTTTACACAGGCTGGTCTCTTTTCCTAGCCCAAAGCACGACCAGGGAAAAATCCCATGGTAATAACTGATACTGCTGGTGGCACAACATCAAAGGGGATCCTGAAAGAATTCGTTGGCCAATGCAAGGGCAAGAAGACTGTTCTGCGTCCCTGCCCCAAACGACATGGTTCTTCAAAGTGCTGCCACATCCGGTACCTTGTTAAAAGCTAAAATGGTTAGAATATATTCAGAAATAGAGGCTGATGCATGAAATCCAAGAATGAACAGTAAAATTGGTGGGATAAGTTTGAAAGTAAATTACCTCCACGCCACCTACTGAGGATAGTTTTATTAAGGGTAATCACACTCAAATGCAGAAAAAAAAGAAGAAGAATTGGAGAAGAAACATGTATTTTCAAAACACAGAACGATCAAGCTTGCATGTGCCAACGCCATCACACTCACATCCTATAACACAGTGATGTGATCACCACCAGTTCAGACTTAAACGTCTTACTTTCTTCAAATCTGAGATTCTCATAGCTCCCTTTACTGTATACAGAATCCCTACCCTTACCATCACATAGGCAAAAAATCATCACGAAGGAAAATCGAACATACAAAGTATTAAGATCGAGACTTAAAACTTTCTTGCAGACATATACAGCCCAACACAAATGGAGAGAAAAACACACCCGACCCCTCTTCTATTTTCAGAACACAGAATTACTAAAATTAATACAGATTAGAGACAAATCGAGGGCAAAATAAAAACAATGGATCTATTATTTATCAGAAAGATCAAAGCACCAGAGGGGAATTAAAACTTAGAATAAGACACAAACAAGAGAATATGCTAGACCATGAATCGAGAGATCAATGACAGTTTAACGCCTAACAGAGAGCCTCAAAACCAATTAGCAAATCGACTTCTGACTTTATTTTTTTTTTTTTTTAAAAGTCAATTTGCTAATCAAGTATCGCTATGAATTTATCTCTGGAAAATTAACTGATGCCCCATCTCAGAATCTGTAATGCATGATGAATGGGTATGAAACAGGAAGAACTCGCTGCCATGGTTAAGAGAATTGTTGGGCTTTGATGTCAAATGATAGTTAAGCAGACGCCTCTGTTGCGAGTCCACCTGAATGACGAACCAAATCGCTTTTGGTGTTAACAAGGGCTCGTTAACTTCTGAACTACCACCTGCAGAACCGCAACAACATGGGGTTGCCATTAGCTCCAGAATTTCCACTACTTTCAGTCGGCTACCTTCTTTCTCAGATTGAGCTTTGAACATCTAGAAGCCTCCTTGCCTTGCCCAATAGTATTAACTTAGTGCTTTGACAATTTCTCCATGTAGCATAAAAAAGAACCTGATCATAGATTAGATGAACTCGAAATTGCAACTGCAAGACAACTCGTGAATGGAATAGTCCAGAAGCAACTTGATGGAATGGAGTTCCGCCCTGTGAGCATTCAAAACTCCAGATACAGGATTGATGGAGAGGGTCTTTTTGAGATGCTCCATCAAAGGTCCAAAGGAGACCTATAGAAGCTCATGATATGGCCACTCATAAGAGGTTCGGTTTCCAGTGAAACAGAACAAGGCATTTGCGAATGACCCATAAAATGCTTTCTCAACAGATTGTCATGTTGGTTTATTTTCATGACAGTTGCAGATCTGCTGGTTGGGATTAGGATTCCTGAATTTCAGAATGAGAGGTGATGCCCCCTGTATTCTGTGGGTATGCTGGAGCTTTGAAGACCGATCAGAAGCTTGGGATTGAAGGATAAAGAAAAAAAGAAACGAGGGATCAACAAAAATTATAAGTAACGAACCCAAACAAGAAAAAAAAAAGTCAAAAGAGAAATTGATTCATACGAAATGCAGAAAAGGAATTATAAACTAAGTAAAGCATATCGAAATATCAATGGATTCAGAAGCAAACTAAGAAGAAGAAAGAAATGAAACAAGCAAAAATAAAAAAATTTTGTCGGAACGATTCATTCCTTTTGATATCGCAAGCCTAGGTCGACGCTGCAACTGTAACGCCCCAAAAATCCAAGACTTGTAACTTTTAGAATAGTTTAGAAAGCTTTGAAATCATACAATAATCAGAGTTTAAATAGTACTTCAGCGGAAAATGATATTTTTAAAACCACAAGTCAATGGACCTTGAGCGCATTACAGCGTAAACTTTCCTTTGCCGAATTCCGCACAACTATTGAAATCAAATGGTTTTGAAATGCAATTTCAATGATGAAGAATTTGTTTGTTGAAACCGAGAAGAAGTTTACTAAAACAGCTTTAGTAACTCAAGGTTTAATAAAAAGAGAAATTTTGGAATACGCTTTATACAAAATTTACCAACATGTCCTCAGGAGCGAAACGTCAGGGAAAGCGCTCTATCTTGACCTCATCGCGCCATCGTGTCATCGCAGAGTGTATCACCTATACATCACCTGCCCATAAAATGGGTCAGTTTCACTAAAAACTTGTAGGTGCACAGACAGGACAATATAGAACATAATTAAGCAAAATAATTTAATATGTCAAGTAGACAGACAATTAAATAGCAATTTGCTTTCAGCAGAGTCATAGAGCAAACTATCATGAGCACAATGCTAAAATTATTACAAGCATTTTACTGGCACAAGTAGGCTAACTACTACAAGCAAAGAACTGCAAAAGAAATTTAACTAGCAAAATACAATATTTCATCAACCACACACACAATTCCACAAGTATTGAACCGGTGGTACACCATAACTTTCATATGCGTATAACTCAACAAATTGTGTAATCGGATTTAAATTATGCTTCGATATTAACTGGCCAAGTGGGTACGCACAAGGCACGACTCTAGAAACAGCCTAGACTGATCTGGGGGTTTATTATGCTATGTATTTTATGATAACCCGAATAGCTGACTGAGTCCGCACCTAAGGGGACGATCGGTGACCAAGAGAGAAATCCTCAAAGCAGCATAAACAATGGATGCATCCAAAACATGGAGAGCTACCACCTAGGATAATTATGGTAGTCCTTTTCCCCTAACTCCGATGATTGGGGAAGTCGAGTCTTTTGCTCGTAACTGCCATTAATGGCTTGTCCATTGAAGTTTTTGTACCTTTTCGTCCTCTCTCCTGACAAGAGTCAGCGGTTCAAATGAGTACATCAGGGGTAGTTAACTGAAGACCCATTCTACATATTTTGGCCTTTCGACCAATTCGAGTATCTTGCCGGTGAAGGCGGAAACATCACTTACTTAGGTGATCGAAACATTTTGTTATTTGCACTCATCGAGGTTGCCACAACCTACTCATCCAATCATCGCAATGTAAGAAGACGTACTTGTCAAAAGTACGATCGTACTTGTCAAAAGTATGACTACGATGAAAGGGAAATTGTTCCACAAAAGAAACCCCAACAGATATTATCTACAAAAGAATCAACACAACACAGTTTGGCAAGATAAGTCTTGAATTCACTTCAACAATATCTTGCATATCTCATGATGCAAGGTCGTCTCGGATCTCTCGTCCGATCAATAAAGTACGTAACATGTTGTGCATGTCTAAAAGTACGTTATACTGAACAAGGGAGGTGTGTGGGCTTCTCAAAAGGAACACCCAACACACAACTTCATAACGATCCAAAGAATAAAGGAGTGCTCATTTGACACGATTCATCCTTAAAAGCCATAATGCTACATTAAGTCATTCACGCAAGGCACAACACTATCAATCTTGCATCCAAAATTTATCTTAGTATCGACATGTGACACTAGATTGATAAATAAAGAATGAGTCCTTCAACAGAACCCCACTCATTCATATGCTCATGCCCCTGATCGGGGTTATTCGAAATGGGTCGCAACTCGAATCGGGGTTATAAAATATTTCTCCCAAGTGTGCGGACTTGGGAGGACTCAAATGCAACTTCGAAATCCTGCGAGGATTAAAACTTAACTTTGCAAAAGTTATGCCATTTGAAGCGCACTGGGTTTGCAAAAGGAAACCCTCTTTTAAAGAACTGCAATGCACAAGTACAAATTCTAGTGTTTTGAAAACAAGTGATAACAGGATAGGCACAAGACTACATTTATGTAAGTATATATTTACCATGAGTGTGAGCATATGCAGGTTATAACATGTCAACAAACAACTCTCGACTTGCGATACCGCACATCGAGGGGAAAACACATAAGTAATACACGAGGTACCAAAACCATACATTCACCACTTACATAGGCAAACACATAAGGAAATAAGTAATACATGAGACACGAAGTCGTACCTCACTCAAAGGAAACGTGCAGGCAAAAATATATGCAAGCAAACGAGAGCATAGGTATTGCACGAAGTACGAAACCACACCTCAAACTCATAAGCAACTATGCAAAATAATGATCGAAGAATAAAATTGTACCTCGACCCATGAGCATACAAACATGATAATACGCAATGCAGAAGCAATATAACTCTAAGCATATCTAGAATGGCATCTTAATCATTTCAACTTAAATACGTTCATCAATTGCCCTTTGTGCGACTTTACCCTACCTCGGAATGTTATGCAACCGCGTACGCCTATGCGTGAGGATAATACGAGAGTCGGGCCGCGGAACACAAACGGGACCTGTTGCAAAAATCTGCAAGAGTGTGAAATATTCAATTATGCTAATATAATTAATGGTGAGACGGGAGCAAGGGTAGGATTAGGCGGCAGGGAGTGATCCCCCGACTGTCGACGACAACGGGGCGACAGGGAATGAGCCACTGTCAAAAACAGCGAGGCGGCAGGGGGCGAGCCCCCCGCAGACAGCACTGAAGCGGCAGGGGCCGCACCCCTGCCGACGACAGCGAAACGGCAGGGGGCTAGCCCCTACTGACAGCACCAAAGCGGCAGAGGGCTAGCCTTTGCCGACAGCACTGAAGCGGCAGGGGTCGCGCCTTTGCCGACAGCACTGAAGCGGCAGGGGTCGCACCTCTGCCGACCGCAGCGAAGCGGCAGGGGGCTAGCCCTTGCCGACAGCAACGAATCGGCAGAGGGCTAGCCCCTACCGACAGCACTAAAGCGGCAGGGGTCGCGCCCCTGCCGACAGCACTGAAACGGCAGGGGTCGCACCCCTACCGACGACAGCGAATCGGCAGGGGTCGAGTCCCTACCGACGACAGCGAATCGGCAGGGGCCGAGCCCCTGCCGTTCGACGAAAGGACGATGGCAGGGGGACAAATCCCTACCAAAGAGAGAGAGAGAGAGAGATCGGGGCGAGGGGGTGTCGCAGGGGCCATTGGCCCTCTGCCGGCACTCCGGCGAACCCCCATGGAGGAAAAAGGGGACGACAGGGGCCCGTAGGCAACCTGTCGGGCCTCCGATGGGCGCAGGGGAGGTGGGAGGCGCGGCAGGGGTCGTGCGTCGCCTGTCGGCCTCCCGGCGAGGTGATAGAGAGAGAGGCGAAGAGGGAGGACACAGCGTACCTGGGAAGAAGCCGCCGACGATGGCCGGCGTGCGCAGGGAAGGAGGAGAGGGCCGCGTGAGGGGAGCGAAAAGCTTCGAGAGGGAGGTGTGCCTCCCCTCGCCCTCATACGCTGCTCTTAAAGGCTCAGGGGGGGCGATCTTCGGGGAAACCCTAAAAGGTTTAAACTAAACCTGTCGAGGGAGGTGGAGCTGCGCGAATGAGGTGCGGCGCAGAGGGGGGGTTTTGTTTTTTAAACAAAACCTCTCCCTTGTCAGGTTTTAAAAACCCGAACGAGGGCGGGCCCGGGTCGGGTCCAGACCCGACCTGGCGCGGGTCCAATTTTTTTTTTTTTTTTAAATGCGGGTTTTACATCCTACCCCTCTTAAAAGAATTTCATTCGCGAAATATCATTAAAAGATTTTCTGCAACAATCTGGTTCTTAGTTAATCATTGTTAACGAGGATGCCCTATATGTGTGAGTGGTCTGAAACACGTATGCTATTAAAGTAGTCAGGATAGCACATAATAAATTCCTGAGAAAGATTCGAAGCCAACAATTCGATTGAACAAAATGTGAGTGATTTTGTTAATAATTTATGTCTTCGCAAGAGTTTATTTGGGGCCACATCAAGGGTTTGGCAGAAGATTCTAAGAATGTTTATTCATCACCTTCTACTAGATTCGATACGAATGAAGAGACACAACGAGACATTGCTCTAGTTTGTTTATGTTCCTTGAATGGGAGTTTCTATACTTTATCCTAATCAAGTTGTCGTTCGTTACCCTTACTATTTCTAACAGACTCTTTATCCGGAATAGTCTCAACTAATCCCCATATCGTAAGGCCTTACATGGCCAGTTGTCTTATCTTCGCTTAAGTTATCATTCGTAGAATGACCCTAACTTTCATAGAAGACAAAAACATAACCTCGTATCAAGATCTAGAATCTGCAAGGATCCAACTTTCTAATCTAAAACCAATATATAATCATGCTACAACATAAAGCCAAATTTAAAGATTCATAACTGGTTATATCAAATGCTCTCAGAAGAGCATCAAAACACACCATAATTCTCTACGAAATCAAAATCTACAAGTTCCACGCTGGATCACCTGGTCTGGGAAATGTACGACCTCACAAGGAATTACCGCCCTAGAAGGTTTACCTGGTCTTGGACAATATACTTCCTCACAGGAATTCGCCATCTTTGCGGCTACCCGATCTTGGACAGTGTACTTCCTCACAGAGATTCACCACTCTAGTCGGATTACCTGATCTTGATCATACATACCCTTCACAAAGAATCCTTTGCGGACAAGGTCCTCAACAGGTACCCAAAATCAGTGATGCATGCATCAAAACAAACGACCGCTCTCAAGGTCGATAGCCACCAATAATGGGCACCAGTATATATATCCTCAATGAGCATCACATTACTTCATATGGCACATACATCAAAAATCACACCTTTGACCAATAAGGTTCCATGAATCATAGTTCATTATTGAACTTAAGCATATATCGCATACTTTAAAAATTTCAGATCACATGCATTTCAATCATATCATACAAAAGCATATTATCCTATGCATTATATCATTGCCACCAGGAGCATTTCATTATCCAAATCTAACCTCAAAGCATGAGTTCTATACAATGTGATCATGTATATAACAAGGATCCACTAAACCTCAAGATACGTAACTTCTACGCAGTTTGAGTTATGCACACATAATTCAAATTCTATATGCATCTAAGACATCCAAATCATGGCACCATCATATGCATATATATTTTTACCTCAAAGCACATCGCATTCGACCATATCAGTGTAAAACACACGCACAGATCTACAAGACATTTTAGTCCAATATGATATCCATCAATCATGCTATATAGGTATGATATATTCTCACAAACAATCATAATGCAACTCCCTGCAACACCGCTACGTAGGCATGATGTATCATAAAAACTAAGTGTTTGTAGTCGTGAGGTGTCATTCCTCTAAATAGTCTAACTAATGATTTGTAGGCGTATAAGTCAACCACCTAAAAGTTAATCATTTGTAGGCGTAATAAGTCAACTACCCAAAAACTAATCAGTTGTAGGCATGACATGTCATTTACCTGCATAAGTATCATAATCATAAGGATCTAGGTTGGACAAAAATCATACGTAATTTCATTGATAAACTTTTACTTGACAGGATCCGTACTGGAAAATAAAAAGTCTTACCCAAACTTATTAAAGTGTCTATTTGCTAATTCTCTACCTAACCTGTCATGACGAAAATAAATATGGTTCTCTACTTTCATTGCTACTAGTGAGGCAGCTTGGGTTGTTGCTGACTTTCCTTTGCGGTTCGCTTCTTCAAATCTGCTTCCTTCTTGTGACAAACTCTGGCGAAATGCCCCATCTTTCCGCAATAGAAACAACCTCCAGTGTCTCGAGGGCATAGTTGTCCCGGATGACCATAATTGCACTTCGAGCATTTACGACTAGACGATCGATGTAGTTTGATTCCTTTGCCTTGCTTTTGTTTCTTAGGTGGGGATCTCTGCATTGTATCATTGGCAAGTCGCCATTTGCTAGCTTCCTTACTACCAACTGACTTATTGTTCTGAATATCTTTAACTTGTTTCCCTTGCTCCAAGCCTTGTGTGGCCAGATGCCACCTATCGTACTTTCGCTTATGGCGGTATTCTTTCACTGAATGGTCCACCTTACCACAGAAAGAGCAAACAATAGAATTTCGGGGGTACAATAGATTCGGGGGAACTTGATGGTTATATATATGTTTATCGCACTGACCCTGGAAGGTGTTCTCGCAAGCCAAACTATGACTCAAGTTCTGGACTATAGATTGGAGCTGAATAACGGCTCCAGTCAAAACATTTATTGTCTCGCTCATCTCATTATACAACATCTAAATTGAAGCAAAATATTTTAATCAATTTAAGTACAAAACAACAAAATCAATAGCACTTACTGTGCGATGCAGATGTCGGATGATCAAGAATCACTATTTTCCCTGTCGCTCTGATACTATGTTGTAACGCCCCAAAAATCCAGGACTTGTAACTTTTAGAATAGTTTAGAAAGCTTTGAAATCATACAATAATCAAAGTTTAAATAGTACTTCAGCGGAAAATGCTATTTTTAAAACCACATGTCAATGGACCTTGAGCACATTACAGCGTAAACTTTCCTTTGCCGAATTCCGCACAACTATTGAAATCAAATGGTTTTGAAATGCAATTTCAATGATGGAGAATTTGTTTGTTGAAACCGAGAAGAAGTTTACTAAAACAGCTTTAGTAACTCAAGGTTTAATAAAAAGAGAAATTTTGGAATACCCTTTATACCAAATTTACCAACATGTCCTCAGGAGGGAAACGTCAGGTATGATATATTCTCACAAACAATCATAATGCAACTCCCTGCAACACCGCTACGTAGGCATGATGTATCATAAAAACTAAGTGTTTGTAGTCGTGAGGTGTCATTCCTCTAAATAGTCTAACTAATGATTTGTAGGCGTATAAGTCAACCACCTAAAAGTTAATCATTTGTAGGCGTAATAAGTCAACTACCCAAAAACTAATCAGTTGTAGGCATGACATGTCATTTACCTGCATAAGTATCATAATCATAAGGATCTAGGTTGGACAAAAATCATACGTAATTTCATTGATAAACTTTTACTTGACAGGATCCGTACTGGAAAATAAAAAGTCTTACCCAAACTTATTAAAGTGTCTATTTGCTAATTCTCTACCTAACCTGTCATGACGAAAATAAATATGGTTCTCTACTTTCATTGCTACTAGTGAGGCAGCTTGGGTTGTTGCTGACTTTCCTTTGCGGTTCGCTTCTTCAAATCTGCTTCCTTCTTGTGACAAACTCTGGCGAAATGCCCCATCTTTCCGCAATAGAAACAACCTCCAGTGTCTCGAGGGCATAGTTGTCCCGGATGACCATAATTGCACTTCGAGCATTTACGACTAGACGATCGATGTAGTTTGATTCCTTTGCCTTGCTTTTGTTTCTTAGGTGGGGATCTCTGCATTGTATCATTGGCAAGTCGCCATTTGCTAGCTTCCTTACTACCAACTGACTTATTGTTCTGAATATCTTTAACTTGTTTCCCTTGCTCCAAGCCTTGTGTGGCCAGATGCCACCTATCGTACTTTCGCTTATGGCGGTATTCTTTCACTGAATGGTCCACCTTACCACAGAAAGAGCAAACAATAGAATTTCGGGGGTACAATAGATTCGGGGGAACTTGATGGTTATATATATGTTTATCGCACTGACCCTGGAAGGTGTTCTCGCAAGCCAAACTATGACTCAAGTTCTGGACTATAGATTGGAGCTGAATAACGGCTCCAGTCAAAACATTTATTGTCTCGCTCATCTCATTATACAACATCTAAATTGAAGCAAAATATTTTAATCAATTTAAGTACAAAACAACAAAATCAATAGCACTTACTGTGCGATGCAGATGTCGGATGATCAAGAATCACTATTTTCCCTGTCGCTCTGATACTATGTTGTAACGCCCCAAAAATCCAGGACTTGTAACTTTTAGAATAGTTTAGAAAGCTTTGAAATCATACAATAATCAAAGTTTAAATAGTACTTCAGCGGAAAATGCTATTTTTAAAACCACATGTCAATGGACCTTGAGCACATTACAGCGTAAACTTTCCTTTGCCGAATTCCGCACAACTATTGAAATCAAATGGTTTTGAAATGCAATTTCAATGATGGAGAATTTGTTTGTTGAAACCGAGAAGAAGTTTACTAAAACAGCTTTAGTAACTCAAGGTTTAATAAAAAGAGAAATTTTGGAATACCCTTTATACCAAATTTACCAACATGTCCTCAGGAGGGAAACGTCAGGTATGATATATTCTCACAAACAATCATAATGCAACTCCCTGCAACACCGCTACGTAGGCATGATGTATCATAAAAACTAAGTGTTTGTAGTCGTGAGGTGTCATTCCTCTAAATAGTCTAACTAATGATTTGTAGGCGTATAAGTCAACCACCTAAAAGTTAATCATTTGTAGGCGTAATAAGTCAACTACCCAAAAACTAATCAGTTGTAGGCATGACATGTCATTTACCTGCATAAGTATCATAATCATAAGGATCTAGGTTGGACAAAAATCATACGTAATTTCATTGATAAACTTTTACTTGACAGGATCCGTACTGGAAAATAAAAAGTCTTACCCAAACTTATTAAAGTGTCTATTTGCTAATTCTCTACCTAACCCGTCATGACGAAAATAAATATGGTTCTCTACTTTCATTGCTACTAGTGAGGCAGCTTGGGTTGTTGCTGACTTTCCTTTGCGGTTCGCTTCTTCAAATCTGCTTCCTTCTTGTGACAAACTCTGGCGAAATGCCCCATCTTTCCGCAATAGAAACAACCTCCAGTGTCTCGAGGGCATAGTTGTCCCGGATGACCATAATTGCACTTCGAGCATTTACGACTAGACGATCGATGTAGTTTGATTCCTTTGCCTTGCTTTTGTTTCTTAGGTGGGGATCTCTGCATTGTATCATTGGCAAGTCGCCATTTGCTAGCTTCCTTACTACCAACTGACTTATTGTTCTGAATATCTTTAACTTGTTTCCCTTGCTCCAAGCCTTGTGTGGCCAGATGCCACCTATCGTACTTTCGCTTATGGCGGTATTCTTTCACTGAATGGTCCACCTTACCACAGAAAGAGCAAACAATAGAATTTCGGGGGTACAATAGATTCGGGGGAACTTGATGGTTATATATATGTTTATCGCACTGACCCTGGAAGGTGTTCTCGCAAGCCAAACTATGACTCAAGTTCTGGACTATAGATTGGAGCTGAATAACGGCTCCAGTCAAAACATTTATTGCCTCGCTCATCTCATTATACAACATCTAAATTGAAGCAAAATATTTTAATCAATTTAAGTACAAAACAACAAAATCAATAGCACTTACTGTGCGATGCAGATGTCGGATGATCAAGAATCACTATTTTCCCTGTCGCTCTGATACTATGTTGTAACGCCCCAAAAATCCAGGACTTGTAACTTTTAGAATAGTTTAGAAAGCTTTGAAATCATACAATAATCAAAGTTTAAATAGTACTTCTGCGGAAAATGCTATTTTTAAAACCACATGTCAATGGACCTTGAGCACATTACAGCGTAAACTTTCCTTTGCCGAATTCCGCACAACTATTGAAATCAAATGGTTTTGAAATGCAATTTCAATGATGGAGAATTTGTTTGTTGAAACCGAGAAGAAGTTTACTAAAACAGCTTTAGTAACTCAAGGTTTAATAAAAAGAGAAATTTTGGAATACCCTTTATACCAAATTTACCAACATGTCCTCAGGAGGGAAACGTCAGGGAAAGAGCTCTATCTTGAACTCATCGCGCCATCGTGTCATCGCAGAGTGTATCACCTATACATCACCTGCCCATAAAATGGGTCAGTTTCACTAAAAACTTGTAGGTGCACAGACAGGACAATATAGAACATAATTAAGCAAAATAATTTAATATGTCAAGTAGACAGACAATTAAATAGCAATTTGCTTTCAGCAGAGTCATAGAGCAAACTATCATGAGCACAATGCTAAAATTATTACAAGCATTTTACTGGCACAAGTAGGCTAACTACTACAAGCAAAGAACTGCAAAAGAAATTTAACTAGCAAAATACAATATTTCATCAACCACACACACAATTCCACAAGTATTGAACCGGTGGTACACCATAACTTTCATATGCGTATAACTCAACAAATTGTGTAATCGGATTTAAATTATGCTTCGATATTAACTGGCCAAGTGGGTACGCACAAGGCACGACTCTAGAAACAGCCTAGACTGATCTGGGGGTTTATTATGCTATGTATTTTATGATAACCCGGATAGCTGACTGAGTCCGCACCTAAGGAGACGATCGGTGACCAAGAGAGAAATCCTCAAAGCAGCATAAACAATGGATGCATCCAAAACATAGAGAGCTACCACCTAGGATAATTATGGTAGTCCTTTTCCCCTAACTCCGATGATTGGGGAAGTCGAGTCTTTTGCTCGTAACTGCCATTAATGGCTTGTCCATTGAAGTTTTTGTACCTTTTCGTCCTCTCTCCTGACAAGAGTCAGCGGTTCAAATGAGTACATCAGGGGTAGTTAACTGAAGACCCATTCTACATATTTTGGCCTTTCGACCAATTCGAGTATCTTGCCGGTGAAGGCGGAAACATCACTTATTTAGGTGATCACAACATTTTGTTATTTGCACTCATCGAGGTTGCCACAACCTACTCATCCAATCATCGCAACATAAGAAGACATACTTGTCAAAAAGTACGATCGTACTTGTCAAAAAGTACGATCGTACTTGTTAAAAGTACGACTATGATGAAAGGAAAATGGTTCCACAAAAGAAACCCCAACAGATATTATCTACAAAAGAATCAATACAACACAGTTTGGCAAGATAAGTCTTGAATTCACTTCAACAATATCTTGCATATCTCATGATGCAAGGTCATCTCGGATCTCTCGTCCGATCAACAAAGTACTTAACATGTTGTGCATGTCTAAAAGTACGTTATACTGAACAAGGGAGGTGTGTGGGCTTCTCAAAAGGAACACACAACTTCATAATGATCCAAAGAATAAAGGAGTGCTCATTCGACACGATTCATCCTTAAAAGCCATAATGCCACATTAAGTCATTCACGCAAGGCACAACACTATCAATCTTACATCCAAATTTTATCTTAGTATCGACATGTGACACTAGATTGATAAATAAAGAATGGGTCCTTCAACAGAACCCCACTCATTCATATACTCATGGCCCTGATCGGGGTTATTCGAATTGGGTCGCAACTCGAATCGGGGTTATAAAATATTTCTCCCAAGTGTGCG
The DNA here is from genome assembly GCF_984573655.1 of Nuphar pumila. Taxonomy (NCBI): domain Eukaryota; kingdom Viridiplantae; phylum Streptophyta; class Magnoliopsida; order Nymphaeales; family Nymphaeaceae; genus Nuphar; species Nuphar pumila. The sequence goes on along the minus strand of NC_143260.1, from coordinate 95,355,714 downwards.
GACTTGGGAGGACTCAAATGCAACTTTAAAATCCTACGAGGATTAAAACCTAACTTTGCAAAAGCTGTGCCATTTGAAGAGCACTGGGTTCGCAGGAGGAAACCCTCTTTTAAAGAACTGCAATGCATAAGTAAAACTTCTAGTGTTTTGAAAACAAGTGATAACAGGATAGGCACAAGACTACATTTATGTAAGTACATATTTACCATGAGTGTAAGCATATGCAGGTTATAACATGTCAACAAACAACTCTGGACTTGCGATGCCGCACATCGAGGGAAAACACATAAGTAATACATGAGGTACCAAAACCATACATTGACCACTTAGATAGGCAAACACATAAGGTCATAAGTAATACATGAGACACGAAGTCGTACCTCACTCAAAGGAAACATGCAGGCAAAAATATATGCAAGCAAACGAGAGCATAGGTATTGCACGAAGTACAAAACCACACCTCAAACTCATAAGCAACTATGCAAAATAATGATCAAAGAATGAAATTGTACCTCGACCCATGAGCATACAAACATGATAATACGCAATGCAGAAGCAATATAACTCTAAGCATATCTAGCATGGCATCTTAATCATTTCAACTTAAATACGTTAATCAATTGCCCTTTGTGCGACTTTACCCTACCTCGGAATGTTATGCAACCGTGTACGCCTATGCGTGAGGATAATACGAGAGTCGAGCCGCGGAACACGAACGAGACCTGTTGCAAAAATATGCAAGAGTGTGAAATATTCAATTATGCTAATATAATTAATGGTGAGACGGGGGCAAGGGTAGGATTAGGCGGCAAGGAGTGATCCCCCGACTGTCGACGACAACGGGGCGACAGGGAATAAGCCACTGTCAAAAACAACGAGGCGGCAGGGGGCGAGCCCCCCGCAGATTGCACTGAAGCGGCAGGGGTTGCACCCCTGCCGACAACACTGAAGCGGCAGAGGTTGCACCCCTGCCGACGACAGCGAAACGGCAGGGGGCTTGCCCCTGCCGACAGCACTGAAGCGGCAGGGGTCGCGCCTCTACCGACAGCCCTGAAGCGGCAGGGGTCGCACCCCTGCCGACAGCAACGAGGCGGCAGGGGGCTAGCCCCTGTCGACAACAATGAATCGGCAGGGGGCTAGCCCCTACCGACAAAACTAAAGCGGCAAGGGTCGCGCCCCTGCCGACAACACTGAAACGGCAGGGGTCGCACCTCTGCCGATGACAGCGAATCGGCAGGGGTCGAGCCCCTGCCGACGACAACGAATCGGCAGGGGTTGAGCCCTTGCCGACGGCAGCGAATCGGCAGGGGCCGAGCCCCTGCCGTCCGGCGAAAGGATGATGGCAAGGGGACAAATCTCTGCCGAAGAGAGAGAGAGAGAGAGAGAGAGAGAGAGAGAGAGAGAGAGAGAGATCGGGGCGAGGGGGTGTCGCAGGGGCCATTGGCCCCCTACCCGCACTCCGACGACCCCCCATGGAAGAAAAAGGGGACGACAGGTGTCCGTAGGCCACCTGTCGGGCCTCCGATGGGCGCAGGGGAGGTGGGAGGTGCGCCAGGGGTCGTGCGTCGCCTGTCGGCCTCCCGGCGAGGTGATAGAGAGAGAGGCGAAGAGGGAGGACACAACGTACCTGGGAAGAAGCCGACGACGATGGCCGGCGTGCGCAGAGAAGGAGGAGAGGGCTGCGTGAGGGGAGCGAGGAGCTTCGAGAGGGAGGTGTGCCTCCCCTCGCCCTCCTACGTTGCTCTTAAAGGTTGAGGGAGGGCGATCTTCGAGGAAACCCTAAAAGGGTTTCCCTAAACCTGTCGAGGGAGGTGGAGCTGCGCGGGTGAGGTGCGGCACACAGGGGGGTTTTGTTTTTTAAACAAAACCTCTCCTGCATCGGGTTTTAAAAACCCGAATAAGGGCGGGCCCGGGTCGGGTCCAGACCCGACCTGGCGCGGGTCCAATTTTTTTTTTTTTTTTGAAAACGCGGGTTTTACAGCAACTATGCAGTTCAATCTTCTAGATGGTGCCTCGAGGTAGTTTGGTAAAGGGCAAAGTAACAAAAACAAAATGAAAAAGAATCATGGTTGAAGAAATCACAGAAGGAAGGCGAATGTCCACTTACCTTGAGGAACGATACTCGGCTGCCAAATTTCTTTTAGGACAAAATAAAGAAGAGGATTAAAGCTATGGAGGGGTGAAAAACGGGTTGCTAAAGGAGGAAGGAGAAGGTGCGGTGGTGAAGAAGCGGTGGTTTTAGGGTTCTCATGCATGGTTCTTTTATAGGGGAGAAGGAGGTTCGCGAAGGAGGAATCGACTGGAATTTGTTAGGGATGAGTGGAGGAGGAAGAGGGCAAAGGCAGATAGAGGGAGATCGGGAGATGGAGGAGTAAGGTTCTGGAGTTCGAGAGAGGGGGTTTGGGGGGCCAAAGAGGGTTTTGGCGAGAGAGGGAGAAGGCGCCCTCACCCTCTTTTCCTATGAAGAGCTTTCAAAGAAAACCCTAAAAAAACTATTTATGAAAGAGGCCCCCTTAACTCTCGAGTTTTTACAAAGAGGAGGTTTTAAAAACTTGATTTTTTAAAAAAAGTGTTTTAAAAAAAACCCGATTTTTTTGTTTCTTTTCTATATTTATATATATATATATATATATATATATATATATATATATATTTGTTTCATTTTCTATATTTTTTTGATATTTTTGGAATAAAATCCTAAAATTTACGAGAAAACAAGGATTTAAACTAATTTTTTTGTGTTTTTGAGAAAATATTTACAAAAGATGGTTTTCAAGAAAATTCTTCCAAAAAATGGATTTGGATCCAAGTTTTGAAAAAATATTCGAGTTTTAAACCTCGAATCGAGGAATATAACACGATGGGTCCAAACGGATATCGGACGAAGTGTCTGAGCCTTTTAAAAGTTATTTTGGTAATTTTGACAATTTAATTTAAAATTGGATGACAATGCTCAGATTTGGATTTTTTATCTTGATCCGGATCCTAAATCAAGTCAGACATATAAAATGAATTAAATTTCAGTAAAACTTGAGAAATGAACTGAAAAAAAAGTGACTCAATTGTTCAGAAAATGAAATCAGGGGAAAAAATGAGATATTTAAAAGATTTTGAAAATTTTGGGGTGTTCACAGTAAGTCACCATTCTTCTCTCCCTTATCTCATTTCTCTGGTCTTTCTTCTCCTTTATTTCCATTAAAGCATCCCTGTAACATCGGTTTGCTCATTAGCAAAACCGATCTTAATTCAATACCAATGGGATGAGTGATCCAACATTTTGCTTACAGTTTTACAATTCATTTCATCGAACTTCTTCAGTTTATGCGAGTACAGATCTTAATTCATGTTGTCTAGATCTTATATTTTCTCTTGCATCTTATTATACCATTCCTTTTTGTTTTATTTCATATTCCAGTGCATCTCTCTCTGTTATTCCTTTTATGTTTCTGTAATTCGTGATTTGGAGATATTGTTCATTTTGGCAATTCGTATTTTCTGAAATCCCATCTGTGCAATTCGCGAGCTGAAGTTGCTAGTTTTGGTGATTTCCATCTTTTGAGGATATGCCTCTGCAAGTTGCGATTCCGATATGTTGTTCATCACAGGCGATTCTGGTATCCCCAATTCTTATCCTAAAGATACATTGTTTTCAGCTTTTGGGAAATGATTCGAGCTTAATTTTGCCTTCGTATATATTGAGTCGTGTTGATCATTCTGGTTATGGCATCTGTTAGATCACTGCATCTATTATTTCAGCATGTTCTGTATATCATATCATCATCCCCTTTTAATCCACAGGTATGTTGTTTCGCTTAAGTTGAATGTTATGATTGTCAAATGCTCTCATTCAGTAAACTTCTGCTTCAACATCTATATTTTCTTTTATAGACAAGTTTGTATCATTATGCTGTAATTCAACACTTACCAGCATTTGCATTTTCTTGTTACGCTTCCCCTTTTCATCAGCATAATCGCCTCTGCATCATGCTTTAGTCGTGTCATCTCTGTTCATCAGTTTATTGGCTGCATCTTACCATCCATATCAACAAGATGATCAACATGCCATACCCTACGATTGTTGAAACCATGCTGAGCCCCTCACAGCTCCTATTCGAGAATCAGGTTTTCCTGTTTATATGGTGGCCTTTCCCTATCAGTAGGTACATTGGATAACATTTGAGCATTGGATCAGATACAGGAGATCCTGCATGAAGGACCCATGTGCAATCTTCTATGGCTTGATCCAGATGATCATTATAGCTCACAGCTAGAGAAAAGATAACTGCACCATGAATCTCATGGGTTTGAGATTTGGTTGATCTTCTTGAGTTCATTCTAGATATGGGACTGAGAAATATTTTACTGAAATGATGCTTGATGGTGTCAACATGAACTAGATGCGAAATATATGATGCAACAATATGGGAAAATGCAATCCATGAAGGTGCACCATTAGAGTAGCATTTTTATCATGATATATTTGAGGTTTTACTCGAGAAAAATATTTGAGACTAATGTTTTCATGTGTATTGTTGTGTAAGTTTTCATCACATGCCGCTTTATGTTCCTTTACATGTTATTTGACTGGTTCTTTCTAAAAAGTTTGGCTAGTGATAAAAGTTTTTTTGATGTTTTGCTTTATTAGCTCTAGATGCATTTTTTTTTCTTTTCCTTTGTTTCAATAGAAGTCTTGAGTTCATGTTCATCCTTTCCTTATATGATGTTGTAGTTTGCAACAGAGGTGCAGCTAGCTTTCTTTAGATTGAAAGTTAAATTTTTGCTCATTGTTTCAATCACTTGCACTGGATGCATATTGTCTCAGTGTCACACCTCACCAGCATTCACAACTTCCATCATATCCACTTCACCTTCATATTACCTGTGCACCCACTCATTGTAGCTCACAACACTCCCCACCTTGGCCATCATCGGCAGTAGTGACATGCCTATACAATCACTTTCCAGCCTCCAACACACTACATTACCCAGACTTCCTTCCACTGCTACAGTGCCATTCACAGTAGCTACACCCTCTTTCTCCTTTACACCTTCCACTCACTGCTATACTCACCTGTGAATAACTTCAACACACATACATACTTCAATCACTGGATACAACATATTATTTCCACTCGCATCACAACTCTTGCCCCTTCCACATTGTTTCCTCCCTTGTATAGTTATATTTACACTTTTTTGGCATCCCACTGTCACCTGTGCACAGCCCTTCGTGCACTTCTCATTCACAGCACCTCCACCACTGCTACAGCCCACATGCTCACTGCTTCCTACCTACACCCAGTCCATTCTCACACTTAACCATCACATTCCTCCTATGCGCATGCTGCACTTGTGATCACATTATCACCTGTGCACACCATTGTCAAAACCCTGTGCACGTCCCATCATTGTTAGCACCTTCCAGCACAACACATCTTTTCCACATACCTGCCACATATTTACATTTCCTGCAAAATGCACTGTTCACATCTACCCATCGTAGATGCACAACAACCCTTTCATTCACCTATAGCCTTCACTGACCACCGTGCCACCCTTTTCACTTATAGCTGCTATACTACATGCTTGCCAGTCACCCTGTTGCACCCCCTGTGCATCTTCATTACATTATATAATAGCCTCCATCCATTCCACTTTCCATCTTACGTTACAGCATCCATTCCCTGCTACCATCCACATTACAGGTCCACCTTCACTTCCTCATTGGTGTGTGCACAAGCACCTGTGTCAGCCACTTTACCTTACTGCTACCACTTCACCCATTGCACAGCATCAACCAACTGCTGTAGTCGTCATCCATACCCAACAGCACTCTGTTGTTGCCCCTTTTCAGCAAAATCCCATTGTTACACTTCATACACCTTCCACATCATCTTCTCACTGAATATTTCTCAAACACTTCACTACACTGGTTCCCACTCACCTACACTTCACAGCTGTTGTAGCTTTACTAGATGCACGGTTTTCATCCTTCTTTTCCTGTTTATACTGGTTGGTTTTCCTTTTGCTGGCCGACCACTCAGCCACCGTAACAAGGTAGGTGAGAGGGTAATCATCTGTGCAACATTCTCCCTTATTATGATTCCTAGTGCAAAAAATTAATGCTCTGCTGTAAAGGAGTTAGTCAAGCTGAAGCATGGAAATCAAGTGTCTGAATTTCCCTTGACAACCCATGTATGAAACTGAGTAAAATTATGTTCTCTCTGCCAGTAAGGCCAAGACGGCATATTCACAGTTGCATCATGCATCTGCCTTCAAAACTGAAATAGTAATGTTTAGGGCATTATACATATATTCTAAATATCTATTTTCTTTAGTTTATTACACATGCATTCCAACATAGGTTTTCTCATCAGCAATGATATATTGTACATGCATTTTCATGATATGCATCTTAGTTTTGATATAACATATTAACTTCCTTCCATGATTTGCATGTAGTTTTATGCTAATCCAGTTTTGCAGGAAATATATAGAAAAGTGCTATTTTCCTTCTTAAATTAGGAATTTTTATAATTTTAATTTCAATTTCAGAATTGTAATAGCTAGATTATAATGAGAACTTTATATTTCCTGTATTAGATTAGAATGTACGAGCATGCATATTTTCTAGAATTACTTGTTTCATCTTATTTTCTCTTCTTTCTGAAAATCCACAATGGTGAAACACGAATGACACGTGCATCATTCTAATAAAAGGTGATTAAATCCTAAGTTGACGATTTGTATTTATGGCCATAGTCAAAATGCGAACAAAACTTAAGGTTTTCATTTTTTATGGAATAACATTGGATCCACACTGGATCTCTTTCAAAAATCATCATATTTTCTAAATTTCTCTTCCTTTATCAGAGTTTGACTTGTAAATTAACTTAAAATATATATCAATGGCTATAGTCAAGATATATTGAAAGTTAATTTCATTTCAAACCCTATAAAGGCACCAAAATGTATTTTATTCTTTATCTGAATTTAAATACAGATTATTTTATAATACATTTTATGACCATAGTCAGGAATGTATTATATCTTCAATCCTATTTTAATTCTCTTAAAGAATGAAATATGCTTTTCAAATTCAATTTTCAAAATTCTTTTAATTCACTTCATCATTTAGGATAGAATTACATTATTTTTCAAGTTATTTCAAATTATCTTTAGAAATCCAAGTGATTTTGAGATAAATCTTCAAATATTCTTTTCAAATCAATTTTTAATTTTTATTTATAAATTCAAATTGATCTTCCTATTCTCAATTCTATCCTATTTCAAAACTCAAAATTCAAATATTTCAATTTCAAAGTTCAAATTAACTTTGAAATTTCTAGTTCATCTCTACATTCAAAATTCAACTTCCAAACTAGATCATATTTCAAAGTTCAATTTAACTTTGAAATTCTAAATTCATTTCCAAGTTCAAGATCCAATTTCAAAATCAATTCAAATTGAATTTCAAAGTTTAATTCAACTTTGAAGTTCATCTCCTGATTTTAGGTTTTCTATTCTTCACTTCAAATTCTCAAATCCCCAAATTCTTTTTTAAATCTTCTGAGTTTTTGATCTTTAAATCACCTTGAAATTAAGGATCAAAGTTCTAAAAATTGGTTTTGAATTCAAGTCCATTTTTTAAGTTCAATCAAGATTTCTCAAATCCAACTCCACATTTTTGAATCCCACTTGGATTTCTCAAATCCACTTCCAAAATCAAACTCGATCTGGATTCCCAAATCCAAATCCATCTTCAAGATCTATCCGGATTTCAAAAAATCCAATTCCATATTGGATTCCAGATTTTGAATCCAATTCCATATTTGATTCCAGATTGCAAAATCCAATCCCATCTTGGATTCCAGATTTTGGATCTAATTCCATCTAGGATTCCATATTTCAGATCCAATTTCATCTAGGATTCCTGATTTCAAATCCAATTCTATCTAGGATTCCAGATTTCAAATCAAATTCCATCTTGGATTCAGATTTTCAAATCCAATCCCATTTTCCAATTTGATTTCCAATTCCAAACTCATTTTCATTCTCAAATCTCATCTGGATTTCAAGATTCCAATTTCAATTTCTATTTTCCAACACTTTTAAATCTATTTCTCCAAGTCTAAATTCAATTTCCAAATCAAAAATTCCTATTTCAGGTTCTGAATTCAAAATTCAAAACCAAAGATCACTTTTCAAAATCGATTCTTGAAAATCGATCCAAATTCAAAGTTCATCTTGACTTTGCAAAATTCATTCTTAATTCAAAATTCTAATTTCGAATTCCAATTCTCCTTTTCTCTTCATTCAAGATTTATTTTTCAAACTCTGATTATTCCAAGACTTAGAATTTCAAAGTCTCTTTTTCCTTATCCATTTCCAAGTTCTAAGTTAGAATTAAAATCTAACTTTTTCAAACCAATTTCAAACCCTTTGAATCATTTCTCCAAGTATCTTCAAATTTATTTCAAAAATCACTTGGATAAATCCAAAGGTTTTAAAATTATTCTTCGTAAAGGCACACATCTTTGCATTTGTATTGCACAAGCATGATTCTTTATGCATTTAGACTTAGAATAATTTCTTAGACATTATTTAGGCAAAGCAAAAGGCATAAGTTCGATCCTTGGTTCGATTACCCCTGGTAAAGGCGGTAAGAATGGTCGAACCACGTACCGACGAGCGAATCTCATCTCTCCATTTTCTCGCAAACTTTTAAAAAATGGAAGTGAGTAATTTTCAAAATATTTTTTAAAATTAAGGTCAAGTGAGACATTTGCAAAAGAGTTTATCTCTCTTCCTTCTTTTCTTTTCTCTTTTCTTTTCTATCTTTTATTTCTCCTTCAAAAAGAGAATAGAGGTTAGAAAGGCAAAGAGAAGGAAAAGAGAAAATCAGAGGAAAAATTTTGCAATGATCACAAATGCATGCATAATTTATTATCTTTTTAATCAAGTTTTATTTTATATGCATGTCTTTATTAGGATGCACACACATTTAAGTTCCACTTTTTATTACCATGACCCGCGAATACTCAAAATGGGTAAAAAATCCCGAGGTCAAATAGGGTTCACAGGGTAACTTAGCACACAAGTTATATTTCATTACTGGGTTCTAAACTTAGTCCTCGACCGATATCAAGAAACAACATCATCCATCAGAACATTAGAAATCAACATCTAATGTCGGAGACACCAGATACATTAACATCCACAAGTGTCACTTTTCTTGATATACCAAAATAACAGTTGTTTTTACACACCAGCCCTAGGAAAGTGAGAGACTCTTTCTAAAACTGTGGCCAAGAGAAGAACCTTAATATCGGGTTCATGAGCAAAAATAATGCACATAGAGTTTTAGTATTCTCACGGTTTCCCCAAAATTGCAATATCCAAGATTCTCACACTAAAGAAAGGACATCAAAGAAACATAAATTACATTGTTCTTTACTTTCTTTTATCTTGTTATTAATTCATCTCATTTATATTTGCAAATCAACATGCAGAATTAATAACATAAGCTTGCAAATCAACATGCCAAGTTCTTCATGGGGCCACAACTCGTGGCATCATGGAACAGTGCAATGAAAACAATAATATCACATTTGATTTTTGCAATGCATTTAACAACTAAAACAAAGAACAACACATGCTCAAGGCTCACACAACCCAAATGACCTATTTGATCATCAATGCCTTCGTAAGCAAAAATCAACATTCACATACCAATATGCATTCCTTCCACATGTTTTCCAATGCACATGCATATATATCAATCTAACAATATGCATGAAACAATATTAGTCATGTGCACGTGCATGAGTTCATACATTCATGTTAAGTGTATGCTTCTATTCGATACACGTATTTATATCACATGCATTCTTTCCTCCATGAATCACTCTCATTGAATATGTAAGTATGCATGCAATTATGTACATGCAAAACCTCTCTATCACATGATTCATGTTTTATATGTATTTGAAACAACATTCAAATCACATAATACTTAAGCATATCACATAAATTCAAATACAAGGTAATTCCTCATTCATAGCATGTATCATAACATAAATCTCGAAATTTATATGCTTATAAAAATCTTGAATTCCAGATTTACGAAAACACAAGTGTTCTATCTTTAAATATAAAATTTTATTCTTTTGTAAAAACAGGTCAGCAGAACATATATTCACCCCTTTCTTTTCTTTTGAATATATGTAAAAGCCAATGCCCAGCCCACCCAGTCGGTTGGGCCTTGAAAGAAAAGAACTTCGAGGAGCTTTCGATCTCACCTTGCCTGTCACAGAGAAAGAGAGAGAGAGGAGAGAGAGAGAGAAGAGAGAGAGGTTTTAGAGAAAGGGGTTCAGTCGATCATCGGCTGACCCTATCGATCTATTTAATGTATTAAGAAAATAAAAACTAGGGTACGAAAATACCCCTTTGAATATGTTAATATACATATACACTAATTGGGTCTGGACCCGATCCAATATATAAATGGATCGGGTCAGACATTTACACCGTGATGACTTCTTTTCAGCCTCCCTCAAATTGTGCATGGTGCTGAACCATGTACAACTTGCTTTTCAGAAACCAAAATCTGTCCTTCGTCAACCCTTTAGTGAGAATGTCAGCAACTTGTTTTTCAGTTGGCACATACATAGGCTCAATCTCTTTATCTTCAACCTTTTTTCTAATAAAATGTTGATCTATTTCAATGTGCTTTGCTCGACTATGGTGGATGGGATTGAAGGACATGTTGATGGCACTTTGATTATCACACAACAACAGTGACCGAGCAATCGGTTCTCCCATTTCTGTCAGGAGATGTCTTATCCATGTAGCCTCAGCCGTGGCAGTGGCCATGGATCTGTATTCAGCCTCAGTGCTCGATCTAGCAACCGCCTTTTGTTTTCTACTGCTCCAGGATATCAAGTTTGGCCCAATGAAGCTGCAATAATCGGATACTGATCGTCGTTCGTCTGGATCACCCGCTCAATCAGCATCAGCATAGGTGACGATCTCATGGCCCTCATGGCCCCCGCCTGGATCTAATTCCCTTTTCTTGTATACCAGCCCATCACCAATTGTACCCTTCAGGTAGCGAAGTATACGTTTGACTGCCTCCATATGTGGCATATGAGGTTCATGCATAAACTGGGATACCTGATTAACCGAATATACTATATCAGGTCTAGTAAAAGTCAGATATTGCAACATGCCAACTAAGCTGCGATACTTAGTGGGATCTTCATATATGTCCCCTTCTTTTGAACTCAGTTTCTGATGAATGACACTTGGAGTTGTCAACGACTTATAATCCGTCATGCCTGCTCTGCTGAGAATGTCCAACGTGTATTTATGCTGAGTAAGGGTGAGTGTATCATTTCTTTTATCAACTTCTACCCCAAGAAAATATCGCAGCTCTCCCAAATCTTTCATCTTAAATCTCTGATTTAATAACTTCTTCACCTTCTCAATGTGACTTTTACAGTTCCCTGTGATGATGATGTCATCTACATATATTAATAGTAAAGTAGTGACTCATTGTTCATTGTGAATAAATAATGAGTGATCCAGAAGGGACCGAGAGAAGCCATGCCGTTGTATCTCTAGAGAAAAACTGTCGAACCAGGAACGAGAGGCTTATTTCAAACCATAGAGTGCTCTCTTTAACTTGCATACATATTCTTTGGCTTCTCGTTCTGCATATCCAGTGGGTTGTTCCATGTAAACTTCTTCTTTTAAATCCCCGTGCAGAAAAGCATTTTTTACATCCAGTTGGCTCAAGGTCCATCCATATTTAATGGCTAGACCCAACACAATGCGAATGGTCCCCATTTTAACTACAGGACTGAAAGTTTCATCGAAATCTTGGCCTTCCTCTTGTGTAAATCCCTTGGCTACAAGTCTAGCCTTGTATCTTTCAATGCTCCCGTCTGGTTTATACTTTATCTTATACGCCCATTTTGACCCAACAACATTTCTGTTTTGTGGCCTGGGTACAATCTCCCATGTTCCACATTCATGTAGAGCTTCCATTTCTTCATTCATGGCTTCTACCCATCTTCTAGAACTCGCAGCTTGATAGAACATGAGGGGCTCTTCCTCTTTACTTATGGATGTCAAGAACAACTGAAAATCCATTTTTTATAACTTATCCACCTGTCAAGTGGATGTCGAATCCGCGAGGATCTTCTGATATCCATTGTCTCTGAAGATGGATTTGTACTCGTACAAGAGACGAATGAGGGCTCTTTCTCTCGCCGGGTGTACACAATACCTTTATACCTTGTTGGTTCCAAGACATGTGGAACAGTTTCTTCCGTTTGAGTTCCATTTGCTGATTCCTCATGGGTTTCTTTCTGACTGCAATTTTCTGGACAGTCTACTTTACCATTTGAAAAGAGTTCTGAACTTAACCATGGGTAGTATATCTCAATGTTGGGGCTTGAGTTATCAGTATGAAGGGTTGAATTAGCATCCTGAGCATCAAAGTTCATCTCATCGAAAATTACATTCCTTGATACCTTGACACGCCTACTCAGAGGATCATAGCACCTGTACCCTTTGTAGTCTTCTACATATCCTATAAACCTGCATTTTAAGGCTTTATCTTGGAACTTGTGTCTGAGTGAGCTATCAATGTGAACATAGCAAACAGACCCAAACACACGTAATGCATGGTAATCAGGTTGTATGCCAAAAAGAGAGAAATATGGTGACTTATTTTCTAAGATACTCATGGGCAATCGATTTATCACATGGACTGTGGAGTGAAAGGCCTCAGTCCATAATGATACAGGAAGATTGCTCCCGTGCATCATGCTCATTGCAGTCTCTATAATATGTCGATGCTTCCTCTCAGCAATCCCATTTTGTTGAGGTGTATGCGGGCAAGACACTCTTCTCTTTATCCCATTATGTTGAAGGAAACCAACAAAGTCATTCGAGGAGAATTCACCTCCTCCATCACACTGGAAATTGAGAATGTTGGTAGAGAAATGATTATGAACAAAAGAATGAAATTTTTGGAACAATCCAAAAACTTCTGATTTGTGCTTCATAAAAAATATCCAAGTATAACGTGAGTAACTATCAATGAAAATAAGATAGTATTTACTGCCAGAAAGGGAAGTAATTGGGGCAGGACCCCAGACATCTGAACAAATGACCTCAAATGGCCTTGAAGCTCTTTTATTGATGGAAGCAAATGGTAAGACATGACTCTTACATAAAAGACAACTAGAACACTTTGTATCAACGACCTCTGAACTGAGACTGGACTTAGGAATAAAATTATTCAAGACAAGTTTTTCAATAAAATGACGACCACAATGGCCAAGACGACTATGCCAAAGTCTTGGCTTATTACATTCAGAAATATTAAATATGAAATCAGAATAAAAAAATTCACGTTGGTGAGGCTTCAAGGATGAATAGTCGGAATGAATGGAGGAAGGATCTTCTTGAAAGATATACATGTTGCCCCATCATTTTCCTTCAGCGAATGTCTTCCTCGTGCGAAGATCCTTGACATAAACGGAAGAGGGAGTAAATTCAACTGAAGCATTGGCATCATCAACAAGTTTTGAGACATAAACAATGTTCTTTTGAATATTAGGTGCATGGATGACACTTGGAAGTTTAAGAGACGACTTTGACATTGGTATAATGGCATTTCCAGTATGTGAGATTGAGTGATGAGATCCATCTCCTGTGACTATGCTATTCTTACCAACATAAGGAGTAAGAGTCAAGAGTTTACCTGCATCACCTGTGACATGAGTAGCTGCTCCAGAGTCGACATACCAAATTCCTTTATCATTTTGCTTCATATTCAATCCAGCCAAGGCTGCCAACAGCAACTCCTTTACTTCGCCATCCTTCCTAGACTCTGCTTGTGGAGTTTTCCCTTTGTTTTGAGGATTAAACCAACAATTTGCTTTAATGTGTCCTTTTTTGTTGCATAGAAAACAAGTGGGAATGGGTCTTTGTCCTTGTATATTGGGTGTCGGAAGTATGCCACGACCTCCATAGGTGTTTCTCCCTTGGCCTCCTTTTCCTCGAAAAGAACTTCCTCTTCCTCGGCCATAATTCATTCCCATGGCCAGCACATCTTGTATTCCCGAATTCCCATGAGAATCTTCAGAAGATCCTTTCAGAGTCATCTCATATTGCAATAATTTCGCACGAAGATCTTCAAACTTTGGAAGTTCTGGTAAACATAATAAGGTAGTCGTCATAACATGATAGTCTGACCCCAATCCACTCAAGGTTTGTTGTACTTTATCCTTTTCACTGACAAGACACCCAACAACAGCCAGCTGGTCCGTGATGTCTTTCATTTTGTTTAAGTATTCCATAACAGACATGGAATCTTTCTTCAGCATTTGGAACTCTCGCTTAAGATACATAATTCTTGCCTCAGAAATTTGTGAATATGTCCGAACTAACTCATCCCACAGTTCCTTGGCCGAACAATCATCAGGAAGAGCAATGAGGACTTCCTGTGAGAGAGTTGAAGTGATGTAGGCCACTAACGATTGATCCCTCTTCATCCAAGTAACATATGCTGGGTTCTTAAGAAGAACAACAGATTGTTCTCCTTTATCGTCCACCTTTTCCTGTGAGAGGAATTCCGGAGGCGGTGGAACAGATCCATCCAGATGACCAGAGAGGTCCTGACTCTTTATAAATGGAATGATCTGTCTTTTCCAGGTTAAGAAATTGGAGTTATTCAATTTTTCAGAGACTAGCTGCCCGAGAAAGCTTGAGGACAGGCATGACTGTCCATAAGAGGAATTCATGGAAACCTGGTCTGACACTTAGGTATAGATCAGCAGAAATGGGAGCCCACGAAAACACCAGTTTTAGAATCACGAACAGTCTTTTTTTTTTTTTACAGCCGAGATCTCGGCTGACAGGGCACCCAGCGTGAATACTTCCAGAAAAGGTCGATTCCCAGAAGCCACAAACTTTTCAGAATCACGAACTCAGAGACATATATTTCAAAATCACAAACTCAGAGAAAACAAAAATTTGTACACAGCAGAAATACTTCTAGAAGTCACGAAACAACAAGTTCAGAATCACGAACTCAGAAATATCCTTTTTCAGAATCACGAACTCAGCGTGAATGCTTCCAGAAAGGGTCGATTTCCGAAATATCCTTTTTCAGAATCACGAACTCAGCGTGAATGCTTCCAGAAAGGGTCGATTTCCAGAACCCACAAAGCAGCAGTTTCAGAATCACGAACTCGGAGATGTATATTTCAGAATCACGAACTCACCGTGAATATTTCCAGAGAGGATCAATTTAAAATCACGAACTCACCGTGAAGAGGGTCGATATCACGAACTCACCGTGAAGAGGGTCGATATCACGAACTTACCTTGAAAAAGCTTTTGTCTTTTACCGTGAGATCGAGCCACCGAGAAACGAAAACAGTTCTTCAGGCACAGTCTTCACGCTGCTCTGATACCATGAAAGAAAAGAACTTTGAGGAGCTTTCGATCTCACCTTGCCTGTCACAGAGAAAGAGAGAGAGGAGAGAGAGAGAGAGAGAAGAGAGAGAGGTTTTAGAGAAAGGGGTTCAGTCGATCATCGGCTGACCCTATCGATCTATTTAATGTATTAAGAAAATAAAAACTAGGGTACGAAAATACCCCTTTGAATATGTTAATATACATATACACTAATTGGGTCTAGACCCGATCCAATATATAAATGGATCGGGTTAGACATTTACACCGTGATGACTTCTTTTCAGGCCTAACATGGGTGCCACACGGCCTTGCTAGGCCTATGCACCCCCTTGCCATGTTGCCAAGGTATGGCAGCACAAAGCTTTGCTTTTCGAAATAACACTTCTTTGTTTAAAACTTTTTTTTTCTTTTTTCTTTTTTTTATGACAGCGTGCAGCCCCAGTCGAGCCCCACTCGGCTGGGCCCCACGAGCACTAGTCATTAGGAGTGGAAAAAAATTTCAGTAGTTAAGACAAAGGTGTAAGATAAATGATAGACTCATTCGGGAATGATATGCAAAGGACTGGAGTTGTGGATCATAAGCTTGGTTTGATGGATGAAGTCATTGAGATGAGTGCTAAGGGCAACTCAAACAAGACCGTTAATGGTGGCATTTTGACTACTTCCTGATAATATTTTGTTGTCGTCCATGTAACTTTAGACCATTTATTGCTCTTTTATTATGCACACACAAGTTGACCACTTTGTTGGGACGGTTGTACAACATATTCCTATATTGCAGATTATTCTCAAAATAAGGTGTATACAATAAAAAGTTTAACAAATCTACTATATGCTCTCTGACAGTTCTGTATGATGGCACTTACATCATACATAACACCATGGACTCCTATCCTGCCAAGGTTATTTTAAAGTAGTTAATTTCTTACTTCTCACAGTTAGAGCTTGCACATATGCAATTGTACAATACCTACTAACATCTTGTGATATTCAATTCTCCTTATAGCTCTTGAAACATTATAAGCACCTTCAGATAAATTTTTTTTTAAGGCTCACCAATGGTACACCAGACCACGAAGAAACACCGTAAGTGTTGTGGTAAGTGTTTTTTTTTTACAGGGGGATAATCCATGTGGGATTCAACCCAGGTCCTTCTGAGTAAGGATAGTACGACCTAATCCTTCAGTTATCTCATTCTAGTCTTGATATCTAGGTTAAGATACTCTCCCTCTAGTCTATGTATCTCTCAAGTTTCTTTCTTCCAAAAAAAACAAAAGTTATAGTTATCATGAAATAAATTTTTATTTTAACAAATAACAAGCATGTACAGAAATTTTATTTTCGATCAGATGAAAAGAATCAACAATACAACCATGGAGGAAGATCCATGAATCATCCTCCATGTGTTTTTGAGAAAACATCCATATAAACACTTTTTTCATGGATTTTCATCAAAATATTGCATAGGCATCCAATCTATATCAATTTCTCACTTAATTCAAGAGAGAAAACCCATACCATGAATAAAAATTTGAAGAAAAATGATGGTGGATGTTGAAAAACGTAGGTAAATGGTTGGAGATGGCCCAAACTCCTCCTCTTCTTCCTCACTTTATCTCTCCTCCTTTTTTCCTTCTCTTTCTCTTTTTTGTAGTCTTTTTATAGGCCCCATAGGAGAAGTCGCCCCTCCCTATTTCTCTAGCCCTCTTTAAGAGAGTTTCCAAAAGATGGAACTCTCTCTCTCCTTTTGTTTCCTATTTTTTTTGAAACTCTTCCAAATGTTGACTTTTCTACATTTGTTATTTTTTTAACTTTTCAAAACCTTTTAAAACTCTCTTTATGTAAGTTTAAGGACTCTTTTAAGGAGTCCTACTCAGCCCTAAAATAAAAATCCAAAATTAATATTATTTAATTATTAATTATTAAATATTAAATATTAAATATTAATTAATTAATTATTATCTAAAAGTACCCAAAAATAACCAAATTAACCCAGAAGGCTCCCTAACCTTATTGAACCCCAAATTAAAGCTTTATATTCAACTTAAAGCTGAAAAAATATGGGGCTTGGATTTGGATCCGAATCCAAAAATCCAAACCCATACCCAAAAAAAATGAATTAAGATTTGGATTAAATTCAAATTAAATTAGGTCTTAAATAAGATCCAAATCCATAATAATTTGGATCATAGGCATTGGATCCAACCCGATCCAACTCTTGATCTGTTTCGACAAATTGCTCAATTTTTGGAAAAATATGATTTTTGGGCCAACCGTATGCACTTAAAATTCTGAGATGCATCTAACGACATATTACACGAATATCAAAATCTGAATTTCGCCCAAAAATAACCTGAATTTTGCTTGAATTTAAAGATAAAAAATAAAACTTTTTCTCACGCTTCGATTGGCTCGCCTCGACCTTGTCGATGAGACCTGGGTCAAGCCCAGACTCAAATGCATCAGTCTAAAAATCGAGCCTCAAACGATTTTTCTCTCAGACAACCAAATTTTTAAAAAAACATCTCAAAATGACTAAGTGTAAAAATACGCGATATTACATGCTTGGTGCTAAACCCGTTGACACACCCATTGATCCAAGGTGCAAATTAAGAAAAGAAGATGGCAACCAAGTGACAGATGTTGGTGAGTTTCAAAGATTAGTGGGTCGGATTATTTATCTTACAGTCACCTGGCCAGATATTATGTATGTTGTAAATCTAATAAGCCAATTCATGCATAAGCCTAACAAACCACATCTTAAGGTTGTTTACAGAATTCTCAGATATCTGAAAGGAACTATTGAAAATAGAATTTTAATGAAAAGAAATGGCAACCTAAAGGTCATCGGATATACAAATGTTGATTGGGCTGGGGATCCTAATGATCGAAGATCTACATCAGGCTACTGCGTATTTATTGGAGGAAACTTGGTGTCATAGCGCAGTAAGAAGCAAAATATTGTTGTTCAATCTAGTGCTGAAGCTAAGTATCGATCCATGGCCCTTGAAACCTGTGAGCTTATACGGATCAAGTCCCTTCTATCTAATATGAGAATCAAGGTTGATGAACCTATGGACTTGAGGTGTGACAATCAAACTGCTATTTATATTGGAGCTAATCTAATGTTTCATGAACGAACAAAGCACATAGAGCTCAACTGCCATTTTGTGCGTGAGAAAATTCAAGCTCGGGTTATCAATACTCCTCATGTTAAAAATCAAGACCAACTTGCAGATATTTTCACCAAAAGCTTGGGTAAAGAAAAGCACCTTGACATTTTGTGCAAGTTGGGTAGATCAATATTTGCCCACCAACTTGAGGGGGAGATTGTTAAGATCATTTTATTCAGAAAATAGACAATTGATTGTTAAGGACTCTTCATACGGGAGTCCGGTTTATTCAGAAGATTGACTCATGCTTATCCTCTGTAGCCATGGAGTCTTTCCGTGTTTTTTATTTATGGTTAGCTTCAAAGGCATTGATGCATTCTGCAGAGTTATTCATTCAATAAAAATGAGAGTACGTGAGGTTTTCTGTAGTGGACTTAGGCTGAATGCCGAATCACGTTATTTCCTTTTTGTGTTCTTGATTCATGGGTTTGCATTGGGTTGAGTTATGAGTTTTAACACCTGCCCCTTCGCTGTTTTTGAGACTTTGTTTGACACGAGCCAATCTGTAAGACAGTTGAGTAGCAGAGGCCCCAGGTCTGACCCGCTCATCCCCTACCACAGTGATCCCCACCTGACACTCTTTCGCTGCACCAGTCCATTTTGAATCACTGAAGCTACAGAGGATGAGATTAGGGTCATTCGAGCTCAACGTCTTCACACATCGCCTACAACAGTTCCTGAATTTGAGGTTTACGTATAGGCAATACTCACATACTGAATCCCCATCCTTCGCACCTTTTTGGGATATTCGAACACGAACCCACAAGAACCTTTGTGATTTTACATTCTTCCACCCCAATTGCTCCTGCTGCACAGAATTTCCCATGCTTCCTTCACCCCTCTCGCCACAAAGGGTTTCCAAAGAGGGGTCCATGAAAAAGAAAGGGAACTCTGTTATTTTCTTAAGGCGCAACTCGTACATGGCAAAAGTTGAAACATTCCAGATGAACCTGCAAACGACCTCGACGGGCAATGTCCCCGCATCAAGACAATCTTTTAGAGCCTGCGAAAGTTTTATACTGATCGAGCCATGCTGGTTTTCTCTATTCGGGGGAGATACCCTTCACAAACAACAGGCAGCCCATCTGCGAAAGGGCGGCCTGATTGTTAGACAGCCATTGTTGCTGGTCGAACTTTCCATGTACATGCCTCCATTGACCACTGCCAGTCCTACCACAGAGGTTGCCAAACGGAGCTTGAACGAGTTCCCAGTATGCTCGAGGCCAGTGGTTGAGCTACTGTTCTCTGATAGTGCTCGGGCAGCATCTCCATTTTTACTGTTGCCTTGTTCAAAGGACGGTTTTTACCCAAATGGCCTCTCTCTCTCTCTCTCTCTCTCTCTCTCTCTCTCTCTCTCTGAAGCGGGAAAAGTCACCTTGCTGCAATCTGGTTCTATTTGTTCGTCACTGCAAATTTGTTTTAAGTGACCTGGTGATGTTTGACTTGGAACATGCAATTCCATGCTCATGGTTCAGTCAGTCTTGGTGAAGTCCCAAACTGCCTTATAAAAACTCGGATAACTGTAGCCCACTTCACGAACTGGTTTTGGGCTTCATTCATTCAAGCCCCCAGATGATATTCTCCAATTGTGGAAAGTATGAGACTTAGAAAATGACTAGGCTTAGTGCAATACTAAAATGACTTTGGCACACACACAGATTATCTTTGCAGATGCACAAATTAAATCATTCGGTTCTCCAAGGGTGAAGCTTCTATGGCTCACTGTAACCAGTGTGCAGGTTAGGCATCGGGTGAGTCTTACTTGAGACCATTTCTTTCCAAAACTTGAAACTTTCAACTGATAGAAGAGAATATTACACAAATGTTATCGACGAATGTAACAAAAGAACAGCATGATCACCATTTTAATATATGAAACAACTATCAATGCCAATCGATGTACACTGATGGCGCGTGTATCAATTTCCAGTTCTGCATTTGCCCACACAGCCGTAGCTGTTCCAACCTGCGAAATTTGCCACGTTAACTACAAAAAATGTCGTAAATGAAAAAAAATGATGGAGATAGAACAAGTTCATGTGGTAACAGCCTTCCTGGGCAAACCTTTCAGAATACATTTGTTTGGAGGTCCAGCATTGCATCGCTCTCTTTTGAGTTGGGAGCTTTGAATTCTTTTTCAGCTTCTGTTCCTTGGAGAGGTGCATTAAGTTGAGGAGGTTTCTGCAATTTTAATCAAAGCATGGTAGCATGTAAAATTTGATGAATGACACACAGATGATCAAAGTGACAATTTCGCAAATAAATCATATATATGCTTAATAGCTTTTGAGAAAGAGAGAGAGCAGTCCATAACTGTGTGATGACCCAGAGGAATGACCAACCAAAAGTTGGTTTGCATAAAACCTCCACGAATCTATAGAAATGCACTAGAACACAGAACATAATTCTGAAATTAACCAGGGTTGAGAATCTAACCGTGCATCTGACAAGAGCCCAATTGATGCCACGAAAGAATGGATGTTGCTTAATTTCATTAGCTCCTTCACGTGAGCCCAATCTATGTTGTGGATTGCGACTCAGCAAACTATATATTAATTGCCTGACAGTGAGGCTTACCTGCATGAATTTTAAACCCTGTAAATAAAGCGATACCTTTGTAGCAAATGTGTGCATTCCAACTACTAATGTATGACAATGAAACAGACAGCATGACTAAATTGGTCGAGAAGTGTAAGATTTAAACTTCATAAGGTTGGATTCATTAAAGGCTACCCACTTGAATACTAGCAGGGAACTTGAGATCTTTCTGAAGAATATTAGTGAATGTCTTTTGCCTTGTCTTTCCCCTGAATGGTGTATATCCGTAGAGCATTTCATACAAAAGAATGCCTACAAAAGAGGAAATTCAAGATCAACAAGAAGTGTTTATACAACAAAAAAAAAATCCAGCATATAAAAGGAATCAGTGTCATTTGAACAAAACAACTTTCTTCAGCCTTTCAATCTTGAGAATGGAAAATCCAGAGAGACCATTTTACTTTTGCTGAGATATTCATGTTCAGAAGTTATCACAATTTGGCAATATCAATTAATAAATTTTTTACATGAGTTACTTCTAAAATATTTTTCCAAGTCAGGAATGAGTTGATATGCAGTTTCACCTGACTTCAGGTTCAAATTCCAGACTACAATTGACTTAATATTCATGGCAACTGCATTGATGAACAGTTAAGTGAGCTGCCTGAGCCGAGTGTCAAGTTAGGTTTGATTATCATATTTGGGTCAAATAAGTTATTATCCTACCAACCTAAATGGTGACAGACCTAAACGATTGACAGCCAACTGTGGATTAATTGGCCCACTTCAGGAGGTTGCTTTTGAAAATCTCAGATCACGGTAGATCTGCATTGGCTGAGGCAGTCAAGGGGAAGCAAGTGATTAAGTCCATCTCATGGAATCTCATTTTCAGAAATTTCTAAGCAAGGAAAATCTCAAGAGATTTTAAAACTCTTTTAGACTGCTCTTTATGGCATTAGGAAGAAACTTTTGGTTTTTGTGTGGGTTCCAAGCACGCCATCAAATACACGATTACTTCTCCCCTTTTTTGGGCAGTTGAGAGAGAAGTAACCGATAAAAAAGGCGGGGGGGGGGGGGGGGGGGGGAGAGTTGCATGGCTCAAAAATTATCTCCATGGAAGTTTTTTTCGGCACCATCAAATGCGCCCTTAAGGAAAATACTCGGGAAATGTCAATAGGTTTGAAAATTAACACACAAAAATATAAAAGCATTTGAAATATAAAAAGTATGTTAACATTGCAATATCTATATTGGAAAAATAAAATGAATTAATTTTATTGCAATCTTTCTTGGACTTCAGATCTTGTGAATTCATTGTGACAAGATCAGAATAAATTCAAATTATTGCCAATATTTTTCAATATGATCTCAGCCACAAGGCTGCATACTCATAATTTTAGCTTTCAATGTTAGTATTCATCTAAAGCTTTATGTGAAGCTTTTAAAAGTGCAATAGGACTTGAGGAAGAAGCAGCTTTAGTGTCATCCTGTCTTAATGGCAAATGCGAAGGCATTACTAGGACCGGAAAATATAATTTCTAGGCCTCAATTTACGAATCCTAACCGCTCGGCAGCCAAAAGAGATCCATCTATTGCTGGAGATGAGGGTACTCAGTCATTTATCTTTTTTCATTCAAAGATATATAATATAAAATTTCACTATTACTGCTATGTGCATGTTGAGTAGCATTTTTATTGGGTGGAAAATAGATAACTGTTTAGTAGTATATAGCAAACTCGAGAATATTCCATGGTATCATTATCTGCACATTTTCCTATTCCGTTTAGTCAGCCAATGTATTGATTAATCACTCCACTAATTGATTACAAAATGAAAGGACATATGGTTCCTTATTCCCCACATAGCCTGCTTTTCTGAAGTGAACTTCCTATCCTTCTTCAAGGATGATATATATTATTTTCAATGTGTAAAATACTCTATGATACAACAAATAACAGAAAAACATAAATTGAGAAATGTTACTCTTGATTGATGAAGAGCTAGAAGTGGATGTGGAAAAAAGCAAAAGCGTTCTTCAACATTTCTCTTTTCTGTGTTGATTATTGAGGTAAAATCAGATCAATTTACTCCCTTCTTGTATTTGTCTAGATGCAGGTATTTATCCCATTTAATCAACATGAATCAGAAATTATACCCTTCTAATCTCTGCTCTGACATCAGTTATATCACAATAAAGGATACTGACATTGAAGTATCAAAATGTCAATGTTCAAGACTTGTTTAATAGTAAATGCTTGTAAGAATTTGCACAAAGCACTTCAACAATGATTAGATTTTCTAACAGTAGCTAATAGCCATCCAGTGAAAAACTCATTTCTAAAGTTTGCAAAGAGTAACTGCAATATTCTTAAATTTAAATAACAAAGAAAATCCAATATCACAGGATTTAGTATTAATTGATTTTACAATAGAATTACAGTATTACCAAGAGCCCACCAGTCAACTGCACTAGTATGCCCAGCTCCAGCTATAATTTCCTGAAAAATAAGTTTGAGGTCTGGCTTAAAAAGTATCAATATTACAAGCATGATGAGATTGGATAAAAAACAGAATGATCAAGAGAAACATGCTAACACACCACAAACATGAAAGCAGACATGTTCACAACAAACAAATCTTGTCTTGAATTAATTTTTTTATAAGAAATTTTAGACATTATATATCAAAATATAGACATGCTTAAAATGTCTGACAATGTCGCTTATATATGCAACATTTCATTTTGACGTGATTTCAAAAACAAACAAAAAAATCCCCAAAACATCATGATATCATCAAAACATAACATTTTGATCTGGAATTTGCAAAAAAAAATCTTGAAACAACATGATATTGTCAAAACATGTAAAAAATTGGAACTTCATGATATCCTATGTCAACTGGGTACGGGTACGGGTATGAGTACGACACTGCAATTCCAAAGAATGTGGGTATGGGGACACGGCTATATATATATATATACATATATATATATATACAAAATAAATTCAAAATAAACTGAATATAATCTAAATATATATATGTTATACCTAAAATATATATTATATACAGAAAATATAAAGTTATAAACTGAAAATATAATTATAAATTATAAATTGAATACAAACTTGTATGGACCCTGTCGACGTGTGTCGACACGGGTACGGAGGGAAAATGGTGTCTGTGACATAGATGATATCATTATCATAAATATTCCTGATATGATGATCATCGATTGATATATGGAAAAAGTAATCATTCTTGTTTTGGTGAGAATTTTTTTTCTCAACTTCCATCATTTTGTTATAAAAAATTTTAGAAAAAAAGAATTTATAATGATAGCCCATAGTTTCAATAAATATTATATTATATTAAGCCATATTAAGCATTTCTAAATTAATATTATATTATATTCAGCCCTAAGAAGTATTTCTATCTTACAATCAGATGCATATGAAATTTAAAATTAACCAATCTCTTTTAATGTCAATTTTCTCAGCTATATTTACCAGTGAGTTTATACCACAGTCATCTATGTCATTCAAGGTCTTGGAGAGGGTTTTTCTTAGAGATTTTCAAAAAACTGGTTTTCTCTGGAAAAGTTTAAGAAAATATTGGGAGTTTTAAAGATACAAAAATATAAAAAGTTATAAGATAAGAAAATAATTGGTTTTGTATCAATTTTTCTTGCAAAAATATGAGAAAATAAGTTTGGAAAGTATTCAAAATACAAAAGAAACAAAAAACTATTAAAAAGGTTTAAATATTAAAATAAGTATTTTTTCCAAAAATATCACGAAAATATCGTGATAAAATTAGAACATTTTCATTTCTGGCGATATTTTGAAAATATTGCGACATTTTTTCCATATTATTGACTTACTTGTTTTTGTTGATATTATCGTGATATTTTCAAAATATCATCAATATCAATGAAACTGCTTTATAAATAGGAGTGGTAAATATGGTTTCCTTAGGTCGTGTGGCATCAGTAATTTTGTTCTTTAAAGCTAGCTTATATATGCAAATAAAATCATGTTTTGTGATTTTTATCAAGTTATGATTGTCCATCTGTTATGAGATAACATTGCATATAAAGGTTTTTTGTCATTTCATAGTGGACATCTTCATGAAGGTAGCCTGCAGAAGGCTTTTCAGAATAACATAAAAAGTACAGAGAGAGACTCAACTCATGGAAGTGTGGAGAGAGTGCAACAGTGATGCATTTTCCATTTTCAACTTGGTGTCTTTCTATGTGAATTTACCACATTTGAAAGGTACGGTCTCTTTGCTTCATTCTTTCATAAAACTAGTGGAATAACTGCTGCTCTTCCTAGCCATGTGAACCCTCTCTTGGTCTTCTATCCTCCATCTTCACTGTCATCTTCTCTCATTTATCTCTTCTATTATGTACTCATAAAAATGAAAAATTAGGTCACAAAGCACTAGGGTTTTTAGAAATCCATGCTACTGTGGCATAAGCACTAGTATTTTTAGAAATCCATGATACTGTAGCATAAACACTAGTATTTTTAGAAATCCATGCTACTGTAGTATCTCCATGATTGGAAGGCCCCTGAGAGGGAATACTAATTATATGCTTTGTATATGTTGACCAATGCCCTTGAAGGCATATTCATGTTTGTTCAACTATTTTACACGCCTGGTACTTTTGTATTATAGTAGGCATATAAGCAGAACACCTAAAGAAATGACCACAACTTCTTTGTCATTATCCATACACCTATAAATTCCTGTAAAGTTGTAAACCAAAGCTCCCATTAACCTAGCTCCAACTATTGGATGTTCTACTGTGAAACTAGTCTACTCATCTCTTCTATCCCAAACATATATATAGAATAAAACACACACACAGGGAAAATATTGGCTACCCTCGAGTGTACATCACCCTATGGTAGAAACCACCCGTTCCTTCACATTTTCTTTTTTTTTGTGACTCAAGCCCTACTGATGTGGTCTATATGGTTTGCTTAGTCAAAAACATGTCTTAGTTCGTCCAATCATGTTGTAAAAGCAGATTTTCTAAGAGCTACAAAATTCAACGGTCTATATGCCTCAAATTTCAAGCTTAACAAAATCACATTTTTACGTCAAAACCACCCAATCCAAAGTTCATTTCCTAGTAATTGACCAAATAAAGATCATACCAATGAGATTCAGCTACAGTATTGTACTCAAGAGTATAGCCAATATTTTTCCATGTACATATATATATTAGCATTAATTATCGCTGCTATGCACTGATAAATTGGATTAATTCTTACAGCCTCTCATTGATTTTCACCATTTACCAACCTTTATTGCTAGCATAACATTAATTTCTTATATGATGTTGTAGCTTAAAAATTATAGTTTTTGGGTCGAATGAGATAGCTGGATGGTTAGGTTGCACAAACATAATCAAGGTGTCTCGGTTGGAATCCCTTGGGGATTATCCTTTAGATTGACTATCAGAAAAAGAAGTGAAGTTCTCCTACAGTTTTAGATTGATACATCTCCATAGCACAATAAACTTATTAAGTGCTATCATCGAGCTTCCTTGTGGTAAGAAACGCTACACCATAGAATATGTTTTTTGTATTCATTTGTATTGTAAAAACTATTAATCACACATGCATATTTCGGTTCAGATGTATAGAATATGGAGAAATAGGAACAACAAACTTAATCATTAGAAAAGGAAGGATGTTGGTGAGCACTATGGTACACCATGTCTCAATTAATGGAAAGCATTAGGTTAGAGATAGTGGCAAGTATTTGAGATAGAGGACATGGCATTCAAAATCTATTTAAATATATCCCAAGACAAAATTCTTTTTTTCCATCCAAGCAATGTAGCAAAAGAAGAACAATTAATGTGAAAAACATTGAAAAAGAAACATCATTGAAATAATCAAGCTTTTTATTTAGCACATTATTATGCAAAGCATAGGGATGAAGAATGTTAGGAATACCGGTGCTATGTACTCTTCAGTTCCAACAAAAGAATTTGATGATCTCATTGGTTCAGCCATGAAAACTGGATGCGTAGGGACTTTATGTTGTTTCTTCTTTTCAAGGGGAGAAGGAATCAAAAGCTACAAAAGAAAAACATACAAGTTGATTGCATATTGAGATAAAATAAATCGCATTCACATGTATAAAATCAAGTACAAGGTCCTACAGAGAAAGCACAACCCTGAGCTACAATGACACTGAAATTCCCACTGCTAAAAAGTGGAAGATAATGAAAGACCTGGTCACTTGAAAGATTGATACGCAAATAAGGATGCAATTAAATTTGGATAGAGAGAACTAATGAAGAGTATTTGAAAAAGAATTGCGATGATCATGATACTGAACAACAAGTTACCCTGTGCAAGAAAACAAAATATGCAAAAAATAAATATATTCACCATTTGGGAAGTGTATAGGCTTCCTGAGTTCCTGAACTAATTAATCTGTTTAGATTTTACAATGTTTAAATATTTAAGCAACTGTTAGCTTTCACAGGGATGATATTTATGAGTTCCACCACTCCAGAATACAAAGGAACTGCTTATTTGGAATAGAAGAAAAAAAAACATGTGGTTGGAGGAACTTAATATCAATGGATTAAGGCAGGGGTACAAGTCATTCATCCATTCAATGACATCCAACCACCATGGATTTTGCTTTTTGTTCTTCTCCACCGTATATTAATTATGAACTAAATGTCATTCATCATGAGAATGAAATCCTCCACGAAATTTCGCTGATATATGAAAAAAAAATACAGCAGGCCCCATGAACATTTGCAATTAATTCGCAAGATGGACACTTCGGTCCCTTAATTAGCGAGAAGCTGTAAAGGCATGCTTGTGCATTCGCTTATCATTAAGTTCATGCCCCATGGATAGGAACATAATTCCTTGCAGCAAACTTATTTTTAATAGTCCACATCAATAAAATAAAAAATCGTAAGGGCGTACATGAAAGTGAACAAGATTGGCAAGCAATCGATCGTCGGGTCTTGAACCGGGTCCAAACTTGCGAAAACCTAACTCTATCCAATTGTTAGTTACATAAAATTCTGGAGTCGTCAGTCATAGCTGAAATTTTTACAGTTTGTTGAAAAAAAATTCAGCTTTCCGATGCCCCAAACCGTTCATAAAATTTCATCTGGATAAGGAAGTTACGAATGTTTTAGTACCGACCTGTACTTTTTTGTTCTAACTGTCACAGAACAGTGCATAGCCCATGAACAGAGCTCAAAATTTTACAAAGGCTGCAAATTTTTGTTAGTTTTCCAACGCAATAAGTCACTCATAAAAACTCCTCCGGACGAGGGAGATACGAGTGATTTACCAGTTTAGTGTCAGGCCGAAAATACGTATTTATCGAAATATGCATTCGGGTGGGCCAAAATAGGCCACCCGAATTCATATTTCCGAAATATTTTCGCATGAACACGTTGAGATAATTCATAAAAATCACACTACACTATTTTTAATTAATCTACCTTGGAAAAATCTCATTTTCGCAGCTGTTAGGCTAGAAAATAGACTTGTCTCCCCGAAGCCCATTTACTGAGAAATAGTTTCAGTAACTTTTGCAATAAAACATATAAGACAAATTTTCACATGACAAAAATAAGAAAAATCATGCTAATCATCACAGTGCATTTACATGAATGTTAACTACAATTGCTAACTAAAATTTGTAGAAAAACAAATAAGTATCACATATATTTTCCAAAAATTACAAATTTTATTTTTGAGAAAACCAATAGCATAATTCAGCCATAGTGATTGGATCCCATTCATTGCATGGGTGAATGGCATTGGAGAGACCCAAGGGTACCATTGACCTGATCCTTTCTTAATTATTGCCAATCAGGTTAGGGGGGCATCCCGGACTGGTCTGTGGATTGTGTTCAACCACGTGATGAATGGCATCCAACCACTATACTTTTTTGCTTTTGTTCTCACTCATCCATTGAGGGAAGATCAGGTGTAATCACATTGCTGCTGAGTAACCTCCATCCATGTTAGGGCCCAATTAGAGATGGAGGGCACTCAGGTGCAACAGCATACATTTAGTGTGAAATGTGATTGAACCTTATCCACCCTCTGTACATTCATCATGCTTTAGATGCCCTTCATCACGAGTATGAAAGGTTTTGAAAATTTTTGTGGGGCTCACACAACACCAAAGCAATCCAGCTATAGTGGTAGGATTATATCCATAAATGCTCAACAAATGAACCAATAAGGTACACTTATAAACAAAACTTTATGATGCAATCATGCATGGTCACTGAGTAACTGTAATTAAAATGAATTTCAATTAAAAACCATTGTCATTATCCCCTCTACCTTCCTACTTTGCAAGGATATTATGGAAAATTGTATAAAAGATGGGATTGTGATTGGCGTTCAGGTGCTTAAATAGACAAGCGTCAAATGCCAAAAGTTCAAAATTTGTTCTGCACAAAGTTTCCTTCTCTTTGGATTTCCTTCTTTCTCCTTTGCCTCCACTCTACCAATACTTTCTCTCCATCTTCTTCATCTTCTTTTCTCTCTCTAGCTTCCTTCTTGCCTTGTTGGCTGTTGTCGTGGTGAGAAAAGGAACTGGAAAAGAGTGTGAATGAGAGGCACCTACCACCAAGAAGGGGACAATATTAAGGCTCAGATATTCCGTTCCATGTTCAGATGTTACGGCCTGAAGCACATGAGCACTGTAGGCACAAGCTGGATTCAAATGAGTGGGATCCGACATGGCCCGAAGCAAGCAAAGGCACTGTACACACATGCATTGGCAAGTTTGGGGCTGAGTACCCATGTATTTGGATTATGTATATATGGGTTTGGGACCCAGGAGGTAGGTTGAATAAAGAATGTGTAATGGGAACATAGGGCACTAGAGAAAATAGAATAGGATGGATCTGTTTACGGTCCAATTAAAAGAGGCCCAAAGAAGGGCCATGATGCTATAAATAAGCCCTATGTACATTGGCAAAGCAGGAATGACGTATTTTGGCTTAGGCCTTGGAGGTAGGTCTGCTTCGAAAGAGTATTCTCTCTCCTCTCACACTCACCTTCATTGTCTTTCACCCTACGTGCACGCCCCATGCTTGGTTGAGGCCTTCGTCTCCTCCCTTGCCGCGTATCCAACCTACCGCTCTCATAGTTCCCTCGTGCGCACCATCACCATGCACGCCCTCTCCGCACGAAAATTCGCTCGTGTGTGTGCAAACAACTCCTATGCATATGTCCATCCGTGTGTTGAGCAGCTCCTTCGCGCCCACACGCAACCCATTGATTCACGCTCTTGGTGGTTGGGCATTGGACCTGGTACTAAGAGGCTAAGACATGCTCGCGCTGGCAGCGGGTTGTCTGTTGAAACAGGACCATAGATTAGTCCTAGAGTCAATTCACTTCCTTTAAAAAAAAATCCTGGATTTTTATAGGTGAATTTGGGGTCATTACAATCCTGAACCTTCAAAACTTCTCCCTTCTTCACCTCCAAACAGAAGCCACTCGAACACCCTCTCTCTTCTCAAATCTGCAGCCAATCCTATCACATTTTATTGCCTGACTGCTTCTCTGTTAAAGTGGAGGAAGATGAAAGAAAGGTTATTGTTGGCGCTTCAAACTACCTCCCTGCTCTGAAATAGAGAAAGCAAAACCCTAAAGTCATTTTTTTATTTTATAACGAGAACTCCCACAACTCAATTAGCCATGATTTTTGGGAATTTTTGGATACATTAGATCAAATGTGATAAACTAAGCTTGAGTGGATTTTATGAACTACATAAAATTCATCCAAAGAAGCTTATTTCTTTTATGCTACTGAGTATGAAGATTACTCCATAGGCATTAGAACATTGATGTGGGGGCCATCAATTCCATGATATGGGCTGAACAACAACCAAAGGGTGTGATTCCGGCAAGTTCCAACAGCTCTGGCCATTTTTTGATGGGTAGGAGGGTGGCCAATGAGTGAGTAGATGGAGGACAGATTTGGAAGGGTAGAATGGTTATTTATGTTCATTAATTAAAAATAAAGTTAAATGACTAAAAAAGCCTACTATCAAAATTGCAAAAAAGGTTACTTTTTCTTTATTTTGAGGGGCATATTATGTCTTAGAACTATTAATCATGAGTGGGACACAGATGAGATTGCCTCACTCCTCATAGACATGGGGTGACAAGGTCCGCAGGATGCAGACATAACAGAGGCTATCACCAGTAGCAAGCTTTCATCAGCTGGTAAACCCATGACCAAAGGTGCCCACCAACTGTTCAGTGGAGTGCTCAGCTAAAGCAAAGGAAGTGCTTCGGAAGACCGTGTAGATTCTGTCACTTTAGGCAACTCATTGAGTGTCATACGTAGCAGAATCAAGACAGTGATGGTATTAAAGAAGGGCAGCACATAATTGACTATGATCATTTGACAAAGGGGTGAAGCCAATAGAAATAATGAGCCCAAGGCTCAGCTGGAGTCCTCCATGCAGTAACTTTCTGAAGTGCCCAGCATTGAAAAGATTGCACAACAATACCATGTAGGGATCAATATAAGAGAGACCTCTAGCAGGAACATTTCAGCATACGGAATGGGCAATATAAGCAGATTATTGCCATGGCCATGGGGTGTCGACAGTTGCACACGTACATGCATGTATATCCCAGCGCGACACCATGTGCTTGCTTCTGCTGAGGTGTGTGTCGGGCCAATCAAGTTTGATGCAAGTAGAGATGTCAAAGTGGGTGTTGATTCATGCAGAGTTGCAGGCAGCCACTTGCTGTGCCTTAGCTACTCGCAACAAAAGGTCACATGTCGCTTGATGGTGTCAATGTACATTGAGGAAGGCTACACATTAGTTGAGAATAGTGGAAGTGAAAACTTGCAATTCCATCCTGATTGTGATCTCGAGGATGCCAGAGTGAATGTGTTGGCAATTTGTGCCAAGTTTGTGCACCCCTCCCAATGTGCACCATTGTGCAGTACCCTCTTGCCTAAACAATTTTTCCCCAGCAAACGACTCACCCTTGCGAGTCAGTTCAACATAGCAAGCACCCAAGCATATTGATTGCAACAGTCATGAGTACCACCCCTGATGTGCAATGCCAAACTAGTCACCTCCATCAATGTAATATTTGCGCGAATAGAGTGGATAGTGCCACTAAGGTGTTCCTGTATACTAAGCATGGTGCAGCAAAAGAATGGGAAAACAAGGTGCCATAAGGCGAAAATAGAGCATGTCATATCATGCTCCGCAAACACTTGACCTATCATACAAACAGCTTATCAAGGGAGGCATTGCACATATACAGGTTTACTTGAGCCACTTCTTATGAGGGGTCTCGACCTATTTGTGGATGTGGCACATTACATGAATGGCAATGCTGCAGGCATAGATGACCCCCAACGAGCAAGCTCAGCAAACCCCGAGCAGTTCAGAAGGACAATAGCCGACAAACCTCGTGTACCAACCAAGTGCAAGTTGGAAGCATACCTTCACCATGCTTCTCAAATGCTCAGCACTCATCACACTCTGTTGCAGCAGATCCCTCAACAGAAGTTGTCTCGGGTATGGGAGGAAGAGATGGAAAGACGAATGGGATTAGCTGGAAGATTTTGGCATTTGTTTTCTTCGCAAGGATGATTTCATTTGGAAAAGAGGGATTTGTTAATGCTGAATTCAAGATTTTTGTCTTTATCTGCATCTCTCATGACCCTTCTCTCTCTCTCTCTGTTTCTTTTGATGAGTTTTCTTTTCCTTTTTCCAATAAAATGGTTTTCAGAATTTCCTCCTTGAGTGGTATGTTCTTGTTTATGAATTGTTTTACTGTGTTAGCTTCTTTTCGCACTTGATTTTTCTTTTTTTTTAATGATAAACGGGCTTTGTTTTTTAATAAATGGTTGTTTTCTACTTTTCAGAATTTGCAAAGTAGTTGCTTCAAGAGTTTTTTTTTTTCAGAATTTTAATACATTGCTCTGTTTCACAACAGGACTTTCAGTAAAGACCTTAATGAACAAAACATGATGTTTTCATGAACAAACAGGGTTCAATGTACCTTGCAACTGAGCATATTGACGTTTGTTAATTCACCAGAACAAAAATAGAAGATCTGAAGAAGCATCTACTTATTAATGGATTGCGGTGGAGTCACTTTTTGCTTTCAAACCAGCAACGGAAGGTTCAATGAATCTGCATCAGACATATTGCAGGGGCACAATTCTCTGAAATATCTCCCTTTATGTTATTTTACAAGATGGTTCTATTATGGTAACTGCTATCTATGTTAAGTTAATATATGGAGAACAAAGTCATTTGGAAGTAGCCTGACAATCTAACATCTTCCATTGGTTATACCTGGTCTGTGGGGAGTGATTCCAAAATTCAAAGCTTTGCAACACCTGCTTCTAGAGGATTTTTGAAGGAAAAGTATGCACAGATTTTAGAGCACATTTGATCTGTCACTGGTGAAGACCATCTAAACGTTTTATTAATTATAGTTGCTTAGTTTCAATCTCTCATAGGAAACTCTGAAATTTCAACAAGTGATCCAGCATTCTCTGTTCATCTGCTAGATACGTTAATTATTCTAACTAATCATGCTATAGAGAACTAGTTTCCTTTTTTTATTGCTTGGCTCAGAATATGTAGGTGACAAATCATATTATGGACAAAGAAACCTTTTCAGAAGTTAAAGAAAAGTCCCTTATTCAAGGGGAAGGAATGTTGTTTAATGTCCGTGGTAGAAAATGTGAAGAATATGTGCACAATCTAGTAAGATCAATTATGGAGATAAAGGTTTCATCTGAACAAGTTACTTTACTCTTGCTCTCTAGTCACACACACACACACACACACACGTGTGCAGGAACAACAAACCCATAGTGAACTTGATAATGGCCTAATCTGAGAAAAATGATTGTGAAACAGAAATAATACCTGAGGTTTGCAAGTTGTCAAACATGACAGATCAAAATCAGTCAGAGATATGTGGCCATCACTTTGAAGTAAGATATTTTCAGGTTTTAGATCTCTATAAATTATACCTGCATTGAAAAAAAATGTGTAAATTATGGCAAAAGATGCAAGATTAAACCACAAAAACAGGACAACAGCATACAATCAAAAGGAAAATGACCATGAAGAAGACTGGCTTTGTTGAACAGTCCCTACATTAGCTCAGTCCACTAGCATTTTTCAGTTTCAAACTTTTATTGGTAAGAGCATCAATTATCAAGCATGATCTTGAACCGGATGAACTTTAGTCATTATTAGATAGTCTCTTTGTGCAGATAGTTTTTCTTTTTACTAAAGTTTTACTGTTGGCATGATATATTCATAGGACAATGACTCTAAAACCTAGTGATTTTGCACCATACAGTTGAGTATAACCACAAATAAATATATAAATTTACATTTTTATATATTTATATAAATATAATACATGCACAAGGAGAAGCCCGTAACAGTGGACGAGTATCGGACCAATATCTGATGCTGATCGCACGTGGGTCAACGGTGGATGTATTTGTTAAGTGAAAACAGGAATTAGCGGTGGTTGTCATGAAATGGGCAAAGTAATACAAGGGATTGCCTATTATGGTCATACAAGAACACAATAGCAAATGGCACAAGGACATCTTATGGAACAACACAAGATTACAACCACATAAGCCACTTATAGGCCAAACACAGGTAGAAGGTGAGAAACAGGTGCCTCTTACGAAGGTTGAGAAAAATAAGGCAATGGCTGCTTATGACAAGAAGTGGAAGGAATGGAGAATGAGGCATGCCAAGATTATGTCTTGATTCATTAGTAGTGTTGACATTAAGAAGTATTCAAGTCTTGTTAAATTTGAACATGCAAACAATGCATGAGATTATCTTAAGAGAATGTATTCTTTTAAAGATATTGCACATGTATGTAACTTACAAGACAAGATACCAAATATGACTCAAGGAAACAAAAGCATTAGAGAATACTATAATGGATTGTCCGAACTATGAGAAGGGTTTGATCTTCTTGAACCAAAGTGGCATTATCCGGAAGTCATAAAACTTTGCCAAAATCAAATAAATGCATAACATTCTTACCAATTCATTAATGGGTTGAGATCGGAGTTTGAATCCACCCAATCTGCCCATATTCACTGAGGGAAAGTTTCTTCAACAGAAGATACCATAAAAGAATCAAGTATGGAAGAAAATAAGCTTAAAAAGTGAATTTCTAAGAGTGATGATGACTCGATTCTAGCCGTATCTAGACCAAGAAACTATGTCCGTACCTACAAACCACCACATTATGGAAGGTCAAATGATGAAAAGCAAGGCAATGAGTACGAAAGAAAGAACGTTATTTGATACTATTGTCGTAAACTGAGACATGTGAAAACATATTAAATAAACCTTATGAGAACAAGGTTGCCTCTGTGTGACCTCCACAAGAGTCAAGTGATGTAAAAATTACACAAGATCCATCTATTGGAAACATATCCTTGACACAATTAGTGAAGGTTCTTCAACCTCTACTCAAAGGAGCATTATCATCAACTGGAGCTGCAGTCTCTTCCTTACGCTTCTCCGATCCAATTAAATTCATTTGGCTTTTTGACTCAGGTGTCTCTTTTTATATCTTCAATCTCTATTCAAAAGAGCATCATTATCAACTGGAGCCGCGGTCTCTTTCTTCGTTTTCTTCGAACCCGATAAATCTCTTTGGCATCTTGACTCAGGTGCCTCTTTTCATATGACACCAAATGGTGATATGTTATCCAAATGTCACAACTAAAGTGGATCAAATGTTTTTTAAATGTTGATGAAAATTCTCTTGAAATAAAAGGAATAGAAAATTTTTGAAAACATTTCTCAAAATTCAAAAAGATTTTCTATTCCAAAAATTAGATATATTCCTAAACTGAACTTAAATCTTTTTTTGTTCTCAATTATCTGACCATGGGTGTAATGTTTTCATCTCCTCTCGTGGTTGTCGAGTGCAGGATCGCCAGTGAGGGAAGTTGATTAGGGAAGGCCATAGATAAGGATGCTTGAACTACATGGATCTTTTGGAAATACTCAAGAATACATTTTATTGTAATGTTCAGAAATTAGATTTAGATTTATGACATAAGAAACTTGGTCATCCTAGTATATCCAAGATTCAGTATTTTCTAAAGATGAAAAACTTTTGTAATTCTAAAAATTTTACATGTGAAAATTGTATTCTTGGCAAATTGAAGAGATTATCATTTAAAGAAAGAACTTTTGTTTCTTCTCGACCACTTGAGTTAATACATTTGGATGTGTAGGACCCAACACCTGTTATATCAAAAGGTGGTTTTATATATTATGTAATTTTTACGAGGCACACTTAGATTTATTTTCTTAAGCACAACTCTAAAGATTTCCCACATTTTCAAATATTTTACAATTTCAAGAAAGAACTTTTGTTTCTTTCCGACCACTTGAGTTAATACATTCGGATGTATGGGGCACAAATCTGTTATATCAAAAGGTGGTTTTATATATTAAGTAATTTTTGTGGATAATTTTATGAGACACATGGATTTATTTCCTTAAACACAAATCCGAAGATTTCTCACATTTTTTAAATATTTCACAATTTGGTCAAAAACCAATTCAAGAATGATATTTTCATCTTTCGCATTGATTCAAGGGGAGAGTTTTTATCAAAAGAATTTAAAGAACACCTAGACTTATATGGTATCACACATCAAAAATCTTTTCCTTATACCCTTCAACAAAATGGTTTAGTTGAAAGGAAGAATAGGCATATTATAGAAACAACACGAACTTTGCTTACTATAAATCAAGTACCTGAAGAATTTTGGTCTAAAGCCTCATTAACTGCAGTTTATCTTATTAATAGAATGTCTTCTTTAAAAAATGTATCTCTTATTCTCAAATTACTCAAGATTGAAAGTTTTTTGGTGTAAATGTTTTGTTTTTACCGAAAAAATTACACTCTTTCTTCATGTTATTCCTTGTGTCTTTTTAGGATATGCAAATCATCAAAAAGGCTATAGATATTTTGACTTTAAAACTAAAAAGCTATATGTTCCAAGGAATGTGTTTTTTTAAGAAAACGAAAGTTTTTTTGAAATTGAGAAAACTAAGAAAATAAATGAGTTATTCTTTTATGTTGGATCTAATTCCAAAGATTGGTGATTGTGATATTGATGAATATCAGGAAGTTAAAAGTGATGTAATGAGTGAAGAACAATCTCATAAGGATTATTCAATATTCCAGGCGCGGTAATTTTGAACATCCATGTGCTCTTGAAAAGTATACCAATGATGAAAACCATGTAGAAAGACAAACTAGATGATCATCTAAAGTATCAAAAACACATAAAAAATTTATCCCATGAGTCCTTTTCACCTAAGTATTAAGCCTACATAGAATTAATACATTCCTATATAAAATCCTCCAACTATGTTATAGCAAAGAAACATCCTAAGTGGGTAGAAGCTATGTAAGTAGAATTAGATGCTTTAGAAAAGGCGAATACTTGGACTATTCAAGATATTACCCTAATAAATAAATCTATAGGTTGTCAATGGGTATATAAGGTTAAAACCAAGAGTGATGAAACTCTTGAAAGGTATAAAGCCAGATTAGTTGCCAAGGAATATTCCAAGAGTATGGAATAAATTATGAGGAAACTTGTGTTCCAATTGCTAGAATGTCTACGATCAGGACCTTAGTAGCCCTTGTAATGAGATATTGCGGAAATATAAAGAGTGCATACAAGCACTTACAACAATGAATAAAAGAGACAATATCACAAGTCCACAAAGGGACAATACAAGCACAAGCCTTTAAGAAGGCAACAATATAAAAAGCCTCTTATTGAGAAGAGAGAAAGCTCTCAAGAATAAGAAATATACAAGGGGTTCACCCCTATTTATACAAGAGGGAGAGGAGCAAAGGGATGGCCAAAAGGTCTCAAAAAGAGAGCCAAAAGGGGGCTCCCATAGAGTCGTTGGGAGCCCCCAACGGTCACATTTGTGACCGTTGGGGGCTCCAACGACTCTAAGGTTGGAGCCCCTTTTAACCCTCAAAAGAAATAAAAAAAGAAATAAAAAAATAAGAAAATAAAATTACATTTTATCAAAAAACGAAAATAGTTGTTTTCTAAAACAACTATGTGAAATTATAAAAATACCCCTATCGGGTATTGATGTAATATACAATATATATATATATTAGATACATTTTAACACCCCCCCTCAAACTTTACGGGGAAATGACGGAAAGTTTGCCAAGAAGAAACATGAAGCGAGGAGCCGGAAGAGCTTTAGTGAAGAAGTCCGCCAACTGATATTCTGAAGTGACATATGGAAGAGCAATGGTTCCTCGTAAGAATTCGTCACGAACATAGTGGCAATCCATTTCGATATGTTTTGTACGCTCATGAAAAGTATTATTGCTCGCATATAGATGGCACTCTTGTTGTCGCAACATAGTTTTGAGGCTTCGGTAATATCAACTCCCATGTCTTTAAGCAGACTGCGAAGCCATACAAGCTCTATTGTCGTGGTTGCCATAGCCCGGTACTCAGCTTCAGTGGATGATAGTGAAACTTTCTGCTACTTCTTGCATCGCCAGGCAATCAAAGAGTCCCCTAAAAAGACACAAAAATCAGTAGTTGAAACTCGATCATTGAGATTACCTCCCCAATCGGCATCAGTATAAGCAAGAAGATTCAAGGAAGAAGAGGAGGATAGAAATAGTCCTTTATTGATGGTATTCCGAATGTAGCGAATGATTCGGAGAACAACACTCATATGCACAGTTGTAGGAGCATGCTGAAATTGGCTAACTGAGTGAACCGCATGAGTGATATCTAGTCTGGTGATGGTTAAATAGGTAAGAGACCCAATGAGTTTTCTGTAAGATGTGGGATCTTCCAGAAGAACCCCATTCTCCAACCGTAATTTGGCATTAATAACCTCGGGAATCTCTACTTTCTTGTCATCAGAAATCCCAGACTTAGAACATATATCTGCAGCAAGCTTCATCTGTGACAAAATATATCCTCTAGAAGAATATGCAACTTCAATTCCAAGAAAATATCTGAGAAAACCTAAATCAGACATATCAAAATTATTTTTTAACATATTTTTAACAGCAATAATACTATTTTGATCATTCCCAGTGATAATCATATCATCAACATAAAGCAACAAAATTACGATACTAGAACCTGCATGTTTAACAAAAAGACCAGTGTCAGTATAACAAGAGTGAAATCCTAACTTTATCATGATATCACTGAAACGATCATACCAAGCCTTAGGAGCTTGTTTAAGACCATACAATGCCTTCAAAAGCCGAAGTGTTTGACCTTGCTTAATATTAATTCCGGGTGGCAGATCCATGTAAACTTCTTCACTTAAACTTCCATTTAAAAATGCATTTTTTACGTCAAGTTGATAAATAGGTCATTTTTTGGTTGATGCGACACCTATTAAGGTCCTAACACTGGTCATTCGAGCTACGAGAGCTAATGTTTCTTCATAATCAATGCCATATTCTTGGGAATATCCCTTAGCAACTAATCTAGCTTTATATCGTTCTAAGGAGCCATCGCTTTTAGTTTTAACTTTGAAGACCCAGCGACAACCAATAGGTTTTTTGTGTGAGGGTAGATTAACTATTTCCCAAGTATTGGCCTTTTTTAAAGCATTTAGTTCAACTTGCATTGCTTCAACCCAATGTGGTATAGATTTAGCTTGATTGTAGTGAGCCGGTTCAAAATAAGAATGTAGGGTTATTAAACATGCCCGATAGTTGGGGGTTAAGGAATCATAGGATATAAACCTATTTGGGGGTATTGATATTCTAGAAGAAAGACTAACTTGTGGTTCCTCAGTGGATTCAGAAATTTGAGAGTATTTTTCGAGGGCACTAATAGGATTTTCTTGATTTCTTCTTGAGTAAACATTTATATCACTATCATGAACATTTATATTTGGATCACTATCATTTGAGGGTGTTATGTCAAGAGGGGATACCTCACGTGTATCGTCTATGTTTTCAAGAAAATCTTCTTGTATGTCATCAATAAGATCATATAAGAATATATAATCAATTTCATTTGTTTCTTCTATTTTATCAAAACCGTTTTCTTCTTCTAGAAATGTTACATCTTTTAAAACATATAGTTTATCATTCTTAAAATCATAACATCTATACCCTTTATGATTTTCACCATATCCTAGAAAAACACATTCAATTGCTTTTGGAGATAACTTATCCCTTTTATGTAATAAGACAAAACATTTGCAACCAAAAATACGAAGACGATTGAAATCGGGTGAAAATTTAAAGAGTTTTTCATAGGGAGAAGCATTTTTTAACTTTGAAGAGGGTATTCTATTGATTAGATAGGTTGAGGTTAGAACGGCTTCGGCCCAAAACTTCTTTGGAATATTCCTAGAAACAAGTAATGTTCTAGCCAGTGTTGTTAAAAACGCGCCTCAAGGCGCAAAAAGCGCGCCTCGCCTCGAGGCGAGGCCCTTTTCGCCTTGAGGCGCACTTAAAAAGCGCAACAGCCTCAAGGCGTACGCCTCATGCGCCTTGAGGCGTACGCCTTGAGGCGAGGCGCGCCTCAAACTGAGGCGCACATTAAGAAATCGGATGGCCCGGACCCGAGATCGACCTGGATCCGGGCCCGTATTCTCGAAAGATCGAGAACCTGTCTTTAAAAAAGACAGACGCTTCGGGGCGAGGGAAAGCCCTCGCCCCTTCTCTCTCCACTCCGTCCCCTCTCGTCCCCCGCCACTGCTCGCCGCCGGCCACCGCTCGCCGCCAGCCACCACTCGCCGTCGGCCACCACTCTTCTACCTTCTTCTTTCCTTTGCTGAGAAGCCATCGGCGACCCGCCGGCCACCACTCGCCGCCGGCCACCACTCTTCCACCTTCTTTCCTCTGCTAAGAAGCCATCGGCGACCCGCCGGCCACCACTCGCCGCCGGCCACCACTCGCCATCGGCCAGCGACTCACCGCCACCGCCGTCCATTCCGGCGACCTCTGCGCATTCCGGTGACAGGTAAGATCTATGTGTTTTTTCCCAGCTTCTTCTTTTGTCATTTGTTCTTTGTGAAACCGTGTAACCAACGTTTATGGGGAACCCGGCTCCACTCATCCCTATATCATCCTCTGTGGTCATAACTCCCTCTGGGATCTCATTGGTACTAAGTTATTTTGATCAATCTGGCCCTATCGATGGGTTCAGCACGGTTGATTTAATAGAAATCAATCTTTTGATAGTGTTCTTTAACAAAAAAAAACATGATTTTCAATTTATTTTGACAGTGTTCTTTAACAAAAAAAACCATGTTTTTATTAATGGTTATTGATTTTTGAATCAGCAAAAAAGTCTTGAACATAAGTCGGATTCTGTCTATTCAAATGTCGATCTTCACTAAATGGATGATGTAGATCACATACACAGGGTCCAATTTGATGAAAACAACTTGCATCAGTGAGGTCCTAATTACATGTTAATCTCATATTTTTTCGTATTTATTTGAGATTTTTTATTTCGTGTTGGTTGGCGCTTCATCAATAAAGCATTTCTTATTTATTTATAATTTTAGATCATTTTTATAGTTTTTTTTAAGTTTAAAAAAAAAAAATTTTGAGGCTTACACTTTGCGCCTCGAGGCTTACGCCTCGCCTCGGATTTTGGTGGAGCGCCTCGCTACGCCTCAACGCTTTTAACAACACTGGTTCTAGCGGTTTCTATAATGTGCCTATGTTTCCTTTCCGCTAGGCCATTTTGTTGGGGAGTCCTAGGACATGACTTTTGATGGCAAATGCCATTTTGGGTCAAATAGTTTTGGAATTCGTGAGATAAGTATTCGCCACCGGAATCGGATCTTAAAATAGATATGTTATTTTGAAATTGATTTTGAACTTTTTTATGAAAATCTTTAAAGAAAGTAAATACTTCCGATTTATGACTAAGAAAATAAATCCAAACATACCGAGTAAAGTCATCAATAAACGTAACATAATATGAATAGCCCCCTTTAGACATAACCGGAGAAGGGCCCCAAACATCCGAATGCACAAATTCAAAAGGTCTTGATGAAAGAAAAGTTCAAGTTGGAAATGGAATAGACTTCATTTTTCCAAAAATGCAATTTTTGCAATTAATTTCTTTTTCCTTACAAAATTTGTTTCCAAAAGAAAAGAGATATATTTTGGAATAACTTGGATGACCAAGTCTTTTATGCCAAGTTTCCATGTTTTTTTCTTGGACATAAGAACAAAAATAATTTGTAGGGAGATCGAGATGGTCCATATAATAGAGGTTTCTCTTTCTATGGCCTTGCCCAATCCGCTTCTCGGACCGGAGATCCTGCACAAAGCAACCATTAGATGAGAAAGATATTTCACATCCATGGTCGGCAATTTGAGAAACCGAAAATAGGTTTAAATTTAGTTTGGGAACAACTCTTACTTTTGGAACACAAAAATTTTGAGAATCTTTAAAAGAGACAATACTTGAAATTTTTAAAAAGGTTCCATCGGCCGTAGAGACACAAGAGTCCTTTGAATCGGTGCAAACATCAATAAGTGCATTTTCATGAGGGGTCATATGAAAAGAAGCTCCGGAGTCAAGGATCCAAGAATACGTACCGGGTGATGATGTTGAGGCAATAGCCGCACCCGATGTGGAGGAAGAAACTTTTAGTATTTGTTGGAGAGCCATAGATATTTGTCCAAGAGTTTCTTTGATGTCATTGTTCTTACCTTCATCTTCTTTGGTGGTGGTTTCTTCAAGAGAAGTCACCTTAGGCTTGAAGATTCCAATAAGCTTTGGACAAGTGGGTTTAATGTGACCCGGCTCATTGCAATAATGACAAACAATCATTTTTCTTCCTCCATTGTAGTTTCCTTGTTTCCCAAAATGAGGAGGCTTATAGGTTTTAACATTGTTACCCAGTTTTGATACGGCAAGGACTTCATCAACATGCTTACTCATGCCAAGCCTTGTCTCCTCTTGAGTGATTTCGGCAATAGCATCCTCAATAGGAGGAAAAATAGATCTATGGAGAAGTGAGGATCTCACTTGCTCAAATTCGGGACGTAGCCCAAAAAGGAATTGAAACAATCGTTCTTGTTCCATTTGTTTTTGCCTTAAATCAATATCTTCCATAGAAACCCATTTTGGCTCCAAAAGAGTCAATTCATCCCATAGTGGGTTTAGGGCACTATAATAGTCTTGAATGCTAGAATCACCTTGCTTGGTGGTTCTAATCTTTTTTTGCAAGAAGTACGCTCTCGCAAGATCCTTTTGGGTATACATACTCTTCATAAAGGACCAAGCCTCATTGGCTCTACGAAATTTAGCTATATTAGCACATACCTTAAGCTCAACATTGTTCATAAACCACGCAAGGATTTTTGCGTGATTGCTTTCCCAATCTTCTACTTCTTTTTGATGATTTTCAATGGCCTTGAGGGGAGCATCTCCTTCAAGAGCCTTTTCTTGACCTTCTTCGTCCTTTGTAAGCATAAGCTTAGGTTCCGGAACGGTACCCATGACAAAACCCCAAAGCTTCTTTCCTTTGAGATTATTTTTCATTGCCGATGCCCACATCATATAATTCTTTCCATTGAGCTTGAAAGATAGGTCAATCTTTGCCTCCATGATGTTGCCAAGAAGTGAGAAGATATCCACTAAATATGAGATACACAAACCACACATTTCCTTCAAGAATCGAGTGGCTCTGATACCATGTAATGAGATATTGCGGAAATATAAAGAGTGCATACAAGCACTTACAACAATGAATAAAAGAGACAATATCACAAGTCCACAAAGGGACAATACAAGCACAAGCCTTTAAGAAGGCAACAATATAAAAAGCCTCTTATTGAGAAGAGAGAAAGCTCTCAAGAATAAAAAATATACAAGGGGTTCACCCCTATTTATACAAGAGGGAGAGGAGCAAAGGGATGGCCAAAAGGCCTCAAAAGGAGAGCCAAAAGGGGGCTCCCATAGAGTCGTTGGGAGCCCCCAACGGTCACATTTGTAACCGTTGGGGGCTCCAACGACTCTAAGGTTGGAGCCCCTTTTAACCCTCAAAAGAAATAAAAAAAGAAATAAAAAAATAAGAAAATAAAATTACATCTTATCAAAAAACGAAAATAGTTGTTTTCTAAAACAACTATGTGAAATTACAAAAATACCCCTATCGGGTATTGATGTAATATACAGTATATATATATTAGATATATTTTAACAACCCTTACCTCTGTGAAGAGATTGTAAGAAAATAAGCGAAAATACAAATAACAAGTGATAACACTTGAAGGTCCAATAATGGACAATAAATCACAAGCACATAAAGTGCAAATATACAAACCCACTAAGGAAAAATCACAAACACATAAAGTGCAGATACA
The DNA here is from genome assembly GCF_984573655.1 of Nuphar pumila. Lineage (NCBI taxonomy): Eukaryota > Viridiplantae > Streptophyta > Magnoliopsida > Nymphaeales > Nymphaeaceae > Nuphar > Nuphar pumila. The sequence goes on along the minus strand of NC_143260.1, from coordinate 95,311,054 downwards.
TAAACCCACAAAGGGGTAATGCCAAAAGGCTAAAAAGAAACAATTTTATTAAAAGAGTGAGAGAACTCTACAACCATAATGTAAGGGGGTTCACCCGTTTATACACAAAGTAAAAAAGAGAGAAAGGGAGAATTGGGGCTCCCCACAAAGGAGTCATTGGGGAGCCCCAACGGTCATAAATATGACCGTTGGGGACCCTAACGACTCCCTTTGTGGTGTCCCCAATGATCCAAAAGGGAAAATAAAAGAAAAGAAAAAAATAAAAATAAAGAAAGGAAAACCTAAAAATAAGTTGTGTTAAACCAACTTATATTACATGTGAAAAAACCAAAATACCCCTATCGGGTATTTTGGTTAAAACAGAAATATATATATATATATATATATATATATAATGCATGTATATATATTTTTAACACGCCCCCTCAAACTTTACAGGGAAATGACGGAAAGTTTGGAAATACGAAAGGGAGAACTCCAAATCTTCAAGAGTCTTCAATGAAAATTGCTATCTTTTTAACATATCAAAGAACTTTGCAAATGTCAGTCTTCAATTGTCTTTAATGGTGATCATCCCCATGCAGCTTTATTGACTATCTCCCTGAAGTGTCAAAGGTACTCTTTCATCTCATCTTTAAGAACCTGTGGAACAAACCAAAGAGCCCAAAGTATATAAGAAAAATATCTTTGCCGAATATAATTTAAAAATAAGAATATTTCAAACAAGATATATTGAATCAATTCATTTTTCAAGAAACAATAACATTGATTAAGAGAAAATTTGATTATTAAAGAACATATGATTCATCAAAAAGAGATAAAACAATGATACATAAAAAATATTCTACGCATTTCAATCAAGCATCATGTGAAAATATCGTTAAGAGAATCAAGCTCAAAGACAACTTGATAAAATCACTATAATCTTAAAGAAAGATATGTGCACAAAGGCACAAGAAATTGCCCACAAAGGAGAAAACATGCATAAAGGAATAGAAAAAAATTCTTTATTGAAAGAGAGTAAACATCACAAAAGATTTAGAAAAAGCTAATTAACTTCATGCATACAATTATGTGAAACCATATATGCATCATGCACTTAAAGCATTTTTAATGCACATAAAACGACAATAAAAGAATAAAAATGCATATAACAAGCATGAATATAACAAATCCAGTTTTTTTAGTTATGAATCAATCGTCCCTATCATAACAATACACAAGTGTTTATGTAAGGGACATACTTACAACACCCTCAAGGGGATACAAAAAGACTCATAATATAAAGATTATGCGAAAATGCTTGAAGTCTTTATCTCTAAACATCTTTCACAAAAGATTTAGAAGTTTCAAAGAGAGATTTTAAAAGACTTATATAAGGAAGGAGAAATGAAATTTGCAAATCAATACCAATTTGTAAAAAATTACATTCTCACAAATATCAAGAAGTGATTTTTTGCAAATCTCAACAATGCAATGCAAGATGCATGAAATTATTTTAATCAATCATTTAAATAACTTTTGAGAAAGATTAAAAATTCTCAAACATTTAAATGAGTAAATTAGTGCATCGGTTTAACCATCACAAGCAATCACCTCCTAGTCCTCCAAACCTTAAATATCAAGTGTATCAATGACTAGACCAAGAGCATAAACAACATGTCACTAAAGGGCCATAGATACACACGAAGGTGTGTAAAAACACCTCTTGTTTACATTTAATGACACTTGAAACGAGTGTATCAGCGACTAGAACAAGAGCACAAAGCCAACAATGGGCTAGAAATCACAGACGAAAATATGAATAAATATCTCTTGTCTACATATAGTGACACTCAAAATCAAGTGTATTAGCGACTAGAACAAGAGTACAAAGTCAACAATGAGCTAAAAGTCTCACACAAAGATGTGAATAACCATCTCTTGTAAACATATAATGACACTTAAAAATAAGTGTATCAGTGACTAGAGCAAGAGTACAAAGCCAACAAATGGCTAAAAATCACACACGAAAGTGTAAATAAACATCTCTTGTCTACATATAATGACACTTAGATAATAGGCATAAAAAGAAAAAGACAACCGAGGTAAGAAGGCTTATAATAGAAACACATTAATGCAATCAATATCAATTTTAACCACATTTTGAAACACCATGGTTTCAAAAAATAGATAGCCATCACAGATAAACATAATTAAAAGCATCCATAATAAAGTCAATGGCCAAAGAACAAACGAGTGATACAACACACTCACAATCAGAGCACATAACTGTCAGTTAGAGTCAAACTACAAGTTGACAATCTAAAATGACATAACATGAGGTGCACATAACTCACCCCAACAAACATCTCTGATTCAATAATAACATGCCCAAGAAGATTGATGAATCATATAAAAGTCTATGATGGACAACACAGATGCCATAAGAAGGCAATAAAAACTCATGAAAATCATTTTTCAAACAAAATACCGATTTGAAAAGCAAAGTTTCAAATCAAATTTAATAATGGTAGATGGAAAACTTGGACTCATATGCTTATGTAATTATAAGCATTGTACCATGTAATGAAATAGTGGTCTTCCATAAAAGCACTTGAATCTCTCAAAAGAGTGTCTATTAAAGACACTTCAAACAAAGCCCATAAAAGGGTATAAATAGAAGAACACAAAAATGGAATAATAAATCTTTAGTAATAACCAAAATGCTTAAGAAGCATTGATAACATAAGCAAGTTATATAAGGAGCTAACTTGATCTAGTTCATAAAAGGAACAGATGTAAAAAAAACTTCAATAAATAAGATGAAATCTCAGAATGAATGTAGTGCAATCATGTCCTACAATATGTCTCATGACAATTTTTACAATTTTCAATAAGCAAATAAGAATCATACTTATTATAAGAAATTCTTCAAAAATAGTTCATGAATACATCAATCAAGAAGTAAGTGTAATAAGGCATGTCACATGCAAAGAATCCAATGACTCTCAAAGAGAAGATAAAAACAATATATATGATTTTGAAAAAGACTAATTAGATTTAACTCACAAGTCCATTATGAGACAATCAATGCCATTAAAGAGAACCAAAGCATATGCATAGATACCAAAAGAACCATACAAAAAACCAAGTGCATTCTCATAAAGAGACTAAGAAGACTCATGTATATGCAATAATTAAAGCCACATATCTCATACAAAAGACATGCTTACGAACAAATTTAAGCATATAAGCAAGTGATAAATTTAAAGCATTAAAGTCATTATATATAATTTTACATTTTAAGTATACAATGAGTCAAGGTTTTAAAAATGAACACGCAAGGCGTGAGGTCAACAATATAATCATAAGTTCAAAACACCTAAAGTCATTACTATTGTTATACACACAAGTTCAAGTAAGACTATACTTTGTGAAATTCAACATCATTATCAAATTATTTTAAGATATGAACATAATTGACGAACCATATAAGGTCAATAATACATTATATATATATATTAAAGCAAGTTTTGAAAAATTTTAAGATTCAAACGTGATACATATATCTAGTTTTCTTAAGATGAGCAAAAAATGATAAGAAAACAAGTTCAATGATGATTACAATATCATTTAAAAATTTCAAAGCATAAATTTTGTTTTTATTTTTAATTTAAAAAATAAGACAGAAATATATATATATATATATATAATTATATATATAACGATAAAGAAAATAAGTTATACATATAGATACGTATAACGATAATGAAAATAAATGTTTTTCTTATGCGTAATGCATGAGCTAAATAACACAAGGAATACTTAAAAAATGTAAAATACATACCGAGTAAATCCAAGGAGAAGAGAAGAAAGGAAAGGTAACGAATACTTCACCACCTTCGAAAAATTTTGAATGACACATTTCCCGATGCACCAAAAGAATAGCTTGATTACAACCGGGCTCTGATACCATGTGAGAAAATAGGCGAAAATACAAATAACAAGTGATAACACTTGAAGGTCCAATAATAGACAAGAAATTACAAGCACATAAAGTGTAAATACACAAACCCACTAAGGGAAAATCACAAGCACATAAAGTGCAAATTCATAAACCCACAAAGGGGTAATGCCAAAAGGCTAAAAAGAAACAATTTCATTAAGAGAGTGTGAGAACTCTACAACCATAATGTGAGAGGGTTCACCCCTTTATATACAAAGTAAAAGGGAGAGAGCCCAACGGTCATATTTATGACAGTTGGGGACCCCAACGACTCCCTTTGTGGGGTCTCCAATGATCCAAAAGGGAAAATAAAATAAAAGAAAAAATTAAAAATAAAGGAAAACCTAAAAATAAGTTGTGTTAAACCAACTTATATTATATATGAAAAAACCAAAATACCCCTATCAAGTATTTCTGGATAAAACAAATATATATATAATGCATGTATATATATTTTTAATAGAGATAACCTATATCTCAAATGGATGTTAAGAATGTTCTTCTTAATGAAAACTTGGTTGAAGAAGTTTACATGGGAACACCACCTAACATAGTTATTCCTAAAGGAAAGGCTCTTCATTTAGATAAAGCCATGTATAGCCTTAAACAAGCTTCAAAGGCTTGATATAATAGGTTTAGTCAAGTTATGTTTGATGTTGGATTTCAATCTTGTCTAACAAACATTGTTTTATTTGTTATGATTTCTGATATAGGTATTATTATACTTCTCTACATGGATGATATAATCATAACTGGAAGTGATAAGTAGGGAGTTGAACACATTAAAAAGCTTTTAAAAACATATTTTGAAATGATTGATTTGGAGTTTTTTTTAAAAAAAAATAGTATAGAAGTTGCTTATTCTTCTAGAGGTTATCTGCTGACTCAATCTAAATTTGCTTTAAATATTGTTGTCAGGTCTGGTATCTCAGATGATAAGGTTGACACTCCTAAAGTTGTCAATGTCAAAATAAAGATTGATAATGAGAAACCACAGAATCTAACATCATACAAACAACTTATTGGGGCACTGACATATCTCTCAATTATGAGACCTGACATTGATCATGCAGTTCACACAACAAGCCAGTTTCAATATACTCCCACCACTATTCATATGAGAGTAGTTTTGTGTATTATTAGATATATCAAAACTTCTATTTTTTGAGGATTTTTCTTGTTTGCTTCTTCATCCTTATATTTAATTGCTTATATTGATGTTGACTATGGAGGTGATCCAAATAACCGACACTCAACCATTGGTTTTTGTGTGTTTTTAGGTGACTCGTTGATTTCTTGGAGGTACAAAAAGCAACAAAAAGTTTCTCTCTTCAACTGAATAAGAATATTGTGTCATGGCTACAACCACTATAGAGGTAATCTAGCTAAAGAGATTGTTGGCTGACATGGGCGTTTAGAGCAAAAGAGCATTATTATTGTGTTGTGACAACAAAAGTTTCATCTACATTGCCAGCAACCGGACCTTCTACGAATGAACTAAACACATTGAGATGGATTGTTACTATATATGAGAGGAATTCTTACACGACACTATTGATCTTCCCTATGTTACTTCAGAATATCAATTAATATATTTCTTCACCAAACCTCTCACTTCTTCTAGATTTCACTTTCTCTTGGATAAACTTTCGATTATCCAACTGTAAGTTTGAGGAGGAGTGCTAAAAATGTAAATGTACGTATATATATTTATATATATAGTCATATGTAATGCTTCTTACATATGTTGAGATAAATAAAATATTATTTTTTATCTCTTGTTCCCCTTTAGTGGGTGTTTGTGACTGAACCCTTTTGTGGTTCTTTAAGTAATCATTTTGGTATTTTGGTGGAACTCTCTTGAGTGTATACTTTTGGTGATTTAGTGAACATCTTTGAAGGAACTCATTTGCTTACATATATATCATAGTCACTTGTATCGTTAAAGGTAATTTCTCGGCATGGGTATTTCTCTAAGAGATTTTCAAAAGTTGATAAATCTCGAAAATATCTCGAGAGTTTAAAAATTTGAAAAAAATATAAATAACAACAAAAAACCTAAGAAAATAATAAGTTTTGTATTATTTTTATTTTCAAAAATATAAAGAAACATGTTCTAAAGGTTTTTAAAATATAAAAGAAACAAAAAAATAGGAAATGCAAACTTAAAGAAAAAAACTCAAAAATATCGCGATAATATCTCGATATAATTGCAATATTTTTTATTTGTCAATATTTTAAAAATATCATGATATATTCCCGACATTATCAGCAAGCTTGAAATTGCTGATAATATCACGATATATTCAAAATATAGGCGATATTGGTGACAACGATATATATATATATATATATATATATATATATATGTGGGGAGAGAAATAGAGAAAATTAATTAAGTAAAAAAGTAAAAGAATTATTTAAAAAAAAAGCGAGACATTTTTTGTTCTCTCTCTCCTGTATGTGGCACCATAAATTCATCAAAATTGTAAAAGAGAAGAGTTAATTCTAATGGGACTGAGTGAGACTAGACTATAGTAACAAAGAGAGAGAACACCATATGTACCGTAAAAAGGCATACCGACATTCTAGTGGAGTTAGGACCCAATAAAATACATGGAGAAAATAGGGGTTAAACAAGGTTGACACAAAATGTTCGACATCGGCATTTCATCCCTAAGACATTCAAAAGTGTTAGACACGCGATCCCGAGTGTCCATTTTTTCTTAGACACTTTTATGTTGAAAAATGAAGCATCTATGAAGTGTTTAGGAATGTCGGTGTTGGTGTCCAAATATTCAAGGGTTGGACATTGACACGTTGGCCCTCTAGAAGTGTCAAGGTAACATAGCCCTCCATGTATGAGGGGGGAAATGGAAAGGTTCTTGCCTTTGTAATTAATGGAGAGCTCCTAACCCTCTTCACCTCATCAATATGAGATTATTCCTACCATGAGGCTTTGTTCATGCATGGTGTATGAGAAAGGCAAAGCTTTTCTTTTTATAGAAGTATTCCTATTTAGTGCTCTCTCTCATATAAATGCCAAGAAGGAACATGATAAGGTTTTCTTGTCATAAAAGTTAAGGTGGATTAGTCCCACATCAAGTGGGAAAGAACCCGTCCAAAAAGTATAAATAGGGGGCATCCTTCTTTTTTTACACGACCCATGAGTTCAATTTCAGGCTGGTCTTGGGCAGTCTCTTCAATCTCAAGCCCGAGTAATTTCAGGCCTAGCCCGACCCAATAATTATCAGATTGGGCTTTCATCGGCCATAAATTTTATCAGGTCTCTCAGGTCCTAACAGGTTGCAAATCGGGCTGGCTTGAGATGTCCGACCTATATATAATATATCTCCTTCCTCACACAACACACTTGTGCCAATGTAGTGCAGCAAGGGTGTGATGTGGCATCCAACATGACAGGATGCAAGTCAACACATGTTGGATGTGGTCAACCTACACCCGCCTTTTTTGGCACAATTTTGGACTTGGACAATGAGTCCAAACTTGACCAAGTTTTCTTAAAAGAATAATTATAAGAGGTTTTTTTGGAGTCCCTCCCACCACCACCCCCAACAAACCATTTGACTTACCTTGGCTACACCAGTACACCTTACATACGCAAACTTCAATTCTGCTCAGCGGCTCCCCCTGGGCAAACCTCTAGTGTGCAGCTCCCCATGGGTGAACCTCGAATCCAACTGAATCTAAGTTTGGGCTCTGTGAAATAGGTCACCTGAATCTGAACCAAATCCAATGTTTCAAGTAAAAGGTATAAAGAATTAAGATTTTCTCAAGCGTAGTTTGATCCATATCCAGATCTGAACTCGATACTAGCAACTGAAAGCAAAGCAGGGTCCAGACTCCGGACCCTCTTGAGGCTGGTGACAGTGTCAACCCATTGACGCCCTAAATATTCTCAATAATATGGATTGAATTATGAAGAGATTTTCAACTATGTTGTCAAAATAGTGAGTGTGAGGATTATACTTTATTTATCATTGGTAGATTACTAGTTTTTAAGCAAACTAAATGTAAAGAATGCCTTCTTTCATGGAGTTTTGGAAAAACAGTTTTACATGAAAGAACCACCAAGATTCTATGCATCAAGTCAATCCCAAAGAGTTTGTAAGTTAAAAGATCAATTTGTGGGTTTTAAACAAGCCTCAAGGATGTGACAACAATGCAATAAAAGAGTATGGCTTTGTAAAGGTAACTGTAGATAACTCTTTATTTATTCTAGAGACATGCATAGTCATCGAAATTCTGTGATGGATCACATGGTACATACGAAAAGTTCAGTTAGTCTTATAACAGAGTTGAAACTATTCCTACATGAAACATTTAAAATGAAGAACGTAGGTTTACTTTGCTACATCTTTGAAACTGAAATTCATACAGCTTGGTCTTGTTTCAATTCATGGTTTCTTCTATCTATAAAAGAAGGTCAACAAGCAACTCTCTTTGACACCATCTACAAGAAAGGTGAGGTCATCTTTTTCCTGCACTCCGAAATGTCTTTAGACTATTTTTCATCTTGAAAGGCTTCTTGAGAATGTATGCAAGGTGCAGATTAAATTCTAGGTGTAGTTGGGGAATTTTAATTTATTTTACATAAAGGATGGCTAGGAGTATGTTCTATGCCACTAAATTTCCTCAAAGGTACTTAGAAAAATATTACTGCAGAATATATATATATATATTTATATATGGTGGTTCTGTACCATGATACCATACGGTGGTACACACTCGTGTTTGCATATATATATATATATATATATAGAGAGAGAGAGAGAGAGAGCTTCTATTGTAGTATTGTACCACCATTGCTTATGGTGGTACACTTGATTTAGATAGATCTAAGCCCCAAAAGCAAAATCTAACCATTGGATCATGTTTAGCACATTCTATTTATTATTTTCATGTGTTAAAGTTGATTCAAGTATGATATTTTATACCAATTGTAAACCACCCTTATTTTCATGAATTGTGAGCCGTTGATTTTCACCGTCTCAAAAATAAAATCGTATGGTGTCTTAAACATGATAAAACCTTCTAATATACTAGATAAACCATGCTAATCCCATCTATATGGTTAGATTTATCAATGGGGAAAATATATGGTGGTGTCGTACCATGATATCTTATGCTGGTACACATTCTTGTTTGCATACATCCAACCACCAAAAGGCTACATGCTGACCTTCTACCCTGGCTAATGAGACAGATTCCACCCACTTGGTGAAATACTCAATAGCAGATAAGATGTAGCGATGACCATTGGATGCATGTGGATGAATGAGACATAGGACATCGAACGTCCACATGGAACATGGCCATAAAAACACAATAGAGTACAATGTAGATGACTGTGTATGAATGGCATTACCATGCTTTTGACACTTCTCGTGCGGATCAGCAGCAGATGTATTTTTTTTAAGTGAAAACAAGAATTAGCGGCAGTCGTGACCACCACTAATTATCGTTTTTCCCCCCAGACATGTAGCGGCGGTTGTGACCACCGCTAATTGTCGCGGATTAACGCTGGACATGTGTTCGACGCGCATCAAGCATTAAGGTCGTCCACTCTTACAGGTTTTCCTATATATATATATATATAGATATATATATATAGATATATATAGGGAAATGGAAACCTATAAGATGGGAAAGGTGATAAATGAAACATGATATTGGATTTCCAGTGCTTTTTCGAAATTCTGATCATAAATATGTGATCTATATGCTTGGTTTCATATAAATCACTTCTTGAAGTGTTTGATTCCGATGCATGGATAGGTTTTTCTAAGGTTTCAAAAATCAGTGGCCAACAATTTTCATAAATTTTCAAGGCTCCAAATACCATTTTTTCCATCCAAAATGCATGATCCAAGTGTCTATTTCTAGTCAATCAACCATGCTGAACACATCTATGGGGTCAAAATTTTGAAAAAAACACTGAAAATCCATTAGCTTGTTTCATTTAGCACCGTGCCCATTTTATAGGTTTCCATTTCCCTATATATATATATATAAAATCATTTTGAAAGGCCATGAAAATATATGCAAGGTTTATTTGTTTTAAGAGATGAATGACTGAGTAAAATAAAAAATGGTAGAACTATGTAGAAACTTTCACAGCCTTTAAGCTGGCAACAAGCAGTGAATGTGAACATAGAAAAAAAAAATCTACAAATGAAACTAAATATCAACCTGACAACCCAACTTGTTTAATGAAATCAAGTTATGAAAGTGATTATTATGATTCTTCAGGCTGCTCTTAACTTCTTACCTTGACAATGAAGGTACTCCAATGCAACAACAACTTCAGCAGCATAAAATCTGCAGGTATGGCCCTAAATATCAGTTTCATTCAGCAATTATGCCAGATAGAAAGTTTGAAAATAATGCATGTTGTACCCAGTCATTTTTTAAAAGTGTAGGAGCATAAGTCCTTCAATATGCTCCAAGAAGATTTGTTATGTACAGATTTGTCTTATAGCGAATTAGATTAAAGCTCATTTTATCATTTAAATCCAGATTCATATAGTCATCAGTACTCTGCTGCAATGACAAAGCTCAGGCAACATATTTACTTATGAAACAATCAAAGTTAAGATGGATTTAAGTAACCATTTTACCTTGCAGCATCTTCCTTGAGAACCTTCATAGGTTGTTGATCCAATAGCATAAACAGCTCTCCGCCAGAGCAGTAATCAGTTATAAGACAAACGTGAGTCTTAGTCTGCAAAGCAAGTGAAGAGAAACGAATGTTATAGGTTACGAGGCTTCATAGTTGGAGGTAAACACCAAATGTATAATCAAATGCAACATATTCCAAAGAACGATGTAACTTAAACATATAAAGCTAAAATTCTACACCTATGAATAAAAGCAATGCACAAAGAAATCATAAAAATACAAGAGAAGAGGGAAAGAACTTCATATGTCAAAATAAAAACAAAATTTTCAGATTAATGAACGTTGTGTGCATGCTATCAGTTTTGTGATAATATCAGCAAAGATGCTCCTTGGAGAATTAAAAAATAAGTGGTTTTCATACTTGAGGTTTCTTAATTTAATAATAATTGAAAATTTATAAAAAATAATAACTGAAATCCTTGGAAAATATTCATGATATTAATGTGATATTTTCAGTTTAGAAACTTTTTTTATTTATCAAGATAGTTTGAAATGTTTCTTTTTTGAAACAAGCTTTAATCACAGAAAAACAAAAGGATTATAAAGATATCAGATGTATATGAATACTTAACCTAATTAAAATAAGTTTATAAAAGTCATCATTATCATTACCAAGCCTTATGCCAATTACATGCCATCAGCCTTTCAAGACTTGTTTCTCCGTTCCTATCTAGAGCTAAAACTTTGGCCACCCCATATTCTTTTGTATCTCCTCTTATACAATGTCGATCCAGGTCTTCATTGATCCTCCACAATTTTTAGAACCTCTTACTTGCATCATGTCAACCTTTTTTACTAGTGTTGTAATAGGTCATCACACAACATGATCAAACAATCTCAAACAACACTTTAAATTTTTTTTCTTCATTAGCACTCTAACATTGAATTCTAACAAATACAACCTACTACTTAAATAACATAGAAAACCAGACCAGCTTGATCAATAAAACAGAAAATATGCCATTGTATATGAAAAGTAAGTCTTCAAGATGCGGGTTTCTACATCCTTTAGCACAATAGAGAGAGAGAGAGAGAGAGGAAGTCGAGGAAGAAATGGTCAGTTCAATACCCACGACCACCTTGTTCTTTTAGTAAGTTGTCAATAGATAGGCAAAAAAGAAAATTATGCCCCTTCAGGATGTAGCATTTTAGTTACATCTACAAAAACAACAACGATCAAATACACATGGAAAAGTCAACTAAAGGTGGACAGTAATTCCTTCTTTCAATTTTCCCTTCAAGTTGGGGCAAATACATCCGTCATATGCAACTTGCTCACCAGCTCCATGTGTCTTGCCTTGTCGATTGCCTTTCTAAAGATATCACCTAGTTTGTCTTGAGTCCTCGCATGTAGAATCTTCAACATCTCATTATCAATTTTCTCCTGAATGAAATGACAATCTACACCAATGTGGTTTGTTCATTCAAGATGCATTAAATGAGCAGCAATGTGTATGGCAGAGTTATTATCACAATAAAGTATCACAGATGGAGCAACCTCAAAACCCATCTCACTTAAAATAGATATTGACCATATCCCCTCACGCACCTAGAGTCATAGCTGGATTTTGTGCTTGAATAAAAGACCATATTTTGCATCTTTCTCCTTAAAGAGACAAGATTAACTCCTACAAAGGCACAATACTTGGAGGTGGACCTCTTATCATCTAAAGATCTGGCCTAATAGAAATCTATGTATAACTCCATATTGCAATGGTCGTTATTGGTGAGAATTACCTTCAGAGAGTCCAAGTATTTTAACCCTCTAAATGCAAGTCACATGGTTGCCTAACGCACCCTGCGGGTGTGTGTGTGGCAGGACACCAGTCTCACCGCATTTGGTGCAGTTAACACATCTCAAGTGCAGTCAACTCACACCCGAGATTATGTGTCCAAAAATGGACTCGGTCAACAATGATCGAGTCCATTTATGACCTTTTTTAGTATTAAAAAAGTAAAAAAAAAACAAAAAGGGGGGTTAGGGCATTGACTTAGTCCATTTTGTCATTTTTTTTATATTAAAAAAGTAAAACAAACAAAAACAAAAAGGGGGCTTAGGGCATAATTCCCCCCCCCCTTGTTCCTCCCCTCTACGCTCCTCCTCCTTTGAGGCTCCCCTCCTCGATATGGGCTCTTTCTGTAATATCCTGAAAAAAAATCTCTTTGGGTCGGGTCGGGTCGGATCCGGACCCGGACCCAATTGAGGCACCGCCTCTGTTCCCCTTTTAAAAGACGAGGCCGAAGGAGGGGAGGTTCTCGAAACCCCCTTCCACCCCGACTCTCTCATCTCTTCCGGCTCCCATCTCTCTCTGCGTTGCCGAGCACCGCCACCGACGTCGACGACCTACCCCTCACCGTCTCTGCACTCTCTCACTCCGCCGTCGCTGCCGCCGGCGACCTTCAGGTATGCTCCCCTTTTTCTTCTCTTCTTCTTTTGTCCTCTTTTTTCTTCTCCTCTCAGTCACCAGGGAGGGGTTGTGCCCTTTACCCTTTGCTCGCTGATATCCGAGAAGGGGCGTAACCCCTTCCCTTTGTTTTTCCATTCGATAGGGAAGGGGCCCGACCCCCTCCCTATTCTCTCTCTTCTCGTTTGACAGGGAGGGCCGCGACCTCCCTCCCTGCTCTCTCTTGCTGGCCGATCGGAGGGCACCAGCCTTTCGGCACCCTCCGCTCGGTGAGGTCAAGGAAGGGGCGCAACCCCCCCCCTTCCCTTCTCTTTTTCTTCTTTTGACCGGCTGACAGGGCTATGTCCTTGTTGACACCTTCTTTTCCAGCGGACTGGCAGAGGCGACGCCCCTCTGTCGCCACCTTCCTTTCTGGTCGGAAGGTAGGGGTGATGCCTTTGTCGCCCCCTGCCTTCGTTTGTTGTTCCAATAGGGGGGCTCCCCACCCCACCCCTATGTTTCCCGACAGGGGGTAAAGACCCCCCTGCTCTCCTGTTGCTTGATTTGGGTGAGGGAGGGTGACACCTTCCCTGCCCTTCCCTTTTGACAGGGGAGGGGCACAACCCCTCCCTGACTCCTCGTTTCGGTCGGGGAGGGCGAGGCCCCCCTCGTCCTCTGGCAGGTCGGCAGGGGCTGGGCCCTAGCCGCCTGAGTCTTCTACAAATAGGGGGCGGCTGCTCCCTGCCTGTCTTCTCGGTTTTGGCAGGGGCTGACCCTCTGCTGCTTTGGCTGGCAGGGAGCAGGCCTCCCTGCCTCTATTCGTTGGCAGAAAGTCAGGGCTCTCCTCCTCTGTTCCTGCCGTGCTAAGCAGGGCTCGTGCCCCTGGCCTCTGCCTCCGCAGCTTGTTTGCAGGGAGCGAAGTCCCTTGTTTTGCTTCGCATCGGGTCTTGTCGGACCCACCTCCTGTTGTTTTCTTTATGGTTTAGCATACTAAAGTTCTAAGCATCGCAGGTTGAATGGTGGATCCTGCTCGCCCTTCGTGACTCGAGCTCGTGCCTACCCACACTAGCATACGAGGACCATAACCTCTCAAGGTAGGGGAAGATTGCACAGAAGACTTGGACAATTGAATTAAGTCCAATTAACTAAAAATGATCATTAAATAAATATATATATATCATATATATTTATACGAGTATGCATATAACTCAAGGACTCGATTTTGTGATTCTTGTCCTTTACTTTTTGTCGAGTCTTTACTTGTCGTCGTGCATCGCGCCGAGATTTTGCGTTGCACTCTTGCTCAGTCTTTATCTTGCCGTCGTGCATTGCGTAAAGGTATTGCATTGCACTCCTGCTCGGTCTTTACTTTGCCCGTTGCGCAAAGGTTTTGCGTTGCACTTCTGCTTACCGTCTTTACCTTGTCATTGCGTTTTGCGCCTAGGCTCTTGCTTTTGCATGTGTTGTTACTACCTTGCTATTGCAGATACGCTCAGGTTCTCGCTTATTGCATACGCGTTTGAGGCATCCTCGTGAAGGATGCAAGAGACATCTATCACTCCCTCTTACGACAAGAGTTCAGTCGGGAGCTGGTGATACACCTTCGTCTAAGGAGAGGGATACCTCGCAAGGATCCTGGCTCTTCGTGTGCGCAGTCCTGCAGAGTCGACTTGAGATTTTAGGGAGTTGCGCAAAAGCATCAAAGACTGCTCCAAATCGAAGCATTTGGAAGGATGTGATTGGTTGGTTCTGCTTGCCTTTTTGGTATATCTCGCGTGATCCCGAATTGGGGGTTCGAGCAAACTTCTTAGCGGGTGTTCTGTTGAGAAACATGTATCACGTCTATCGAGGCTGGTATCGAGTCATGGAAGACATGTAGATACCCCGATAGCGGATGAGATTCGAGATAATCACATTCATAATGTTGGCACAAGGTACTTTTGTTTCAAAAGATAAAGTAAAGTTGATAAACTTTACATCTTTGTGAAACACTCTTGCTGAGGCTTCTATTGAGGAGCTATACCCCCTTCATCATTGAGTAGTTGTAGTCGTGCACGACACGTCTAGTACTGCGATGATCGGATGAGACGGTTGTGCGACCTCGAACAGTGCTAAATGCACAATGCTGTAATCACATAAATGGTCTCACATTCGCCTTCGCAGGCAAGATGCTCGAGTGATTTAAAGACCACAACATAGGATGGGTCGTTAGTTAAGCAACCCCTAACGCACCCATTCGTTTCTGGTTGTTCTGTCAAGGGAGAGGACAGAGTGGTACAAAACTTCAATAGACAGGTTGTTAACAACCACCCCACGAGCAATGATCTGGCCTCCCAAGTCATTGGAGTTAAGGAGAAAGGGGCTACATTAGTTAGCTCAACACTTCTGCAGAAGTTGGATAAATCCGTGGCATTGCTTTTCAGCCTCTGGGAAATCCTCTCTCGGCTAAAGTCATCCCCTTTGGAGCGGACTCAACTAGTTATTCGGGTTACAATCTTTACTTTGTCGTCGCGTATTGCGCAAAGGTTTTGCGTTGCACTCCTGCTTACAGTCTTTACTTTGTCATCGCGCATTGCGCAAAGGTTTTCCGTTGCACTCCTGCTCACAGTCTTTACTTTGTCGTCGCGCTTTGCGCCCAGGCTCTTGCTTTTGTATATGTGTTGTTACTGCCTTGCTATTGCAGATGATGCTTAGGTTCTCGCTCATTGCATACGCTTTTAAGGCATCCTCGTGGAGGATACAAGAGACATCTACCACTCTCCCTCTTGCGACAAGAGTCATTCGGGAGCGAGCGATACATCCTCGTCTAAGGAGAGGGATACCTCGCAAGGATCCTGGCTCTTCGTGTACGCAGTCCTGCAGAGTCGACTTGATATTTTAGAGAGCTGCGCAAAAGCATCAAAGACTGCCCAAATCGAAGCATTTGGAAGGAGGTGATTGGCTGGTTCTGTTGACAAACTCGTATCCCTTCTATCGAGGCCGGTATCGAGTCATGCGAGGCATGTGGATACCCCGATAGCGGATGAGATTCGAGATAATTACATGCCAAATGTTGGCACAAGCTGCTGGCTGTTTCAAAAGACAAAGAATGTCAAAGCATAGTTTGAGAAGCATTAGATCTTTGTGAAACACTTCTGATGAGGCTCATATTGAGGAGCTATACCCCTTTCATCCTAGAGTACTTATAGTTGTGCACTACACGCTAGTACTGCGATGATCGGATGAGACGATCGTGCGACCTCGAACAATGCTAAATGCACAATTCTTTAATCAATTAAAATGGCCTCACATTCGCCTTCACAAGCAAGATGCTCGAGTGGTTTAAAGACCACAGCATAGAATGGGTCGTTAGTTAAGCAACCCCTAACGCACTCATTCGCTTCTTATTGTCTGTCAAGGGAGAGGACAAAGCGGTACAAAACTCCAATGGACAGGTTGTTAACAACTACCCCACGGGCAATAATCCGGCCTCCCCAGTCATTGGAGTTAGAGAAAAAGGGCTACAATAGTTAGCTCAACACTTCAACAGAAGTTGGATGCATTTGTGGTACTGCTTACCTGCCTTTGGGGAATCCTCTCTCGGCTAAAGTTGTCCCTTTAGGAGCGGACTCAACTAGCTATTCGGATTATTGAAAATACATAAAATAACAGACGCCCGAACTAGTCTCAGTTGTTTCTACGTTTTGCCTGCGCGTACCCGCAGACCAGTAATATCGAAACATAAAGTTTGTTCACACTGGTTAATTGCTGGTTTTACCCCTTGGTCGAACTGCTTGGTGCTTATTATAACATAGTACTTGTTGGCTTGCATCTCTTATGATTGATGTGATTGCATACAGCTCGTAATCTACGAACTGGTGGAAACTAGGATTGTTGTGGCCGTTTGTCTTATAAGCTGCTTACATATTGTGATATAACTGTTGCCGTATGATTGCTTATCATGTATAGCTTATGAATGGCTTGCGATGCAATGGTTTATGCCTTACGATTAATTTAATTACTTGCTGATGGACGGATCCATTTGATGGTAATTGTATGTATCGCGAGCATTGTTATGAGTGCTTGTCTTATTCAGTTGTTTTGTTTGGCTGTCGGATAGAGTTAGTTACTCTTCCCCTATAGAATCAGTTGGATTGCCATATCTGCGTGTTCTCATGTGTCGTTTATGCATGCTTTGAGGTCCTATTTGAGGATTGCAATGTTCCTTGTGGCAATAACACGATGCGTAGTATTATATGTTTCTGTGTGATGTGATTGATATGCCACGTGATAAGAAATGTTGGAAGTATGCGATAATATGTTCATGGTTCATGGAACCTTATTGGATGAATGGGTGATCTTGTGTTTTGTTTTACCATGTGAAGTGATACGATGCATATTGCCGATATACATGAATGTGCCTATATTATGGCTACTGACCCCAAGAGCGGTCAATTGTTCAGAGTAGTCGATTGTATTGATGCATGTATCACTGAGTATGGTATTTGTTGAGGACCTGATCTCCAAAGGATTATCTGCGAGGGCGTGTATGATCAAGACCAGGTAACCGGCTAGAGTGGTAGATTCTGTGAGGATGTACACTATCCACGAATGGGTAGCCGCAAAGACGGTGAACTCCTGTGAGGAAGTGTATGGTCCAAGACCAAGTACACCATCTAGGGCGGAATTCCTTGTGAGGTTATACATTTCCCAGACCAGGTGATCCGGCGTTGATCTTGTTGATTGTAATGGTGGCTATCGACCCTGAGAGCGGTCATTTGTGTTGATGCGTGTATCGCAATGATTTTCATTGGATATAGCATTTGTTGGGGACCGGGTTCCCAAAGGATTCTCTGTGGGGGTATGTACGATCAAGATCAGGTGATCCGGCTAGAGTGGTAGATTCTCTGTGAGGATGTACACTGTCCAAGAGCGGGTAGCCGCAAAGACGATGAACTCCTGTGAGGAAGTGTATAGTCCAAGACCAGGTATACCATCTAGGGCGGTAATTCCTTGTGAGGTTGTACATTTCTAAGTTTTGGTAACCGGCTAGAGTGGTAGATTCTCTGTGAGGATGTACACTGTCCACGAACGGGTAGCCGCAAAGACGGTGAACTCCTGTGAGGAAGTGTATGGTCCAAGACCAGGTATACCATCTAGGGAGGTGATCAAGACCTGGTAATCAGGCTAAAGCGGTAGAATCTCTATGAGGAGGTACATTGTCCAAGAGCGGGTAGCCGCAAAGACGGTGAACTCTTGTGAGGAAGTGTGTCGTACAAGACCAGGTATACCCTCTAGGGCGGTATTTCCTTGTGAGATTGTATATTTCCTGGACCGAGCGATTTGACATGGAACTTGTGTTTTTGCTTACCATAAAAAGTTACGGTGAGTTGTGATGATCTTCTGAGATTGTTTAAGATAGCCACTTATGAATCTATAGTTTTAGCTTTCTGTTTTAGCATGATTACATGTTGAACCCTGATGTGAGAATCAGATCTTTAGTGATTTTAGATCATGATCATGTTTTGGACCTTCTATGGAAGGGTGGGTTTTTCTGAGAAAGTATGACGCCTTAGGTGAGTCATAACCGGTGACAGGTGGCCGCGTAAGGCCTTGAGAGATGGGAATAGTTTAAGGTTGTTCAGGACAAAAAGTTTGTTAGAAATAGTGAGAGTGACAAACGATGTCCTGATAATGATTAAATGTAGAGACTCCGTTTTAGGAACGAGAACAAGCTTGTAGCGTCGTAGTTCATAGCTTACGATCAAATGAATCGTCTTGCTACGTTTTGACAGTTGCGCTGCTTACTTGCTTTGAACCGCTTACTCGCTTGCACCGCTTACCTGCTAGCATCGCTTACCTGCTTGCACTGCTTACCTGTTTAACTGCATATCTGCTTTAAACTGCTTAGCATACTGAATTAAATGTACTTAATTTAGTTTTCTGTAATCTCTCTTGTGCACCTACTAGTTTTTCGCGAAACTAATCCATTCTATGGGTACAGGTGACGTTTAGGTACACCACGAGCAATGGCGCGATGACAAGATGACTTCAAGACTTCTTCTTCCTGCTCATAGCTCGCGTCCTGGATGTTTTGGGTTTGTAACGGATTTTCCTTGGGATATCTGAATTTTTTAGTTTTGGTTCTTTTAGGTAACGTGCCCAAAGTTGTCAGCTTGCCTTCTGAATTAACAAAAGAATAGTCTTTCGCTGATTCTATAAACAAACTCTGGAGGAAAGAAATTTTTTCTAGTCTCTTGCCTGTTTTCTGAAAAGTTCGCAAGTTTGAAATTTTGGGGTGTTACACTCTCTCTCTCTCATGTCTGTGACAGATCTTGTCAGATACAGGTCTGCCACAAAGGCTGATAGACTGAGCCTTATCATCCATGTCAGGTTGGCCCCTGCCCACTCTACCTAAAAGTAACAGCATCAACTGGACCTTTCAAAATACCTAGCCTACATATGACCAGCATTTGCCCTGCCCTTAGTTTTCTGCCTGTCACAATTAGAAAGATCAGCTAAGAGGCGAGTCAAATATAAAAGTAGCGAAAGAAAATAGAAACAGTCAAAAGAAATATAAGAAATCATTTCAGAGCAGTGACCTTACAACAAGCCCACTAGAACAAGATATTTACTCCTGCATGGTACCATATTATTGACCAAAGGTAACCGATTTATTAAATGAAGATGTCTATTATAAAACATAGGTGTGATGCATTTAATTAGTAGTGGCAGGAACTGCAATTCTTGGAGTCCTTGCACTCATAAAGAACTTAAGGAATTTCTAACATGTTGAACTATTTTTGTCAGGAAAGAGTCAAGCTGATAAATCTAAACCAGGTAAGCTCTTGGTCATATGGGACTCTGAACAGCTTTCTACACGTAGGATAGCCACATTAAATAAATGCAACATATTGTCACAATCTACAAAATACACATATTTCCAACTTGAAGAGGTTGCCTGGTCTGTCTAACCCAGACCACCACTTGTCCTAGTAAGGCCAAACTACATTTTTCACACATAACTGCTGCTCAATTTCATGAACCTATTAACAAGAAATGAACCTTCAGTACAAAAAAAAAAATGACCTAATACTCCGTAGGCTATTTTGTGCCTCAGACTAACATGAGCCAAACCAACAATTGGTACATCACTTGAGAATGCAGTCCTAGGTTCACATTAAATCACACTAAAGCATATATAACCATTTTTTAATGAAATTCTGTGGATCACCAACATCAAGAGAAATTATAAAAATGACTTCCATCACTCGTGTATTAGGAAGCCACTATGAAACCAGAACTCAGTTCTGATATCATGGGAAGTGCTTCCAAGAACAGACTTTAGAAATGAAATTTGAACTTCCACTGAAAAATAACACTTTACATAATAAACAAACTGTTGATTGCCTATAATAACACCATAGCTAGCCTATTTTAATTAAGTTGAAGAGTATAAATTTTTAATGGCAATACACGTTTTATAATTTCTTCAAATGCAGATGTTTTCACTTTTATTTAACCTCATGTATCTTACGTCCTTCACTTGAAAAAATAAGTCAAGGTGAAAATGTGGTCAAATCTTTCTTCTCATTATAAGAACATGTAATCAACTCTCTTATTTACTATTCATAAGTGTGTTATGTTAATCTTCATTTATTATTTTCTGCTTACTATATTATAATATTTATAAACAATGATTTTTATTAGACATGATCAAACCTGATTCCTTTTAATATTAATAAATCAAATTTATAATCAAACACAAAGATATAAGAAATTTATTTTAGGTACAATAAGTATCATACTAATATATATTTTATGCTGCTAAAAGCAAAAAAATAAGTGTTAATAAATCTTAAATGAACCAATATTATCATATAGTATAACAACTTCGGCAATTTCTATTCACTCATTATAAAAACTTTTCAATTCACTTCTTAAAAGCTACCACTTCTCGCTTCTAGCCTCCTACTTTACATGTATCTATAAGCCCCTTGTTTCTCGCTTCAGATTTCTGCATTGCTTCTTGATTCGACTTCCCATTTTGGCTACTTCACACGGATATTCCATGTTGACTCCTGTTCTCTATCCCCTTATATACTGCTCTTGGAAACTATAAAAAAATGCCCATATCCATGTGACATCCGTTTGGCAACCTAAACCCAAGGCTACTCAATATTACAAATTGATAATGCATAGGTCCAAGTATCCTAACACATGAATATGTTAGTCATACCAGCAAGATATCAATGTTGAGCAACAAAAATAATTGATGACAGATGCATACCATTGCACAGTCAATCAATAAAACATAGTGACATACATGACTCTGCCCTTAAAATGAATTATGTCGGACTGCTCCTGAAGAGGTTAACACGGAGGCAGATCTTGAGATTTATCAGGATAGTACAATCCATAGTTCAAGGCCCATTGGTTTTCTTAGGTCAAAGAACATCACCTGCCTTCTTACTACAAACACTATGAGAACAGGTAATTTGAAACAAAAGAAGACATACAACGAGCTATTGCATGCATATATAGGAAAAAACATGAACAAATTATAGACATTGTCACCCTTTGGCAATAGGTAATATACATCAACATTGAATTGCAATAAGCTGTTAGCACCACATAAGTACCTAGGTATAACATAAACGAAACATAGACAACATTAATAATTGTAACAATCCATAGACCATTATTTGAGCCCCAAGGGCATGCATATCATAATGGAAAAGGCTTGCTAGTGACTGTCAAGAAAACACATTGGCTGCGAACTCTTCCAGTAAATGGAAGGAAAAACTTCCCAATTCACAACAAAATTCCATTAAGAAGTCATTTACTGAAAATAATAGTCTTCAGGATGATTAATAGCCAAATTATATCTGCCAAAGCTTTACAACGTTTTAAAGATTTCTATAGATTTCAACATGTGCAGCATCTAGAGTAAGATGGATTTCCAAGGACAAATTTCAATGTTCTTTTGAAGCTAAGGAAGTAACAAACCTGGAATGAAGCATATAAAGCAGGAAGAAAGGGGTGATCCAGCATGTTAAGTATTTCTCTTTCTGCACAAGCTCTATGTACCTAAGCAGAGAATTGCCAACATATAGTTAAAGAGGTAAATGTGTAACCAATTAAATCATCAGTGAAAACCTACTATACAGACAGGTTATATCAAGGTTTGAAAACTCGCTGGGTCAACCTGGTGACTCGGTTGACTTGGCCCGGATCATCCAGGTACTGGGTCAAAATCCACTACAACTCATTTTTGTACAAAACTCGGCCAAGTCATGGGCTGACTCGGCCAAGTCAGCCGAGTTTTAGCATGACTCGGCCAAGTTTGCCCATGACTGAGCCGAATCATGCATATATATATATATATATATATACATATATTTTATATATAATTACATATACTATATGAAATATAATATAAATATTATGTATATTTTATATAAAAATATGGTTATACATGCATTAATAATATTATACATTAAACATATTACAAAAAATATCATATAATGCATATTATATATAATATATTGATAACATACTATAAAATATACATAGTAAATATATATATTTTATATAAAATATAAACTTAACATGACCTGGCCTAAATATATATATATATATATATTATATATAAAATATAAACTTAACATGACCCGGCCGAGTCACCGAGTTCACTCAGCTGAGTCACAAGTCACTCAAGGACGAGCAGAGTGACGAGTCACTGGGTTTTAAAACCATGGATTATATTATATAGGGTACAACTATTTTCTAAGGATCTCCATCAAGAATATGTATGTATCAATAGTCACTGATATTACCGATATTTTGAAAATACCACGATATTATTGAAATTTCAAGGGCAGCCGATATTTTCAAAGATTTTTCTGATATTTTAAAAAGATTGCCAAAACATAAAATATCACACTATTTTCCCAAGAATTTTAGAAAACATCTTTTTTATATATTTGAAGTGTTTGTTGTCTTTTTTTATTTCTTTTACTCTTTAAAAACTTTGCTATTTGTTTCTTTATATATTTGCAAGAAAATACTATAAAACCTGTAATGAAATAAGGTGGAAAGCAAACCATAATGTGCACAAACACAAGTACAAGGGACAATACAAATGTCAAAGGTAATACACAAGCACGCAAGTGCATACAATGACTACAAAGAGCCTAAATGTACAAAAGCACATGTCCACAAAGGAACAAAACACAAGTCAATCAATGGAAAATACACAAGATCACAAAAGAACACAAAAACATAAAAATAACCTATGTCACATGGGTGCGGGTGTGGGTGCGGGGATGCGGCACTTCCAAAAAACCCGGGTGCGGGGGTGCGGCAAATATATATATATATATATATATATATATATATATATATATATATATATATATATATATATATAAAGTCCAGAAGTTGGACATAAATGACCCTGGGTGCATTGACAGGTTGACCGCATCGGGTGCGGGTGCGGCACCTAGTTGGAGAATCCCCGTGACATATATTAAAAAAAAATCTTGGCAAATTTTTTTTTAAGTCCGAAAAATTGGACCAAAATGACCCTGGGTGCGTTGACCGCACCCAGTGCGGCACCCTGCTAGCCGAATCCCTGTGACATAGAAAATAACCCTTTATTGAGATAGAATGCTTAGAAAATGTATAACAGAAAATAAGAACAAGGGGTTCCTTTATATATACATTTCAAAAGGGAACAAAGGAGCCACATATAGCTGTTGGGAGCTCCCATCGGTTATAAATATAGCCATTGGGATGCTCGCAATGACTATAAGGGCTTTGACTAAAAAGCCCTCAATCCTATTTTAAATGACCAAAATAGGAAAAAAATAAAAAAGGAAAATCTGCCCCTAATGGGCAGTACCTATTACATATTTATAGAAGTACAAACATACCCCTAGAGGGAATTATATATTACAAAGGGGGAGAAAAACAAACATATATGTGTATTGAACATATGTATATATATATATACAACATATTTTAACACTCCCCATCAAACTTACAGTGAGTAACCGGAAGTTTGTAAATACAAGAACAATAGAGAGGATTAAAGTCTTCGAATGTCTTCATTGGTAATCTCCATCTTTATGACACATCAAAAAAATTTCTTACATAACCTTTATCATCTTTAAGAACCTGCGGAGAGAACAAAACAAAGGTTCCAACTACACAGAAAAATATCTTATCTTAAAAGTTTTAAGAGAAAAAAAATTTTAACACAACAAAAGTAAAAGAGTAGTTATATAGTCTCAAAACAAATATATTTTGAACAAGATCAACCCAAATTAAAGTAGATATATATATATAGCCATTAAGATAGAAAATAAACTAAACAATTTTAAAAGTGAGTATCAAGAAAAATAACCTTTAAAATTTTTAGAAAAATTAGCAACAATTCAAGCAAGGTACAATAGTTTAGACAGTCATAATCATAAAATCAGCATATTTTTCATAAATACTGAACATAGTAGAATTTTGACCACTAAACTCCAAAAGAAAATCACATATTAGACATAAAATATCAAGAAGATAAACAATTATAAATAACTAAAGTCCCAAAGGCTTAGGTAAACTTTTCAAATAAAGATACGAATCATTAATTATACTAAGCAAAACACGATAACATGTATATTAAACGTAAGAGCTCAAAGAAGCTCACAACAAAAGAAGAATTAATCAAATTCATACAAAAATGCAAGATAACCAACATGGAACAAATCTAAATATCTTTAACATATATATCCAACATGCAATTAAAGCATATTTAATACATATAATAATGCATTATAACCCAATAGGGTTCATGCACAAGAGGCAAAAGGGTCACTCACACAGCCCAAATGAGTTCAAGCACAAAAGCCACTAAGGACCACACAAAACGCATGAAAATTTTCCAATGGATAACCTTTTTTCCATACAAGGGCAAATGAGCAGTGGAAAAGATTAGAAAATACAAGGAGAGATTTTTAAAATCCCATATACAACAAATCATAACAAAAGAAATGAAATTTGCAAATCTCAACACTAGTTTTCTCACCACAAGCAATCACCTCTTTGACCTCCAACCCAACATTCTCAAAATTCAAGTGTATCAGTGCATAAGACAAGAGATCAAACACAAATGTCAGCAATAACCAAACCAGTGAATCAACAATACTGGCTATCTAAACTGACAATAAATACTAACTACAACAACAAGAGGTACACATCCCTCACCTAACAAATGGTTGTAAAACTGCAAACAACATCATCTGCTTCAACGAGTGCACATAACTCACTATACTGATAAAATAAAAACTCTTATCCAAAGAAAAAATTACTCAAATAAGAGGAGAGGGTGGAGAAAACAAAAGAGGTAAAAATCCTGTAATGAAAACAAATTGATTTCAATAAGCAAGAAGATTTGAAAACAATATTCAAATCAAAGCAATAAACTTTACAAAAATATGAGATTTAATCCATAAAGACCAATATGGTCTTAAGCAACTAAAACTTGAGGCATCACTGATAAAGATCGATATGAGCATCCAATAAACAACAAGGGCAACTGAGTGATACAACTCACTCATAGAACCGAAGGTCAAACAAACGTCAATCAAAGCCAAAACAAGTGCCAATACAACACTCATAACCTAAAAAACTATACTAACAAAAAATAGAGGTGCACACGTAACTCACCCCAACAAACATCTCTAGCACCACAACATCGAGGTGCACATTACTCACCGCGAATATGCCGAACAAAATAATGGACTTATCGAATAGAAAAGTAATGGACTAAGCCAAACAAAGAGGCAAAAAGGAAAACCTTGAAAAAAAAACACATTCCAAGGATAAAGGAAACAAGAACTGATTTGACAAAAGTTTCAAATCAAGTGAAATAACAAGAGTTTGAATCATCAAATAAGTTTAGTAAAAACATGCAATAAATGCAACCATATGACAAGATAAAATGTTCACCAATGAGAGTTTTCAACTAAGAACAAGAATGTCTACCAATAGATACAAAATGGACAAGCACAAAAGTGAACCACAAATGGCACACTCACAAAACCCACAAAGGGCATACACACAGAAGGCTCTCATAATTCACAAATTAATATTTATTTTATTACTATAAAGTATGCAAAAAGCATAATACTTAAATCCCATATGAGGTAACATGATCTAAAAACATGTAACATAACGATCATTAAAGAGTCATGAGTCCAAGAAATAACACAATCACAAAGCATCAATGCCATTAAGGTCTCCAAAGAGAGCCATTAAAAAAAAAACTTTTCAATAAATATTTTTATTAGTGATTATGATACACTAAGCATGTAGGACACAAATCATTCAAGTGCAATAAATGCACTCACAATAAACACCTCTCAAGAGGCAAGAACACAAGCCACGAATGTGCACAATCATAAGAGCCAAGAGAACAAAATATGCATAAAGAAAAACATTATAATATCCAAAAAAAATATGATCCTATAGATCTAATGCATG
Source organism: Nuphar pumila (assembly GCF_984573655.1). NCBI lineage: Eukaryota > Viridiplantae > Streptophyta > Magnoliopsida > Nymphaeales > Nymphaeaceae > Nuphar > Nuphar pumila. The sequence continues at coordinate 95,284,462 of NC_143260.1, read as the reverse complement.
TCAAGATGCAATACAAGAGCATGTATTACAAATCTAATCAAGGTAAGAATATGAACATGTAAGGTATGAAGAGAGCATTTCAAAATCTTATAAATTGCTCATGCATGAAAATATTCTCATACATATAAAAAAGAAATTATAATAACATATATTATCAAATAAGGCTACTAAGAACTTTACACAAAATATAATTTAAAAGTATGCAATATGCATAGAAATTCCACAAGTTTCTAAGTCATGCTCTTAAGGATGTCTCAACAAAAGATAAAAACCTTCAAAATGAAAAGACATGACTTTGAAGTCATACATAAAGACATGTTTTGACATTTATAACCATGAAGTACTGAAATAAAAGATCTAAGATTCAAACCAGATCTCATAGAAGCACACGCATGCATAAATATTATTTCACAAAATAATATAAGTCGTATAAAAATATTTACTAGAAAAGAAATTTTAAATTAGTACAAATATAAATGCAATTAAATCCAACAATAAATTTGAAAAAACATTTTAAAGTTTTTAACAAATAGCCCCACGTACCCATGGGAATTCAAAGAGCACAATCATTTGCTAATTTAACAATCATAAAACAAGGAAATTTCAAAACAAAAACTTAAAAATAACAAATAGTTTTTCAAAAATAAGAAAAATGAGTGTTTTCCCATGCATAATGCATGAGATAGACAATTTAAGTAAAAATAACCATATAATAAAGGATTAAAATAGTGTTACAGTACAATACATATTGTTACTATTGGGTTTTGCGATACGATACATACTTGTATCGCAATAAGAGTATGTATCGTACGATATACCCCTATATCTTGTCGTATTGTACGATATAGTATCGACGCACTTTAAAAAGGCCAAAAGTTGTCCCTTTTCATTTTGTGTTTTAAATACCTTTTGAAAGCTGACTTTTCCATTTGTCTAGAGGTCATGAGAAGGGAACCCACGTACCCTATGATCTGTGAGAGCGATTTGGGAGCCGATTTGTGTGCTAGGGTGAGGGCTTTTGCGATTTTCTCAAGAGTGCATTTCCACTATTTTTTCACCCAATAAAGTGGGTTAAGGTAAAAAATCCTTATTCTTTGCTTTTTATTGAGTTTTTGTGAGGAAGATGGCATAAGAGTATTCGACATGGCAATGGGGCACTCAAGTAATGAGTGAAACCCGATTAAAAATCAAGTGCAACTATTGCCAAAATACTTTTTCGGGTGGTATCTCGGTTGAAGCATTATTTAGTCAGGACACAACTTAGTGTTGTTGCACACACGTCAAGAAAATTGTCGGATGCGGTGAAATGTCTATGCCAACAATTACTTAATGGTCTGAGAGGAAAAAGACAAGAAAAAGAGATGAATGAGGCGAAAATGGGGTATACAGAGTCATGGGAGGATGTGTATGACGAAGATGAACTCCCTACTTCTGATCCTACAAACCATAGCATAGGATCAGAAGTAGGAAGTTCATTAGCGAAGGAGAAAGGTGTGGTTGGTTCCAATATTAGTGTCATCGCGGGTACAAGAGAAGAGGAGGGAGTTCTTCGAGAAGAGGTAGAGCTAGAGGCTCTATCAGGAGATTTTTTCTTCCTAAGATTGCCCCTGGGGCACAATCCGACATTCATACTGCTATGACTCCTCAACATTTAGTCGAGCAGGTGAATGTCGCGGTTAGGAGATGGTTCTATGATGCCTGCATTCCTTTAATGCAACAAATTTCTTTCATTTTCAGGTCATGGCAGATGTCATTGTCATAACTAGTATTGGGTCTGGGTATAAAACACCTTCATATATGCTTTGAGAAGAAAAGATTTATATACTACTGTGAAAGAAGTGAAGGCATATTATGATGAGATGAGGCAGTCATGGAGAAACTGGGTGTAACATCATGGCAAATGGGTGGACAGAAGGAAAGTCAAGGACCTTGATAATTTTTTTTGTCTATTGCCCCCAAAGGAACTATGTTTTTTAAGGCAATTGATCTGTCTGATACGCCTAAGACAACAGATATATTGCTCAGAGTTTTTTATCAGAGGTTCAACCTCAAAATACTGTGTAATTTATTACTGATAATACAATAAATTATATGACAGTAGGTAAAAAATTGGCAAAAAAAAATTGGGTTATTCTTTTGGACCCCGTGTGTTGCCCATTGCATAGACCTCATGCTTGAGGACATCGACAGCATTGATGAGATAAAGCACACAGTTGAATCCTACCAAGAAATTACTAAATTTATTGACAATCATGCATGGGTTTTGATTCTAATGAGAAAGTACACACGTGGTATTGAGTTGATTTGTAGTCCAGTTACTAGATTTGCTATGAATTTTTATACAGTGCATAGTCTAGTAAAGAATAGAGCTATACTAAAAAAATGTTTTCATCAGATAAATGGAATGCATATCCCCATGCACAAAAAGAAATCCCAGATAAATTGTAGATATTGTATTCAGAAATGAATTATGGGATTCATGCATGAAGTTGTTGAGAATAACTATACATTTGGTGAAGGTGCTTCGATTGGTTGACAGTGAAGACAAATCAGTTATGGGTTATCTCTATGAGGCCATGGATAAGGCAAAAGAGGTCATTAGAGATCATTTGAAGGGAAAGAAAAAAGTATACATACCTATATAGAACATCATTGATCATAGGGGGACTAGGCAACTGCATCAACCTCTTCATGATGCAACATATTATTTAAATCATGTATTTAGATACTCTCCTATGTTTAAAATAGACAGGAAAGTCAACAGAGAACTTTTGGATTGCATACAAAAGGTTGAAACCTGAGTATAGCATTCAAGATCAAATTCATAAGGAAATTGAAACTTATGATAATGCATCGTATGATATGGAGAGATCCGCAACAGTGCAAAACCATGCCACAATGCATCCAGGTAATTTATTTTGTCTATTTCAATTTTAATTTCATATTTTTATATAGTTGTGATATTTTATATGATTGTATTTGTTATTGATTTCTTACTTTCTTGTTTTTTCTCAGACAAGTGGTGGGCCAGGCTTGGAAGTAATGTTCCAAATTTGAGAGCTTTACATTCGATATAACTTACGACTGAGACAAAGGTATATAAAATTATAAAGTTTATTTATCATTTTTATGTGTTTATTTAAATTTTTTTATATCATTCAAAACCTAACTAATTTTAATTTTTTTTCATGTCATTTTTTTAGGCAAATCGAAAAGTTATCATCAAGAAGGTACAGAGAGAAATTTGATCCCATCAGTTTGGAACATTTTGATGAATTGGATGCATGGGTTGAAGAAGAAGCAAGATTTTTTTTAATGAAGAGGACATTCAGTAGATCAACGTGGAAGGAGCACAGGAGGTAAATGATGAAGACCCCACGTATCTTGGAGACGATATGGATGTCGAAGGAGGAGAAGATGAAGATGATTATGATTATTGAGGTTTTATATAATATGTTTTAAAAAAACTTGGCTATTTAACACTTAGTTGTTCATAAACTTGGTTATTTTGTTTTTGTTTATGTAATATGAAAATATGAGTCTTATGGCATGTTCTCGAATTGCAAGATATTTAATATTTTGCATTGTTCTTGTGAGATATGCATGCAATATTATCTATGATTCTATATTAGTTGATGTTTGATGATGTCTTATACAGCACTAGAGATATAAATGTCTCATATGTGATTTTATAGTTGTATTTTATGCAATTCATCATTGTTTCATGTGATATAATTTTTTTAGATTTTTTGCTAATTTTTCTTACTTTTCTTGATTTTTCTTGATTTTTTTAGATTTTTTGGAAATTGTTTATTAAAAATTTACGATATTTTACGATACAATCTTAATTTGGACCCGACCAATACGGATAATGATACAATACTTACAACCTTGGTTTAAAATACATACCGAGTCAAGATCTCCCTTGAATCCAAGTCATTCTTGGCTCTGATACTATGTAATGAAATAAGGCGAAAAGCAAATCATAATATGCACAAGTACAAGTCCTACAAGGGACAATAAAAATGTCAAAGGCAATACACAAGCACACAAGTGCAGCTACAAAGAGCCTAAACGTGCACAAATCCACAAAGGGACAAAACACAAGCCAATCAATGAAAATACATAAAATCACAAAAGAACACAAAAACATAAAAATAATAATCCTTTATTGAGATAGAATGCTTAGGAAAAGCTTTAAAGAAATTAGGGACAAAAGGTCCCTTTATATAAATAGGAAAAAATAAAAAAGGCAAATCTGCCCCCAATGGGCAGTACCTATTACATATTTACAGAATTACAAAAAATACCCCTAGAAGGTATTACATATTACAAAGGGAAGAAAAACAAACATATATATATATAGATATAGATAGATATATATATATATAGAGAGAGAGAGAGATAGATATATATAGATATGTGTTGAATATATGTATGTATATACATATATATTTATATATGTACAACATATTTTAACAAAACCTATTAGTTCTTTACGTTTTTATTATTCTTTATATTTTCAAATTTTCAAATTCCAATATTTTCCAAATTTTTCTGAGAAAAAAAGCTTTTGAAAAAAAATCCAAGAAAAAACTTGCCGAGAATAATATTGGTGACTATGGTAGCATATGTGTGTGCGCAGGAGCAAAGAGCACATGCAACAGAATAAAATATAACAACCAACCATCATTGATATCAGAATAAAGTATAAAGGTGGAGTCTAAATAATAGTCCTCTATTGCAGAAAAGATGAACAATAGAAAAAAGAAGAAGAAGAATCAAAGAAAGGAACATAATTTTTTTCTGAAAAGAAAAAGAACACGATGAAGGATGGAAAAAATATTTCCGTAAAAAACTTTGTGGACTGTAATTGATCAGCCCACATTTATTGGGAACTACAGTTAAAGAAACCGATATAGGACGGACAAACTTCTCATGCATTTAGGCATCTGTCCTTCCATTTGATGATTGAATGATAATTTACAAGGTAGCAACAGAATTAGAAAGAACAAAAAGTATTCATGATTATAACACAAATTATCAATAACAACAAATAAAGCTAATAACAATGAAAATACTGTCAGCCAGTAGCAAGATGGTTACAAATATGAGAGACTGCAAGGATCTTAATTTCAGAAAGTAGACATGCATACATCCAAGTTTCCAGGTTGTGAGCATCACCCAGTACTAGATGCAATGATAAGACATATTTTTAGATGATAAAAAAGTACTAGGTTCAAGAGAAACAAAGAAAATTTTTAACCAGATTCCTGAAGTGTTTTGACTTGACTTGAAATTCTAAATTAAGCAGACAAATACAAGTTAAGCATGAAAGGACTTCCTCTATTCTTTACGAATGAGCATGTTCTACAGTCATGGAGACCCACTCTGAGTCAGAATTCAACAAAATAAATGAAACCAGTTAATAGCACCAAAAGGAGATGGCTCTGATCCGACTAGTACAAGTACTCAATGAGATTTTTCCACAGTGAAACAGATGAGCTGTAACAGCACGAAACATTACTAAATCATGGCACATGTGATAACATTTTGTTTGATGAGAATTTTTTGGGACTTTAAAGTTCCTCAGTTCAAATCCTCTAAAGAACTCCATAAGAATTTATTCCATCAAAATTCTTCAAGTTTCTGCATTTCCACATTCCAACTTTTCAAGTTTGTATTTTTTATTTTTATTTTCAGATTTTGCTATTTCTACTTCAACAGCAATTTTGAGAAAACCAAGAAAAAGTCTCCAAAGAAACATCATAAGAATGTAAATTCCAGGGAAATTAATTTGTGAATATACATTGAGATATAAAAATTTTAAGTTGTCTGATGGAAATTCAAGTTCTAGACTACAAGAATAGAAAATATAACTGATTAAAAAGGAAAGGGAGAACCAGGCCTCATAAAAATGGGTAAATAAAGGGAAAATATAAATATAACAGAGAAATAAAAAAAGAACAAAAATAAATAGGACAGGGCACCTTTTGAACACGATAATAGAATTAATGGTTAGAAATGAGATGTTCAAAACGATATCCCTCATAATTATTCCATGACACCTATTAAATAAAGAGGAATTCATAGAATTACAATTCTGCTATGTCGTGGTCATGTGGAACAAAAGATTTGATTGCAGGAAAATGCAAAATAGAAGGGTTATCAAACTAACCACAAAAGAAAATAAGATAATCAATCAATAAAGGTCCACTTGTGCAACATCAGTATTCTTGTCTTTCTTTAAATTGGTCAGAAATCTTAGCAGATGATCACTTTTTCAACAGGCAACAAGATGATTACAGACCTCTCTGCCTATAGCTTATTTAATTAAAGAAAACCCAAGATGGATAGCAATGTCTGATTGAGTACCTTATTGCGATTAAGCATAACATTTTTGTCCATAGCTTTCATAGCGAAGTATTCTCCCGTTCCACACAATTCCACTAGATGGACACTGCCATATAAAATGAATGGCCAGCTAAGTCTTCTACAAGAATTTCAGACTAAAAAAATAACAGAAATTTGGAAGGAACAGAATAAAAAATATAACAGTTCCTTTTATAAAAGTCAAGGTAAATTGGAACTATAGTACTCAATGCTTTTGGCTGGAATTTAGTTGCATGAGAATTTACATGTAACTTTTAATTTTCATGAGCATATTAAAGGTGGGGAAGGAATGACTCATTAAAATAGAATGTGTGCTTGTGCAAGTGCATTCTTATGGGTTAAAGAATTTATAGTCCAGTAAACTTGAGTTCCTATTTAAACTTCAACTTGCAAATAAACATAAGCATAGACATTTTTTGCATGTGTGCATGAAGGAATACATGAAAGCAGGTCACAAGCCAATGAGCTCCCTGGCATGGAGAACTACGATGCTAGATGCTAATATAGTTTGTAATCAGACAACTAGCCTATATAGAGAACACCGTCACCATGATCAAAGACACAATTAAGGTACCCCACCTAAAAATTCTCATCCTAGGTGCCTCCTGGCTCATTCCACACATGGTAACAACTGATGAAAGCTATATTACTAGATGATACTAAGAAAAGGTGTACGCTTATGGGATACCTACAGAATGGTCCAGTAGATTGTTCCAACTACTGAAGAATCAACCTTCAACCAGAGATTTGACAACAGTCACCAACATTATGGGGTGCAGAATATGAGATGCCCCGTGGCTCATTCCACACATGCTACCAATTGGTATCAGCCATATTACTAGATGACACTAAGAAAAGATGTATACTTATGGGATAGATACAGAATTGTCTGGCATGCTATTTCCAACTACTGAAGAATCAATCTTGAACCAGAGATTTGACAATGGTCACAATGGTCACCAACATTGTGGGGCACAAAACATGGGATGCAACTCATTGGTCATGGGTCTCACCTAGGGACCAGTATGATATGGTGTACACACACACACACACACACACACACACACACACACACACACACACACACACATGCATACAACACAAGTAAAACAATATAGGCATCGTTCATGATTATGAAAGGGCTAGATGAAAGTGATGCAGACAGGATACGTTTCTGTGGGATCAGCAAGAAAAAAATAATCATAGGTTACTGTAATGTTTTTTTCCTGTCATAATAAATCATTGTACTCTGTAATTTTCTTGATTTTGAATACCAAGATCATCATCCACACTTGGGACTTAGTAGTTAGAAATTGAAACAAAATACCAAGTTTTACAGCATTAAGATAGATAAAACCAAGGTTGTAAGTAGCGTATCGTTACCCGTATCAGTCGAGTCAATAGTAACACCGCATCGTATTGTAAATGTATCATAAATTTTTAATAAAAAATATCAAAAAATCTAAAAACATCCATGTGAGATGCATGTTATTTATAACACATTATCTTGATCATTGGATGTTCAATGTTTTATATACTTCCTAATTCTTTGATATGTGACCAGAGTTGTCAATCAGAATAGTGGGAGCGAGAAACGATTCGGGAAGCGGAAGCGGGAAGCAAGGCACTTCCAAAATTTTAGGAAGCAAGGAGCACGGGATGACTTAAAAGCAAACCAGGAATCATCTCGGAAGCGAGAAGAGAATCGAACCGAAAGCGACCTAGGAAGCGAACTAGAAGCGAGGGGGAAATGAAAAAAGGGAAAAAAGAAGGTAAAACAAGAAGGAAAAAACATTAAAAAAAGGAAAAAGAAGGGGAAGTGAGCTTCCCCTCAATGGAAAGAGTGCTTCCCATTTAATTATGGTGCTTCTCAGTGCATTTCGGAAGCGCCACATTTCGCGCTTCTGAAATGCGCTTTCGGGAAGGGTCCTATGGCGCTTCCGGCAACCCTGTATGTGACATTGCGACATTATGACTTTACTTTGTAGCAACGCCATCGTTTCTTGCATTATAAATTTTTAGATACTTCCTTAGTTTTTTGAAACTTCTAAAAAAAATTGATTTTTTATTAAAAAATATGATCTTTTACTATATGATATGATACCTGTTTTATTTTGGGCCTGGCCAATATGACCATCAGTATGCTTTTTACAACCTTGGAACACTCAATGCTTACACACATTCACTAGCTATTTTCTGACGTTTATTTATTTTATTATTTTAATTCTAATCATGTGTGTTTCATTATGCTTCTAAATTGTTTTTTTACTTCTTTATATGTTTAAAAGAATAATTTTTTCATATTTGTAATTTGCCTCAACATAGCCTTTTCACCAACAAAAGTGTTGAATATTAATATCTAAGACATACTTCCATCTAAGGAATAAAAATTAAATCAATACTATGAGGTGCCTTTAATGATGTATATTGAGGACATTATCCAATTAAACTAATTAAATATAGCTTTAATCTTGTATATAACTATTATATATCAGTAACAAGAGGTAATTTCTAAAAGGAATCCATTGAGACTGTATCGGCCAATTTCTGCCCAGCTATCGAAGAGGAAAGAAATACAGTGGGGAATTTGTTTGGAATAGAACTGTAGAATATTCTGAAGGGAAGGTTAAGTCGGTTTTCCCAAGTTGTGTACATGTGAAGGGAAATGTATTGTTGTGGGTAGGGTTGGGAAACAAGATGAGCCACTCATAGCTCAATTCGTGTTTGGCTCATACAGAGCTTGTTTGAACTCATGAAATAGACTCAGCAATCCAAACATGAACAATGAGTGTTTGGCTCAATTCAGCTCAGCTCGTATAGGCTCATTAACTAATTATGTCATGGTGTAGATGGTTGAGGTGTTTGGCTTGCAAAGAATAAGTTTAGAGTTCAAATCCTGGCTTTGAAACAGTGCATAACAGCATGAGACATCTTGATCTTGGCTCAGTAGGTTTATAGTCAAATTCTATTATTTTTAATTTTTAAGAAAAAACATTTCTTTTCATAAACAAGCCAGCTAGAGCTTAGCTCATTTAACTTGGCGTGCCATGAGTTTTAGCTTGGTTCTGCTAACCACAAGAATGAGCCAAGCTTGAACACCCTTTGTTAGGTTCATTCGGCTAGTTTATCAGCCCTAGCTGTAGACCAAAATGACATGGCCACAATTAGTTGTGGCATGGCTTGGTCATAGTCATTTGGGAATTTTGGAGAATTAACTTTGTCTTTGTTCTGTTTTGAGGTAAGCGGCTTTGGCCATTGTTGGCAACTGCTTGTCGCCATCAGTCTTTGCTTACTGATCTTTTTAATAAAACTTCTCTTCACTTATAAAAAAATAAAGCAACCATGACAGGTGACTTTAGGCCATACTATGCACAATGTACTATTATTAGGTCAAATTGTCAACCTTCCTGTGTCACCAGAGCCCAAAGGCTTCACCGGCCTGAAGTGTTTCAAGCTGATTTGCTCACCACTCTCCAAAACCTGAAAAAAAAAATGCACATAAAATTAGATGCTACAGGTATTATATTTGATTGAGTTGAGCAAAAAAGAATATTTCCTGAAGGTTTAGAAAAAGAAAAAAAACTAGCCTATTCCAATGGATCTGTTCAATATTCATCATATACAACCAATGTTACATATTCAAAGGACCTGTCTAATATCAGTATATTCATAAGAGTTCACTGAGTTCTATTTCAAGCATTGAAAGATGTATACAAAAAGCATGACCCCAAGTTTGCCAAACCACACATTATTTTCCCTGAAGAGTACGTATCGTGTACATAAAAACATGAAAGCACACATGTGCATAGTTGAATTAAACCAAGCCACATGTACCAAATGAATAATATAATTCCATTCTTTTATTTTCATACAGACAGTTTCCATCCCAGATTTCATTAGCTCCTAGGCATTTTTGCTGGACTCTTTTACAGAAAAGGGTTGTCTCAGACTTATCCACTTACATAAAACCAACAAGTTCTCGCCAACTCTTTATAGAGCATTTGACATCCATAAACTTGGAAATTTACCTTAGCTTCCTCAGGAGCTAGTGCAAGCATGTAAGTCACCTTTGATGAAGACAGATCTAGGAGTTATTGAAAAGAGGTAAGTGGTTTTTAGAGATCTATACTTTTGTTGGGAGATCTTTCAAACTCAAGTAATGCTCTTGAAAGAAGAAAATCTTGAACTACCCTGCTTGCTTAGTTGTCAAAGGCGCTAGGCGGAGCCTAGGCAGTGAGCCCCTAAAAAGACTAGGTGAGGCCTAGGAGGACTAGGCGGTACCCCAAATACATAAAATTTAAAAAAACATACAAAATATGCAAACAAACTACTAAAATTAATAACAAACATGTACACAAAATCAATCAACAATAAACAATAGACAAATAATAACATCCCGAACAATGTAAAGCAATTATATTACATAAAAACAGTCAAATAGATAACTCATACGCTTATAGATTATATATGAATTAAGTACATAGATATGTATATATATAATTATATATAATATAAATACATAATATTGTAAATTTATAATATATATTTATGATATGTTAATATATATAATTATATACAATTACACAGAAAACATATATATGTGTGTGCAACTGCGCATCAGACCGAGAGACTACCTCGGCTCTGCCTTTGACAACTAAGTGGAGGGGTGAAAGGAGGAGGAAAAATAAGAAAATTAAGGTAAAAAAGAAAAGGAGAGAATAAAAAAGGAAAGTTTTTAGGGCGAGAGAAAGAAGAAAAAAAAAGAAAAGAGACGAAAAAATTTTTAAAAAACATGACAACTATGTCCCTGCGGCTTAGGCATGGAAGCCTACGCAGCCTAAGTAAAAAAACAAGGCCCTACCGCCTAGACCTATAAACCTAGGCAGTGGCCCTACGCCTAGCCAGCCTAGGTGCAGCTTTTGACAACTAAGCCTGGTTGATAGCATCAACTACAGGCTTGTGCTCGAAGGCCATTGGTAGTGAAATGCAAGTATTATGGAAGTTGATAAGTGGAATTTACAGAATAAAACAACATTTAGAGAACAAGATAAGTGCCCTTGAAGTTCTTAGGAACATCCTGATAATATGAAGTGGCAAATACAAGTGTGGAAAGTGACCCAACAGCATATATACATACACGCATACACGTGTGCATGCATGCAGAACCATATATGTTTTTATGTACACATCTATCTACATTCCTTATCTATCAACCCAAGACAAATGCCAGTGAGCTTTAAAAAGCTAAAAAATATCACTAATTCATTATCAATCCTTGCTGGGTGATGGAAGTCTTGAAGCATCCATATTTCAATGACTACTGTAAAATAGTTGTTACAAGGGAACTAGATGAGTTATAGGTCATCCAAACCGAGAAACAGGTTAAAAGTAACTTCAATTTCTTAAAATTGAAGTGCATAAAGCTGATTGTGCTTTATCCCAATCAGAAGTTATTCATAAAGAGACATTATCATGCTAACCCAAAGACAGTAAAGAAACAGAACATAGAATAAACCTATCTGCGTACAGAATCAACCATTCAAGACCAATCAAATTTATGTTTCGGGCATTTATCAAATGACACACTATTATAAGGAATATACCAGTACAGAAAATGAAAAATGTGATGCATGTTTTATATGTTTATAGAACTAATGAAAACCCTCCAGCTTTATCAGACATCCAATTTAATGACAAATGCAAACTTGATAGAGCACAAAGTGTCTATGCCCTCTTAAAACCAATATATTAGTAAAACCAAAAAACCTGCTGCTCTAAGCAGTACATGTTAAATAAACAACTTGAGGGAAATCGAAATTAAAAATCAAATAAATTTCATAAGCACATCTTATGATACAACTCACAGTACCGTACATTACAGATACCAAAAAATCCAAGCCACAACTAGTGTAAGCTAACCTTTTGGATAGCTCTCCAAGATGAGTTTCCCCTTCTATGAGGCTTAGGAACTACCACTTTAGAATGTTTGATCCAGAGATCTTCTGGTCCCTGTAGAAAGTCGGCAGAACTAGTAAATGCCATAATTTTACATACAGGTGAAGCTCATGAATTATGAGATAACTCAATATACATTACCATGTTAGCATCCGGAAGCTCTTTCACGGCCTCATCAACATTGTCTGCAGTTTGCTTCACCTGAAGCTCAAATAGATGAATAAAATTCCATCTTTAACAGCTCAAAAATCACCTGTTTCACTTAGAAATATGCACTATATAAAAGGAGTTGGACAGGGTAAGAATTATAAAAGGAGGTAACTTGCTCATCTCTTAAACATGTTCCTTTTCACCAAAAAAATCAGATGATACTATAGGGCAGGATGCTTAATACAACCCACATACACACCATTTTGATCATGGTACGGCGAAAAGACTTTATGAGTAACAACACCAACTAGCAAGCAGTATGCGCTCCTTCCCTAAGTTCTCCTTTCATAGTTTTTTACCTTTTATTTGGTTGTCTTATCAACAATGCACCCTGACTGCTCACCAGAAGTGCACATATGTGCATGTCTGTATGCACTGATGCATGATGAACTTTGGAAATCATCCAAAATGGCATATATATATAGTAACATTAAGGAAACAAATACTGATTAAGCTGATAAATAGTACAATCAGATCAAGAGTTAGACCTGTTGTTCACCATCTTTTGCTGTTGCTTCTGGAATACCATTTTGAAGTGGTTCAACATGTTCACTACCATCGAGTTGCACACCAATAAAGTATTGTACTTCCCCCTAATTACAGGAAAAAACATTCCTTTAGATACCAAAAATCAAGCAGATAAATACACGAGAAAACTTTAAACAAGTATACATTGAACAAACCCTCCAGCCAAGAATCATATAAACTAAAAAATTGGCTTTTCCCCAATCTAGATTGAACTAGAAAGAATTTTAGGCACATATAAAATATCATGGTTTTTAGTCTTTTAAGATGAGAAGAAATACATTCAATAAAAGATGTGCTCCCAACTTATTCATGAGATGATGAGAATGCCTTCTTAAGTTAGAAGGCTGAAGGAATTAAGGGTGCCAACATTTTGGATACGGACCAGAACATTGCAGATTTAAATATGAGCATGAATCTTATGCAACAGACTTGAAGCCAGGTTGTATCCAAAATTAACATGATCCAACTGGAACTGACAAAAAAAGAAGATTAAAAAGAATGGTTTTACATGTAAAAGAAGTGCAAATGGTCTGGAATTTGTCCAGAACTAACAAAATCTGCTGATGCAAATCTTAATTGGAATCTGAAAATGTCTAACCATGTAAATTTCAATAATCCAAATTTGCATTCAGATTGTATGTTAAGATCCAAATCCTATAATAGTGTGTCTAATTCGGATCAGAGGTCTGATCAAATCCGATTCATTTGCACCCTTAATTGGAACTGATTCATTGCAGCCATACTGAAAAAAGTAAATGACTAGTGACTCCTTTAAACTCACCCGAAAAGGGTTTGAATTTTTCTATTTTCTTGTGTAAAAAACACTCCAAAAAATTATATATATATATATATTTATTTATATATTTATATATACAGAAACAAAGAAAAAAAAAGATCGTGAAAAAGAATAAGGGGAAATAGTGGCAAGAACTATACAATTCTAGAAGCAACTAAGGTCACATGCATGTTAGTGCAGGAAATGAGCCAGGCAGGTCATGGCTTGGCACAACTTAGCATATATATATATATATATATATATATATATATATATATAACAAATAGAGAATATACAGGAGCACAACCTCAAATATCAGAATAGACAATTTCTACAGGACAGAGGAAAGGTGCTCCTATGGTGTATGGTTTTTCCAACATGGCATACAGTACCATGTAGAGTCTACACAAAGAAATACGACCTAATCTAAAATGCCATAGATGAATATTTTCAAGATGTTTTAAGGTTTAAATTCATATCTGAACATAGCTCTAGGAGAGTCATCTAAGATATAAAACATATTTTTCATACAACCTCCGCCAAGGAGCTTTCCTGATCTTAACTCTTGAACTATAAAATGGGTAGAGAAGAATGTAAGATTACAATCACGGTCCTTAGATAAGCAACTCACAAACATAAACTAATTAAGAAGTTAAAAATATGAAGAACATTTTTCAAGGGAATGTACAATGTTATGATGGCACCTTTTTCACCAATAGGAACTTGAATAACCATCAGCTCTGCCCACATTTTCAGGCTTACTTGAAGCATACCGAGAAAATAATGACCTCTCACAAATCATGAGTTGAGGCACCAAAAACAATGATCAATAAGAGAATGGATGAGCACAATAGGAGCTGTCCCTTTGGAGTCGTAAAGCAAGTTGGGATGATTAACCTCCATGCACAACTTGAGGGGATTCTTTAGACTGGGGTAAATCATCGTTCATTTTTGTGTTGACCAATGTTTGACTTGTCATAGTGTGGTAGACTGATAATATCTGGAGTTGTATGGTGTTTAGCCATTGTAGTCATAGATACCCTACCCTTAATAACAAACAAGTCAAGAGGTAAAAAAACTCTCAATGCCCCTCTTCTCGATACCTTGTTCCCTTTATTTTCTTGCTTTCTACCTCTCAAAAGCCAAAACCTACAACTAATCTCTATTAAAGCATTTAATGAAGGTCTAAACAAAGAAATCTCCTTGCTGTAGGAAGCCTACAACAATCAATAATGTGAAGAGTTTCTATCCACTCCGATTGAAATTGGCTGAAAAATTAGTAACAGAAGGTAAGTAGTTCAAAATTTTGGAGAATAAAAAGAAAAACTGTGGAATCAAAGGAGAACAGTTATCAGTGTGGCAGATGAAAGACCAAATCAAGATGCCTATTTCAGCTCATTTGAGAAATGAGATATACTCTGAAAAAGAAAACTAAGATGTCCTTAGAATCTTTTGGATATCTATTTAAATGCTATAAAACATATTTACAAACTAGTTTCCATAAATGCACTAATGCAGAATCTCAAATTTAATTATTGATCCCTCATTGCATTTCTGGAGACAGTGACTAAACAAATTACACAATAACAAATAGATGGTCTTAGTCAAGATTATAAGCCCAAATATCAAGCAAAATACAATTATGAGATAATATCAACTTTTAAGAAATTTGATTAGTCAAATCAAATAGGACTATATAGGTTTGATATCACAAATGGGAGTGGCAATGTGTTTTCTCAAAAGTCTCTTACATATTTTTAAAATGATAATATTAACTGTCTTTGGAATGGGAGGGAAAAAAACAACGGTGGACAAGCAGACACTCAATTTGTAACATTATTGCAGTAATGTTTGATATGAAAAATAATGAAGACATTAAAACTTGTTACATGGACAAGGAATACAAATTACAGATCCAAAACGCATGTATGTCCAACAACAGTGCAAAATGTTCAAACAATCTTGACTACATATACAAGAGAGCTATTTTGATGTCATATAGATGTCAGGTTTTCAAAAGGATACCTTCTGGTCACGCATTGGTTGTAGATGAAACAGATTCCAAAACTTTTTCCCTGGAAATTTTAGTGAACAAATAAATGAAATATCAAGAGGATTCCATAAACACTAGATATTCAAAACACAAAAAGAGAACAAACAGTTTCAAGTAGAGAAACATAAGTAGAACAGGAAAAAAACAGATGTTGCAATGTATACGCATCATTAGTGTTAGAACAGGTACCTATGTGACACCCAAAGTCGTTATGAAGGAGGAGAGACAATATTGTTGTGGTTGTATTCCTTCAGTTCCTACAATTCCCAATGGGGATATCGTGTGCTGTGGATCTTTATTTATAGAACGTGTTATAGTCCTTCCCAAATACAACAAGCCTCTTGATAAAGAGGCACACACAAATAGGAAACTACACCCAAATAGGAAACAACACAAAGAGGAGAGACAATATTGTTGTGGTTGTATTCCTTCAGTTCCTACAATTCCCAATGGGGATATCGTGTGCTGTGGATCTTTATTTATAGAACGTGTTATAGTCCTTCCCAAATACAACAAGCCTCTTGATAAAGAGGCACACACAAATAGGAAACTACACCCAAATAGGAAACAACACAAAGAGGCATACACAAATAAGAAACCATATACAAATAAGAAACTACACAGCATGTCAGGTTCTCTATATGCTGGATCTGGATCCAATATTCATATCCAGCTGGCATCATCTCTTAATAGCCTCCCTTAAGTTGTATATGGTAATCATCATGGACAGCTTGGACTTCAAGTACCAAAACCTTTGCTTTGTCAAGTCTTTGTAAAGAGATCTGCTATTTGGTTTTCTAAGCCAATGAATCTTGCTTTAAATTCCCCATCTTCAATTTTGCTTTTGATGAAGTGGAGATCAATCTCTATGTGCTTGGTCTTTCCATGATGAACAGGATTTAAGGAGATCTTGATGGCACTCTGATTGTCACAGAAGAAAATTGACCTACGGATTGTTTCACCTAGCTAATGTAGTAAATTCCTTATCCATGTCAACTATGAACCAGTTGTTGTTATAGCTTGGTATTCAGCTTCAATACTTGACTGAGTTATGGCTCTCTGTTTATGGCTTGACCAAGAAATTAAATTGCCCCCAATGAATATACAATAACCTAAAACTGATCTCATTTCATCTGGGTCTCATGCCTAGTTAGCATTTAAATAGGCCATGACTATGAGAAGATTTTTCCTCTGATCTCTTCCCTTATAATACAATTCATAAATACCTTAGAATCTGCTTCACTGTTTCCATATGGTTAGTTCTTGCTTGTTGCATGAAATGAGACACTTGGTTTTTTGCATGCATAACATCGGGTCTAGTGAAGGTGGATATTGCAACATTCTCACAATACTCTGATATTCAGTAGGGTCATTATATAACTCTGCATCATTAACACTTAACTATTGATGTAATAGAATAAGTATTAATAAAGACTTACAATCAGACATACCTGTTTTACGCAAGAGATCTATAGTGTATTTATGTTGAGTCAAAGCCAGACAATATTTCCTTTTATCAACCTCAACTCCCAAGAAGTATTTCAACTAACCAAGATCCTTCATCTTAAAACGTTTGTTCAACACCTCCTTTATTTTATGAATATGTTCATCTGGGCTTCCCGTAATAATGATGCATCCGCGTATATAAGAAAAACAGTCATATATCATTTACCTTTGTGAAACAACGAATGATCAAGTGAAGATCTGTAGAAGTTTGTATTTTCAGAGAAAAACTCTCGAACCATGAACGAAAGCCTTGTTTTAGCCCATATATTGCCCTTTTAAGCTTGCACACAAAATCAACTGGATCACTTTTACTGTATCCTTGTAGTTGCCCCAATGTAGACTTCTTCTTTCAAGTCATGTAAGAATGCATTCTTAACATCAAGTTGATTTAAAGCCCAACCATGATCCACTACTAGGGACAAGATGGTACATATTATCCTCATTTTAACCACAAGATTGAACGTCTCATAATCCATGTCATATTCTTGAGTAAAGCCCTTTGCAACAAGTCATGTCTTATACCTTTCACTAGTTTCATCTGGTTTATACTTAATCTTATAAATTCATTTTGACCCTATGGCATTCTTGTCTAAAGGTCTTTTAACCACTTCTCATATTTGGCACTCATGTAATGCCATCATTTCATCATTCATGGTTTCAATCCATTTATTATTCTGGATGGCTTGGAAATAAGAGTGGTTTTCTTGTTTTTAAAACTGCATAAGAAAATCCTGATGATTTGTGCTAAAATTTTCATAACGTACCCATCTTCCAATAGGATATCTAGCCAGATTTGATCTCCTGAACTCTGGTTGTGTTACTATTTCTTCAAATTGGGTGACAGTATTTTCCACGTTTTCTAACTCCTGTCTGACTTCATTACTAGATGCCCTTTGTTCCTCAACTTCAAAACCAGCAACCCCTTTATATTTTTTGCTATAGACATGGCCTTCCTTATATCGCCCATCCATAGTTGCATTTTCTATGGTAGCTTCTCTTTCCTACCTGTGGTTCTCTGGAACTCCTTGTGGTGTGGAAACATCATTAGGCCCTGAAAATAGTTCTTCATCTAAACATGGTTGATAATATTCACCTTTATTCTTTGAACTTGTTCTGCATTAGAGTCATACTCAAAGGAACTCTCATCAAACATCACATTTCTAGAAAATATGAATACATTTATTCTTGACATCATAGCATCTGAATCCTTTATAATTATCAACATAACCAACAAATTTGTAAATATGAGCTCTCGGTTCAAATTTATCTCTCTAAGACTTATCTATATGAACATAAAAAATGCACCCATAAGCTCATAAGGAATCATAATCAGGATTCTTTCTAAACAGGGCATAATAAGGAGATTTGTAATTCAAAATCTTCATAGGAAACATATTTATAACATGAACAACTGAGTGAAAGTCCTTTGTCCAAATACATAAAGGAGTTTTTCTGGCATACAACATTGCTAGGGCACTTTCAACAATATGGCGATGTTTTTTTTCTGCAAACCCATTTTGTTGAGGTGTGTAAGGGCAAAATACTTTTCTATTGATTCCATTATTTTCAAGATAAGTAATGAATTCCTTTGAAGAGTACTTTCCTCCACCAAAACACTGAAAATTGAGGATAGACATAGAGAAATGGTTTTTGACTAGCATATGGAACTTTGTGAATATATTGAACATTTCATGTTTATGTTTTATAAAATATATTCATGTATAACGAGAAAAAATATAAATAAAAGAAACATAGTAATGACTACCAGAGGAAGAAGCATTGGGTGTTGGCCCCCATACATCAGAATACATAATTTCAAAATGCTTCAAAGTTTTTACATTCAAAGAATTAAAAGGAAGAACATGACTCTTTGCAATTTGACAACTTGGACAAATAACACTGACAAGCTCACACTCTAAACTAGACTCGGAAATAAGCTTACTAGAGACTAACCTTTCAATAAAACCACAACTACAACGAACAAGACGATTGTGCCAAACATTGGCTTTATTTGAGAAACAAGAGTTAAAAAAATAGATGGACTGGATGATTCTATACTAAGCTTTGAAATGGAACCAACTGATTTGGATGTAGGATCTTCCTTACAGATATACATGTTTCCCGATCTTTTCCCTTTAGCGAATAGCCTATTCACGTAAAGATCCTTGATACAGACAAAGGACAGAGTAAATTTCACACATAAATTGGTATTATTAACATGTTTAGAAATTGAAATGAGATTCTTCTTGATGTTGGGAACAAAAAAGACATTAGAGAGATTTAGGGAATTAGATTTAGACAAAGAGATAGACACATTTCCAGTATGTGTGATGGTGTGACGAGTCTCATCTCCAGTAACAATA
Source organism: Nuphar pumila (assembly GCF_984573655.1). Classification (NCBI taxonomy): domain Eukaryota; kingdom Viridiplantae; phylum Streptophyta; class Magnoliopsida; order Nymphaeales; family Nymphaeaceae; genus Nuphar; species Nuphar pumila. The sequence goes on along the minus strand of NC_143260.1, from coordinate 95,264,679 downwards.
CTATCTTTACCATGATAAGTAATCAATATTAAGAACTTACCCTCATCACCTATAATATGGTTGGCATCTTCAGAATCAAGATACCACACCCTTTGCTCATTTTGCTTTAAATTGAGACTTTCAAAAGCAACTAGTAGTAATTGCTTGTCCATTGAAAGTTGAAGCTCTCCATTGTTTTGTCCACTACTCTGACTTCCAGATTAGGTCATGCCTTGATTTTTGTTCAGCGTTGTCCCTTGATTATATTTGGGGTCATCCTTGAACCAACAATTCGCTTTGATATGGTCTGGTTTCTTGCATATGAAGCAAGTAGGAATAGGGTGTCACCCCTAGGAAGCAGTATTTGAAAGAATATTTGGTGTGGAGAGAATATCTTGGCCTTCATGATTGCCTCCACAACCATGTCCTCTGTCTCCTCTAAAGTATCCACCTCTTTCACGACCTCGTGAGACATTAATGACCAGAACTTGCTGAGTATCATTGAAGGCATCAACAATAAGGATCATCTCATAATGTAACAATTTGGCCCTTAAATTTTAGAATGTGAGAAGCAAATCCGAGTACTGTAATGTGGTAGATAGGACGTGGTAGTCAGGGTCGAGACCGCTGAGAGCCTGCTGAACCATATCCTTATCTGAAACTTCATAGCCCACGATAACAAGTTGATCATTGATGCTCTTTATCTTATTAAGATATTTCATGATCGACATAGAACCTTTCTTAAAATTCTGAAACTTTCTTCAAAAACATCACCCTGGATTCTGAAATGTGAGAACATGTTTATACTAATATGGTCCAGAGTTGGAAAGTTGTGCAATCGTCAGGCACCCCAATGAGAACCTCATGCGATAAGGTGGAGATGATGTAAGCAAGCAAGCAATGATCCTCTTTAACAATGAAATAAGTCTGGATTTCTGATATGAACAGAAGAGATTACAACCCCTTTGTCATCATTTTTCTCTTTGATCTGGTGGAGGGATGATGGACCCATCTAGGTATCCAGAGAGATCTTGACTGCTAATAAAAAGAGTTATTTGCCTCTTCCAGGTCAAGAAATTTAGATTGTTTGGGCAATAAATTTAAAAGATAGGGGCAACTTGGACAACTGAGGGTTTGCATCTATGAATTAGAAAGTGTAACAAGAATAACAAAAATAATGGAATAGATAGGAATATTCAGCCTATCACATCAATATCAAGAACACAAGCTTAAATTTTTGCCAACCGTTTTTTTTTTGCCGATATACCACAGCAATTAAGCACGAAAATAGAACTGATCAGAAACCTGAAGTTTCAGACCTAAAACAATATTTTGATATGATATCAAAATAGACGGCATGATATAGAGAAATAACAAAGAAAATTTCTGCAATGTTGAGTGTGCAGATAAAGAAGGCTGAATATAGATTTTCAATTTTCATATTTTAAGAGGATAAAAGCAATAGGATATTTGATGTCAAGTTCAAGAAAAAAAGGTGTTGGGATTGACGTCAAGTGTGAAAAGAGAGAGAAAAACAGCAACACGGTGTGCTGTGATATTTCTTTGAAAAAGGAACTGGTACCAAAAATATGCTTGGATTTTTCTTTAGATGAATCGAACCACAGCAGTCAAGATTAGGAAGATGTTAGGAACTGATTTTTCAAAGAAAAGAGGAAGAAGAAGATGAGGAGCATCAATGGACAGAGATTAAAGAATCATGAAAAGAGGCAAATAGGGAGACAAAAAACCAAGATCGCTTAGAACTTACCTCGATAGATATGATCAGACGCACTCCTGCTTTGATACCATGTTAGAACAGGTACCTATATGATACCCAAAGTCGTTACGAAAGAGGAGAGACAATATTGTTGTGGCTATATTCCTTCAGTTCCTACAATTCCCAATGGGGATATCGTGTGTTGTGGATCTTTATTTATAGAATGTGTTATGAAATCCTTCCCAAATACAACAAGCCGCTTGATAAAGAGGCACACACAAATAGGAAACTATACCCAAATAGGAAACCACACAAAGAGGCATACACAAATAAGAAACCATATACAAATAGGAAACTACACAGCTCATTAGGTTCTCTGTATGTTGGATCTGAGTATTGGATCTGGATCCAATATCCAGATCCATCTGACGTCATCTCTTAATAGTGTTCTACTGAACTATATACTTGTGAAATCTAAAACTATTTCATTCATGATGTATGTTAATATAGTGTAGAAGTGTTCAGAGATTTATAGTCATCCTAGGCTTTGCTCCTACTGATTCTTTGTAGAAAACAGAAAGTGGCATTCATTCGCAATTAACATGAATGGTATTATGGCAATTTTCTTCTTTAGATAATACAAAAAGCATCCCTATTCCTCCTGATCATGAGTGCCTTTGTGACAGAATGAGAATCAAACCCTTAGAGAGGAAGGCTGGCATGCTTAGATATTGTGACATAGCAAAAGTGCTGAATGAATAGACAATTGAGTGCAAACACTGAGGCTTTAACATATAAAAGGCGTAGACGTAACAGATGAAACTTTTGTGCTAAACCAGAAATAATACCTGAACAAAGGCTATCCACTTATTCATGAATGATCTAAAGAAACATTTATGTTTATCTTGGACAAAAAACAGCACTAATATGCAGAAAACAATTTCCTTGCAGAAGGAACAGAAGGTTTGTTAAGAATGAACCTACACGATCACATAGTAGTCGCGCAATGAAAATGAAAAATGTTTTGCAAAAATCAAGATGGAAACTTTTGGTTTTCTTTTTGGAATTGAAATTTTAGGAATTAGATCTTCAAGAGACTTTAAAGCATAGCCAAAGAATCACTAATTTGTAAATTTGTAGACTAGAACTCTAAATGAACTAGAAATATCTAAGGTACCTCTATGATTCTTAAAAATTAAAATATTTCCTAGAGGCTTATAAATAAAAATTAATGTATTGCCAATTACCAGCTCATCAAAAGAGCCATGACACGGTAATGATTTCATCACCTTTCTTCCAGTTTTTGGAAGTAACCAAATATTCATTATAATTGCCGAATAATATTTCAAGCTAGAAGTGTCCTAAAACTAATTTCCTATTTTTATAGAAATGGCCAATATGAGTTATTCAAAATATTTCAATTTGGACCCACCATGAACCTCAGATTCACACTGCTAGAAGACCATCTTGAACTTTGCAAGTGACGTCCTCAATCATCTGATTATGGAGCATTTTTAATAGGAAAATTTTGGCCATGTATTTGTTGCAGTATGACATTCAATCATAGCATATGAAAAACTGAGATTATTTATGTTTAATATATTATTTAATGTGGCAAGATGGTCCTAGATCCATGAGTCAATTCCATAATTTAATTCAATATTAGTACTTTGATAATGCACAATATGCAAAAATTTACCCATAAGTTGTTCAATTTAAACCTAGAAAAGGAATATAGTTGAATGATTTAGTTCTAGTGATACTAAATGCTTTTCTAGGTAATGGAGAAAACACCAGCATTGCAGTTAAAACAAGGAAAAGATCTACTAACAACCCAAACTCACAGTAATATACATACCACTTTTAGTGTAGTTTATTAGTTGAACAGTAACATCTGTTTCATTGTCAATTGCTTCTCTTATTTTTCTAACAGTGGAAGGATCTGTTTCAGGGCCCTGAAGGAACCTGTCAAGCAAAAAAACAGAAAAGGAAAGAAGGCCAATATGATATAAATCTGTACCATAGCAGTAATTGAAAAAAGAAATCAATCACTTTCCCGTTTTATAATCTGGGAATATTCAGACTTGAACACAAGATTATTGCAATTCTAGCAAAACAATCAAATCCATCACCAGCACTGATATTTGCTAGAAGTAGATAACACTTGATAAATCACACCAAACTCAAAAACTACAGGTTGCATATCCAGTTGTAATGAAATACATATAAAAAGACAAAGTTTCCCTACTTAAAGAATAATAACGCAAAATTCCATCATTTGGAGCAAGTGACGAAAACAACAAAAGGTTACACAGTATCCCTTCTGAACCTAAAACTCCATCTTCTTAATGGAACAAAATAGAAAACATGTCCAAGAAATGAAATAAAAATGAAATCTAGGAAATAACTAAAAAGCTTGCCAATTGAGCCTGACAAATACTCACTGTATATGCCAAATCCAATCAATCACCTGCACCCTACGCTTGAACTTAAGATGAGACGTTAACTTAGGATGAGACGACAATCAAGATCAAAACTTGAAATCCTTGCCTAGTCCTATACTTACATATTTCTCAAAAGTAAATTTGCTGCAATTCACTATACTCTGCATTAACTTACCTTTGTAGGCATAAATCAGGAAAAAACATGTTCCTATTTAATCTTTAGATAATCATGCATTTACTATACCATCTTCATTTAACAACACAACTCAACCTGATTGTTCATGTTATTCAAGGGATTCAGGAGCATGTATCAACTGAGAAACCTGTCTGTTTCATAGAAAAAGGGATAACTCCTAGTTGGCTCCTTTGCTTCTTTGAAACTCTAGGTCGACTCACACGCTGTGGCTTCAATTCCATACCATTTAACCAAAAGTTCATGTATACTTACAGCCACCATTAAAAAAAATTTGAAGATAGGTAACAATCATTATATCTCAAAAGAACTTCAACAGAAGCCTAAGTGAACCACTGAAAAAGTACGTGAAAATTGAAATCATGGATTATGGTCCAGCATAAATAACAGTTGAAAATAAGATAGCATTTAGATTTTAAATTAATGAATTAAAGCACAAATGAGTCCAACCAATGGAATTAATTTTCCCAGTAAGAAAAAACTTTTAATCCCGAGAATAGGCTCTAATCACCTCAAATATCACATTAAAAGTTGCCAAGTCGATTCACGCTCCAAAAGTACCTAGATTTTTGTAGCTAGTATAAACTCATCATATTTCAACATTCTTTTCATTTCTTTTATTTTGCATTAGCAATACAAGAAAGTCATCACGAAGATAAGCAAAATCGAGAGGCAATGAGGAAAGTAGAAGTGAGAGTCGAGGACCTTTGAGGTCCATGAAAAGCAGGATGTGTGAAGCAAACCAGGAAGCTAACATGGAACGCACATCCCAAACAAAATTCTGCGGGTGAGATAGTTACAAAGCAGACGACAAAGTGAACTGCATTAGTTACAAGGTAACCCAAAATGAGTACGTATCTGTTTTAAACAGTTGGTGCAGCATTCAGCTACAAATAACTATAAAGATGTAATATTTTAAAATAGGAGCAGATCACACACACAAGAACACAAGCTTTACCTGGTTCGGTTCAGGTTGAACCTACATCCACGACTCCAGTGCTTACTCTCTCACACCCCATTCACGTTGAGAGAGGTTCCATTATATACATGAGTTTGGTATATCGTATTGTCCAGATACAGTCATAGTTATGAGGAATATTAGAGTCCTTGTGAATATCATGAAGGACTCTATCACACGGTTTGGTCTTTCCTATTCTATCTTCTAGAAGTCTCCTCTTTGGATTCATATACATAATTGCCCAGTCATCTCTTCATTAGACTCCTTCCTTGACTTTGTGGTACCTGTCCTGCCTTCATTAAGTAGCTGACTTAAACATCTTCATCTTGACCGGTTTTGGATCCTTCGTCTTCAACAGAAGATATTCAGAAAAAATCAAGTTTAGCCGCTGAAATAGTATTCAAACCATCTTTTGAAGACCAAAACTATTTGGATTTGTAAAACTGATCTCAGCAAACATTTTCCTCACATTTTCCTCCTCATCGTTCTAGTTTCTAGTATCGTCTCCTCTTTCATAAAACGAAATAACTAAATGATGTATTCAAGAGACAGAACCCACCAACCAAGATTCCATATCCTAGTCAACATAACACTACTTTGGTACAAGTTTCTAGGATACTTCACCTGGAGTATAATATCTTAAGGTAAATTCACATACATATAAGTCCAACTCTGGTACTATCATAACCAAAAGATGAGGTGAGCGGCCCTTTATCAGATGAACTTGCTTGCGACACGCCAAAAGAAACTTTCCTATCAATAATAACATGGATTAGAAACACCACCAACAGGTGCTGTCAAAATTTCAAAATGTCAAAGAAGGAATCAAGCTTTGAGCAAGATGCAATGGCAAGCCATGTCTAAGTTTTCCTACTAGAATCACTTGAGGGTTTGCCACAGAAAACCTACCCAAAAAGCTTTCTGAGCAATGAGCCTTTTGGCATTCTTCTAGCGCTACGCAGCTGTTCCATTCAAATAGTTCTTATTGAAAGCACCAATCTGGGGTTTCTCTCTCCACCTGCTGTGCCTGATATCCCACAAACAACCATCAACTCACAAATCCTCAACCATAGAAACATCATCCCCCATTGCAAGAAGATGCATAGAGAGGCCTTTTAGGCCTTTCCTTCATGCAAAAGCCACCTCTAGAATAGTTGCCTATTTTGGAGATGGGATGGGCAAGCTTAAGCATTGATGGGAGTGGCACGGGCCTGTATTGTATTGCACAGTTGCAAGCTCCCTTGGGCCGCAGTGATAGAATGAGCTCTCACAGTTTCTCCACGTTCTACCTTCCCTCGTCAAAGCTTCCCAAATTTATTTCCCTCAACGGAAAAAAAATAAAAGGCTTCCGAAATTTATACTGCGTGTGGCAAGAAAAAACATTGCGTGTTTTCACAAGTTTGCAAGAGAGAACTACGTGGCTTTTCCTATGCTTTTACGACAGAGCAAAGAGAGGCTGACCTTCCTATCTAAAAAAACAGCTAAGCATTGAGTGTGTTGCCTGATAGCCGTAAGGAAGGCAATGATAACAGAGGCAAACATGTGGTTTGTAACTGTTCCAAATCAAATCAGAGAATCATGTTCAGCTAGAGTCATGTCCGGCCGAGATGATCCAAATCAAATGAGATTCCCATCAGACTAAGGGTGAAAGGGTTAATACATTGTGCTTAGGGGTGTCAACGGGTCGGGTTTACTTGGACCCGACCTGAACCAAACCTTATAGGGTCTGGGTATGGTGATGAATAAGAAGACTCGATTAAGACCTGGGTTTGGACCGAAAGCCCAATTAATACATGCATCTAGGTATAGCTTGGGAAAATTTATACCCGACCTTCTATTAAGACCTGCAATTTTTCAATGTAAAAATGATAAAACTTAGTATTTTACCGGGTCTGGTTCTTGTAGTTCGTATTGGGTCTGGGTATGGTTTCTCTTATGATAGAACCGATTAGACTCAAGTCCGGACCCAATATCATACCCAAAAATTGAGACCAAGTCTGGTTCTGCCTGAACCAAACCCTACCCGTTGATACCCTAATTGTGCTAATGAAGGTCGGACCTATTTAAATTATATGCAGGTTCAGTCTTTACCAATTCAATCTGACCACCAAAATGTGTTCGGCATGGTTTATTTGTCAAACCTTAAGATTATTTTATTTTCGATCTAAAAATAATTTTGAGTCATGAAATTTTGTACTTCGTTAACTGTTGATTGTTAAAGTCCTTAAAAAACCTGCCTAGTCGCATGTCACAAGCACATGATTAAAAACTCGACAAAAATAAAATTTTATGTTTTAAGCGTTAACCTATAACAAAATTACATTTAACCACTGTGTTTTCAGCATATTGCTCGTATGACCGCCTGTATCACTTTACTTGTTAAAATTATTCAATTAACTTTAATGTACTACAAGTCTACAACACGTATTATTTTCCTTGTCAAAGTTTAACCTTATCTGTATTACAAGCACAAAAAGAGTCAACTGGCCTTACTAAAGTTACTTATTTAACCTTAACTATTATACAACTACAAAAAATGACATTCAGTTATTTGAAAAACGAAAATGGTCAAAAGGTCATTTCAGTAAGTCCACGGGAGTCAAATGATAAAAAAAGTAGCCTCAAACGGTCATGTGAGCAATATGCTGAAACCTGAGGCGTCCATTCGAAAAATTTTGAAAGAGGCGATGGTTAAACGTAATTTTGTCATAGGTTAGTCGGTGTTAAACTTAAAATTACCGATAAAAAAACTCATTTTGTCCTAAACAAACCTTGTAGATCACATCATTACAGTTTGATCTTAAAAAAAATCTAAAAAATATGAGAAAAAAAAACAATTTTATACTCAATAAGTTTGTGCCTTCAATAGCACCAAATATTAACACATGGTGAAAATATGTGCAGTATTCTTGTTTATCGTAGATACACATACCTTCGTTTCATGTAATTTTATCGTTCAGTGCTCACGGTGCAAACCCCTGTCTCTACCTTGCATCCATTCACGGCAACTAGCAAAAGCTTGTAAAAATTGTTTTTCTCTTACATGCCACCAAAGCAATGAAGAGAACAAAAGCTTTCTCAATTCAGCAATGTAGAGCGTGTTTGATTATGAAGTATAACACGAACAATTTCATATGACACACTACCAAGTTCATGAAATCTGAGGGTTCATGAAGTTGATGAGCAAAATACATCCTCCTATCTCAGTAATCTTTGTGATTTTCAATATTAACATGAGGGCAAAATAAAGCCAAGGCTTGTGGTTTGAGTAATAGCTTGACCCCAGAAAGAGACCCAAAAATCAAGTGTCCGTGTTTCTAGGAGGACAAGGGGAGGACTAATGCTTATACAAGCAGAATATCCATCAAACAGCCGCATCATATGGACGTATAGTAGCAAAAGCCATCAGAATTTGTATTTTTATACATCATAAGAAGAATCAGTTATGTTTAGACCAGGGTAAGCAAAAAGAATGACTAAAAGAAAAGAAATGGAAATCAATTAGTTATTCATCAAAAGTTTCATTTTAAACTACGACAACAGTTAGAAGTGGATATATTGCGTGGAGTCATTGAAGAAATTGCATTAATATTGTGGCAGTATTGAAATAACGTGCAACCATTGGCATAACCAAATTTTCAACTGACCTGCAGTTTCTCCCTAAGACCTCCTCGCGGGTGTACTCTGTTAGCTCCAGAAAACTATCTGAGGCAAAAATCTGATAAAAAAAGATGATCAACTTAGCTGAAATTGAACTGACCTGCCTTTTTACTTCATTGTGTATTTGTGTAATTTTTTTATTTAAAATTTATGTCGTAATATGTTGAGTCTATTAATTATCTGCTTTGAAAAAAAAAAAGCCAATAAGCTGCACTTCTAAAATTGTCATGGTACTTTGTTTGAAGTTGTGCTTTTAAGGCTAGTTAGCTGTATTTTCATTTGCCTTTGCTTATCCCCATGCCCAAGCATTCCCTCATCCGTGGGCATAGGACTAGAAATTATACTTATAGAGTAGTTTTATAGAATAGTGGCCTTTTTTGTGTTTTTGCATGAATTAGCTATATTTTTTCCTTATCTTTGAAGCACAACAATGAGGAATCGTTTTTCCTTTTATAATGATATGTTTCACTGAAAAGGGATCCTGTTGTGGCCGTCCATCTGATGCATCTGGACGGCTAAGATCAGTCCACATCCAGGTGTGAATGCCGACCAATCCTAGTTGTTGGTTGGATGGATAGGATCGATGTAAGATAGAACCCATCCTACATCAAATGATAGGATCCATATTCTATTTCAATTTTACGAACCAAAGACCATTGAACTTAAATTTCAAGAGTGATTTAAGTTGCCTAACTCATCAGATATTTAAGTAAAAACTATCATTTCTGTAATTTCATTTAGCTACCTGTTTTATAGTTTATTTTTCAAAGACATGTTCGGCCCTAACACCATTCAGTTGACCTTTGTTTATGCAAATAAAGTGACTAAAATGCCCTCATTATTGATTTATTTAACAAAATGTCATAAGTTGAGTAGTTTTATAAGAAAAAGAGAAAAGCCACGGGCCGGGCAACTGGCAGGTGGCCCGTGGCCTAATTTGAAAGAAGGCCAGACCCAAACTGGGCTTGTACCCGACCTAACAAAATCTCAGGTCAGGTCGGGCCAACCCCAAGGACATGGATATATATATATATATATATATATATATATATATATATATATATATATATATATATATATATATATATATATATATATATTGTGTGTGTGTGAGAGAGACGCAAACATGCTAAATATGTTTTTTTAAGTTAATATGAATATTGAAACATAGTTCCGCAAGTCCAACATGAATATTCAGGTTATGATTGAGCATAAATTAGGAAAAAGAAAGAGCTTACGATGGGATTATCCGGAAGTCTTGGGTCGGTGACGACAAAGTTCTTCTCTATACGTTCGAGTGTGGTAGCAAGGTCCATACCCCTCCTCATCTCCTTCTTCCTCACTTTGTCATCAATGCTTTCTGATCTCTCCTGGTCACTCTCTTCGCTCGAATTATCACTCCGTGGAGCGAGAGCAGGCTCAGTTGGAACTACAAGATCCTCCTCAGCACGAGCCTGACTTTTCCTTTTAAGCCTGAACAGAGAAGAAGCAAGACCATCACCATCACAATAGGTATTTTGGGGAAACAAGACGACCAACTTATGGCTCGGGTCTGGTTGACTCATCCAAAGCTAGTTCGGGCTGCCAAGCTACAAGCTGCTTGTGAGTGACTATAGAGCTATGAGCTATTTGTTAAGTAATGATTATTCACATATATATTATGTGATTTTTTTATAGTTGGCCGGGCGTTATACCTTGAAGATAGAAGGTTGTGCACTTAATTTCTACTTCTTTTAGCTTGGCCAAGGAAAAGTTCTCATACCAACTAGGGTTCCGCTTGTCTGGTAGGAGCAGCTAGTGCACGTCACCTTGTGTTGGGACGCTGCAGGTTCAAAACCCAATGGTTTAGTTGTATAATTGGTAAGGGTCTGCTTAAACCCAGCTAGACTTTCAAAAAAAAAAAGTTCCAATCAGACTGCAGCTTATCAGGCTCCTGGTTGGTAAAACCCTTGAGGCCCCCTCTGCTGATAGGGAATTATACCCAGCTTTGAACTTACGCCAGGGATGTTCTCCATGGGTTTCGTGGCATCCTCTCAACTTGGTGTCATTTTACAAGTTGCCTCTACTAGGTGAGCGAAGCTCTTGTGGGTCACCCAATTTTTGCAGTTGTCAATGTATAATAACGACTCCTTTTTTTAGATATTTTAAAATTATTCTACTTTAATCTTGGCTCAGCTCATTAGGAGCTCGAGGTTTACCTAAGTGAGCTGAGATTGGCTCATCTAGTTCATATTTACCAGCCTAATTCTGATAATGAAATGAAAACTAACGTAAAGCAGAAATACAATATATAATTAGTTCAAAATTTTGTGATCTTATGGCACTAACCACATAGGGGCCTCTTACATGCTTGATCGTTCCCGTTACATGATAGCTTAATGAGTCCTGATGGGTTGGATCCAGATTGCTTCTATAAGCGACCGAACCAGGTACTCAAATTTGAGCAAACTTTTTTTTTTATGACGAGGAACCCTAGCCGGTGGGGCCCCACGACCGCCCTTCCTTACGTGGCCCACTTGCCCCCAACATAACCACATTTATTTTTGAAAGGCAAGCTGGGATTAGGCGGACCCTACCAGTTATACAAATATACTATTGGGTTTTGAACCTACAACGTCCCGAAACAAGGTGACTTGCACTAGCTGCTCCTACCAGACAAGCTGAGCCACCGTTGGTAACATGACCACATCTTATTAGCTTTCGAAAGGCAAATGTTGTGTAACTCATGAATGTCCTTGGCACCTTCAAGGGGGGCGTTTGATTGCGCGGACAACAGCTAGCATCCATGGGTTGCTGCTGTCTGTGCCCGACGCACTCGACACAAACGGTGGCATGCCTGGAACATAGCGTCCCACTCGTCTAGCGGGATACCCTGAATCCTTGATTCTTCTGCTGCCCCTAGCATCTAGTAAGTAGGCCTCAACATAGTCTGGATCATACCCTATGTGGTCCAATCCAGGCGTAGTTAGCACTGAATCCAGCCCTATAAAGCTATTCCTCACAACCAAAACAAACAAACGATGTCAACGCTTCAACTTACAACGTATGGAACGACCATAGACCCCAAAACGTGAAACAAGGAAGAATTCGTTAAAGAGTGAATGCATGACTAAAATATTTTGAATTCAAAAGGACAGATGAAAACGGCAAAATAAATAAATAAAAAGATTGACAAATAATGTATAGGGTTCAGTCTCATTTGATTTTATAAAACAAGGTCAAAAAGAGGACGTGCGTACAAATTCTTTTTGCTGAAAAATCAAGTCATCGGTGTATATGATCTGGACCGAATACTCAATGTGATCCGATAAATCTGAAACAATACAATTTTTTTTAGAAGTATTTTTTTCTAAATGCAAATTTTTTTTGTGTTCTGAACGTTTCTTCCAAAAATATAAGTTTTTGGCAAGCATTATGAAACATTTTATTTTTATTTTATTTTATTTTTTTTTTTTTTTGGGGGGGGGGGGGGGGGGGGGGGGTTGTTTGGGAAGTCTCATTGAAAAAGACGAGTTTTAATCGGAGTTTAGCTATCTATGAGAATGATCTGGGCCCTGAGCTGACATCCCACACCCCTATCTGAATCTAGTTAGGCCTGACTGAGTGAGCTTTCTCAAAGTTGTGAGCCCATCATTAGGGATGCTTAACCAGCCGAGCTAGCTCCGGCTCAACCTGTTTAAACTCGTCTCAAAATCGTTCAAAAAAATAAACGAGTCGAGCTTCAACAGGCAGTCCATCTCGAATAAGCTCAGTAAGCCTGATTAAGCTCGGCTCAGTTATATAAAAAAATTAAAACTTATATTTGTATGTGTTTTTTTAGTAATTTGGTCACAATGAGATGTCTTGCCTCAATAGATAAGTCATTGGAAATTTTTGAAAGTGGCATGTGTTCAAATCTCACTGTTTCCTTCTTTTCTAAAGAAGGATATATTACACAACTTTTAAAAAGGTCTTTAAATTAAAGGTGTTTAGAGTGAGCGTTTTTAAAAAGATTTTTAAAACTAAAGGTGTTCAGTACCGATCCCGGGCAAAGGTTGTTCAAGCTCCCAGATTTTAATCTTGAGCTGAGCTGAGCCGAGCCAGCCCAAGCTCGGCTCGAACCTGGCTCGTGTGCATCCCTACCCATCATAGTGATAAACGTTTAAAACGGCAAAATCTTGACAGCCAAAATATCGTGAGAAATTAAAAAAAAATTATATATTTTATGTTTTTTTGTCAAAATAGCAGCGATGGTAAATAAATTAAAAAAAATCAAAAAGTTGTTTTAATAAACATAAAAATATATTAAAAATCACTGATCTTTTTCACGAAAATAGCAATTTAAAGCGTAAATATCGTGATAAAAACACAACATTTACATTTTCACAAACATGCCACAATATTTTGAAAACCTCGCGAACTTTATGTTTGCTCAATTTCTCCCATATTTTTCAAGACTTTTAAAAAAAAACGGCAATATTTCTCACTATGGAGCTGACTAAAGACACACTGGAATTCAGAATGAGTCCGACCCGTATAGGGAGAGAGAGAGAGAGAGAGAGAGAGAGAGAGAGAGAGAGATTACCGCATAATGGAACGCAACCCTGACTTCCTGGGCTTCTTCTTCCCTTGAGGGGGCACCTCACTGATGCTCTCCATGGTGGAGGTGTTCATGCCCGAGCCGGAGTTCCTCCTCGCAGGAAGAGCCATGTTCTCCGAGTACCTGCGCCCGAGGGCATCGATCTTCTTCTCTTCTCCCGTGCTGCCCTCCGACCTTCTCCTGAACGACTTCTTCGTCGACACAGGCACCGAGTCCGGATCCTTCACTGCCATCACAAGCTCCGAAACCGAGCTCGTGGCCAACTCCTTCTGTCGAGCTGCCACCATGACAACAATCATACAATATGCATTAGCAGGTCTAGCTTCATACCGTGTTCACGAGCCCATTGATCCAATAAGATCTCAAGACCCTGACTCGATTCGAAGTTGAGCCTTAGGTTCGGTTTGGTTCAGGTCCAAAACTAATGCGACAGGATCCGATCATATGCAATGTCATAAGCAATATCATATCCACCAATCACTTGGCATCATTCCATGGGCCCCATATCACTTGAATGCGACCACACCCAAACCAAGACGATAGTAACATTATGCTAAGAATTTCTCAAAAAATTATAATGTTCAGAACCGAATTATGTTCTTGCTATTTATTTAGGACAAAAATCTCATCAAGAATGGGGTCAACAAGGTGAAAGTTCAAGTAAAATGCACTTGAAGAAGTGAAAGTAAATTCTTTGTCAAACACAAGAAAGATCGAAACAGTAGCTAGGTCGAAATGATTGGATGTAAATGGAGTCAGATCCATATGGACCCAACGCATGCACGCACAGATAAAGTAGGAAACGGGCCGCAGCAGATTGGGCCAGGTAATCTCAAAAATACGTTCGGCAAGCTCAATATAAACAATAGGTACTCGGCTCGGCCTCGTATAAGTTCGTTAGGTAGCAAGAAATATATTTTACGTGTTTTTTATTTTTTGTAATCCTATTTCTCGCAGCTAGAAAATAGTGTATTTTTTCTACAAATAAGCTGGCTAGAACTCGGCTCATTTAACTTGGGCAGATTATGAGATCGAATTCGACTTGGCTCGCCGCAAGAAAGAGTCAAGCTTGAACACTTCAAGCTCGTTTACCACTTGCCCAGCATCCATTGATTGGGGAGATGGGTCCCATGAATGGACGCATGGCATCTGTTCACTGGGCAGAGTACTCTCCAAAATTTGGTGATAAATGTGTTTGTCTCTGATCCAGATCAAATTCGACCAGTTGACAAGATATCCAACATGGATACTATCATTAAGATACTCAGTATGGTCCCCCTCTTCCCTACAGCATCCTCAGAGGCTCTCACTTTCCTTAGGGTGTGTGTCCACAGTGGAATTTGTCAAGTTGAAGCAAACACCATACCCTTGTGAAAAAATATTCTCTTCTATGACCAACAACCCCCCTCCCTCCCCCAAAAAAAAAGGGAAGAAACCACTCACATCACATGCTTCAATTGCTCTGTAGTGTTTTGCTTGACAAAGTCGAGCACTACTGACATGGTCATTCTGTAAAAAAATTTACCCGAGGCAGTTCTGTTGTTACTTACAATCATATCGGATCAATGATTCTGGCAGCCCATTAGGTCGCAGCATCTTCTCCTTGGCTCCTTCTGTGTGCTTACTGACCTCCACTTGCATACTACCCAGCACAATACAGCAGAATGAGCAACCAAAAACTCTAAAGTTAGCACCTAGTCTGGGACAAGAACCGGCCAAATCACCACGACAGCAGATCGAGCGATCGGCCGAGTACCTTGCAAAGGAACTTGGACCAATCACCGACAGCCACGTCCCAACCCACTACCTTGAGTCGATTTCATAGATGCAAGCTGTTTTGATCAAATCTGACTTCATAGATGGATTCAGCATGGTTGCTTAATTAATAAGAATCTACCTTTGGATAATTTTTTTTTTTATGAAAAAATATGATTTCAAATCACAAAACCATGTGTTTTATCAGACGTTGATTTTTTAATTACCAAAAGATCCTGGTGATTCAAGTGTTGATCTTCACTAAACAGACAATGCATATCGCATCTAATGGAGCCCAATTTAATCAAAACAGCTAGAAACAATGAAATCCCAAAGAAGGGTACGAAGATAGGGATGACTTAAGGGATGCGTGGATCCGGAGACTCGAGCCACCATCCCTTGTGCAAGCAGCACGGCCCACCATAAAGGAACTGATGATGTCATCGCCACTGGCCACACTGTCAGCCGTTGATCAGCACAATGGATGGTGACGATGGCGTATCACCTGATCTGTTTTCCTACAAGGCCCTTTCTCAGGTCATAAATCAAACTGAGTTTTTAGGAGCAAGTACACCTGGCTGTCACATGAAACGTAACCAAGTGAACTCAAGGAAGTTCATGAAATTGGTCACAAGTTTTCATATACTCGGTCTCGTTTCACATGAAGCCAAACATAACTTTTCACACATCGGGACTCAGGCTGGTGTCAAGATAGGTGTCTGGCCATGCAATGTGAGCTACCCAGCCAAGCTAGTACTTGGTACCACTTAGCTCCACTAAAGCAGACAAGTCACCTAACTGCATGTACTTGGCTAAGTATATATAGTGCAAGCTAAATCAAGTTCCATCATACAAACATAAAATTGAACTCTGATCGAGCTTCCTTGGTCGATTCGAACTGCAGATTCATAATCTATTCGAATCGCAGATCCATCACATGACACCTCGCCCAAGCTGGTTTGAACCAAGTTGGCTGGTCCTTGTAAACAACTTACCCTATGAACTTGAGTATCTTCCCTGTCTCATCCTTAATGGGTGAAATGGTGAGGAGATTCCAGAAGGGAGTGCCATCCTTCTTGTAGTTGAGCAGGCGGCCACAGTAACTGGTTCCTGTTTGGAGGGCCGTTCTGATCTTTGCAACATCTTCTGGATCTGTTCCTGCTCCTTGGAGGAAGCGGCTGCCACACAGTTCATCCACAGGAGATGTGTCAGTGCTCTTAACCAATGCACCATATTTTCAAACCACATAGCTTCAAAACTTACTACTAATGTTTGGATTTGGAATCCCTTTCTACCAACTTTCTTTCACCTATAGCAAGGGGAAAACGGATTTTAATGGAATTTGGATTCCAATTCCACAAATCCAAACATACTTTAGAGGAGAAAAAAAAATGAGTACCAAAACTGGTTAGAACTGCAATGGATTGGATTTGGGGTTTCTTCTAACCGAGACAGAAATCCATACTGATGCAATGACTTGTGTGTGTGTATATATATATATGTGCATCTGGATCGAGTAGTTAACTCCGACCACTTGGATTCTAACCTTGACTTGAGTCTGCTTAGAATCAAGCTCTTATAAAAAAAGGACCTGATATATTTTGGGGTTTGGATCCAGGCATCCCGATGCCCATCCTGGACTTTGGCCATCCAGCCCGAACCCAACTCGAGCGACTACACTTTCAATTATATCCAAGGTTCTAAATGTTTATATTCTTTTGGATAATCCTAAATATTTATATGATGCAAATTATAATATCATTGTTTCAATGTCTATGATAAGTTGATATCGTACAATGCCTTTTTCACTTAATGGTGACGTTCTCATAATAGTCAGTTGCTAAGTTCGACTTATTTTCACAAAATCATTTGTATTTGCCAAAATTTTCATCCTTCAAAATAGCCAGACCATAGTAATTATATGAAACGACAAAATTTTCATTACTTAATAAAAATATATTGCATTTAAAGAGGTGGATGAAAAGGGGCATAAAAAAACGAGCTACAAGAAAATCAGCAAATAATATGTAGAGTTTAATTTCTTGGTTTTCTGTAAAACCAAGATATAGTACAGAACTATCATATTCAAATCCAAGAACCAACATGATTTGGACTCCAGATTCGACCATAATTGAATTTATATTACAGTTTTCTTTTCCTTTTAAGTGTCGTCCTTTGAGGGGGCGTTTGCATGTCACGGAAGGGCGTGCCGCGGCACCCCCTTCTATGGAAACCCCCCAGCGCCCCCCTCCCCGGGAGGCAGCATGTATTTTGGGCGGTTTCCGTTGTTTGATTCGTTACTGTGGGCCCCCGCAAAAACGCACGCGATGAGTTTCCACGAAAAACACCCATTTTCCGTGACACACAAACGTACCCTAAATGTTACTCTGAAAGAGTCCGTCATTCCTTTTTTCTTTGCATCATTTGGAAAAACTAAAATCGTTCCATAGTGTTATTGGGAAGACTGTCTCCGAAACCGGAAAACTCGGTTGCAAGCTTCATTCGATCAATCTGACTCCATAAACATTTAACACAGTTCATTTATTAGGAAACACACTTTGGATCGAGTGATTTTAATGCGAAATTTTGATTTTTTATTTTTATTGTGAAACTCTAATGAATTGTGAAACAATGATTTTTTAAGCTCTTGAAAAATTGCCCCGACAGCAGAATCGAACGATCTAAAGCATGTTTTTGACTAAACAAACCAAGTAGTTCATATCCATAGGGTTTGATCCAAAACCATGGAAATGTGAAAAAACGAGTTGTTTCTACCAGAAAGTAAGGTACAGTCCGGTAGCCAGTATTTCCTGTTTTAAACAGAGTTTTGCTAAGTATGGGCCGGATAATCCTGGATCTATACCTAAACCCAAACCCAAACCGAAACCCAAATAGAACAGTGTCCAGTTCAAAACCTGGTCGGACTCGGACCCACATCCAAATCCGTTCAAACCCCAGAAAATCGCAGTGACCAATCAAGTTGAAGACGGATAAATATTATTCCCTGCCCCCACGTGGCAGTTCACTGCCAGTACGGGTTTCTGTAGGGAGATCCCTGATCTCTGCAAGATCTCGATCTTTAAAGTCACCACTCACCAAAATACCGGACCATACAAAACACAGAAATTTGCCATGAGTGCAGTGATTTTCTGTGTTTTGTATTTTATATAGAAAATCGATGCAAGCTGTGATGATTTTCCATTTTTTTGTGTGGCCCGAGTACTTTGTAATGTACTCTGGCCCAATCACCTAGCCGCACCTAAAATTCCACCATTCTCTGCTTCTCACGCCGGCCAATTTGGATCTCAACACAAAGATCCTGTTTTCCGAAAACCTTTGCAGTTCCTTTCAAGAACTCTGAAGATCCCGAAACTCCCAGGAACAATCAGAAAAGCACCATCCATCCGACTCGGACGAGTCGATTCCCGATACGAAACGGAGAGAGAGAGAGAGAGAGAGAGAGAGAGAGAGAGAGAGAGAGAGAGAACGTACCAGTTGCGGCCGATGACCTCATTGGACGTGTATCCCGTCATCTTGAAGAAGCCGGCGCTGGCGTAGAGGATCGGATAGTCCGGCTTTGTGGCGTCCGAGACGACGAACGTCTGCTGGAAGGCGGAGAGCGCGTCCTTGAGGTCCCGGGACACCCTGGGCAGCCCCTTGCCGTTGCCGCCGCCGCCATCCGACTCCTCCGCCGACGAGCGGGTGGAGTTGGCCGAGTTCCTCTGCGACGACGGCCCCGCCGCCCTCGCCTCGTCCCCAGACTTCCTCACCGCCACCCCCTGCGGCTTCCCCGTCTCCTCGTCCGTCTTCAGCACCAGCCCCCACTCCGCCACCCTCCTCGCCATCCCCACCTCCGGCGACCCCTTTTCCTTCTGCCACACCTTGTCCAGCTCGTCCGTCCTCACCACAGTCCCGGTCTTCCACTCGTCCGAGACCTTCTTCCCACCGACGACGTTGGTCTCCTCCTTGATGGCCATCCACGCCCCGGGCTCCTCCTCCTCCCTGTGGGGACAGGAGTAGTCGGGAGACCATCTCGACGGGAAGGTCGTCCTCTGAGCCGGAGAAGACGTCGGTCGCGAGAAGGACGAAGGGTTGAACACCTCCAGAGAGCCGCGGGCGTCTCGTGGAAGTTGGGGTATGAGCGAGGTTGGCTCCGACCTGAAGACGGGTGCTGGCTGCACGGGCTGCCGTGGCAGCGGCGAGCCATCTGGATCAGAACGATCCGATTGATCCATTTTTTTGGTTGAATGCAGATAAGTGCAGTCTCTCTTTTTCTTCTGCAAGCCTTCCTGCGAGTCAGAGCCACAAGAAATAAATAAGGATGAGCCACCTTTTTTCTTACTTTTTGCGCAGCTAGAGGTTCTGTAATTCTTCAGTGTATGACGATGGGTGACCCCACACTCCTCCCACGGTTATTGTGGGTCGTCCGATTTCGGCGCCCATGGGTTGAGATGGCTGTCTCATTCACGATTTATGAGTGACAAGTCCATGGTAGGGATCCTATCTATGGGACAATTATAGGGTCAGATTTTTATTCTAGGGCATTGAATATATGTTACGTGGATCTCATATTATTGTAGTAAGAAGTTGACAAATTTGGTTTTTTACAATTGATTGTTATCACACCCGCCTGGGTCGCGCCCTTGAGTTGGGAAGCGGATCAGGTCATGCTGAAAATGAGCGTTTTTGCTCATGCTGACACCGTGGCCATCCGATTTGCATTTTAAAAAGCTCAAAAGTCAACAAACCCACGTGGCATTCATCCAAAATGCAAACAGACGGTCACGATGTCCGCACGAGCAAAAACGCTCATGTTCAGCATGACCTGCGCCCCCTTGAGTTGTAGCAGGTCTTGGGAGAAGGTGCTGACCCCTTCCTCCCAGGTTCGATTCTCACTGTAGGCGACTTTAGCTGATGGGCTCCACAAGGGCTTAGGTGTTGGTGACCCCACTCAGGGGTTTATCTTGCAAGACGGCAGGCCCATTAAGTGACCCAGTTCTCGGTGAGGGTGGGTCGTCATAAAAAATTATATATAAATAAAAAAGACAATTGATTGTTATATTTTCAAATATCAAAAATAACCTTGGGTGTTACTCCCAACTCACTCACTCAGACTTGTAGTGAAGTGGCGTGGAAGAGCAACGTGGAAAAAGAATCTAGTAATTCAGATCGGATCTAGCTTAAAACGGTCCACTAGTCTCTTGCCATTCTTTTATATTGGTTCCATGAAGGATAGATTATCCACATTACTGTGATTACCAATACAAGCATTTAAGAACTACTCTTTAAGAGGAAAAACAAAGTGTTGGAAAATACTTGAAGGGCAGTAGCTATGTCGTTTTTAGATACTTTTGGTAATTTGGATCTCAATGAGATTCATGCTACCTCGTCTCACTTCTTAAAGAACCGGTACCTTACAATGCCATTAGGAGCAAAGTCCGATTCATGTCCCTTTCCCCAATTAGACTGTCCATGTTGTCGGTAGGACATGCATGGTGACCACTACTCTCGAACTATGGGTACAACCTACCATTTAGGCCGTCCATGGGCACCAATCATGATGATTGGCACTTAGCCAACCATGTTACAATACAGTGTCTCCCTCACTAGATCCAAGTGAAGGAAACTACAAAAAACTCATGACTAGAGAACTCATTGTTGATACAGAGTCATCTTCCACCATCCATACCCGAGAAAAGAGCTGTAGATACTAAAACCATATAAAACTAGAGATGATATTTGTAAAGAATTCATATTATGTATGTCACAGGGACACGCCATTTTTGGCTGTGGGTTCATGATGACACGAGTGGACATGTTCAGACACACTGACACATACGGCATTATTTTAATATCTTTAAATAATATTTTATTTTTATTTCAATAAAAAACTATTTTTAATATTAAAATATTCAAAAATGTTTTTTACTGATTAAAAATTTTAAAAACTCTGTGTCATCGTGTCCCAGTTTTGAACAATTTTTTGAACTTTCAAGTGGAATCAGAATGTCCGCGTCCTTGAGTCCACGAATCACTGTGACATACCATTATATGGAGAGAGAGAGACAGAGAGAGAGGTGAGAATGAAAGGAGTGGAAGGCAGTCTTGTTTCCATAATGGCCTCAAAACTGATATTTGGAGAAACACTATCACCATGAGCAAATTCTTAGGATGATCGTATTTTAGTCGCACATCTCGGATCTCGAGTGATCGAGAAACTTGTATAGGCCCCATCACTCTCACGGTTCTCAAGTGACATGTGCCGTGGGATGATCGGTAATATTCAACATGACACTAATCTGGCCTCAAGTAAAACCCTAGCCCCGGTGGTCCAACTCCAAACACTCCACTCCAGCAACAAAACAAGGACTTCGGCTCCCTGACGATCAGGCTAGGGAGAACTAGAGCTGGTAATCAAGCTGAACAAGACAAGCTTCAAGTGCTCAAGATCCACTCATTCTTGTGGCGAGTCGAGACTAGTTCGTGCTTATAATCATCCTGATTTAAACGAGCTGAGTTTGAACTAACTTTATTATAAAAAAAATACATTACTTGCTGAGCATATTTTACGAGTTTGAACAAGATCTTTATGAGCCATGAGCAGCTCGGCTTGTTTCCCAGCCCAAGGGAGAACGGCCCGACGATCTATATGGGTCGGATCGCAGTCTACCTAATAACCCACTCCCCAAGGGCATTCCTATCATTCTGAAAAAAAAAATCAACAGGCCTGCTGAAACCCAGTTTAACGTTAAAAATCGCTTCCAAATTCAGGAATATTTTCATTTTCCCATTAGCGCCTGCGTTTCGTTCGGGGCAGTGAATTCCGCGGAAGTTGCTTTCCACCCAGCGGGCAATTCCACGGGATTTCCCCTCTCCCCCCACCCCCACCCCAACCAAAAAAAAAACTGATCATCGAAAGACCGAACTACGTGCTTCTTGAGAGACGCAACGCCGTCGAGAACTCGCTGCATGCTAGATCTATTCCCCACAATAGACGTTCGCAAACCGAACCAATATTTAATCTTGTTGAAGCATAATTAAAATCATTCGCACGCAAAAATCAAGGCCAAATATATTGGGAAAAAAAATTAACATTTCTTCTGTTTTTTTTTTTTCTGACCTCATTTGTGCACATAACAGAAGTTTCCAACCTTGAGAAATTAACAGAAGTTAGGCTTCTCCTCGCTCCATCAGTAATGAAGTACGCTTAACAACAAAACCACGACTTAAGAAAGGGAAAACCAAAAATGGAAAAAATACCAATGATCCACGAAAGAAAGCTTCGAGATGATCGCTGAGCTTCAAATCGAACAAAACACTCAAATACAGCGAGGTTTTCCCCCAAAAAAAAAGACCGAGAAATGAATCAGAAACTCTGGTTCCACGTATATGCGCGCAACAGAGTTGAAAAAACAAAAAGAAAATAAAATAAAATCAGAATAGGAAAAGAAAATCTCTAAATTTCAGCAAAAAAACTCAACATGCTAAACCTAACAATTACACTGAAGGCTTCTCCGAACTAAGAACGCCGTTCATCGAACCAAAAAAACCCTTAAATTCGACGTAAAATCCCCAATCGACGAACAAATAAACCATCAAACGTCACAAGCAAGAAAAATCACAAAAAAAAGAAGGAAGAAGAACCAGAATTCGTAGATCAAACCAAAGATCCGCAAGAAAAAAGTCGAAAAGGAAAGAAAAGAAGAGGATTCGACAGGGGAAGAGCAAGATTATACCTTTTCTCCTCCTCTGCCGCAGCGCTCTGCTTCTCTCGGGACTAATGCTGGCGGCGAATCTTAAGGATCGATTGCTCTCTCAGAGTGATAGAGAAAGGAACGTATCGGATAGAATCTAGATGGAGTTTATAGAGAATGAGAATGAGAGAGCTCACTGGAACGCTCTACTGGAGTGAAAACAAGCACATGACAGACCCATGCCTCACTCTGCAGCGTCCAGCAAGGACCACGAGAGGTAAATAGGTTTTTTGGGAACTCGGATTTATCCGCGATGTCCGTGGCGGTAAAAAGTTCTCTTCGGCGCTTCTCCAGGTAAATAATTGGACATCGCAAAACCGAAAGGGGAAGGAGAACGAGAAGATGAAACCGTCTCTGAAAATCTGAACGTGGGTTGTTGTTGTATGATGAATGTGGAGGGAAGCAAGTGGAACGCATCTTGGACAGAACGAAAATTACGAAAATTTCCTTTATGATCCCAACACTTTTATCTGGAAACCTCTGTAAAAAATGAAAAAAAAAAATTAAAACTTGAAAAATGCTTGGAACGAAAAAATTGTCAAAATAAAATTTGATGTCTTCCCGGATATTTACATCCCTAATCGAAATAATAATATCGCAATAGTTTAAAAAACCAAACATTTAAAATGCTTCATAAAATCGATAAGTCTATGGTGCAAATGTGCTTACAGTGTCAATGAGTGGAAAGTAATAGGCACAAATTGTTTTTACTAAACCTAACCCTACAGATGTGTTCAGCTTAGCCAATTTGTTAATGTTCAACCCTTCGTTGATATTTTAATCACTAATAAACCCCCGCCAAAGAGACCATGTAAATCAAATTTGTATGCTTAGATTTATGGAAAGTTATTGTTTTGTACAGTAAATATGATGCATTTTTCAAAAAAATGCCTCACAATTTTTATTATTCTTCTCATGTCTAAAATCACAAATATCTAGTTTTAAAATAACTTTTTTTATCTGGAAGATAGATTGTTCGGTTGTTCCAGTATGCGAAGTATGCATCTATTATGATTTTGGAGCTTAAAAATGTGAACCTCAAAAGGGTTTTTGACTCTGATTCAAAATAAAAAAAAATTATACCCTTATGTCTCAGCTTTTCAACGATAATAAAAATGCAGGTTTTGGATGTCGGAGTGAAAAAATATAGACTTGAGAACGACTATTCTACAAAAAATATATATGCAATTTTTACATATATTTTTCATGATTTTCTTTTAAATATATGTGGAGTTCCTCCTATATATGCAATTTTCTCCTAAATGTATATGATTTTCTCTTATACATGTGATTTTTTTCATATATATATATATATATATTTATAAAATTTCTCTTAAATATATATAATTTTCTTCTTTATATGTGATTTTTTTCTTAAATATATATGATTTTTATGAACGAAAAATTGTATATATAAGAAAAACTCCATGTAAATTTAAGAGAAAATCACATATATAAAAAAAACTCCACATATATTTATGAGAAAATCATATATATATATATATATGTGTGTGTTGCATGTCTGCACAAAACCTTTTTTTTTTTTTTGGTTTGCCGAGTGGTGCAACATTGATTTTGTCCCATTCCAGAACCATTGGTGTAAAAGCTGTCATGGTGAGGACAGTATTTTGCTATTGTGCCAGGACTCCAAAGCCATTGACTCGCGTATGTGTGTCAGAAGAAATGCTTGTTTAGTGTAAGTTTTAGCCTAGCCTGGTCTGGGTCTGAGACCAGACCCCTGAGAGGAATAGGGTTAGGGATGTAAACCGTTTGGATTCAGACTGAATGTGTCCAATACTAGATCTGACTAGTTGGATGTTGGCTAAACTAATTCAGATTCAGATTTGAATCCAGATGGTGAAAAGCTAATACCATATTGACATTTTTACATGCAATCGGATTCAAATATCCATCAACCGTTTGATTCAGTCGCAAAAAATAAAATCCATGTCGGCATTTGATTATAATGGGGTATGGTTTTGGCTTGCCAGATCCTAGCTACTAGACGGAATTGGTTTTGGTTGTACATCGGACAAAATCCAATCCCTTGATATCCCTAGATTGGTTGCTGGACCGGCCAACAGGGTGTGCTCGAGCTCAATCTTGAGGGACTCATGATTCTATTGAATCTTGTCGAGCCACTTGGGCTGAGTCTGTCAATGCTGGGCTTGGATTCTACGCACCGTCATTCAATTAGGAGTCACTCGGTTCGATTTTATAACTCGGAGTCACTGAGTCTGTCAATGCTGAGCTTGGCCCCAGTTAGGGTTAGTTCTTGCCATTCTCTAATAAGCCAGACGTCTACTGATGCTTGAGGTAGATTCGTTTGCCTCAGCTCAATATTTGAGTTGTAGAACACAATTAACTAAGTTGAATCAGAGGAATTGCATACTGCCCAGGTTCGTCATCAACATATATCAACTTTGCAAACTTGCATTTAAAACACATCTTTTTATAATCTGTGAAAACGTCCTCAACCATTGTCTGGCCACCCGGTTGGTAAACCGTTGAGGTCTCCCCATCTTAAACTTTGCAGTAAGGGATGCCACCTGTGGGTTTCGAACTTGTGCAACATTCAAAAATCATCCCTATAGCAGATGGGTGAAGCCCTGTAGGCAAGTAAAACACATCTTTTTACTTTACAAAGTCGCGCGCACAAGATATTTTTGTGCATAGCCTACTACAATAACTAGGGATGACAGTGGGGCGGGGGACAAGGTCTCTACCCCCGCCCCACCTCAAGATTTTATCCTCCACCCCCGCCTCCATCCCGGGCGGGGAATGGATTTTATCCTCCATCCCTGCCTTCATCCCCGTTTCATGTCCTCCATCCCCGGTTCAAACGGGGATGAGGCGGGGCGGGGCGGGAATATTGCGGGGAAAAGTGGTCGGGACGGGGCGGGGCGGGGAAAAGTGCACGTCCATCCCTACCTCCACACCCGGACGGGGATGGATTTTAACCTTCGTCCCCACTTCCATCCCCGTTTCATCCCCGGTCGAAACGGGGCGAGGCGGGGCCTCGCTTTCCCCCGGTCCACTGCCATCCCTAACAATAACCAGGGTTGAATGAGATAGCTGGATGGTTAGGTTGCACTATAATAACTGAGGGTACTAAGTTTGAACCCCGGTTATCTCTTAGCTCGCTTATTGCAAAAAAAAATTTTTTTGCACTAATCCCACCATTTTCATTTGAGTGCATGAAATGGAAACCTTGCAAATGGTGCCCCAAGTAGAAAAGGGAGTCCATGAACTTGGTCATGTCTCAGTTGAGGGCCCATGGGGTTGCCCTTGGAGACAAACTAGAACAGCTATGTTTTCCAGGCAATACGCAAACTCCCAAAACAACATTCATGGAAGTAAGTGTTTCTGCTCCTTTCGTTGGCTTCCAAGTTGGCTATTGAGACATTACCTCAGTTCAAGCCGTAGGGTATTCCAACGAGGCCCCTTTGTCCTTTAGTTAGGAACTGTCCCTATCTTATCTCTTAGAACATGGTGCCGTCGCACATTGAGTTCAATGACAAACTTCGAGTTTTGTCACTCAATTTCCAAAAACTGGGTTCTCTTTAGTGTTTGTGTGTGTGTGCAAGTGTTCACGCTTTTGCGTGTATGCTGTGTCCATGCATGTGTTTGTTCACTCATGTATGTGTGTTTGCATGCATTAATCCATGCTCTAATTAATTTACTCAATTTTTCATATAGCTGCTTGAAAACTAGAAGATAAGATTGGAGTTAATGCAATTGGTAAAAAAGTTGGTCAAACTGTCATGGTGGACGTTTGGAAACTGGTAGTTGGGATAAGTGTTTATGTATTTGGAATGGGAATTGAGGTATTCTTTCCTTTGTACTCTAAAAAATGGAATTGACAGGTGGTAGCTGTCAAATCTATGATTTGACAGCTGTTACTATTTTCAAATGCCTAATCTCAATCCAACTACCAGTTTTCAAATGGAGGCGCTACTTTGTGTGCCTACAACATTGATTATTGCTTGCATGTCAACTACATTAGAACCCGATTGTTGATGCCGATGGGTATCCATTACCTGATTGAAAATTAGTATAAATATGGATAGGATTGTAAACGGATCAGGTTTGAGTTAAGCCAAGCCAAGTAACTCAAATTTGGGCCCACCAAAGCAGGAATTTGCTTTTACTCATCCCCCGTCTTTATACCCCTCTTAAAACTTATAATGCAAGTTGTTTTGATCGAATCTGACCACATAGATGAAATCAATTCGGTCAATTTAAAATGAATCAACCCTTAGATAGTATTTTTATTTTAAATATAATTTTTAAATCACAAAATTTTGTGTTTTGTCAACCATCAATTGTTGAACTGCCAAAAATCCTACATGAAAATCAGATTTAGGCAATTTATATGTCAATCTTCACTAAATGGATGAATCACATCTATGGACTCTGATTTGATCAAAACTACTCACATCAATTAAGTCTCAATGAGGGGTATAAAGATAGGGATGACATAAGTGATGAGTGAAACCGATTTGCTGAAACTAGGGTCAAATACGCTTATAGGTTTCATGCACTTTTAGCCATGAAGTGGATTTAGCCCGGGCTTTAATTTCGTTTACATGTAAAATTTTAAAAGCTTTCAATAATTGTGATCTTTATTTTGTGTATGTGTGTGTCATTCGACGCAATTAGCATTTGTAGGGTAAGTCCTAGGAATAGTTACTCAATACATCTCGCAACCAAAATTTTTTATCATGTCCATGTACTTGTGGGTGATGCATATTGTGTATACTTAGATACCTAATTTTTTACTATGCCTAATTGATAACATCATTGGAAAGTATTTTCTCAAGTTCTAACGCGAAAAACCCAAAAACTAGTCATTTTCTACTTTAATTTAGGGAAAATCCTAAAAAAAGTCAAGTATTATCCTTAGAATCTTAAGAAAATCTCACCAAATATAAAAAATACCCAAAATAAAATAAATTCCTTAATTTTTAGGCAATAAAATAAATTCCTTAATTTTATGTTGTTGCCACGCTATCTGTGCACAGGCTTTTGCTTTTGCAGCTACTTTCTGTTCTTTACTACTTTCTGTCTTTTCTGCTTACTACCTTTATTTTACTGTCGTGCTTCAGTGCACAAGCTTGCTTTTGCATTTACTATTTCTATATTTGCTTTGTCGGCGCGCTTTAGTGCACAGGCTATTGCTTTCGCATTATTGCTCTTTGTCTTTTCTTGCCGCCGCACTCAGCACACAGACTTACATTTTTGGTACTTGTGACTCCTTAAATGCAAGTCTCACTGGGCATACAGGAGCGTGTACCATTTTCGCTCTTTTTAAAGAGACACGAATTTGCATACAAGCGCTTTAGTCTCGAGAAGAGGTTTTCTTGCATGGATTCCAACTTCTCGAGTACGCAGTCTTGCAAAGCAAAGCTAGAAATTTTTGTTGGTTGTGAATTGGCAACTAGTTTTTCCCCAAGTGAGTGCACTTGGAAGAAGTGTTTCTGATCCATGGCGATCCGAAATTATCCAAGTTGTTTTCTGTTTTGCAAGACTATGCATGTCAAATTTGAATTATTTACATTATGTCCTTGTGAAACTCTGAGATGGGTTATCCTTTGAGAAACCCATGCCCCTATCATCGTAGTCATACTTTTAGACAAGTACGGTATGTTTGTACTATGATGAGTAGAATGAGAGGTCTGTGGTAATCTCGAAGTATGCGAATGGCACATTGTGGAAATCATTTACAAAGATGTTTCACCTTCACAGGCAAGATGCTCGTATTGGTTTAAAGGACCAAAGCATGTCAAATGTAAATTAAAATGATTATATTATTTCTTTCATAACACATTAAAGTTGCGGGTTTTCTTTTAGAAACTCATACTCCTCTCATTGTAGCCATACTTTTAGACAGATACAATATGTTTTTACTACGATGATTGGATGAGAGGTTTATGGTAACTTCACAACATGCAAAGAAGCAATAATGAAATGAAAATCATATAAATGGTGATGATTCACCTTCATGGGCAAGATGCTCGAGTGGATTGAAAGACCATAATATGTAGAATAGATCGTTAGTTAAATAAAACCAGATGCACTCATTCGCCCGCTATTTTCCGTCAAGGAAGATGATGTGATAGAACCAAAATTCTGATGGATAGGTTGTTAACACTCACCTCTCGGGCAAATGGCTTGGTATCTCCAGTCATCGGAGTTAGGGGACGATACTACCAAAATTTATCCTAGGTGGTAGATATCATAGACTTCTGCAGAAGTTGGATGCAGCCTTTAAGGAATTCTCTCTCGGTAACTGGCCGTCTCCTTAGGAGCGGACTCAGCTAGCTACCTCGGGTATTGAAAATACATAGCATAATAAACCCCTTGATTAGTCTCAATTGTTTCTACATTTCGTGCCTTGTGCATACCCACAGTCTAGCTAATATCGAGACAAAAGTTATCATACTCACATTACTATTGAATCTAGATTTGTTAATGTTAACTTAAAATTGAATTGCGTATTATGAATAAATTTGATGCATATGTTAGATTTATTCACAATACTTGTGGTTGAGCCTCTTATGTTAATTAACTGTTTATCGATGTTAATTAACTGCTTATAGCTTGTAACTATGAATTGCTTACCTTGTGATAGTTAACTGCTTATTTGCTTGTGTAATCAATTGCTCATGCTAGTTATAGCTTATTACTTGTTAAAATTGCTTAACATGTTAGAATAGCATGTGTTGCTTAATTTTGCTCTATATTATTCTACTTGTGCACCTACCAGTTTTTCATAAAACTGTCTCATTTTATGGGTACAAGTGATGATTAGGTTTACGAGATGGGCGATGACACGATTCCAAGATGACTTCAAGATCCCACTGTTTCTGATAATGTTTCGCGTTTAGGATACATTTTGAAGTTTTGCATTTTGTATAAGGGTTTCTTCAGAAAATCTTATTTTTTATATAAAATCTTTATTTTTCTTTTAATGCATATAGTTTTCTGAATGTTTTGCAAAGATTCAATTCAGTGTGAAATAGAGGTTTTTACGCTAAGCCCAAGGTTGTAGACTTTTGTCTTTTCTTTTCTAAGAATTGTTTCCTCTGATTCAAAAACTTTGAAAAATAAAAGATTTTCTAGTCTATTTCAAATATTTTAAAAGATTTACAAGTTTGAAATTTTGGGGCATTACATCCAATCCCATGGATGACAAACAAGATTGTCATCCAGTATATTAGACAACAATCAAGTTTGCCATCCAGCCCCTTGGAGAGCAAACCAATTTGCCATCCATTCTTTATGATGACAAACAAATTGTCATTTGTTCCGAGGATGACAATTTGCTTTATCGTTCATCTCATCGAACATAGTGATAAGCCTTAGAGATGTGTGTCCCAATCATATTCAAACTCCTCCTGCTAGTTTTCAAATTGGATTCTTCTTGGATGAGCTCTATCCCACTTTGAAATAAACACAAATCTATTTGGGTTGGATTCGAATCCAGAAAGCCTTCGATCTATATCTCATTCATGATTCTTATAAATAAAGGTTGACCCCTAGAACCATATCATCTGAACATTCTGTATCTGAGTGTTGGCCCTAGAGATAGCAAGTCATAACCTTACCCTAAATCTGCCCCTCTCTCGATCCCTAAACAACTATACCCTATGTGAAGGTACTGCTAATCAGAAAAAGCCAGTAAAAGCCTGAAAGGCAAATGAACCCTAGAGTCTGAAAAAGTTGATTTTCATATCAATATGTTCATTTATTTATTTTAGTTTCTATATTCAATCTGTTTCATCAGTGCTCATACGCATTTCATTTGATTTGCATATTACATTTCATGGGGAGTTGGAATCTCCAGTCTGAATCTTCTCATTGAAAAGCTTCAAACTTCAAATGTTGAAACCTACTCCTACTTTACCTTCTCGCAAAGAAAGACGATAGAGGCTTGAAACAGATGTCTCGTATCTTTTAAACGAATTTGAAAAGGGTTTTGCAAAATTCAAGTGAGTCCATTTTATTTTACCATAAAATTTTTGTTAGCAATTTTTGGCAATCATGGTGGAATTCTATATTTTGTGATTTTTCGTAGTTAGAAGTGGGTCTTAACGAAGCAAACACCAACGAAATTCTAGCATTCTTGGTTCAGATGACAAACAATCTTTCCAGTTTAGATCTTTGTTGTTTGTAGTCTCTGTTGTCCGAAAAGACTGTTGTATGTAGAGCCTTTGGTCTGCAGACCCAAAATACATAGAGTTGGCCATATGTAAACCCCCGATCTATAGGGTTTGTCATTTATAAACCCCTAATCTACAAAGACTTCCATTCGTAGAGTCAGTTGTTCGCAGAGCCAAGATCTGCAGGGTTTGTCATTTATAAACCCCTAATATGCAAGGTATGTCATTTGTAAACCCCCGTTTTGTAGTGTTTGCTATCTGTTGACCCTAATTTGTAAGTTTGTCATTCACTGTTTTGCTGTCCATAGGCATTGTTGTTTGTAGGAATTGTCATTTGTAGGAATTATCGTCTATTGTGAAATAGTGAAAATCTCAATTAGCTTTATATGGCTGCCTCAATTGCTTTTTGAAGAGGTTTTGTTTTGGTTTTTTAATCCCGAATATAGGTCTTTTTGTATTAAGTGCATGCATGAATATTAGATTTAGGTTTTATCATATTTTAAAAATACTTGCTATAGAGAATTCATGTCACTTGGAAAATAGGAAAATACAACCTCTAATAAGTTGGGGTTCTGATTGAAACCTTGTTTAATTCGTTGTGTACTTTTTGTATTTTTATTACTTCTTTTTTTAAGATCAGAGCCCCTCTTTTATTTGGATTTTCAAAAATCTCATGTTTTATCGGATCTTGAGATCCTTCCACCAGTACCTTTAAATTATTAGCTTGGGTACATCAGTGGTGGTACCTTAAAGTTAAATAATCTTTACGTCAATACTTTTAAGTTGTTAGCTTGGGTATATCGACAATAGACCCATGATGGATCCCTGAAGAGACCTCATAGATCCATTGAGTGATTTTTAAGAGGAAACTAAGGTACCCATTGTTTTTTAAAACCTCATGTTACATGTTTTGGCCTCAGTTTGAACCATTATTTGTGGTATCATGAATGTCCAATTTAAAACCTAAAAAACAAAATCTCAATCCATTTCTGAAGCGTGACCTTTGAAGAGTCCTACCTAAGGTATGCCACCACACATGATGAAAAATATCATCTTTGATGAGAGTTCTGATGAAAAGACTCATGTTGATGTCCCTGGTGAGCTTAAGGACAATCAGAGAAAAGGAAAAGCTCTGACAATCCTAGAATTGAGCTCATGCCGGCATTCATGTCATTTCCACAAGGATTGTCCTATGAAATATGAGTTAGACAATTCAAGCATCAATGAGCCCATAAGGAGATAGCGCTTGAGGACCCCATGTGTCAAAACTTTGTCCAAAGAGAGAAACTTATTTGCAAAAATAAAGCGGCATGTTGAAGAGGTTGAGAACATGATAAGAAAAATTAGAGGTGGGAAGAGTATGAGCAGGCTTAGTCGATAGAAACAAAAAGAAGGGTCAATTGAGTCCAAAAACATGAATACGAGAGAGGCTATAACCCGTGTAATGAATTCGAGTTGTCTGATTGGACAAAAAAAGTCCATAGACCCCCATTGACCCATTGAGTCCAAACCACATCATTGGAGTCAAATATAAAAATAAAATCTCTAGAAGACATGGTCATAGACATGGATCAGAAGGGATACTCCCTAGAGAAGTTTTTACCTAAAGCGTGTGATGATGGTAATAAAGATACTCCCCCAAAATTTTGAAGTTCAATAAAAAAGAGAACCAAAGAACTCACATAGCCTTATTCATGGGAAATGCATCCAAATATCGAAACAATAATAGGAGGTTGATCAACTGGTTTCTTAGAAGTTTGTAGGGAGAGACACTAGAATGATTCGTCATCCTAAACCTTCAACAGGTCAAGGAGTTTAAACATATCATCAACCTTTTCATTAATAGGTTCTGCTTTAATCTTGAAGCACTCCCCATTGTAAGTCAGTTATATGACTTAAAGAAAAAGAATGATGAGAGTACCCATCAGTTCATTACTAGATGCTAGTTTATGTCCTAATCATCATTATAGACAACTTTTCTAAACATTTAAAGAGCTTAATCAATATGTCTAAGGTTGAAACCTATGTCAAACTCCTTATAATGGCTATCACTTTTGATGTCGGCATCAAAAGAGTAGTGTATGATAGTTTTTGAAGCATAACAATGAGAACAATGTCTACAAGAAGTCAGATTTTTCTAAAGAGCAGGTTAATGCAATTCAAACCTCGGGACAAACTGCTAATACGAATAACAATCAATGCCAGAAGGTAGGCAACCAAAGAATCTCCTCAAAGAAATCAAACGTAAATGGGAATGGGTATGGCAGCAACCCAAAATGGACCAAGGACCGAAGGTTTATAAGGTTCAAGCAAACTTGTTCACAAGTCCTAGATCTTCTGCTTCATGATGGTTTGGTGAAGTTGCATGAGGTGTTCGACCCACCACAAATGAAAGGTAAAGATCCGTCCAAATATTGTTTATATCATTTAGTTATAGGCTACAACACCGAAGAATGTATCATTCTCAGGCACATTATACAATATAACATCGCAAGTGGTGAATTGTTTGTCAATGAAAAACAATAGAATCAAGGCAACAATGATATGAGCATCTTCAAAAGCCTTTCACAGATAA
The DNA here is from genome assembly GCF_984573655.1 of Nuphar pumila. Lineage (NCBI taxonomy): Eukaryota > Viridiplantae > Streptophyta > Magnoliopsida > Nymphaeales > Nymphaeaceae > Nuphar > Nuphar pumila. The sequence goes on along the minus strand of NC_143260.1, from coordinate 95,230,900 downwards.
CAACACAAAAGAAGAAGTCCAAACTTGCGAGCCAAGGAGAATTGGCTTCCAGAAAAGGCCATTGAGTGAGAACTTTCTACCAACACAATGGTTTGCATTCACCGAAGTCCTCACTTATAACACAAGTCTTTATAAACTTTCTATAACTCTTCAAGTGTATTACCAAGGAGGAAGGAGGGCAGAAGCAAGACATATTCCACATGAGAGCCAAGAAATTTTATGGGAGATCCCTCTTATAAGAGTATTTCGCTTGGATTTACCCAACAATAATAACATTAGGGTTCCTCCCCAACGTCCTATGACAAAGACATTATCATAAAAAAGGCAAACTCCATGTACTTTCTCTTTTGAAGAACCTCCCAGAAGGTGATACGAGTTAGGTCACATACTAAAAAAATGTCTACCAACCAGAAGTCTTGAGGAGAGCCTCACCCTTAATGCCTCACCAAATTACCTCTTAGCCCAAATTCAACAAGAAAGTTTTAGAGAAATCCAAAGATATAGTATAAAGAAAGTATACTATTAAAACTCATATGGCCAAGACACATGCTAATATCTTAATATTGGAGTTGATCTGGGTGTCTGATGAACACCGAAAGGTAGTATAAGAGATTTTGAAGAAGGTCAAAGTTCCCCCAACACCCAGCTTGAAGGACTGACAACCTTAATTTCTCAAGTCATGAATCAAATGTTTGTTAACTTCTTAGATGATGATGTATCAAAGCTTGTGAAACACCTACATTATTGTTAAACTAACGGGGATGTCAGTCACCAATTGTCAGGTGGAAGATGATGGGGAGATGAATATATGCCCTATCATTACTGCTAAAAGATTGAACATTCCAAAATCAAAGTTAGTGAATGAATCAGATCAATGGATATCATGACAACACTTTAGTGAATTAATCAGATCAATGGATATCATGACAACACTACAATAACTATAGGGACCATGATATTGGATGTAGTAATAGGTCCCATTGTCCAAAAGATATTATTTCATGTAGTAGATGTATCACCCTCGTACAACATCCTGTTGGGGTGGCATTGGATTCATGACCTCAAAGTTGTCTCTTCCACATTTGACCAATGAATCAAAATATTGTGGCAAGATTAAATTGTGGTGGTGTGTGTTGATGACTTAACTATTAGGATGGTACAACCTATGTTATCTAGACCCAATGACAAACTAACATGCCCACCGATTAGTCGAATGAAGAAATAGTTTCATCATTAATTAAGCTCAGTCATGAGTGTGGTATCATCCAGTTCAGGTCAAGTATCAATTATAGACCTCTTTAAAATGCCCATGGTCTTCATACTCGAGGAAGGATACATGATTCTCACCTCAAATGTCACCCCCAATACTGACATATTTTAAAGTATATTAATGGGTAGATAATTATCTTGCACACAGGGCACGATCCTTTTAAAGGACTGGGGATAATCCAACAAGGGATAAGAGTTTCTCTCATAGCAACACCTAAGGTTGAAAATCAAGGTCTTGTTATAAGAGACTTAAAGGGAAAGAAACCAAGAAGAGCTCACATGGGTCATGAAGAATAATTTTAAAGGAGGGCCACCATCATTGGCTGAGTAAGGAGTTCAAGTTATACTAATAAGATGAACACATGCAACTCTAGTTTTTAAAACTATTCCTACGAATTTTGGACGCAAATTGTTTTAGAGCTACTCAATAATCATGATATGTTAAATCATGGTATGCGAAGCTACTATGCCCCCGCTTCCCCCTATAGTTTTTAGTTAAATAAACATTGAAGAATGCATCTTCAAGTTAGAATAAAATCGCGAACACATGGAACTCTACTTTTAAAACGATTACTATGAATTTTTGATGAAAATTTATTTTGTATTTATTCACTATTAGTTGTTATTTCTTAAATGGATGTCCTTAGATCCACTATGGGTTTGCTTCGCTCCTAGACAACCTCTCCAAGTTCAAGACAAGTCCCTGATTAAAAAAACAACTGTCTCAATTTCCTTTTCCCAATAGAGAAGATGGATCTACTCCCTTGTACCCAATAGAAACTAGATTTTTATTCCAATAAACTTCATGATTAAGCTGAAATTTATGCTTATTACTAAAAAGTCCTAAATTTGACTTATATATCTCCTAATTATTAGTTTTTCACATTTGATGTTCATGGAAATAAATTTTTTAATGAGACATACTGTATTATAACTAAAGAAAACAAAAATATACTATTAACTTGATTTTAATGGAAAGGGTATCGTTTTAACAGAGAGCATTTAACTACTTTCCTTTTGAATTTAGAATTTATAAGTGGCCCTTATGAATACTTAACTTTCCTCTACAAATAACATACCACGTTTAACCTTTGTTGGTTCATTCCTTAAGGTTTTATTGAGTAACAAAACTACTGACTTACCTTGTTTCATTGCCAAGATACACAAAACTTCTTATAAGTTGTTCAATTTCATAAGCCTTCCAATTCTAAGATTCTTTGGTTTGTCACCGATCTGATGTATAATCTTTTTTATCTGGGTCTCGATGGATTTCTCCTATATGAATGTCAATGATCAGGAAACCCACGTAAAGGGCCAAACTAGGGATTTAGCCAAGTTGTTTTGACTCTAATTTCGTGTTTTAATTTTACTTGGGCACTTGGTAAATGTCATTTTCAAGGTTACAAAATAACTATTCCTTTAGGTATTTTCCAGTATGAATAGTCAATTGTTTTAAAGTTACTCAATGTTGATTAAGCACACATCCACTAAATAAAATTTTAAATTAGTAATTAAAATACAAAATTCTTAAAATCTAAATCACACTTGAAAATAAAATCAGATTAAGCACACATTCACTAAATAAAATTTTAAATTAGCAATTAAAATACAAAACTCTAATAAGCTAAATCATACTTGAAAAAAATCAGATTTAGCATGCATTTACTAAATAAATTATAAAATTATAGATTATAATCCAAAACCCCTAAAATCTAAAGTATATATGTGCTTTCTTTTTGTTTAGCATGCATTCACTCAATAAATTATAAAATTAACAATTAAAACATAAAACCCCTAAAATCTAAATCATATTTGAAAATAAAATCAAATTAAGTATGCATTCACTAAATAAAATTTTAAATTATCAATTAAAATACAAAATCCCTAAAATCTAAATCATACTTGAAAAAAATTATATTTAGAATATAATATTTAAAATTAATAATTAAAATATAAAGTACTTAAAATATAATTCATAATTGAAAAATAAATTCGGATTAAACATGCATTCACTAAATACTTTTTAAATTAGTAATTAAAATACAAAACCCTATAATCTAAATCATACATGAAAAAAAACTAGATTTAACATGCATTCACTCAATAAATTATAAAATTATGAATTATAATCTAAACCCTCCAAAATTTAAAGCATATATGTTAAAAAAAATCAGATTTAGCAGGCATTCACTCAATAAATTGTAAAATTAATAATTAAAATAAAAAACTCTTAAAATCTAAATCATACTTGAAAATAAAATCGGATTAAGCATACATTCACTAAATAAAATTTTAAATTATTAATTAAAATACAAAATCTCTAAAATCTAAATCATACTTGAAAAAAAAATCAAATTTAAAATGCAATCACTAAAATTTTTTAAAATTAGTAATTAAAATACAAAACCCTTAAAATCGTAATCATACTTGAAAATAAAACTGAATTAAGCATGTATTCATTTAATAAATAAATTAATAATTAAAATACAAAACCCCTATAATCTAAATCATACTTAAAAAAAATCATATTTAGCGTGTATTTATTCAATAAAATATAAAATTATGGATTATAATCCAAAACCTCTAAAATCTAAAGCATACATGTGAAAAAAATTTGTATTTAGCATGCATTCATTCAATAAATTACAAAATTAATAATTAAAATATAAAACCCTTAAAATCTAAATCATACTTGAAAATAAAATCGTATTAAACATGTATTTACTAAATAAATTACTAAATTATTAATTAAAATAAAAAATCTCTAAAATCTAAATCATATTTGAAAAATCGTATTTAACATGCAATCACTAAATAAATTTATAAATTAACAATTAAAATAAAAAACCCTTAAAATCTAAATCATAATTAAAAATAAAATTGGATTAAACATGCATTCACTAAATAAATTTCTAAATTATCAATTAAAATACAAATATCTTAAAATCCTTTGTTTTTGAAAAAGATGGATTTAATATGCATTCACTCAATAAATTATAAAATTATGAATTATAATAAAAACTCCTAAAATCTAAAACATACATATGAAAAAAAAAATAGATTAAGCATACATTCACTCAATAAAGTATAAAAAACTATATTATAATTTAAAATCTTTTAAAATTAAAGCATACATAAAAAAATCAGATTTACCACACGTACCTCCGTCTTTCACACTTTGATTAATTAGATAACCAAATTTTGGGCTTGGCAAAGCAAAACCAGAACAAGTCTTAGCTGGCCTGAACTAAGTCAGCTAAGGCTTTATCAACTGCTCAACACTGTTAAGTCTTGTCTAATTATACTCCAACTATTGGCTTTGTGAACCGCAGATTAAAGTGGTAAAGCATCTAGTCAAAGTCCCCATTGGCTAAGCAAGCTCAAAGTCAACAACGGACCAAAGACCATGCATCCTTTTTTTCCGAATGCCTCACCGAGCTGTCAAAAGTCTGGAGATTCAAGAGCCGAACTATGGGACCCACAGGAGATGTGGGCCATGATGAACTCATCTACCAAGAATGAGGATGAGAAATAAAGAGGGCCCTTGAGCAATAAGGGGGCATGGCATGGAACATGGGAAGTAAAGTGCCTCTCTCCAAGGGACAAAACAAAGCAAGAAAAAGAAGGAGAAGGCCCCATGAGCACGTGAAGTGTCCCCTTAGGAAGTTGAAAATCTCATTGCGATCATGCCAGGTGCAATCACATTGCACCAAAAAATGTGCTTCCCCACTTGACGGCACAATACCCCTATGATCCAAGGCCTACAAATGTTCTGTTTGGGAGCAGGGCACCGGAGGAGTTGGGAGGCCGGTTACGTGATGTGGCATGGTCCAAAAGGATTTAGATTGTATTGGGAAGAAGAGAGTGGATGGAAGTGTGAATATCAGATAGGAATCAGCCAACTCCAAATTCTAAAAACTTCAAATTTCAACACTTCTAGTAAAAATGAGGTATTTACAACTCCTTGAATCAAATTAACGGTTGGGATGGGTTACTGAATTTTTTGATGGTTTAACTTTTTTACTGCATTTACCTCAATAAATCTTTTATTTACCATATACCCCTCCCTCCTTAATCCCTCTTTAAACTCAATCTAGTTAGCTGCTGCAATCAAGTGGAGTAATCAAGATGAGTTGAAAGCCTGAATCCATGAAGTAGTTACTTAAGCTTCCAAACAATAGAGAAAATCCACAGCTCTTTTGAAATTCATTTCTCTTAGAAGTTCAGTTTTTGTATTTTGGCAAATCTTTCAAACACCTGCTCCCAAACATAGCCTTAATCAGTTCTTGGCATGTTTCTCTGGATCCACTGATATGTGTTATCACATTTATTCTGTGCAATGTGATTGTACAAGATCCCGAGGGCCGGCCTGTGTGTGCTTTCACTTGTCACATCCGTCCCCCTAGTTGACTCTAATCTCTCGCTTTCTTGGAGGAGGAGGAGGAGTGGTCTTTCGCAAATCGCAACGTGGGGCTGCCAACTTTGAGAACCACATGAACCCAAGTGGTCTTTCGCAAATCCTTATCCTACCCAGTACAGGTTATACGGTCTTCAATCCTTCTGCCATTTTTTCTTTTACTGTTGCAGCAGCATCTTAGGCTGAGCTTTCACCCTGTCCATAACTTGCTCTGCACATGATTTGAAAGGGTTCTGTGTTCTTGGCCCTTGGCCAAGCTCCTCCTTAAGTAAAGCCTCTCTTAAGAAAAAAAAAAAAGATGTTACGGTATTCTCACCCTGCCCAGTTCATGCTTTTTTCAAGGGATAGATCGATAGCTGATTTGACTTCATTCACAAATCACTTGGATGGATTAGATGGATCTTTTCATATGCCCCGCTGACGTAGTTGTATACCACATGTTATACCGTTGATATTATCCATTTATAGAAAATGTACGTGTTTGGGAGCTTGTGATGATTGAATAAAATCAAGATCTTACCGTGATTGCAATTTGAAAATGATGCAAATTCACCAACTTGTGGGGTCGCTTCTACAACTAGATAACTGGCTTTAAAAATCATCTTTATATTGGATGATTCACTTTTTTTTTTAATAATTCTAGGGGAAAGCCCCATCCGTCACAGACAGCATTTTGAATGGCCTTCGATTGGTAAAAACCCTTGAGGTTTCCCTGACCACCACAGGAGAGTAGACCCAGCTTTGACCTTATTTAGGAATAGCATTTTGGGTGGCCTTCTATTGGTGAAACCCACGAGGGTAGCAAACGTCATCCTTGTTAAGGAATAGCATTTGCTACACTCGTGGGTAAAGAACCCCCTAATTGTATCCATGTAACATCCTTAAAAAATCCAAACTTTTGAAAACTTTTCCAAACCTAAAATGTTGAGAAAAATTTAATTCTTTTTAATCCGTTACAAAGTTTTGTATGATTCCTTAAAGTAATATGTCAATGAATTCATCTATGACTATATTTCAACCGTTTTAAATACTTGACAGTCCACCTAAGCGCAAGTGTATATTAGCCTTCCAGTATTAGATTCAATAAAGAATCATCCATAAACACAAATCGATTGGATCCTTACACGTAAAAAAAAATATAGAAGACAAAATTCCTTTAAGGTTTAAGACAATTGAGGAGTTACGTAAAAATTTAAATTTTAAAATCATATGCACAACCATTGCATAAACGAAAAGACAAAATTCACAAATATTCTTATTTCAAAATATTATAAGTCTTTAAACATAAAGATTCAGAAATAACAGAGTTAAACTGTTACAAGTTTATGACAATCAAAACTGTCTAGATCCTCCAAAGATCGTAATAGGTAAGAGTAGAGCCTTTAGCTGCACAGCAACTCGCACTTTGCTTAAGTCCTCCGCAAGGTTATCTGTAATGTTGTAGGGCATCAACTACTTGCTCATAAGAAACCAAAAACTAAACTTGAAGAATACATATCAAGTTTGTAATGATACAATCAAAGTATGATTTTCATCATTTACAAAAAATGAGGGTCAAGAAAATCCATATCCAAACATTCAATCACATTTATAATCATTTATTCTATAACATTCATAATTGTGTAAGTTACATTCATATCATTTGAAATCACATTCATTCGCATTCATGGCATTAAACATTACATTCATTTATATCCATGTCAGTTATTCACATAAATTAATGATAATACACAATTCATATAAATTTGCATAAACATAATAGGTTAAATATCATTTGACCATGTCCAGCGTGAAACAAATGCACATGCTTCACAAATAATTCAAGACATCATAGTCTCTCACAAACATAGCATATGCTTCTAAAAGAACACATATAATTAATAGGTTGAAATCACATTCAACTATCTCAGCATACTTGATACGTGCGTGCTTTTAAGTGCAATAAGGCATAACAATCAATACAAAATATACTTTCACATTCTTTTTTTTTCAAAAGAGCACACACATGTCCAACTCATAACTATGATATGCATTATCTAAATTATCAATTCTCATGTACATTCTCAGAACATTAATGCACATTTGCATTTAGATATATAAGGAACAAGCTCTGACTCAACCCTTCATTTGTGTCTCAGACATACAAGCACCTCACATGAATGAAACAAGTTTGTGACTTGTATGAACAGGTCGATCACATGACCACATACATGTTTTTTTCATTCACATGTGAAATTCATATGCAAGCCTTAGTAATCTCTACATATTCATATCCATATGCTTATGCATATGATAACAGTGATCCTAAAAATCTAATTCAATGTTTCTCTTGTTTATTCAGACACATTTGGTACAAAAGAGGGTATAGACATCCATAAACAACCATAGTAGTATTTATTGTTTTATATATTTTATTGACCCTTTTATGGCTTAAATGATTCTTTTTTGAGTGATTCAACCTTGCAATACAACGGTTGCTAGAAATGACCCATGATCCCAGATCTTGGCCTACACCAAACCAAAATCGCAAAAAAAAAAGGGCATACATCCCTAACTCTGCAAAGTTATAGTACTACCACTCAAGACTCATTAGTAGACTTGTCTCCTAACTTTCGTGGGATGAGGATAAGATGTGTCTACAACCTAAAAAAACTCAATATATCCCACGAGACTTGTACCACCCTTCCCTTTTTTGGGAGGACAAAGAAATCAAGATGGACTCGGCCATCTAAGAGAGCTCGACTCTATCGGTGCCTCAAAAGGACCCATGATCCAGGGTTATCTTTATTATTAAGTCATAGGTTACATTCAAGTATCATTATCTCATAGGATAACCCTCTCATACCCTCGTGCATGATATCAATAGTTCATGACCTCATGCATAACTAAATAGTTTATGCCATATGCATGACTAAAATATTACACGCTCTCATGCATGTTATATGTCATCTTGTAACTATGCCCTCATGCATACTACATGACATATTAAAATTTGCCTTCATGCATGATCCTATCATGACATGATTTATTTACACATGCTTTTATGTATGATTCAATTACAACATGACTTATGCATGATTCTACCATATGTGTTTTTATGCATGAACATTTCATAGATGATTCAATTTCTCATGCTTAATTAATGTTACATTATAATTCAACACACAAACATGATACATGTTAGAACGTATTCATGTTTTCACACATGATTAATTAATTTTCAAGCATGTATTCAGAATTCATACTTTACATACATGACATGATTTACAAAATTATCATTTCATACAAACATTCACAATAGATATGTCAATCACATCAATCATGCAACATTCATTTAACACAATGCAAGCTCAAACATGTATGTGAAGCAAATACACTCCATATTATACTATCTAAAATCATGACGTGCATAATCTCCTAAACCATAACAAGAAAAGCACTTTCTATTCTCATACATTAAAATCATACTCAACACAATCTTTGAACTACAATCATAACAATCCTAGATATCCACAACTAAGTGGCATGTGTGGGCATGAAAAAGTTGCATACAATAAAATAAATTTATTGTGTGATGCATTTGCACCACATACTTACCATGGTTATTTACCCAATTTGCATTCTATGCATTGTATTCAATGCGCATGGCCTTTCTAACTGCAAGCGATACCTAGCAATAACTATCATTTATTTTCTTTTTGTACCTACAAATCAATTAGCATAATACAATATACATATAAATTTAAGCATTTATGCCATTACAACTAAACTGATAATTATATCTAAGTATATTTCATTTGCGAATACAAACCACACACGTGCATGCGCAAAGACCGCATTAGCAATGTACGTGTTAACATAGTTAACCATGCATATTCGCGCACACTAAAGTGCATGTTCATGACACAAACTATGAAATCAAATGCATATTTACCACGCTTACAAAACCCACTTTGAAATGAAGTTTCAAACATGCATATTCGACTTTTGAAACCACTTTTTTGAAACCTTGTTAGAAAACCACATTCAAAACTAGAATTTGGTCTTACATAGGCATTTCACCGAACACTTAGCATGCGACAAAATTCTCAATACATAATCAAATTTTAGAATTATAGAACATGCTTAACAGTGTTAATACGCTATACTAATCATGTTAATAACAAAATCAATGCATTTGCTAATTTATTTCATGCAAAACCATCAAATTAGGTATTTCTAAATTTAATTTGCTAAATATGCACTAGCTATGATTTTTACACAACATAGTGCTAAAACACACTAGATTAATGCTAAAGAACAAAAATTTATATTTTACAAATTTAGTTTAGGAGTCCTACATTTTAGATATGAAAAAGAGAGTAGTGAAACTCAAAAAACCAAGAAGTCATGCGCAAACCACAACGGATTTGCCGCGTAGACAAAACACTGAATACTTGGTATGCGACACGCAACACCAAGGGGATCACAAGAACAGGGTCAGTTTGGCATCCTCTCACAGTGGAGAGTGCTATTGTGTTGCAGACATAACAATAAATTCATCGAAATATGTTTTCACACACAAGCGACAAAAACTATAATACAAATCGATAATCTGATTGACAAAAACCATAAAATAATATACTAAAAATCCAAGACAAGGTTGGACAGTTGTGTGGGACATTCCCATAGTTCTACATGTTGTCTAAAGCACTGTCACAATGTTGGCATGAAAATAGATGCACTGATTCCAAGGGAAAATCGTATTTTCTTGAAAATTCGATCCAAAACAAGAAAATACAAAGAAAATAATGACTAAGTGAATGAGACACATGTTGTCATGGCTGACAGAGGTGTCCGCAGCAGCTCAGCATGATTCCCAATGCTGAAAATTGGGCATGTAAAATGAGAAAGATATAATCGATGAAAATCAGCTAAAGGCAATAAAATAATAGAAAAACGACAATTAAAAATGCAACCAACGAATAACACATACCTCAACACACTAATAAGCATGGAAAAGATCCCGATCTGCTGAGCATGGATCCCTATGCAGGAAAACATGCATAAAAACTCAAATAAGCCTTAATTAGGTAAATCAGCTAGTGAAATCCACATTAAGATCGATGAAATAAGAAGGAAAAAGGGGACTAGGTATAGAAAATTTACCTAATCATACCAAGTATGAGAGAAATGGGCACAAAGATGTTGGAACACAATTTTCCATGCAGCAATGGCGCAAAGAAACCAAAGAACCCCCAAATCAATAAATCGGCTAATCATAAACTCACAAAAACATGGAAAATAAGGAAAAATAAGGAGAAAGAGAGAAAGGAAGCAACTCACCAAAATAGGTGTGGAAGGTTGTTGTGGGATCAATTTTTCAGACTTAGCGTCAATGGTGATCAACGGGTGGCACTAAACTCTAAATACCGCAAGCAATAGTCAACTATGGAGGAGAAGAATGAGAAGAGATGTGGTTTTCCAACACCCAAACTCCATGCTGAGAGGGGTGGCGGCTCCATGATGCATGGACTTCCTAAAATGGTGACGCTCTCATGGATGGTTTGTGCATGTCGGCGGCTGAGTTGAGATGAAATGAGGAAAAAAAATGAAAATGGGTGTTTGGTCGGGCTTTGAGAAGGAAGGAAGAGAGTGGAGAGAGAGGAGAAGGTAAAGTAAGAGAGAAGAAGAAGATGAAATGGGGAAGAAGACCGGTGTTCGGCTGTTTGAAAAAAGAAAGAAGAGGTGAGAGGGGTTGAATGCCCAAGTGGCCCCCCACAACTCCCTTTTTGCACCTCTTTCCAACGGGTCTCATATGGATCCGTTTTGGATCCAAATGGCCCCAAAACAAAAAAAAAACATATTCTAAATCCTATAAAATTCAAAACTAAAAGGTTAAAATTATATCTATCCAAGTATGGTTTAGACTAATCATATAATTAAATATAATTTTATTTACTATTTTTAAAACCCTTAAAACTTTATATTTGGATCGATCCATTTGGATCTAACTCGTGTAAACTTCGGTCTATTTTAAAATCCATATATATATATATATATATATATATATATATATATATATATATATATATATATATATATATATATATATTTCCAAAATAAATTCTTATAGATTAACACCAAATAGTTATATTATTACCAAATGGTTTATAGTTTTTGTACTTTTTAAAATACTAGTTTATTCGATCAAAATATTTTCCATGCATTATTTTATGATCAAAATGCCCTTCATTAGAATTTCTTTCAAAAAAACCATCAAAAAGTATCTAGTTAAGTTCAAGACACCTTTAAAATACCTAGACGAGTTGTGACTCACTAAAATAATTAATTTTCATAATAATTTAATTATTTTAATAATATTTTATTTAAAATACTTCTTAAACTGACCATATTACCCTTATTGGTTAGAAAAGAATAATTAAGCATGTAAAATACCCATAATTGACATTTAAAAGATAGAAACATATTTCTAACTCGTGGATAAAGTTAATCTCTTTATTTATTTCAAATCTCCAAAATTTACAGGTTTTACAATCCCATAAGAGAAGGTTGTTTTGACCAAATCTGACCTCGTTAATGTGTTCAACACGGTGAATCAACTATTGGATTATAGCTTTTGCACATAAAAACATGTTCTTTTGAGGTTTGAAAGTTTGTTACATTGTAGGCCATTGATTTTTCAACCCTCTTAAAATCTTAATTATACATTGCAAAAACATGATTCAAAGGTCAGCTTCTATCTGAAGTGTCAGATGTGCAAAAACAACTGAAAATTTAGAAAATATTAAAAAAATTCACTAAGGGTTTGTTACCCACGATGGTAGCAAACATTCTCCGATATTAAATAGGTCAAACATATCTCGTTTTTATGCAATATTCCAAAAATGCATCTTTTCACCTTTATTGACCAGGAGAATCAATCTCCTTTTCTAATAATTCCTGTAAGAGTCTTGGTTGCAACTTCTTTTCGCCCCCTTTTGATCCATTTTATCATTTCTTTGGACTTTTTCAGTGTTCCCCCCACTTTCGGTCTCTGACCCCACGCCTCACTTCCCAAGTTCGCCTTCTGATCCAGCTCCCTACCTTTCCAACATGCCATTGGGTTAAGAACCTCTCCTAATGCTAATAGCTAATAGCTAATCGTATTCAGATGTTCTTCTCTTCATCCAATCTTTATCGAGTTTAGGCTGGGCTGGATCTTGTTTTTTTCTGTCGAACCCTTTTGAACCTGTTGGTGCTTGGGCAGGGTCTGTCCAGTAGGGCTGGTAAACAAGCTGAACGAGATGAGCTTGAAGTGTTCAAGGTTGGCTCATTCATGTGGTGAGCCAAGTCGAGTTTGGGCGCATAATCAGCCCGAGTTAAACATGCTAAGTTTGAGCCATCTGGTTTATAAAAATATAAAAAATACATATGTTTTAGAGCTGGAAGAAATAAGATTGCAAAAATAGGGAATACATGTAAAATATATCAAAATTACGTTTCCTACTACATAACATGCTTACACCAGTCGAGCCAAGCCCGATACCTACTGTTCATATTCAACTAGCCCAGCCTAGAGTTTAAACGAGCTCTTTACATGCCAAACATGAGCCGAGCCACGGGCAGCTCGGCATGTTTCCCAGCACTTACCGGCAAGGCCTTATTGAACCTTTTTCACCCAGAGTTAAATTCAGCCTGGTTTAGTGTTTAAGCCAGGTTAGGCCTGGTCTAATCGGGTTTCAGGCAGCACTTTAACCAAACCTGACCCCCCTTGGGTCAAGTGCCCAAAATCCCATCCAGATATCCGACTTAATGTCCACTCCTATGGTTGAGACTTGATACATAGATTTTCATAGCATTATTGCACTGTGCCCACCAACTGTTGGTAATGCACTTCCAGCCCCACGGTGCAAGTGACCTTGAATCTTTAAAGCAAGTTGCTGGCGGGCCATGCTCAAGTTGAGCCCGTGATCCAATTATGCCAACATCAAGCTTTATGCTTGTCTTCTTTTCTGAAACAATAAATTATTTCATCTTTCCAAAAGGGTCCATAAGGTAAGGCTTTGTAAAACCTTGAATCCTTGGAAAAGTTACCATGTGATTTTCCTGATCAGTTGGCAACGCCCCCCCCCCCCCAACTTGTCCTTATTTTGAATTTATGAATCCCCAAATAGTAGCAGAAGTCATCAGCTTGGGCATATTGGTGGTAGACCAAGGAGACTATGAACCCGCTTACAGTAACAAGAACCTTAGTTTGGGTATATCGCGAAAGCTTTGGTATGGAGAAAGTCTAACCTATTATATTTCAGTTGAAGTGACCTCACGGATTCATGGATCTTTCGAGGACATCCATGAAACTTATTTTTTCAAGTCTTGATTTGTGTGTTGCTTGGTTGATTTAGACTTGTTTGTTTGTAAATCCTAAGCTATTACAACCCGAATTTCATAATATAGTCTATATCCGAGCTCCATGATCCACATGCCTTTTCCAGACAATGAGGGTCTTCTAGACCTAGGTTGATGACATGGCTTCTCTAATGGGTGAAAAATCAGAGATCTAGAGTAGAGGGTAAGAGAAAGAAAAGCAAGACACATATCAAGCAGAGGAGGCAAGCCAATTATGAAACTTTGTCTACCTATGGGACGTGTCACGCTAGAGAGTCTTAAGGGACCTCCCCCAGTCTAGATGCTGATTGGAGTTAATTAGGTAGTTAATTAATTATGGAAGAGTTGTTAGTTGATTTGTTCTTGTGAGGAGTTCCTATTAGAAAATGAGTCTTGTCGAATGAAGGACTAGAGTCCACGGTAAACGTACCAACCCTACTCACTAAGAATTTGGCTCGCTGCTCACTAAGAATTTTTTTTTGGTGTTTTTTCAATATTTTGACATTGTAGATGTGTTCAACATGATTGATTTACTAGAAATTGATACCTGGATCATGCATTTTGGATAGAAAAAATGGTATTTGAAGCCTCAAAATTTTCTGAAAATTGTAAAGTGTTGATTTTTGAACCTTATAAAAACTTATCCATTCATTGGAATCAAATGATCCAAGTATCAATTTCTAGTAAATCAATCATGATGAACACATCTGTAAGGTCAAATTTTTAAAAAAACACCAAAAAATTTATGGTACCAAGCAATCGGGTGCCATCTGGTAGGGATGTAGTCGGGTAGCTTCCCACTGAGCATGATGCAAAAATGAAACATGTTAATGGATTTTCATTTTTTTTTTTCAAATTTTTGACCATCATGATTGGTTTACTAGAAATTGATACTTGGATCATGCATTATGAATAGAAAATTTGGTATTTGGAGTTTCAAAAATTTATGAAAATTATATATCATTAATTTTTGAAACTTTATAAAAACCTATCCATGCATCAGAATCAATTTCTCCAAGAAGTGATTCTTATAAAAACAAGCATGTAGATCATATTTGTACAGTCAGAATTTTGAAATAACACAAAAAATCAAATAGCATGTTTCATTTAGCAACATTCTCATTTTATATATATATAGGGTCCCTGAAATATGTAAACCAGAGAACCTTGTTAATTGCTTGAACCACTGAGGGTCATTTGATAAACTTAGATCGGGCAACCCTCAGTAGTTTAATGGACTTGAGTAATGCACTTGTTCTACCCCATTTTCTTGTTCTGCCCTGTTAGGCTCATTCAAAAATCATAGTTTTTGGTATTTTCTCACATCTAACACCATAGATGTGATCTATGGGTTTTGTTCAGTGAGAACCATCTTGAACGATGACCATCACAAAAAATACTAAAAGCGCATTTTAGCATTTTTAGCGGCAGTTTTTCTTATGAATCTTAAACATAATTGCTTTATCTCCTTTGCGTGATGTCATATCATCGATGAATTTTTTAGCATCCAACACATCATCGACGATGAGATATTCTGGTAAGCACATGTTTCGCTTCCTATAACGGTCGAGTTAGTGGCATAAATTAGTTATTTTTTGAAACATTGCATGAAACAATTATTTTGTAAAATAATTGTATGGTTCTCAAGTTATCTTTGCATGTTCAATAATCTTTTTTTTTAATTCATTTTTATGTAAGTCTTTTTTTTTTGCTTTTTTCCTTAATTTGGTATGCCTCTTATCCTCAAATTTGATTATTGAAATCTTGTTTATCTTGTATTATAAAGATGACCCTGTCTACGACCCCCTCTATGCGCACAAGACCAGGTCCTCTCTCTCTCTCTTTCTTTCCTACTCAGGCCAGTGCCCTTCATCCACCCATCTGTCGTCTGATTTCTTCTTTTTTTGCATGTCCTTTTTTAGGATTAGATTTTTTGTTGATTTTTTTAATTAGTATTTAATTAGTTTTTTATTGTATTTTTTTTAATTAACATATGAAATTAAAAATGTTGTTTGTTAGGATTAGGATTTAGGTCTTTGATTTACTTTTTCTTAAATAGTTGCATTTCAATAACTAAGGTTTAGGGCTTTTTGTGTTTTTTTAAATTAGCAATTAAGTTTTTAATGAGATAGATATTAATTAGTTATTTCTGTATTTTTTAGTAAACACTAAACATGATCCACATGCTTGATTTTAATTAAAAAATTGGAGGTTTTGTTATTTTCTTGTTTTGATTAGCTTATGTATAAAACTATGAATGGTGTTTGCTAGGATTAAGGTTTTTATTTAGTTTTTCTTAAATAGCATGAATATTTAATTAGGTTTAAGAGTTTTTCCTATTTTTTTAATAGCATTTTGATTTTGATTTTGTTTTTAAATAAGATAAATATCTAATTTAGTTACTTTTTATTTTTTAATTAACATTAAATATGATTCTATTCGCTTGATTAACATAAATGCATAATTGATGATGTAAGAATTAGGGTTTCGATTTTGCATTTGTTTAAATGACATGAATTTTGGATTATGCTTTTAAGGTGTAATGCATTTTTCCTTTTTAATTAGTATTGAACATGATGAATGAATACTTGACTTTGGTTAGAACTTAGAATTTTAGAGTTTTTTTGTTTCAATTAGCATATGTGAGAATTTTAGGTTTTTTTGTTTCAGGTAGCATGTATTTGTTTTTAAAAAGCAATAATCATGATTCCATCTTTGATTTATGTTCTGGTTTGATGTTTTTTATTATTATTTTAGTATTTGATATATGTATATTGGTTTTAGTATTCGCTATAGGTATATTGTCAAAGAATTTTTTTTTACTGTGCATTTGTGCTCACCTTAGTTTAAATTTTTGGCTCGGCCCTTGGTTCTGTACCATGATGCCTTATAGTGGTACTCACTCTTGTTTGTATGGATCTAGCCAAATGGTAAATCTAACCATAAAGATGTATTTAGTATGGTTTATTTAATATGTCAAATGGTTTTATCATGTTCAATACACCATCATATTCTTTTTTGAGATGGTGAAAAATCAATGGCACACAATTCATGAAAATAGGGGCAGTTTAAAAATGGTGTAAAACATCCTATTTGAGTCAACTTTAACACATGAAAATAATAAATCAGACATGTTAAACATCATCTAAAGGTTAGATTTCACATTTGGAGCCTAGATCTATGGAAATCAAGTGTACCACCATAGGTTTTGTACCACTATAGAATCACCTGTGTGTGTGTGTGTGTATATATAGGAGACTATCTAGCGAGAGGATGGTCCAAAATCCACAAGCAGATCAGGACCATTTGATACCCGCTAATCAGATGGCCCATTTCTAATCAACATCTCTCTCTCTCATCCCCACTTCCACCCGGGACAACCACCTCCCTCTACCTCCACAGGCCAGCCGCCATCAATAGCATCCCCTTCCCACTGAAAGGTTTCCACTGATGCAACGACCATTAGACAACCACCTCTCTCTCTGGCAACCAATTGACTGTTGAATCCATTGTCGACAACCATTTTTTGATCATGGTAGCAGAGGAAGGGGAGGGAACACGATGATGAGTGGGCTGAGAGCCGAGGAAAGGAAGAAGTGGTTGAGGGTTGGTGAGGGTGGTGTTGTCAGGAATAGAGAGAGAGATGGAAACATAAAGGTTCATATGATGCTAGATGGTTTGGACAATCCTTCCATTGGACATTTTCCCTTCCTCGTCTCTCTCTCTCTCTCTCTCTCTCTCTCTCTCTCTATATATATATATATATAATGAAAAATGATTATATTGTCTTTATAAAAATGACATGTTCTTTGAAATACCTCGCAATTCGCCAAAATCCTCTTCATATCCAAAATCTTTGATTTTTTATTTTTTTAGGACATTTTTGTCTCTCCGCATGATATTTGCAAATCATATTTTGTGAACATTTCCAAAATATGTGAACCTCTTTTAACTAAATACTCTATTTGTATGTCTATAAATACAATACGATATTTATAAATAATTTTTGCAAATGATGAATGAGGAACTATAGTTTTCTGACCAAACCCATTTAAACTTGTCTACAACCATATTTGTGGGGTTGCAAACTTAATTAATTTACTCACTTATATTCGTTATGTCAAATTCAAACATAAAATATTCAAGGACAACACACATACAGAAACAAACAAGGAATCACCTATCATTTTTGGTAAGATTTCATCATGTAGTACCTCAACAACTAACCCTCTACATGCCGGTTTATTCAACACAAATCCACCACTTACATTGTCACATTTAACAAACTAAAATAATCAAACCATACTAACTGATAGAGCCCAAAAATAGCCAAAAACATCTTATTTGCAGAGAAAATAATACTAAAATTAGATGATAATTAGCCACAAAATTTTCCCACAGGATATATGTTGTTTTTTTGTTTGCCTAATATATTCTGGTAACTCATCTAAGATTGTCACTTATGCATCATTTCAACTGATAGCCGGTTGCAATTAGCTGCCATGCAATTGTCGACATAAAAATGGACCAGCCTGTGGTGGTGAACAGGGAGGGATCTCTATAATATATCTACCAAGAGGACATGGTTTTACACAACTTGAGAAGCTGGATCTGCTATTATGTTTCAATAGTCTTATTAAATTTAAAACAAATTATCATAAGTGAAGTTATTATAGCATTTAAAATGTATCAAGCATGCATTCATTAAATATATTAAAAAATTAGTAATTAAAATACAAAGCTCATAAAATCAAAATCATACATGAGAAAAAAAATTAGATTTAGCATACATTCATTAAATAAATTATAAAATTAATAATTAAAATACAAAGACACTAAAATCTAAATCATATTTAAAAAAAAATAGATTTAGTAGGCATTTACTAAATATATTATAAAATTAATAATTAAAATATAAAACCTTTAAAATCTAAATCATAGATGAAAAAAAATCAGATTTAGCATGTTTTTACTCAATAAATTAAAAAAATAATAATTAAAACACAAAACCCCTAAAATATAAATCATATTTGAAAAAAATCAGATTTAGCATGCATTCACTCAATAAATAACAAAAATATAGATTAAAATATAAAATCCCTAAAATCTAAGTCATACATAAAAAAACAGATTTAGCATGCATTCACCAAATAAATTATAAAATTAGCAATTAAAATACAAAACACCTAAAATCTAAATCATACTTGAAAAAAATGGATTTTGCATGCATTCACTAAATACCTTTGGTTACGCAATGTTGGCAGATGGTCGAACAAGACACCAGCACGTGTTGGTGGATGGTGAACAAAGAGAGGAGAGGGAGGGAGTGTCAGACAAAAGTGATAATAGGTGAACAAAGAGAAAGGGAGAGAGAGAAAGAGGGAGGGAGAGATAGAACAGATTGAGACAATGAGAGGGAGAGAGCACCAACCGACATAGACCTCTGGTTGAAATTTTGTCCACCGTGTTCATCACCCAACTTGAACATACCACCTCCACCACCACAGGCATCAAAGAAACAACTCTGCTACTACCAGCACTACCCCACAAGATTTAGATGATGCAGGCATAGAAGGAGTTATATACTGGTGCAAGACTGTTAGAGGGAAGAAGCGGCTCAAATTGGGGCCAACAATAGTTTCTGTAATACCTATGGTTTTTTAAAAATTATTAAATCATTGTCTATATACTATATTGATGAAATTAAGAATTTATATGATTTTCAATTTGAGATTGAATTTATAAATTGAATTGAGTTAGTAGTTGAAATGAAAATTTAATCATATATAGGAATTTAATATGGATTTGAACCATAAATTAAGTAGTGGATTTTACTAATAACAATTGGATCCAACCCAATTAGGTTAGATATAATCCATGATATTTGGATCTAATTAAGGATGAATTGGGTTGGATATAACTCAGGATATCTGAATCTAATCTCATTGGATTGGACCCATAGGGTGGGACATTCACAACAACATTATTATTGTTTGGACAAAAATTTTGGCCGATTGATGCCGTATCTATTAAATCAAATTCAACATCAATGTTCTTCATTTCAAGGGCATCGAAATCAACTATCTATACATCCAAATTGGTGTTGTTTTGAGTGTTTTATCATCAATCGAAGTTCATGCCTAATTATAGGTCAAAATTTAATATTTGTTGGCATTGACTAAATTTTTTTAGTGATATATGTGTGTATGATTAAATTTAAGACCACTACAATGATCTATGTTTTGAGGGATATCAAATAAACTATTTAAACATCGAATTCTATTGAGACTTTGGGTCTATAGGCCTCCCGAAAGGTTACCATGTCACTAGAGCCCAAGCCAGGATAAAAAAACCCCACATTTGTTCTCTAGCTTAATCAATTTTAAAATTTAATAAGTTAGGACTCATAATTTATTTACTTATTTTATTAATAAAAAAAATTAATGGATATTAATCTCTTATATTAGATATGAAATTCTTGCCTAGGACCATCTATAAATAGAGGCCCTTAAAATAGGGATGTGCATCTCTCCCTTTTTCTTTCTCACATCTTCTTTTTCCTACAACCCATTAGAAAAGTCCAGACCTCCATCAGAGACATGCAAACACCTTTATAAAGGTCTAATCCATTCTAGAACGAGCTATGAGTAGAGAAAAAAGCAATGGTGTTGTTGCAGGAAGCAAATTTTTTGTAGAAAATCTCTACTTTTATGATGCTCAATTTTGAGATGCATTAGTGTACCCTTTTTTGTATCCAGTCCTTGAATCTACATGTAATCTATGCCTAAAACATCTATGGTTATTAGATCTGCATGAAAAAGATTTTTGAAAACCCAAAATGGTCTTTTGGAAGATCGATTTTGAGAAAATGATTTGGAAAAGACTAGATTTTAAACCCTAAGAAGCAAAAATCATGTGAATAGTTATATTTGTATTTTAGTGGATTGTTTATCATGTATAATGAATATGGAAGGATGTTTTTTGTGTTTTTTCATAGATCTTGATGTTGTAAAATTATTTTTTTCATAGATCTTGGTTAAAAATACATAAATTATTTTGAAGAAGGTTTTGCCAAAATATTTTAGGGTTTTGATGTTTTATGATAAAAAAAGTTAATTTGATCATATATGGTAGATTAGGACATGTATATCATGATTAAACAATATTTTATAGAATAAATAATCCATGATTCCATGTTTTTTTTATGTCTCTTGTGATTCTTGAACAAATAAAATTGTATTTGAGATATTTCATGAAGGTTTTGTGATTTTTGAATAATGCTTGTTAATGTTTTAATAAGATTAACGTAAATATGATCAAAGATGTGTTGTATGATATTGTAAATATTTTTTGTAGTATTCAAAAATTGTGATTGTATGAGTTTCACCAGGATTCTTTTTCTTGCATTTAATAGATCTTACATGAGTTTGGATCTTAGTTATTCTGTCCTGGTTTTTTGTTTCCACTAGTTTCGGAACTAAATCAATATCTCTATGAAAATGAAATTAATAAATAAAACTAAAAATGCTGGAGTATTTAGCACATCTAGGGATTAAATTTAGAATTTTGTTTCATCTTGTTTGGTTTAGTTTCGAGGCCAAAATGTCCATTGCAATAAAGCATAGATTTTCTACCTTGTGAGCAGGACTATTCTGACCAAATATATTGAAAGCTCTAAAACCCTAATAAAAACTGATCAAAATAAATTATAAAAAATCTGGGTGAAAGGTAACATGTATAACAAATTTATGTAAAAATGATTTTATCAATAGAGTTTTTTGTAAATCTTGAAAAATTTCTCAAACCAGAATAATTTTCTGCAGTTAATAGGATCTATCTGATATTTTTTTCAGTATAGGGTTCAGTCCCAAAATGTTTCTGATTTTATTACATTGAATTTTGAAATTTTGTTTCTTGGAGTGTGCTCCTAAGAGGATGTGCAAATCTCAATAAAATTTTGAGTTAAATTTGGTTCATATGATTTTTGGTGGGTTTTCCAAAATTAGGTTTACAAGCATCCGAACTGCACCATATGACATGTGTTAATGTCGGGTTATATTTTATTTTGTGCAGCATGTTTACTGATGTTTAAATGAGATATTGGACTGATATGCATGTTAACTGAATGCATTTCATTATTGATTGCATTGAACATGCCTAAATATCAATTATAGTCTACTAAGATGAAGATTACATGATTGATATATCTGAGGTTGTGTTTGAATGTATTATAATATCATACATTATGCAAGTATGTTATTGCCTACTAAGACTTGGGTTGTCTGACCCTTTTACTTGAATAAGTTTTAGGTTCTGAGGAGGCCGAGTGATACTACGTTGTTCAGTTGTTCACAGACTTTACATACTGCCTGTCGAGGTGGTGATTTTAGTTTCTTGTGTTTTAAGGGTTTTGTTGGCTTGGACATTGAATTTTAGGAATGGTTCAATAATTAAACAAATGAATAATATGAACTTTATTTTAATTAAATTCAATTGATGTTGATGTACTTTGATTTTTATAATTTAGTTAAGTGTATGGTTTGATACGATAACTGTGACAATCCCGATTTGTTTATTTCGCAGTTTAAAAAAAAAATATGAGAAAAAATGAGTTATAAATTGGGGTCATTACAGGTTTGGGTATCAGAGCCATGCTAAAATGTATCAATGCCATGCCAAATAAGTCAATCAAAGTCCAATAGATAGTTATAAACTGAACAAAATTGTTAATTTTAAGTTTATAGATGGCCGAACGTTAGCCCTAAGATTGGACCACACAGCGAGACTTCATAATGGGAGCTCTCTACACACTGACACTGACGCGCCAAAACCTCACCAATAATGGAGGGAAGGACAACATACATGGTCATAATGGGGGGAATAGGAACGGTGGTGAATGGGTGAATTTTAAACGATTCATGGACATAGACCCTTTATCATTCACGAATAAGGAGGATTCCAAAACTGTACAGAGTTGGATTTGATAGTTGACCAAGATCTTTGAGATCTTGGAGGTTCCGGAGGCCAGGAAAGTTAGGTTTGGCGCCTACTGACTGAAGGACGATGCCAAAAGCTGGTGGGACACAGTTCAGGAGGTTAGTTAAACCCTAGAGGAGCATTAGGACATGACTTGAAAGTAGTTTACCGAGGTCTTTATGGAGACCTACTTTCCTCAGTTTGCTTGAGACCAAAAGATACATGAGTTCTTGGATGTGAAGTAAGGTGGATCGCCAGTTGCAAAATACACCACAAGATTCAAAGATCTTGAGAAATATTGCTCGAATACTTATATAACCGACGTAGCCCATGTCAAAAAGTGCATGGAGACGATCGCAGGAGTAGAGTGCTTGGGAGTAGACCCCAGAGTCTGAACGAAGCAGTCAAGATGGCGAATTTGTTAAAAGTGGATTGGGAGGCTATGAAAAAAAGCTAGCCTCTGAGATCCCAAAAGAAGAGTGGTGATGGGAATGTCATTCGTAGAGCGACTGGTGGTCAGAACTGAGAATCGGTTGCCAAAAAGCCACAGTACGAGCAGGGAGGCGGCATACGCCAACAACAGTAGCAGCAGAGAGTGGAAGTATGCCCTAGATGCAGGAAATTGCATGGGAAGGTCAAGTGCAAATTGGATACAAGGGTGTGCTTACACTACATCGAGTTTGGGCACTTAGTCAAGGATTGTCCCAAACGGGGGGCGCAGTATGGACAGAACAGTGCACCCAGAGCACTGCAACATCCACAACAGGGATAGAAGAAAGCCACATGACGAGTCTATGCTACGACTGTGACAGAGCTAAAGCATGATGCTGATGTCGAAGGTACTATTTCTATTGCCGGATATAATGCTAAGGTATTGTTTGATACTGGAGCCACACACTCTTTTGTTGCTACTCGTTTTGTACAAATGATTGCATCATCCTCTGTTACCATAGATTACATCCTAGAGATTGTGACACCTTCAGGAGGTAGAACTATTGTTCGTACCTATTTACCGAAGGTAAAGGTTTTGAATTTAGGGCAGAACCTATTTGTCAATCTGATTATTCTCGATATGGTAGGGTACGATGTTATCTTGGGTATGAACTGGCTTTACGAGCACTATGCTTGTGTGGAGTGTTATGATCATGCATAATATTTGCATTTTATTTATCCATATTTATGCATAATTCATAGAAAAATTATATTAAAAAATCATTTTTATCGTTAGTTTTGAGAAATTGTGTTAAAATGGAAAATATCAAAAAATTGCATATTTCAAAGCTTGCCCTCCATTTTTAGTGTTTTTATTAGTTTTAGAACTTTCTTAATTATAGTTTAGTTAGATTAGGTTGTAATTAGCTAATTTTAATTAGTTTAAGAATTTTTTATTTTAGAGAAACATGTTTTTAATAAGAGACCCTTTTTGAAAATTATTGAAAAACCTTTGGACTCTTTTTGAAAAAACTCATTTTTAAACTAATTATATTAGTATAAATAGGACTTTTGCAGCATGGAAAAATGCTTTTTCTTGGCTGAACCACACGCTCCCTCCCTCCCTCCCTCCCTCCCTCTCTCTTCTCTCTTTCTCTTGCTTTCTCTCTCTCCATGCAGGTTTCTCCCTCTTTCCTCTTTTCTTCTTCTTCTACGTCTTGCTTCTAGCCTAGTCATCTTTGGCAGCCTTATCTTCTTTGTCAGGGAGGTGCGTATGCAGCCTGGGATCAGCCACAACTTCTCTTCTCAACCAGTTCGTCGGAGGCGAGCCGTTAGGTGAGTCTCTTCTCCCCCGATTCCTTATGTTTTTTTTATGCATATAGTGTAGATGTAGTTTATTTCATCGCATGCATAAAATCATACTCTCTTATTGCATACAGCGTTGTTATTTTTAGCAGCATTATATCATCTAGGTTAATCTCATTTTTTTTGCTAGTCTCATTTTTTGCACATTAAATTAGGGATACATGCATCGTAGGGTAGTTGTTCTTATTATTTTATTGTCGTCATAATAATATCCTGTTTTATTTTAGAAAGCACACTTTGAATTTAGATTCTTAGAACCAGCATGAATGGACCTGTTGAAATCAGCATGGGTTCGCTGTGAAATCACATCGTGAATCTTCCTGTGTGCTGGAACTTCAGAAATCGGTGTGGTTCACGTGCAGATCATGCATCAAATATTTATACAATGTCAATCTGCACATGGTATCGTGACCTATTTAAAATCCTTTTTTTATACATATTCTGGTCACTTCTACGCCTGTGTGTTTCATGTAGAATACACTGATTGTTGGACTCTATTAAGCCGCTAATGTGATACCCCATGTCCTCACATAGATCACACGTTAGTTTTTTTTATTTTGTACAACACAACAGTTAGCGTTTCATCATAACAAGCGTGAGTGACGCGGGTGAATCTTTCAGGTCTGCATAGTTAATAGTTATATTAGCCTTATTTGAATTCTTTTTATTTTACCAAGTGCGTAGTTAGTCGTTTTAGGTTTGCATCCTTTTGTTAGTTGCATTGCTTTATTTATTTCATTTACATTAGACATTTAGTTATTTCATTAGTTGTTGATGGTCTTAGTTATGCATTTCATTAGATTATATGTTTTAGTTATTTCACTTTATTAGCCATATTTGAGTTCATTAGTTATAGTATTCAACATTTTTAATTCATTTGTTTGTTTTAAAATTATTTGATTACATGTAGTCAGTTTGATTAATCCCTGATATTACTTGTGTTAGTCAGTCATTATTAATTATTTGCTTTAGCTATGTATTGCATTAGACATCAGTAGCATTAGTGATTATTTGTTTTAGTTAATCTTTGTTAGATATTTGTTTTCATTGGCCGTGATTCCTTATTAGCTATTTTTTTTTAGTTTTTAGATTAGCTATTTACATTAGTTCAATTCCTTTCTTGATTTTTTGGGTACTTATTCTCTTGATCTCTTAGTTAATTTTTGGGTTAGTTGCATACTTAGTTGATTAGTTTCTTGATTGTTTGTTAAATGGTTATGCTATTTCGTCTTGTAGTTAGTTTGTAGTTAGTTAGTTTAGATGCTTAGTTTTACTAAATTTTAAGTAGTAGATCTTGTTTAGTTTGCTTCGTTCTATTTGTTCTGCGGTGTTTTGTGGTTTTTGTTTTTCAGGGAAGCGATCAGACATGCGGTGAGCCCTCTTTCGAGCCCTCAAAAGTGATCTCTGAGGTTCCTTCAGGCCCTCAAGGAGCCCTTAATCAAACCATGCAAAATTGCTCAACCTAGAAGAAGATCAAGGAGACAAAAGGTTCAAGCACTGAAGACTCTTTTCTTTATTTTTAGATTAGAATTTTAAATATTAATTCATTGGGTCTGTAATAAAATCATTTATTTTTATTTGTTTAAGCCCTCTACAGGAGCAGCACTCTCCTGTTTATTTAGTTAATTAATCTTTTATTTTTCAAAGCAATAAGGAGTAGTTAATTTTTTGTCGAATACAAAGTATTTTCTCGCTCCCTGAGATCGATTCGGACTCCACCACTAGTGCGGGCCAGTTTTTATGATTTGATGCATGTTTTGCAAAAACATTTTTATTGAAAACATATTTTTAAAATGCTTTATTGAAAAAGTTGCATCATATTATGCAAGACAGATTCCATTTAACCGTCCAGACCAACCTATACTGGAGTATCGAGCCGCGAAATCAGAAAAAGACAGAAGGATGATATTGGCTTTAAAGGCCCAATCCCTTGTGGAAAAGGGATGTGAAGCCTTTTTGGCTAGTGTATCCCTAGTGAAGCCTGAAGTAACTCTGTTGGAGGACCTCGAAGTGGTGAAATGATTTCTATATGTGTTTCTTGAGAAGCTTTCTAGAATTCCCCTTGTGCGGGAGAATAATTTTTCTATAGACTTGGTGCCTAGAACGACTCCAATATCTAAGGCTATATATCGGATGGCACCAGCAGAGTTTGAGGAGTTAAAGAAACAACTTCAAAAACTATTAGACAAATGGTTTATTCGGCCCAGTGTTTTTCCGTGGGGTGCACCTATTTTTTTTGTGAAAAAGGATGGATCAATGTGTTTGTGCATTGATTATCAGATGTTGAATCAAGCGACGATCAAGAACAAATATCCTCTGTCATGTATCGATGACTTATTCGACCAACTGAGAGCGTTCAAGGTAAATATTGATTTGGGTATGAATAGATTTGTACCATGAGATTTGAATCTTGTGTTAAATTGATTTCTAACTTAATTTGGCAATTTGTTGAAGGTATTTTCCAAGATAGATCTTAGATCAGGCCATCACCAGTTGAGGATTAAGGAGTCTGACATCCAGAAGCTATCATTTCAGACTCAATACAGACACTGAATTTTTGGTTATGCCTTTTGGGTTGACCAATGCTCCGACAGATTTCATGGATTTGATGAATAGGATCTTTTGACCCTATCTGGATCTCTTTGTGATTGTTTTTATTGATGATATTATGATCTATTTAGAGAGTAGAGAAGATCACAATGTTCATCTCTGGATCATGTTAGAAATCCTCATAGAGCATGAGCTATTTTCAAATTCTCTAAGTGTGAATTTTGGATGGATCAGATAATGTTTCTAGGTCATGTAATCTCTAAGGATGGAATCTCTATAGATTCGACTAAGGTGAGTAATCTTTCAATAAAATAATGATGTTTGGTTATGAAATTATAAATTTCATTGAAGGTTACTAAATGAAAATTAGCATTTTAATAGATGGAAGCTGTATTGAATTGGAAGCAACCAAAGAGTGTCACAAACATCGCAGTTTCTTAGGACTCAATGGATATTATAGGCGGTTTATCTAGGATTTTTCTAAGATTGCCACACTGTTGAACAAGATACTTTGAAAGGGTGTGAACTTTGTGTGAACACAACACTCTAAGGAGAGTTTTCAGGAGTTTAAAAGAAGGCTTACTACGACCCCAACACTTACTCTTTATTCAGGACATGAAAGCTTTGTCCTTTATAGTGATGCTTCAAAAGTAGGTCTGAGATGTGTCTTAATGTAACATAAGAAGGTAATTGCTTATGCATCTTGTCAATTGAAGGCTCGTGAGCGAAACTATCACACTTATGATCTAGAACTGGCAGCAGTTGTTTTTTCTCTAAAGATATAGAGACATTATCTATATGGAGAGCAATTCGAAGTCTTATCGGACCATAAGAAGCTTAAGTATATCTTCTCCCATAAGGAGCTCAATATGAGGCAACATAGATGGTTGAAACTTCTGAAGGACTATGATTTTTCTATCTCCTATCATCCTTGAAAAGCAAATGTAATTGCAGATGCCCTAAGTAGGAAAGAGAGTAGAATATCATGTCTTATAAGCAACGAGTGAAAGCTTTTAGAAGACTTCATTCAGTAGAATCCTTTTAGATCAAAGCAGGGTAGGATTATGATCGCTAGTATAGTTGTTAGAATCGACCTCATGGACCATATTGTTGATAAGCAGAAGGGCGATCTATAATTTTGCAAGATGATAGCAGTCTATCAATAGTATGAGTCGAATCTACACCTAGAAGAAGATGACAACATATGGCATGGATAGAGATTATGGGTGCTAGACGATCCAAAATTGAAGAAAGAACTTTTAGACGAAGCACACTGATCTAAGTTTACCATTCATCTAGGCAATACCAAAATGTTCAAAGATATTTAGAGATTTTTTTTGTAGAATGGGATGAATAAAGAGATTGCAAAATATATTGCCAGATGCTTAGTGTGCCAACAGGTGAAGATTGAACATCAGAAACCCAGAGGACCGATGCATGCCATAGAGATATCCCAGTGGAAGTGGGAGGATACTTAGGTTTTGAATCAACATTTTGCCATTTGCCAATCCCCAGGATCTTATATTTTAAATGTTTTTTTTAGAAAGCAATCTGAATTTATTTTAAACTCAATTTCAATTGATTTCAATCCTTAAATGAGAACCATTTAGGTGGTGTCGCTTCTGTATTCCTTCATTTATCAAAAATTATCAAAAATCTCAGAGTCCTAGTTGGATCAGGACTCTGTCTTTTCATCTTTTTGAATCTTTTCAAAACTCTATTTTGATTTTAAACCAAATGTAGTCATATCCCTTGCCCATTCTTGTCATTTTTGGCCAAAATCTCAGAATCCCAGTCTGATCAAGACTCTTTTTCTAGAGTCCTAGTTGGATCATGACTCTTTTTTCAGAGTCTCAGTCAGATCAGAACTCTACCTTTTACTATCATTTTACTTATTTTTGAGAAAATCTTTCAAAATCCTTCATTTTGATCAAAATTCGTGAGTCTTAGTTGAATTAGGACTCTTTCCCAGAATCCTAATCGAATCAAGACTCTATCCCGATTTCATCCTTTACTCTTGTTCTTCACATATTTTTAAAACCTTCTCATCTGATTTTCAAAATCTTTCATTTTAGCCAAAATTCTAGAGTTCTAACTGATCAGGACTCTTTTCTAGAGTTTCAGTCGGATTAGGACTCTATCTTTTATCATTATTCTGCCTGTTTTTAACCAAATCTTTCAAAAAAATTCAAAGAGAAGTAAAAAACTCAGAGTTTTAGTTGAACCAGGACTTTATTCAAAGAGTCCCAGATAGATCAGGACTCTGACCCTGACTTCAATTTTGAGAGAATCTTTCCAAAATCTCTTCATTTGTCTTTCCAAATTTGAGATAGAAATTATAAATTGAATTGAGTTAGTAGTTGAAATGAGAATTTAATCATATATAGGAATTTAATATGGATTTAGACCTTAAATTAGATGGTAGATTTTACTAATGGTATTTGGATCCAACCCAATTAGGTTGAATATAATCCATGATATTTGAATCTAATTAGGGATGAATTGAGTTGGATATAACTCAGGATATTTGGATCTAATCTCATTAGATTAGACCCATACGGTGAGACATTCATAACAATGTTATTATTGTTTGGATAGAAAATTTAGCCGATTGGTGCCTTACCTATTAAACCAAAGTTGACCTCGACGTTCCTCAATTTGAGGGCATCAAAATCAACTATCTACACATCCAAATTAGTATTGATTTGAGTGTTTTATCATCGATCGAAGTTCATGCCTAATTGTAAGTCAAAAATCAACATTTTTCGACATTCACTAAATGTTTTTATCGATTCATGTTCATACAATTAAATTTAATACCACTATGACAATGTACGCTTTGAGGGCTAACAAATCAACTATTTAAATATTGAAATCTGTTGAGTCTTTGGGTCCTTAGGCCTCCTGAAAGGTTGCCATGTCACTAGAGCCTAAGCTTGGATAAGAAGACTCTACCTTTCATATCTTAGCTTAATCAATTTTGAAATTTAATAAGTTAGGACTCATAATTTATTTACTTATTTTATTAATAAAAAAATTTAATAGATAATAATATCTTATATTAGAGATGAGACACTTGCCTATGCCCATATATAAATAGAAGCCCTCATGATAGGGATGTGCATCTCTTCTTTCTACTTTCTCATATCTCCTTCTTACTCCAAACCATTAGGAAAGTCGAGACCTCTATTAGAGACCTACAACCACCTTGATGAAGGTCTAATTCATCCTAGAATGAGGTATGAGTGGTGGAAAAAGCGACAGTATCATTGCGGGAAACATGTTTTTGGTAGAGAATCTCTACTTTTATGATGTTTGATTTTGGGATGCATTATCATACTTTCTTTTTTATATAGGTCTTGGATCTATATGTAATTTAGGCCTAGAATATCTATAGTTATTAGATGTATATGAAAAAGATTTTTGAAAACCCAAAATGGTATTTCAGAAGGTTGATTTTGACAAAATGATTTGGAAAAGACTAGTTTCCAAACCCTAAGAAGCAAAAATCATGTAAATAGTTAGATCTGTATTTTAGAGGATTGTTTAGCATGTATAATGAATATAGAAAGATATTTTTTATTATTTTTTCATAGATCTTGATGTTGTAAATTTGTCTCTTGGATATATCTTGGTTAAAAACATGCAAAACTTATTTTGAACAAGGTTTTGCTAAAATATTTTAGGGTTTTGATGTTTTATGATAAAGAAAGTTAATCTGATCATATATAGTAAATTAGGACATGTATAGCATGATTAAACAACATATTATTGAATAAATAATCCATGATTCTAGGTTATTTTTATGTCTCTTGTGATTCTTGCTAAGATGAAATTGTATTTGAGATATTTCATAAAGGTTTTGTGATTTTTGGATTATGTTTGTTAATGTTTTAGCAATATTAAAATAAATATGATCAAAGATGAGTTGTATGATATTGTAAATGTGTTTAGAAAATCTAAAATTGAGATTGTATGAGTTTCACCATGATTTTTGTCCTTGTTTAATAGATCTTTCATGAGTTTGGATCTTGGTTATTCTCTCCTTATTTTTTGTTTTAACCAGTTTAAGAAACAAATCAATATCTTTATAAAAACAATATCAATAAATAAAACAAAAAATTCTGAAGTGTTTTACACATTCAGGACTTGAACTTAGATCTTGTTTTATCCCGTTTAGTTTAGTTTTAAGTCTGAAACATTTATTGCAACAGAGCACATATTTTCTGTCCTGTCAGCAAGACTATTATGACCAAATATTTTGAAAGCTCTAAAACCATAATCAAAATTGATCAAAATAAATTATAGAAAATCTGGATAAAAGGTAACATTTATAACAAGATTCTGTAAAAAGAATTTTGTCAAAAGAGTTTTTTGTAAATCTTGAAAAAATTTCAAAACAGAATAAATTTTATAGTTGACAAGATCTGTCTGATATTTTTTCTTTGCAGTGTTCAGTCCCGTTTTTTTTTATTATTATTATAATAAATTTTGCAATTCTGTTTCTTGAATTGTGTTGCTAAGAGGATGGGGCAATCCTAGTAAAATTTTGAGAGTTAAATTTGGTTTCTATGATTCTTGGTGGGTTTTCCAAAATTGGGTTAACAGGGATCCGAATTGCACCGTATGACATGTGTTATGCTGTGTTGTATTTTATTTTGTTCAGTATGTTTATTGATGTTTAAATAGGATATTGGACTAATCTGCATGTTAACTGAATGCATTTCATTATTGATTATATTGGGCATGCCTAAATATTAATGATTAGCCTACCTTGATTGTGTACATGCATATTGATTGCATTATTGTATTGATTTTATGCTAGAGACTAATCAAATGCATACATTGAGTGTTATGAATATTGTTGCATATGAACCCTGAATGTGGTTACCCGTTTGCATTGACACTATTAAGAATGGAGTTAATTAATAAATAAAAAATAAAATTAATTCTCTTATGGCTTATTAAGAGAGTGAGCTTGGTACTGACAGTTCTGAGGAATATTAGCTTAGCACGAAATGTTGCTTTTATCCCCTATCCATAGGACCCATAACTGGAGGAACTACTATGATTTGTCTGCGGCATGGTAAACTCATAAAAAAAATTGATATATCGGGTTGCAGGAGTTGAGAACTCTCTCTATAAAATTATATTTTCTCTTTAGAGTAGTTACAGTTGAAGCATCACAAAGGTTAATAAGACACAATTGCTTGAAAGCAAAAACCTGAGCCGTACATCTATCTGAGAAAGTTTGTGTCATACCCACAGACAGATATTGGCAAGTGAAACAAGATTATAAATTGCATATATATAGAACATGATATGCATCATTTAAGCAAGAAAATAATAAGTGAAAATAAGAAGCTATTCATGCATGAAGGACTTACAACAATGGAATGGTAAGTTCATGCATATTGAATATGTTCATGTATTTTGTAAATGTTCATGCATATGAATAATTTATTGTATTGACGTGAATCTTAACGTGGTAGATATATATTAAATTGACTTATTATTTTAATTGTTAGCATGATTTTTATGTTATAGTCTACTAAGATAAGGATTACATCAATGATATATCTCAGGTTATTTTTTAATGTATTATGATATCGTACATATATGCAAGTATGTTATTGTCTACTCAGACTCGGGTTGTTTGACCCATTTACTTGAATAATTTTTTGGTTCTGAGGAGGCTGAGTGATACTACGTTGTTCAGTTGCTCACGAACTTTGCTCACTGCCCGTCGAGGTGGTGGTTTTGGTTTCTTGTGTTTTGAGGGTTTGGTTTGCTTGGACATTGGATTTTAGGAATGGTTCTGTAACTGGATCAATGAATAATATGAAGTTTATTTTAATTCAATTCAATTGATGTTGATGTACTCTTATTTCTGTAATTTAGTTAAGTGTATGGTTTGATATGATTACTATGACAATCCCAATTTGTATATTTCATTGATTAAAAAAAATTAAGAGAAAATCAAGTTATGAATCAGGATCGTTACACGTTTGGGTATTAGAGTCATCCTAAAATTTATGTATGTCAAGCCAAATAAGTCTGTCAAAGTCCAGTATATAGTTGAGAATCCATAAACTAAATAAAATTGTTAATTTTAATTTTATAGATGGTCGGACATCAGTCCTAGGGTTGGAGCGCCCAAAGAGACTTCATCATGGGAGATCTCTACACACAGACACAGACGTGTCAGAACCTCAACAATAATGAAGGAAACGACAATAAACATGATCATAATGGGGAGAATGGAAATCCTAGTGAAGGGGTGAATTTCAAAGGATTCATGGACATGGACTCTCCATCATTACGGGTAAGGAGGATCGAGACCCTGCTCAAAGTTGGATCTGACAGCTGACCAAGATCTTGGATGTTTCGAAGGCTAGCTAAATTAGGTTTGGTGCCTACTAACTCAAGGATGATGCCAAGAGTTGGTGGGACACGGTCCAGGAGGTTCATTACACCCCAGAGTAGCTACAGGACTTGACCTGGTAGAAGTTTACTGAGGTCTTTATGGAGACCTACTTCCCTCAGTTTGCTCGAGCCCAAAAGATGCAGGAATTCCTAGATCTAAAGCAGGGCGGATCGTCAGTTGCAGAATACACCATGAGATTTACACATCTTGAGAAGTATTGCCCGAATACTTATATGACAGCCGTAGCCCGTGCTAGAAAGTACGTGTAGGGACTCTGAGACAGTGTTAGGGTAGAGTGCTTGGGAGTAGACCCTAGAGTTTGAACCAATCAATCGAGACGACAAATTTTCAATAAGCGAATTGAGAGGCTACGAAGAAAAGCCAGCCTCCAAGATCCCAGAAGAAGAGTGGCGACAACAATGGCATTCATAGAATGGCTGGAGGTCAGACTCGACATCAGTATGATGCTATATGTGTGATTATAGACCGCCTTACGAAGTCAACACACTTCTTACTGGTCAGGACCACATAATGCACTTCAGAACTCGAAGAAGCTATGAAGGAGAAATATCTGAACATGTTTGGTGAGTAACTCAAGTTAATTTTGTGGACAAAATATTTTTTAAAGTAGGGTAGGATGTAATACCTAGTATTTTTTGACAATTATTAAATCATTATTTATATATTATATTGATGAAATTAAGAATTTATTTGATTTTCAATTTGAGATTGAAATTATAAATTGAATTAAGTTAGTAATTGAAATGAGAATTTAATCACATATAGGTATTTAATATGGATTTGGACCTTAAATTAGATAGTGGATTTTACTAATGATATTTGGATCCAACCCAATTAGGTTGGATATAATCCATGATATTTGGATTTAATTAGAGATTAATTGGGTTGGATATAACTCATGATATTTGGATCTAATCTCATTGGATTAGATCCATAGGGTGAGGAATTCACAACAACATTATTATTGTTTGGATAGAATTTTTGATCGATCAGTGCCTTACCTATTAAATCACAGTCAACCTCAACGTTCCTCATTTTGTGTGCATCAAAATCAACTATCTATATGTCCAAATTGGTGTCTATTTGAGCGTTTTATCATCGACCAAAGTTCATGCCTACTTGTAGCTCAAAAATCAATGTTTTTCGGTATCGCCTAATTTTTTTTGTTGATCCGTATGCGTACGATTAAATCTAAGACCATTATGACGATCTACTTTTTGATGGCTATCAAATAGGCTATTTAAACATCAAATTTTATTGAGTCTTTAGGTTTGTAGGCCTCTCAAAAGGTTACCATGTCACTAAAGCCCAAGCTAGGGTAAGAAGACCACACCTTTCTTTTTTTAACTTTATCAATTTCAAATTTTAATCAGTTGGGACCCATAATTTATTTATTTATTTTATTAATAAAAAAATTTAATAGATACTAAACTCTTATATTAGAGATGGGACTCTTGCCTAGTCCGATCTATAAATAGAGGCCCTCATGATAGGGATATGCTTCTCTCCCTTTTTCTTCCTCGCATCTCCTTCTTACTTCAAGTCATTAGGAGAGTATAGACCTCCATTAAAGACCGGCAACTACCTTAGTGAAGGTCTAATCCATCCCCAAATGAGGTACAAGTAGAGAAAAAATTGACGGTCATTACGAGAAGTGTGTTTTCGGTATAGAATCTCTACTTTTATGATGTTCACTTTCGGGATTCATTAGCATACCCTCTTTTTGATCCAGAGCTTGGATCTACATGTAATCTAGGCCTAGGATATCTACAGTTATTATATCTACATGAAAAAGATTTTCAAAAACCCAAAATGGTGTTTTGGAAGATTGGTTTTGAGAAAACGATTTGGAAAAGACTAGTTTTGAAACCCTAAGAAGCAAAAATCGTGTGAATAGTTAGATCTGTATTTTAGTGGATTGTTTAGCATGTATAATGAATATAGAATAATGTTTTTTAGTATTTTTTTATAGATCTTAATGTTATAAATTTGTGTCTTGCATATATCTTGGTTAAAAATATGCAAAAATTGTTTTGAAGAAGGTGTTGCCAAAACATTTTAGAATTTTGATGTTTTATGAAAAAGAAAGTTAATCTAATCATATATAATAGATTAGGACATGTATAACATGTTTAAACAACATGTTATTGCATAAATAATCCATGATTCCATGTTATTTTTATGTTTCTTGTGATTCTTGCACGGATGAATTTGTATTTGAGATATTCTATAAAAGTTTTATGATTTTTGGATTTTGTTTATTAATATTTTAGCAAGATTAACATAAATATGATCAAAGATGAGTTGTATGATATTGTAAATGTGTTTACAATATCCAAATATCATGATTGTATGACTTTCACCATGATTCTTGTTCTTGTTTAATAGATTTTGCATGAGTTTAGATTTTAGTTATTATGTTCTCGGTTTTTGTTCTGACCAGTTAAAAAAAAATCGATATCTCTATGAAAATGAGGTCAATAAATAGAACTAAAAATACTGGAGTCTTTTATACATCCAGGGCTAAATTCAGAATCTTGTTTCATCTCTTTTGGTTTAGTTTTAAAACTGAAACGCCCATTGCAACAAAGCATAGTGTTTTTGTCGTGTCAGCAGGACTGTTCTGATCCAATATTTTGAGAGCTCTAAAACCATAATCAAAACTGATTAAAATAAATTATAAAAAAACTTGGTGAACGGTAACATGTATAACAAGATCTCTAAAAATGAATTTTGTCAAAAGAGTTTTCTGTAAATCTTGAAAATTTCCTTAAACTTGAATAAATTTTTGCAATTGATAGGATTTGTCTTACATTTTTTTTAATAGGGTTCAGTTACAGAAATTTTTTGATTTTATTATAATGAATTTTGTAATTTTGTTTCTTGGACTATATTTCTAAGAGAATGGGACAATCTCAGTAAATTGTTAAGAGTTAAATTCGGTTTTTGTGATTTTTGGTAGGTTTTTCAAAATTGAGTTAATAGGGATCCGAACTGCACCGAATGACATATGTTGATGCTGTGTTGTATTTTATTTTGTACATGTTTATTGATATTTAAATAGGATATTAGACTGATATGCATGTTAACTGAATGCATTTCATTCTTGATTATATTGGGCATGCCTACATATTAATGATTAGCCTACCTTGACTGTGTACATGCATATTAATTACATTATTGTATTGATTTTATGACATAGTCTAATCAAATGCATGCATTGAGTGCCTTGAATATTATTGCATATGAATCCTGAATGTGGTTACATGTTTTCATTGACACTATTAACAAGAGAATTAATTAAGAAATAAAAAATAAAATTAATTCGCTTGTGACTTTTTGAGAGAATAAGCTTAGTACTGACAGTTCTATGAAATATTAGCTTAGTACGGAAGGTTGCTTTTATCCCCTATCCACAAAATTCGTAACCAGAGGAACTACTATGATTTGTCTGCCGTATGGTAGGTAAGACTCATAAAAAAATTCTGATATATCAGGTTGTAGGAGTTGAGAACTCTCTCTATAAAATTATATTTTCTCTCAAGAGTAGTTACAGTTGGGGTGTCATGCAGGTTAATAAGATACAATTGCTTGAAAGTACAAACCTGGGTTGTACATCCTTCAGAGAGAGTTTGTGTCGTACCCATAGACATATATTGACAAATGAAACAAGATTATGAATTGCATATAGATAGAACATGACATGCATCATTTAAGCATGAAAACAATAAGTGCAAATAAGAATCTATTCATGCATAAAGGACTTATAACACTGGAATAGTAAGTTCATGCATATTGAATATGTGCATGTATTTTGTAAATATTCATGCATATGAATAATTTATTGTATTGACATGAATCATAACGTGGTGGACGTGTATTAAATTGACTTATTATTTTAATTGTTAGAATGATTTTTATGTTATAGTCTACTAAGATAAGGATTACATCAATGATATATCTGAGGCTGTTTTTGAATATAATGTATTATGTTATCGTACACTATATGCAAGTTTGTTATTGTCTACTCAAACTCGGGTTGTTTGACTCTTTTACTTTAATAACTTTTTGGTTATGAGGAGGCCGAGTGATACTACATTGTTTAGCTATTCACGGACTTTGCACATTGCCTGTCGAGGTGGTGGTTTTGGTTTCTTGTGTTTTGAGAGTTTTGTTGACTTGGACATTGAATTTTAGGAATGGTTCCATAACTAGACAAATGAATAATATGAACATTATTTTAATTTAATTCAATTGATGTTGATGTACTCTAATTTCTGTAATTTAGTTAAGTGTATGGTTTGATATGGTAACTGTGGCAATCCTGATTTATATATTTCACAGTTAAAAAAAAATATGAGAAAAATCAAGTTATAAATTAGGGTCGTTACAGTTTCAACATTGGCGGCTCGATTGGAGGTGCGATCGATGGTGGTGGTAGAGTCACAAGAGATGCGCATCCTGTTGGTCCACACCCCTAATGGTTTGTGTCAAGGCTGTGCAACATGACAACCACATTGTGGCGGGGGCCTTGGTGAAGCCGATTAGCACCTTCTTCATCGAGGTGCTTGCTCGTCAGATCTACCACCTCTACCTGCAGGACTTCCTTGTCAACCCCTTCTCCGACCTCTTGTAGGTGCTCACCCTATGCTCCGCTGATGGTGGCCAATGACCACATAGAGACGGGGAAGATATTTTTTTTGAGAGAGAGCTCACTAAAGTGTGAAAAGTTTTTTTTTTTTTAAATGACTCTTTTTACTGACACAATTTATATGTGCATGAAAAAAACTTTTTTTACTTGTGCACTTTGTTTGAGTCAGAAAAACTCTTTTTCACTGGCGCACTTTTTTTGCGAACCAAAAAAAACTCCTTTTTACTAGCTCACCACTTTGTTGCGTCAATTTTTTTCCGACGCATAGAAAATTTTTATTATAGTGGCGCAGTACAGCTGACGAGAGTGTAATTCACGTTTTCACTGCCAATGTAAACTGGGGACTCCCCAGTATGAACATTGGTGGCTGGACTCTGAGGTGTTCAACTTTTCTTTCTTTTTTTTTCCTAAGTGTTCCAGACAGAGATGCTCCAGGGCGAAGGGTGAAATATCGCGTGCCGCAGGACGCCATGTTCCAAGCGTCTTGCACGTCCGTTATTTGCACCAGGCACGTTGGCGGTGGACGCTGCTGTCTGCGCAATCAAGTGTCCCCTACGGCAAAGGTTGTTCGATATCACCACTGGTAGATGCCTTTCAACCTGGACAGTAGATCTTCTCTGACGTGGCCCTATCAGAACACAAAACGAACTCAGATTTGCGGTCTAGATCGAAGCGCTTCTGTGAGTGGTGATATTTTATATCACCATCGCCTGATCTGCTGTGGCCTGCCACAGCCCAAGCTTTTCCGTGGTTCCAGGGGAGAGAGAGAGAGAGAGAGAGAGAGAGAGGTCTCATTAGTTAGCAACGAAAAGAGGGAAAAAAAGAAGAAAAAAGATCTATCAACCTATGGACCTTATCTGGAGGAACCCCGCGCGTCCCACCGCACTTATCAATTCGGGCCCCAAAATCCTCCGCAAATCAACAGTATCTATCAACCCATCTTCCCTAAGTTTGAGGAGGGACTCCAGACTCTGCGTACTGGCATTGGCCACAGCGTAAGCTTCACTACCCATTTCGCCTTTCTCGGTTTTCCTTCCCATATTTCCCTCTCTCTCTCTCATCAGGATTTTTCAGTTCTTTTTGTCTAACCATTCTTTGTTTCTGTTTTTTTCATCGTTTTCCTTTAAGTCGTTCTTTCTCATTGTCGGCTGCTTGAGGTGGACAGCGATGGGCGTTTTAAATCCCCCACATATGCCCCCTTTTGCACATTGATGAATTGAGTTATTTCGGTCCCGGAAGGATAAGCTGGGAACATTGATTTTTTTGCTTTCTTTTTTTCTTCTTTTACTGGGTTTTGGATGCACCCAGTTATCCAGAAAAGCAAGGTAGAGGATAGGTTGGGAAGTTTCAACGATGGCGTGCAATGCAATTTCCCAAATTGTCCTGCTTTTTTGGATAAGTGGTTTCACACACGTAGACACACACATGGGTTAATTCGATATTGATGGGAGCAGCATTCAACTGATGGAAATGACTAAAAAGAACCTCAAAAGTAATGACAATTTGAAAATACAAATTGATTTTAAAGTAAATTAAGGCTTTGTTTGGGAGCCTTAGATGGGAGGGGAGATGATATTTAATGAGGCTTTAATTAATACCACCTGCCCACACAGGTGTTTGGAAGCCTGTTTTGGGAGATGAGAATGGTGTTGAAAGTGGAGAAGGTGAGGTGATGGGCCATTTTCAACTACATTCTCACGAGGTTGTAGTTGACAACTCCAACATCGTCTCTCATTTTCTTCTCCCCTCTAACATCGTCTTTCATTCTCATTCATTGTGACATTCTTGTTAGGAAAGTTTTAAATTATTAATGGTTACTATCAAAAGTGTTTTGAAAAGTTTAGTCCCATATCTAAGAGAGAAAAGCTTTTCAAGAGGTTTAAATAGAGAGTTTGTAATCTATTCTTTACTTTGGTAAGCCTTGAGTATTTAGGTGGATTGCGGACGTTGCTGCGCATCGTGCAGCAACGGACGCGCCGTTCGCGCACACGCGCGCGCGCGTGCGTGCGCAAGGGCGCTTGAGGCGCAATGTGGCGTTTTGATGGCGCACTTTGCACTTCGCACGCTCGCAGCGGTGCGAGGTGCATATGAGGCGCAAATATCCATTTTGATTTTTCGGTTTTGAGACATCTGGCCGTTTGAAAGGTTTTAATAACATTTATATTGAGTTTAAGGCGCTTTGTGACTGTTGGACGGTTTTGGAGGCCTTTGATTGACAGTCAAAGGTGGGTGACCGTTCAGGTACCTTTCATCCTATTTTCAAACTGTCAGATTTATGGCCTTTAATCTCATTTATCGCAAAACGTTTTGGCCTCTCTAAAAGGTTATAAATATCTTCTATCTTCGTCTTTTGGATATCAGAATTTCTGACTCTCCAGTTTTCTCCTTTCTTTCTTCTCGGTTTGGCTTGCAGAGTTCAAGTGTGGGAGAGGTCATCTGTTCTTGCGAAGCAGTGACTCTCTTGAGGTTCAAGCCTAGTTGTATCCTGGGAACTCAGTCGTAACAAAACCCTTTTTCGCATCTTCGGAATTTCCGGAGTGGGGCGATTGAAGTTCTAAAGATAGCGATCTTAAGAACGTGCCTCTAGGCTTGAATTCTCTTTTCTGAAATCCTGTTTTCACTAGGTTGGTATAACAATTTTAGAACTTCACTCATGGCCTCTGGTTCGACATCCAACTCCATCAATCTGCTTAGCCGTGACCTTGAAAAACTTGATCGATTTGATGGGTCAAACTTCAAGCGGTGGCAATCAAAGGTATCTTTCTTGCTGTCCGAACTGCATATCGACTATGTCCTCAAAAAGTCTTGTCCCACTGTTGTTGCTGGAGAAGTTGAGACAGAAGAACAGAAGAAAGAGCGAGAGAAGTGGCATACTGACAACTACAGATGCAAAGGGCATATCCTGAACACTTTAGCTGATTCACTCTTTGACCTGTATTCACCATTGGAGTCGGCTGGAGAGTTGTGGAATGCTCTCGAGATCAAGTACAATGCAGAAGATGCTGGTAACAAAAGGTTTATAGTAGATCAGTATGTTAATTTTTCTATTGTTGATGATAAGCCTATACTTGCTCAAATTCATGAGATGCAAATACTGGCCTATAAGATCAAAGGAGAAGGTATGTATCTTGATGATGACTTTCAAGTTGCTGTCATCATTGGGAAGCTGCCGGATTCCTGGAAAGAATATAGGAATCACCTAAAACATAAAAATGAGAAAATCACTTTAGATGGCCTTCTTAAGGACATCAGAATTGAGGAAGAGACTCGTCTTCGTAACAAAAAGAATTCGAGTCCTAAAGAAGGTTATCCTAAAGTGAATTTTGTTAGTAACAAGGGTGGCAAAATCATGAAAACCCAGAAAATCAAAAAGAATTTTGTGAAAGGGAAAAAGCCAACTGATAAAAAGAAAATTAGTTGCTATGTTTGTGGCAAGTTTGGCCATTTTGCTAGAGAATGCAGAGAACGGAAGAGGACTGGTCCTAAGCCAAATGAGTCAGAGGAGAGGCTTGTTGCTGTAATCTCTGAAACCTTTATGGTGGCTGCAAATAAGGACTGGTACCTGGATACTGGAAGCACTGTTCATGTGGCAAACGACAGGAACTTGTTCAAGTCGTATGAAGTAGTGGGGGAGGGATGCAATCTCTTTATGGGAAACTCTTCCTCAACTAAAGTGCTGGGAAAAAGGAGTGTGGAAATTAAGTTCACCTCCGGGAAAGTCCTAACACTTGAGAATGTCCACTATGCTCCAGAAGTTCGGAAAAAATTTAATCTCTGCAGATCTCCTGTCACGAAATGGTTTTAAGATTGTTATTGAGTCTGGGATTGTAACTGTGACCAAAGGGAAAATCTTTGTAGGAAAAGGGTTTGCTACTGGTGGTATGTTCAAGATGAGCATAAATGAAGCTACTACTTCTGTTTATATGGTTGACTCTTATTTTCTTTGGCATTCAAGATTAGGACATATAAATTCTCGTTGCATTCATAATATGAATAACTTTGGTCTTCTTCCGTGTCATGTGAAAATAGAACATAAACATAAGTGTGAGACATGCATTCAAACTAAGCTAACTAGACTCCCGTTTCCTAGTGTAGAAAAGAATTATAAATTGCTTGAATTAGT
Source organism: Nuphar pumila (assembly GCF_984573655.1). Lineage (NCBI taxonomy): Eukaryota > Viridiplantae > Streptophyta > Magnoliopsida > Nymphaeales > Nymphaeaceae > Nuphar > Nuphar pumila. The sequence continues at coordinate 95,188,302 of NC_143260.1, read as the reverse complement.
GCATTCTGATGTGTGTACGATGGATAATGTTTTGAGTCGTGGTGGCAATAGGTACTTTATTACCTTTATAGATGATTACTCAAAATTTTGTTATGTTTATTTGTTGAAAGATAAATCTGAAGCATTTTCCAAATTTCTTCTTTATCTAGCTGAAGTACAAAATAGGTTTAAAACAAAGATTGTACATTTAAGAACAGATAGAGGAGGTGAATACTTAGGTGGAGAATTTGATAAATTCTGTGAAGATAATGGTATTATCCATCAAACGTCAGCTCCTAGAACTCCTGAACAGAATGGAGTAGCAGAAAGGAAAAACAGAACACTTGTAGAAATGATGAATGCTATGCTTCTTAATACGGGTTTGCATTCCAACTTATGGGGAGAAGCTATACTTTCTGCCTGTTATATTCTTAATCGAGTTCCTTATTCCAAATCTGATAAATCACCTTATGAATTGTGTTTTGGTAAGAAACCTAATCTTAGTTATTTTCGTGTTTGGGGTTGTTTAGCATATGTTAAAATTCCAGAAAATAAAAGGAAGAAGGTTGGACCTAAAGCATTTAAATGTGCATTTGTTGGGTATGCTGAATATAGTAAAGCATATAGATTTTTGGACATTGTTAATGATGTTATTGTAGAATCTAGAGATGCATCTTTCATAGAACATAAAAATGCATTTGATTCTCTTCTTGATGGCAGCCGGATTATAGTAGATGAACTTCCTGTAAATGACATGATTGAATATTCTAATGAATGTGTTGATGAACCAGAAACTGAAGTTAGACTCAGTAAACGTATTAGAAAACCAACTAATTTTGGTTCTGACTTTTATACATTTCTAATTGAGAATGATCCTGTGTCTTTTCAAGAGGCTATGTCTTCTCAAGATGCTGCCTTTTGGAGAGAAGCTATTAATGATGAAATAGAATCAATTATGTCTAATAATGTTTGGAAATTAGTGGATTTACCTGTTGGTTGCAAAACTATTGGCTGCAAATGGATTTTCAAAAAGAAATTAAAAGCTGATGGTACAATCGATAAATTTAAAGCACGTTTGGTTGCAAAAGGCTTTAAACAAAAAGAAGGTATTGATTATTTTGATACTTTTGCTCCTGTAACCAGAATATCTACTATTAGAATTCTGATTGCCATGGCTGCCATATATAAGCTTCAAATCCATCAAATGGACGTGAAAACGGCCTTTTTGAATGGAGAATTAGATGAAGAGATATATATGGAGCAACCTGAAGGTTTTGTAGTGCTAGGGCAAGAGCGCAAAGTTTGCAAACTTGAGAAATCCTTATATGGATTAAAGCAAGCCCCTAAGCAATGGCATGAAAAATTTGATAGTTCTCTGGTGCATAATGGTTTTAAAATTCATGATGCGGACAAATGTGTCTACAGTAAAGTAGATAGTGGCTCAATTATTATTATTTGTTTATATGTTGATGATATGCTTATTTTGGGTAACAATAGTGAATGCATAAATCAAACAAAAAGATTTTTATCTTCCTTGTTTTGTATGAAAGACTTGGGTGTTGCAGATGTTATTTTAGGAATCAAAATAATAAGAAATAAAAATGGCATCATATTATGTCAATCACACTATATTGAGAAAATTCTTACAAAGTATGGATATCTTAATAGTTCACCAGCATGCACCCCATATGATCCAAATATGAAATTGACTCCTAATGATGGTGCTAGTGTTCAACAATTAAAATATGCCAGTGTTGTAGGTAGCCTTATGTATGCAATGAACTGCACAAGGCCTGACATTGCCTATGCAATGAGTAAAGTGTGTAGATACACTAATAATCCTGGTCATCAACACTGGAATGCAGTGAACAGGATTCTTAGATATCTAAAGCATACTTTAGACTATGGAATTCACTATACCGAGTTTCCTGCTGTTATTGAAGGGTATAGTGATGCAAGTTGGAATACTGACTTTGAAGATTCCAAGTCTACGAGTGGTTGGGTTTTTACCCTTGGAGGAGGAGCAGTTGCATGGGGGTCTAAGAAACAGACCTGTATAACTCATTCTACAATGGAATCTGAGTTTATTGCTTTGGCATCTGCTTGTAGAGAAGCTGAATGACTTAAGAATATGCTAGTGGATATTCCACTAGGTGAGAAGCCTATACCTGCTATTTCAATGTTTTGTGATAGCCAATCAGCTATATGTAAAGCAGGTAATATGAAATACAATGGGAAGTCTAGACATATTAGTCTAAGACACAGTTTTATAAGACAAATGATTGATGACAATATTATTTCATTGAAATATGTGAAGTCATGTCAAAATTTGGCAGACCCATTTACGAAAGGCCTTTCGAGAGATGTCATCAATAAAACATCGAGGGGAATGGGAATTAAGCCAATTAAGTCATCACCTAAGGATACCCAACCTAGAGCGTTGGAGATCCCACATGCATAGGTTCAATGGGAAACGAATTGGTGAATGACAGATATTGAGCATATTTATGTAAGCCCATTACTGATGTGTGCTCATGAGCTGTAACTAATATGAGGGTTGAGCTAATAGCTCTTAATGAGTTTGTAGGCCTTAAGGCTAAGGTGTGTGTTACAGTACACCTAGACAAACTCACCTATATGAGTGTTGAAATGTGAGCCGTTTCTTATGAGAATTGGCAATTCTCTAGAGCACTCATGAATCCAGGAAAGCACAAGGCTCTAAATGTGCCAACATGAAATCCACACAATCGAACTTTTGGAAACCGATGTATGATTGAAAACTCCGTTAACAATATAAGGAGCTAAGTTCAAGGTAAGTCCACTTAGCACCTTGGTTAATTTAGGTTTTCTTTCAAATAGTGGGGGTTCAAGTCATGCAGACACTCTCACTAATGCATAGGTTTCTATGCAAGCCAAATATATTTTAAAACTAGTGGGGGATTGTTAGGAAAGTTTTAAATTATTAATGGTTACTATCAAAAGTGTTTTGAAAAGTTTAGTCCCATATCTAAGAGAGAAAAGCTTTTCAAGAGGTTTAAATAGAGAGTTTGTAATCTATTCTTTACTTTGGTAAGCCTTGAGTATTTAGGTGGATTGCGGACGTTGCTGCGCATCGTGCAGCAACGGACGCGCCGTTCGCGCACACGCGCGCGCGCGTGCGTGCGCAAGGGCGCTTGAGGCGCAATGTGGCGTTTTGATGGCGCACTTTGCACTTCGCACGCTCGCAGCGGTGCGAGGTGCATATGAGGCGCAAATATCCATTTTGATTTTTCGGTTTTGAGACATCTGGCCGTTTGAAAGGTTTTAATAACATTTATATTGAGTTTAAGGCGCTTTGTGACTGTTGGACGGTTTTGGAGGCCTTTGATTGACAGTCAAAGGTGGGTGACCGTTCAGGTACCTTTCATCCTATTTTCAAACTGTCAGATTTATGGCCTTTAATCTCATTTATCGCAAAACGTTTTGGCCTCTCTAAAAGGTTATAAATATCTTCTATCTTCGTCTTTTGGATATCAGAATTTCTGACTCTCCAGTTTTCTCCTTTCTTTCTTCTCGGTTTGGCTTGCAGAGTTCAAGTGTGGGAGAGGTCATCTGTTCTTGCGAAGCAGTGACTCTCTTGAGGTTCAAGCCTAGTTGTATCCTGGGAACTCAGTCGTAACAAAACCCTTTTTCGCATCTTCGGAATTTCCGGAGTGGGGCGATTGAAGTTCTAAAGATAGCGATCTTAAGAACGTGCCTCTAGGCTTGAATTCTCTTTTCTGAAATCCTGTTTTCACTAGGTTGGTATAACAATTTTAGAACTTCACTCATGGCCTCTGGTTCGACATCCAACTCCATCAATCTGCTTAGCCGTGACCTTGAAAAACTTGATCGATTTGATGGGTCAAACTTCAAGCGGTGGCAATCAAAGGTATCTTTCTTGCTGTCCGAACTGCATATCGACTATGTCCTCAAAAAGTCTTGTCCCACTGTTGTTGCTGGAGAAGTTGAGACAGAAGAACAGAAGAAAGAGCGAGAGAAGTGGCATACTGACAACTACAGATGCAAAGGGCATATCCTGAACACTTTAGCTGATTCACTCTTTGACCTGTATTCACCATTGGAGTCGGCTGGAGAGTTGTGGAATGCTCTCGAGATCAAGTACAATGCAGAAGATGCTGGTAACAAAAGGTTTATAGTAGATCAGTATGTTAATTTTTCTATTGTTGATGATAAGCCTATACTTGCTCAAATTCATGAGATGCAAATACTGGCCTATAAGATCAAAGGAGAAGGTATGTATCTTGATGATGACTTTCAAGTTGCTGTCATCATTGGGAAGCTGCCGGATTCCTGGAAAGAATATAGGAATCACCTAAAACATAAAAATGAGAAAATCACTTTAGATGGCCTTCTTAAGGACATCAGAATTGAGGAAGAGACTCGTCTTCGTAACAAAAAGAATTCGAGTCCTAAAGAAGGTTATCCTAAAGTGAATTTTGTTAGTAACAAGGGTGGCAAAATCATGAAAACCCAGAAAATCAAAAAGAATTTTGTGAAAGGGAAAAAGCCAACTGATAAAAAGAAAATTAGTTGCTATGTTTGTGGCAAGTTTGGCCATTTTGCTAGAGAATGCAGAGAACGGAAGAGGACTGGTCCTAAGCCAAATGAGTCAGAGGAGAGGCTTGTTGCTGTAATCTCTGAAACCTTTATGGTGGCTGCAAATAAGGACTGGTACCTGGATACTGGAAGCACTGTTCATGTGGCAAACGACAGGAACTTGTTCAAGTCGTATGAAGTAGTGGGGGAGGGATGCAATCTCTTTATGGGAAACTCTTCCTCAACTAAAGTGCTGGGAAAAAGGAGTGTGGAAATTAAGTTCACCTCCGGGAAAGTCCTAACACTTGAGAATGTCCACTATGCTCCAGAAGTTCGGAAAAAATTTAATCTCTGCAGATCTCCTGTCACGAAATGGTTTTAAGATTGTTATTGAGTCTGGGATTGTAACTGTGACCAAAGGGAAAATCTTTGTAGGAAAAGGGTTTGCTACTGGTGGTATGTTCAAGATGAGCATAAATGAAGCTACTACTTCTGTTTATATGGTTGACTCTTATTTTCTTTGGCATTCAAGATTAGGACATATAAATTCTCGTTGCATTCATAATATGAATAACTTTGGTCTTCTTCCGTGTCATGTGAAAATAGAACATAAACATAAGTGTGAGACATGCATTCAAACTAAGCTAACTAGACTCCCGTTTCCTAGTGTAGAAAAGAATTATAAATTGCTTGAATTAGTGCATTCTGATGTGTGTACGATGGATAATGTTTTGAGTCGTGGTGGCAATAGGTACTTTATTACCTTTATAGATGATTACTCAAAATTTTGTTATGTTTATTTGTTGAAAGATAAATCTGAAGCATTTTCCAAATTTCTTCTTTATCTAGCTGAAGTACAAAATAGGTTTAAAACAAAGATTGTACATTTAAGAACAGATAGAGGAGGTGAATACTTAGGTGGAGAATTTGATAAATTCTGTGAAGATAATGGTATTATCCATCAAACGTCAGCTCCTAGAACTCCTGAACAGAATGGAGTAGCAGAAAGGAAAAACAGAACACTTGTAGAAATGATGAATGCTATGCTTCTTAATACGGGTTTGCATTCCAACTTATGGGGAGAAGCTATACTTTCTGCCTGTTATATTCTTAATCGAGTTCCTTATTCCAAATCTGATAAATCACCTTATGAATTGTGTTTTGGTAAGAAACCTAATCTTAGTTATTTTCGTGTTTGGGGTTGTTTAGCATATGTTAAAATTCCAGAAAATAAAAGGAAGAAGGTTGGACCTAAAGCATTTAAATGTGCATTTGTTGGGTATGCTGAATATAGTAAAGCATATAGATTTTTGGACATTGTTAATGATGTTATTGTAGAATCTAGAGATGCATCTTTCATAGAACATAAAAATGCATTTGATTCTCTTCTTGATGGCAGCCGGATTATAGTAGATGAACTTCCTGTAAATGACATGATTGAATATTCTAATGAATGTGTTGATGAACCAGAAACTGAAGTTAGACTCAGTAAACGTATTAGAAAACCAACTAATTTTGGTTCTGACTTTTATACATTTCTAATTGAGAATGATCCTGTGTCTTTTCAAGAGGCTATGTCTTCTCAAGATGCTGCCTTTTGGAGAGAAGCTATTAATGATGAAATAGAATCAATTATGTCTAATAATGTTTGGAAATTAGTGGATTTACCTGTTGGTTGCAAAACTATTGGCTGCAAATGGATTTTCAAAAAGAAATTAAAAGCTGATGGTACAATCGATAAATTTAAAGCACGTTTGGTTGCAAAAGGCTTTAAACAAAAAGAAGGTATTGATTATTTTGATACTTTTGCTCCTGTAACCAGAATATCTACTATTAGAATTCTGATTGCCATGGCTGCCATATATAAGCTTCAAATCCATCAAATGGACGTGAAAACGGCCTTTTTGAATGGAGAATTAGATGAAGAGATATATATGGAGCAACCTGAAGGTTTTGTAGTGCTAGGGCAAGAGCGCAAAGTTTGCAAACTTGAGAAATCCTTATATGGATTAAAGCAAGCCCCTAAGCAATGGCATGAAAAATTTGATAGTTCTCTGGTGCATAATGGTTTTAAAATTCATGATGCGGACAAATGTGTCTACAGTAAAGTAGATAGTGGCTCAATTATTATTATTTGTTTATATGTTGATGATATGCTTATTTTGGGTAACAATAGTGAATGCATAAATCAAACAAAAAGATTTTTATCTTCCTTGTTTTGTATGAAAGACTTGGGTGTTGCAGATGTTATTTTAGGAATCAAAATAATAAGAAATAAAAATGGCATCATATTATGTCAATCACACTATATTGAGAAAATTCTTACAAAGTATGGATATCTTAATAGTTCACCAGCATGCACCCCATATGATCCAAATATGAAATTGACTCCTAATGATGGTGCTAGTGTTCAACAATTAAAATATGCCAGTGTTGTAGGTAGCCTTATGTATGCAATGAACTGCACAAGGCCTGACATTGCCTATGCAATGAGTAAAGTGTGTAGATACACTAATAATCCTGGTCATCAACACTGGAATGCAGTGAACAGGATTCTTAGATATCTAAAGCATACTTTAGACTATGGAATTCACTATACCGAGTTTCCTGCTGTTATTGAAGGGTATAGTGATGCAAGTTGGAATACTGACTTTGAAGATTCCAAGTCTACGAGTGGTTGGGTTTTTACCCTTGGAGGAGGAGCAGTTGCATGGGGGTCTAAGAAACAGACCTGTATAACTCATTCTACAATGGAATCTGAGTTTATTGCTTTGGCATCTGCTTGTAGAGAAGCTGAATGACTTAAGAATATGCTAGTGGATATTCCACTAGGTGAGAAGCCTATACCTGCTATTTCAATGTTTTGTGATAGCCAATCAGCTATATGTAAAGCAGGTAATATGAAATACAATGGGAAGTCTAGACATATTAGTCTAAGACACAGTTTTATAAGACAAATGATTGATGACAATATTATTTCATTGAAATATGTGAAGTCATGTCAAAATTTGGCAGACCCATTTACGAAAGGCCTTTCGAGAGATGTCATCAATAAAACATCGAGGGGAATGGGAATTAAGCCAATTAAGTCATCACCTAAGGATACCCAACCTAGAGCGTTGGAGATCCCACATGCATAGGTTCAATGGGAAACGAATTGGTGAATGACAGATATTGAGCATATTTATGTAAGCCCATTACTGATGTGTGCTCATGAGCTGTAACTAATATGAGGGTTGAGCTAATAGCTCTTAATGAGTTTGTAGGCCTTAAGGCTAAGGTGTGTGTTACAGTACACCTAGACAAACTCACCTATATGAGTGTTGAAATGTGAGCCGTTTCTTATGAGAATTGGCAATTCTCTAGAGCACTCATGAATCCAGGAAAGCACAAGGCTCTAAATGTGCCAACATGAAATCCACACAATCGAACTTTTGGAAACCGATGTATGATTGAAAACTCCGTTAACAATATAAGGAGCTAAGTTCAAGGTAAGTCCACTTAGCACCTTGGTTAATTTAGGTTTTCTTTCAAATAGTGGGGGTTCAAGTCATGCAGACACTCTCACTAATGCATAGGTTTCTATGCAAGCCAAATATATTTTAAAACTAGTGGGGGATTGTTAGGAAAGTTTTAAATTATTAATGGTTACTATCAAAAGTGTTTTGAAAAGTTTAGTCCCATATCTAAGAGAGAAAAGCTTTTCAAGAGGTTTAAATAGAGAGTTTGTAATCTATTCTTTACTTTGGTAAGCCTTGAGTATTTAGGTGGATTGCGGACGTTGCTGCGCATCGTGCAGCAACGGACGCGCCGTTCGCGCACACGCGCGCGCGCGTGCGTGCGCAAGGGCGCTTGAGGCGCAATGTGGCGTTTTGATGGCGCACTTTGCACTTCGCACGCTCGCAGCGGTGCGAGGTGCATATGAGGCGCAAATATCCATTTTGATTTTTCGGTTTTGAGACATCTGGCCGTTTGAAAGGTTTTAATAACATTTATATTGAGTTTAAGGCGCTTTGTGACTGTTGGACGGTTTTGGAGGCCTTTGATTGACAGTCAAAGGTGGGTGACCGTTCAGGTACCTTTCATCCTATTTTCAAACTGTCAGATTTATGGCCTTTAATCTCATTTATCGCAAAACGTTTTGGCCTCTCTAAAAGGTTATAAATATCTTCTATCTTCGTCTTTTGGATATCAGAATTTCTGACTCTCCAGTTTTCTCCTTTCTTTCTTCTCGGTTTGGCTTGCAGAGTTCAAGTGTGGGAGAGGTCATCTGTTCTTGCGAAGCAGTGACTCTCTTGAGGTTCAAGCCTAGTTGTATCCTGGGAACTCAGTCGTAACAAAACCCTTTTTCGCATCTTCGGAATTTCCGGAGTGGGGCGATTGAAGTTCTAAAGATAGCGATCTTAAGAACGTGCCTCTAGGCTTGAATTCTCTTTTCTGAAATCCTGTTTTCACTAGGTTGGTATAACAATTTTAGAACTTCACTCATGGCCTCTGGTTCGACATCCAACTCCATCAATCTGCTTAGCCGTGACCTTGAAAAACTTGATCGATTTGATGGGTCAAACTTCAAGCGGTGGCAATCAAAGGTATCTTTCTTGCTGTCCGAACTGCATATCGACTATGTCCTCAAAAAGTCTTGTCCCACTGTTGTTGCTGGAGAAGTTGAGACAGAAGAACAGAAGAAAGAGCGAGAGAAGTGGCATACTGACAACTACAGATGCAAAGGGCATATCCTGAACACTTTAGCTGATTCACTCTTTGACCTGTATTCACCATTGGAGTCGGCTGGAGAGTTGTGGAATGCTCTCGAGATCAAGTACAATGCAGAAGATGCTGGTAACAAAAGGTTTATAGTAGATCAGTATGTTAATTTTTCTATTGTTGATGATAAGCCTATACTTGCTCAAATTCATGAGATGCAAATACTGGCCTATAAGATCAAAGGAGAAGGTATGTATCTTGATGATGACTTTCAAGTTGCTGTCATCATTGGGAAGCTGCCGGATTCCTGGAAAGAATATAGGAATCACCTAAAACATAAAAATGAGAAAATCACTTTAGATGGCCTTCTTAAGGACATCAGAATTGAGGAAGAGACTCGTCTTCGTAACAAAAAGAATTCGAGTCCTAAAGAAGGTTATCCTAAAGTGAATTTTGTTAGTAACAAGGGTGGCAAAATCATGAAAACCCAGAAAATCAAAAAGAATTTTGTGAAAGGGAAAAAGCCAACTGATAAAAAGAAAATTAGTTGCTATGTTTGTGGCAAGTTTGGCCATTTTGCTAGAGAATGCAGAGAACGGAAGAGGACTGGTCCTAAGCCAAATGAGTCAGAGGAGAGGCTTGTTGCTGTAATCTCTGAAACCTTTATGGTGGCTGCAAATAAGGACTGGTACCTGGATACTGGAAGCACTGTTCATGTGGCAAACGACAGGAACTTGTTCAAGTCGTATGAAGTAGTGGGGGAGGGATGCAATCTCTTTATGGGAAACTCTTCCTCAACTAAAGTGCTGGGAAAAAGGAGTGTGGAAATTAAGTTCACCTCCGGGAAAGTCCTAACACTTGAGAATGTCCACTATGCTCCAGAAGTTCGGAAAAAATTTAATCTCTGCAGATCTCCTGTCACGAAATGGTTTTAAGATTGTTATTGAGTCTGGGATTGTAACTGTGACCAAAGGGAAAATCTTTGTAGGAAAAGGGTTTGCTACTGGTGGTATGTTCAAGATGAGCATAAATGAAGCTACTACTTCTGTTTATATGGTTGACTCTTATTTTCTTTGGCATTCAAGATTAGGACATATAAATTCTCGTTGCATTCATAATATGAATAACTTTGGTCTTCTTCCGTGTCATGTGAAAATAGAACATAAACATAAGTGTGAGACATGCATTCAAACTAAGCTAACTAGACTCCCGTTTCCTAGTGTAGAAAAGAATTATAAATTGCTTGAATTAGTGCATTCTGATGTGTGTACGATGGATAATGTTTTGAGTCGTGGTGGCAATAGGTACTTTATTACCTTTATAGATGATTACTCAAAATTTTGTTATGTTTATTTGTTGAAAGATAAATCTGAAGCATTTTCCAAATTTCTTCTTTATCTAGCTGAAGTACAAAATAGGTTTAAAACAAAGATTGTACATTTAAGAACAGATAGAGGAGGTGAATACTTAGGTGGAGAATTTGATAAATTCTGTGAAGATAATGGTATTATCCATCAAACGTCAGCTCCTAGAACTCCTGAACAGAATGGAGTAGCAGAAAGGAAAAACAGAACACTTGTAGAAATGATGAATGCTATGCTTCTTAATACGGGTTTGCATTCCAACTTATGGGGAGAAGCTATACTTTCTGCCTGTTATATTCTTAATCGAGTTCCTTATTCCAAATCTGATAAATCACCTTATGAATTGTGTTTTGGTAAGAAACCTAATCTTAGTTATTTTCGTGTTTGGGGTTGTTTAGCATATGTTAAAATTCCAGAAAATAAAAGGAAGAAGGTTGGACCTAAAGCATTTAAATGTGCATTTGTTGGGTATGCTGAATATAGTAAAGCATATAGATTTTTGGACATTGTTAATGATGTTATTGTAGAATCTAGAGATGCATCTTTCATAGAACATAAAAATGCATTTGATTCTCTTCTTGATGGCAGCCGGATTATAGTAGATGAACTTCCTGTAAATGACATGATTGAATATTCTAATGAATGTGTTGATGAACCAGAAACTGAAGTTAGACTCAGTAAACGTATTAGAAAACCAACTAATTTTGGTTCTGACTTTTATACATTTCTAATTGAGAATGATCCTGTGTCTTTTCAAGAGGCTATGTCTTCTCAAGATGCTGCCTTTTGGAGAGAAGCTATTAATGATGAAATAGAATCAATTATGTCTAATAATGTTTGGAAATTAGTGGATTTACCTGTTGGTTGCAAAACTATTGGCTGCAAATGGATTTTCAAAAAGAAATTAAAAGCTGATGGTACAATCGATAAATTTAAAGCACGTTTGGTTGCAAAAGGCTTTAAACAAAAAGAAGGTATTGATTATTTTGATACTTTTGCTCCTGTAACCAGAATATCTACTATTAGAATTCTGATTGCCATGGCTGCCATATATAAGCTTCAAATCCATCAAATGGACGTGAAAACGGCCTTTTTGAATGGAGAATTAGATGAAGAGATATATATGGAGCAACCTGAAGGTTTTGTAGTGCTAGGGCAAGAGCGCAAAGTTTGCAAACTTGAGAAATCCTTATATGGATTAAAGCAAGCCCCTAAGCAATGGCATGAAAAATTTGATAGTTCTCTGGTGCATAATGGTTTTAAAATTCATGATGCGGACAAATGTGTCTACAGTAAAGTAGATAGTGGCTCAATTATTATTATTTGTTTATATGTTGATGATATGCTTATTTTGGGTAACAATAGTGAATGCATAAATCAAACAAAAAGATTTTTATCTTCCTTGTTTTGTATGAAAGACTTGGGTGTTGCAGATGTTATTCTAGGAATCAAAATAATAAGAAATAAAAATGGCATCATATTATGTCAATCACACTATATTGAGAAAATTCTTACAAAGTATGGATATCTTAATAGTTCACCAGCATGCACCCCATATGATCCAAATATGAAATTGACTCCTAATGATGGTGCTAGTGTTCAACAATTAAAATATGCCAGTGTTGTAGGTAGCCTTATGTATGCAATGAACTGCACAAGGCCTGACATTGCCTATGCAATGAGTAAAGTGTGTAGATACACTAATAATCCTGGTCATCAACACTGGAATGCAGTGAACAGGATTCTTAGATATCTAAAGCATACTTTAGACTATGGAATTCACTATACCGAGTTTCCTGCTGTTATTGAAGGGTATAGTGATGCAAGTTGGAATACTGACTTTGAAGATTCCAAGTCTACGAGTGGTTGGGTTTTTACCCTTGGAGGAGGAGCAGTTGCATGGGGGTCTAAGAAACAGACCTGTATAACTCATTCTACAATGGAATCTGAGTTTATTGCTTTGGCATCTGCTTGTAGAGAAGCTGAATGACTTAAGAATATGCTAGTGGATATTCCACTAGGTGAGAAGCCTATACCTGCTATTTCAATGTTTTGTGATAGCCAATCAGCTATATGTAAAGCAGGTAATATGAAATACAATGGGAAGTCTAGACATATTAGTCTAAGACACAGTTTTATAAGACAAATGATTGATGACAATATTATTTCATTGAAATATGTGAAGTCATGTCAAAATTTGGCAGACCCATTTACGAAAGGCCTTTCGAGAGATGTCATCAATAAAACATCGAGGGGAATGGGAATTAAGCCAATTAAGTCATCACCTAAGGATACCCAACCTAGAGCGTTGGAGATCCCACATGCATAGGTTCAATGGGAAACGAATTGGTGAATGACAGATATTGAGCATATTTATGTAAGCCCATTACTGATGTGTGCTCATGAGCTGTAACTAATATGAGGGTTGAGCTAATAGCTCTTAATGAGTTTGTAGGCCTTAAGGCTAAGGTGTGTGTTACAGTACACCTAGACAAACTCACCTATATGAGTGTTGAAATGTGAGCCGTTTCTTATGAGAATTGGCAATTCTCTAGAGCACTCATGAATCCAGGAAAGCACAAGGCTCTAAATGTGCCAACATGAAATCCACACAATCGAACTTTTGGAAACCGATGTATGATTGAAAACTCCGTTAACAATATAAGGAGCTAAGTTCAAGGTAAGTCCACTTAGCACCTTGGTTAATTTAGGTTTTCTTTCAAATAGTGGGGGTTCAAGTCATGCAGACACTCTCACTAATGCATAGGTTTCTATGCAAGCCAAATATATTTTAAAACTAGTGGGGGATTGTTAGGAAAGTTTTAAATTATTAATGGTTACTATCAAAAGTGTTTTGAAAAGTTTAGTCCCATATCTAAGAGAGAAAAGCTTTTCAAGAGGTTTAAATAGAGAGTTTGTAATCTATTCTTTACTTTGGTAAGCCTTGAGTATTTAGGTGGATTGCGGACGTTGCTGCGCATCGTGCAGCAACGGACGCGCCGTTCGCGCACACGCGCGCGCGCGTGCGTGCGCAAGGGCGCTTGAGGCGCAATGTGGCGTTTTGATGGCGCACTTTGCACTTCGCACGCTCGCAGCGGTGCGAGGTGCATATGAGGCGCAAATATCCATTTTGATTTTTCGGTTTTGAGACATCTGGCCGTTTGAAAGGTTTTAATAACATTTATATTGAGTTTAAGGCGCTTTGTGACTGTTGGACGGTTTTGGAGGCCTTTGATTGACAGTCAAAGGTGGGTGACCGTTCAGGTACCTTTCATCCTATTTTCAAACTGTCAGATTTATGGCCTTTAATCTCATTTATCGCAAAACGTTTTGGCCTCTCTAAAAGGTTATAAATATCTTCTATCTTCGTCTTTTGGATATCAGAATTTCTGACTCTCCAGTTTTCTCCTTTCTTTCTTCTCGGTTTGGCTTGCAGAGTTCAAGTGTGGGAGAGGTCATCTGTTCTTGCGAAGCAGTGACTCTCTTGAGGTTCAAGCCTAGTTGTATCCTGGGAACTCAGTCGTAACAAAACCCTTTTTCGCATCTTCGGAATTTCCGGAGTGGGGCGATTGAAGTTCTAAAGATAGCGATCTTAAGAACGTGCCTCTAGGCTTGAATTCTCTTTTCTGAAATCCTGTTTTCACTAGGTTGGTATAACAATTTTAGAACTTCACTCATGGCCTCTGGTTCGACATCCAACTCCATCAATCTGCTTAGCCGTGACCTTGAAAAACTTGATCGATTTGATGGCTCAAACTTCAAGCGGTGGCAATCAAAGGTATCTTTCTTGCTGTCCGAACTGCATATCGACTATGTCCTCAAAAAGTCTTGTCCCACTGTTGTTGCTGGAGAAGTTGAGACAGAAGAACAGAAGAAAGAGCGAGAGAAGTGGCATACTGACAACTACAGATGCAAAGGGCATATCCTGAACACTTTAGCTGATTCACTCTTTGACCTGTATTCACCATTGGAGTCGGCTGGAGAGTTGTGGAATGCTCTCGAGATCAAGTACAATGCAGAAGATGCTGGTAACAAAAGGTTTATAGTAGATCAGTATGTTAATTTTTCTATTGTTGATGATAAGCCTATACTTGCTCAAATTCATGAGATGCAAATACTGGCCTATAAGATCAAAGGAGAAGGTATGTATCTTGATGATGACTTTCAAGTTGCTGTCATCATTGGGAAGCTGCCGGATTCCTGGAAAGAATATAGGAATCACCTAAAACATAAAAATGAGAAAATCACTTTAGATGGCCTTCTTAAGGACATCAGAATTGAGGAAGAGACTCGTCTTCGTGACAAAAAGAATTCGAGTCCTAAAGAAGGTTATCCTAAAGTGAATTTTGTTAGTAACAAGGGTGGCAAAATCATGAAAACCCAGAAAATCAAAAAGAATTTTGTGAAAGGGAAAAAGCCAACTGATAAAAAGAAAATTAGTTGCTATGTTTGTGGCAAGTTTGGCCATTTTGCTAGAGAATGCAGAGAACGGAAGAGGACTGGTCCTAAGCCAAATGAGTCAGAGGAGAGGCTTGTTGCTGTAATCTCTGAAACCTTTATGGTGGCTGCAAATAAGGACTGGTACCTGGATACTGGAAGCACTGTTCATGTGGCAAACGACAGGAACTTGTTCAAGTCGTATGAAGTAGTGGGGGAGGGATGCAATCTCTTTATGGGAAACTCTTCCTCAACTAAAGTGCTGGGAAAAAGGAGTGTGGAAATTAAGTTCACCTCCGGGAAAGTCCTAACACTTGAGAATGTCCACTATGCTCCAGAAGTTC
The DNA here is from genome assembly GCF_984573655.1 of Nuphar pumila. Taxonomy (NCBI): domain Eukaryota; kingdom Viridiplantae; phylum Streptophyta; class Magnoliopsida; order Nymphaeales; family Nymphaeaceae; genus Nuphar; species Nuphar pumila. The sequence goes on along the minus strand of NC_143260.1, from coordinate 95,172,896 downwards.
GGAAAAAATTTAATCTCTGCAGATCTCCTGTCACGAAATGGTTTTAAGATTGTTATTGAGTCTGGGATTGTAACTGTGACCAAAGGGAAAATCTTTGTAGGAAAAGGGTTTGCTACTGGTGGTATGTTCAAGATGAGCATAAATGAAGCTACTACTTCTGTTTATATGGTTGACTCTTATTTTCTTTGGCATTCAAGATTAGGACATATAAATTCTCGTTGCATTCATAATATGAATAACTTTGGTCTTCTTCCGTGTCATGTGAAAATAGAACATAAACATAAGTGTGAGACATGCATTCAAACTAAGCTAACTAGACTCCCGTTTCCTAGTGTAGAAAAGAATTATAAATTGCTTGAATTAGTGCATTCTGATGTGTGTACGATGGATAATGTTTTGAGTCGTGGTGGCAATAGGTACTTTATTACCTTTATAGATGATTACTCAAAATTTTGTTATGTTTATTTGTTGAAAGATAAATCTGAAGCATTTTCCAAATTTCTTCTTTATCTAGCTGAAGTACAAAATAGGTTTAAAACAAAGATTGTACATTTAAGAACAGATAGAGGAGGTGAATACTTAGGTGGAGAATTTGATAAATTCTGTGAAGATAATGGTATTATCCATCAAACGTCAGCTCCTAGAACTCCTGAACAGAATGGAGTAGCAGAAAGGAAAAACAGAACACTTGTAGAAATGATGAATGCTATGCTTCTTAATACGGGTTTGCATTCCAACTTATGGGGAGAAGCTATACTTTCTGCCTGTTATATTCTTAATCGAGTTCCTTATTCCAAATCTGATAAATCACCTTATGAATTGTGTTTTGGTAAGAAACCTAATCTTAGTTATTTTCGTGTTTGGGGTTGTTTAGCATATGTTAAAATTCCAGAAAATAAAAGGAAGAAGGTTGGACCTAAAGCATTTAAATGTGCATTTGTTGGGTATGCTGAATATAGTAAAGCATATAGATTTTTGGACATTGTTAATGATGTTATTGTAGAATCTAGAGATGCATCTTTCATAGAACATAAAAATGCATTTGATTCTCTTCTTGATGGCAGCCGGATTATAGTAGATGAACTTCCTGTAAATGACATGATTGAATATTCTAATGAATGTGTTGATGAACCAGAAACTGAAGTTAGACTCAGTAAACGTATTAGAAAACCAACTAATTTTGGTTCTGACTTTTATACATTTCTAATTGAGAATGATCCTGTGTCTTTTCAAGAGGCTATGTCTTCTCAAGATGCTGCCTTTTGGAGAGAAGCTATTAATGATGAAATAGAATCAATTATGTCTAATAATGTTTGGAAATTAGTGGATTTACCTGTTGGTTGCAAAACTATTGGCTGCAAATGGATTTTCAAAAAGAAATTAAAAGCTGATGGTACAATCGATAAATTTAAAGCACGTTTGGTTGCAAAAGGCTTTAAACAAAAAGAAGGTATTGATTATTTTGATACTTTTGCTCCTGTAACCAGAATATCTACTATTAGAATTCTGATTGCCATGGCTGCCATATATAAGCTTCAAATCCATCAAATGGACGTGAAAACGGCCTTTTTGAATGGAGAATTAGATGAAGAGATATATATGGAGCAACCTGAAGGTTTTGTAGTGCTAGGGCAAGAGCGCAAAGTTTGCAAACTTGAGAAATCCTTATATGGATTAAAGCAAGCCCCTAAGCAATGGCATGAAAAATTTGATAGTTCTCTGGTGCATAATGGTTTTAAAATTCATGATGCGGACAAATGTGTCTACAGTAAAGTAGATAGTGGCTCAATTATTATTATTTGTTTATATGTTGATGATATGCTTATTTTGGGTAACAATAGTGAATGCATAAATCAAACAAAAAGATTTTTATCTTCCTTGTTTTGTATGAAAGACTTGGGTGTTGCAGATGTTATTTTAGGAATCAAAATAATAAGAAATAAAAATGGCATCATATTATGTCAATCACACTATATTGAGAAAATTCTTACAAAGTATGGATATCTTAATAGTTCACCAGCATGCACCCCATATGATCCAAATATGAAATTGACTCCTAATGATGGTGCTAGTGTTCAACAATTAAAATATGCCAGTGTTGTAGGTAGCCTTATGTATGCAATGAACTGCACAAGGCCTGACATTGCCTATGCAATGAGTAAAGTGTGTAGATACACTAATAATCCTGGTCATCAACACTGGAATGCAGTGAACAGGATTCTTAGATATCTAAAGCATACTTTAGACTATGGAATTCACTATACCGAGTTTCCTGCTGTTATTGAAGGGTATAGTGATGCAAGTTGGAATACTGACTTTGAAGATTCCAAGTCTACGAGTGGTTGGGTTTTTACCCTTGGAGGAGGAGCAGTTGCATGGGGGTCTAAGAAACAGACCTGTATAACTCATTCTACAATGGAATCTGAGTTTATTGCTTTGGCATCTGCTTGTAGAGAAGCTGAATGACTTAAGAATATGCTAGTGGATATTCCACTAGGTGAGAAGCCTATACCTGCTATTTCAATGTTTTGTGATAGCCAATCAGCTATATGTAAAGCAGGTAATATGAAATACAATGGGAAGTCTAGACATATTAGTCTAAGACACAGTTTTATAAGACAAATGATTGATGACAATATTATTTCATTGAAATATGTGAAGTCATGTCAAAATTTGGCAGACCCATTTACGAAAGGCCTTTCGAGAGATGTCATCAATAAAACATCGAGGGGAATGGGAATTAAGCCAATTAAGTCATCACCTAAGGATACCCAACCTAGAGCGTTGGAGATCCCACATGCATAGGTTCAATGGGAAACGAATTGGTGAATGACAGATATTGAGCATATTTATGTAAGCCCATTACTGATGTGTGCTCATGAGCTGTAACTAATATGAGGGTTGAGCTAATAGCTCTTAATGAGTTTGTAGGCCTTAAGGCTAAGGTGTGTGTTACAGTACACCTAGACAAACTCACCTATATGAGTGTTGAAATGTGAGCCGTTTCTTATGAGAATTGGCAATTCTCTAGAGCACTCATGAATCCAGGAAAGCACAAGGCTCTAAATGTGCCAACATGAAATCCACACAATCGAACTTTTGGAAACCGATGTATGATTGAAAACTCCGTTAACAATATAAGGAGCTAAGTTCAAGGTAAGTCCACTTAGCACCTTGGTTAATTTAGGTTTTCTTTCAAATAGTGGGGGTTCAAGTCATGCAGACACTCTCACTAATGCATAGGTTTCTATGCAAGCCAAATATATTTTAAAACTAGTGGGGGATTGTTAGGAAAGTTTTAAATTATTAATGGTTACTATCAAAAGTGTTTTGAAAAGTTTAGTCCCATATCTAAGAGAGAAAAGCTTTTCAAGAGGTTTAAATAGAGAGTTTGTAATCTATTCTTTACTTTGGTAAGCCTTGAGTATTTAGGTGGATTGCGGACGTTGCTGCGCATCGTGCAGCAACGGACGCGCCGTTCGCGCACACGCGCGCGCGCGTGCGTGCGCAAGGGCGCTTGAGGCGCAATGTGGCGTTTTGATGGCGCACTTTGCACTTCGCACGCTCGCAGCGGTGCGAGGTGCATATGAGGCGCAAATATCCATTTTGATTTTTCGGTTTTGAGACATCTGGCCGTTTGAAAGGTTTTAATAACATTTATATTGAGTTTAAGGCGCTTTGTGACTGTTGGACGGTTTTGGAGGCCTTTGATTGACAGTCAAAGGTGGGTGACCGTTCAGGTACCTTTCATCCTATTTTCAAACTGTCAGATTTATGGCCTTTAATCTCATTTATCGCAAAACGTTTTGGCCTCTCTAAAAGGTTATAAATATCTTCTATCTTCGTCTTTTGGATATCAGAATTTCTGACTCTCCAGTTTTCTCCTTTCTTTCTTCTCGGTTTGGCTTGCAGAGTTCAAGTGTGGGAGAGGTCATCTGTTCTTGCGAAGCAGTGACTCTCTTGAGGTTCAAGCCTAGTTGTATCCTGGGAACTCAGTCGTAACAAAACCCTTTTTCGCATCTTCGGAATTTCCGGAGTGGGGCGATTGAAGTTCTAAAGATAGCGATCTTAAGAACGTGCCTCTAGGCTTGAATTCTCTTTTCTGAAATCCTGTTTTCACTAGGTTGGTATAACAATTTTAGAACTTCACTCATGGCCTCTGGTTCGACATCCAACTCCATCAATCTGCTTAGCCGTGACCTTGAAAAACTTGATCGATTTGATGGGTCAAACTTCAAGCGGTGGCAATCAAAGGTATCTTTCTTGCTGTCCGAACTGCATATCGACTATGTCCTCAAAAAGTCTTGTCCCACTGTTGTTGCTGGAGAAGTTGAGACAGAAGAACAGAAGAAAGAGCGAGAGAAGTGGCATACTGACAACTACAGATGCAAAGGGCATATCCTGAACACTTTAGCTGATTCACTCTTTGACCTGTATTCACCATTGGAGTCGGCTGGAGAGTTGTGGAATGCTCTCGAGATCAAGTACAATGCAGAAGATGCTGGTAACAAAAGGTTTATAGTAGATCAGTATGTTAATTTTTCTATTGTTGATGATAAGCCTATACTTGCTCAAATTCATGAGATGCAAATACTGGCCTATAAGATCAAAGGAGAAGGTATGTATCTTGATGATGACTTTCAAGTTGCTGTCATCATTGGGAAGCTGCCGGATTCCTGGAAAGAATATAGGAATCACCTAAAACATAAAAATGAGAAAATCACTTTAGATGGCCTTCTTAAGGACATCAGAATTGAGGAAGAGACTCGTCTTCGTGACAAAAAGAATTCGAGTCCTAAAGAAGGTTATCCTAAAGTGAATTTTGTTAGTAACAAGGGTGGCAAAATCATGAAAACCCAGAAAATCAAAAAGAATTTTGTGAAAGGGAAAAAGCCAACTGATAAAAAGAAAATTAGTTGCTATGTTTGTGGCAAGTTTGGCCATTTTGCTAGAGAATGCAGAGAACGGAAGAGGACTGGTCCTAAGCCAAATGAGTCAGAGGAGAGGCTTGTTGCTGTAATCTCTGAAACCTTTATGGTGGCTGCAAATAAGGACTGGTACCTGGATACTGGAAGCACTGTTCATGTGGCAAACGACAGGAACTTGTTCAAGTCGTATGAAGTAGTGGGGGAGGGATGCAATCTCTTTATGGGAAACTCTTCCTCAACTAAAGTGCTGGGAAAAAGGAGTGTGGAAATTAAGTTCACCTCCGGGAAAGTCCTAACACTTGAGAATGTCCACTATGCTCCAGAAGTTCGGAAAAAATTTAATCTCTGCAGATCTCCTGTCACGAAATGGTTTTAAGATTGTTATTGAGTCTGGGATTGTAACTGTGACCAAAGGGAAAATCTTTGTAGGAAAAGGGTTTGCTACTGGTGGTATGTTCAAGATGAGCATAAATGAAGCTACTACTTCTGTTTATATGGTTGACTCTTATTTTCTTTGGCATTCAAGATTAGGACATATAAATTCTCGTTGCATTCATAATATGAATAACTTTGGTCTTCTTCCGTGTCATGTGAAAATAGAACATAAACATAAGTGTGAGACATGCATTCAAACTAAGCTAACTAGACTCCCGTTTCCTAGTGTAGAAAAGAATTATAAATTGCTTGAATTAGTGCATTCTGATGTGTGTACGATGGATAATGTTTTGAGTCGTGGTGGCAATAGGTACTTTATTACCTTTATAGATGATTACTCAAAATTTTGTTATGTTTATTTGTTGAAAGATAAATCTGAAGCATTTTCCAAATTTCTTCTTTATCTAGCTGAAGTACAAAATAGGTTTAAAACAAAGATTGTACATTTAAGAACAGATAGAGGAGGTGAATACTTAGGTGGAGAATTTGATAAATTCTGTGAAGATAATGGTATTATCCATCAAACGTCAGCTCCTAGAACTCCTGAACAGAATGGAGTAGCAGAAAGGAAAAACAGAACACTTGTAGAAATGATGAATGCTATGCTTCTTAATACGGGTTTGCATTCCAACTTATGGGGAGAAGCTATACTTTCTGCCTGTTATATTCTTAATCGAGTTCCTTATTCCAAATCTGATAAATCACCTTATGAATTGTGTTTTGGTAAGAAACCTAATCTTAGTTATTTTCGTGTTTGGGGTTGTTTAGCATATGTTAAAATTCCAGAAAATAAAAGGAAGAAGGTTGGACCTAAAGCATTTAAATGTGCATTTGTTGGGTATGCTGAATATAGTAAAGCATATAGATTTTTGGACATTGTTAATGATGTTATTGTAGAATCTAGAGATGCATCTTTCATAGAACATAAAAATGCATTTGATTCTCTTCTTGATGGCAGCCGGATTATAGTAGATGAACTTCCTGTAAATGACATGATTGAATATTCTAATGAATGTGTTGATGAACCAGAAACTGAAGTTAGACTCAGTAAACGTATTAGAAAACCAACTAATTTTGGTTCTGACTTTTATACATTTCTAATTGAGAATGATCCTGTGTCTTTTCAAGAGGCTATGTCTTCTCAAGATGCTGCCTTTTGGAGAGAAGCTATTAATGATGAAATAGAATCAATTATGTCTAATAATGTTTGGAAATTAGTGGATTTACCTGTTGGTTGCAAAACTATTGGCTGCAAATGGATTTTCAAAAAGAAATTAAAAGCTGATGGTACAATCGATAAATTTAAAGCACGTTTGGTTGCAAAAGGCTTTAAACAAAAAGAAGGTATTGATTATTTTGATACTTTTGCTCCTGTAACCAGAATATCTACTATTAGAATTCTGATTGCCATGGCTGCCATATATAAGCTTCAAATCCATCAAATGGACGTGAAAACGGCCTTTTTGAATGGAGAATTAGATGAAGAGATATATATGGAGCAACCTGAAGGTTTTGTAGTGCTAGGGCAAGAGCGCAAAGTTTGCAAACTTGAGAAATCCTTATATGGATTAAAGCAAGCCCCTAAGCAATGGCATGAAAAATTTGATAGTTCTCTGGTGCATAATGGTTTTAAAATTCATGATGCGGACAAATGTGTCTACAGTAAAGTAGATAGTGGCTCAATTATTATTATTTGTTTATATGTTGATGATATGCTTATTTTGGGTAACAATAGTGAATGCATAAATCAAACAAAAAGATTTTTATCTTCCTTGTTTTGTATGAAAGACTTGGGTGTTGCAGATGTTATTCTAGGAATCAAAATAATAAGAAATAAAAATGGCATCATATTATGTCAATCACACTATATTGAGAAAATTCTTACAAAGTATGGATATCTTAATAGTTCACCAGCATGCACCCCATATGATCCAAATATGAAATTGACTCCTAATGATGGTGCTAGTGTTCAACAATTAAAATATGCCAGTGTTGTAGGTAGCCTTATGTATGCAATGAACTGCACAAGGCCTGACATTGCCTATGCAATGAGTAAAGTGTGTAGATACACTAATAATCCTGGTCATCAACACTGGAATGCAGTGAACAGGATTCTTAGATATCTAAAGCATACTTTAGACTATGGAATTCACTATACCGAGTTTCCTGCTGTTATTGAAGGGTATAGTGATGCAAGTTGGAATACTGACTTTGAAGATTCCAAGTCTACGAGTGGTTGGGTTTTTACCCTTGGAGGAGGAGCAGTTGCATGGGGGTCTAAGAAACAGACCTGTATAACTCATTCTACAATGGAATCTGAGTTTATTGCTTTGGCATCTGCTTGTAGAGAAGCTGAATGACTTAAGAATATGCTAGTGGATATTCCACTAGGTGAGAAGCCTATACCTGCTATTTCAATGTTTTGTGATAGCCAATCAGCTATATGTAAAGCAGGTAATATGAAATACAATGGGAAGTCTAGACATATTAGTCTAAGACACAGTTTTATAAGACAAATGATTGATGACAATATTATTTCATTGAAATATGTGAAGTCATGTCAAAATTTGGCAGACCCATTTACGAAAGGCCTTTCGAGAGATGTCATCAATAAAACATCGAGGGGAATGGGAATTAAGCCAATTAAGTCATCACCTAAGGATACCCAACCTAGAGCGTTGGAGATCCCACATGCATAGGTTCAATGGGAAACGAATTGGTGAATGACAGATATTGAGCATATTTATGTAAGCCCATTACTGATGTGTGCTCATGAGCTGTAACTAATATGAGGGTTGAGCTAATAGCTCTTAATGAGTTTGTAGGCCTTAAGGCTAAGGTGTGTGTTACAGTACACCTAGACAAACTCACCTATATGAGTGTTGAAATGTGAGCCGTTTCTTATGAGAATTGGCAATTCTCTAGAGCACTCATGAATCCAGGAAAGCACAAGGCTCTAAATGTGCCAACATGAAATCCACACAATCGAACTTTTGGAAACCGATGTATGATTGAAAACTCCGTTAACAATATAAGGAGCTAAGTTCAAGGTAAGTCCACTTAGCACCTTGGTTAATTTAGGTTTTCTTTCAAATAGTGGGGGTTCAAGTCATGCAGACACTCTCACTAATGCATAGGTTTCTATGCAAGCCAAATATATTTTAAAACTAGTGGGGGATTGTTAGGAAAGTTTTAAATTATTAATGGTTACTATCAAAAGTGTTTTGAAAAGTTTAGTCCCATATCTAAGAGAGAAAAGCTTTTCAAGAGGTTTAAATAGAGAGTTTGTAATCTATTCTTTACTTTGGTAAGCCTTGAGTATTTAGGTGGATTGCGGACGTTGCTGCGCATCGTGCAGCAACGGACGCGCCGTTCGCGCACACGCGCGCGCGCGTGCGTGCGCAAGGGCGCTTGAGGCGCAATGTGGCGTTTTGATGGCGCACTTTGCACTTCGCACTTCGCACGCTCGCAGCGGTGCGAGGTGCATATGAGGCGCAAATATCCATTTTGATTTTTCGGTTTTGAGACATCTGGCCGTTTGAAAGGTTTTAATAACATTTATATTGAGTTTAAGGCGCTTTGTGACTGTTGGACGGTTTTGGAGGCCTTTGATTGACAGTCAAAGGTGGGTGACCGTTCAGGTACCTTTCATCCTATTTTCAAACTGTCAGATTTATGGCCTTTAATCTCATTTATCGCAAAACGTTTTGGCCTCTCTAAAAGGTTATAAATATCTTCTATCTTCGTCTTTTGGATATCAGAATTTCTGACTCTCCAGTTTTCTCCTTTCTTTCTTCTCGGTTTGGCTTGCAGAGTTCAAGTGTGGGAGAGGTCATCTGTTCTTGCGAAGCAGTGACTCTCTTGAGGTTCAAGCCTAGTTGTATCCTGGGAACTCAGTCGTAACAAAACCCTTTTTCGCATCTTCGGAATTTCCGGAGTGGGGCGATTGAAGTTCTAAAGATAGCGATCTTAAGAACGTGCCTCTAGGCTTGAATTCTCTTTTCTGAAATCCTGTTTTCACTAGGTTGGTATAACAATTTTAGAACTTCACTCATGGCCTCTGGTTCGACATCCAACTCCATCAATCTGCTTAGCCGTGACCTTGAAAAACTTGATCGATTTGATGGGTCAAACTTCAAGCGGTGGCAATCAAAGGTATCTTTCTTGCTGTCCGAACTGCATATCGACTATGTCCTCAAAAAGTCTTGTCCCACTGTTGTTGCTGGAGAAGTTGAGACAGAAGAACAGAAGAAAGAGCGAGAGAAGTGGCATACTGACAACTACAGATGCAAAGGGCATATCCTGAACACTTTAGCTGATTCACTCTTTGACCTGTATTCACCATTGGAGTCGGCTGGAGAGTTGTGGAATGCTCTCGAGATCAAGTACAATGCAGAAGATGCTGGTAACAAAAGGTTTATAGTAGATCAGTATGTTAATTTTTCTATTGTTGATGATAAGCCTATACTTGCTCAAATTCATGAGATGCAAATACTGGCCTATAAGATCAAAGGAGAAGGTATGTATCTTGATGATGACTTTCAAGTTGCTGTCATCATTGGGAAGCTGCCGGATTCCTGGAAAGAATATAGGAATCACCTAAAACATAAAAATGAGAAAATCACTTTAGATGGCTTTCTTAAGGACATCAGAATTGAGGAAGAGACTCGTCTTCGTGACAAAAAGAATTCGAGTCCTAAAGAAGGTTATCCTAAAGTGAATTTTGTTAGTAACAAGGGTGGCAAAATCATGAAAACCCAGAAAATCAAAAAGAATTTTGTGAAAGGGAAAAAGCCAACTGATAAAAAGAAAATTAGTTGCTATGTTTGTGGCAAGTTTGGCCATTTTGCTAGAGAATGCAGAGAACGGAAGAGGACTGGTCCTAAGCCAAATGAGTCAGAGGAGAGGCTTGTTGCTGTAATCTCTGAAACCTTTATGGTGGCTGCAAATAAGGACTGGTACCTGGATACTGGAAGCACTGTTCATGTGGCAAACGACAGGAACTTGTTCAAGTCGTATGAAGTAGTGGGGGAGGGATGCAATCTCTTTATGGGAAACTCTTCCTCAACTAAAGTGCTGGGAAAAAGGAGTGTGGAAATTAAGTTCACCTCCGGGAAAGTCCTAACACTTGAGAATGTCCACTATGCTCCAGAAGTTCGGAAAAAATTTAATCTCTGCAGATCTCCTGTCACGAAATGGTTTTAAGATTGTTATTGAGTCTGGGATTGTAACTGTGACCAAAGGGAAAATCTTTGTAGGAAAAGGGTTTGCTACTGGTGGTATGTTCAAGATGAGCATAAATGAAGCTACTACTTCTGTTTATATGGTTGACTCTTATTTTCTTTGGCATTCAAGATTAGGACATATAAATTCTCGTTGCATTCATAATATGAATAACTTTGGTCTTCTTCCGTGTCATGTGAAAATAGAACATAAACATAAGTGTGAGACATGCATTCAAACTAAGCTAACTAGACTCCCGTTTCCTAGTGTAGAAAAGAATTATAAATTGCTTGAATTAGTGCATTCTGATGTGTGTACGATGGATAATGTTTTGAGTCGTGGTGGCAATAGGTACTTTATTACCTTTATAGATGATTACTCAAAATTTTGTTATGTTTATTTGTTGAAAGATAAATCTGAAGCATTTTCCAAATTTCTTCTTTATCTAGCTGAAGTACAAAATAGGTTTAAAACAAAGATTGTACATTTAAGAACAGATAGAGGAGGTGAATACTTAGGTGGAGAATTTGATAAATTCTGTGAAGATAATGGTATTATCCATCAAACGTCAGCTCCTAGAACTCCTGAACAGAATGGAGTAGCAGAAAGGAAAAACAGAACACTTGTAGAAATGATGAATGCTATGCTTCTTAATACGGGTTTGCATTCCAACTTATGGGGAGAAGCTATACTTTCTGCCTGTTATATTCTTAATCGAGTTCCTTATTCCAAATCTGATAAATCACCTTATGAATTGTGTTTTGGTAAGAAACCTAATCTTAGTTATTTTCGTGTTTGGGGTTGTTTAGCATATGTTAAAATTCCAGAAAATAAAAGGAAGAAGGTTGGACCTAAAGCATTTAAATGTGCATTTGTTGGGTATGCTGAATATAGTAAAGCATATAGATTTTTGGACATTGTTAATGATGTTATTGTAGAATCTAGAGATGCATCTTTCATAGAACATAAAAATGCATTTGATTCTCTTCTTGATGGCAGCCGGATTATAGTAGATGAACTTCCTGTAAATGACATGATTGAATATTCTAATGAATGTGTTGATGAACCAGAAACTGAAGTTAGACTCAGTAAACGTATTAGAAAACCAACTAATTTTGGTTCTGACTTTTATACATTTCTAATTGAGAATGATCCTGTGTCTTTTCAAGAGGCTATGTCTTCTCAAGATGCTGCCTTTTGGAGAGAAGCTATTAATGATGAAATAGAATCAATTATGTCTAATAATGTTTGGAAATTAGTGGATTTACCTGTTGGTTGCAAAACTATTGGCTGCAAATGGATTTTCAAAAAGAAATTAAAAGCTGATGGTACAATCGATAAATTTAAAGCACGTTTGGTTGCAAAAGGCTTTAAACAAAAAGAAGGTATTGATTATTTTGATACTTTTGCTCCTGTAACCAGAATATCTACTATTAGAATTCTGATTGCCATGGCTGCCATATATAAGCTTCAAATCCATCAAATGGACGTGAAAACGGCCTTTTTGAATGGAGAATTAGATGAAGAGATATATATGGAGCAACCTGAAGGTTTTGTAGTGCTAGGGCAAGAGCGCAAAGTTTGCAAACTTGAGAAATCCTTATATGGATTAAAGCAAGCCCCTAAGCAATGGCATGAAAAATTTGATAGTTCTCTGGTGCATAATGGTTTTAAAATTCATGATGCGGACAAATGTGTCTACAGTAAAGTAGATAGTGGCTCAATTATTATTATTTGTTTATATGTTGATGATATGCTTATTTTGGGTAACAATAGTGAATGCATAAATCAAACAAAAAGATTTTTATCTTCCTTGTTTTGTATGAAAGACTTGGGTGTTGCAGATGTTATTTTAGGAATCAAAATAATAAGAAATAAAAATGGCATCATATTATGTCAATCACACTATATTGAGAAAATTCTTACAAAGTATGGATATCTTAATAGTTCACCAGCATGCACCCCATATGATCCAAATATGAAATTGACTCCTAATGATGGTGCTAGTGTTCAACAATTAAAATATGCCAGTGTTGTAGGTAGCCTTATGTATGCAATGAACTGCACAAGGCCTGACATTGCCTATGCAATGAGTAAAGTGTGTAGATACACTAATAATCCTGGTCATCAACACTGGAATGCAGTGAACAGGATTCTTAGATATCTAAAGCATACTTTAGACTATGGAATTCACTATACCGAGTTTCCTGCTGTTATTGAAGGGTATAGTGATGCAAGTTGGAATACTGACTTTGAAGATTCCAAGTCTACGAGTGGTTGGGTTTTTACCCTTGGAGGAGGAGCAGTTGCATGGGGGTCTAAGAAACAGACCTGTATAACTCATTCTACAATGGAATCTGAGTTTATTGCTTTGGCATCTGCTTGTAGAGAAGCTGAATGACTTAAGAATATGCTAGTGGATATTCCACTAGGTGAGAAGCCTATACCTGCTATTTCAATGTTTTGTGATAGCCAATCAGCTATATGTAAAGCAGGTAATATGAAATACAATGGGAAGTCTAGACATATTAGTCTAAGACACAGTTTTATAAGACAAATGATTGATGACAATATTATTTCATTGAAATATGTGAAGTCATGTCAAAATTTGGCAGACCCATTTACGAAAGGCCTTTCGAGAGATGTCATCAATAAAACATCGAGGGGAATGGGAATTAAGCCAATTAAGTCATCACCTAAGGATACCCAACCTAGAGCGTTGGAGATCCCACATGCATAGGTTCAATGGGAAACGAATTGGTGAATGACAGATATTGAGCATATTTATGTAAGCCCATTACTGATGTGTGCTCATGAGCTGTAACTAATATGAGGGTTGAGCTAATAGCTCTTAATGAGTTTGTAGGCCTTAAGGCTAAGGTGTGTGTTACAGTACACCTAGACAAACTCACCTATATGAGTGTTGAAATGTGAGCCGTTTCTTATGAGAATTGGCAATTCTCTAGAGCACTCATGAATCCAGGAAAGCACAAGGCTCTAAATGTGCCAACATGAAATCCACACAATCGAACTTTTGGAAACCGATGTATGATTGAAAACTCCGTTAACAATATAAGGAGCTAAGTTCAAGGTAAGTCCACTTAGCACCTTGGTTAATTTAGGTTTTCTTTCAAATAGTGGGGGTTCAAGTCATGCAGACACTCTCACTAATGCATAGGTTTCTATGCAAGCCAAATATATTTTAAAACTAGTGGGGGATTGTTAGGAAAGTTTTAAATTATTAATGGTTACTATCAAAAGTGTTTTGAAAAGTTTAGTCCCATATCTAAGAGAGAAAAGCTTTTCAAGAGGTTTAAATAGAGAGTTTGTAATCTATTCTTTACTTTGGTAAGCCTTGAGTATTTAGGTGGATTGCGGACGTTGCTGCGCATCGTGCAGCAACGGACGCGCCGTTCGCGCACACGCGCGCGCGCGTGCGTGCGCAAGGGCGCTTGAGGCGCAATGTGGCGTTTTGATGGCGCACTTTGCACTTCGCACGCTCGCAGCGGTGCGAGGTGCATATGAGGCGCAAATATCCATTTTGATTTTTCGGTTTTGAGACATCTGGCCGTTTGAAAGGTTTTAATAACATTTATATTGAGTTTAAGGCGCTTTGTGACTGTTGGACGGTTTTGGAGGCCTTTGATTGACAGTCAAAGGTGGGTGACCGTTCAGGTACCTTTCATCCTATTTTCAAACTGTCAGATTTATGGCCTTTAATCTCATTTATCGCAAAACGTTTTGGCCTCTCTAAAAGGTTATAAATATCTTCTATCTTCGTCTTTTGGATATCAGAATTTCTGACTCTCCAGTTTTCTCCTTTCTTTCTTCTCGGTTTGGCTTGCAGAGTTCAAGTGTGGGAGAGGTCATCTGTTCTTGCGAAGCAGTGACTCTCTTGAGGTTCAAGCCTAGTTGTATCCTGGGAACTCAGTCGTAACAAAACCCTTTTTCGCATCTTCGGAATTTCCGGAGTGGGGCGATTGAAGTTCTAAAGATAGCGATCTTAAGAACGTGCCTCTAGGCTTGAATTCTCTTTTCTGAAATCCTGTTTTCACTAGGTTGGTATAACAATTTTAGAACTTCACTCATGGCCTCTGGTTCGACATCCAACTCCATCAATCTGCTTAGCCGTGACCTTGAAAAACTTGATCGATTTGATGGGTCAAACTTCAAGCGGTGGCAATCAAAGGTATCTTTCTTGCTGTCCGAACTGCATATCGACTATGTCCTCAAAAAGTCTTGTCCCACTGTTGTTGCTGGAGAAGTTGAGACAGAAGAACAGAAGAAAGAGCGAGAGAAGTGGCATACTGACAACTACAGATGCAAAGGGCATATCCTGAACACTTTAGCTGATTCACTCTTTGACCTGTATTCACCATTGGAGTCGGCTGGAGAGTTGTGGAATGCTCTCGAGATCAAGTACAATGCAGAAGATGCTGGTAACAAAAGGTTTATAGTAGATCAGTATGTTAATTTTTCTATTGTTGATGATAAGCCTATACTTGCTCAAATTCATGAGATGCAAATACTGGCCTATAAGATCAAAGGAGAAGGTATGTATCTTGATGATGACTTTCAAGTTGCTGTCATCATTGGGAAGCTGCCGGATTCCTGGAAAGAATATAGGAATCACCTAAAACATAAAAATGAGAAAATCACTTTAGATGGCCTTCTTAAGGACATCAGAATTGAGGAAGAGACTCGTCTTCGTGACAAAAAGAATTCGAGTCCTAAAGAAGGTTATCCTAAAGTGAATTTTGTTAGTAACAAGGGTGGCAAAATCATGAAAACCCAGAAAATCAAAAAGAATTTTGTGAAAGGGAAAAAGCCAACTGATAAAAAGAAAATTAGTTGCTATGTTTGTGGCAAGTTTGGCCATTTTGCTAGAGAATGCAGAGAACGGAAGAGGACTGGTCCTAAGCCAAATGAGTCAGAGGAGAGGCTTGTTGCTGTAATCTCTGAAACCTTTATGGTGGCTGCAAATAAGGACTGGTACCTGGATACTGGAAGCACTGTTCATGTGGCAAACGACAGGAACTTGTTCAAGTCGTATGAAGTAGTGGGGGAGGGATGCAATCTCTTTATGGGAAACTCTTCCTCAACTAAAGTGCTGGGAAAAAGGAGTGTGGAAATTAAGTTCACCTCCGGGAAAGTCCTAACACTTGAGAATGTCCACTATGCTCCAGAAGTTCGGAAAAAATTTAATCTCTGCAGATCTCCTGTCACGAAATGGTTTTAAGATTGTTATTGAGTCTGGGATTGTAACTGTGACCAAAGGGAAAATCTTTGTAGGAAAAGGGTTTGCTACTGGTGGTATGTTCAAGATGAGCATAAATGAAGCTACTACTTCTGTTTATATGGTTGACTCTTATTTTCTTTGGCATTCAAGATTAGGACATATAAATTCTCGTTGCATTCATAATATGAATAACTTTGGTCTTCTTCCGTGTCATGTGAAAATAGAACATAAACATAAGTGTGAGACATGCATTCAAACTAAGCTAACTAGACTCCCGTTTCCTAGTGTAGAAAAGAATTATAAATTGCTTGAATTAGTGCATTCTGATGTGTGTACGATGGATAATGTTTTGAGTCGTGGTGGCAATAGGTACTTTATTACCTTTATAGATGATTACTCAAAATTTTGTTATGTTTATTTGTTGAAAGATAAATCTGAAGCATTTTCCAAATTTCTTCTTTATCTAGCTGAAGTACAAAATAGGTTTAAAACAAAGATTGTACATTTAAGAACAGATAGAGGAGGTGAATACTTAGGTGGAGAATTTGATAAATTCTGTGAAGATAATGGTATTATCCATCAAACGTCAGCTCCTAGAACTCCTGAACAGAATGGAGTAGCAGAAAGGAAAAACAGAACACTTGTAGAAATGATGAATGCTATGCTTCTTAATACGGGTTTGCATTCCAACTTATGGGGAGAAGCTATACTTTCTGCCTGTTATATTCTTAATCGAGTTCCTTATTCCAAATCTGATAAATCACCTTATGAATTGTGTTTTGGTAAGAAACCTAATCTTAGTTATTTTCGTGTTTGGGGTTGTTTAGCATATGTTAAAATTCCAGAAAATAAAAGGAAGAAGGTTGGACCTAAAGCATTTAAATGTGCATTTGTTGGGTATGCTGAATATAGTAAAGCATATAGATTTTTGGACATTGTTAATGATGTTATTGTAGAATCTAGAGATGCATCTTTCATAGAACATAAAAATGCATTTGATTCTCTTCTTGATGGCAGCCGGATTATAGTAGATGAACTTCCTGTAAATGACATGATTGAATATTCTAATGAATGTGTTGATGAACCAGAAACTGAAGTTAGACTCAGTAAACGTATTAGAAAACCAACTAATTTTGGTTCTGACTTTTATACATTTCTAATTGAGAATGATCCTGTGTCTTTTCAAGAGGCTATGTCTTCTCAAGATGCTGCCTTTTGGAGAGAAGCTATTAATGATGAAATAGAATCAATTATGTCTAATAATGTTTGGAAATTAGTGGATTTACCTGTTGGTTGCAAAACTATTGGCTGCAAATGGATTTTCAAAAAGAAATTAAAAGCTGATGGTACAATCGATAAATTTAAAGCACGTTTGGTTGCAAAAGGCTTTAAACAAAAAGAAGGTATTGATTATTTTGATACTTTTGCTCCTGTAACCAGAATATCTACTATTAGAATTCTGATTGCCATGGCTGCCATATATAAGCTTCAAATCCATCAAATGGACGTGAAAACGGCCTTTTTGAATGGAGAATTAGATGAAGAGATATATATGGAGCAACCTGAAGGTTTTGTAGTGCTAGGGCAAGAGCGCAAAGTTTGCAAACTTGAGAAATCCTTATATGGATTAAAGCAAGCCCCTAAGCAATGGCATGAAAAATTTGATAGTTCTCTGGTGCATAATGGTTTTAAAATTCATGATGCGGACAAATGTGTCTACAGTAAAGTAGATAGTGGCTCAATTATTATTATTTGTTTATATGTTGATGATATGCTTATTTTGGGTAACAATAGTGAATGCATAAATCAAACAAAAAGATTTTTATCTTCCTTGTTTTGTATGAAAGACTTGGGTGTTGCAGATGTTATTTTAGGAATCAAAATAATAAGAAATAAAAATGGCATCATATTATGTCAATCACACTATATTGAGAAAATTCTTACAAAGTATGGATATCTTAATAGTTCACCAGCATGCACCCCATATGATCCAAATATGAAATTGACTCCTAATGATGGTGCTAGTGTTCAACAATTAAAATATGCCAGTGTTGTAGGTAGCCTTATGTATGCAATGAACTGCACAAGGCCTGACATTGCCTATGCAATGAGTAAAGTGTGTAGATACACTAATAATCCTGGTCATCAACACTGGAATGCAGTGAACAGGATTCTTAGATATCTAAAGCATACTTTAGACTATGGAATTCACTATACCGAGTTTCCTGCTGTTATTGAAGGGTATAGTGATGCAAGTTGGAATACTGACTTTGAAGATTCCAAGTCTACGAGTGGTTGGGTTTTTACCCTTGGAGGAGGAGCAGTTGCATGGGGGTCTAAGAAACAGACCTGTATAACTCATTCTACAATGGAATCTGAGTTTATTGCTTTGGCATCTGCTTGTAGAGAAGCTGAATGACTTAAGAATATGCTAGTGGATATTCCACTAGGTGAGAAGCCTATACCTGCTATTTCAATGTTTTGTGATAGCCAATCAGCTATATGTAAAGCAGGTAATATGAAATACAATGGGAAGTCTAGACATATTAGTCTAAGACACAGTTTTATAAGACAAATGATTGATGACAATATTATTTCATTGAAATATGTGAAGTCATGTCAAAATTTGGCAGACCCATTTACGAAAGGCCTTTCGAGAGATGTCATCAATAAAACATCGAGGGGAATGGGAATTAAGCCAATTAAGTCATCACCTAAGGATACCCAACCTAGAGCGTTGGAGATCCCACATGCATAGGTTCAATGGGAAACGAATTGGTGAATGACAGATATTGAGCATATTTATGTAAGCCCATTACTGATGTGTGCTCATGAGCTGTAACTAATATGAGGGTTGAGCTAATAGCTCTTAATGAGTTTGTAGGCCTTAAGGCTAAGGTGTGTGTTACAGTACACCTAGACAAACTCACCTATATGAGTGTTGAAATGTGAGCCGTTTCTTATGAGAATTGGCAATTCTCTAGAGCACTCATGAATCCAGGAAAGCACAAGGCTCTAAATGTGCCAACATGAAATCCACACAATCGAACTTTTGGAAACCGATGTATGATTGAAAACTCCGTTAACAATATAAGGAGCTAAGTTCAAGGTAAGTCCACTTAGCACCTTGGTTAATTTAGGTTTTCTTTCAAATAGTGGGGGTTCAAGTCATGCAGACACTCTCACTAATGCATAGGTTTCTATGCAAGCCAAATATATTTTAAAACTAGTGGGGGATTGTTAGGAAAGTTTTAAATTATTAATGGTTACTATCAAAAGTGTTTTGAAAAGTTTAGTCCCATATCTAAGAGAGAAAAGCTTTTCAAGAGGTTTAAATAGAGAGTTTGTAATCTATTCTTTACTTTGGTAAGCCTTGAGTATTTAGGTGGATTGCGGACGTTGCTGCGCATCGTGCAGCAACGGACGCGCCGTTCGCGCACACGCGCGCGCGCGTGCGTGCGCAAGGGCGCTTGAGGCGCAATGTGGCGTTTTGATGGCGCACTTTGCACTTCGCACGCTCGCAGCGGTGCGAGGTGCATATGAGGCGCAAATATCCATTTTGATTTTTCGGTTTTGAGACATCTGGCCGTTTGAAAGGTTTTAATAACATTTATATTGAGTTTAAGGCGCTTTGTGACTGTTGGACGGTTTTGGAGGCCTTTGATTGACAGTCAAAGGTGGGTGACCGTTCAGGTACCTTTCATCCTATTTTCAAACTGTCAGATTTATGGCCTTTAATCTCATTTATCGCAAAACGTTTTGGCCTCTCTAAAAGGTTATAAATATCTTCTATCTTCGTCTTTTGGATATCAGAATTTCTGACTCTCCAGTTTTCTCCTTTCTTTCTTCTCGGTTTGGCTTGCAGAGTTCAAGTGTGGGAGAGGTCATCTGTTCTTGCGAAGCAGTGACTCTCTTGAGGTTCAAGCCTAGTTGTATCCTGGGAACTCAGTCGTAACAAAACCCTTTTTCGCATCTTCGGAATTTCCGGAGTGGGGCGATTGAAGTTCTAAAGATAGCGATCTTAAGAACGTGCCTCTAGGCTTGAATTCTCTTTTCTGAAATCCTGTTTTCACTAGGTTGGTATAACAATTTTAGAACTTCACTCATGGCCTCTGGTTCGACATCCAACTCCATCAATCTGCTTAGCCGTGACCTTGAAAAACTTGATCGATTTGATGGGTCAAACTTCAAGCGGTGGCAATCAAAGGTATCTTTCTTGCTGTCCGAACTGCATATCGACTATGTCCTCAAAAAGTCTTGTCCCACTGTTGTTGCTGGAGAAGTTGAGACAGAAGAACAGAAGAAAGAGCGAGAGAAGTGGCATACTGACAACTACAGATGCAAAGGGCATATCCTGAACACTTTAGCTGATTCACTCTTTGACCTGTATTCACCATTGGAGTCGGCTGGAGAGTTGTGGAATGCTCTCGAGATCAAGTACAATGCAGAAGATGCTGGTAACAAAAGGTTTATAGTAGATCAGTATGTTAATTTTTCTATTGTTGATGATAAGCCTATACTTGCTCAAATTCATGAGATGCAAATACTGGCCTATAAGATCAAAGGAGAAGGTATGTATCTTGATGATGACTTTCAAGTTGCTGTCATCATTGGGAAGCTGCCGGATTCCTGGAAAGAATATAGGAATCACCTAAAACATAAAAATGAGAAAATCACTTTAGATGGCCTTCTTAAGGACATCAGAATTGAGGAAGAGACTCGTCTTCGTGACAAAAAGAATTCGAGTCCTAAAGAAGGTTATCCTAAAGTGAATTTTGTTAGTAACAAGGGTGGCAAAATCATGAAAACCCAGAAAATCAAAAAGAATTTTGTGAAAGGGAAAAAGCCAACTGATAAAAAGAAAATTAGTTGCTATGTTTGTGGCAAGTTTGGCCATTTTGCTAGAGAATGCAGAGAACGGAAGAGGACTGGTCCTAAGCCAAATGAGTCAGAGGAGAGGCTTGTTGCTGTAATCTCTGAAACCTTTATGGTGGCTGCAAATAAGGACTGGTACCTGGATACTGGAAGCACTGTTCATGTGGCAAACGACAGGAACTTGTTCAAGTCGTATGAAGTAGTGGGGGAGGGATGCAATCTCTTTATGGGAAACTCTTCCTCAACTAAAGTGCTGGGAAAAAGGAGTGTGGAAATTAAGTTCACCTCCGGGAAAGTCCTAACACTTGAGAATGTCCACTATGCTCCAGAAGTTCGGAAAAAATTTAATCTCTGCAGATCTCCTGTCACGAAATGGTTTTAAGATTGTTATTGAGTCTGGGATTGTAACTGTGACCAAAGGGAAAATCTTTGTAGGAAAAGGGTTTGCTACTGGTGGTATGTTCAAGATGAGCATAAATGAAGCTACTACTTCTGTTTATATGGTTGACTCTTATTTTCTTTGGCATTCAAGATTAGGACATATAAATTCTCGTTGCATTCATAATATGAATAACTTTGGTCTTCTTCCGTGTCATGTGAAAATAGAACATAAACATAAGTGTGAGACATGCATTCAAACTAAGCTAACTAGACTCCCGTTTCCTAGTGTAGAAAAGAATTATAAATTGCTTGAATTAGTGCATTCTGATGTGTGTACGATGGATAATGTTTTGAGTCGTGGTGGCAATAGGTACTTTATTACCTTTATAGATGATTACTCAAAATTTTGTTATGTTTATTTGTTGAAAGATAAATCTGAAGCATTTTCCAAATTTCTTCTTTATCTAGCTGAAGTACAAAATAGGTTTAAAACAAAGATTGTACATTTAAGAACAGATAGAGGAGGTGAATACTTAGGTGGAGAATTTGATAAATTCTGTGAAGATAATGGTATTATCCATCAAACGTCAGCTCCTAGAACTCCTGAACAGAATGGAGTAGCAGAAAGGAAAAACAGAACACTTGTAGAAATGATGAATGCTATGCTTCTTAATACGGGTTTGCATTCCAACTTATGGGGAGAAGCTATACTTTCTGCCTGTTATATTCTTAATCGAGTTCCTTATTCCAAATCTGATAAATCACCTTATGAATTGTGTTTTGGTAAGAAACCTAATCTTAGTTATTTTCGTGTTTGGGGTTGTTTAGCATATGTTAAAATTCCAGAAAATAAAAGGAAGAAGGTTGGACCTAAAGCATTTAAATGTGCATTTGTTGGGTATGCTGAATATAGTAAAGCATATAGATTTTTGGACATTGTTAATGATGTTATTGTAGAATCTAGAGATGCATCTTTCATAGAACATAAAAATGCATTTGATTCTCTTCTTGATGGCAGCCGGATTATAGTAGATGAACTTCCTGTAAATGACATGATTGAATATTCTAATGAATGTGTTGATGAACCAGAAACTGAAGTTAGACTCAGTAAACGTATTAGAAAACCAACTAATTTTGGTTCTGACTTTTATACATTTCTAATTGAGAATGATCCTGTGTCTTTTCAAGAGGCTATGTCTTCTCAAGATGCTGCCTTTTGGAGAGAAGCTATTAATGATGAAATAGAATCAATTATGTCTAATAATGTTTGGAAATTAGTGGATTTACCTGTTGGTTGCAAAACTATTGGCTGCAAATGGATTTTCAAAAAGAAATTAAAAGCTGATGGTACAATCGATAAATTTAAAGCACGTTTGGTTGCAAAAGGCTTTAAACAAAAAGAAGGTATTGATTATTTTGATACTTTTGCTCCTGTAACCAGAATATCTACTATTAGAATTCTGATTGCCATGGCTGCCATATATAAGCTTCAAATCCATCAAATGGACGTGAAAACGGCCTTTTTGAATGGAGAATTAGATGAAGAGATATATATGGAGCAACCTGAAGGTTTTGTAGTGCTAGGGCAAGAGCGCAAAGTTTGCAAACTTGAGAAATCCTTATATGGATTAAAGCAAGCCCCTAAGCAATGGCATGAAAAATTTGATAGTTCTCTGGTGCATAATGGTTTTAAAATTCATGATGCGGACAAATGTGTCTACAGTAAAGTAGATAGTGGCTCAATTATTATTATTTGTTTATATGTTGATGATATGCTTATTTTGGGTAACAATAGTGAATGCATAAATCAAACAAAAAGATTTTTATCTTCCTTGTTTTGTATGAAAGACTTGGGTGTTGCAGATGTTATTTTAGGAATCAAAATAATAAGAAATAAAAATGGCATCATATTATGTCAATCACACTATATTGAGAAAATTCTTACAAAGTATGGATATCTTAATAGTTCACCAGCATGCACCCCATATGATCCAAATATGAAATTGACTCCTAATGATGGTGCTAGTGTTCAACAATTAAAATATGCCAGTGTTGTAGGTAGCCTTATGTATGCAATGAACTGCACAAGGCCTGACATTGCCTATGCAATGAGTAAAGTGTGTAGATACACTAATAATCCTGGTCATCAACACTGGAATGCAGTGAACAGGATTCTTAGATATCTAAAGCATACTTTAGACTATGGAATTCACTATACCGAGTTTCCTGCTGTTATTGAAGGGTATAGTGATGCAAGTTGGAATACTGACTTTGAAGATTCCAAGTCTACGAGTGGTTGGGTTTTTACCCTTGGAGGAGGAGCAGTTGCATGGGGGTCTAAGAAACAGACCTGTATAACTCATTCTACAATGGAATCTGAGTTTATTGCTTTGGCATCTGCTTGTAGAGAAGCTGAATGACTTAAGAATATGCTAGTGGATATTCCACTAGGTGAGAAGCCTATACCTGCTATTTCAATGTTTTGTGATAGCCAATCAGCTATATGTAAAGCAGGTAATATGAAATACAATGGGAAGTCTAGACATATTAGTCTAAGACACAGTTTTATAAGACAAATGATTGATGACAATATTATTTCATTGAAATATGTGAAGTCATGTCAAAATTTGGCAGACCCATTTACGAAAGGCCTTTCGAGAGATGTCATCAATAAAACATCGAGGGGAATGGGAATTAAGCCAATTAAGTCATCACCTAAGGATACCCAACCTAGAGCGTTGGAGATCCCACATGCATAGGTTCAATGGGAAACGAATTGGTGAATGACAGATATTGAGCATATTTATGTAAGCCCATTACTGATGTGTGCTCATGAGCTGTAACTAATATGAGGGTTGAGCTAATAGCTCTTAATGAGTTTGTAGGCCTTAAGGCTAAGGTGTGTGTTACAGTACACCTAGACAAACTCACCTATATGAGTGTTGAAATGTGAGCCGTTTCTTATGAGAATTGGCAATTCTCTAGAGCACTCATGAATCCAGGAAAGCACAAGGCTCTAAATGTGCCAACATGAAATCCACACAATTGAACTTTTGGAAACCGATGTATGATTGAAAACTCCGTTAACAATATAAGGAGCTAAGTTCAAGGTAAGTCCACTTAGCACCTTGGTTAATTTAGGTTTTCTTTCAAATAGTGGGGGTTCAAGTCATGCAGACACTCTCACTAATGCATAGGTTTCTATGCAAGCCAAATATATTTTAAAACTAGTGGGGGATTGTTAGGAAAGTTTTAAATTATTAATGGTTACTATCAAAAGTGTTTTGAAAAGTTTAGTCCCATATCTAAGAGAGAAAAGCTTTTCAAGAGGTTTAAATAGAGAGTTTGTAATCTATTCTTTACTTTGGTAAGCCTTGAGTATTTAGGTGGATTGCGGACGTTGCTGCGCATCGTGCAGCAACGGACGCGCCGTTCGCGCACACGCGCGCGCGCGTGCGTGCGCAAGGGCGCTTGAGGCGCAATGTGGCGTTTTGATGGCGCACTTTGCACTTCGCACGCTCGCAGCGGTGCGAGGTGCATATGAGGCGCAAATATCCATTTTGATTTTTCGGTTTTGAGACATCTGGCCGTTTGAAAGGTTTTAATAGCATTTATATTGAGTTTAAGGCGCTTTGTGACTGTTGGACGGTTTTGGAGGCCTTTGATTGACAGTCAAAGGTGGGTGACCGTTCAGGTACCTTTCATCCTATTTTCAAACTGTCAGATTTATGGCCTTTAATCTCATTTATCGCAAAACGTTTTGGCCTCTCTAAAAGGTTATAAATATCTTCTATCTTCGTCTTTTGGATATCAGAATTTCTGACTCTCCAGTTTTCTCCTTTCTTTCTTCTCGGTTTGGCTTGCAGAGTTCAAGTGTGGGAGAGGTCATCTGTTCTTGCGAGGCAGTGACTCTCTTGAGGTTCAAGCCTAGTTGTATCCTGGGAACTCAGTCGTAACAAAACCCTTTTTCGCATCTTCGGAATTTCCGGAGTGGGGCGATTGAAGTTCTAAAGATAGCGATCTTAAGAACGTGCCTCTAGGCTTGAATTCTCTTTTCTGAAATCCTGTTTTCACTAGGTTGGTATAACAATTCTATCTTTGGCTATCTCTAGCCCCAAAAAGTATTTCAGCCTTTCAAGTCTTTCATTTTAAAACATTCTACAAGCTTGACCTTAAATTTCCCAATTAACTCATCATAATTTCCTGCAATAATCATGTTATCTACATATATTAAAAGCAAGCGTTGCCCTTTTTTAGATGAGGTCACAAACAATGCAGGATCGTGGTAACTTTGTCTAAAGCCCATATCTTTAACTGCAGAGCTAAACTTATCGAACCATACATGAGGAGCTTGCTTCAAACCATATAGATCCCTGCTCAATCTGCACACTCTACCTTCATTGTCTATAATACCCTGTTGCAGTTCTACGTAGACTTCTTCTTCCAAGTGCCTATTTAGAAAAGCATTTTTAACATCTATCTATCATAAATCCCATCTTCTAACTGATGATACAGCCAAAAGAGTCCTGATAGTGGTCATATGGACCACTAGTGCAAAGGTTTCTACAAAATCTATTACATATTGCTAACTGAACCCTTTAGCCACTAAATAAGCTTTATATCTCTTAATTGTTTCATCTACTCTAGTCTAAATTTTATACACCCATTTGCATCCGACAATATTCTTTTCTTTTGGCAGCTTAATTAACTCATATGCCTTCTTCCTTTTCAATGCGCTAAACTCCTCAATCATAACTTGTTGCCATTCAGATTACATGACAGCTCAACATAGGACTTAAGTTCATGATATGAATTAAATCAAGGCTAGGAAAGCTTGGTGAGTAGCGAAAGTTGAATTGTATGAGACAAAGCGAGTAGGAAGAATAGAAGGGCGAGGGCTCCTACATACCTGAGGTGAAAGGGCATCCCCTGCTTGTGTATCAGGATTCACTTGAGGAATGCTGGGACAAAGCTCAGAAAGATCCTTCTCCAAATGATTAAAATTTTCAAGAAATGACTGACTAAATATACCTTCTTATACTATGGGTTATTATCTGTTTCTCCTTGTCAACTTCTGAATTTTTTGAAAAGGGTATAAGAAAAGAAAAGAAAAGTAGACTCATAATCCTTTTCTTGCAGCCTAACTCCATAATAAGTCGTATGCTCTATAAACTCTATATGCCTAGAAATCAAATTCTTCTTTCCTATAGGATCATAACATCTATAACCCTTTTGACCTTCAGGTTAACCTATAAAACAACACTTCACAACCCTAGGAGACAATTTATCCCTTGGTTGATGAGGCAACAAGACAAAACATGTACTACCAAATACCCTCAATGCATCAGAATCTGGTTCTCTACCAAACAACTTCTTAAAGGAGGAATCCTTTCCAAGAACACTAGAGGGCATATAATTAATTAGATATATTGTCATATTTACTGCTTCAACCCAAAAATCTTTAGGCATCTTGCTATTGAATAAAAAAGCTCTAGTGGTCTCCAATAAGTGCCTGTTCTTCCTTTCAGCTACACCATTTTACTCTGGAGTATAAGAGCATGACTTTTGATGCATAATTCCTTTCTTAAGAACTCTTGCATATTGTGTCCCATGTACTTTCCCTCTGAATCTAAACACAAAATCTTCACTTTGGCTACAAATTGAGTCTCAACAAAGATACAAAATTTCTTAAAATTATCAAACAATGCCCTTTTCATTTTTTCATGAAGTATATTCATGTATATCTAATGAAATCATTAATAAAAGTCACATAGTATGATGCCTGTAGACATAACCGGAGAAGGACCCCACACATCAGAGTGAACTAACTCAAAATGACTAATGGACTCAACTTTCTTATGACCAAAATGGAGAGCATGACTCTTGGCTAGTTTAAAGCTCTCACAACAACTAACGTCACTAGACATGTCACATTTACAACTTCCAACCCTTGAGCAACCTGCTTATATGTTGCAATCACATTATGCAAAACCCATTTTTACTAAAAAAGCCATGTAAATCACTTATGTAGGGTCTGATTTACAAAAAATCAATAAAATATGAAAATGATGTGATTTTTACTCTCTCTCTCTCTATATATATATATGTGTGCATTAGTGGTTTTGTGATCATGGATCATGGTTTGTTTCTCTGTAGAGTGCAAGAGGTGCTGCCGCCTGCCCTAGATTCCACATCTGAACCACCTTCTGTCTTTGATGGAACCACAAGGTACCAACCATCTTTTTCTACTAAAAGGATGTCAGTGGCTATGGAAACAAAACTAAGGCCGTGAGTTTGTTTTGCAAAAGATGCATTATATCATCAAATTTCTTTGGTTTTGACAGATTGTATATATCCTACACCTGCCCTTATGCACAACGTGTCTGGATTGCTAGAAACTACAAGGTAAACTGCTTTCTACCCTTGTTTTTGGAGTAGCTATGCAAAGTGCCTAAGGGTACAATCATAGGATTGATGAAGAAATTGTTTACAGTGCCAATACCAGATTTGATAAGTTGATGGTGGTCTTACTTCGCAAGGCTAGGAGTATCCATTGTCAGTATTAGCTGGACCTTCTGTTGTAACTAGGCCTGTTTTACTTGCTGCATTACATCAGTTTTAGAATCTTGTCTGAGTCCTGTACACAGGAGCCCACTGTAGCCTGGCACAGGTGGTCCTGTGTGCAGCTTATATCTAAGTCCTAGTCATTCTTTTTATTTAGATTATGTGGCCACTTTTTATTAGTCTTTTTAGTCTATACCTATGTCACATGGGTGCGGGTGCGACACGGGTGCGGCGCAATTTCAAAAATTTTGGACACGGGGACTCGGCTATATATATATATATATATATATATATATATATATATATATATATATATATATATATATATATATATATATATATATATATATATATATATAAAAGACTCGGTCAAAGTTGTGCCCATTAGGGGACATGTGATGAGTTGTGAAGCCTGATTCAGGTTTTTTTCCTTACAGGAGGGGGGGGGGGGGGGGGGGGTTCCCCCCGGCGCAGCACTCCCCCCCCCCCCCGCGCCCCAATAATTTTTTTTTAAATTATGTAGCCCAGAATTTTTTTTTAAATTCCAAAAAATGGACCAAAATGACCCTGGGTGCATTGACCACACCCAGGGTCGGGTTGACCGAGTCCGAGCCGCACCCGTGTCGGTGCGTGTCGACGCGGGTGCGGCGACCTTGGAGCCGAGTCCGTGTGACATAGGTCTATACTTGCAGCCTATTTTGGACCAGATCTTAGTTCGTTCATTACATTAAATGTTGCATACCATAATTGACATATATACTTTTTTTGTTCTGTCTACTTATTCCTTTTCATTCATAAAGTTCAGATATCATGCCTGTCTGTGCATGCCAAATCAGCAAGACATTATTGCATAGTTAAATTTATCTCAGGCACATTTTGCATGTTATAACTGCTGTAGCATTGGTTTGTGAGAATTTTCACATATACGTATTTAATAGTTTATTAGAGAAATTTGTATTTTTCAATTAGCTGGGTGCTTTTATTACATTTGTTCGTGTAATCCTTATAGATGGATTGTTGTAAGTGTGCTGTCTTTTGCTTCTGGCCACTCTTAACTATTGGCCATAAATTAGCAATTCATAGGCAGCATTTATGATTAAATTTCCCACCATGTGGATGTGCTAATTTTTTGTTGACATCTGATATTTCGTAAGGTTGAATGTAACCCTTGCTGGGATGTTTTTCTATTTCCTGATATATAGGTTTTTCCATGTCAATTCTTCCAGCATCATGGACATACTTTGGCTTGTCCTTTCATGTATGTTTTCTGCAGTATCTGATTCTTATGCATGCTATGTATGCATTGAAACTATTCAAAACTACATTTTTCTGGTATCTACATGTGGCTTTAGCAGCTCTTATCCTGGACTGCTCTCTGTCGCATGTTTTCTGCACTCTTATTGGACTTGACAGCAACCTGTTACATTTGTAATGCTTGCTGCCATTTTCATTTGTCTTTTCTCATTGAAATACATGCAGATCTGGACAATTCTAAATTGCTTGCCATCATCATGAAAAATAGTCACTACAACCCTTATGCCAAACACTTGGAACTTGCATTATTTTAGCTACCTCTCTAGTTTGAAATTGACCAGGACTAAATGAATAAGGATAAGCAGCACAAACCTTTAATCGATTGAGATGATCTTAGCAATAATCATAAACCATTAGATATTCCCAGTTGAAGAAAAAACCAAATGTAACATTGAAAAATTTAATAACAAAAAGTGTCCGATATTCCAAAAATCATGGGAATCTGAATCTCACTGAAGTGTTTCTAATTATGTTTAAATCGAAACAGCAACAAAAGTAACAGCAGGAATGGTGATGAACAATCTGCATGGTATTGGAGTCCTTGTGTGTAGAACAAGATCTTCCATGATGTTGGGTGGACTTGAGAGTAATGTGCTACATTGCCTAGTGCACTTATGGAGTTTTGGTGGAGTACCAAAACATCGAGCGCTTGTGTATGAGGAGTAACATAGTTACAAATCTCATTCTGGGGATATTCTCGGCAAAGGAATATCTCAGGATATTTTGAAAATATGAGTGTTTCTCGAAAAAATCTTGACATGTATAAAATTACAAGTATATATATTATATATATAGAGAGAGCAATGTTGTATCATTACTATGGGCAAAAGCGATATGATACAACCCTATATCGTAGCGTATCATATGATACACCTTCGACGCACTTTAAAAAGAGTTGAAATTTGTTTTTTATTTTTTGGGTTTTAAAGACTTCTTGAGGGCCAACTTCCTGATTTGTGTAGAGGCCATTAGAAGGGTATCCGCACACCCTAGGAGTCGTGAGAGCAATTTAGGGGCCGATCCATGCACAAGGGAGAGAGCTTTTGCGGTTTGCTCAGGTAAGAGTACATTTCCATCATTTTTCACTCAAGGAAGTGTGTTAAGGTAAAAAGATATCTATTATGAGTAAACTTATAAAACTAGCCTCCAAAAAAATTCTGCCTAATTTGATTTGCGAAAATTAGGGATTTATATCAAGGTAGAAATCAGGCTTCACACTCCTTCAACAAGGATGGTATTAGATGATCCGGCATGACAATGGGGCACTCAAGTAATGAACGGAAACTAATTGAAAATTGAGTGCAACTATTGCCATAATATTTTTGTTTATATAATATAATAGTATGATTCTTGTAACATGTTCTTAATTGCAAGATATTTAATATTTTGCATTATTCTTGTGAGATAGTTGATGTTTGGTGACGTCTTATGCAATTCATAGAGATATAAATGCTTCATATGTGATTTTATGATTGTATTTTGTGCAATTCATCATTGTTTTATCTGTTATGATTTTTTATTTTTTTTTTATTTTTTTATGATTTTCATGATTTTTGATTTTTTTTTAATAAAAAATTATGATATTTTACAATACAATATGGGTAACGATACGAGAGAGAGAGAGAGAGAGAGAGAGAGAGAGAGAGAGAGAGAGAGAGAGAGAGAGAGAGAGAGAGAGAGAGAGCATTGAGGTTTATTAGGTTCGTCGATGGGAGTTGAAGAGGAATGCCCGACATTGCTTTATAAATAGAAGGCTTTCCATTCCCCATTCAAGTGTCAACCCTTGTGATGTGGGAAGAGAGCATTTAATGCCTCCTTTTTCAAAAATGAAAAAGGTGGTATTTAACACCTCCTAGAGAAGGCAAAGTCAAAAGTGACTAGGAAAATTTAAAAGGTGGTATTTACTGCCTCCTAGTGAAGGCAAAGCCAGAAAAATGGAATGCATTTATATCGCCTTTTTCGGAATATCTAGAATGTAGATCACAGCTGTATATCACATTTCAAAAGAAAAAAGGAAAAAAACCCCAAAATCCCAGTTTGTACGGCAGTTAGGATCCAATGACTCTCTCTCTCTCTCTCTATATATATATATGCATGTGTGTGTGCAGTGATGAGTAGCTCCTAAACAATTGTCCTAAACCATCCTAAATCCTTCTAAAAGGCATAGCTTCACGTGTTTTTTACTTAATTGAAACCTGTAGATGCCTCCATCACTTCTTATTCACTAAAAAAACATGCTTTAGATTAAATCAATTCAATGAGAAACCTCGTTTCTATTTGACCAAGTGTTGGTGCAATATGAGCCATCAATTTTCTATCACTCTAAATACATATCTAAACATGAAAAATGCCTAATCTAATGCATGTTTTCTACTAAGTAATATATAGAGAATACGGCTACAGGTTCAGATAAGCAAACACCAGAAACTTTGTTCTTTGGAGCCGTTTAGGATGGTTTAGCGGATAAGACTATTTAGTAGCTATTCATTATTCTCTCTCTCTCTCTCTATATATATATATATACGTGTGTACTTATGTTGGTATCATATGCTCTCTCTCTCTCAATTCATGTGTTTTGCGATACTTTGGCTTGCAGGGATTGCAGGACACCATCAAGCTGGTCCCAATTGATCTTCAAAATCGGCCTGCCTGGTATAAAGAGAAGGTGTATCCAGCAAATAAGGTGATCATCTTCCTTTGTGGCATATTTACATCCAAAAGTTGTTGCATCAGGTATCTTATAAAGGTTATGAGAACTTGTGTACATTATTTATTTCTTGGATTACTTTTTTATGTTCATGGATGTGATATTTGTCGTCTTATGCAGAGATTTTTTATTGCAAATTACAGGAACTTGCTAATGACTTTATTTCATTATATATATATATACACATACTGTTTTAATTGCAATGAAACATTTGTTTTGTAGCCCTAATCATATGAATGTGAATTACAAGTCACTAATATTGATCTCAGTGTTATCTTGGCAAGGCAGTTTCTCAGTCTCGTAAATCAAGAAACATAAAATCTTGGTATTTTTCTAAAAATTATGAAAACAGTACAAAAATATATGAAAGAATAGATTTTGCCAATATTTTTCTTGCAAATGTATAAAAATATGGAAATGATCCTGAAATGTGGGAAAGGTAAAATAATAAAAATCCATACTCAAATATATAGAAACTAAAATGCATAAAAGATATCATGATATTATTGCAATAATGTTGTCATAATATTGCAATATTTTTAATTGTAAAATATTGCAATTTTTTTCTTTAGATTGTTTTTCCATCATATTGCAATGGTATAATAATCTATACTACTTAGAGATCTATAATGGGCAATGCTGAGCAAAATTGCGAACATATTATACCTTTTCTTTTGATCACCTGAGATGTGTCATGGGTATAGTTGTCTTTTTCAAATTTGTTCAAAAATTTGTTATGCTGAAAATAATGCCCTTGTCACACACATCTCCTTCATTACTTAAAAACAACTTAATGAGTTTCTTCACTTTGATAGTTTCCTACCTAAACTCAACAACAACCACAACAACAACTACTACTACTACTACGCCTTCATCCCAAAACAATTGGGGTCGGCGATATGAACCAAAAAAGAAAATCATTCTGGGTCTTCCACATGAATCCTTCTCCTCCAATCATTTCTATCCAATGCCATGTCCTCGGTGAGGTTCAAAGCATTCATATCCTTTCCTATCACCTCCATCCATGTCTTCCTAGGCCTACCCCGACCTCTTTTAACTAATATATTTTCCCATTTCTTCATCCTTCTAACTGGAGCATCATTAGGCCTTCGCCGAATATGTCCAAACCACCGTAAACGATTCTCTCTCATCTTATTTTCAATGGGTGCAACACCTACCTTCTTACGTATCTCCTCGTTCCGAATCTTATCTTTTATTGTATTTCTACACATCCATCTCAGCATACGCATCTCAGCTACACTCATTTTTTGAATATGATGTCTCTTGGCAGCCCAACATTCCGTATCATATAGTAAAGCGGGCCTAATAGTCGTCCTATAAAACTTTCCCTTCAACCGCAATGGCATTCTACGATCGCACAACACTTCAGTTGCACTTTTCCATTTCATCCACCCAACCTTTATCCTATGATTTACATCTCCATCAATTTCTCCATACTTTTGAATGATAGATCCCAAATATTTGAAAGAATCATCCACCGGTATTTCTTGCTCACCAAGCTTCACTATACTTCCATCACTACTTTGTTGCTTACTAAACCGACATTCTATGTATTCTGTCTTACTCTTACTCAACTTAAAACCTCTTGCTTCCAATGTCTGTCTCCATAATTCTAACTTAGCATTAACCCCAACTCTAGACTCATTAATCAAAACAATATCATCAGCAAACAACATACACCACAACACATTTTCTTGAATTGATCTCGCAAGCTCATCCATCACTATAACAAATAGGAAAGGACTTAAAACAGATCCTTGATGTAACCCAACCGTTATAGGAAAATTGGTTGTCACCCCTCCTCTACAAGTGCGGACATTGGTTACTACTCCTTCATACATATCTTTAATTATACTAATGTACTTGAGAGAAACACCTTTCTTCATCATTGGCTACCATAGAACGTCCCTAGGTACTCTATCGTATGCCTTATCCAAATCAATAAAAACCATATGCAAATCTTTGTTCCTCTCTCTATTTCTCTCAATAAGTTGTCTAAGAAGATGTATAGCTTCCATAGTTGATCTTCTATGCATAAAACCAAATTGATTCTCCGATATCATGACAACCTTCCTCAACCTAGACTCAATCACCCTCTCCCAAAGTTTCATAGTATGACTCATGAGTTTTATACTACGATAGTTTATGCAACTTTGTATATCACCCTTATTCTTATATAGAAGGGCAGTTGGCCCAGATGGTATACCTATCGAGGCTTGGAAATGCTTGAGAGAGAAAGGTTTAGAATGGTTGACAAATCTTTTTAATAAGATTTGGCGGACAAATAAGATGCCTAATGAGTGGAGGAAGAGTACCCAAACTCATGAAATGTAAAATAATAAATTTTTTTGGTTGAAAGGTGATTTGCCCTGATTTTAAGGGATTGGGAAAGGGATTCTTCTTTTTGATAGTTTCTTACATAAATTTATGCCATGTAAAATAGTAACTTTTTTGGTTGAAAGGTGATTGCTTGCTGTTTTGATCGAAGCCATCCATTAAGGTGGTTTTGGCTAGTATTTCAAAATATTGCAAATGGTTGTGTATATGATACAATACGACTACCTGGAACTATCTTAAATTGGATGTCATTCATATTCATATACTTAGCTTGAACATTCACTTAGATATAATAATGAAGTTGGCTACTGGTGTTCAGATTTTGCATCATCCATTTTGATTATGGTCTCTCACCTTCCCATGAATTTTATCATTTCATAAGACCCATTTATTTGTAGTATGGACTATCATCACCACAAGCTCCATTTATCAGGAACTGTTTGTTGTTGTCTAATATATTTTGTCTACTTATTTTGAGCATCCACTTTAGCGTAGTTATAAAATCCAGTTTATGATATGGCGTATCTCAGTATTGCTGGTCCATGTGATATGATATTACCTCTCTTAATCTTTAATGTGATACAGTACAATATTCAATTATTTTGAGTTTATTTTATTTTTGTATTATGTGATTGTTATAATTTGTTTACTCAAAACCTTTTTCTTTTGTTTGTTATCTAATTTGACTCTTTAATAGTAAACCTTATGTTTTTGTTAGTTGTTAGTTTGTTATGATATCGTTTCACATGTTATAGTAGTACATGTGTATGTTTAATTGTTAATAATGCTTAAATTTGATTTCTTTTTTCTATTTTATTCTATGTTTTTATTCATTTTTTTTTTATTTTTTTTTTCCGATTTTTTTGTAAATTCTTAAAATAATATTTTTTCCATATCTTGCGGTACAATACAATATGGTACAATACATCTGTAGCACCAGCCTTCCGATACGATAATTACAACATTGATAAAATCATCTGCAAGATTTGTCTTTCACATCTTTTTCTAGAGTTCTTGGAATTTATGGTTTCATGAGAATCCTTGAGTTTGTTGGATGACCTATCATTAATGCAAGTTCTATACATCAGAATTTTTTCTACGTTGTCATCTCATATGTGTTTGTCTCCTTAATAGGTACCTTCACTAGAACATAATAATGAAGTTATTGGGGAGAGTTTAGATTTGCTGAAGTATGTTGAGACCCATTTTGACGGACCTGAACTTCTTCCTGCAGTAAGCTGACAAGTTTTAATTACTATTTAATTTGGTCCCTTCTTTTGATCATGAATCATCTTACTCTCATACTGTGCTAATTTTAGGATCTAGGCAAGAGAGAATTTGCTGAGGAGTTGCTTGCTTACACAAATACTTTAAATACAACTGTCTTCCCTTCTTTTTCCAACGCCGAAGACTGGAAGAAGGATATTGGTGAGTTGGAACTTTGTATTTAAGCTTCCTCACAATTTTTTTGTTGAGATACTTGTTCATGTATAAGCAAGCTATGTTGCTAATACTTGGAAACATGTATAAATATGAAATTTATGTTGACTTGGTTTCCATCAACAATCTTTTTCAGATCCTGTTTTTGATTTCCTTGAGAGTGCTCTTTTAAAGTTTGATGATGGTCCGTTTTTCCTCGGAAAATTTAGCCTGGTAAGGCTTTTACCTTGAAAACAATCTTGCCATTCAAAAGTACAAATGTGTGGTATACTTGAGCATATCATATAACACCCATGCAGACATATGCAAATACACATGCAATGAATTGCATGGTTAACACTTTTTGAAGTCATAATCTGGAGGATAAATTCTAGTACAAGATCTCGTTGGGGCAATGTTGCTGCATGCAACACCTAAGTTACTAGTGCTACAGACCGTACTTTTTTAGCAAATATATTTAGATGATTATGTATTCAGTAAGAAATTATGCAAAGTGTACTGCATGCCAGACCTGTATGGGGCTAATTGATCAACTCTTATGTCCCTTAGACCTGTGTTTGACAGTGTAAAGAGTGCTATATTGCATCGTCCTCTCTTGCCCTCAGTTACTTATGCTTTAGTCGAGTTGATTGTAAAAGAGACCAAAATAAGGTCTCTTGGAACCTATCCATCCAGTGACAATGTGATGGCTGCTCTTAGGAAGTCAAGTGGCAGGTTTGATTGTAGGGGTGGTGGAAGAGCTGGAGGTAAAGGTGACTAAAGTATTATTCAATGTCACTATTGCAAAAGTTTTGGTCACAATAAAAGCTCTTGCCTAACTATGAAGAAAAAGAGATGAGGAGCCTATGCAGCATCTTCTTATGGTGAGGGCACCAAGCCCAAGGATGATAACACCAAGGTTGTACGTATCCTATCGTTATCCATTGTAATACTCGACAATTTTTTGGGCATTTTGCTCAAAACATAAATATCGAATGAAATGGATATTTTTGATGACCTATTTTGTAATTTTAGATTTGCACGGTTGCGACTGCATTGAAATTTTGAAAAGAACGCAAGTGATTTCGTCAAAAACTGAGCTCGTACGCTTGCAAAACATGCCCGACAACTTCAAGGGCAAAATCATAATTTTTAAGATATATTTTATAAGTTTCAAACACATTGTTACATTCGTATCAAAATTCTAAGAAAGACGATCTTGATTGTAATATCATGTGTTTTTTCGTGGTTTTTAAATTCCAAAACTATGAAATTTTGGCTACGTATTTTATGAGATTGATAAAAATCATGGAAAAATAACCTTAAAAATAGGTGATGTCAGCTGGGTCTAGGCGTGGTCTAGGGTTCACTGACAAGACCAAAATGAGATAATTAATATTTGTAATTTTTTTTGTTTTTAACATTTAAATTCAAGCAAAATTCTGAGGCCAAAATTAAGTAAGTATACCATTAGATGCGTTTGTAATTCTGAGAACGTTGGTGCTTCATTTTTTTGAAATCGGGTTATGGTTGACCCAAAAATCACGTTTTTCAAAAATGACCCACCTCTATTTTTACCTTTTTTCTAGATTGGATCAGACCGGATCCGATCCGTTTGATCCAGGTTGATATGGATCTGGACCCAGTTCAAGACCCTTATTAACTAGGATCTGGTCCAGGTTGGATCCATATGGATTTTAGATATTGATTTGGATCTAGATCCAAAATCCAAATATGACCAATTTAAAACTTTAAAATCAAATTAAAGGTTAAGTTTGAGTAGAATTCTACTATGGGAAGACTTCCAGAGGGGCCGACACCCTCTGAAATATTCTTAGAATAAATTATTTAATAATTAAATAATTTTTGAATTTATGTAATAGATAAGGTGGAGTTCTATATGAAGTAGAACTCTACCTAGATGGGTTCTCTAAAGGAGGTGTCACCCTTTAGATAAATCGTTAATAAAAGGAATTAAATAATATAAAAAAGAGAGATGATAATGAGAGGATAACCTCTAGAAGAGATAGAGTTCTACCTGTGGTAGAACTCTATTCTTTAAAGGAGAATCCTTTAGAGGGGGCGTCACCGCTAGAGGAGTCTTTAAAAAAAAAATATGAAAAATAAAAGGAAGAATAGAATTTCTAGAAACAATATATATAGGGGCTGGATTCTCCCTCTCAAATCGTGATTCTAGAGAGAGAGGGAGCCCAACTCGTGGGGGAGAGAGAGAAAAAAGAAAGAAAGAAAGAAGAAGAAGAAGAAGAAGAAGAAGAAGGAATCCATCATTTTTATTAAGAATCTGATGATTTTTTGATCCTTCTATATATCCAATCTAAGGTACAGGTTCCTCTATAGATTCGAACGGGGAGAAACAGGTTTAAATCTACAACAACAACAACAACTACGCCTTCATCCCAAAACAATTGGGGTCGGCGATATGAACCAAAAAAGAAAATCATTCTGGGTCTTCCACATGAATCCTTCTCCTCCAATCATTTCTATCCAATGCCATGTCCTCGGTGAGGTTCAAAACATTCATATCCTTTCCTATCACCTCTATTCATGTCTTCCTAGGCCTACCCCGACCTCTTTTAACTAATATATTTTCCCATTTCTCCATCCTTCTAACTGGAGCATCATTAGGCCTTCGCCGAATATGTCCAAACCACCGTAAATGATTCTCTCTCATCTTATTTTCAATGGGTGCAACGCCTACCTTCTTACGTATCTCCTCCTTCCAAATCTTATCTTTTATTGTATTTCTACACATCCATCTCAGCATACGCATCTCAGCTACTCATTTTTTGAATATGATGTCTCTTGGCAGCTCAACATTCCGTACCATATAGTAAAGCGGGCCTATTAGTCGTCCTATAAAACTTTCCCTTCAACCGCAATGGCATTCTACGATCGCACAACACTTCAGTTGCACTTTTCCATTTCATCCACCCAACCTTTATCCTATGATTTACATCTCCATCAATTTCTCCGTACTTTTGAATGATAGATCCCAAATATTTGAAATAGTCATCCACCGGTATTTCTTGCTCACCAAGCTTTACTACACTCGCATCACTACTTCGTTGCTTACTAAACCGACATTCCATATATTTTGTCTTACTCTTACTCAACTTAAAACCTCTTGCTTCCAATGTCTGTCTCCATAATTCTAACTTAGCATTAAGCCCAACTCTAGACTCATCAATCAAAACAATCTCATCAGCAAACAACATACACCACAACACATTTTCTTGAATTGATCTCTTAAGCTCATCCATCACTATAGCAAATAGGAAAGGGCTTAAAACAAATCCTTGATGTAACCCAACCATTATAGGAAAATTGGTTGTCACCCCTCCACAAGTGCAGACATTGGTTATTGCTCCTTCATACATATCTTTAATTATACTAATCTACTTGAGAGAAACACCTTTCTTCATCATTGTCCACCAGAGAACGTCCTTAGGTACTCTATCGTATGCCTTATCTAAGTCAATAAAAACCATATGCAAATCTTTGTTCCTCTTTCTATATCTCTCAATAAGTTGTCTAAGAAGATGTATACCTTCCATAGTTGATGTTCCAGGCATAAAACCAAATTGATTCTCCGATATCATGACAACCTTCCTCAACCTAGACTCAATCACCCTCTCCCAAAGTTTCATAGTATGACTCATGAGTTTTATACCACGATAGTTTGTGCAATCTTGTATATCACCCTTATTCTTATATAGAGGCACCAAAGTACTTTTTCTCCACTCATTAAGCATCTTATTTGTCCGCTAAATCTTGTTAAAAAGATTTGTCAACAATTTTAAACCTTTATCTCCCAAGCATTTTCAAGCCTCGATAGGTATACCATCTGGGCCAACTGCCCTTCTTGATTTCATTTTCTTCAAAGCCTCTACAATTTCTTTCTTTTGAATCTTGCGCATGAAGTCACGATTCATCTCATGAAAAGGAATGCAGAAGTCTTCAAGATCCTGAGCATGACTTCCATTAAAAAGCTTATCAAAATAATCTTTCCATCTCTCCTTAATCTCCTTATCTTTGACTAAAACCCTTTGCGTTTCATCTTTGATACATCTAACCATACTCAGATCCCTCGATTTCCTATCTCTCATCTTTGCAAGCCTATTAATATCCTTCTCGCTCTCTTTGGTATCCAACTTGTCATAAACCTCCTTATATACCTTATCCCTCGCGTTCCGAACTACTTTTTTAGCTTCCTTCTTTGCTCTCATATACTTCTCCAAATTCTCATTATCACGACTTTTACTTAGATTTCTATAACACTCTCTTTTAATCTTAATAGCTAATTTGACATCCTCGTTCCACCATGATGTATCCTTACCTAGCGGTGCATGTAACGCCCCGAAAATTTTAACCCAAAATTTGAAGATTTTTTTTTTATAACAGCGGAAACAAGAAATAAAATAGGGCTAAGCATTTCGAGACATTACGGCGGAGAGAAAACCCAACACATTTATTTCATTTCAATATCAATGAAAATCATCAGAGTTAAAATCATAAAAGGAAACCCAAGCGATCCCTGGAACAATAAATCCAAAAATCTCGATCAGATACCTCATCCCGCAGCCTCTCATAAACCCTATTCTTTACCTGAAAAATAGTAAATTAATTGGAATTAGACTACCACGTCTAAGTAGGAAAACAGTAACTCTTAATGCAGGTATATCATGAGTCCAGTATGAGATGTGGGTGTCATAGGTGATTTTCAAAATATACATAAGCAAGTAAGCAACAACAGAAATCAACAGTCATAGACAGGAGCAGGTAAACAATTATGCAATAACAATAACTGAGCAGGTAAGGCATAGTATGCAACATTAATAAGCAAGTGAGGTAGGCGATGCAACAGCAATAACAATAACATGCATAACTTTCATGTAATAGTTCAATCACCTCGTATTTACCCATTTCAGGATTTCAGATCATTACAATTTCACAATATAAAGCATACTGAAAAATATGCAAATGTCTCTTTAATGACTCCATCACAGTGATACCTAACTGTTCTAATTAATGTTTATCTTTTCTTATCCCACGGGTACACGTGGGCCAAGGCAACCATCTCAGAAGAAAACGTTCGGGGGTATATTATTCAAGGGTATTTTATTAACCCGAACATTTTAACTGAGACTGAAAATCCTAAGGGAGTGGCCAGTGACCCAGAGAATCTCCCAAAGGCCAAAACCAAAACAGGATGCATCCCTAACTTCTGCAGAAGAACATGGAGCTACCACCTAGGACACATTTGGTAGTTCGGGTCCCCCAACTCTGAGGACTGGGACCAACGAGTCGCTTTACGCTCGAAAACAAACAC
The DNA here is from genome assembly GCF_984573655.1 of Nuphar pumila. NCBI lineage: Eukaryota > Viridiplantae > Streptophyta > Magnoliopsida > Nymphaeales > Nymphaeaceae > Nuphar > Nuphar pumila. The sequence continues at coordinate 95,132,103 of NC_143260.1, read as the reverse complement.
ATGTCCCCAGAGTTTTGTACCACCTACCCTCTCCAAGGTAAGCCCGAATCTGAGTGGGTTAAACTTTTCATTTAATTATATTCCCGAAGTATAGGGCATTTCCCTGACTTCCTTCTACTATCATAGCAGTAGAATCCCCAACCTTAGTCATTTTACCAAGGTGTACAAAACAGTCCCAACCCTTTGTCACATTGATTGCATAAACCCACTCAAAGTGCTCCGGTGCCTTTAAACCAGTCAAGCACACAAGCCCCGGTACCTTTAAACCAGTCAGGCCACAGAATTTAAATTTAAGTCTTTCATCAGTCTTATGGTTATTACCCAGAGTGCTTCGGTACCTTTAAACCGGTAAGCACCGATGCCCCGGTACCTTTAAATCAGTCGGGCACACAACACTTAAGATTAAGTTTTTCATTGATTGCATTGCCATAGCACACAAGCTAACAGTCCAAATACCCGTATCAGGTATTCAACCCATATTGCCCATTAGGCAGGAGTTCCCAAACACCCTCCCATAGTGCTCTGGTGTCTTTATTATCATTTGATAATTTCAGAAAGTATGTAGTGTGCTAGGATAGTGATCGTTAGAAAGTTTATACACTTTAACATAAAGTTAAACCTTAGAGGATAAGCAAATCCATAGACATTTTAACGTTAGCAAGGGTGCAGCTTAATCAGAACTTTCAAAAAAGTAGGCACTTCGAATATCATAATTTATGCAGTTTAATATGCACTTGGACCCAAATAACTATGCAGCTCAATATGCATTTATCGTCAAGCAATATGCAGTTTAAGAAATTATGAGGAAGAAGCTTATTAGACTGCAGCATATTCAATTTCCCACAATATCATGCATACAACTTGTATAAGATTATACATAATCACATGTACTCAGATCTGATCACAGCCAACATAACTACTTGAAGTCAATACCGATTATGGGAAATAAAATAACTTGGAACTCAAGTCTGATAATAGATAATAAAAGAATTCAAAATTAAGCATGATAATGGGTAACGAAAACATATGTATTCAGACTTGATATCAGTTATTAAACCAACATTGAAACAGATTTGATATAGTCAGTAAAATGCCATATAGTTATCTTGGATATCAATCAATATAATAATATATAAAAAAAATCAGATTTGGTGATGGAACCCAACAAGATATCATATAATCAACTCTAATCACCGTCAACAAACTAATAGGAAATCAGTTGTGATACAATCCACCAATTAACATATTACTCAAGTATTTAAACTGTCAACAAAACATCATATAACCCATATGTTTACATTGTTTTTATGTTCGTGGCATTTGCCATATCTGAACCTCCAAGTCAGAGATGCATCCTCCTTCAGGATTTTTCTATTATTAACTATTTAGTGTGGTGTATAAATTTCACTGTCATAAAGAGAGCTTAACTGTGAAACTGGGGCATTGATAAAGTAGAGATTCAATGTAAAAGCAACATCAGAACCTAAATTAGCAAATATTAGTAATTGGAACGGATAACATGCTCTATTGTAAAGAAAATTAACATGAGGAATGGGTTCATGCACACGTAAAACAAACAAAGTCCATTCCTATCGTCATGGGTTTTGATGTTAATCATGTATAACTACAACCTAAAAAGAAATTGTTCTGGTAGGAGGGTCAAAGATAAGTCATCAGATCAACCCCTTATCACACCGGATATTTAAACCATAAATTACAGCATGCCACCTATAGATACGGTTGTATGCATACAGCCAAAGAGTTGAATGAAAAATATAATGGCTGATGAGGATATGGACTGGGGAGTGGCAAGGTTGACGAGGGTCTCCACGAACAAGCATCATTTGTAGGAAATTATGCCTATGTTTTCCTAAAGCAGACAAGATCCAAACGGATTGTGTAATGTGACCATGATTCTACCTTTTTCAATTAGCCACTTATGGTATATTTGAAACATCCCTTTCAGGTAGCGTAACAGACATAAAATTGCACAGCCTCAATCAAAAGGTTGTACATTTATTGCAGCAAGGCTCCCGAGAATCTTTTTGTTCCAAGATCACTAAACCCCACATCCAGACTATCCAACAAAATTAACGCAAAATACCATACACCCAAATGGAGAGAAAAAAAAAACTCCAAGAGTGCTGAAATGAAGAAAATCAAGAACGCCAACCAACTCGTTTCATAAATACCTTAACTATAACAAACGAAAGAAATCAAAAACACCAAGAGACCCCTTTTTCCTTACCCCCATTCTGCGTTCAAGAAACAATCCTATGAATCTAAAACAAGAAACCCCCCAAATCCAAGAAATTGGGTTTTCGGTTTAGGTTATCAGTAGCCTTCAACATTCAAGTATTTTTTTTTCTTGACCAACACAAGCACACCCAGACCCAATCAATAACACACAAGAAAAGTTACTGATCCTACCTGTTCCAGCGTTTCTCCTCGAAGATGCCATGGATGGAGGTGTTGCCGACCACCCCTACATGACCGAACACAGTCAATACCCAAAAGAAAAATTTCAGAAATCCTAAAGCAGGAATAGAAACCCCCCTTTTTTTTTTTTCTTTGACAGACTTACAAAACCCCCAAATCAAAGATTTGGGGTTTCGGTTTGGGGTTCACCGTGAAATCCCGAATAGCAACTCGATTTCCCCAGATTTAAATCCATGCCAGACACTCTATCTCTTTACTATTGAAACTCCAAAATCCCCAAATCGGAGATTCTGGAATTTTGGTAGCTTAAACCCTAAATCCCCAAAATTTCTTGTCGGATTTGGGATTCATTGCACTCGTAAATCCCTATTCACTGCCCCCGCACCCCATACTCGACCCACATAATACCCAAAAGAAGAAGAAAACATGAAAACCTACCTGTTCCGACGACGAGGAGGTGGCTGTCGCAGTCAGGGAGATCGCCGGCATCAGTTGCTCCTGCTGGCGAGCTCGGGTCGAGAGGGACAGTGAGACAGTGAGTGCGGGAGGAGAAAGAAGAGGCGAGTGGGAGGAAGAGAGGTGTGGGAGGGGAGTAATTAAAGAGGATGGCCCCGAAACGGAAGGAAGCGGTTACCTTCCTCCCTTCGCTCGGCGGCCGCGCACCCAGAAGCCTTCACTTAACGTGTTAGGGTTCAAAATGAACCCTAACACGATTTATCGTTTTTTTTTTTTCACTTACCTCTTTACACAGGCATGGCCCCGGGTCTGAGTCCGCGACCCTGGATCCAGACGCAGTATGGATCCACGACAGCTCTGCGAAGTGGATCCGAAGATCGGACCCAAATAGATCCAATTATAGATCCACGTGATATGTTTATTTTATTATATATACATATATATTTGTATAGTTATATATATATATGGTTCCTTTATGGATCCTTTTAATAAATCTGGATCCAGGAATCTGAAGTTTTAATTATGTGATTTGGAACTATGGATCCAAATGAATTCTTATGGATCCAACTAAATATACATTGATCCTTACGGTTTCCATACAAGGATCCAGATTAATATTGAAGTTCCGACGAAGATCCAAATGAAATGTTATGGATCCGAACATCGCCTAGGCTATATACCAATCCCACTAAAGTGTTGTAGACCCAATATAGAAATTTTTATCAATAAAAATTTGATTTAAACTTCGAGGATCCAATCCATTTGACCAAAATCTATCATTAAATATTCAATTTAAGGTTCGTGGTCCGATATCTAAGATCCGAATGGAATATCGGAGTTCTAATCAGGATATTAGGGATCCAACATTGAAGATCCAAATAGGTTATCCAAGATCCAATTACGAATAAATAATTAAAACAATAAAATATTCTTGTATCACCTTAATGACTTAAAATCTAAGTTTATTTATCTGATAAAAATCGCGGGTATTACAGTGCACAACCTTTAGACTCACCCAATACCTCCTTAGCCACCTTTCTCATGCCACCCACTATCTTATTCCACATTGATTCTGAATCCTCTTCGAGACACCAATCAACTTCCTTAACTACCTGCTCTACAAACATTTCTTGTTTAGCTCCTTTCACTGCCCACCACTTAATTCTAGGATCTATCCTATGTCTATCTCTTTTGCGACATTGTCTAATTCTAAGATCTAAAATTAAGACTCTATGTTGTGTAGCTACACTTTCTTCCGGTATAACCTTACAATCGATGCAACAACCCCTATCTTTCTTTCTAAGTAGGAAAAAATCTATCTGACTCGTATTAACCCCACTTTTAAATGTTAGTAGGTGAGACTCCCTTTTCCTAAACCAAGTGTTTGCTAAGATCATATCATAGGACAAACCAAAATCTAAAATCCTTTCTCCACTTTCGTTTCTTTCTCCTATACCATAGCCTTCATGGATACTTTCAAATCCATCTCTACTAATGCCTACATGTCCATTAAGGTCACCGCCGATGAAAAGCTTTTCTCCATAAGATATCCCTTGTACTACTCCATCTAAATCTTCCCAAAATTGATGCTTGATGGAATCATCTAAACCTACTTGAGGTGCATAAACACTAATAATATTAATAATATCCGTACCTAATACTAATTTAATAAGTAAAATCCTATTACCGTTCCTACAGACCTCAACTACATTATCTATAAACTCATGACTCATAACAATCCCTACTCCATTCCTATTCCTATTTATTCCTGTATACCAAATCTTATATCCCCAATGTTCTATCACTTTTGCCTTCTCACCTACCCATTTGGTCTCTTGTAGACATAAAATATCAATCTTTCTCCTACACATAACATCTACTAACTCTACCAACTTATCAGTTAAAAGACCCTATGTTCCAAGTGGCTAACCTAATTTTATGGTCTTGAACTAACTTCTTTACCCCCACCCGTCCAACAAAGTGAGCAAACCCTTGCCTATTTGACACCACACCCGGGTGCTGGTGTGACGCGTCGCTTCTGGGCGACGACCTAGCAACCCTTGCCCATTTATCACTGCCTCCGGGCCTATAGAGTACAACGCGTCGCTCTGTAGGGAACACCCCAACAAAATTCTCATATTGGTTCATATTCATAGGGTATGACTAAGTTTTTATGTTGGCTGTCACTGGCCTACCACAACCCTCCTCCTTTATCCGGGCTTGGGACCGACAGTGTATAACTAAACAGTTATACACAGGCGGAGTTAGAAACGGGTTTAAATCTAATTCATGTAAAATTTTCAAGGGAAAAATAAAATTTGATTTCTAAAATCATGTTTAAACTCGTGTTTGAATCACGATTTTGTATATTCTTGGTTGATGTAATCTTACCAATGATTTTTTTTTTATGTTTAAACATGGATTTAACATCAAGTATTCTTGGATTTACATACATGCTGTCAATTTCTGCATCTAATCCTCTTTTTATGATATATATATATATATATATATATATATATATATATATATATATATATATATATATATATATTGGCCTTGCCGATTTTGGCCGTGCTGATTTTGGCATAGACCTATTTTTAATACTCGTGTTCAAAGAGAATATAGACATATGAACATGCTGTTTATTTTTGCATGCAGTTGTTCTTTGCTTAATATATATATATATATATATATATATATATATATATATATATATATATATATATATATATATATATATATATATAAAATTTTCTTTTCCTTGCCGATTTCTGGTTCAAGACTTTTGTTGGTTGTGATCAAACATACGATGAGATCACCTATCTATACACGATTTTGGTGTATGTTGGTGGACATCATGACTATCTTGATGCTGTCATTTGGATTAGCATTAAAACAATTTTTGATGTCAACATGTTGAATGCTATAAAACTTTTTTTGATAAGATATCAGACTGCTTATGGACTGATCAGATTTGATAAACTACACTTGTGGACTGTTACTGAGCTCATTTTCTTTTGGTCATATCTGTAACGAAACAAGAGTGCACAATTACAATGCCAACAAAGGGCTACACAAGTGCACAAATATAATATTATCTCTAATGGACCGACAACAATCTCATAAAAGAACAACAACAACAACAACTACGCCTTCATCCCAAAACAATTGGGGTCGGCGATATGAACCAACAAAGAAAATCATTTTGGGTCTTCCACTTGAATCCTTCTCCTCCATTCATTTCTATCCAATGCCATGTCCTCGGTGAGGTTCAAAGCATTCATATCCTTTCCTATCACCTCCATCCATGTCTTCCTAGGCCTACCCCGACCTCTTTTAACTAATATATTTTCCCATTTCTCCATCCTTCTAACTGGAGCATCATTAGGCCTTCGTCGAATATGTCCAAACCACCGTAAACGATTCTCTCTCATCTTATTTTCAATGGGTGCAACGCCTACCTTCTTACGTATCTCCTCATTCTGAATCTTATCTTTTATTGTATTTCCACACATCCATCTCAGCATACGCATCTCATCTACACTCATTTTTTTAATATGATGTCTCTTGTCAACCCAACATTCTGTACCATATAGTAAAGCGGGCCTAATAGTCGTCCTATAAAACTTTCCCTTCAACCGCAATGGCATTCTACGATCGCACAACACTCCAGTTGCACTCTTCCATTTCATCCACCCAACCTTTATCCTATGATTTACATCTCCATCAATTTCTCCATACTTTTGAATGATAGATCCCAAATATTTGAAAGAATCATCCACCGGTATTTCTTGCTCACCAAGCTTCACTACACTCCCATCTCTATTTCGTTGCTTACTAAATCGACATTCCATGTATTCTGTCTTACTCTTACTCAACTTAAAACCTCTTGCTTCCAATGTTTGTCTCCATAATTCTAACTTATCATTAACCCGAGCTCTAGACTCATCAATCCAAACAATATCATCAGCAAACAACATACACCACGGCACATTTTCTTGAATTGATCTAGTAAGCTCATCCATCACTATAGCAAATAAATAGGAAAGGGCTTAAAGCAGATCCTTGATGTAACCCAACCGTAATAGGAAAATTGGTTGTCACCTCTCCACAAGTGCGGACATTGGTTACTACTCCTTCATACATATCTTTAATTATACTAATGTACTTGAGAGAAACACATTTCTTCATCATTGTCCACCAGAGAACGTCCCTAGGTACTCTATCGTAAGCCTTCTCCAAATCAATAAAAACCATATGCAAATCTTTGTTCCTCTCTCTATTTCTCTCAATAAGTTGTCTAAGAAGATGTATAGCTTCTATAGTAGATCTTCCAGGCATAAAACCAAATTGATTCTCCGATATCATGACACCCTTCCTCAACCTAGACTCAATCACCCTCTCCCAAAGTTTCATAGTATGACTCATGAGTTTTATACCACGATAGTTTGTGCAATCTTGTATATCACCCTTATTCTTATATAGAGGCACCAAAGTACTCTTCCTCCACTTATTAGGCATCTTATTTGTCCGTCAAATCTTGTTAAAAAGATTTGTCAACCATTCTAAACCTTTCTCTCTCAAGCATTTCCAAGCCTCGATAGGTATACCATCTGGGCCAACTGCCCTTCTTGATTTCATTTTCTTCAAAGCCTCTGCAATTTCTTTCTTTTGAATCTTGCGCATGAAGTCATGATTCATCTCATGAAAAGGAATGGAAAAGTCTCCAAGATCCTGAGCATGACTTTCATTAAATAGCTTATCAAAATAATCTTTCCATCTCTCCTTAATCTCCTCATCTTTGACTAAAACCTTTTGCGTTTTATCTTTGATACATCTAACCATACCCAGATCCCTCGATTTCCTATCTCTCATTTTTGCAATCCTATAAATATCCTTCTCACCCTCTTTGGTATCCAACTTGTCATAAACCTCCTTCTATACCTTATCACTCGCGTTCCGAACTACTTTTTTAGCTTCCTTCTTTGCTCTCATATACTTCTCCAAATTCTCATTATCACGACTTTTACTTAGATTTCTATAACTCTCTTTTAATCTTAATAGCTAATTTGACATCCTCGTTCCACCACAATGTATCCTTACCAAGCGGTGCACCGCCTTTAGACTCACCCAATACCTCCTTAGCCACCTTTCTCATGTCACCCGCTATCTTATTCCATATAGATTCTGAATCCTCCTCGAGACACCAATCAACTTCCTTAACTACCCGCTCTACAAACATTCCTTGTTTAGCTCCTTTCAGTGCCCACCACTTAATTCTAGGATCTATCCTATGTCTATCCCTTTTGCGACATTGTCTAATTCTAAGATCTAAAATTAAGACTCTATGTTGTGTAGCTACACTTTCTCCCGGTATAACCTTACAATCGATGCAACAACCCCTATCTCTCTTTCTAAGTGGGAAAAAATCTATCTGACTCGTATTAACCCTACTTTTAAATGTTACTAGGTGAGACTCCCTCTTCCTAAACCAATTGTTTGCTAAGATCATATCATAGGACAAACCAAAATCTAAAATCCTTTCTCCACTATCGTTTCTTTCTCCTATACCATAGCCTCCATGGATACTCTCAAATCCTATGTCACAGGGATTCGGCTAGCAGGGTGCCGCACCCGCGTCGACGCGACTCGACGCGTGTGCGGGTGCGGCACCGGGTGCGGTCAACCCTATCCTGGGTGCGTTGACCGCACCCAGGATCATTTTGGTCCATTCTTGTTTTGGATTTATTTTTTTTAAAAAAAATTGCCCAAATGGGCTGCGAATTTTTTTTAAAAAAAAGTAATGCTGACAGCTGCTGACAGCAGCTGTCTTTCAGCAGCTGCAGCAGCTGCTGTCAGCCGCAGCAGCTGACAGCAGCTGTCTGTCAGCTGCTGACAGCTGACAGAGCTGCTGACCCCCTTTTTATATATATATATATATATAATTTTTTTTTTTTACATTTTTGCCCCTGCCGCACCCCCGCACCCGGGTTTTTTGGAAGTGCCGAATCCCCGCACCCGCACCCGCACCCGCACCCGCACCCATGTGACATAGCTCAAATCCATCCCTACTAATGCCTACATGCCCATTAAGGTCACCGCCGATGAAAAGCTTTCTCCATAAGATATCCCTTGTACTACTCCATCTAAATCTTCCCAAAATTGACGCTTAGTGGAATCATCTAAACCTACTTGAGGTGCATAAACACTAATAATATTAATAATATCCGTACCTAATACTAATTTAATAAGTAAAATCCTATCACCCTTCCTACGGACCTCAACTACATTATCTATAAACTCACGACTCATAACAATCCCTACTCCATTCCTATTCCTATTTATTCCTGTATACCAAATCTTATATCCTCAAGGTTCTATCACTTTTGCTTTCTCACCTGCCCATTTGGTCTCTTGTAGACATAAAATATCAATCTTTCTCCTACACATAACATCTACTAACTCTACCAACTTACCAGTTAAAAACCCTATGTTCCAAGTGGCTAACCTAATTTTATGGTCTTGGACTAACTTCTTTACCCCCACCCGTCCAACAAAGTGAGGGAACCCTTGCCTATTTGACACCACACCCGGGCGCCGGTGTGACGCGTCGCTTCCAGGCGACGACCTAGCAACCCTTGCCCATTTATCACTGCCTCCGTGCCTATAGAGTACAGCGCATCGCTCAGTAGGGAACGCCCCAACGAAATTCTCATATTGGTTCATATTCATAGGGTATGACTAAGTTTTTATGCTGGCTGTCACTGGCCTACCGCAACCCTCCTCCTTTATCCGGGCTTGGGACCGGCAGTGTATAACTAAACAGTTACACACAGGCGGAGTTAACAATCTCATAAAAGAGATATGCAAAAATATAAAATCTACAAGATCACAAAGGCACAAAGCTCACAAGAGCATAACAAAAAAGGTATTGTATTAACACACATCAAATGCTTTAGAAAAGCATGAAAATACATAGCGCCTCACATTGCTTTAAGGGAGGCAGTCCAACGACTAGTTGACTGTCCTCCCAACAGTCATATTGACTTTATATTTTAAATAAAGAAAAAAAAATAAAAATAAAAAAAACTTTTCAATCCCCAATGGACCGTACTCAAATATATTTTATGAAATAACCAAAATACCTCTGATATATATATATATATATATATATATATATATATATATATCAGTTAGGTATGAATATATAAACAATATTTTAACACTTCCCCTCAAACTTACGGTGAAATCACCGAAAGTTTGCTAATAAGATACAAGAATCTTGGTAGAGGAAGAGCTTTGATGAAGAAGTCCGCAATCTGAAACTCAGACTGAACATATGGCAGAGTAATAGTTCCCTTCAAGTATTCTTCTCGAACATAGTGACAATCCATCTCAATATGTTTCTTCCGCTCATGAAATGTGTGATTGCTGGCTATATATATGGCGCTTTTGTTATCACACCATAGTTTTGAAGGCTCTGAACAGTGTTATTAAAAACAAGTCTCAAGGCGCAAAAAGCATGCCTCGCCTTAAGGTGTAGGCATAAGGCGCAATACCCTTGAGGCGTGCGCCTCATAGGCCTTGAGGCGCACGCCTTGAGGCGAGGCACACCTCGGACTGAGGCGCACACGCCTCGATTTATTTGGTCAAATGAGGGTCAAAGCCCTCATTCGACCAAAAAAAACAGGGCTTAAACAAATCCCTACCGACCCCTTTTATGTGTTTTTATTTTTTTCTCACCTCCTATCTGTAAAATCCCATAAAAAAAAAAAATCTGTTTGGACCCGGGCCGGGTCGGGTCCGGACCCGACCCGGGCCCCTTTTTATGTTAGGGTTTTAAGAAAAACCCGAGCATTCGGGCGCCGCTACCCACCCCCCTTCTCCCCCTTCTCTTGCGGGAGGATTTGGGAAACCCACCAGGGGTTTCCCCTTCCGGTGCCCCCTTCGCCTTTAAGAGAGAGGTCGGAGGGCGAGGGGAGTCTCGCCTCCCTCTCGCAGCCCTCTCGAGCTTCCTCCCCCGCGCCGGTCTCCTTCCCTGCTGTGCCCGCCGCCGACGCCGGGAACCACCCCCCCCAGGTACGCCGTTCTTCTCTTCTCCTCCCTCTTTTCTTCCTCACCCCCCTCCTTGTCACCTCGCCGGGAGGCCGGCAGGCTCGCAGCCGCTGCCGCAGGCCTCCCACTGCCTCCCTGTACCATCGGGGCTCCGATAGGTGGCTTACGCAGCCCCTGTCGTCCCCTTCTCTCGATGGGGATCGCCGGCAGGGGACCTGAGGCCCCTGCGACCCCCCTCCCTGTCACCTCGCCTGGAGGCCGGCAGGTGGCTCACAGCCACTGCCGCGGCCTCCCACCGCCTCTCTGGGTCGCCATGGCCCCGACAGGTGGCCTACGCGGCCCCTGTCATCCCCGTCTCCCTCTGCGAATCGCCGGAGTGCCGGCAGGGGACCGGTGGCCCCTGCGGCACCCCTTTTTGCTGCCACATCGTGCTGTCGGCAGGGGTTGGCCCCTGCCGACCTGTGTTTTCGGCAGGGGCTGGGCCCCCTGCCGTCTGGTGCTGTCGGCAGGGGTGGCCCTTGCCGACCTGTATTGTCGGCAGGGGCTCAGCCCCTGCCACTTCGTGCTGTCGGCAGGGGTTGGCCCCTGCCGACCTGTGCCTTCGGCAGGGGCTGGGCCCCCTGCCGTCTGGTGCTGTCGGCAGGGGTGGCCCTTGCCGACCTGTATTGTCGGCAGGGGCTCAGCCCCTGCCACTTCGTGCTGTCGGCAGGGGTTGGCCCCTGCCGACCTGTGCCTTCGGCAGGGGCTGGGCCCCCTGCCGTCTGGTGCTGTCGGCAGGGCTGGCCCTTGCGACCTGGGTTGTCGGCAGGGGGCTCAGCCCCTGCCACTTCGTGCTGACGGCAGGGGTTGGCCCCTGCCGACCTGTGCTTTCGGCAGGGGGCTGGCCCCCTGCCATCCTTATGCTTCCGGCAGGGGCTGGCCCCCTGCCATCCTTTGCTGTCGGCAGGGGCTCAGCCCCTGCCACTTGGTGGCTGTCGGCAGGGGTTGGCCCCTGCCGCTACGCTATGTTTAGGCAAGGGCTTGTTCCCCCGCCGCTTGTCTGTTTTCGGCCAGCAGGGGCACACCTCTGCTGCCTCTCTTTTCCCTAGGCAGGTTTGTCTTTCTTTTGCTCCGCATTATTATTAACATAGCACTGTTGCAGACCTCGCATCGGACCCTCGCTCTGGCTCCGCGGCCCGAGCCTCGTATCATCTACACGCGTAGACGCACGCAGCTGCAAGACATCCCGAGGTAGGGAAAGTCGCACGAATAGTGTATATGAACTAAATAAAATAAGACTTCTGAGATAGAATGATTATTTTTGCATATTTGCGTATCTGAAGAAGTATGTGTTGATCCATGTTTTACTCTGTGTGATTCTTTTGAAATGGCATAATGTAAATTCTTTGGGTTGACTCATTCTAGAAAAAAATCAAGTAGTTTACTTGGCATGCCTGTTTACGTGTACAATTACTTAACTCATAATTGTCTTTTATGCATGCTTGTTCCTTTGAAACTGCATACTTAAGATAGATTTTGTGAAGAGACTCAAAACCACTGCAATTGCCATTATAACCAAACCTTAAGGCAGGTACGGTATGAATTTTATGTAAGATCATGGAAGGTAATTGAAGGGTGAAATCTATACTTTACTGATTTTTGATATGGTAATATCGGCCTCCACAGGCCAATTGCTCAGAAAAGCAAAACATGTCATATAGGAACCAAAAGAATCATATACCATTATGTTGCCCTTCCATCGTAGTTGTACCTCTAGGAAGGTACAATCGTACTTTTGGACAAGTACGTCCCATGTGGGTTACGATGGTGGGATGATGAGGTTGTGGCAACCTCGATGAATGCTATTAGCAAAATGCTGAGATCACATAAAATGGTGACCTTTTCGCCTTCACAGGCAAGATGCTCGAGTGGGTCTAATGGACCAGAGCATATAGGATGGGACGACGGTTAAGAAACCCCCGTCGTACCCATCCGATCTTCACGGTTCATCAAGGGAGAGGATGGATGGTACAAAGACTCCGATGGACAGGTTGTTAACAACCACCCCACGAGCAAAAGACTCGGTTTTCCCCAGTCATCGGAGTTAGGGGAATTGGGATTACCATAAATTATCCTGTGTGGTAACTCCCAGGCACTTCTGCAGAAGTTGGATGCATCCTTGGGCCACGAATGCCTTTGGGGATTTACTCTCTTGGTCACTGACCGTCCCCTTAGGAGCGGACTCAGTCAGCCATCCGGGTTAATGAAAACACCTGACATAATAAACCCCCGGATTGGTCTCGGCTGTTTCTACGTTTCGCGTCTGTGCGTACCCACAGGCCAGTTAATATCAGAACTTAAATAATATATTCATGAATAGATATAGATGACTGAGACTTACACTGCTTCTCTTTGCACTTATTACATTTGCTAGAATAGACTACAACTGCTTTAACTGCTTAAATATCATAATTGCTTATCTTATGAATGTCCTGTTTTATTTTCATTCTACTCGTGTACCTACTAGTTTGTTATGAAACTGACCCATTTCATGGGCAGGTGAGGAGTAGGACTTCACTGGCGGCCGATGGCGTGGTGCAACGTGGATCAAGATTCATTTTCTTTCTGCTGGCGGCTTGGCTCTGGGACTTTTTGGAGTTTTTCTTAGATTTATTGAACTTTGGAATAAAAGACCCATTTTGTAATAAACTGCAGATTTTAATCGATTGCCTTATTTCTTAAATTCCTTTAAGATGTTGTACATGTGAATAATGGTTTTTCAGCTAACATACCCAGGATTGTTGACTTGTGTCCCTTTCTAAATGTCTTCCGCTGTTGTTTTTAAATATTAAACTTTAAATCTTTGAAAGGTTTTTCGATAAGGTTTTCGAAATCACAAGTCGAAATTTTGGGGCGTTACACTATCTCCCTCTCGTTTTCGTGCACAACAGCAGGACCACCGTCGCCGACGACCTCCTTCTCGCAACGACAACAGCCCCAAACGCCGGTTAAGGTAGGATCTCTGCATAGTCTTCTTCCTCATGTTCACACATAATGCATTTTCTGGCCACATGAATGTCTCTCTTTTTAAGGTTAAACTGGGTTGTCAAGAGAGACCAACCATGAAAACATGCGAGCTCTAGTGGAAGTCTCAACACTTAATAAGGCATGTTTGGAAACCACCCAATGCCAAATCTTGTCTTCAGTGCATCACACCCACTCCCAGTCTGTCAGCAGGGCTCTGTTCAAGACATCTAACCTGGTGATGCCTAGTCCACCTCTGTCTATTGGGGAGGTGACCAGTGCTCATTCAACTATCTGCCTTTCCTGGCTTCAGTAACACCATACCAAATGAAGCCCTGCATCAATTCAGAATTACAAATTCCAATGACATGGGTATTATTGTATTTCTGAGCAATGTATATAGAAAGAGATCCCCAGCCACACCCAATATCCAGAATTGTCTGCCCATCTTTTACATCTGCTCTCTCACAATATGTCTCCAACATTGCTCTTTCATCTTCCTCTAATGTGTCAGACTTATTTCTGAAGTAACAGCAGCTGCAAAATACAGTTCATAATATTTCAATTTGTTTAAACTGGGTCAAAAAGACCTGGTATAAGAAAGAACCAAGAGTAGCACACTTCAACAAACAGTTCTCGTGCATTCTTATTTTTGGCATTCTTGGGTCCCAACAAACAAAGTGTTCTATGTTGATTACATATGATTTAATTTTTCAACTTAGATTTATTTGATTGATTGCATGTTTTTGGTTTTGATGAATTTTTGTATTAAGGATATTGACAGAAATTAATTTATGTTAAGTTCCATGAAAGGATATAGATGTATTAAGCCTAATGACAGTTTTGAATTTCTGTATTAAGCACATTGACAGAAAGCGATCTATGTGTTAAGTTCCAGGGCAGTTTTGATTCTTTTTAGAAAAGAATAATTCATTTGTTTTTTGTCCACAAGGATGCTTACTGATATTCTATGCTGCAGTTCATGCACAGATGTATGATGTTTATCTTTTTTTTAATTTTTTTCTATTTTTTTTAATTCAAGAAAGCATGCAGCTGTAGAAAGTGAAACGATTTTTAATTTAATGAATGCCCATGTTTTATTTTTTAGATACTTACATAGATTAAGTTGTTGCATTAATGTTACTTTTACATGTTAATCTCATATTTTTTTCAGTATTTATTTGAGATTTTTTATTTCCTGTTGGTTGTTGCTTCATCAATAAAGATTTTTTTATTTTTTTATAATTTTAGATATTTTTATAGTTTTTAAAGTTTAAAAAAAAAAAAACTTTGAGGCTTACGCTTTATGACTCGAGGCTTACGCCTCGCCTCAGATTTTGGTGGAGCGCCTCGCTATGCCTCAACACTTTTCACAACACTGGCTCTGAAACATTAACACTCATCTCTGAAAATAATGATCTCATCCACATGACCTCGGTGGTTGTTGTAGCGATCGCCTTGTACTTAGCTTTCGTGAAAGATAAAAACACTTTCTGATGTTTTTTGCATCGCCAAGAAATAAGGGAATCACCTACAAACACACAAAAACTTGTAGTTGAGTGATGGTTATTGGGCTCTCCTCCCAAGTCAGAATCAATATAAACAATAAGATTTAAAGATGATAAAGAGGATAAGAATAACCCTTTATATATAGTCTATGTCACAGGGACTCGACAAACCGGGTGCCGCACCCGCGTCGATGCGACGCGATGCGTGTGCGGCACACGGTGCGGTGAACTTGACCCTGGGTGCGGTGACCGCACCCAGGGTCATTTGTGTCCAATTTTTTTATTAAAAAAAAAATCTTTTGTGGGGGAGCTGCCCCCCTAGAGACCCCCGCCAGGGGCGTCCCCCCCGACCCCGCCCGTTGACCACTCAATGGGACCCACGCTGGGGGGAGCCCCCGGCCACCCCTTTCTGCAAGGGCAAAAACTCTAAATCAGGCTCCACAACTCATCAGCTCGACCCCTCCCCTGCACAAAGAGGGCGCAGGGAGGGGGCTCGATCCCTCCCCTGCACAAATTATATATATATATATATATATATATATATATATATATATATATATATATATATATATATATATATATATATATATATATATATATATATATATATTTGCCGCACCACCGCACCCAAGTTTTTTTAAAGTATCGCACCCCTGCACTCGCACCCATGTGACATAGGATATAGTTTTATTGATGTATCAAACTATTCTTAATACTGCATTCATGTGAATCGATGTGGGTGTATTTGAAACTGACTTGCAGTGTATACTGCATGCGCAATGTCTAACCTGGGAATAGACAAGTACATTAATGATCAGATAAGTTGTCTATATGGAGTTAAATCATCTAATAACACTCCGTCTTTAGTTCTTATTTTTGCAGTTATCTTTTTAGGAGTATCGGCATATTTTGTGTCAATGATTCCCAAACACGCAACAGTATCAACTGCAAACTTGATTTGAGACAAAATGTACCATCTTAGCGAGTATGTAACGCTCCAAAATTTCGACTTGTGATTTCGAAAACCTTATCGAAAAAACCCTTCAAAGATTTAAAGTTTTAACTTTTAAAAACGACAGCGGAAGACATTTAGAAAGGAACACAAATCAACAATCCTGGGTACGTTAGCTGAAAAACCATCATTCACATGTACAACCACTTAAAGGAATTTAAGAAATAAGGCAATAGATTAAAAATCTGCAGTTTATTACAAAATGAGCATTTTGTTCCAAAGTTCAATAAATCTAAAGAAATCTCCAAAAAGACCCAGAGCCAAGCCGCCAGCAGAAAGAAGATAAATCTTGATCCATATTGCACCACGCCATCGGCAGCCAGTGAAGTCCTACTCCTCACATGCCCATAAAATGGGTAAGTTTCATAACAAACCAGTAGGTGCACGAACAGATAAGTAGAATGAAAATAAAACGGACATTCATGAAATAAGCAATTATGATATTTAAGCAATCAATACAACTGTAATCTATTCTAACAAGTGTAATATGTGCAAAGAGTTGTTAGTTAAAGCATTTCAAGCAGTGTAAGTTTCAATCATCTATAACTATCCATGAAGATATTCTTTAAGTTCTGATATTAACTGGCCTGTGGGTACGCACAGACGCAAAACATAGAAACAGCCGAGACCGATCCGGGGGTTTATTATGTCAGGTGTTTTCATTAACCCGGATGGCTGACTGAGTCCGCTCCTAAGGGGACGGTCAGTGACCAAGAGAGTAAATCCCCAAAGGCATTCGTGGCCCATGGATGCATCCAACTTCTGCAGAAGTGCCTGGGAGTTACCACTTAGGATAATTTATGGTAATCCCAATTCCCCTAACTCCGATGACTGGGGAAACCGAGTCTTTTGCCCGTGGGGTGGTTGTTAACAACCTGTCCATCGGAGTCTTTGTACCATCCATCCTCTCCCTTGATGAACCGTGAAGATCGGATGGGTACGACGGGGGTTTATTAACCGCCGCCTCATCCTACATGCTCTGGTCCATTAGACCCACTCGAGCATCTTGACTGTGAAGGCGAATGATCACCATTTATGTGATCTCAGCATTGCGCTAATTGCACTCATCGAGGTTGCTACAACCTCATCCTCCAACCATCGTAACCCATATGGGACGTACTTGTCCAAAATTACGATTGTACCTCCCTAGAGGTACGACTACGATGAGAGGGCAACATATAAAGTTTTATGATTCTTTTGGTTCATAAATGATATGTATTGCTCTTTTGAGAAATTTGGCTTGTGGAGGCTAACATTAACTCATCTATATAAAGTGTTGAGTTCCTAATTCAAGGTTCTCCATGACCTCTCGTCAAATTTATACCATATCTGCCTTAAGGTTTGGTTATAATAGTAATTGCAGTGGTTTTCTTTCCAGAAATGAGTCTATTCACAAAGTCTACCTTAAGTATGCAGTTTCAAAAGAATAAGCATGCCGAACAGACAATCACGAGTTAAGTAATCTTACACGTAAACAGGTATGCCAATTAAACTACTTGATTCTTTCTAGAATGAATCTAACCACAGAATTTACATTAAGCATGCAATTTCAAAAGAATCAAAATGAGTAAACTCTGACCAGCCAATACTTTTTCAGATAAGCAGGTATGTAAAATAACTATTCTATCTCAGAAGTCTTATTTTATTTTGTTCATACAAACTTTTCGTGCATTCAAGAAGGGCAGTTGGCCCAGATGGTATACCTATCGAGGCTTGGAAATGCTTGGGAGAGAAAGGTTTAGAATAGTTGACAAATCTTTTTAACAAGATTTGGCGGACAAATAAGATGCCTAATGAGTGGAGGAAGAGTACTTTGGTGCCTCTATATAAGAATAAGGGTGATATACAAGATTGCACAAACTATCGTGGTATAAAACTCATGAGTCATACTATGAAACTTTGGGAGAGGGTGATTGAGTCTAGGTTGAGGAAGGTTGTCATGATATCGGAGAATCAATTTGGTTTTATGCCTGGAAGATCTACTATGGAAGCTATACATCTTTTTAGACAACTTATTGAGAGAAATAGAGAGAGGAACAAAGATTTGCATATGGTTTTTATTGATTTGGAGAAGGCTTACGATAGAGTACCTAGGGACGTTCTCTGGTGGACAATGATAAAAAAAAGTGTTTCTCTCAAGTACATTAGTATAATTAAAGATATGTATGAAGGAGTAGTAACCAATGTCCGCACTTGTGGAGGGGTGACAACCAATTTTCCTATTACGGTTGGGTTACATCAAGGATCTGCTTTAAGCCCTTTCCTATTTATTTGCTATAGTGATGGATGAGCTTACTAGATCAATTCAAGAAAATGTGCCGTGGTGTATGTTGTTTGCTGATGATATTGTTTGGATTGATGAGTCTAGAGCTGGGGTTAATGATAAGTTAGAATTATGGAGACAAACATTGGAAGCAAGAGGTTTTAAGTTGAGTAAGAGTAAGACAGAATACATGGAATGTCGATTTAGTAAGCAACGAAATAGAGATGGGAGTGTAGTGAAGCTTGGTGAGCAAGAAATACCGGTGGATGATTCTTTCAAATATTTGGGATCTATCATTCAAAAGTATGGAGAAATTGATGGAGATGTAAATCATAGGATAAAGGTTGGGTGGATGAAATGGAAGAGTGCAACTGGAGTGTTGTGCGATCGTAGAATGCCATTGCGGTTGAAGGGAAAGTTTTATAGGACGACTATTAGGCCCGCTTTACTATATGGTACAGAATGTTGGGTTGACAAGAGACATCATATTAAAAAAATGAGTGTTGATGAGATGCGTATGCTGAGATGGATGTGTGGAAATACAATAAAAGATAAGATTCAGAATGAGGAGATACGTAAGAAGGTAGGCGTTGCACCCATTGAAAATAAGATGAGAGAGAATCGTTTACGGTGGTTTGGACATATTCGACGAAGGCCTAATGATGCTCCAGTTAGAAGGATGGAGAAATGGGAAAATATATTAGTTAAAAGAGGTCGGGGTAGGCCTAGGATGACATGGATGGAGGTGATAGGAAAGGATATGAATGCTTTGAACCTCACCGAGGACATGGCATTGGATAGAAATGAATGGAGGAGAAGGATTCATGTGGAAGACCCAGAATGATTTTCTTTGTTGGTTCATATCGCCGACCCCAATTGTTTTGGGATGAAGGCGTAGTAGTTGTTGTTGTTGTATACAAACTTTTCGTGCGACTTTCCCCTACCTCGGGATGTCGTGCAGCTGCGTGCGTCTACGCATGTAGATGATACGAGGCTCAGGCCGCGGAGCCAGAGCGGGGTTCGATGCGAAGTCTGCAAAAGTGCTATGTTAATTATCATGAGGAGAAATAGAGAAACAGGCCTGCCGATAGAAAAAGAGAGAGGCAGCAGGGGTGTGCCCCTGCTGGCCGAAATCAGAAAAATGACAAGGGGCGAGACCTTGCCTGCAGACAGCTGCGGGGTCACAGAGGCTGAGCCGTCTGTCAAAAACACTGAGGCGGCAGGGGGGGGGGGGTCAGCCCCTGCCGAACACAACGAAGCGGCAGGGGCTGAGCCCCTGCCGACAACGACAAAGTGGCAGGGGCTGAGCCCCTGCCGGCAACATCCAAGTGGCAGGGGCTGAGCCCCTGCCAGTAGCATTAAAGTGGCAGGGCTGAGACCCTGCCGACAACATAAAGTGGCAGGGCCTCGGCCCCCTGCACGGCGAATAAGAAATGGCAGGGGTCTCGGCCCCTGCCTGGCACAAAAAGAATGGTAAGGGCCTTGGCCCTTACCTGACGAAAATGGGGAAATGGCAGGGGCCCCAGCCCCTGCCTGTCGAAAATGGGGAATGGCAGGGGCCCCAGCCCCTGCCTGACGAATTAAGGGACGGTAGGGGGCCTCGGCCCCTGCCAGAAACACCTACAAATGGCAGGGGCCTCGACCCCTGCCTGGCAAAATCACGGAGCCGCAGGGGGGGTTGTCCGGCCCCCTGCGTGCCGAGGATCAAGAGCAGCAGGGGAGTATTCCCTGCCCTCCCAGAAGCCAAGAGGGGGCAGGGGCGAGCCCCTGCCTGCCGGGAAATAGAAAACGGCAGGGGCATTGCCCCTGCCTACCGGAGATCGAGAGGCGGCAGGGGCTAACCCCTGCCAGAGAGAGAGAGAGTTCGGGACGGGGGTGACAGGTGGCAGCCGACTTCCTGTCGGATTCCCTATCACCCCCAGAGGTGAGGGAGTGTCGCAGGGGCCATTGGTCCCCTGCCGGCACTCCGGCGCACCCCCAGAGGGAAGAGGGGACGACAGGGGCCTTGCAGGCCACCTGTCGGCCCTCCGATGAGTACCGGGGAGGTGGGAGGGCGCGGCAGGGGCCGTGCGCCGCCTGCCGGCCTCCCGACGAGGTGAGGAAGAGAAGAGGGAGGAGAAGAGGGCGGCATACCTAGGAGGCAGTGGCCGGCGTCGGCGGCGGGGCGCAGAGACGGTAGGTCGGCACGAGGAGGAGGAAGCTCGAGAGGGGAGGTGTGCCTCCCCTCGCCCTCCTGCAATGCTCTTAAAGAGCTCGGGGGGGGGGGGGGGGGGCGATGAAAGGGGAAACCCCGGTGGGTTTCCCTAATCTACCCGAAAACGAAGGGGGAGAAAAAGGGGGGGGGGGGTGTCGCGGTGCTCGGGATCGCGAGTCGGGTTTTTTTTTTAAAACCCTAAAGCAAAGGGGCTCGGGTCGGGTCCGGACCTGACCCGACCCGGGTCCAAAACAATATTTTTTTTTTCTAAATTGCGGGTTTTACAGAGTATGCTACCTTAATTCCTAAAAAATATCTCAAAAAACCAAGGTTAGTCATATCAAAAGATTTTTAAGCATAATTTTAATTTCTTCAATTTCCTTCTGATCATTCATAGTGATAATCATATCATCAACATACAAAAGGAGAATGATACGTGAGTTACCTATAGATCTTACAAAAAGAGCAGTTTCAGTGTAACAAGATTTAAATCTAAGGTTCAACACAGTACTACTAAAACGATCATACCATGCTTTAGGGGCTTATTTAAGCCCATATAAAGGTTTTTGAAGCCGAAAAGCAATACCATTTTAATAGTCAAATCAGGGGGAGGATCCATGTATTATTCTCCATTTAAATTTTTATTTCAGAAAGCATTCTTAACGTCTAACTGATATATAGGCCATTTTCTAATAGATGTTATTGCAACTAAAGCCCTAACTGTGGTCATGTGAGCTACTGTGGCTAATGTTTCTTCATAATCTATTCTATATTTTTGAGAGTATCCTTTTGCAACTAATCCTGTTTTATATTTTTCTATTGACCCGTCACTCTTTGTTTTAATTTTAAAGACCCATCTTGTAATGACCCCAACTCATCCCCGTTGAAAAGTAATTTTTTTTAAAACAATTGCGGAAACAAACCCGAGACGTTCTAATTATAAAACATCCACAACCCGAATGGATCTTACACTACCATTATCCAAACCAAAATAACTTTATTCACCAATCAATAAAGTTTAGGAACAATAACTAAAGGAAAGACAATTAAAACAATATATAGAGCCACTCTGTTCCAAAATAGAATGTCAAGTAGTCTCGTGGTCCTTGTAGCTCTCTTTAGCAACCCGTCTCATCACTGGGCATCCGAGGTTGTGAAAAACATGAGAAATACGGTGTTAGAATCATAGATCCTACGTACGAATTCCTCTAATGCAACATTTTAGAGGAAATACAACTCCGATAATAAAATAACTAGTCATGCTTTAACGAACATGAACTATTCATCAACACTATATCACAGTTAAGAGAAACAAGTAAATATGCATGAACTAATGCAGAATAGAAATATGCATAGAATTAATACACATGCATGAATAACTTATTAAGTTATTACCAGACTTTTCTTTTGTATGCATGTCCCTATTAAATGCAAACAATTTTAGTTTCACATTCGTTAAAACCCGCATATACTAAAAAACGGGTACAATAATTCCCGAGTTTAAGTTAGGTTCCCAGTTGTAGCTTAACACACAATTTTTGTATTTTATTACTGGGTTCCACACTTGACCATCGACCGATATCAAGAATCAACACCATCCATCAGAACATTAGAAATCAACATCTAATGTTGGGACACCAAGAAAATCAATATCCACTGATGCCACTTTCTTGGTATACCAATAATAACAGCTGTATCTACACACCACTCCTAGGCAAAGTGGAGAAAACTCCCTAAAACCAGGGTCGAGAAGTGAACCACGTAGTTGGGTTCAGGGGTACAATTGCATACGGAGTTTTAGTATCCTCACGGTTCTCCAAAACCGAAGTCCAGAATTCTCACACTGTGGAAGGGATATCTAAGAAGAAACATTAATTACACTCTTTTCTTTATTTTATCTTTTTATTAAAAGATAGGTTCTTTACTAAATATTTGTTTTGCAAATCAACATGCAAAACACAACACGGGACCTCAACCTGTCAATTGGGCAAACATCACAGAAGTTCCTTCCCTTCTAGTCAGAGTCTATCGAGTCAAGGAATGTTTGAGATTTTGCATGCTGATGTATGGGGACCTAGTAGAGTTCCTAGTAGTTCTCAGTGTCGTTATTACTTTGTTATTGTTGATGATTTTTCTAGATTGTCATGCATTTTCTTAATAAAAGAAAGGTCAGAGGTTGCCTTTATTCTTATGTCTTTTGTCATTGAAATAAAGACTCAGTTTCATTCTTTTGTCAAGATTATCCGCACTAATAATGCTTTCAAGTTCAAGTCTAATGAATTATTACAATTTTATCGAAATCGTGACATTCGTCCTCAAACCACTTAGGCCCATACATCTCAGCAAAATGGAGTCGCTGAAAGAAAGCATAAACATCTTCTAGACGTAGCTCGCACCCTTATGTTGCAAGCAAATATGCCTCCCTCATATTGGGGGGATGCCATTCTCACTGCTTGTTATCTCATTAATCGTATGCTTTCTTTATCATTGGAAGAACAAATTCCTTTTCAAATTCTATATCCTAATGCTTCACTTTTCCCGATTTCTTCCTAAGTATTTGGATGCCTCTTCTTCGTTTATAAACTTGTACCTAACCGTGATAAATTATCTGCCCAAGCCATCAAGTGTGTATTTATTGGATATCCAAAAAATAAAAAAGGATACCGGTGTTATGATCCTATCTCCCGTCGAGAGTATGTTAGTGCAGATGTATCTTTCTTTGAATTTGTAATGCCCCAAAATTTCAAACTTATAAACCTTTTAAAAAAGGTCAAAAGACTAGAAAATTCTCTTTTCTTTTCAGAGTTTTTAACAAATCAGCGGAAACGTTTTTTCTTTGAATAAGAAAGGCAAGTTGACAACCTTGGATGCGTTAGCATAAAAAAATCCACATTTCCAACACATATAACTTGCAAACATTTTAATAAGCCATTTGTATTAGAAATAACTTCAAGTAGTACAAAATTAGGATTTTCTGAGAAAACCCTTGCCAAAAACCCAAAACGGAAGCTGCTAACAGAAATAGTGGGATCCTGAGATCATCTTGCAATCATACCATCGCCTGTCTCGCAACCTATTCATCACCCGTGCCCATAAAATGGGTCAGTTTTGCGAAAAACTGGTAGGTGCACAAGAGAGACGACAGGAAACTGAAATAAGCACATTTGATTCAGCATGCTAAGCAGTTTAAAGCAGATGAGCAGTTAAAGCAGTTGAGTACTTAAAGCAAATAATCAGTGTAACTATCAAAATACAACAATAGCGATCCATTCAATCGTAAGTTGTGAACTACGAATCAACTAATAAGTCTTATGACCCATCAACTAGTGTGAACAAACTTATGTTTCGATATTAACTGGCCTGCGGGTACGTGCAGACGCGGATCGTAGAAACAATTGAGACTAGTTCGGGCGTCTATTATTCTATGTATTTTCAATAACCCGAATAACTAATTGAGTCTGTTTCTAAGGAGACGACTTTTGGCCGAGGGAGGATTCCCTAAAGGCAATTATTGCCAACGGATGTATCCAACTTCTGCAGAAGTTCATGGGATCTACCACCTAGGATAATGTCTGGTAGTCCCCTTTCCCCTAACTCCAATGACTGGGGAGGCCGGATCTTTGCTCGTGGGGTGGTTGTTAACAACCTGTCCATTGAAGTTTTTGTACTGATCCATCCTCTCCCTTGATAGAAACAAAAGGCGAATGGGTGCGTCAGATATTGCTTAACTTATGACCCATTTTACATGCTTTGGTCTTTTAACCACTTGAGCATCTTGCCTGTGAAAGCGATCCCTCACCATTTTATGTGATTACAGTATTGTGCAGTTAGCACTTGTTCGATGTCACATGATTGTCTCATCTGATCATCGTAGTACTAACGAGCAATGCACGTCTACAAGTACTATATGATGAAAGGGATATAATTCCTTAACATGAGTCTCATCAAAAGTGTTTCACAAAGATATAATGTTTCTCAAACTTTACTTTTGACATTCATCTTTCGAAACAATCAACAACTCGTGCCAACATATGACATGCAATTTTCTAGAATCTCTCATCTGTTATCAAAGTATCTGCATGCCTCGCATGGCTCAATACTGGCCTTGATGAACGGGATACAAGTTTCTCAACAGAACCCCCGCCAAGTTCATTCAAGCCCCAATTCGGGGTTACCTAAGATGTGTCGGATGCACGAACTGAAATAAACAAACACCCCCTTTTTAAATACGTAGATTTCGGCAGTCTTTGATGTTTTAGCATAACTCCCCAAAATCCTCAAGTCTACTTTACAGGACTGCTCACTTGAAAAGTCGGGATCCTTGCTAGGGATCCCTCTCCTTAGTCGAGGATGTATCGTTTAAGCTTCCGACTCATCTCTTATCGTAAGAGAGAGTGGTAAATGCATGTGCATATTCCATGAGGATGCATCTAATAGTGCATGCGATGAGCGAAATCATGAGCGTCATGTGCAATGGCAAGGCGGTAACGATACATTTGCAAAAGCAGGAGCCTAGGCGCAAAGCGTGACGGTAAAGTAAAGACTAAAAGTAGGAGTGCCAACATAAAGCCTGTGCGCAAAGCGCAGCGAAAAAGGAAAGACTGAAAGTAGGAATGCGTAAGCAAAGCCTAGGCGCAATGCGCGGCGGCGAAGGAAAGACTGAAAGCAGAAATGCGTAAGCAAAGCTTAGGCGCAATGCGCGACGACGAAGGAAAGACTGAAAGCAGAAATGCGTAAGCAAAGCCTAGATGCAATGCGCCGCAAAGGAAAGACTGAAAGCAGAAATGCGTAGGCAAAGCCTAGGCGCAATGCGTGATGACAAAGTAAAGACATGACAAAAAGTCAAGGACAAGGATCGCGAAACCGCGTCCTTGAGCTAAATGTGTACTCATATCAATATATATATATATATTTAATTGTCTTGTTAATAAATTGAACTTAATTCAATTGTCCAAGTCCTCTGTGCATTCTTCCCCTATCTTGGGGAGTTGCGAGCTTGCAATCGTCGACGAGTGTATGTGATCAACGGTTCGGGCCGCGAACTGGATTCGTCGTACGAGCTGCAAAAGCGAGACATCAACATGCTATCTCAAACAGAAAAGTAGAGAGGACAAGGCCACTGC
This sequence comes from Nuphar pumila, assembly GCF_984573655.1. Taxonomy (NCBI): domain Eukaryota; kingdom Viridiplantae; phylum Streptophyta; class Magnoliopsida; order Nymphaeales; family Nymphaeaceae; genus Nuphar; species Nuphar pumila. The sequence continues at coordinate 95,106,050 of NC_143260.1, read as the reverse complement.
CATTGTTTTATCGTGAAAGAAGCAGAGACAGGGGCAACGTGCTGCTGCAGACCTGCTGTAAGTGCAAGAGCAGGGGCTGCGAGCCCCTGCTGACCTGCTATAACGCCCCAAAATTTCAAACTTGCGAACCTTTCAGAAAACAGGCAAGAGACTAGACAAAATCTTTTTCCTTCAGAGTTTGTTTATGAAATCAGCGGAAGACTATTCTTTTGTTAAATTCAGAAAGGCAAGCTGACAACTTTGGGCGCGTTAGCTAAAAGAACCAAAACTCATAAAATTCGGATATCCCAAGGAAAATCTGTTATGAAACCCAAAACGTTCAGGACGCGAGCTAAGAGCAGGAAGAAGTCTTGAAGCCATCTTGTCATCGCGCCATCGCCCGTGGTGTACCTAAACATCACTTGTACCCATAGAATGAGTTAGTTTCGCGAAAAACTAGTAGGTGCACAAGCGAGACTACAGGAAACTGAATTAAGTACATTTAATTCAGTATGCTAAGCAATTTAAAGCAGATATGCAGTTAAACAGTAAGCAGTGCAAACACGTAAGTAGTGCAAACAAGTAAGTAGTGCAAATGCGCAAGTAGTGTAAGCAGGTAAGCGGTGCAAGCCGGTAAGCAGTTCATAGCAAGTAAGCAGCGCAACTGTCAAAACATAACAAGACGATTCATTCGATTGTAAGCTATGAACTACCACGCAACAAGCTTGTTTTCGTTCCTAGAACGAGGTCTCTGCATCCAATCATTATCAGGTCATCGTTTGTCGCTCTCACTACTTCTAACAAACGCTTTGTCCTGAACCACCTTAAACTATTCCCATCTCTCAAGGACTTACGCGGCCAACTGTCACCGGTTATGACTCACTAAGGTGTCATACTTTCTCAGAAAAATCCCACCCTTCTATAGAAGGTCCAAAACATGATCTAAAATCAAATAAAGATCTGATTCTCACATCTGAGTCCTGCATGAAATCATGCTTAAACAGAAAGCCAAAACTATAGATTCATAGTTGGCTATGACAAACAATCTCAGAAGATCATCGCAGCTCACCATAACTTTTATGATAATAAAAAACACAAGTTCCACGTCGGATCGCTAGGTTTGGGAAAAAGTACGACCTCACAAAAAAACACCGCCCTAGATGATATACCTGATCTTAGATCATACACACCCTCACAGAGAATCCTTTGGGAACTCGGTCCTCAACAAATGCCATATCAAATGAAAATCATTGCGATACACACATCAATACAAATGACCGCTCTCAGGGTCGATAGCCACTATTACAATCAACAAGATCAACGTCGGATCACTTGGTCTGGGAAATGTATAACCTCACAAGGAATTCCGTCCTAGATGGTATACCTGGTCTTGGACCATACACTTCCTCACAGGAGTTCACCGTCTTTGCGGCTACCCGTTCGTGGACAGTGTACATCCTCACAGAGAATCTACCATTCTAGCCGGTTACCTGGTCTTGATCATATACGCCCTAGCAGATAATCCTTTGGAGATCAGGTCCTCAACAGACACCCTACTCAGTGATACATGCATCAATACAATCGACTGCTCCAAACCATCGACCGCTCTTGGGGTCAGTAGCTACCAATATGAGCACAAGCATGTATATCAACAATATGCATCGTATCACTTCGCATGGTAAAACAAAACACACAATCACCCATTCCTCCAATAAGGTTCCATGAACCATGAACATTTTATCGCATACTCTCAACATTTCTTATCAAGTGGCACATCAATCATATCACACAAAAGCATATAATATTACGCATTGAATTATTGCCATAAGGAACATTGCAATCCTCAAATAGGACCTCAAAGCATGCATAAACGACACATGAGAACACACAGATATGGCAATCCAGCTGATTCTATAGGCGAAGAGTAACTAACTCTATTCGACAGCCAAACAAAACAACTGAATAAGACAAACACTCATAACAATGCTCGAGATACAAACAATTACCATCAAATGGCTCAGTCCATCAACAAGTAATTAAATTAATCGTAAGGCATAAACCATTGCATCACAAGCCATTCGTAAGCTATACATGATAAGCAATCATACGACAACAATTATATCACAATATGTAAGCAACTTATAAGACAAGCGACGACATCAATCCTAGTTGCCACCAATTCGTAGATTAAAGCTGTATCCAATCACATCAATCATAAGAGATGCAAGCCAATAAGTGCTACGCTACAACAAGCACCAAGCAGTTCGACCAAGGGGTAAAGTAAGTCACATGCTAATATGTAGCAATTGGCATAATGCTATTATTATAAGCACTTAACTAGTATGAGAAGCTAGTTATTACTCATCAAAAACGTGCGTAAGCAGTTTAACCGAATAGAGTAACGTCTTGACAGGCGTGCATAGCTCAACGAGTAGCATACTGAACTATCGAGCAAGCGAGCAATCAACCAGTGTGAACAAACTTTATGTCTCGATATTACTGGCCTACGGGTATGCGCAGGCAAAACGTAAAAACAACTGAGACTAGTTCAGACGTATGTTATTCTATGTATTTTCAATAACCCGAATAGCTAGTTGAGTTCGCTTCTAAAGGGACGACTTTAGCCGAGAGAGGATTCCCTAAAGGCAGGTAAGCAGTGCCACAAATGCATCAAACTTCTGTAGAAGTGTTGAGCTAACTATTGTAGCCCCTTTCCCCTAACTCCAATGACTGAGGAGGCTGGATCATTGCCCGTGGGGTGGTTGTTAACAACCTGTCCATTGGAGTTTTGTATCGCTCTGTCCTCTCCCTTGACAGACAACAAGAAGCGAATGGGTGTGTTAGGGGTTGCTTAACTAACGACTCATTTTATGCTGTGGTCTTTAAACCACTCGAGTATCTTGCCTGTGAAAGCGAATAGTATCATTATATGTGATTACAGCATTGTGCATTTGGCATTGTTCGAGGTCGCACGACCGTATCATCCGATCATCGCAGTACTAGCGTGTAGTGCACGACTACAAGTACTCTAGGATGAAAGGGGTATAACTCCTCAATAAGAGCCTCATCAGAAGTGTTTCACAAAGATGTAATGCTTCTCAACCTATACTTTGACATTCTTTATCTTTTGAAACAGCCAGCAGCTTGTGCCAACATTTGGCATGCGATTTTCTAGAATCTCATCCGCTATCGGAGTATCTACATGCCTCGCATGACTCGATACCGGCCTCGATAGACGGGATACGGGTTTCTCAACAAAACCCCCTCTAAGAAGTTCGCTCGAACCCCAATTCGGAATTACCCGAGATATGCCGAATAGACGAACAGAACTAGCCAATCACATCCTTCCAAATGCTTTGAATTGGGCAGCCTTTGATGCTTTTGCGCAACTCCTTAAATCTCAAGTCTACTATGCAGGAACTGCGTACACGAAGAGCCAGGATCCTTGCGAGGTATCCCTCTCCTTAGACGATGATGTATCACTAGCTCCCGACTGAACTCTTATCGCAAGAGGGAGAGTGATAGATGTCTCTTGCATCCTCCACGAGGATGCCTCAAAAGCGTATGCAATGAGCGAAAACCTGAGCGTTATCTGCAATAGCAAGGCAGTAACAACACATATGCAAAAACAAGAACCTGGGTGCAAAGCGCGACGACAAAGTAAAGACGATAAGCAGGAGTGCAACGCAAAACCTTTGCGCAATGCGTGACGACAAAGTAAAGACTGACATAAAGTAAAGGACAAGGATCGCGAATCCGTATCATTAAGTTAAATGCGTACTCGTATAAATATATATATTTCTATATATATATTTATTTAATAGTTCTTTTTAGTTAATTAAATTTAATTCAATTATCCAAGTCTTCCGTGCAATCTTCCCCTACCTTGGAGAGTTGCAAGCTTGCTGGCGTGTGCGGGTGTAAACGATTAACGGCTCGGGTCGCGAAGCGCGAGCGAGATCCGTCGTACGAGCTGCAAAAGCGACAATCTTAGCACACTAACACCAAAAATAGAAGGTCAGGGACACTGCCGTCGTCCTAACGTGAAGGAAGCAGAGGCAGGGGCATCGTGCCCCTGCGCACCTACTATCAGCGCAAGAAGCAGGGGCAGGGGCTGCGAGCCCCTGCTGTCAGCAAACAACGAAGAGGCAGGGGGTTGTACCCCTACCTGAAGAAGGCAATGAGGAAGGCCGAGGTGTTGCCCTGCCTGCCAGAAGAGTAAAGAGACAAGGGACCAAGCCCCTACCCGTTCGCATAAAGGGAGAGGTAGGAAGCTTCACCCCTGCCTGCCAAATACGCAAAGAGGCAGGGGCTTGGCCCCTGCCTGTCAAACAAGTAAACAAGCAGGGGGCAAAGCCCCTGCCTGACGCCCGAGAAGAGGGAGCAGGGAGGGGTCTTGACCCCTCCCCTAAACAACGGGGGTGCAGGGAGCAGGGAGCAGGGAGCAGGGAGCAGGGAGGGGAGCTCGACCCCTCCTCTGCCGTAACAGTGAGCAGGGAGGGGATCGACCCCCCTCCCCTGCCGTAAAAGAAAGCAGGGAGGGTCGAGCCCTCCCCTACGAAGATCGAAGGCAGGGAGGGCTTGAGCCCCTCCCTGCGATAAACAGAGGCAGGGAGGGTCGGACCCTCCCCTGCGCATCGAGACAGGGAGGGGGTTCAACCCTCCCTGGTAAAAGAAAAGGCAGGCAGGGGGCCTAAAACCCCTGCCTAAACCTTTCTTACAGGCGGCAGGGGCTTAAGCCCCTGCCAGACGGCTATCCCTTGCCATAACGGACCGACAGGTAGGGGCTTTTGCCCCTGTCGGTCAACGAAAGGAAGAAGAAAAAAGGGAAGAGGAGGCAACAGAGGGATACGTACCTGGGAAGATCGCGACGATGCGGGAGTCCACGGACGACCGATGGCGAGGCACTGATGGCTAGACGATCGTCGACGACAATGATCGGGGGTTCACGGAGGTCGCCGATGGCTTCAGTCATCGACGACTGAAGAAGGGGGGAAAAGTCGCCGGTGGCCGCTACCCGATAGACGCGAGGAGAGGGGGGGGGGGTCGGGTAGAGAGGCATCGCTGGCGAAGTCGAAGAGGGGAGGCTGTCGCCGCCGAGGGTGGGCTCCGGCGGTGCTGTCGCCGGTGGCTGGGGAGGCTGCCGGAGAGGAGCTCACCGGAAGGAGGGGGTCGTCGGTGGCGGTGCTCGACAACGCAGAGGAGAGAGAGACGAGAAGGTGAGAGGCGGTGAGGGGGGTTTCGTAACCCTTCTCTTGCCTACCTCGTTGTCTCTTAATGACAGCGAGAGGCGGTGGCCTCGGGTCGGGTCCGGGTCCGGATCCGACCCGAATCTAAATAAATTTTTTTTGTGTGTTTTACACCTGCGGTCAACGAAAAAAACAGGGAGGCAGGGGACTGCACCCCTGCTTGACCATGGTTCAAACAGAGGCAGGAGCTGCGCCCCTGCCTTCTGAAAGCGAGAGTAGGCAGGGCTTGTGCCCTTGCCTAACAAGGTGGAAGAGAGGCAGGGTTAAAAGCCCCTGTCTAACAAAAACAATGAGGGAGGCAGGGGGGCTTCGCCCCTGCCTGTCGGAGGAGCAAAGAGGCAAGGGTGAGGCCCCTGCCCATTGGTCACAAAGGGGGAGGCAGGGGGCTTCACCCCTACCTGCCAAAATTAGTGGAGGCAGTGGCGACGCCCCTGCCTACTAGAAAAAGAAGGCGCAGGGAGGGGACTCGACCCCTCCCTTGCCAAATTGAGGGTGTAGGGAGGGGGCTCGGCCCCTCCCTTGCAAAACGAGGGCACAAGGTGGGGCTTGGTCCCATCCCTGCCAAAGGGTACGTAGGGAAGGGGCTCGACCCCTCCCTTGCATATAGGGGGGTACAGGGAGAGGGCTCGGCCCCTTCCCTGTCGTTGGAGGGTGCAGGGAGGGGGCTCGCCCCCTCCCCTGCCGACAAAGGGAACAGGGAGGGGCTCAACCCCTCTTCTGCCTTCAGAGGGAGCGTAGGGAGGGCTCGGCTCCTTCCCTGCAAAAGAGGACTCAATGAGGGGGCTCGACACCTCCCCGACACGAAGGAAGCACCAAGAGGAAGGGGGAAAGCACGACAGGGGGCCATTGGCCTCCTGTTGGCTCTCCGGCGCACCCAGAGGAAAAAGGGGGGAGAAAAGGAAGGTGAAGAGGAGGCGACGCGTATCTGGAGGGTCGCCTGCGTCGATCCCGACAACAGGAGAGAACCGAGAGAGATGTACGGTGGAACGGGAAGGAGGCGGTGGCGAGGGTCACCAGGGTGGTCTCTGGTGAGCAGAAGAGAGAGGGTCGGGGGACTGAGAGAGAAGATGGGGGACTGAGAGAGGAACAAGAGAGTGAGAGGGGAAGGGGTTTCAAATGTGAAACCCCTCCCCTCCTCACTGCTTTAAATAGGCGCGAGAGAGGGAGGGTGATTCGGGTTGGATCCGGGTCGAGTTCGATCCGACCCGGGTCCAACTAACTTATTTTTTCCTTGGATTTTACAGAATTTGTTCCTTACTTTTCTACCACTGCATCCAGACTACATGTTGAACAAGGTGATGCCATGCCTCTTCCCGTTCCTCCTTTTCCCTTGGAGTCATTTTCACATACTATTTCTCATTCTCAGTCTCCCACAACTGCTCGGTATCGTGATCCTCCTCTGGTGTACACTCACAGATCACCACCTGAATCAGGACCTACATCACCGCCTTCTTCAGAAGTAAGTTCTCCTGAAAATATTAAGATTTCTAATGTTGATGATGACAGGCCTATAGCTTTCAGGAAAGGTAAAAGACAGTGCACATTACATCCTATTTCCAAGTTTGTTACTGAGGCAAGGCTTGGGGTTCACATGAAGAATTTTATCTCAGCTTTATCTGCCACATCTGTTCCATTTAATCATCATCAGGCGTTGTTAGATCCTAAGTGGAAGTAAGCGATGCAGGTTAAGATGGATGCCTTGCTCTCATGCGACACATGGGTCTACACCATTAAGTACAACTCGGATGACTCCATTGAAAGATACAAGGCCCGGTTGGTGGCAAAAGGGTATACTCAAACATATGGAGTTGACTTCTTTGAGGCTTTTTCTCCAGTAGCTCATCTTGGGACTATTCGTCTTGTCATATCTATAGCTATTCATTGTAGGTGGAGTTTATGTCAGTTAGATGTGAAAAATGCCTTCTTGTATGGTGATCTATCTGAGACTCTGTACATGCAGTAACTTCTCAGGTTTGAGGTTCAGGGGGAGTGTAGCAAGGTGTGCAAACTAAAGAAGGCCATATATGGTATAAAACAAAATTTCCATGTATGGTTTCATAAGTTATTTGAAATTATGTCTGTGTTTGGCTTCAACAGGTCAGCGTCAGATCACTCATTGTTTATCAAGAAAACCTCTACTGGTATTGTGGTTATAGTTGTGTATTTGGATGATATTATTCTTACAGGGAGCAGTGCGAAGGACATCGACACAAAAATTCATCTTCAGAAGCACTTTGTCACAAAAGATCTCGGTTCTCTCAGATATTTCTTGGGCATAGAAGTGGCCAAAAGCACTGAGGGGTTAGTTCTATCACAGAGAAAGTATGTACTTGAATTACTACAGGAAACAGGGATGTTAGGTGCCAAACCAGCCAATATACCAATGGATCCTAAACTTTATATGTATGATAAACAAACAAAACCGATTGACAATAGAAGTTTTAGATCCCTGGTTGGTAAACTTTTATGTGTTACTGTAACAAGGCCAAATATCTCCTTGTCCGTGAGCAAGATAAGCCAATTCATGGACAAACCAACCCGAGTGCATTGGCAGGCAGCTATGATGATTCTTAGGTATTTGAAATCTTCTCCTGGAAAGCATTTTCTATATAAATAAAGCTCCAACCTTGATATAATTGCGTACTCCGATGCGGACTATGCAGGGGCCATCGATGATAGAAAGTCCACCACAGGGTTCTGCGTGTTTGTAGGAGGAAACTTAATTACTTGGAGAAGTAAAAAACAGACTGTGGTAGCTCGTTCTAGTGCTGAATCAGAATATAGAGCTATGACTCAAACAACTGCTAAAATGATGTGGGTTAGGTCCATTCTCAGAGATCTACAATTGATGACTCCATCCCCAACGTTGATGATGTGTGATAATAGAGCAGCCACCTATATAGCTAACAATCCAGTTTTTCATGAGAGAACGAATCACATTGAAGTTGATTGCCACTATATACATGACTTAGTGCAGTCAGAGCATATTTCTACTAGTCATGTGACTTCGAATGACCAAGTTGCAGATGTCTTCACTAAGCTTATCGCAAGTACAAGTTTTTCAAGATGTTGCAGCAAGCTGAGCATGATAGATGTATATGCTCCAACTTGAGGGGGGAGTGTCAAAAGCAATATTCATAAATTTGGGTGGTCATATGTAATTTAGTAAAATTACGTATGCTTACTTGTAAATTCCCATTTTACTAATCCCTATTTAAATAGGTGATTAGGATTAATGAATCAATCAAGCTCTCCCTCTCTCTCTCGTCTCTCTAAAATAGATCAAAGGCTGTTAGTCACAACAATTTATTTGACCATTGTTATTTTGGATGCTTATAATTATGTTTATTTGTGATATCTATCTATTTTAAAACCATGGTATTTTGAAAAATTGTTAAAATTGATAATCTTATTATTCTTGATGACATTAGTTTGTTTTCATTACAAGCTCTCTTACTTAGTGTGTTGCTCTTATTGTACCTCTCATCTAAATGTCATTATATATAGACAAGAGATGTTTGTCCACACTTTCGTGTGTGTTTTTAGCCCATTATTGGTATTGTGATTATACTCTTGATCTAGTCGTTGATACACTTAGTTTTTTAGTATCATTATATGTAGACAAAAGATGTGTATTCACACTTTCGTGTGTGATTTTAGCCCATCGTTGACATTGTGATTATACTCTTGTTCTAGTCGGTGATACACTTGTTTTGAGTGTCATTATATGTAGACAAAAGATGTTTATATAAACATTCGTGTGTGTCGTTGGCCCTTTAGTGGCTCTTGTTCTAGTCGTTGATACACTTGATTTCTGAGGTTTGGAGGTCTAGTGAGGTGATTGCTTGTGGTGGTTGAACAATTATTGAGATTTACAAAATATCAATTCTTGATATTTGTGGAATTTTTAAATTTCTTCATATCTTTCGCAAATTAGTGTTTATTTGTGTATATCATTCTCTTTGTTATGTGGGATTTTTTAAAATCTTTTCATGAAATTTTTAAACTTTTACTATTTATTTTTCCTTATATGGAAAAATGCTTATCGATAAAATTTCATGCATTTCATTGATATATATATATATATATGTTTTAAAATTGTTATTTGGTCCTCTATACTTAAACTCATTCTAGAATGTGTGAGTGAATTTTAATAGGTTGTGATTTATGGGATTGCTCTCATTCATTATTATGTTATTTGTTTCTAATTGATTATCTTGTCCACATTGTTGTATGCATAAATTTAATTAACTCCTCTTTTCTTGAGGTTTTTTTTTAAGTGTTATACTTTATATGCATGCTGCTTTTATTATAAATTGATGATTTATTCTGTTTGAAGTGTTTTTCTAAATTTTTTGGATATTATTAATACATGATTGTTTATCTCTTCTTGATAATTTAAATATTCTTTAAGTGTTTAAATTCTCTTGTGATCAATATTTATGTTTTTCTTAAAAAATATGTTGATTATGGGCTTATGCTTGTCTAAAATTATTTTTATAAATTTTATATCTGAGGTATGCTCCTCTTATCTTGCTTGAATTGTTACTAATGTTTCTAAAAATCTTAAAATTATTACTTTGTTCTACTAGAGTGTTATTCTTGTTCCAAATATATATATATATATATATATATATATATATATATATATATTTTAAACTATATAACTATTTTGCTAAGATATCTTCCTTTTGTATAGTTGGAATCCGTGTTTTGTTCTCTCTACAGGTTCTTAAAGATGCAATATATTGAGAAAGAGATATCTTGGATACATCATATCATGAAGATGGAGATAGTTGATGAAGGCGTTTGAGGATGATCACCAATGAATACATTCAAAAACTTATATTTGCAAAACTCTTATGCGTCATAAAGATGGAGACTCTCAATGAAAATACTTGATCCTCCCCATTGATTCTTTTTTGTATTTTCAAACTTTTGGTATATCACACCGTAAGTTTGAGGGGGAGTGTTAAGTTGTACATGTATATATATATCTATATATATATATTACCATACATATATATATTTGTTTCGTATTGTACATATATGTTAAAATGTAAACTGTAATATATATATATATATATTATTTAATATTATTATATTTTCTTTTATTATTTTCTTTTTCTATTTTTCTTTATTTTCTTTTTTGGCATCTAGTTCAATAGAAACTAGATATTTGATCCAGTCAAGTTCTTGTTTGAACTTGACTGTGCAAATAGTTGTTGGACTGTAGTCCAACAGCTATAATAAATGTTGTTGGACTATAGTCCAACAGCTATAATAATAAATGCTGTTGGACTGTAGTCCAACAACTATATTAAGAGACGTTGGAATCCAACGTCTCTTTTGGAGAGCTCAAAATGAGCTCTCCTCTCTCTTCCACTTTTTTGTATATATAGGAGTGAACCCCTTCAATGTATATAACCATGCTTCTTAAGCATTTTGTTCATGAATAAAGTATTATTTATTTTTCAAGTGTTCTTCCTTTTATAACCTTTCAAGGGTCATGCTTGTAGTGTCTCCAATAGACACTTGTTTGTGAGTTATTTGTGCATTTGTTGAAGACCGCTATTTCATTACATGGTATCAGAGCTACAAAATCCTTAGATCTTGAAGTGCTTCCGCCTCGATTTCCGTGCCACATTTACAAAAGGTGTTTCATCACCTTGTTCTTGGCTCAAGAAGATTTGTTTGAAGAAAGGCGAACTTGTGCTACAAAAAATTTTGGTTTTGTATCTTCTTATTCCTTTGTCTACTCTTTTTCTTTTCTTTTTATTTTTTTCTCTCTCTCCTCCTATTTATTCCTCTCTTACCCTTGTAAAAGATGGATGACAATGATAAGATCACCATCATTCCTATGAAGCTAAATGATACTAACTATGTAATGTGGGCTTCAATTATGAAGCACCACATTTGGGGAAAAGGTTTATGGGTGTAAAATCCCATTTTAAAAAAAAAAAAAAAACTGTTTGGACCCGGGCCGGGTCGGGTCCGGACCCGACCCGGGCCCCTTTTTATTTTAGGGTTTTGCGTAACCCGACGCAGGGTCCCGAGCGCCGCACTCCCCCCCGTTCTCCCCCTTCTCTTGCGGGAGGATTTGGGAAACCCACCAGGGGTTTCCCCTTCTGGTGCCCCCTTCGCCTTTAAGAGAGAGGTCGGAGGGCGAGGGGAGTCTCGCCTCCCTCTCGCAGCCCTCTCGAGCTTCCTCCGCCGACGCCGGCCCCCACTCCCAGGTATGCTCCTCCCTCTTCTCTTCTCCTCCCTCTTCTCTTCCTCACCGCCCTTCCTGTCACCTCGCCGGGAGGCCGGCCGACGGCTCACAGCCGCTGCCGCGGCCTCCCACCGCCTCCCTGTGCCATCGGGGCCGATAGGTGACTTACGCAGCCCCTGTCGTCCCCGCCTCTCGCTGGGGATCGCCGGAGTGCCGGCAGGGGTCCAGTGGCCCCTGCGGCAACCCCCCCCCCCCCCCCCCCCCCTTTTTTTTTTTTGTTTTTGCTGCCACCTTGTGGCTTTCGGCAGGGGTTGGCCCCTTGCCGACCTGTGTTGTCGGCAGGGGCTCAGCCCCTGCCACCTCGTGCTGTCGGCAGGGGTGGCCCCTTGCCGACCTGTGCTGTCGGCAGGGGTGGCCCCTTGCCGACCTGTGCTGTCGGCAGGGGTGGCCCCTTGCCGACCTGTGCCTCCGGCAGGGGCTGGCCCCCTGCCATCCTGTGCTATCGGCAGCGGTGGCCCCTTGCCGACCTGTGCTGTCGGCAGGGGCTCAGCCCCTGCCACTTCGTGCTGTCGGCAGGGGTTGGCCCTGCCGACCTGTATTTTCGGCAGGGGCTGGCCCCCCCTGCCGTCCAGTGCTGTCGGCAGGGGCTCAGCCCCTGCCCCTTCTTGCTCCCGGCAGGGGCTGGCCCCCTGCCATCCTTATGCTTCCGTCAGGGGCTGGGCCCCTGCCACTGTGTGCCGTTGGCAGGGGCTCAGCCCCTGCCACTTGGTGGCCGTCGGCAGGGGTGACCCCCTGCCGCTGCGCTATGTTTAGGCAGGGGCTTGTTCCCCCACCGCTTGTCTGTTTTCGGCCAGCAGGGGCACACCTCTGCTGCCTCTCTTTTTCCTATAGACAGGATTGTCCTTCTTTTGCTCCGCATTATTATTAACATAGCACTGTTGCAGACCTCGCATCGGACCCTCGCTCTGGCTCCGCGGCCCGAGCCTCGTATCATCTACACGCGTAGACGCACACAGCTGCAAGACATCCCGAGGTAGGGGAAAGTCGCACGAATAGTGTATATGAACTAAATAAAATAAGACTTCTGAGATAGAATAATTATTTTTGCATATTTGCGTATCTGAAGAAGTATGTGTTGATCCATGTTTTACTCTGTGTGATTCTTTTGAAATTGCATAATGTAAATTCTTTAGGTAGACTCATTCTAGAAAAAAATCAAGTAGTTTACTTGGCATGCCTGTTTACGTGTACAATTACTTAACTCATAATTATCTATTATGCATGCTTGTTCCTTTGAAACTGCATACTTAAGATAGATTTTGTGAAGAGACTCAAAACCACTGCAATTGCCATTATAACCAAACCTTAAGGCAGGTACGGTATGAATTTTATGTAAGATCATGGAGGGTAATTGAAGGGTGAAATCTATACTTTACTGATTTTTGATATGGTAATATCGGCCTCCACAGGCCAATTGCTCAGAAAAGCAAAACATGTCATATAGGAACCAAAAGAATCATATACCATTATGTTGCCCTTCCATCGTAGTTGTACCTCTAGGAAGGTACGATCGTACTTTTGGACAAGTACGTCCCATGTGGGTTACGATGGTGGGATGATGAGGTTGTGGCAACCTCGATGAATGCTATTAGCAAAATGCTGAGATCACATAAAATGGTGACCATTTCGCCTTCACAGGCAAGATGCTCGAGTGGGTCTAATGGACCAGAGCATATAGGATGGGACGACGGTTAAGAAACCCCCGTCGTACCCATCCGATATTCACGGTTCATCAAGGGAGAGGATGGATGGTACAAAGACTCCGATGGACAGGTTGTTAACAACCACCCCACGAGCAAAAGACTCGGTTTTCCCCAGTCATCGGAGTTAGGGGAATTGGGATTACCATAAATTATCCTAGGTGGTAATTCCCAGGCACTTCTGCAGAAGTTGGATGCATCCTTGGGCCACGAATGCCTTTGGGGATTTACTCTCTTGGTCACTGACCGTCCCCTTAGGAGCGGACTCAGTCAGCCATCCGGGTTAATGAAAACACCTGACATAATAAACCCCCGGATTGGTCTCGGCTGTTTCTACGTTTCGCGTCTGCGCGTACCCACAGGCCAGTTAATATCAGAACTTAAATAATATATTCATGAATAGATATAGATGACTGAGACTCACACTGCTTCTCTTTGCACTTATTACATTTGTTAGAATAGACTACAATTGTTTTAACTGCTTAAATATCATAATTGCTTATCTTATGAATGTCCTGTTTTATTTTCATTCTACTTATCTGTTCGTGCACCTACTAGTTTGTTATGAAACTGACCCATTTCATGGGCAGGTGAGGAGTAGGACTTCACTGGCGGCCGATGGCGTGGTGCAACGTGGATCAAGATTCATTTCCTTTCTGCTGGCGGATTGGCTCTGGGACTTTTTTGAGTTTTTCTTAGATTTATTGAACTTTGGAATAAAAGACCCATTTTGTAATAAACTGCAGATTTTAATCGATTGCCTTATTTCTTAAATTCCTTTAAGATGTTGTACATGTGAATGATGGTTTTTCAGCTAACGTACCCAGGATTGTTGACTTGTGTCCCTTTCTAAATGTCTTTCGCTGTTGTTTTTTAAATAATAAACTTTAAATCTTTGAAAGGTTTTTCGATAAGGTTTTCGAAATCACAAGTCGAAATTTTGGGGCGTTACAACTTGGTATCAAAGCCAGATTAGAAAGAAGTGAATCTTGACTATTGAGCATCCCATCGCGCTGTAAGTAAACCTTTGATATTTCATAGCATGTTTAGACTAAATGATATTCTTGTCTTATTCGTAGTACCGTTGGATATATGGATCCAGTTACTGGTTTTAATGGTATTCGCGGTAGGAGCACGCGTAGTGTACGTGGTCGTTCCGTAAGGGGGAGGGGCGGACGTGAGATGTTCGGGGCTGGTTACTGGGCTAACCGCCCTCCTCTACCCATTTTTACGGATGAGCAAGGCTTCGCACTACCGATCGCCTACCAGATACCCTTGGCAGCAGCGTGGGCTGAAGTGCATGCTCGAGAAGGTGATTTCGCGCCTTCACACATTCAGGTGCACCATCAGACACCACAGGAGTCATCGAGAGATTTTGTTCCCCCTGAGTTAACAGAGGAGTGTGGTTTCTGCGGAAAAACAGGCCACACCATGGATGCTTGCTTCCACAAGGCTGAGCATGACGACAAGATCGCAATTTCGACTGCCGGCGAGCAACCGCCACCTCCGGCAGACCCAGTGGGCGGTGTATCACCCACATATACACCTGCGACGGATTCTTCAGATTATAGTCTTGGCTCACCGGAATATACTCCGGCGACGCCTCTTTACGGGCAGGAGCCCTCCTACGATGAGCCACTTCCCTTCACCCCTAAGCGCAGATTCAGGCGCACAGGCAATAGAAGGGAATATCTTAGGAAGTACTCTAGTCGTCCCTAAGGGGAGGTAGCACGCACCCAATTTTGTTGGAGTCTGTGAACTCATTTATACCTGCGGAATATAACTTTTGCTTATGTACCAGCACAGCTGGATTCTAAATATTTGACTCTCGGAATAAAGATTTATGTTATTGCCTTTGTTTCTATACTTATGCCTACTGGTACGTCTTCAGTATTTTTGATTTTTATCTTGGTTGCTTTTAAGGATGGCGGGAAACTCAAGCCACAGCATGGCCGATGAGTTGCGTGAACAGAGGGGATTCATGATGGATACCCTCAACTCCTTAGCTGAGGCGATTCGTAACCAGGGTCGTCCCCATCAGGATCCGGGTTCCCTCGCTGGGAATGCACCAACCGCCACATATGAGAAATTTCTGAAGCTAGACCCTCCTACTTTCTCGGGCAAGGTTGATCCTGACTTGGCGGAAAGTTGGGTTAAAGAGGTGGAACGGGTGTTCCAAGTGTTGTCCATTCCTGATGATAAGAAGACGATGTTCGGGTCCTTTCGTTTGAAGGACGACGCTCGAGAATGGTGGGACACTACGCGGGAGGTGCAGTTTCCGGGTGCTGAGGTGATTCCGTGGGAGGCCTTCCGAAGGGTTTTTCTCGAAAACTATTTCCCTCCTCATGCGAGGGAAAAGAAGAAGGTGAAATTTCTGGAGCTGTGCCAGGGCAGCTTGAGTTTGAACGATTATATCGCCAAATTTCAACGGTTGGAGCGCTATTGTCCTCACCTATTCGAGGATGATCATGAGCGGGCCAGGAAGTTTATTCGCGGACTGAAGGAAGGACTCAGGCATAGGGTTCTCACCAGTATGCCCGCAACTTTTTCGGCGGCAGTAGCAGCAGCCACCCTACTGAACGAGGATTGGGAGCGTTCAAAAAGTGTGCAAGCCAAGAAGTCAACCGCGTCAGGTGGTGAGCAGAAGAAGACATTTTCCGGCGGCCCAGGGCAACGACCACCTTTTCCAGAGAAGACTGAAGCAGGGAAGAAACAGTTTCCTCCAGCAAAACGCCAGCGACAACAGGGCCCTCCACCACCCAGGCAACCGTCGAGTGATAACTGCCCCAGATGCAAGAGGCCTCATGTGGGACAATCTTGTCCGCGGGACACTGGCGGATGCCTGTACTGTGGCAAGATGGGCCATTTCATACGCGACTGCCGGAAGAAAGCAGCAGATGACCTCAAGCGAACCGGCAACGTATCTCAGCCTCCTCGACCACCTTATCAGCAACAACAGCGAGCACAACCAAGCAGTGGCAGAGAGCCGGGTCGAGTTTATGCAGCCACGGTCGATCAATTGACCAAAGGGGATCTCGTTCAAGGTACCATTCTTGTTGCTGGTAAAGCAGCTTTTGCACTCTTTGATTGTGGTGCCACACATTCGTTTGTTTCAGAAAAATTCGTAAAACAATTGCATATAACGGTAAAAACGCTTGATAATGCATTAGACGTGTATAACCCCGTTGGGAAGAACACGGTTTGCACCACTTTCATACCTGAATTGGACGTAGTTATGGCAGAGCGGCACTTGCCTGCTTGTGCTATCCTGCTGGAGATGACTGAATTTGACGTCATCCTAGGCATGGATTGGTTGCACAAGTATCATGCCAAGATCTTTTGCCGTGATGGCAAGATCGTTTTATCACCTCCAGGCTCTTCGAGAGTAGAATTCAGAATTTCCAGACCTGTTCGAGCAAGCCGGATGATCTCGGCACTTAAGGCACAGAACTTCTTGCGGAAGGGATGCACTGCCTTTTTGGTTAGTGTTATCCAGTCAGATCCAATGCCCATTCTCATCAGTGAGCTTGATATTGTTCGCGATTACCCCGACGTTTTTCCTAAAGAGCTGTCGGGACTTCCACCGTCTCGTGAGGTAGAATTCAGTATTGAATTGCTACCAGGTACGACACCAATCTCCAAAACACCCTACAGAATGGCGCCAGCCGAGCTTGAGGAGCTGAAGAAGCAGTTGCAGGAGTTGTTGGATCAGGGATTCATTCGCCCCAGCGTTTCTCCTTGGGGAGCTCCTGTGCTCTTCGTGAAGAAGAAGGACGGGACTTTGCGATTGTGCATCGACTATCGAATGCTCAACCAGGCCACAATAAAAAACAAGTACCCATTGCCGCGTATCGAAGACTTGTTCGATCAGTTACAGAAGGCCAATGTTTTCTCGAAAATCGATCTTAGGTCCGGATACCATCAACTCAGAATTAGGAATGAGGATATTCCTAAGACGGCCTTTCGGACGAGATACGGACATTACGAGTTCACAGTCATGCCGTTCGGACTGATCAATGCCCCCGCAGCTTTCATGGACTTGATGAATAGGGTGTTCAAGCCATTTTTGGACACCTTCGTGATCGTGTTCATCGACGACATCTTGGTGTACTCAGAAAGTCGAGAGCAACATCGAGAGCACCTAACAGTTGTGTTGGAGACCTTGCGAAAGGAACGTTTGTATGCCAAGTTCTCTAAATGTGAATTCTGACTCGAGGAAGTCATGTTTTTGGGACACGTTATTTCTAAGGAAGGAGTGTCCGTGGACCCTACAAAGGTGGAGGCTGTACTTGGTTGGCAGCAACCAAAGAACGCGCGTGATATCAGGAGTTTCCTTGGACTAGCGGGTTACTACAGAAGATTCATTCAGGATTTTTCTAAAATTGCGTTACCCCTGACAAAGTTACTGAAGAAAGAGACTAAATTCTTATGGGACGAGAAGTGCGAGGCGAGTTTCCAGTTGTTGAAGGAGCGACTTACCAGTGCTCCTATTTTGACCTTACCTTCTGGTAAGGGCGGATTCGTGATTTATACTGATGCCTCTGGGTCAGGCCTAGGGGCCGTGCTGATGCAGAATGGGAAGGTGATCGCTTACGCTTCTCGACAACTTAAAATTCACGAGAAGAACTACCCAACTCATGATTTAGAGTTAGCTGCGGTGGTGTTCGCACTAAAGATATGGAGGCATTACCTGTATGGAGAGCAATTTAAGGCGTTCACCGATCATAAGAGCCTTAAATACCTATTTTCGCAGAAAGAATTGAACATGAGACAACGACGTTGGCTTGAATTCCTCAAGGATTACGACTTCACCCTCTCCTACCACCCAGGAAAGGCGAACGTTGTGGCTGACGCTCTCAGCCGCAAAGCACCGGAAATCTCGATAAATGCTTTATTTGCTGGATGGAGGTTGGTCGAAGACCTAGCCTCATGGGAACCTTTCGCGGTCACTCAAGGTTTAATCGGCTTATCTCACCTTGTTGCTCAACCTGAACTGCTTGCGAGGATCATCAATGGACAGAAAACGGATGCACGCTACGAGAAGTTGAAGGCTCAAGCAATATTGGCAGATACACCTTTTCGTCTGAAGGAGGATGGAAGTATATGGTTGAGGGAGCGCCTTTGGGTTCCTGATGACCCGGTTCTTCGAGATGAAGTTCTTGCGGAAGCCCACAAGTCTAGGTACACAATTCACCCGGGTAGCACGAAGATGTTCAAGGACCTGCAACGCAGTTATTGGTGGAACGGTATGAAGCGAGACGTGGCTGAGTATGTCTCGAAGTGTTTAACGTGTCAGCAAATCAAGATCGAGCACCAGAGACCCGGTGGGGTCATGCAGCAGATAGAGATCCCTCTTTGGAAGTGGGAAGATGTTACCATGGACTTTATAGTCGGTCTTCCGAGGACGCGGAGGAAGCATGACGCGATTTGGGTGATCGTAGATAGACTCACCAAGTCGGCTCACTTCCTACCTATCCGTCTCAACCAATCGTTAGATGGTCTCGCTGATCTCTATGTTAGAGAGATTGTGAGATTGCACGGTGTTCCAGTCTCGATTATCTTCGATCGTGATCCTAGATTCACTTCAAGGTTTTGGGGACAACTTCAGTTGGCGTTGGGCACAAAGTTAAAGTTTAGTACTGCGTTTCACCCTCAGACGGACGGGCAGTCGGAGCGTACGATTCAAACCTTGGAAGACATGCTTCGAGCCTGTATGATGGACTGGAAGGGAGAGTGGGATTCCCACATCAGTTTGGCGGAGTTCGCGTATAACAACAGCTATCATGCGAGCATCGGGATGGCCCCATACGAAGCTTTGTATGGGAGGCCATGTCGATCACCTGTTTACTGGGACGAGGTTGGCGAGCGAAAATTGGAGGCACCTATAGTCTTGCAACACTATACTCAACAAGTGCAGATGATTCGAGAACGACTCCGTACCGCTCAGAGTCGGCAGAAAAGCTATGCAGATAGACGCCGACGAGAGCTTGTCTTCGATATTGGCGAGATGGTTTTTGTTAAGGTATCTCCGACGAAGAGCGTATTTCGGTTCGGGAAGAAGGGAAAGCTGAGTCCTAGATACGTCGGACCGTTCGAAATCCTGGAGCGGATTGGAGAAGCAGCTTATCGCGTGGCATTACCTCCGCAGTATGCTCAGATCCATAATGTTTTTCACGTATCCATGTTGAGGAAGTATGTTCACGATCCATCGCACATCATTCATTATGATGATGTGGACATTAGAGGGGACTTGACATTCGAAGAAAGACCAGTGGAGATCATCGACCGTCGTGACCAAGTGCTTAGATCAAAGACCATTTCCTTTGTAAAGGTTTGGTGGCAACATCATGGGATTGACGAATGTACTTGGGAACCCGAGAATGATATCAGGGAAAAATATCCTGACCTGTATTTTGATTCTTCAAGGTAATAGATATTTCGCGGACGAAATTCTTTTAAGAGGGGTAGGATGTAAAATCCCATTTAAAAAAAAAAAAAAAAACTGTTTGGACCCGGGCCGGGTCCGGACCCGACCCGGGCCCCTTTTTATTTTAGGGTTTTGCGTAACCCGACGCAGGGTCCCGAGCGCCGCACTCCCCCCCCCCCCTTCTCCCCCTTCTCTTGCGGGAGGATTTGGGAAACCCACGAGGGGTTTCCCCTTCCGGTGCCCCCTTCGCCTTTAAGAGAGAGGTCGGAGGGCGAGGGGAGTCTCGCCTCCCTCTCGCAGCCCTCTCGAGCTTCCTCCGCCGATGCCGGCCCCCACTCCCAGGTATGCTCCTCCCTCTTCTCTTCTCCTCCCTCTTCTCTTCCTCACCGCCCTTCCTGTCACCTCGCCGGGAGGCCGGCCGACGGCTCACAGCCGCTGCCGCGGCCTCCCACCGCCTCCATGTGCCATCGGGGCCGATAGGTGGCTTACGCAGCCCCTGTCGTCCCCGCCTCTCGCTGGGGATCGCCGGTGTGCCGGCAGGGGTCCGGTGGCCCCTGCGGCAACCCCCCCCCCCCCCCCTTTTTTTGTTTTTGCTGCCACCTTGTGGCTTTCGGCAGGGGTTGGCCCCCCCCTGCCGTCCTGTGTTGTCGGCAGGGGTTGGCCCCTTGCCGACCTGTGTTGTCGGCAGGGGCTCAGCCCCTGCCACCTCGTGCTGTCGGCAGGGGTGGCCCCTTGCCGACCTGTGCTGTCGGCAGGGGTGGCCCCTTGCCGACCTGTGCCTCCGGCAGGGGCTGGCCCCCTGCCATCTTGTGCTATCGGCAGGGGTGGCCCCTTGCCGACCTGTGCTGTCGGCAGGGGCTCAGACCTGCCACTTCGTGCTGTCGGCAGGCGTTGGCCCTGCCGACCTGTGTTTTCGGCAGGGGCTGGCCCCCCCTGCCGTCCAGTGCTGTCGGCAGGGGCTCAGCCCCTGCCCCTTCTTGCTCCCGGCAGGGGCTGGCCCCCTGCCATCCTTATGCTTCCGTCAGGGGCTGGCCCCCTGCCATCCATTGCTGTCGGCAGGGGCTCAGCCCCTGCCACTTGGTGGCCGTCGGCAGGGGTGACCCCCTGCCGCTGCGCTATGTTTAGGCAGGGGCTTGTTCCCCCACCGCTTGTCTGTTTTCGGCCAGCAGGGGCACACCTCTGCTGCCTCTCTTTTTCCTATAGACAGGATTGTCCTTCTTTTGCTCCGCATTATTATTAACATAGCACTGTTGCAGACCTCGCATCGGACCCTCGCTTTGGCTCCGCGGCCCGAGCCTCGTATCATCTACACGCGTAGACGCACGCAGCTGCAAGACATCCCGAGGTAGGGGAAAGTCGCACGAATAGTGTATATGAACTAAATAAAATAAGACTTCTGAGATAGAATAATTATTTTTGCATATTTGCGTATCTGAAGAAGTATGTGTTGATCCATGTTTTACTCTGTGTGATTCTTTTGAAATTGCATAATGTAAATTCTTTGGGTAGACTCATTCTAGAAAAAAATCAAGTAGTTTACTTGGCATGCCTGTTTACGTGTACAATTACTTAACTCATAATTGTCTATTATGCATGCTTGTTCCTTTGAAACTGCATACTTAAGATAGATTTTGTGAAGAGACTCAAAACCACTGCAATTGCCATTATAACCAAACCTTAAGGCAGGTACGGTATGAATTTTATGTAAGATCATGGAGGGTAATTGAAGGGTGAAATCTATACTTTACTGATTTTTGATATGGTAATATCGGCCTCCACAGGCCAATTGCTCAGAAAAGCAAAACATGTCATATAGGAACCAAAAGAATCATATACCATTATGTTGCCCTTCCATCGTAGTTGTACCTCTAGGAAGGTACGATCGTACTTTTGGACAAGTACGTCCCATGTGGGTTACGATGGTGGGATGATGAGGTTGTGGCAACCTCGATGAATGCTATTAGCAAAATGCTGAGATCACATAAAATGGTGACCATTTCGCCTTCACAGGCAAGATGCTCGAGTGGGTCTAATGGACCAGAGCATATAGGATGGGACGACGGTTAAGAAACCCCCGTCGTACCCATCCGATATTCACGGTTCATCAAGGGAGAGGATGGATGGTACAAAGACTCCGATGGACAGGTTGTTAACAACCACCCCACGAGCAAAAGA
This sequence comes from Nuphar pumila, assembly GCF_984573655.1. Classification (NCBI taxonomy): domain Eukaryota; kingdom Viridiplantae; phylum Streptophyta; class Magnoliopsida; order Nymphaeales; family Nymphaeaceae; genus Nuphar; species Nuphar pumila. Next base: position 95,084,246 of record NC_143260.1, on the reverse strand, counting down.
CTCGGTTTTCCCCAGTCATCGGAGTTAGGGGAATTGGGATTACCATAAATTATCCTAGGTGGTAATTCCCAGGCACTTCTGCAGAAGTTGGATGCATCCTTGGGCCACGAATGCCTTTGGGGATTTACTCTCTTGGTCACTGACCGTCCCCTTAGGAGCGGACTCAGTCAGCCATCCGGGTTAATGAAAACACCTGACATAATAAACCCCCGGATTGGTCTCGGCTGTTTCTACGTTTCGCGTCTGCGCGTACCCACAGGCCAGTTAATATCAGAACTTAAATAATATATTCATGAATAGATATAGATGACTGAGACTCACACTGCTTCTCTTTGCACTTATTACATTTGTTAGAATAGACTACAATTGTTTTAACTGCTTAAATATCATAATTGCTTATCTTATGAATGTCCTGTTTTATTTTCATTCTACTTATCTGTTCGTGCACCTACTAGTTTGTTATGAAACTGACCCATTTCATGGGCAGGTGAGGAGTAGGACTTCACTGGCGGCCGATGGCGTGGTGCAACGTGGATCAAGATTCATTTCCTTTCTGCTGGCGGATTGGCTCTGGGACTTTTTGGAGTTTTTCTTAGATTTATTGAACTTTGGAATAAAAGACCCATTTTGTAATAAACTGCAGATTTTAATCGATTGCCTTATTTCTTAAATTCCTTTAAGATGTTGTACATGTGAATGATGGTTTTTCAGCTAACGTACCCAGGATTGTTGACTTGTGTCCCTTTCTAAATGTCTTCCGCTGTTGTTTTTTAAATAATAAACTTTAAATCTTTGAAAGGTTTTTCGATAAGGTTTTCGAAATCACAAGTCGAAATTTTGGGGCGTTACAATGGGGTATAGTGGATGGTTCCGATTTGGAACCTAAACTATCTCTTACCAAGAAAGAGGGTGATAAAGAGGTTCCTCTAACGGAAGAAGAGAAGAGTAAGGCGTTAGCCACTTATGAAAAGAAATGGAAAGAATGGAGGATAGGGCATGCAAAAATTATGTCATGGCTCATCAATAGCATAAACATTAAAAAATGCTCTAGTCTAGCTAAGTTTGAGCATGCCGATAAGGCTTGGTAATACCTCAAAAACATGTATTCCCTTAAAGATATTGCACATGTATGCAATTTACAAGATAAAGTTCGAATAATGACTCAAAAAGATAAAACTATTCGAGAATATTATAATGAGTTGTCCGAACTTTGGGAAGAGTTGACTCTTCTTGAGCCCAAATGGCATTATGCCGAAGACATCGAGCTTCGCCAAAAGCAACTCGATATGGAACATTTCTATCAATTTGTGAATGGTCTAAGGCCGGAGTTTGAATCCACCAAATCGGCCCTTTTACATCGTGGAAAAATTCCTTCTATTGTTGATACTCTAGAAGAGCTCACTATGGAGGAAAATAGACTTAGAAAAAGTACTCCAAAAGTTGTTGATGACTCCGTTTTAGCTGTATCTAGACCGGGGAATCATACTTGTACTTACAAGCTGCCTCATTTTGGAAGGCAAAACAACGACTTTGATAAAAGAAAAGTTATTTGTCATCATTGTCATGAACCGGGGCACTATAGGCCTCAATGTCCAAAGTTAAAAAGAAGAGAAGAAAAAAAAGTTGTATCTGTTGAATCTGAGTCAAAAGATCAAGATGCACCTGTGTTTATGGCTCAACTGATGAAAATCCTTCAACCGCTTCTCAAAGGGGTATCCTCCTCAACCGAAGCCTCAACTGGAGCGGCAGTTGCATCTTTCTCCAGTCCAGGTAACTTTTCTTGGCTTTTAGATTCTGGTGCTTCTTTTCATATGACCCCAAATGTTAATAGTCTATTCGAATGTCTTAAAAATAACTCAAGTGTGTCAAAGGTTTTTACAGTCGATGGCACATCTCTTGAAGTAAAAGGAATATGATGTTTTGAAAATCTTCAAAAATCCAAAAGATTTTTTATCCCAGAAGTTAGATATATCCCTAAACTTAATTTGAATCTCTTATCTGTCTCACAAATATCTGATTATGGATGTAATATCTCCTTCTCTTCTCATGGTTGCTGGGTACAAGATCGCCAGTCAGGGAAGCTGATTGGGGAAGGCCATAGAGAAGGAGGACTTTATTACATGGACTTTTTGGAATTACCCAAGAATGCATTTTGTTATAATATTCAGAAATTAGAATTGGATTTATGGCACAAAAGGCTTGGCCATCCTCATATGTCTAAAATTCAATATTTTCCAAGTTTGGAAAAATTTTGTAATTCTGAAAATTTTTCTTGTAAAGACTGCATTCTTGGCAAAATGAAAAGGTTACCATTTCTTAGTAGAACTTTTGTTTCCTCACGACCACTTGAGTTAATACATTCGGATGTTTGGGGCCCCGCACCAGTTATTTCCAAAGGTGGTTATACATATTATGTCATTTTTGTTGATGACTTTTCTAGACATACTTGGATTTTTTTTCTTAAACATAAATCTGATGTCTTTGCTAACTTCCAAATATTTCATAAAATGGTTAAAAATAAGTTTCAAAATGATATTTCTGTTTTTCGCACTGATTCAGGGGGAGAATTTATGTCCAACGAATTCAAAGACTATCTCAATTTACATGGTATTACACATCAAAGATCATGTCCACACACTCCACAACAGAATGGCCTAACCGAACGCAAACATCGGCACATTATGGAAACTACTAGGACATTGCTAATTGCAAATCAAGTTCCAAAAAGTTTTTGGGCTGAAGCGGTCCTAACTGCCACCTACCTCATTAATAGGATGCCATCTTCCTCATTAAAGAATACAACTCCAATAGAAAAGCTTGTTAATTTAACTCCAGATTATTCTAGATTAAGAGTCTTTGGATGCAAATGTTTTGTTTTCACCAACAGAAATGACAAACTCTTTCCTCGTGCAATCCCATGTGCCTTTTTAGGATATGCTGATAATAAAAAAGGCTACAGGTGTTTCGATTTTCAAAATGACAAATTATATGTGTCAAGAAATGTATCTTTTTTGGAAAAAGAAAGCTTCTTTGAATTTGAAAAATCCAAGGATGTCACTGAATACTCGTTTTTAATTGATCCAACTTCAAAATCCAATGAATGTGATGTTGGATGTGACCTTGACAATGATTAAAGTCCTATTGTTGTTGAAAATGATGATAATGAAGAGCAAATCCATAGGGATGTTAGTCTACAATATTCAAGACGTAGAGAGCAAAATCTTCCATGTGCATTACAAAAATACTCTGAAGTCTCACCTAGAAGAACGTCTAGAATCTCTGAACCTCCAGAAAAATTTGTGTCTTATGAATCTTTTTCACCCACGTATAGGGCCGCCATTACATTAATACAATCATATGTTGAACCATCATCCTATTCTCAAGCAAAAAATCATATAGAATGGATATAAGCCATGAAAATAGAATTGGATGCACTAGAAAAGGCCAATACTTGGACGATACAAGATATCCCTCCGGGTAAGAAACCTATAGGTTGTAGGTGGGTATACAAAGTCAAAACCAAAAGTGATGGGACCCTGGAAAGATATAAGGCCCGTTTAGTAGCAAAATGATATGCCCAAGAGTATGACATCGATTATGAAGAAACATTTGCTCCTGTGGCCCGTATGACCACTGTTAGAACTTTAATAGCCTTGGCCTCCATTAGAACATGACCTATCTTTCAATTAGATGTCAAAAATGCTTTTCTGAATGAGAATCTCGTTGAAGAAGTATACATGGAAGCCCCACCTGGTATTAGTATCCCTAAGGGTAAAGCTCTTCGTCTAGAAAAAACTCTTTATGGTCTTAAACAGGCTCCAAAAGCCTGGTATGACAGATTTAGTCATGTTATGCTTGATATTGGTTTTCAACCTTGTTTAACTGACACTGCTTTGTTTGTTAAGAAATCTGATGCAGGCATCATTATTCTTCTTCTCTATGTGGACGATATGTGAAAAGAAGTGTTTTCTCGGTTACGGGTCATGGATCTGCAGATCCAGGACCCGTGACATCCACTTCTTCATTAATGGCATTATGTAATATTGATTATTGTAATGAGGGGTATTTTAGTACCCTAAAATTTTGTAATCACTTGTTAATATGAAGGAATACACAGCAGCCGACCCTATTGCTGAAGGGGTATCGGTTTCTCCCAACTTCTCTCTCCCTTTCTCTCTCTCTCTCTCTCTGTTTTTCAGATCTCACGCGTGGAAGGACCTGGAGATTCAAAATCTAACAATATGATCATCACCGGAGGCGACAAACAGGGAGTTGCAAATATCAAATCTCTTCTTAAAACTCACTTTGAAATGACTGACTTAGGTTTATTAAGATATTTTTTAGGCATTGAAGTTGCTTATTCCCCTCGGGGGTATTTGATATCTCAATCTAAATTTGCTCTTGATATCGTTTCCAGGTCTGGAATTACAGATGATAAGAAAGTAGACACTTCAGAAGTTGTCAATGTTAAAATGAAAATTGATGATGGAGAACTTCTTGATGATCATACTCCTTATAGACAGCTTGTTGGAGCTCTTTTTTATCTTTCCATTACTAGGCCAGATATAACTCATGCGGTTCATACAGTCAGTTAGTTTCAGCATGCTCCCACCTCCGTGCACATGGGAGCGATTTTGCGTATTATTAGATACTTAAAATCCTCTCTTTCACGAGGACTCTTCTTGTCTGCTTCATCTTCATTAAATTTAATTGCATATACTGATGCTGACTGGGGAGGTGATCCCAATAATAGACACTCAACTACTGGTTTTTGTGTGTTCCTAGGTGAAACCTTAATTTCGTGGAGGTGCAAGAAGTAGCAAAAAGTCTCTCTTTCCTCCACCGAAGCTGAATACAGAGCCATGGCAACCACCACTATGGAGGTTGTTTGGCTCAGACGATTGCTAGCGGATATGGGAGCTAAAGCAACGCAAGCTTCAAAGATGTGCTGTGACAACAAAAGTGCGATCTACATTGCAAGCAACCAGACATTCCATGAGCGCACTAAACACATTGAGATGGACTGTCACTATGTCAGAGAGGAATACTTACATGGAACCATTGATCTGCCATATGTTACATCAGAATATCAATTAGCAGACTTCTTCACCAAGCCTCTCGCTGCTCCCAGATTTCACTTCCTCTTAGACAAACTTTCGCTCATTGTACCGTAAGTTTGAGGGGGAGTGTTAAAATGTAAACTGTAATATATATATTATTTAATATTATTATATTTTCTTTTTCTATTTTTCTTTATTTTCTTTTTTAGCATCTAGTTCAATAGAAACTAGATATTTGATCCAGTCAAGTTCCTGTTGGAACTTGACTGTGTAAATAGCTGTTGGACTGTAGTCCAACAGCTATAATAAATGCCGTTGGACTATAGTCCAACAGCTATAATAATAAATGCTGTTGGACTGTAGTCCAACAGCTATATTAAGAGACGTCGGAATCCAACGTCTCTTTTGGAGAGCTCAAAATAAGCTCTCCTCTCTCTTCCACTTTTTTGTATATATAGGGGTGAACCCCTTCAATGTATATAACCATGCTTCTCAAGCATTTTGTTCATGAATAAAGTATTATTTATTTTTCAAGTGTTCTTCCTTTTATACCCTTTCAAGGGTCATGCTTGTAGTGTCTCCAATAGACACTCGTTTGTGAGTTATTTGTGCATTTGTTGAAGACCGCCATTTCATTACAATATATACATATATATTCATATATATATGTATGTATATTTTATTTATAATGATATAATAGGTAATACCCTCTAGGGGTATTTTCATCATTTTACAACATTGTAATAGGTTGTGCCCATTTGGGGTACTTTAGTTCTTTTACTTTATTTTGTTCTTTTTATCTTTTTCTGTTTTTATATGGACTATTTAGTCAAAGACCAGATAGAGCTATTGGGTTTGTTTTAGACTAGTTAACGTAGAGTTGACTTGTCAATATAGCTGTTGGAAGAGTCCAACAACTATATTTATAGCTGTTGGAAGAGTCCAACAATTCTATTTGAGACTACCTCTTGTGTATAAATAGGGATAACATAGAGTTGACTTGTCAATATAGCTGTTGGAAGAGTCCAACAACTATATTTATAGCTGTTGGAAGAGTCCAACAATTCTATTTGAGACTACCTCTTGTGTATAAATAGGGATGAACCTCCCTCTTGTTCTCTAATGCTTTTCTAAAACATTCTAACTTATTTTGTGAGTATATTATGAATAACATGTTATTTATTTTATTCTTACTTTTGTGCTTTAATACATGGTATTGCCCTTAGTGGCTGTTTGTATTGCCTATGTTGGCACCTTGTATTATCCCATGGTGGACTTGTGCATGTGCACATTGTCTTTGTGTTATCGTAAGCCCTTTGTGGTTCTTGCTTTTGTTTTTGTGCATATTTCATGACACCTCATGGTTATCTCTTGTCACAGACTAAATACTCAGCTGAGATAACAATTCGATCAAAAATTACTGATGAAAAGAGGGTTGATACTCTAGAGGTCAAAAATGCAAAATTGAAAAAATATTTTGGAGAACGTTTGAAGGATACAACCCCATACAGACAAATGATTGGAGCTTTAACATGTCTTTCTATTACTAGACATGATATTGCCCACACAATTCATTATGTTAGTCAATTCCAACATTCTTCCACTACAATACATTTGAGGATTATTAAATACATTAAGAATACTATTAATCATGGATTATTCTTATCATCTTTCTCCATATTGGAAGTAGTTGCTTTTCAAACTCTGATTTGAGAGGGAATGCAAATAACCATCGCTCAACCACATGTTTTTATGTCTTTGTAGGTGTCTCCTTAATATCGTGAAAATGTAAGAAATAACAAAATGTGTCCTCATCTTCTACAGAAGCAGAGTACTGGGATATGACAACTACTACTTCTGAGCTGGTGTGGTTGAGGCAACTCTTAGAAGACTTGGGAGTTCACATAAAGGAACCCTCAAGATTATGCTTTGATAACAAAAGTGCAGTTTACATCGCGAGCAATTGTACATTCCATAAGACTGTTAAGATATGCATATCTATTTGTACATATATATGATATAAATAAATAAATAAATATATATTATATATATGTTTTATTCATTGTAATAGACAAATACCCATTAGGGGTATTTTCATCCTTTCACAAGTCATGTAATAGGTTGTGCCCATTCGGGGCAGAACAGTCTTTTTTTATCTTTTTTGTACAAACTTGGAATTTCATTATTCTTTATGGGCACTACTGTAAAGAGTCCATAGAGTCATTGGACCTCCCCAACGGCTCCTATTTTCACTGTCACATATTAGTGTTTGCTGCAACACTGAATATACGGTTGTATTGGAGCAAATTGCATCCATCCGTAAAACACACTTAGTTCCATAATTGTTGGATGTCCATTTAATAATAGAAAATGTTTCAGATTGATTAAACAGCATTCTCTTCTCTCCAATTTTTTTTTCTTTTTTTGCTATAATAAGTTTAGCAACTTTGATTCTCACATGCTTTATTGTTTGAGGAAACATTTTTTTTACTCATTTTCTTTATATATTTTGTGTTGCTGGTTTTGCCAGAAACAGGCAATCTTAAACTTGATACCACAGAAATGCTTGATTTAGTTCATTGAGCCCAATCTGACTCAAGCTTGTTCTCATTGAGCCAGTGTTTTATTCTAGTGAGTTTTCTGCTTGTGTCATGCACACCTGGGGGTGTGATGACTAGAAAGAATGTCTTGGACATGCAGACAGGTGTTTTTTGTTTTAGAAAGTATAACTGGCATTTTTGCTATAGTATGTTGACACTAACTCGTTCACATTCTTCAGGTTGATATAGCATATGCACCATTTCTTGAAAGGTTTAATCTAGTATTCTCTAATATAAAGGATTACAATATCACTGAAGGAAGGCCTAAGCTGGCATTATGGATCGAGGTATGGAAGTGCAATAAATCCTGAAGTGGTTCTTTATGTTTTAACTTTTTATATCACTTTCGTGACATATACTTTGGTTGCTGCCCTTCATACACTTTAGTTTTCTCAAGTGAGTGATCTTTGTGCTTCCTTTTTTTTGTTTTTTTTCTTTCATGGAATATCTGTACTTTCTAGGTTGTCTGCTTAAATTGTTGATCTAGCTGTAGCATCTAGAGTGGAAGCACAAGGTTTTGCTTCTGAGAACGAGTTCAGCTGTTTCTCATTTCTTTTTCCTCTTCTTTCAAAGCTTTTCCCGATCAGACTCAGGGCACTTAAGGGTTGTTTCTCAGAAGCAAATCAGCTTCCGAAAAATGTATTTTGTTAAAATGGAAGTACATATCAACTCTCTCACTCTCTCTCTCTCTCACACACACACTCACACACATGCACCAGTGTGTAGGAAGGCTCATACACTGCCAGTTTCTGTCCATGGCAAGTCTGGAAACTGGTGTGGTTGGTTCTGTCTCAGGAGGGCCTTTTCCTTCTACCAGTATCAAGCCTTGTTGTGGCCAAGAACCATTAGAAACATTTCCTTTTCTGGATGTGGTATTAGACACAGTTTTTAGTGATCAACTTCCTCCTGCACCATTCACGCACTGTATTGGCCAGTAACTGACAGGATGGCAAAGTTGGCAGTATCCATCATTGTCCTGCCAATTTATTTCCAACCTACTGTTGAATGCACCACACACAAATCTGTCTTTTTTGTCGAGTGATCCAAACATGCTAAATGGGTTTTTCAGGCAATTTTTTGTTTTATTTTTAAATTCTGACCATATAGATGTGATCTACATACTTGATTTTGCAGGGATCAGCTCTTGGAGCATTTGATTCCGACACATGGGTGGGTTTTTATAAGGTTAAAAAAATCAACTGTCCAAAATCTTTTTAAATTTTCAAGGGTTCAAATATCATTTTTTTCATCGAAAACACACGATCCAGGTGTTGATTCCTAGTACATCGACCATGCCGAACACATCTATGGGTTCAGAATCACGAAAAAACTATGGTACCCAGACACTCCATTTTGCTCTCAGTACCCTTATCAGCACAAGTATCCCCGTGTCGACATGCGTCGACACAAGTATCCCCGTTTCGACACGCGTCGAACAAGTATCCCCGTATTGACACGCATCAACACAAGTATCCCTGTGTCGACACACGTCGACTGTAATTACGTGTATTTTCACACTTAGTTAAATTTGATATTTTAAAAAATTTGGCATAGAAGAAAAATCATTTGAACCTCGATATTAGACCGATGCTTTTGAGTCTAGGCATGGACCAGGTCTTATTAACTAGGTCTAAACGAGCCATTTAAAATGTAGGAAAAAGTTTTATTTTCAACCTTTAAATTCAAGCAAAATTTGAGCGAAATTCAGGTTATTTTCGAGCGAATTTCGGAAGCGAAATTCGAGTTATATATCGTTGGATGCGTCTCGAAATTCTGAGCGTAACAATATTTTATTTTCCTTGATTCGGGCTATGGTTGGTCCCCAAAAAACACATTTTTAAAAAATTGAGCAGTTTGTCAGTTCGAATTCGGACTTGGATCAGACCGGATCTAATGGATTTAATCCAAATTAATATGGATTTGGACTCTATACAAGACCCATATTAATCTGGATTTGATCCAGCTCAAGACCCATTTGGATTTTTGAGATGGATTTGGATCTTGGACCTGGATCTAGATCCAGATCTAAATCCAAATCCATGCCCAATGATTTTTTCCAACTTTAAATTCATTAGAAACTTTTAAATTGAAGTTAATTAATGTTAAGAAGCCTCCCAAGTTAATTTGATAATTTTTGGAAGCTTCTGGAAATTTATTAATTATTTAATATTAAATAAATAAATAATTAATTAATTCAATGTAATTCTGATAATTTAATTTGATAATTGTTTAGGACTCTAAGTAGAGCCCTTAAACCCATATAAAATCACTTTAGAAGTGTTCTAGTTTAATAGTATGATTTTTGAAAGCTTCTAGGTATTTATTTATTAATAATAAATAAATAAATAATTAATTTTAATTAATTTTGAGATTTATTTTTAGGGAGTTTAGGACTCTTTATAGAGCACTTGTTCATGCCTTAGAAGCTTTAAGAAAGATTTAAAAAAAAAATACTCAAATTTGAAAAGTCACACTTGGAGAGTTTCAAATTTTTTGGAACTCTAAGAGAGAAGAGAGTGCAGCCCATATAGAGCTCTATAAATAGATAAAAAAAAGAGGAAGAAAGAGAAAGAGAAGGAAAAAGAGAGGAAGAGAGAGAAAAAGAGAGAAAGAGAGAGAAGGAGAGGAAAAGAGAGGAAGAGGAAGAAGGAGGTTCCCTCTTCGATCATCCATAGTTTTTCACCATTGTTTTTGTTTTTTTTTTCCAATCTACGGTAAAGATACGGGTTCCTCTCTTGATTCGAATGAGAAAAAGAGCATGAATTTGTATTTCATGCAATGTTTTGGTAAAAATACATGGGAAAAGAGTAAATCTAGATATTTACTCTAATAAGAGTTTGATTTCTATCTTTTTTGTAACTTGTTTATGGGAAAAATTCATATTTACTTGTAATTGTGGATCCCCGAATCGGGACAAATTTGCCATGTTTGAAGTATGTGCAAATCTGGCCCATATTTAGGGCATGTTAAATCTTGATTAGGAGATGCAAAAATAAGCATAAGCATGTATACCTAATTGAATGTCTACATGAGCATGGTTTATTGGGTTATGGATTTACGCAAATCTGAATGTATTCTCGATTGTGAATAAGTATACTTGAAGAATGAGTTTATTTCTATCTACAAATCGGTGTGAACATGTATATCCATGCATACATGATAGATGAAAAATTGCATATGCAAGCCGTCTGGATTTGACTACGCATATACATGCATCATCAAACCTAAATACATGCGTTTTTGTAGGTGCATAATAATATTGTTTTTACCTATCATTATGTTGGCCTGGGTGGCTGCCTAGCCGAGCCCACTCAGCTGGGCGAAAGCCCAGTCCCCGTCATGCTCAGCCAGTCGGTTGGGCAAGGAGGCAAGTCTGGCCGCACATGATAGGTGTGGACAGACTATACCGGGCCCAGCCAATTGGCTTGGCAGGTGTGTCTTTCAAAAAAAAAAAAAAAAAAAATATATATATATATATATATATATATATATATATATATATATATATATATATATATATATATATATATATATATATATATATATAAGTTTTTTTTTGGGGGGTTTGGCTGTGAGACCAGCCACAATCTTTTTTTTTCGCTGGCTTGTATTGCCAGGCCCTGCCCGGTTCGACAGTGGTCTGTTCGGGCTAAACCGGACCTGGCCTGGTGCTGCTGGGCAGTCTGGCAGCCCGGCCGAGTGACTCGGCTGGGCAGGCTGGGCCCCAGCAGGCCCAGTCCAGCCACTCGGCTGGACTAGTGCAACCTAGACTACATGAAATCTCTTATAATATATATATATATATATATATATATATATATATATATATATATATATATATATATATATATTCTCAGATTTGGTGCTTGACCAAACTCTCTCTCTCTCTCTCTCAATATATATATATATATATATATATATATATATATATATATATAAAGATGGGATGTCCAAACCTAGAGGCAATTGCTGGACGTCATTTGCCTCCAAGTCTTCTTCCTTTCTCTCTAAATCTTGCTTTTTCAAATCTGAGTGTATTCTTGCAGGGCACGTTATCAAGGCAGATTTCACACTAACAGATACCGTTAATTGTAACAATTAGATGCAAATGTGATATTTTTGCTATAAAAATTGGAAATGCTGTGCTGAAAGCAAACAACTCGATGAATGTAAAGTTGTAAACTTGCAAGAAAGAAAATGCACTCCTAGTGCAGATTCATTTAGAATCTTAGATTAACCTTTTTTTCTAAATGCTTCTCATGGTAATCATAATCCACGTTGAGTTATTTGGAAAGACTTCTAACTGATCTTTTAATGCTTGGAGAGGAGAGCTGCTCATTGATTTTGATTTCCGGGGCTCCATTAAATTGATCATTGGGAAGCTGCTATTTAGAGTTCTCCTGAGAGTTATGCCAATTTTACATTTCCTGTTGGATTGGGATTGCAGTGACTAGAGCGTTGGCATATCTTTTCATTTCGGCATTGCTGAGTGACATCGTAAGTCATATTTTCTAGTGAACTGGTAAGGTCTGCCTGGCCCAACTAAACAAATAAAGAGGTGGGCCACAAGAAAAACAAAGGAGAAAACTTTCTTATAATCAGCATTTCTTTATATTGATAATCTGATTGCTGGTTATTGCTAACAACTCGGAAGATCATGGTATTCAAAAAATAGCCTATAAAAAATAGTTCACAAACTTCACATCAGGATTTTCTAGATTTTGTTCACATACTTTAGCCATTGTGCACTTGCATGAGAAAATCCTCTCCTTTAGTACTTTTCTTCAGTATTTTGATGTCTTCTTAAGAAGCTACAGGCAACCACAAGAATTAAATTATCTTTTTCCTATTTCTCATGCCACTAAAAATGCATATTATATTTCATGCTTGTGTAGTATGTGATATTGTTGCATACATGATTATGAAAATTTAATTGCATTTCACATATGGACAACTAGAATCAGTTTCAGTGACACGAAGCTCTGTCATGTATCCTCCTAACATGTCACCAAAAACACAATCTGTGTTTTGCACATATAAATTTTCAGCAGTTATGATTTAAATCTTCATCTCACACATGCTTCCTTCTAATCCTCTGAGCAGATGCACTTATGTTTGGTATCTAACTTCCTATGCTCTCACTCTATTCTGTAAAATTGGTTGAAGATCAACTGTGCTGTTTGCTTTTTTTTTTTTCTTCTCAATTCTATATTATGAGTGAAATATTTGGAGCAGGAGGTGAACAAGATCGATGGCTACAAACAAACCAAACAGGACCCACAAGAACTACTCCATGTGTATAGAACTCGTTTTGGGGTAAGCCTCATACTTCAAGACCATTTATATTGTATCATAATTGCTCTCTCTCTCTCTCTATCTCTGTGGCAAAGATCGAGAAGAGGCATGCTAGTGACAATCTCTTGCTTGTGTGTGTGTGCAGGCAAAATGAGCTTCCATTTTGGATGTTGGTCTCCTTCCGAAAGAGAAGCTTTATCAATGAAAGAGAGATTATATGGAGCTTGAATATCTATATTCCTTGTCTTTCCTAGATTTTCAGGTTATGTTTTCTGTTTGATGTCTTGGTGGTGTTGTCCATGTCATGATTATTGGACTTAAATAAAAGTAGTGAACCTTTTCTTCCCTAAATCTGTTTTGCTTACTGATCAATAATCTTGTCAGGGATAGTTTTAGCCACATGATTTGGTGAGTTTGTAAAATTTATTTGAGGATGCCAATAGCCAATCCATGAATACGACCCTGAGAGCCACCAAGAACTTATTAGCTGAATATAATGAATAATGGATGGTGCACTTGGAACTATACAGCGAGGACTGACTAATTTGTTTGATTTAGTTCCTCGTTTTAGTTATTTCGTTATTCTTATCTTTGGTATGAGAACCTATTGCTTAGAAGGAAGAACCATCTTAACATGTTCCATTGATAACAAATGCCTAAAATTCTCAACATGCAAGATGGTCAAAAGGGCATGCCTTGCCAACGGGGGCTCCACTTGTCTGGTAGGAGCAGCTAGTGCATGTCACCTAGTGTTGAGACGTTGCAGGTTCAAAACCCAATGATATAATTGTATAACTGGTAGGGGTGTGCCTAGCCCCAGCTTGCCTTTCAAAATAAAAAAAGGTCATGACTTTATATCTGATAGTTCAAGTCAAACTATAGGTTGTTTTTCATGATGTAATGATACCATTTTAGGTTGATTTTCATGATGTAACGGTATCATTCCTTTTGAGAGCCTATTATAGAGGATCCTTTCTCCACCTTAGGCTAAAGTCATTTGGGGCTTAGCGCTTACTATTGTAAAGGATCTTTCTCCACCTTAGCCCTCCACTTTAATACTAAAAACTGTAATGAAACAAGCGGAAATACAAGTAGCAAATCCACAAAGAGATTACAACAAACAGAGATTACCCAAGCAATAGTCCACTATGGGACAATACAACATTCAAATGAGAACAATCACCAGAGCACAATATGTGCATACAAAAGGCACACACAACACAAAAATATAGATCTTCACTTTTGAAAATGCTTAGAAAACATTACTACTACAAGGGAGGCAGTGTGTCCAACTGACCATTGGACCAGCCCCAACGGTTAGTTGGACCAGCTCCATGAACCAGTTCCAACAGCTATGTTCTTTAGAAAAACAAGAATAAAAAGAAACAAAAAAGTAAAGTGAAAAAGATGAGTTGGTATCTAGTGGGCTGACACTTATTACATATGTGAAATGCTTGAAATACTTCTGATGGGTATATATATATATCTTAACACTCTTCGTCAAACTTATAGTGTGATACCAAAAGTTTGCTAAGAAGAGACAAAAAATGAGGTGAAGGCAAGGCCTTAGTGAAAAAATTTGTCAGCCGACATTTTGAAGTCATATAAGACAACTCAATAGTTCCTCTTAATTATTCCTGTCGGACCTGATGATAATCCATCTCTATGCTTGGTTCGTTCATGAAAGGTGTGGTTGCTTGGAATGTAAATAGCACTCTTAGGGCATATTTGGTTGCTCCAATCACCTCAACCAAACATAAAAAAATAAGAGTCACTTTCTAATTTGTGTGAAATTCAGAATCATATGAGACCCCATATGATTCTATACCAACGAGTCTTCCTCTTCGGTTGCTTGCCTGGTGCCTTGCCGCATCATCTTGTGTGCTTGCTTATTTGCTTCCAGGTTGCTTATGCTCATTAGTGATTTCCTACCACACTGCTTGCCTTTGTGGCTTTGTGTGCAACCATCCCTCCCAAATTATTGCTTGCCCACGAGCTTCTAGCCTCATTGGGCCTCCCAAGCGTTGTGAGCACTGATTGGGCATCCGTTCTTACATGGTGGCCCTCAATAGCTGCCTCTCAAGTGTTGTGAGCACCGAATGGCATCCGTTCCTACACAGTGACCCTTAATGCTGCCTTCTAAGTGCTGTGAGCATTGATTGAGCATCCACTCCTATGCGGTGGCCTTAAAGAGTTGTTGCCCATACTTCACTTTCACTCCTCTGTGTCGTCTCTTAATGCACTGCCTCGCATTGCTTCAGCATGTCACTTCTGCTCTACAGGCTTGCCTAGTTTGCATCCTAGGCACCACACGGTCCTTGGCAAAAAGATCGTGACAAATCACATTGATTCTGAATCATTCTTTAAAGGAGCAACCAAACATGTCCTTATTGTTACAACATATCTTCAAAGGACTAGAGATGACTAAGCCCATATCTTTGAGAAGACTTCGTAACTGAATAATTTCTATAGTTGTGATTGCCATTGCTTAATATTCAGCTTTGGTAGATGACAGAGAGATCTTATGCTGCTTCTTACACTTTTAAGATATGAGTATCTTAAAAACACATATAAACCAGTAGTTGAGACTCTATCATTAGGATTACCTTTCTAGTCTGCATCAGTATAAAAAATTAAATCTAAAGAAGAAGTGAATGATAAAAATAGTCCTTTGGTTTTAGAATTCTTGATATATCTGACAATTCGCAGAACAACACTCATATGCACCGTAGAGGGTGCATGTTGAAACTGACTGCCTGAGTCTACTGCATGGACAATGTCTGGTCTTGTGATGAATAAGTAGATCGAGGATCCAACTAGTTACTGATATGGAGTTGGATCTTCAAGAGGAGTTCCATCCTTTAATCTTAGTTTTGCGTTTACAACTTTTGGCATGTCAACCTTCTTATCATCAGAAATTCTAGATTTGACAATAATATCTGCAGTCAACTTATTTGAGACAATATATATCCTCTAGGTGAGTAGGCCACTTCAATACCTAAAAAATATTTTAGAAAACTAATGTCACACATATCAAAATATTTTTTAATAATATTTTTAATGTCACTAATTTCCTTTTTGTCACTTAATGCGATGATCATATCATCAACATATAACAAAAATATGTCAATAATTGTACTTATATCTTTAACAAAAAGAGCACTATCAGTATAACATGACTATATCCCAAGTTTAACGTAACATTGTTAAACCTATCATACGAAGCTTTGAAAGCTTGCTTAAATCCATAC
Organism: Nuphar pumila; assembly: GCF_984573655.1. Classification (NCBI taxonomy): domain Eukaryota; kingdom Viridiplantae; phylum Streptophyta; class Magnoliopsida; order Nymphaeales; family Nymphaeaceae; genus Nuphar; species Nuphar pumila. The sequence continues at coordinate 95,068,040 of NC_143260.1, read as the reverse complement.
AAAGCTTTATTTAACCAAAGAACTTTTTCTCTCTCAACATCAAGACCGAGAGAAGGATCCATGTACATATTTCATTTAAGTCACCATTCAAAAATATATTTTTAACATCAAGCTGGTAAATAGGCCATTTTATAATGGATGCTAAGGCAACAAGTGTTCTAACACTAGTCATACAAGCTACGGGAGTAAAGGTCTCTTCATAGTCTATCTTGTATTCTTAGGAATAACCTTTGGTCGCTAACCTAGCCTTCTATCTTTCTAATGATCCATCCCCTTTGGTTTTGACTTTGTATACCCACCTATATTCTATAGTTTTTTTTCCTATAGGTAATGGTTGGATTTCTCATGTCTTGGCTTTCTTAAATGCCCCTAACTTTAGATTCATGACATCAATCCATTTAAAAATTTCTTTATCCTCTTTGTAGGTTGAGGGTTCATAGGAGGAGTGGATAGGCATAAGACAAGCTCTATATCTAGGTGAAAAATTTTCATATGACATACATCTTTCATAATGTCTAAATGTTCTCCTAGATTTTTTAGTTCTAGTTTGTCCTAGATTTTGGTTTTAAGAATACTTATCTAATGCATAGGGAGGGTATTCAACAATTATTCTAGAATAACTTTGAATATCTTGATTTTGGGTATCTTCTATAGAAACCCCAGTCATTAACATCCATATCATCAAGATCATTATCAATATGAATAACTTCATCAAAAGCTTTGTTTGTTTGACAACAAATCAAATAAAAATGAATACTCAAGATCATCCTTAGGCTTATCAAAATCTTTTTCATTTCCGAGAAAGTTAACATTTTTTGAAACATATAGTTTGCCATTTTTCTTATCACAGCATATGTACCCTTTTTTTTTATTTGCATAACCAATAAACACATATTTGATGGCTTTAGGAGATAATTTGTCTCTTTTTTCTATAAGTACGACTCAATTACATCAAAAAATTCTTAGAAGTTTTTAATCTAGAGACGTTTGATAAAGTTTTTCAATAGAAAAAATGTTTTATAAAGAGGATGAAGGCATTCGATTGATAAGATATACCACGGTTAAGGCACTTTTAGCCCAAAAATTTTGTGAAACATTTTTATAGGTAAGCAAAGTTCTCATAGTTCCAATGATACAACGATACTTTCTTTCCGCCAAACCATTTTGTTGAGGGGTATTTGAACAATATTTTTTTATGTGAAATCTCACTTTCTTTCAAATAATTTTTTAAATCTTCGGGCAAATATTTTTTCCCCTGAATCTGGTAGAAAAATGATAATATTTGAAATTGATTTTGCACAATTTTGTAAAATTCTTTAAAACAAGAGAATACATTGGATTTTTACTTAAAAAAATAGATCCAAGTATACCTAGTATAATCATCAATGAATACAACATAATATGAGAGCTCTCCTTTTGACATGACTAGAGTCGATGCCCATGTATCCGAATGCACAAGTTCAAAAGGTTTGGTTAAGATAAAAGTTCTAAGGCCAAAAATATTTTTCTTTATTTTTTCAAGAATACATTCATTACATGCAAACTCTTTGGAAAAAGAGTTTTTCAAAAAAGCGATACATTAGAATGTCCTAATCTTTGATGCCACACAAAAATATCTTTTTCGTTAACAAAATTACAAAATGATTCTTTATGAAGATGATCAAAGTCCATGTAGCAAAGGTTTTCTCTCCTATGTCCATCCCCAATCAGCTTCCTTGATTGGCGATCTTATACCCAATTTTTTTTTTGATGAAAAAGAAATTGCATACCCATAATCTAAAATTTAAGAAACATAATAAATTTAAATTGAGTTTTGGAACAACTCTTAACTTTAGGTATTTGATTTTTTTTTGAAATATTTAAAAATTTTCTAATACTTTTGATTTCTAAATTAGTTTCATCAGCCGTATAAACACAAGAATCATAAAAGAATTTAGTGCAATCAAATACTAGAGATTCTATAGGAGTCATACGAAAGGAGGCACCAGAATCAAGAATCCAAAAAAGCATACCTGAAGGAGAGAAAGTAGATACAACGACACTGGAAGTAGAAGTGAAGGAGTTCTTAAGGAATAGTTGAAATGCTTCCATTAGATGTTTAATAGAATCCTTAAGTTCTCTTTCTTTCATGTTACCTTCACCACATTTTTTTGGCGGTGTTTCTTCAACGATTGCTATCTTTCTTTTGAGCTAGGGACAATCTGATCTAACGTGTCTTGCTTCTTGGCAATTATGACAAATAACTCCTCTTCTTCCTCCATGGTTATATGTTCCTCCTCTATTATTTTTTCAAAATTGAGGAGGTTTATATGCTTTGTCATTGTTACCCAGTCTTAGCACGGTAAGAAGCTCCTCACTTTCCTTAGTCATGCCAAGTCAGGTATCGGCTTAGTATATCTCTCTAAGAGCATCATCAATAGAGATAGTTTCGGTTCTATGTAAGATATTAGACCTAACTTGCTCAAACTCGAGTCTTAACCCGAATAAGAAAACAAATGCTCTTTCTTGAGTTGCTTTTGCTTCATTTCAATAGCGAGACCATCCCACTTGGGCTCTAGTAATGCTAACTGCATAATAATCTCTCACACTCTTGTCACCTTGTTTAATCATACAAATTTTTTCTTAAACAAAATGCTTTTGTGCCAAATCTTTTTGCACAAACATTTTCTTGAGAAAACTCCAAGCCTCATGTTTTTTTTAATATAACTATACTTGCCACAATTTTGAATTTCATACTATTAAGGAACCAAGAGAAAATTTATGCATTCTTGGCTTCCTGATTCTCTACTTTAATGAGATGATCCTTGAGTGCTTTCTCTTTTGCTTCTTCACCATCAATTTTGGTGAGAGAGAGTTGAGGTTCACATGAAGTATCACTCACATGTCCCAATAACTTCTTTTCCTTGATATGGTGCTTCATAGCGGTGGCCCACATCAAATAATTGGAGTCATTTAGCTTGAATGCAACCACCATCATAGATTTTTTTCATCCATTTTAATAGAAAAAAGTTAGAGAAGAAATCTTTCTTGCAATCACGATCTTTAGAGAAGAATTTGGAGAAGTCTCTTTCCTTATAATCACGATCTTTTAAGAAGTCTCATACAATCCCAAAAGTTGTAGACTCTAATACTATGTAATGAAACAAACAGAAATACAAGTAGAAAATCCACAAAGGGATTACAACAAACAAAAGAGATTACACAAGCAATAGTCCACTGTGAGACAATACAACATTCAAAAGAGAACAATCACCAAAGCACAATATGTGCATACAAAAGCCACAAAGGGCACACACACCACATAAAAATATAGATCTCCACTTATGAAAAATGCTTAGAAAGCATTACAAATACAAAGAAGGGTAGGCACTCCAAGACACAATAGGGGTTGGTCTAACGGTTAGTTGGACCAGCTTCAACAACTATATTCTTTACAAAAAGAAGAATAAAAAGAAACAAAAAAATAAAGTGAAAAAGATGAGTCAGTACCTAGTAGACTGACACCTATGTGAAAAAGATGAGTCGGTCCTTAGTGCACTGACACCTATTACATATGTAAAATGATTGAAATACCCCTGATTGGTATTTCAATTTACACACACACACACACACACACACACACACACACACACACACATATATATATATATATATATATATACATACATCTTAACAAAAACTTGCCAAGGCTTTACAACATTCATCAATCAATTCTAGGAGTTGAAGATTGAGTTCCCTTGTACTGTCTTATGAAATCTGGTTGTCATATGGATTGACTGATGAAAAGGGGATTTTATGGTGCTTGAGCATTTTTACCAGCAAGAACATCATATTCAATTTCGATCGAAGTGTTTTTTGCCTATGCTGATCCCAATCTGAGCTAGTGTTAAATTGATAATAGACATAGACCCATGATCAGATGAATCTTGGGGTAAAGTATGTGACTTGAATTGATGTTGGGGTAAAGTATGTGACTTGAATTCTAGTGAAGGTACATCAGATGCTGAGGACTACCTTGATGCTTTAGATCATGGTGTTTTATTTTAATTGTAACACCCCAAAATTTCAGAGATTTTTTTTTTTAAAACAGTAGAAACAACATTTTTCTTTGGGTTAAACATTCTGGGCGGGTTATAGTACAATCATTCATCATAACTAAATTAAAATGTGAATAACATAAGATTTAATTTAGTTCCAAAACATATCATAGTATTTTGATAACAATAATTATTTTTGCAAAACTATCTCTGAGAAAGAAAAAGATGGGCTCTCGACGCCGCCTAAGCATTCTGTATACGCTCCGTAGTTGCACATCGTAATATACCTGAAACCTCATAAAATGGGTTAGACTCATGAAAGCCTGGTAGAAAATAACATACTTGTATAATGCACAATATCAAAATGCATTCAAACATAAATATATCAATAATGTAATACACATCTTAGCTGACAATAACATAAAATCATCTTAACAATTAAAATAACATGTTAGTTTTATACACATCCATTCATGCTAAGATTTGCATCAATACAATAGATTATGCATATGCATGAACATTTACAAAATGTATGAACATATACAAAATGCATGAACTTACCATTCTAGTGCCGTGAGTCCTTCAGGCATGAATAAATTCTTATATTCAATTATTGTTTTCTTGCTTAAATGATGCATGTCATGTTCTATCTATATGTAATTCACATTCTTGTTTCACTTGCCAATATCTGTCTGTGGGAACAACATAGACTCTTCCAGTACGGAGATACGATCTAGGTTTGTTTTCAATCAATTATGTCTTATTAACATGCGTGAGACCCTATATGTGCATACTTTAGATAGAAAATATAATTTTATAAAGAGAGTTCACAACTCTTGCAATCCTGATATATCAGATTTTTCTCATGAGTCTTACCTATCACACAATGGATAAATCATGGTAGTTCCCTCAGTTACTGGTCCTATGGATGGGAAACAAAAGCAACATTCCATGTTAAGCCAAATATCCCACTTAATCATCAGTTCCATGCTTACTCTCTCAATAAACTCTAAGAGAATTAATTTTATTTTGATTTTTTAAATAACTATCTTGTTAATCGTGTTAATGCAAACATGGAACCACATTCAGGGTTCATATGCAACAATATTCATGACACTCTATGCATGATTTTGATTAGTCTATACCATAAAATCAATATGATAATGCAATCATTATGCATTTACACAGTCAAGGTAGGCTAATCATTCCTATTTATGCATGCCCAATTCCATCAATAATGAAATGCATTTAGTTAACATGCATCTTAGTCCAATATCTCATTTAAACATTCATAAATATGCTGCACAAAGTAAAATACAATCAGGCATCAACACATGTAATACTGTGCAGTTTAGATCTCTGTTAACCCGATTTTAAAAAACTCACCAAAACTCATATGAACAGAATTTAACTCTTAATATTTTATTGAAAATGCATCAACATCTTAGGAACATAGTCCCAGAAACAGAACTAAAAAATTCATTGTAATAAAATCAGAATTTTTTTGGGACTAAACCCTGTTTAGAAAAAATATCAGATAGATCCTGTCAATTGCAGAAATTTATCTCGGTTTGGGAAATTTCTCAAGATTTACAAAAAATCATTTTGACAAAACTCTTTTTATATAATATTCTTATACATGTTACCTTTCACCCAATTTTTTCATAATTTATTTTGATTTGTTTTGATTAAGGTTTTAGAGCTTTCGAAATCTTTGGTCAGAACAGTCCTGCTCACATGGCAGAAAACCTATTCTCTATTGTAATGAACGTTTCAGCCCCAAAACTAAACCAAATTGTAATGGTCTGACAGATTTCAACCCCAAAATACTAGATTTTTTTTCAAGTTTACAAAATGTTGATTTTATATATCTTTTTAAAATATAATAATGCAATGGTCTCATCAACGATCTCGTTCCAATTGTACCAAGTACTAGACAACTCACCTAAGTGCAAGCGCGTCTTAGTCTCTTAGTACTAGATCCAGTACGAAACCACCATTAATGAATCTGATTAAACCATTGTATTGCAGAAATTATTAAACCAAGTTTTTTATCATTAGCATTGCCTTAACCGAATTAAGCTCTAGCGAGTCAGCCTGTGCATGCACCAACATTTAATAGCTCCGTAGAACAAAGTTTGAACTTAAAACATCCATATGACAAATTCCTTATATTATTTTTTATATGAGTAAACACAGTGGAAAAATATTGATTTTGGAAATTAATTTCATAAACTATTTTTTTTGGTTAAATCTCCCAGACACATTACATTACAAGAATTACTACCATCACATATCCTGAATAGAAATTGACTAAGTATAAAACAATTATATTTCAGAATTGAACCAATAAATAAAATTTTTAATTAAATAGTCATTCAAATAATAAAAAAGTATTAAACTTTAAACAAAACAAGGAGTCACTAGGATCATAAAAAACATCAGTGTCCACAACCCCCTCCAACATCCTGCACTCGCTCGAGCCATCACATATCTCCTAAAAAACATTTTTATTTTGAAAGAATGAGACTTTGAAAAGTCCCAGTAAAATTCACACAATTAATGCAATATACAACACTTAAAACTTGCATGATATAAATATATTAAAATTTGCATAAACTATCAACAAGGCTGGTATGAGATTTTCACAAGTTATTCATGGATCCATAATTCATAAGCAAGTATGAAATAACAATCTTAAGAATTTATCATCCATTCTAGATGAGAACATGATATGTATCAATGAGCATGAATTCACAACTTTCAGAAACAAGAATAAAATGCAGCAAAGTAAAGTGAATAAGTATTTTATGTTTCATTTGATTGTCATGACCTATCTGGGTATGACGTAGGACCAACCTGAAATAGGTTGACTAACTTGGGTGTTTATTATGTTATGTATTTTATTTTTTTCGAGTAGCCCCCTGAGTCATTTCCCTAAAGGATGGAGCCCAAACCGTGAGAGGAAGCATGCTGCTTTAAGAGAATTCTACTCAAGAAAGTGGCGTTATGCTACACGGTAATCACAATCACTCACTTTTGCAAAAGTACATAGGGACATACCCACCTAGGATAAAAGTAGCAATCTTGGTCACCCTAAATTCTCTGGGCTGGAGGACCATCAAGGTATTGCCCCTTGCAGCTCAACAAATAAGGCCTAGAGAGTTCATACTACCTACCCTCTCTAAGGTATACCCGAACAATCTTTTTGGTTTAGTATACCTTGAAAAAGGCATACCCGAAAGGGCTCTCATAGGGTTAACTTAGAATTAGGTTATTGATAAAATAAATACAACTATCATTTAGGCTAGTGCATTGCCATCTCACTGTTCCCTTTTATGGAACCATAAATTATTTAATTTCATCAAGCACACCAAGTGCCAGTAAAACCCTATGGAATTTCTATTATCTTGCATGCATATTCAAATACCGCATATCAAAGCATAACATGCATTCTCACAATAAAGAATTATGTCAACATGCTGTTTAACAATTCTTTCATGCAATATCACAATATTTCAAATATTCAGGAATAAACATGCAATAATATCACATATACATCATTCTGCATTCGCACATATGGCCACTATGCAGCAACATTAACATGCTCATATTCATTTTTCACATGCTTTGTATTTATAACCATGCTCATAATCAATTTATCATAAAACCACATAATCAAGTTGTCATAATTGAACATATTCACAAATCTCAATCACAACATGTGTAAGAGCCTTTTTCCTCAGAAATAGAGCATCCCTACACCATAATTATAACTTGCCAAAAGCAATCAATCTCACCATTAACTCTATCACAAATATTTATATCAGATCTAATATGATTTAAAACTGAATTTATGAAAAGTTTAAAGAAAACATCAAAACATAATTAAAGTCATAAACCCAACTTTTCCAATAAGAGCTCCTATAAACCCTCACCGAGCAAATCGATATAACTCAAGTTAATATTTTGACCTTTCAATTCTCAAATCATATCAGACCTAAATGAAATATCTATGGTAGCATACCTATTAAAGAATTCACTATAACTGGCCCGTAACTAAAAAATCATAAGTCTTTTTCCTCGATTCAGGCCCCCATAAGCTCAAACCAGAAAGGCTCACATACTTCTAATTACGTTCAATTGTAATCATGCTTAAAAAAGATAAATACACATTACTTAACTCAATTCATATTGTACAAACTTGTAAACATTCATATCTCATTTAAGTATGTTATTAAAATCAATCAAAATAATTTATTTTAAGACAATAAAAATTGAGTCATGTCTTATGCATATAATTCACATAAACCTTCATTCAGATATTATCACGTCTCACACATTAATTTTGATGCAATAGGGTTAAAAACACTAATACTATACAATTCATGTCAGAAATATATTAAACCATAAGTCTCTAACAAGTTACTAATTAAACCCAAGCATAAGTCTCAAGGAAAATTTCGGATCTCTATCGACCTATTTTTATAAAATCTGTTAGGAATAACATAGCTCATATAAAATTATAGTATTTTTATTGCGGTTACCTACACTATCAAGAACACAACTCAATAGACAGATCTAAAAAATAATAAATATAGAAATAATTAAAAATCTTTTACGAAACCCTATTATGACAGAGTTTCGATTTAGAATATATAATCTACAAGATTTTTACCAGATTAAGGTATTTCTTGAAATTTATATAGAACGTTTTTGACAAAACCCTTTTTACACAGTCTTTTATTATATATTAATATTTACTCGAATTTTTTATAAAATATTTATAGTCATTTTTATAGGCGTTTACATCTTTTATCAAACGTTGGTTGAAACCCTCCTGTAACCAAAGCCAGAAACTAAGGCTCTGTTAAAACGGATATATCTTTATCAATACTGATTCAAAATGGATAAAAGTGTATTCTAAGTTTAAGATAAAGATGTGTAGATCATCATGGTGATTTTATTTAGATTTTTTGAGTTGATATTGATAAAGATATTAATTTATTTCTTAAACTGGTTGGGAATAATATATCAGATATCACAGATTTTGGTTTCTTAGAAAAGTTTTTTGTAAAAATCCTTTTTAAGATCATAAAACCTTTAGAATATTATTATTTTTGATTTGATCAGACTTAATATGAATTAATACATGAATAACACTATAAAAATCATGTTATATTTGAATCTAATGCAAAATAACAACGAAACTCTAATTATGCATGATTCTGAAAATCATTTTTATGAAAAAACTTGTTATTTATCTTTTTCAAATCCAAAAAATAATTTCTTTAACCAAGAAAACTTGGCTACGTAAATCTTACCTGTAAAACGATCGATATTTAAGGTAGAAAGAGGGAAATGAGTGATCCAACTTTTACTTCACCACCACCAACGAGCAAGTGCAGGTTTAATGACTGCACAAGACTTCTACAAACCTCTTAGACATTTTGGAGGAGGGAAAAAACCAAAAACAAAAAGGAAAAGAAACTGAGAGAAAGTGAGGGGCATGTAGGAGGGGGGGTGTTTATATCCCCTTTTCAACCCTAGGCTAGTTAAATTTGGACCCTCCCTCTCCAAAATCTTGTAGAGGGTGAGAGAAGTCTATTCTAGAAAACCTTAACTTCTAGACTCCTAATTCTTAACTACATTGATTTTATTTTTTTCAAAATTTTATTTTAGTGAGATAATTAAGTTTGACTTTTCAACATTTAATTCCAGCCATATAACTCATGTGGACTCTTCTAGAAGTGTGAGACATCTCCTTTATTTATAGCTTTAAAAATGTTTAATTTCAAAGTTTTAATTATCCTCTTTTTATTTTGTTTAATTATTATTATTATTATTTGAATTTAAAACTAACGGAGAATTTAATCCATATGAACTCTTGGATCCAAATGGGGATCCACATTGGACGTCCCATATGAGGGTCCAAAATATATCCATTAGATCTAAATAACATTTTGAATTGGATCCAGACCAAACTACACCCCAGATCCAACTTGGATCCAAAATCAAAGTTCAAGATCCAAACCACACCAAACTCATAAAATCTTCATAATTTATCTTTTTTGATTATTCTTGAAATATTATTCATATCTTGAGACAAAGATTCATAATTAATCGAAATAAAAAAAATCAAGAAACTCAAGGAAATCAAGAATATCACAAATTCAAAAATTTTAAGAAGATCAAGAAAATCAAGAATGCACAATTATAGTTATAATCACATCAATACTCCATCATATATTCATTTTAATTTATCAAGAAAATCTCGAGTTTTACACAAACGGAACGAAACAAGATTCTAAATTTAAGCCATGAATGTATAGAACACTATAATGTTTTTCTTTGTATTTATTGATCGCTTTTTCATAGAGATATCATCTTTTTCTGAAAATGATCGAAACAAAAAATGACGAACCAAGACTCAAAACAAAAAATGATGAACCAATATTCAAACTCATGCAAGATCTATTAGTCGAAAACAAAAATTATAGTGAAATTTATATAATCATGATTTTTTATTCTCTAAACATATTTACAACATTATACAATGCACCTTTGATCATATTTATGCTAATCTTGCTAAAATATTAACATCCATCATTCAAGAATTACAAAACCTTCATGGAATATCTCAAATATAATTTCATCAATGCAAGAATCACAAAAAACATTAAACATAAAATTAGGATTTATTTATGCAATAACATGCTATTTAATCATGCTACACATGTACTAATCTACCATATATGCTCAGATTAACTTTTTTTAATATAAAACATCAAAACCCTAATACATTTTTGGTAAAACCTTTTTCAAAATAATTTTTGTATATCTTTAACCAAGATCTATACAACAACAACAACTACTACTACGCCTTCATCCCAAAACAATTGTGGTCAGCGTATGAACCAAAAAAGAAATTCATATTGGGTCTTCCACATGAATCCTTTTCCTCCAATCATTTCTATCCAATGCCATGTCCTCGGTGAGGTTCAAAGCATTCATATCCTTTCCTATCATCTCCATCCAAGTCTTCCTAGGCCTACCCCAACCCCTTTTAACTAATATATTTTCCCATTTCTCCAACCTTCTAACTGGAGCATCATTAGGCCTTCGCCGAATATGTCCAAACCACCGTAAACGATTCTCTCGCATCTTATTTTCAATGGGTGAAACACCTACCTTCTTACGTATCTCCTCGTTCCGAATCTTATCTTTTATTGTATTTCCACACATCCATCTAAGCATCCGCATCTCAGCTACACTCATTTTTTGAATATGATGTCTCTTGGCAGCCCAACATTCCGTACCATATAGTAAAGCGAGTCTAATAGTCGTCCTATAAAACTTTCCCTTCAACCGCAATGGCATTCTACGATCGCACAACACTCCAGTTGCACTTTTCCATTTCATCCACCCAACCTTTATCCTATGATTTACATCTCCATCAATTTCTCCATACTTCTGAATGATGGATCCCAAATATTTGAAATAATCATTCACTAGTATTTCTTGCTCACCAAGCTTCACTACACTCCCATCACTACTTTGTTGCTTACTAAACCGACATTCCATATATTCAGTCTTACTCTTACTCAACTTAAAACCTCTAGCTTCCAATGTATGTCTCCATAATTTTAACTTAGCATTAACCCCAGCTCTAGACTCATCAATCAAAACAATATCATCAGCAAACAACATACACCACGATACATTTTCTTGAATTGATCTCGTAAGCTCATCCATCACTATCGCAAATAGGAAAGGGCTTAAAGCAGATCCTTGATGTAACCCAACCGTTATCGGAAAATTGGTTGTCACCCCTCCACAAGTGCGGACATTGGTTACTACTCCTTCATACATATCTTTAATTATACTAATGTACTTGAGAGAAACACCTTTCTTCATCATTGTCCACCAGAGAACGACCCTAGGTACTCTATCACAAGCCTTCTCCAAATCAATAAAAACCATATGCAAATCTTTGTTCCTCTCTCTATTTCTCTCAATAAGTTGTCTAAAAAGATGTATAGCTTCCATAGTAGATCTTCCAGGCATAAAACCAAATTGATTCTCCGATATCATGACAACCTTCCTCAACCTAGACTCAATCACCCTCTCCCAAAGTTTCATAGTATGACTCATGAGTTTTATACCACGATAGTTTGTGCAATCTTGTATATCACCCTTATTCTTATATAAAGGCACCAAAGTACTCTTCCTCCACTCATTAGGCATCTTATTTGTTCGCCAAATCAAGTTAAAAAGATTTGTCAACCATTCTAAACCTTTTTCTTCCAAGCATTTCCAAGCCTCGTTAGGTATACCATCTGGGCCAACTGCCCTTCTTGATTTCATTTTCTTTAAAGCCTCTGCAATTTCTTTCTTTTGAATCTTGCGCATTAATACATTTTTGGTAAAACCTTTTTCAAAATAATTTTTGTATATCTTTAACCAAGATCTATGCAAGAGATAAATTTACAACATCAATATCTATGAAGAAATACTCAAAAACGTCATTCTATATTAATTATACATGTTGAACAATCCAATAAAATACAGATCTATCTATTCACATGATTTTTGCTTTTTAGGGTTTTGAAACGAGTCTTTTTCAAACTGTTTTTTCAAACCGATATTCCGAAATACTGTTTTGGGTTTTCAAAAAACTTTTTCATGTACATTTAATAACCATAGATGTTCTAGGTATAGATTACATATAGATCCAAGCCCTAGATAAAAAAAAAGGTATGTTAATGCATCCTGAATATCATGAAAGTAGAGATTCTCTATCAAAAACATGTTTTTTGCAATGATACCATCACTTTTTCTTCCACTCACACCTCGTTTCAAGTTGGAATTAAAGCTTCACCAAGGTAGTTGCAGGTCTCTAATGGAGGTTTGGACTACCTTAATGGTTTGGAGGAAGAAAGAGATGTGAGAAAGAAGAAGGAAGAGATGCACTTCAACAGGGAGATGGAGAGATAACTAACCTTTTTAATCATTTTCATGAAGACCTCTATTTATAGATGGGCTTAGGCTAATATAAGAGGTTAATATCCATTAATATCTTTTATTGATAAAATAAAAAATAAATTATAGATTATACTTCATTAGATTTTCAAATTAATTAGGCTAGAGAAGAAAGGTGGAGACTTCTTACCTTGGTTTGGGCTCCAGTGACATGGTAACCTTTCAAGATGCCTATAGACCCAAAAGCTCAACAAAATTTGATGTTTAAATAGTCGATTCGATAGCTCTCAAAACATAGATTATCGTGGTGTTCTTAGATTTAATCGTACACACACAAATCAACAAAAAAATTTAGTCGATAAAGAAAATGTTAAATTTTGACCTATAATTAAGCATGAAATTTGATCGATAATAAAATGCTCAAATCGATACCAATTTGGACGTGTAGATATGCCCTCAAAATAAAGAACGTTAAGGTTGATTTTGATTTAATAGGTGAGTCACTGATTGACAACATTTTTTGTCGAAACAATAATGACATTGTTCGGAGCGTCCAACCATATGGGTCCAATCCAATGAGATTAGATCAAAAAATCCTGAGTTAAAAATCCAATCTAATCCAATAAAAGTAAACCATATCAAATCCATATTTATACTCAATTAATAAAACCCATATCCAACTAAGAATCCAAATTCTAAAACTTATCCAAGTTGGAAAAATAAAAAAATAGAGGCCGGACAATTTTAAAAATTATATTTTTTGAACCAACCTTTAACCGAAATCACCAAATATGATCTCCTACTAGATTTACGGCTCATAACGGACCTAACTAGAGTCCTAGTTGAATTTAAACTCTTGAATTTTGCTTGAATTTAATTTGATTTTAACTTGAAATTTGTTTGAATTTCACTCAAATTTAAAAGTTAAAATTAAACAAATTGGCAAGTATTACATTAGCGCACAAGGGCTCCATGCACCTAGTTAGATGGGTCGGCTTAAGGCATTCAAGATGATGTCAAGAATTCAATACTCAAAAGTGTGGATCCCTTGCGGCAAGGCGGAAATGATGGGGAAACCTATCTGAGGGAGGGGGAGAGTACCCTCAGGTTTTGCATGCACAAGGAGCTGTTGTCCCGGGAATGGTTGAGGCCATGGGTCCTTCTCCAACTACTCTGCAAGGGTGGTTTCCTTAGTACAACAACAACAACAACTACTACGCCTTCATCCCAAAACAATTGGGGTCAGCGATATGAACCAAAAAAGAAATTCATTTTGGGTCTTCCACATGAATCCTTTTCCTCCAATCATTTCTATCCAACGCCATGTCCTCGGTGAGGTTCAAAGCATTCATATCCTTTCCTATCATCTCCATCCAAGTCTTCCTAGGCCTACCCCGACCTCTTTTAACTAATATATTTCCCCATTTCTCCAACCTTCTAACTGGAGCATCATTAGGCCTTCGCCGAATATGTCCAAACCACCGTAAACGATTCTCTCGCATCTTATTTTCAATGGGTGCAACACCTACCTTCTTACGTATCTCTTCGTTCCGAATCTTATCTTTTATTGTATTTCCACACATCCATCTAAGCATCCGCATCTCAGCTACACTCATTTTTTGAATATGATGTCTCTTGGCAGCCCAACATTCCGTACCATATAGTAAAGCGGGTCTAATAGTCGTCCTATAAAACTTTCCCTTCAACCGCAATGGCATTCTACGATCGCACAGCACTCCAGTAGCACTTTTCCATTTCATCCACCCAACCTTTATCGTATGATTTACATCTCCATCAATTTCTCCATACTTTTGAAAGGGTGTCTTGTTGCTGAGATTATTTGAATTCCAGTTGATGGTTAACTTTCATTGCTGATGACATTGAGGGAGAACACTTGTTAGGGGGCATAGCCGATTGCCAAAGCATGGAAATCGCAATAAAATTTATGGAGACATTAAAGAATTTGGTCTTGTTGATGGATGGGCTCCTGTTTTGTGCTTTATCTTTATGTTTATACACGTACATGCACACAACTATATGCTATGTCAGTGTCAAGGGCGTGGGTATTTGAGAGACATGGGAAAGTATAGTGCAGATGTGCATACTCTATCAGTGAATTGAAACGTACGATATCCTAGGATATTGCTTGTGCTTTTTTAAGTGAATCCAACCTTACACTTATAATCTACATTGTCTGTTTGGTAGGGATCAGTTTTTCCAGTGAACAGAATCTGGTATGTGCTTATCTTTTTTGGTGATTAAAAAATCAACAGCTATAAATGCACTAAATTTTTATGACTTGAAAAAAAAAATATTATAAAAAAACACTATCTAAGATTTGAGCTTTAACAAATTGACTGCTGAACACATGCACACGGCCATATAGAGTCAAAACAACTTCCACCTATGAGTTTCAACTCTTTGAAACTTATATATATATATATATATATATATATATATATATATATATATATATATATATATAAAGAGTAGAGCTTAGGTGCTTAATGATATGTGCCTAATGTGTTTTTCTGTTCTTTGGTACTTTTTCACCGTTCTGACCGAATAAATGTGTTGGACATGGTCGATTTATGAGGAAACAACACCTGGATCATGTGTTTTCAATGAAAAAAAATGATATTTGGAGCCTAAAAAATTTACAAAGATTTTGGACCGTTGATTTTTTGAAACTTATAAAACCCCACCCATGTGTTCGAATCTAACACTTCAAGAGCTGATCCTTATAAAATCAAGTACATAAATCATATCTATATGGTCAGAATTTAAAAATAAAACAAAAACCCTGAAAAACCCATTAAGCACGTATCATTAAGCACCTACACTCTACTCTCTCTCTCTCTCTCTCTATATATATATATATATATATATAGAGAGAGAGAGAACCAATAACAGTGGACGATTTGCTCGTCCACTGTTATCGGAAAAATATTTGCTGCTAATCAAGCACTTCTTTTAAAGTGAAAATGAGAATGAGTGGCAGTTGTGATAGCTGCTAATTCCTGTTTTTCTGCCCAGACATTTAGCAGTGATCATGTCCACCGCTAAATGTCACAGATTAATGCTGGATGCGTGTTCTATGTGCATCCAGTGTTTAAGGAGTCCACTTTTATGACTTTTCCTATATATATATATATATATATATATATATATATATATATATATATATATATATATATATATATATATATATGTATGGGCCACATTTGGTTGTCACGATGACCTACAAATGTCCCATTTTTTTTATTCTTTTTAGTTATCTTTTATAAAACCAACCTTATAGATGTGATCTATATGTTTCACTTAGTGGGGATCGGCTTTTGGATTGTTTGATTACGACACATGTAGGATTTTATAAGGCTTCAAAATTTGACGGCTTACAATGTGCGATACTTTCCCACGTCCTAAATTCATGTTTTCATTGAAAAACATGATCCAAAAGCTGGTTTCCATTATTTTGAACATGTTGCATACATCCATATGGTCAGTTTCGATTAAAACAACAGAAAATTATTGTACTATAACACAAAAATATTGCATTTCCCGAAAACCCTATAGTTTTTTAAATTTCACTAGATGTCCAAAATCACAAATGTTCTGTGTTAAAATGACCATCTTAACCTTCGCATGAATAAATTTCCTCTAGATATGAGAATTTCATCTGAAATATGTGCCCAAGTATTGCATCCAAGATCTATGACAAACTTTATTACTGATTTTTGACCAAGAAATTTAAAGAACTAAAAAAAATACAAAAAAGAATAAGGAAAATAGACAAAAATATCTTTCCAACGACATTTGACTCTGATGAATGGTTGTTGAGATACAACCCCAATAGCGTTCCTAAAATAAGAGATAAACAGGCATGACTGCACCAATCTAAATTATTTTTTGCTATTTTTCGACCATCTGCGTCAAAAATCCAAAAAAACAATAAAAATGACAGAGATGTATCAAGGTGTTAGCTTTCCAGCACCACCAAGATCACCTTGATCTGATAAGCAGTTGGTAAAAAATGTCTTTTGGAAGATCAATTATTGAGTTGTTCTTGTGTGTAGAATATATTTTTGTTATGGTTTTGAAACTATGAAACAAAAACCCTAGAGGCATTTTTAGTTCTAACTTGAAACAAGAAAGCTTTGTTTCTTAGCTTTTCAATGACTATAAAAGTGCAAGTTTTCAAAGTCGGATCAGAGAGATACAAACTTACAAACATTGATAGTTCTATAAAAAATATGTGAATATGCATTCTTCTTAAATATATGATTTTCTCTTAAATATGCGCATTTTCTCCTAAATATGCGATTTTTCCTCTTAAATATATAATTTCCCTTCCAAATATGTTATTTTTTCCCTAAATATGTGCCTAACTTTTGCATTCAAGATCTGTGACAAACTGTGCTACTAATTGTTTACTAAGAAAATAAAAGATTCTAGGAAAACACATATAAGAACAAAGAAACTAGACAAAAATATCTTTCGAACAACACCCGATTCACTAAAAAATAAGGAAGGGATGCTAAGATACAATCTTGAAAACATTCTTAAAACAAGAGATGAACAAGCGCGGTTTCACCTATCGTGATTATTCGATGCTATTTTCTAGGCACATATGCCAAAAGTTTGAAAAAATAATAAAAGTAATAGAGACAAATCAGGGCATTAGCTTTACACCACCACCAAGATCACCTTGATCTGATGAGCGGTTTGGGAGAAATATTTTCTAAAAGATAGACTACTTGGTTGTTTCAGCCTACAAAACATGTTTCTGTTTTGATTTTGGAAATCAGAAATGAGAAACCTAGAAGGATTTTCAGTTTTGACTCAAAACAAGAAAGTTACAAGCATGTGTCTCAACTTTTCAATGATTATAAAAACATAGATTTTTAATGTCAGATAAGAGAGATGCAAATACGAGAACATAGATTGTTTTGCAAAAATATATGAATATGCAAAAATTTTCTCATAAATATGTGAATTTCATTATGCTAATTTTCTCACATATATGTGAACTTTCTCTTAAAAATGTGAATTTTCTCTTAAAGGCTTTAGTGGCACTAAAGGCTTTAGTGATGCTTTATGAGTATCGTTAAAGGGTTTTTTATATTAAGGAATAATTTTGCAAATACCAAGCATGATGCCCTTTGCCCGTCATGTCCTCATAAGCAGGAAATTCACATATTTTGGAGACAAAATCACATATTTAGAAGAAAATTTGCATATTTAGGAGATTTTTTTTGAAATAAAATCATATATATAGGAAGAAATTCACACGTGTAAGTGAAAATTTGCATATTTAGGAGAAGATTTGCATATTTGGAAGGAAAAATCGCATATATAGGAAAAAATTTACATGTTTATGAGAAAATTCACATATTTATTAGAAAATTTGCATTTTTATATATTTTTTTGCAGAATAGTTTATGTTCTCAGATATGTATATCTCTAATCTAATGTCAATAACCTATATTTTTACAGTCCTTGAAAAGCAAGGACATATCCTGTAACTTTCCTATTTTGAGTCAGAATTGAAAACTTCTCTAGGATTGTCGTTTCTAAGTTCCAAAACCAAAACAAAAATATGCTTTGCAGACTTAGAACAACTGAACATTCTATTTTTCAAAGGATATTTCTTCCTAACTTCTCAATAGATCAAGGTGATTGGCGACATTGGAAAGCTAATGCCCCCATCTATCTCTATCATTTTTATTGTTTTTTTCAGATTTCTGGTGCAGGTGATTGGAAAATATCATAAAATTATTAGAATAGGTATAGTCGTGCTTGTTCATCTCTTGTTTTAGAAACATTGTCGGGGTTGTATTTCAACGCTCGTTCATTGTTTCTCAATGAATCAGGTGTCATTCAAATGTTTCCTTATTTTTTTTATGTTTTTCAGAATCCTTCATTTTCTGAGGCAAAAATCAGTGGCAAAGTCTATTACAGATCTTTAATACAATGTTTGGGAACATATTTGGGAAAAAATTCATATATCTAGAAAAAAATTGCTCATGCAAAGGTTAAACTGGTCATTTTAACATCAGACATTTGCAATTATGGACAATACGTAGAATTTTTGAAAATTATAGGGTTTTTCAAGAAACACATCATTTTTTTTTTCACGACAATCATTTTCCATTTTTCTGTTAAAAGAACTTGCATGAGAGATCCAGACTCATTTGTACGTAATGACACCATTACCAATCCATTACTCAAATATATATATATATATATATATATATATATATATATTTGTGTTAAAAATTCTTAATCTAAAGTAATAAAACATGAATATCATCTTTAGTTCAAACTCCTTAAATAACAATTTTAGATCACTATAATAAAAAACATCACATACTAAAGCTAAGTTGAAAAATTAAGATGTAATGAAATTGATAAATTCTAAAAAGAAAAAGGACATCGATGAAAAAAAAACTAGCATTCAAGATCACAAAAAAATAGATAAAGTAAAAGACATAGTGTTAATTGTATCCAACACTGACTTGACTATATCTATGAAGTGTTACTATGCATAGGAGTGTCCCATCATGTCAACGTAGAAAACAAGTGTCTGTGTAACATAACATATAAGTGCTTGTGAACACACGGGTTTCATAACTATGAAAAATGGTTGTTGAAAACTATTTAAGCAAACAAATTTGATCCCCTTGAGGATATATTGCAATTAACATTTCAGTCTTAGGACTGCTTATTTCTTTTAAAAGGGAAGGGAGAGTCCGGCCTGCTGGTCCAAGCACCATAGATAAAGCATAGGTTGGGTATGACTTAAAAAATGAAAAATGAGCGTACTGTCTTTGTAAAATGGGGCATTTTCATAAATGCCTCATAATTTGTTGAAATCATCCTCATATTCAAAATTCTAATTATTATAATTTTTAGAATATTTTTACCCTTTGTGAACCTCCTCTGATGTTCGCATGTAAACTTCCTAATGTTCATACAAATAGGTTGCGAACCTCTTGACGTTCGCAAGAAAACATCCTGACTTTTTTGTAAAATGATCGTACTGTCCTTGTAAAATGGTGCATTTTCAAAAGTGCCTCACAATTTGCCGAAATCATCTTCATGTCCAAAATTCTGATTCTCAAAATTTTTAGGACATTTTTACCTTTTGTGAACCTCTTTCGATGTTCATATGCAAACCTCTTGACGTTCATACAAATATGTTGCTAACCTTCTGATATTCGCATGCAAACCTCCTAACATTCGCACAAATATGTGGTGAACCGCCTGACATTTGCACAAAAATATTGTGAACCTCTTGATGATCACAAGCAAACCTCTTGGTAATCACATAAATATGTTGTGAACTTCTTGACGTTCACACAAATATGTTGCGAACCTTCAAATATATTTGTGCAAACCTCCTCACATTCATACAAATATTGTAAAGACCATATATTTCTGTGTTTATTCAAGTATTTTATGAAAATTCATCGACCATGAATAAATCGATGAACTTTTGGATGTTAAAAGGGTTTAGAGCTTAATCAAACACATTAAGGATCTAAATCTCGATAGAAGATCCATACAAATCGACATCCATGAAACCAGTTTTGAGAGTACTTTTGACACTCGAGAGATTTACTAAGTCCTTAAGTTTATTATGTTCGGATCCAGTACGAATCCGAGCTTATAGAGCATATAACAAGGACTCAGATCCATTTAGTAGACCTGATTCAGGTTTAGAGTATTTAAGAAAGAACTGAACTATGGGAAGATCCAGTGCACTTGAAACCACTAAAACCTAAGTCTAGATCCATAAAGTGGATCCAAACTTAAATCAACTTAGGTAAAAGGAGATCCATACTAATTTAGAGTCTAAAACTAGAACCAGATATGGGGATCCATGCTCAAAACATGCGATGACCTAATTATAATATATATATATATATATCAAAACTAATACACATATGCATAAGTGGGTCTCGCATAAAATACTTAGGTTTGAGTCCTTTCAGACCCAATCCAATTAAAAACACAAATACTCATATACGAGTTGGTATCAGAATCCAATTGTGATCTGATCCAACTACAAGCCATTTCTTAAAATTTCTCTGTTAAAGTCATTTTTGATTGGGATCTTTGAAAGATCCAAATCCAAAACACAATCTTTGCTTTTTGGATATATATATATATATATATATATATATATATATATATATATATAATAGAGGATTGAGTTGGGTCCTACTGGACTCAACCCAACCCCAAACTAATCTCTTACCCAAATCATTGGGTCAGATCCATGTTGGATCCAATAGGATTCAACCCGAATCCAAGCAAAGATGTTGACAACCCCTGTTGACATCCCATCTCATCTCCCTTATTTAAAACCCCCTACTGGGGGTTTTTTATTTACTTTTAACTCTCTCTCTCACACACTCTCTTTGGTTTATCTCCCCCTCGCCTCTCCTTTTTGCCCCTACTCACTCACTGCGAGCTTCATCCGGAACCCCCTACGGTAAATGATCTCTCTCTCTCTCTCTCTCTCTCTCTCTCTCTCTCTCTGTTAGCGACAGGACGACACCTCTCTCGTCTCTCTCTATTATCAGTAGGAAGGCACCAACCTCTTGCCCCTCTCTTTCGTCGCTATGTTTTTCAGCAGGAGAGTGTTGCCCTCTTGCCTCTCTCCCCTCTCCCCTCCGATTGGCCCTAATTGGGGAGAGCAGAGCCACCAAGGTGGTGGCTCTGCTCTGCCTTCTTCTGCCCTCGCTCCTTCTCTCTTTCTTGATGATCATGGCGGTGCTACTTGCATCGTCGTGTCTCTTCTCTCTCCACCTCTCAATTATTTGACTGAGCTAAGCTCGGTTAAAACCAAGCCCAGCTCAATTCCATATAATTTTGGGACCGAGCTTGGCTCGGTTGGGTCCAACCGAGCCCATCTTGGCTGGGACTGGGAAGTGACCTAGCCACCCACCGCACCACTGGGGGCACGGTGGGGCCAATCTTCATGATAATGCCACCTGCACTGTCATGCCTCCCCTTCTTCAGGCCTCTGCCCCTCGTACAGCAGCAACTGCTGCTGACTTGGGCTTGGTAAGAACCAAGCTGAGCTCAGC
Source organism: Nuphar pumila (assembly GCF_984573655.1). NCBI lineage: Eukaryota > Viridiplantae > Streptophyta > Magnoliopsida > Nymphaeales > Nymphaeaceae > Nuphar > Nuphar pumila. The sequence continues at coordinate 95,045,923 of NC_143260.1, read as the reverse complement.
TCGGTCCCTATTGGATTTGGGGATTAAGCCCGGCTTGGTTGAAAATCGATCTTGACTCAGTGGGTAAAATAAGTAACAATAAAAGCATAGCCCACAAGAGCTCCACCCACCTGATTAGGTGGGTTGGCTTAAGGTGTTTAAGTTGAAGGAATTCGAGAATTCAATACTTAAAATGTGCATCCCTTGCCACGAGAAGTAGATAAGTACTCATAGACTTTTGTACCACAGACATTAGAACCAGATTATTTAAAAAAAAATGTAAAAAAGTTTGCAAAAACATGCCCGACTTTAGACCTATTTGCAAAAACACTCTAACCTTTGAATATTTACGAATACACACCTAAGCTAATAAAGTAATTCTCAAAAGCATGCCACTCCTTACTCTGTTGGCTTTGCCATGTATTGGCATGATAAGATTACTCTATTGCCCCTCTTATCCCTCTTTCAACCATCTCCCACTAAACTTGGGGTACTATGAACTCTCTCTCTCTCACAAAAACTAATCTATGCTCCCAATCGATAGCCATTGCCTGAAGATTGGAGGACTCACATCCAGGTGAGTTGAGAATGCAGGCTAAGGACAAAAGAGTGAAACTATGGTTTCCCATGGATTATGAATCGAATGATGGAAGGAGAACGATAATAGAATAGAAAGGAATTGATGGGTGATGATGATAATGATGATCTACATTTGATGAAGGGTAGGATGACATATCATGACGAGGATCATCATCATCATCTGTCTCACAAACCCAAAGTTGTCCTTGCAAGGAGAAAGATAGGTCATTTGCTAGGTGTGTTGAGAGTGTGTACTTAAAGGATTGAGATTTTCAACTAAAAAACTAATGAAATTCAACTTTTTGTGGTGTCAGAGCTTGAGAACAATAAATCAAAGATCACGATCGTGCTACACCCTGCAAGCGCTCTGTGAGTATAATTTATTTTGTTTTGTTATTGGTCATGTTACTTGTTCTTTTGTGATGCTCATATTAGCATATAAGTAAATTCACGTTTACAATTGATCAATATTGACCTATTAGGTGAATGACACATCACGTCTACAAATGATTAGCGTTTATGTTGTCGACTTATCACGCCAACAAATCATTAGGGTCAACCTACTAGGTGGATGATGTACTACGCCTGCATTGTTTCATTGTAGATGACCGTATTATGATTGACTGAATGGATCTATCATACTCGTATAGCATGATTGATGTGTGTATTAGAGACACTTGACTAAATTTCTTAGTAGATATGTGCGTGTGTTTCATGTCGAAAGAATGAAATGTGATTTGGTGTAAGAATTATCAATGCACATGAAATTCAGAATTGATCTGAATGTCTCATATACATAGATGATTGGAATCCTATCCGCATAACTCAAACTAAGTAGAAGTTACGTATCTTAAGGTTTAGTTGATTTTCGATATATAAATGAGCACATAGTATAGAACTCATGCTTCGAGGTTAAATTTGGAAAATGCCATGTTCATGGTGGCAATGATATGATGCATAGGATAATATGCTTTATTATGATATGATTGAAATGCCACATGATCTGAAATTTTGAAAGCATGCGATATATGCTTAAGTTCAATAGTGAACTATGGTTCATGGAACCTTATTGGTGAATGGTGATTTTATGATTTATGTGTCAGATGAAGTGATGTGATGCATATTAACGATATGTATGCTTGTGCCCATATTGGTGGCTATCGACCCTGAGAGTGGTTAATTGTATTCATGCATATATCACTATTTTGGTACCTGTTGAGGACCTTTTCCATAAAAGGTTATCTGTGAAGGCGTGTATGACCAAGATCAGGTAATCTGGCTAGAACGGTAGATCTCCGTGAGGTAATACATTGTCCAAGAACGGGCAACCACAAAGACGGTAAGTTCCTGTGAGGAAGTGTAATGTCCAAGACCGGGTATACCATCTAGGGCGGTAATTCCGTGTGAGGTTGTACATTTCCTAGACCAAGTGATCCGACGTGGATCTTGCTAATCTTTAATTAATAAAGAGTTATGGTAAATTAGGAGAACTTGCTGAAATTGACTGATATAACCAGTTAGAGATCAATACATTTGGTTTTAGTTATAGCAGAATTGGATCATTATTGATTTTAGATCTTGATACAATGTTATGTTTATGTCTTTCGTGGATATATGAGTCATTCTGTGAGAGAATTATGTCTTGAGCGAAATCTCGATTGGAGATAACTAACCGTACAAAGCCTTGAGAAATAGGAATAAGTGGAAGTTACTCAGGATAAAAAGCCTGTTAGAAATAGCAAAGACAAAAACAACGATGTGGTTATGATAAAATAAAGAAAATTCCATCCAATAATCTAGAACAAGCTAAAGGAATAACAGATCGCGTCTATCATTCGTGACTAAACAAGTAGAAAGTAGTGAACGTACACTCTAACTGTCTTAGGTTCAGACTTTCTTGGGATTTAGTACGTTTTCGCCATCAAAAGAATCATGTATGAATTTTGCCGAGACCAACTTGTAGCTCCAAACTTCTCTCAGAAAATCATCGTGTGTTGTCCTGATCCTTATATGTGGGGTATATGTTGGGAGCTCACATACATATATGCATCCTTGTCGATGCCAATTTCCTCAAACTACGATCTCTACGGGAATCCTGCAACGAAATTTCGAGGACGAAATTCTTTTTAGGGGGAAAGGATGTAATACTCGCGAATTTTATCTGGTAAATAAACTTGAAATTTATGTTCTTGAACTGAATATCAGATATTTTTATTATTGTATGTGTTATTTGTATTCGGATATCGGATACTCTATTTGGATCTTCAATGTTGGATACCTAATATCCTGATTAGAACTTTGATATTCCATTCGGATCTTAGATATCAGACCACGAACCTTAAATTGAATATTTAATGATAGATTTTGGTCAAATGGATTGGATCCTCGAAGTTTAAATCAAATTTTTATTGATAAAATTTTTTATATTGGGTCTACAACACTTTAGTGGGATTGATATAGCCTAGGCGATGTTCGGATCCATAACATTGCATTTGGATCTTCGACATCAGAACTTCAATATAAATCTGGATCCTTGTATGGAAACCGTAAGGATCAATGTGTATTTAGTTGGATCCATAAGAATTCAATTGGATCCATAGTTCCAAATCATATAATTACTACTTCAGATTCCTGGATCAAGATTTATTAAAAGGATCCATAAAGGAACCATATATATATATAACCATACAAATATATATGTATATATAATAAAATAAACATATCACGTGGATCTGTAATTGGATCTATTTGGGTCCGATCTTCAGATCCACTCCGCAGAGCTGTCGTGGATCCATACTGCGTCTGGATCCAGGGTCTCGGACTCGGACCCGGGGCCATGCCCCGTGTAAAGAGGTAAGTGAAAAAAAAACAAAACAACAACAATAAATCGTGTTAGGGTTCATTTTGAACCCTAACACGTTAAGTGAAGGCTTCTGGGTGCGCAGCCGTCGAGCAAAGGGAGGAAGGTAACCACTTCCTTCTGTTTTGGGGCCACCCTCCTTAATTACTCCCCTCCCACACCTCTCTTCCTCCCACTCGCCTCTTCTTTCTCCTCCCACACTCACTGTCTCACTGTCCCTCTCGACCCGAGCTCGCCAGCAAGAGCAACCGATGCCGACGATCTCCCTGACTGCGACAGCCACCTCCTCGTCGTTGGAACAGGTAGGTTTTCCTGTTTTTTTTCTTTTGGGTATTATGTGGGTCGAGTATGGGGTGCGGGGGTAATGAATAGGGATTTACGAGTGCAGTGAATCCCAAATCCGACAAGAAATTTTGGGGATTTAGGGTTTAAGCTACCGAATATTCCAGAATCTCCGATTTGGGGATTTTGGAATTTTAATAGTAAAGAGATAGAGTGTTTGGCATGGATTTAAATCTGGGAGAATCGAGTTGCTATTCGGGATTTCACAGTGAACCCCAAACCGAAACCCCAAATCGTTGATTTAGGGGTTTTGTAAGTCTGTCAAAGAAGTATAAAAAAGGGTTTTCTATTCCTGCTGTAGGATTTCTGAAATTTTTCTTTTGGGTATTGACTGTGTTCGGTCATGTTGAGGTGGGTTGGTGAGGAAACCCTAACTCGATCGACCTAGAGTTCTCTTGGGTTACCGGAAACCCCAAATCTGTGGGTTGGTTGTTTCGGCAGTTACAAAATCCGAGCATGGGGGGGGGGGGGTGGGTCAGATGTCTATTAAAAAGAAAAAAAAAGGGTGTTCGAATTGTCTGATTGGGGCATATGCACTGGGCTCGTGCTTACATGGAATTCCCTGCCTTGATTGTTCCTGAAAAGCTGATTCTTCTCAGACAAAATGGGGGTTAGCCGATTTGCTCTGTTAGATTTTTGTTAAGTTGCATCTATTCTTCAGATTGCTAGACATGCCTGGTCATACGTTAGGCCATTTAGATGATTTCCTGAAGGTTCCGTTTTTAATTTCTTATTGAGTTGAAATCATTACAAGGAACCTGATTTTTTTTAGTTACGCGTTGTAGCTCCAGTAACTTCCCCGATTTAGTGGCTCCGAAATCCATCTGTTTATCCAGGGGTTAATGGTTATAGTTGTGATTTCTTTTGCTGATTGTCGTGTGTGGGTGAATACGTTATTACATGTTGTAAAATTCCCTCCTTTTTGTGTTGTACATATCATGGGTACGGGTTACACATAGGATTTCCCTGCCTGGTCGTTTCTCATGGATCTTGCCTCGTAGACTTGATAGATTAATTTCTTCTAAACTGGTCATGAGTGAGTAGATCTGTACCGTGATTTGTCTTTGTTATGCACACTATGCCTGTTTATGTTGATCCTCCATGCCTGTAATTAAAATTTGTCAAGGTTAAGCTTCAGATAACTGCTATCTTCTCTAGTTGACATCAGAATTTCTTTACACATTGAACTGAACATCGTAATCATCTGAATTTGTTTCCTCTAAGTGATTGAATTTAATTCACAGTATGTAAATAAGTTAGTTTATCGATCAATGGAAAATCTACTTGGAAATCAAATGTTATCACTGGTTCCGCTAATGGGACTAAACAGAAAATTTGTTCGTTCTTGTCATCAATATTAATCTATGTTGTTGTTTTATCACATGATTCTGAAAATTTAGTTTGATTAGCCCTGTATATGATATATGTGATCTCTGATCAATGAAATCTATAGGTTCATAACAACATGTGTAGGGATTAGGAATCACCATGCTTATTTGTAGGATCGTTAAATTTATTTGAAACATCTGATGTCTCAGAATATACATACTTGGTTGAGGCTTCCTGATCCGTGTGCGGGCATAGGGAATATTCTCATGTATTTGAAATTTCTGTTATGCGTAATCTGTTGCGGGAAAAATCCCGGAAACATGTATAAATGAGAATCTAGTTGGATTTATATTAAGTTGAAATTCAAGTTAACATTTACCTGCATTTTCAGTTGATATGAAAATCCCTAATTAGATGCCTATAGGTTGATGTTTGGTTCCATATAAAGCTGCATATTAGTTAGATGCTCAATGCCTATGTAACTGTATAGTAAGTGTATGTTCAACTTCGTACAAAGCGGCATATCAAGCTGATTTTCAATGCAAACTTAATTGCATATTAGGTTGTCATTCACTGGTACCTGAAGTCATATATTAAACTAATGCTCAAGTGCATATTTAGCTGCATAGTAAAATGATATTCAATTTTTATACTAAGCTACATAATTTAGTATGTTCAAATGTATATTTCTTAAAACGTTCTAATGCCCATTAAGTGTATATCATTTAGCAGGTTCTAATGGCCATTAAGATGCTTATTCTCCAATGTTCTTATGCTTGTTAAGCTGTATATTTTTCTGAAGTACTATTGCCTAACACTACATATTTGCTGAAAGTATCAAATGCCAACTAAACTGTATATCTTGTGGAATGTTGAAATGAGAATGTGTTTGGAGAAAAGAATCTAGTTGTATTACCAAATATCTAAGATTACACTGCATGCTCAATAAAGGACACCAACAGTGTTTGCGCTTGTTTGGCGGAGCTTTTAATACATGCCACCCTGTGTTGTGATGTCACAAGTCAAAACCTAATGATACGTTGGGGCAACTTGCTATTGAAGAATAAATAAATAATAATAATGATGAATGATGATCTGATAACCAAACCTATGGGTCGGTTTGTTGTGGACATATGAATGTCAAGCCAAGGTGTTGAGGGTCATGCATAGACCATCGAAGTTATGATATGAATCCACATGAAAATGAAAATATAATATTGTTGCCCGACTGGTTTAAAGGCACCGGGGCATTCATGCTTGACTGGTTTAAAGTCACCGGAGCACTTTGGGTGTGTTATGCAATCAATATGACAAAGGTTTGAGACTGTTCTATACCCTTGGTAAATTGACTAAGGTTGGGAATTCTACTGCTATGGTAGTAGAAGGAAGTTGGGGAAATGCCCTGTACTTCGGGAAATAAATTAAATGAAAAGATTAACCCACTCAGATTCGGGCTTACCTTGGAGAGGGTAGGTGGTACAAAACTTCGGGGACATGTGTTTATTGTTCGAGCGTAAAGCGACTCGTTGGTCCCAGTCCTCGGAGTTGGGGGACCCGGACTACCAATGTGTCCTAGGTGGTAGTTTCTTGTTCTTCTGCAGAAGTTAGAGATGCATTCTGTTTTGGTTTTGGCCTTTGGGAGGTTCTCTCGGTCACTGACCGCTCCCTTGGGATTTCAGTCTCAGTTAGAATGTTCGAGTTAACAAAACAACTTTGAATAATATACCCCCGAACGTTCTCTTCTGTGATGGTTGCCTTGGCCCGTGTGTACCCACGAGATAAGAAAAGATAAACAATTAGAACAGCTAGGTATCACAGTGAGTGAAATTACTAAAGAGACAATTTCATATTCTTTCTAGCATGCTTTATGTTCTGAGCGTGTGATGAAATGCAAATCCTGAAATGTGTGGATATGAAGTAATTGTGATGAAATACAAATCCTGAAATGTGTAGATATGAAGTAATTGTGATGAAATGCAAATCCTGAAATGTGTGGATATAAAGTAATTGAATTCATATTGTGACCATTACTTGAAAGTGGTGCATGTTACTGTTATTGTTGTTGCATAAAAACTTTACTTGCTTAATTATAGTTGTTGTATAACTTGCTTACAAACTTAGATGTATGTCTGTTATTGCTATTGCATAATCTGCTTTCCGTGCTTTGGTATATGCTAAAGATTCACACTTGACACTCACATCACCTACTTGACACATGATATACCTGCAAGAAAAATTACAGTAATTCCTACTTAGACGTGGTAGTCTAATTCCAATCAATTTACTATTTTTCAGGTAAAGAATAGGGTTTATGAGCGGCTGCAGGATGAGGCATCAGATCGAGATTTTTAGATTTATTGTTCCAGGGATCGCTTGGGTTTATTGTAATTTTAACTGTTCATATCATTTAAAACTCTAATGCTAATTTTCATTGATATTGAAATGAAATAAATGTGTTGGGGTTTCTCTCCACCGTAATGTCTCGAAATGCTTAACCCTATATTATTTCTTGTTTCCGCTGTTATATAAAAAAAAAATCCTCTTAAATTTGGGGTTAAAAATTTGGGGTGTTACAAAGATAGGTCATTTGCTAGGTGTGTTGAGAGTGTGTACTTAAAGGATTGAGATTTTCAACTAAAAAACTAATGAAATTCAACTTTTTATGGTGTATTCTATTATTGTGATCATGATGGTAGCCATTAAAATACTGAACATTCAAACTGTTGCTACATGCCATTTTCACCACTGTTCTGTTCTTTCTTTTAGCCACACCATTTTGTTGTGGTGTCTTTCTTACTGAATATTGCCTGTGTATTCTATTTTCCTTGCAAAACAATTCAAACTCATCATAAACAAATTTGCCTCCTCTATCAGTGCTAAGGGTTTTTATTGGTAGACTACTTTATTTTTCAACTGACACTTTAAATTTCTTGAATTTATCAAAAGCATCCAATTTTTGTGCTAAAAAATAAACCCAGCTCATGTGTGTGCAATCATCAGTGAATAGTAGAAAGTATTTACTCTTATTCAATGACAGAGTTCTCATTGGGCTATAAATATTTGCATGAACAAGTTCAAGTGGTCTCCTAGCTCTCCATGCTTTTCCTATTGAAAGTGGAATTCGATGTTGTTTTCCAAAAAATACAACCCCCATACACTTTATGAGTCATAAAAATTGGCGATAAACTATACACTATTTTTTTTATTCAATATCTCCAGACCAGTGTAATGCAAGTGTCCATATCTTAGATGCCACAATTTTGACTTATTATCAACATTAGCTACAAGTGCACATGTATCCATATTTGCAATCTCAAGTGGAAACAACTTATTTTGAAGCATGAGAATTTTTGCAATCATCAAACCAAGTTTTTTGTTTTTTATCTCACAAACAACATCATTAAAATAGATCAAATAATCCTTTTGGATCAACTGTCCTACACTAAGTACGTTATGAGACAAACCAGGTACAAAGTAAATATCTTAAATATGCTTTTCTTTACCTGATTTGGTTTTCACAACAATAGTATATTTTTCTTCAACTTTTACTTTGTTATTATCACCCAACCAGACCGCCAACTTCACTGATTCATCAAGCTCTATAAAAATTTCTCTTCTCCTTGTCATATGATTGCTGCAACCATTGTCCAAAAGCCAAGTATTTTTTTTGCAATTATCAACACTAGTAAGAAAGAAGTTAGCATTCTCTTCTACAACATTTGCTTGTGGTTTATTTTTTTTTAAACAATTTGCTTCAATGTGTCCAAATTTTTTACAGTAAAAACATTGTTTTGGTTTATAATCTTGCCTTTGTGTATTTACCATCCTTAGAAAAATCTGCACCATACCTTCCACGTCCTCTTCCTCTACCTCGAAAGCTGCCTCTAAATCCTCCTCTACCGTGACCTCTAAATCCATTTTTTTTTATTGTTGGAACCACTCGTCATTTTCTCCTTATTTGAATCTTTCACTTTAATCTGAAATGCATGCTCAACTGTTTTTTCTTCAGTTATGTTCATACGACTTTCATGTGCTAACAAAGAACCTATCAACTCATTGAGATTGTAAGACGATAAATCCTTAGACTCTTCAATCGCTGTTACTATATGATCAAACTTAGGAGGAAGACTCCTCAAAACCTTTTTCACAATCTTTTGATCAGAAATAAACTCTCCAAAAATTTTCATTTGATTTATAATTACTAAAAGTCTAGAAAAGAAATCCTGCACAAATTCACCATTTTTCATAAAGAATGTTTCAAATTCCTGATGCAAGGATTGCAATTTAACAATGGTTACCTTCTTATCCCCATGAAAGTCCTGTTTCAAAATAGTCTTGCATTTGAGATTCTTGGAAAGATGACATCTGCAACAACTTTTTGCAACACTAACAATGCCTTTGCATCTTTATTTTAGATGTATTTGTCTGATTTCTCTACTGATGTTTCAGGCGACTTCTCATTCTCACCCGTTGTACCTGTATTATCTACAAAATCTCATAAATCTTGGAAAATAAAAATGTTTTCATCTTAATGCTGCAAAATTAATAATTTTTCCATTGAAAATAGGTACCAAAGTTTAAAATAAGTTTAGGAAATTCATACCAAATGTTATATTCAATTGTTAACAAATACCTCTCAACTCAATGTGCACGTATCCACACCTTTGCTTCAACAACTTGTTTCCAACTCCCAGCCAAACAACGAACTTGGCTCTGATACCACTTTGTCTGACAAAAACTAAAATACACAAGCTAGATAGAACAAGGAAAAACACAAACTAAAACATTTATCTTTTATACAACTTTCTTATTTTCACTTCATTCACAAAACAAGGTAACATAAAGTATTTATAGATAATAAGAAAAGCTGACCATAACAACACTAGGTTCCCACTCATACAACTGGCTAAAATTGAAAACAAATAGCCCCCACATATTTAAGATTTGTTACCTAAATGTTAGTTTTTTTTACATAATGGGTAGAACTTAACTCCTTAAAAACACAATTTTTTTTAGATCCCATGACTCATAACTACCCACATCGTGTCATCTCACACAAACACCATTAAGAGACAAAGAAAGGCATTAGAGTAATTTTACAATGCCAAACCACAATTTAACCACAGACAAAACAACCGAGTTAAGGGAGGTGTGTTTTCTGAGAATTAGTTTGTTAACTCATGCGAGTATTTACCAATGGGGGCTCCATCTGTTTTGTGCAAAGTCACCATGTTGTGAGATGTTGGAAGTTTGAATCCTGCAGGAATGGGTGGCTGCATAGCCATCGGTAGGGCTCGACTACTAGAAAGGAAGGGGGCTTTTTCAAGCTTGATCATAAAAAAAAGGAAATTTAAAATGCCCACCAGACCTTTCAGTCTAATTCATATACATACCAAACTTTTGATAGTTTTCAATTTCCCACCAAAGTTTTAACCTAGGTCATGCAAATGACCCCTAGATGGGCAGATCTTAAAACCAAAAATAGGTCTAGAAACCTCCACATGGGTTTAGATTCAGATCGAACCCCCATTAGGTCATATATGGAGTATAGGCCAGATGTCATTGGTTGTGTTGAAAACTTGTAATCGACAATATCCTACACATTTGCAATTCTACCACCCTCAAGAATTGAAGGAATCTGCCAGCATCCGAATGTCAACATGGTGATCTTTTGGTCAGCATTGTGAGTGGTGATAGATCCATCTATCAAAACCATGTTTTTACTGGTCAATCTGACTTTGAATACATTTGATGTCCTTGAATCCTAATATTAAGGGTAAAAAAGTAATTTAAGCTAAGCAGTTATACTACCATACCATTTAGGGTTCGAACTTGCAACGTCCCAACACAAGGTTAGGGTTCGAACTTGCAACCACTAAATTTTTTATAGTAAAATTTAGAATATGGGTTACTGCTAACCCAAGGACAAACTGACAGCAGTTAATGTGTGGAGGGTCATTTGCTTAACAATAAGAAACCTTTGGTGTCAAAGTGAAAATGGTATGCACGTGAATTAGACCAAAAGGTCTGGTGTGCATTTGAAAATTTTCCAAAAAAAAAAAAATGCTGGGTATTTTGTAAATTTTGAAAGGTTACGTGTGCTTTTGTAAATAGATCAAAAGTTGAGCCCGTTTTTTTTAATTTTCTCAAAAAAGTAACATTACTTCCAGAGAATCTAAAATTCTAATGAAATATCTCATATTGGTAGCTTATAAAAATAGGCTCAAAACTCTTAGCCACCATAAAGTTTTCAGGGGTAGTTTTTTTGCCAGGGGCCTTATTGGGAACGCCACTAAAGAATTGGATACAAGATGCGGATGAAGCATCATCAGGGTTGGCCTTGCATGTTCTTTTCTTCACTCCTTTCTAAGTAACAATCAACCATTAGATTGTAATTTTTTTGACATAAAAGTATAAACTTTTGATGGTCCAGAATTTGGTAGATTATAGGCGATCGATTTTTCTACTAAACCTGACATACTATGGGAAGACATGATCTTAACGGTTTGTCTGTTAAAACCCAACTTGTAAATCACATCGGTATGGTTAGATGTGCAAAAAAAAAAAAATAGAAATTTTTACTAGGAGGTTTGGAACTCACAATGGTAGCACTATATATGTGTTTCAAAGTCCCTAGTTGAAACTCACATGGAGAGGATGTCCTAACCAAATTTGACCGTGTTCAAAATAGTCAAAATAATAGGAATCCACCTTTAGATCATATTTTTTTCCATGTACAAGTATAACATTTTGAGGGTTGAAAGTTCAGCACATTATCGGCTGTTGATTTTTCAACCATAAAAAAATTCAACATACGAAAAAACATGATCCAAGGGCTGGTTTCTAACCAAACATATAAATCACATATAAAGGGCCAAATACATAACAAAGTGAAAAATTTAGAATTTTTCACTAGAGTTAGAATCACAAACACCAACCCATATATATATATATATATATATATATATATATATATATATATATATATATATATATATATATATATATATATATATATATATATGATATTAATGAAGGTACAGAACTATTGAGCTAGAAATTATAAGTGCAAGTTTATCAACTCAATCTAATCATATAGATGTGTTCAAACATAGTTTGTTTGCTAAGGATTAAGCCTTGAATCATAATTTTCTAACATAAAATCATGATTTTTCGAGTTATAAAATTTTTGGTGCATTGTGGGCCATTGATTTTTGAATCCCTTAAAAAACTTGCTTGTTACAATCATGTGATTTAAGTGACAAGTTTCCTACTAAACAAATAATGTAAATCACATCTATTACATTTGATTTAAAAAAATTGACAATTTTTTAAGATCAGTGATTTCTACTCAACAGTTCTATACCTTCATTAGGTAGTTACCTTGCATGAGAGAGAGAGAGAGAGAGAGAGAGAGAGAAAGAGAGAGATTGGTTCCTCCTAGGGAAGGAGGGTGCAGACAATTTTAATTTTTTAATTTTAATTCTCACATGTGATCTTCATGGTTTGTTTAGTAAAAATAAACTTTTGGATCATCTAATTATGACAAGTAAGTAAGACTTTTATACTTTAAAGATAGACAATTCAGAATTTTTATAAAATTAAAGACTCATAAAATCATATTTTTCATTGGAAAAACATGATCTGATGGCCGATCTTTGCCAATGGATCCTTTTAAAGACATCTGTGGGGTCATATCTACAGCACATGACAAAACATTAAAAATCATCACTGTCAACACCACCATATGGATGGTTAGGAGGAACCAATTTTCACACACACACATATATATATATATATATATATATATATATATATTAAGTGGCAGCTGTCTAACACTTTTTTAGCCTATTGGGCTTTCCAAGCTGTCTACATTTTTTTTTTTTGGATTTATAACCCGAAGCTGACACAAAGACTTGGTCATGCTAGCTCAGCCTGCCATACTTAAATCGTCGTGCCGACAACTTAAAGCTTCGAGGCTTGGACCCTTTCCCCCGAGGCCTATGCTACTCTATGGCTTGTGCATAGAGGTGACACACATGTCTAGCTGCCAAGGCCCCACTCCACTATATGCCAACCCTCCTTGGGGTGGTATGTGTTCTGCATGCTTGATTTTATAAGAATCTACTATTAGATCATTTGATTTCAACACATAGTTAGGTTTTTATAAGGTATAAAATTTGACCATTCAAGATTTTTATGAATATTCAAGGTTTAAAAATCTACCTACTAAACAACATAAACAAACCTATCCAGTGGAAAAAATTTAGTATTTTTTTTCAAGATCTTGACTGTACAGATGTATTCAACATAATTTATTTTTTAGAAAATCGACACTTGGATCATGAATGTTGAATATAAAAAATGGTATTTGTGTTGGGCGAAACCCTGTGAAAACAACAAGACAGGGAGCATACCTGGATTTGCCATTGTTCGTGCAGGTAGTTTGGCGTTCTCCTCAGTCGGTCGACACCCACAATGAGCCCAGGCCTAATGTCGACGGTGAGCAGAACCCTGTTCTGCTAAACCTGAATGCAGAACTGAATTTGGGCAGGGATGTATTACGAATTCTCATCAACTTCGTAACCCCTAAGCCCTTTACATAATGGAGGAATTGAGCAGTTACGTGAATGTGGTCTCTCCACATTCACGTAACTCCCACCCACTATCTCCATTAATCAGCCACTTACGTGACCCACTAAGATGGTGTCAAACCGGGTCAGTCGGTGGGTTGGACCCGTAACCCAAAATGTCCAACATTCTCCCACTTGACCCATTGACACCAAAAGTGTAATAAATCGAGGTGTATTCCATTATCTCGATTTAATTCTTCATGTGGGTTCACATGCCACCCTTTATCACAAGGATGAATCGTATGAGTCAAGGATATGAACACCCCTATATGAAATGTCATATTTCCTTGTACTACACTACAATTCACCTTCAGTGCTTAGGCATGTAAAGAAATTACTTTTATGAATAAGTTGGTCTCTCACCTATTCTATTGGTCCTTTAATATTGTTATTCTGCTATTCTCTCTAACCCATATGAGAGATTCTTTATGCAAAATCAACAATAACTCAAAACCTTAGAGAATCAAAACATAAACACAAATGTGATTACATAATGTATTGTCATACATCAGAAGGAATAAAAAAGACCCATCCCCTTTACATGTTGGGAATACAATCCCGATGCTAGCCCTTCAGTAAGGGGATCCGCAGTCATTTCCTTCATCCCAATTGTATCAATACATACCAAATGATTCTCAGTCCTTTCTTTAACAACAAAATATTTTAACTCCATATGTCGACACGATGTTGAGCTCTTGTTGTTATTTGAAAAGGACACGACTGCTTCATTATCACAAAAGATCTTTAGTGGTCTCTCAATAGAGTCCACTATACCAAGACCCATAATGAAGTTACTTATCCAAATGGCCTGTGACGAAGTCTCGTATAGAGCAATAAATTCCGCCTCCATGGTATGAGCAGCAGTGGTAGACTGCTTTCCGCTTCTTCATGAGACAACAACACCCGCTAGAAGGAAAATGTATCCAGTAGTGGATTTTCTACTGTCAGTACACCCTTCTAAGTCCGCATCAGAGTATCTAACGACCTCTAGGTGGTCAGCTTTCCTGTAGGTCAACATATAGTCTTTCGTTCCTTGTAAATAGCGCATGACCTTCTTCGCTGCCTTCCAGTGCGCAATGCCTGGATTTGACTGATATCTACCAAGCATTCCCACAACAAATGCTATATTAGGTCGAGTGCAGGTCTGCGTATACTGTAAACTCCCAACTGCTGAAGCATATGGGACAACATCCATCTGAGCCTTCGCAATATCATCCTGAGGACAATCCTTCAAGCTCAATTTATCTCCTTTCACTATAGGTGCCGAACTAGGAGAACAATTCTCCATCCCATATCTTTTAAGAGCCTTAAGGATATAGGATTTCTGAGATAGGCCAAGGACACCCTTAGTTCTGTTATGACGGATCTCGATTCCAAGGACATAAGTGGCCTCACCCATGTCTTTCATATCGAAATGAGAGGAAAGAAAGTCTTTTGTTTCATGTAAAAGACTCAAATCATTAGTTGCAAGAAGAATATCGTCAACATATAAAACCAAAATTATGAACTTACTCCCACTAGTCTTAATGTAAATACACTGATCAACAATGTTTTTAGTGAATCCAAAGTTCATTATTACCTGATTGAACTTCTTATACCACTGGCGGGAGGCCTATTTAAGTCCATAAATTGACTTATTCAATTTGCAAACTAAGTTATTTGAGTCATCTATACTGAAACCAGGAGGTTGTTGCATGTATACCTCCTCATCTAGATCCCCATTCAGAAAGGCAGTTTTCACATCCATCTGATGCAGCTCTAAATCAAAATGAGCTACGAGGGCCATGATTATCTTTAATGATTCTTTAGTTGAGACAGGAGAAAAAGTCTCATTATAATCAATGCCCTCTATCTGTGTGAAACCTTTTGCAACAAGCCTAGACTTGTACCTCTCCACATGACCTTTAGAGTCTGTTTTGGTTTTATAAACCCATTTACAACCAACAGGTCTAACTCCATTAGGTCGAGGTACAAGATCCCACACTTGGTTCTTTGCCATAGAGTCAAGCTCTTCTTTCATGGCATTGATCCAATGTGTTGATCTTTCACTTTCAATGGCTTCTGCAAATGTGAAGGGATCTTCATCAATGTCTATGAAATCATTTGACTCTTGTAGATACACCACATAGTCCAGATGGATAGCAGATTTCCTAATTCTGGTGGACCTCCATACAGGTGCTACAGGTGCTTCAAAATGAGCCTCTGTATCCTGTTGTTGTTGTATATCCTCATCAACAACTGGATCTAGTTGGGATTGATGTTTATTGACTGGACTTTCTCTTACATTCCTCGAAGGAACAATGATAGAGAAAATCGGGTCACTATCCTTAGCAGGTGAGAAACCTGAATCCTGCATTTCCTTAAAATTAATATTTTGAGATGCATCTATCCCAACAGAACCATTTTCAAGAAATCTTGCTTTATCTGTTTCCACTATCTATGGTGTATGAGATGGACAATAAAACCTAAAGCCTTTCGATCTTTCTGGATAACCAAAGAAGAAACCACTAGTTGTCCTAGGATCAAAAGCTTTTATATGTGGGTTATACAATTTAACTTCTGCTGGACATCCCCATATGTGCATATATGACAAAGAAGGTTTTCTACCTGTCCATAACTCGTAAGGAGTCTTTTGAACAACCTTCGTATGAACCTTATTCAAAATATGCACTGCAGTCCTAAGAGCTTCACCCCACAAGGTCAAAGGAAGGTTTGAGTGATTCAACATCGCTCTAACCATTTCTTCGAGCGTACGGTTTCTCCTTTCAGCTACACCATTCTGGTAAGCACTACCAGGCATGGTATACTGAGGTACAATGCCTTCCTCTTTTAGAAACCGTGCTAATGGACCTTCCTTTTGTCCCATCTCAATGAAACGACCATAATATTCGCCACCTCTATCTGACCTGACAACCTTAATAACTTCACCGGTTTGTTTCTCTACTTCTTTCTTGAAGTCCTTAAAAACTTGAAAGACTTCAGATTTTTCAGATAATAAGTAGAGATACATATACCGTGAGTAATCGTCTATAAAGGTGACAAAATATTTTTCACCCGTATAACACGGTGAAAAAAGGGTCGCAGACATCCGTATGCACTATTTCTAACTTTCCATTGCTGTGTTTGACATCTTTCTTGTATGTGTTAGACTGCTTAGCCTTTATGCAGTCAACACATGACTCTATATTCGTAAAATCAAGGGATCCAAGGATTCCCTCTTTCACGAGTCTTTGGACTCTCTCTTTCGAGATATGTCCTAATCTTTGATGACAAAGCAAATAGGATTGATCAGACTTTAGACCACGTTTATTGTCAATCATTGTGTTCTCAATGGAGTGAGATTCCTGAATTTGGAGTTTGGTTCTTAATCGATACAAACCATCACACATATATGCAGAACCTATATTCATTGAATTTTTCATAATAATAAGTTCAGATTTTTTTAAATTTAAACACAAAATCAAACTTATCAAGTTTTGAAATTGAAATTAGGCTCCAACTATAAGATGAAACATAAAATGTATCGACCAAATCCAACATGAATCCCGACTCCAACACAATTCTGCAGGTCCCAACGCTCTTGACATGTGAACGCATCTTATTTTCTGAGAAGATGCTTCTTTTATGCTCCGTTGGTTCCCTTTTGTTCAGAAATGCCTACAAAGAGTTGACAATGTGCACCGTGGCACCAGAATCAATCCACCAACTATGCAATGGAACATGAATTAGATTGCACTCATGAGAAAAAAATGACTTATTACCTTTATTTTCGAGCCATTTCTTGAACTTCAAACAATCCACCTTCTTATGCCCTTTCTTTTTGCAGAAGAAACACTTTATAGAAGGACCACCTAACTGGGATTTGGCTTTTGCCTGAGAGTTTGAACTCTCCCTAGTGGCTCTTTTCTGATTCTTCTTTTTGAAGGAGATTTTCTTTGGCCTCGACCTCTGTTTATCCTTATGAGAGGCCATATGTGCACTTGGCACCCTCTCACCCTTCAATCTCTCCTCTTCCTCAACACACTTACTCAAGAGGTCATTAAAAGACCACTCATCATTATGTGTGTTGTAGGAGATTTTAAAGGGTCCATACTCAGTAGGTAACGAGGTTAAGATCAGATGGACTAAAAATGAGTTAGAGATGGCGAACTTCATGTCATTCAGTTGAGTCACAATATTCCTCATTTTCAAAATGTGCTGTCGGATGTGTCTGTCACCAGCATATTTCATAGACACTAATTTGTACATGAGGGTACTGGCCCTTGTCTTATTAGACGTGACATATTGAGCCTCAATGGCTCCTAGAAATTCCTTCACAGTCCTACAATGAGGAATTGTGCCTCGAATGTTCTTAGCCACCCGAGATTGCAACAGCAACAAACTAAGTCTGTTCGAGCGCTCCCACTTCTCAGAGGCAGCCTTCTGATCGGCTGTGCTCTGCTCATTAAGAGCGGGAGGTTCGTCAATTCTAAGGGCCAGATCTAAATCCATATAGCTCAAAGTGAATAACATAATTTCTTTCCAATCAGAAAAATTCGATCTGTCTAAGATAGGGATACTACTAGAACCGTCAATATGGAAGGAACCTGATAAATCAAAGGAACGAAAAACAGAAAGATGTTACTATTATTGCTCAAACGAGACTCGTGTTGAAAAGGTAAAAGTGAGACCCTTTATTTTCACCTTTTCTGAGATAAGCATAGTTGAGCCATTATCGTTTCACTTTGGTGAAAACGATAATACTCATAATTGCTCCGTCTCTTCAATTCCCAAGGAATTGACTACAGTTGGTGAAATTAGTAGATCATGAATCCAGAGGCAATTTAACACTGTATCTTTGGGTACGAACATGCTTCATGGGCTGGAATGCACATCTACTATCACACCCTGTGTAAATTTTGGAACACAACGACCTACCTTTGGGTAGAATCGATGTTTCATAAATTCACATACAATCATAATTACGAATCTTAATACGGTTCAAAGAATCCTTAATTAACACGACTCAGATCACTTTGGTGATTACATGAGTCGGTTAATCAAAATCTTTTACCGAAAAACCTATTCGTATTATGGAGCACACCCATGCACACATTTTAATGCATGTATATTCATGACATAATATCAGTTCATACTTCAAAAAATGCATAAACTAATTGTCATAAATTTAATCATAATTCATGCTTAAAATCATCATGCATAACTTAACCAACGCTAAATACATAAATTAACATGCATAAGTCATGCATTATTCAAAATAAATACTTTATAAAGCATGAAAAATAACAAAAGCATGCTCATATGGGTAAAACCCAGGGTCCACATGTAGGAACCGGTCTAAAAACACTCTGAACCGGTCTGAAACCGCCCGAACCGGTCATCTAAGGGTCCGAACCGGTTCTGAACCTTATAAACTGATACTTAATATGAACAAAAGTTCATAAAACCCTATAACCGTATGCCAAAATCCCTGTATTTCTTTATATTTATGAAAACAGGGTCTCAGCATCTCGGAACCGGTGAAAAACTGGAAAGAACCGGTCAAAAACGGCTCCGAACCGGTTCCAGAAGGGGTCGGATCAAGTTTCTGATCTGATTCAGTCTCAATAGTGTTTGGATCCTGCTTTTATGGATCCAACCCAGTTTTAAATGGGATCCGGGTCTGACCCGACCCGAACTAAAACCCGAGTTAGACCCGGTCCAAAACAGACCCGGGTCGGACCCGGTCCATAACAAAAACTGGGTAAGACCCGGTTCTTAATGGATTCGGGTTAGACCCAGTCCAAACCGGATCCCGGGTTCGACCCGGTCCAAACCAGACCCGGTCCTTAAATGGACCCGGGGTCGCCCCGGTCCGAAATGGACCCCGGGTACGACCCGGTCCAAACTGGATCCGGGGACGACTCGACTCTTAATGGGTCCGGATCGGACCCGATCCAAAATCAGACCGGGTTAGACCCGGTTCTAAATGGACCCGGGTTAAACCCGATCCGAGAGAAAAAAACCCGATCCTTTCCGGATCAGACCCAAACCCGGTACCTTTATGGGTCCGGGTCAGATCCAAAAAGTAAAAGTGCAGACCCGATCCACCCAAAAGGGTTTGGATCGGGTCTGTCCTCGGGTCTCCTCGCCGGACCCAATCCGGTCCAATTTGAAAAACTTAAACAAAAACCCGATGGTTTCTGTTTCAGTTTTAGGGAAACCGAAAAGGGAGGTTTTCGGTTTCCGCCCTTTTCGGTTCCACGACGACCCACGTCACCATCACGGCGACTGGCGCTGGTTGCCAGCGACCTGCGTCATCCCAGGGTGACGCCGGTCCGGCGACAGCCCCCCTCCCCGTCAGACGACGTCGCCCCACGGCGACGATGGAGGTTGCCATTTCAGGATGCCCTAAAATCCGTTGGCGACATCCCAGCGGCGCCAGCAAGGTCATCGGCGACTGACGGCGACGTCCTACTGCCGGCATCGACTGGAATCGCCGGCAGACGCCCCGGCGACGACATCTCCATGGCGGCCTGAAGGAACTCTGAGCAGTGAAAAAAAGGGGGGTTTTGAGGCCCCAGATGCCGGCCATCCGACATTCAACCCCGGCAACACCTCCGGCATAAGCCGACCACCCTGCAACCCGACGGTGCAGGGGATATCAGGTGACGGCTCCGGCGATATTCCCGACGATAGCAAAACCGGCCACAGGTATAAAAACGTACATTTTTTTTATGAGTTTTGCCTGAAACCGTGAAACCGGGAATGTAATGTCGACCTTTTCGGTGACATTTGCAGGTAAAGACAGACTGTCGTCTCACGGCGACCGTCTGCAGCTAATCGGTGGTTGTCGCCCCACGGCGACTCCACCGACGCCAAAACGCCTAAACGGCCTACACAGCCACGCGCAGCTGAAATGCGTGGCGTGGGCCCATAACCCAATGTTGGGAGAAACCCTGTGAAAACAACAAGACAGGGAGCGTACCTGGATTCACCATTGTCCGTGTAGGTAGTTCGACGTTCTCCTCAGCCGGTCGACGCCCACAATGAGCTCAAGCCTAATGTCGACGGTGAGCAGGACCCTGTTCTGCTAAACCTGAATGCAGAACTGAATTTGGGCAGGGATGTGTTACGAATTCTCATCAACTTTGTAACCCCTAAGCCGTCCACATTCACGTAACTCCCACCCACTATCTCCATTAATCAGCCACTTACGTGACCCACTAAGATGGTGTCAAACCGGGTCTGTCTGTGGGTTGGACCCATAACCCAAAATGTTCAACAATATGGAGCCTCAAAAATTTATAAAAATTATAAGTTGTTGATTTTTGAAAATTTTAAAATCCTGTTCATGCATCTGAATCCAATGCTCCAAGAACTGTTTTTCTATGAAAACAAGCATACAGTTCACACCTGTACTTCATAATTTGTAAAAAATACTAAAAATTAAATAAAACGTGTAGTTTGTCTTATTTTTTAGGAGGTAGGTTTTCATTCCTCATAAGTTATCATGGGGAAAACCGAGGTAACCACGACGGGCAAAAAGTGACAAGACAACAAGGTGGCTGCTGCCCACAACAAAAACGAGGCAGCCAATACACATTTTTTTCTCGATAAATAGCTGTTTAAAACATAAATATCACATTTAAATTGTGATATTTATGTTTTTTCATAAATCTCGCAAGATTTTGAAAATCATGCGAGAAATTTTTGTTTTAAACTTTCAGGCAATTTTTCACGATATTATCGCAAGATTTTCATAAATCTCGGGATATTTGTCACACATCACTCACATGAAGAAAAAGGAGGCGCCTAGAATGAAGAAAGAGGTGACGCCTTATGTATGTAATGTATCCCATCGTTGGATTTTAATGTCGGTTCTCAACCCAATTTGGTAGGGGATGAAATCCTTATTTTGCTCCCTGGTTTTCATAATAAACTTGTCATGAATTGGATGAAATTGGATCCAGATCCGAACCCAAACCCAAACCCAAACCCAATTTCATAAAGTTCGACCCAATTACCTGCATGCAAAAACAAAAGGAAAAAACAGGTTATTGGAAAAGAAAAAGAGTTTCACAAAGGGTTTAAACCGTATTTCAAGAAGCAACATAATCTTACCCGGCCAAAAGGATGTAACATAGATGATAAGAACTTCACTCCTACACAGCTATTGGAGGCAACAGGAGAGGATGAGAATCATGAATGTGAAGAGAGCTCGCAAGTAGGCATTAAGGCCGTGGGAGAGGGAGACATTAAGGTCGATTCTAAGAAACTACAAAACCCCCAAACTCCCGTCCATG
This sequence comes from Nuphar pumila, assembly GCF_984573655.1. Taxonomy (NCBI): domain Eukaryota; kingdom Viridiplantae; phylum Streptophyta; class Magnoliopsida; order Nymphaeales; family Nymphaeaceae; genus Nuphar; species Nuphar pumila. The sequence goes on along the minus strand of NC_143260.1, from coordinate 95,023,916 downwards.
AAGCTTATGGTCTGCAATGCTAGAGGTTTGGGGGAGGAGGTGGGCCCACAAAAACATAGCAGGAATAGTCAAGGACCACAAAAGTGAGTTGGTGAAAATTTTGTACAGTTTTAACAGGGTAAAGATGCAATATAACTACTATAAATCTTATTTTTTTGTTGGAAATTTAGCAACACTAGCCAGGTGATTTTGTACACCATATTGTTACATTTAATTCTTAAATGAAACTGGTAGGGGTATGCATACCTTTAAAAAAAAAAGGTTTTCATTCCTCTCTCTCTCTCTCTCACACACACACACACACACACATATATATATATATATATATATATATATATATATATATATATATATAGAGAGAGAGAGAGAGAGAGAGTAATGCTATGGAAACATAGTTGTAAGTTGTATCTTATCAATCAAAACTTATGGATGTACTCAACATAGTTTATTTGATAGGAAACATGCTTTGAATCATGTTTTTTAGACATAAAAACAAGACTTTTAAGTTATGAAAGTTTGATCCATTGTGAGCTGTTGATTTTTAAAGGTCTTAAAAAACCTACATGTAGGCTATAATCAGATGACCCAAGACTTGTTTTCTACTAAATAATGCTTATAAATCATATCTGTAGGGTCTTATTAACAAAAAAAAAGTTTAAGAAATTTAAAAATCTAAAGCTTCTATTAGGTGGGAGTAGGTGCTCCGAAAAAACCCTATCATTACTAATATATGTATATAAATATGACCTACTAAGAAAATGCAAATGTGGGTCCTATAATGCTAAGATAAATTAGAGCTCGTTTATACCTGAAAAAATAATAATTTTAATATTTTTTACACTAAATAATGGTGGATTTTGATTGGAATCTAGGTTGGACTTGAATATTGTGTAAAATTTCATAAATCATACCTTGCTCCGTATGTTAACTATACTCTATCAACCTGACCTGGATGACTAATCAGACATGTTCCTTTATTATCACTAAGCCGTTATAGTAGCCTGCCCATACATTTGGGCTCTAGATAAATAAGTTTATATTAAATTTTCTTATTATGAAAAACTATAATTAATAAAAATATGTATACATCTAAAATAAAATATTTTTCGTTAAAAAATATTGAAGCCAAAAATAACTTTTGTGTGTTTATAATTGAGGAAATTAAGTTATCACAATTTAATGGCAAAAGAATAAGTGGGGTATGACCTTTGGTAGGTCATACAGAGTTAGCAATTTAAAATATTAACCAAGGGGGGACGGGGGACTCAGCTTGTCTGGTAGGAGCAGCTAGTGCACTTCATCCTGTGTTGGGACGTTGCAGGTTCAAAACCCAATGGTATAGTTGTATAACTGATAGGGTCTGCCTAACCCCAGCTAACCTTTAAAAAAAAAATTAAATATTAGAGAGAGAGAGAAGCGTTTTCGAATATGCCAACATTTCCTTTATGAAATAGTAACTTTTATTTTTGTGCAAATAATTACATAATTACCATATAAGTAATACGTTCCTGTCTTTTTTGAAAAAAAAGTTACAAGATGCGAAAAGAAGTATATACTTTCAGCCCCAAAGGGGGTTGGTTTAGTGAGGTGTAGGGCCTTGGCTTCTAGACGAGGCAGTCAAGGTTCGATTCTTATGGGCGTTACCCCTTATGCAAGCCAACCCATAGCATAGGCCTCGGGGGGGGAGTCTCCTAGCTTCGGAGTTTAATTTATGCTGTTGGCACAACCACCATAGGTATAGCAGACTGAGCCAGGGTGTCTGAGTCTTCATGATGGGTGCAGTTACTTCGGGTTATAAATATAAAAAAGTGTACATACAAGAAAGACATGATAAATGTATAACTTAAGAGAAAAGTTATAAAGAAAAAACTTGTTGGCCTTCACAACAAATGCTTCTGCTTTTATATTATATTTAAGATAAGATAAAATTTGACAAAAAAAATCTTGCATCATACCAAATCCACTACTGATCAGGATCCAGTTATACCCAAGCAATTGACACTTCTACATGAAACATTTGTTAAGAGAGAGAGAGAGGGAGAGAGAGAGAGGTTAAAATTAACGGCGGCCAAAGTAGATATGACGGTGCACAAGAAGACACTAGACCATCAATGGACTTTATCTGTAGTTCTGTAACATTGTTTAACTTTTTAGCTCATGTGGGAGGGATGGACAGCTGCATTTGGACAGTTCTACACGTTGTATCAGCAGACACTCTACCGAGATATTGGCCCACAAAGAAGTGACATATCAGGTCTTCCCGATTCTCTAGACAGGAAGGCCTGCATCACTAGCTCACTAGAGCAATTCCAATAGACTACACATAGATGGGCATGCAACGACCTTACCTCACAATCATCCATCTTGTCATTTTTCGAGATGTGTGAGCTGTTCATCTCGAAAAACGTTGAGATGAAGGGTCAGCAGTAGTGGAGCATGCATAAAAAATGGCTTTAATCCAATAATTAAACGGAACACCTTTCAAGGTACTTGACCACCCAAAATGCAACGCTTGTCTCCCTCCACACCAGTAATTTAAGGTGTGCTCATTTTGTAAAAGTAGATGGAATGTACCACTGATTTTTCATTTTGCTGTCATATTCAAAGTGATTTTCAGAAGAAATTCGCTATGTTTAACCTTGGATGATTTTTCAAACATCACTGGTAGTGGTATGTTCAGGAATTATTGTAAAAAATGCCTTTAATGAAAAACACGAGGAAGAGGTGAATACAAAAACACATTGCATTGCATTGCATTTTGGATGGTGGACAAAGTACCTTGAAAAGGAGAGAGCATAATGTCACATGCAGCTCTCTGACGGTATCGTCAGAATACTATAGATGGATACGTTGTTTATGTGATGAGTCTCAATTCTTTTTTTTTTTTTAGAATCATTCATGTTTTAAATGAACGGCATCTACAATAAAAAAAAAAGGGATGGTTGAAACAAAAAGAAACAAAGTGATGTTTTGGTGGACCTTCATCCATCCAAAGTTTTATCGTCAAAGCTGCATCTGATCTGCAGATGCGAGTCTGGATCAGGTGCAATCACATGGCACAAAATTTGCTCATTAAGCACCTGATTGCCCTCCATCGGCCATGGGCCCCTCTCCTACCTCATTCAAGGCACAAGAAAACCATGCTATATATATAGGTTATTTTTAACATTAGATAAATTCAATTTTATTAAAATGATGAAAATATCGTTAAAAAAATGGTATTAAATTAGTTGTGTTTAACAGCTCTTGAATCATGTGATTATGACGAATAAACAAGATTTTTTAAGACTTTAAAATCAATGGCTCATAATCTTTAGAAATATTCAAGCATTCAAAATTTATAATTTTTTTTATTGAAAATACATGATCCAGTAGATGATTCTTAGCAAATTGATCACACCGAACACATCTAAATAGTTGGATCTGCAAAAAAAAAACGTGTTAGAAATGACTAGTTCATATGATAGTTCTTATAATCCAGTGACTATATATATATGATGAGTCTCTGGCGTGGATATGCATAGGTATCAATGAGTTGAAATGAACCATATTTTATTGCTCATGTTTACAGATATGATCTAATTAGTGTATGTGGTGGAAATCTGAAATCTTGTAAGTGTACAAGTTTTTCTGGTGATTAAAAAATCAACAGCCTTGGGTGCACTAAATTTTCATAACTCAAAAAGAAATGTTTTTTTCTTCAAAAAACATGAACCACGGGTTGATCTGTTAAAAAATTGAATATTTTGAACACATCTATTGGGTTAGACTGAGTCAAAATAACTAGAACCACCTATGAGTTTCAACTCATTGATACTGTATGCACATCCACATCAAAAACTTATCCACACACATTAAACCTGCTAAATGTTTTTTTTTTTGGTTTTCTGATTTTTTTTCCAATTCTGACACCATACATATGTTCTCCATGGTTGGTTACTAGGAATCAACACCTAGATTATGTTTTTTCGATGAAAAATAATATTTGAATTCTTTATGAAGATTTTGAGTCATTGATTTTTCATACATTATAAAAGCCTATTCATGTATCGGCATCAATCGCTCCAAGAGCTGAGCCTTATACAACAAAACACGTATGGTCAAAATTTGAAAATGTAATACAAATGCTAACCAACCCATTTAAAACGTGTGTGTGTGGGTGTGTGGGTGGGCACACTGGGGTGGAGGTCATGTAACTAATTGACGATGGGACATAATCAGTTAGTTGATTATATACAATATGACGGGGAGAATTTCTTAATTCCTTGTACATTGTGCGTAATAGAGTTAAATTCGTTAATTCATTTAAAGCTTAACTAAGCGAAAAAATATATTAATTAAACGTGAATGAGGATAGTCATTACAAAGTTGGGGAAGTTCATTATGCCCCTTATTTGATATAAATCTCACAGATAAAATATCTCACCAACATAAAGAGGTACATAAAGTTTCCCTCGTAATCTCAAATCCAAGTTCTCTGTCTTGCCTTCGAACTCCATAATTTGTTGTCATAATCTTTCCTGCACCCGCAAGTTCCGTATATTGCATCAGTAGATATCCCACAGATCTTGTTCTCCACAAAATCTCAGAAAGGACAACCTCATGATAAATAAAAATTATTGTTTTTTAGGAAAATCTTGGAGTTCTGCATATATAAGAATATAAAAAATGAAAACATACATAAAATAAAATTGTAAAAAAAAAAAAAATAGCAAAACAATATTTTCATCATATTAATATCGGAATAATAGGAAATATATTGATAAAATTGTAATATATTTCAAAAATTATGATAAACATTACTACATTTTCAAAGCATTCATGATATTTGTGACATAGCAATAGATAGAAAACACACACACACACAAGTATTGCAAAAATATGACTACGCAATGAAACTTACCAGTTTTTAGTATCTTATAACTAGATGGGGCACTGGTATCCAGCAGGTGGGTGCTTCCCACAAGTCACAAGTGCTTCTACGGGCACAGGGAGGAATAGGCTGATGTTGAGAAGATTCACTTTGATAGCGGAACAGAGGCAGAGTGCTGCATCCAAGTCTGCCAGCCCTTCAAGCACAGGGCAGCAATTCTCCTCCACCCCACCACCCAACCCAATGTGCACCAGCCCACCCAGCAGGTCCACGCATGCACTTAGTTTGAGTGCATCAATGGGGCACGTCTTCTGTGCTGGTGGGCTCGGCATATACACTGGGGGTGGGGGTGGCCATGGTTTGTAGGTAGGAGGAGGCTTTGGCACAAAATGCACCTGCGATGGCGGCGGCAGCTTGACATGTGGTGGTGGTCGCCTTGGCGGTGATGGTTTGACATGTGGTCTCGGTGGTGGCTTTAGTGCCGGTGGCAAGGGTGGCTTGACATGTGATGGTGGCACTGGTGCTGGTGGTGGTGGTTTGGCATGTGGTGGTGGTGGTGTTCGCATTGGTGCTGGCGATGGATGTGGCGTGACATGTGATGGCGGTGGTGGTATTGGTGGTGGTGGTGGCGGTTTGACATGTGGTGCTGGTGGCGGTGTCATTGGTGGTGGTGGTGGAGGTGGATTGACAAGTGGTGGCCCTGTTGGTGGGGGTGGTTTGACATGTGGTGGTGGTGGTGGTGGCATTGGTGCTGGTGGTGGAAGTGGATTGACATGTGGTGGCGGTGGAGGTGGCTTGACATGTGGTAGTGGTGGTGGCACTGGTGCTGGCAGTGGAGGTGGAGGTGGTGGTGGTGGGGAGAGTGGGAGCACTGGTGGTAGTGGAGGTGGAGGTGGCGGCATTGGTGATGGTGGTGGTGGCAGCATTGGTGGTGGTGGCGGTGGTGACACTGGTGCTGACGGTGGAGGTGGATTGACATGTGGTAGTGGTGGTGGCACTGGTGCTGGCAGTGGCAGTGGAGGTGGTGGTGGTGGTGGAGGTGATGGCATTGGTGATGGTGGTGGAGGCAGCATTGGTGGTGGTGGGAGTGGCGGCACTGGTGCTGGCGGTGACAGCATAGGTGGTGGTGGGAGTGGCAGCACAGGTGATGGTGGTGGTGGCAGCACTGATGGTGGTGGTAGTGGTGGGGGAAGAAGTGGCTTTACATATGGTGGTGGTGGACTTCTCAGCCTGGGAGGTTCCCTAGGAGGCAGGGTGGGCAGATGGAATGCACATGTTGCCCAAGCGTTGAGGAGCAAAGCCAGTAGAATGCTTACCTCAATCTTCCCCATGCTTCCAAAGAATCGAAAGAGGGGGTTCTCAAGTGGCACCTAATGCCCTTTTGTAGACACAAGTGTTGCAATGCAGCAATAGTGATAAGAAAGGAGCCTTTAAAAAAAAATAGCGACAAGAAACGATGGAAAACATTGGCACATCAACTTAGGCCTTATTTGTTTCATGCAACTTACACACGATATAGAGTTTTTCTGGTAATCCTTTCCAACATGAAATGGTGAGAAAGTGAAAGTGCCATTATGGCACAAGTAGGATCCAGTTTTTTCCACCACTTATTACTTTTTATATATAAATCCGTTCTTAAAATATGTAAATCCGTTATTTTTAAGAAAGCTTTCACATTAACTAAGCTGACATAATTTTTTTTAGAAATTCTTGTCCATTCTTATGTAAAACCTTTTTATTATGTGAGTACAGGAGTGGAGCCAAGTTACAGGGAGAGTGGGTACATGGTCTCTTAAGGGAGAAATGGGTGCCCACCCTCGACCCAAAGGGGTCCAATAGCCTCCTTTCATTCCCCAATTCACCCCTCCCTCAGATGATGCCCTAATTTCTCTCTCTCAATGCCCTTCCTGCAAGGCTGCAACCCCACAGTAGCCCCCTCCTCTTGCTTTATATATATATATATATATATATATATATATATATATAGAGAGAGAGAGAGAGAGTTTCCCACTCATTCTATCAGATCTTTCGAGTAAGATTCTGGGATTCTTAGCGGAGTCATCTCATTTTTTTCCTCTTCTTTTTGTGGATTTTTGTAGAGTTTGATTCTTTTTGTTACGAAGATCTGTTTTTTTACTTTGTTTTTATGGATTCAGCTTTGTTATGGTGTAATCATCGTGCCAGATTTGATATGTCTTTTTGTCACTTTAGCTTGTTTTTTCTGAAGTGATTATAGAGAATTCTAGTGATTTGCTAGTTGATTTTGGTTTTATTTTTGTTATTTTGTGTAGATTTGTGTGGTTTTGGAGTTGGTGGACTAAGGCGGAAATAGTTGGCATTTCTTTGTGAATTTTTTTTTAACGATTTTCTTTTTTATTGGCTTATACAAAAAAAAGTTAGCATTTTTTTAATAATTCCATATGCATAAATAATATAAATGCATAATTGATGATTTAAGAATTAGGGTTTTATTTTTTTTGTTTAAATAACATGAATTTGGATTATGCTTCTAGGGTGTCGTATGTTTTTCCTTTTCAATACTTAACTTTGGTTAGAACTTAGAATTTTAGTTTTTTTTGTTTTAATTAGTATATATGAGAATTTTAGTTTTTTTCAATTAGTATGTATTTATTTTTTTTGTTTTAATTAACATGTATGTGCTTCAATTAAACCAGTTCTTATTCACTTATTAAATACTTGTTGGTTGTTAGTAATCATTAGTATATATATGTTTTAGAAGTTATTTGAAAAATTTTGTTTGGTTAGTGATTTGATTAGATAAATTATTAAATATATTTTATTTAACTATATTAATATAACAATATACATTAATATTTTTTATCAGAAAGAGTGTAATTAATGATAAATTAGTAGGTTTTATTTATTGACCTTATAATAAAAACAAATTGGTGAAAGACATAACATTTATTAAATATGTTTGATGTTTCTTTTTTATTTTAGTGGCTTATACTTTTTTGAATTATTTTTATAATATTTATGTTCTTCGTAGATTTTTTGAAAGATTAACTAATTAATCAACTATTTATTTGTAGGATATTTTTATTCTTTTGTCATGTCTTGTTGAATACATTTTAAGATCTATTGAAAGATATTTTTTTTGGTCTTTATATCAAATAAAACTAAATTTTGAAGTATAGATGCATGTTATTATGATACTATATAATTATTAACTAAACTTTTATTACTGAAAACATGTTTATTTTCAATAAAGGTTCTTAATTATAATTACAATACTATACTTTGTAGTTCCTCAATTTTTTTTTTTCACTTGCTAGTATAGTTTATTGTAGTAAAAACTAAGCATGAAAACAAAAGCTGTCACAAGTTTAAGGTTGCCAAACACTTTGCTTCCAATGGCAGAATCCTTGTGATAAGCAAATATGCCAAAGCCATACATCTTGGCCGTCAATAGTAAACATCATCATGGGCGGGCCGCGCTATTTGTGCATTAAACGGTGAAGATGAATGTTACAAGCGGTGGAGATGTCAAAGCGCGGCAAAGAATCATGTTTTTGGCATATCGCCCGACTGTGTCATTGGAGTGAGGGCGGATAAGGTGCATGCGGCCCAATCTCATGAAATGAGACCTGATCGAATATCAGACAAGTGTCATGCAAGGAGATGGAGCGGCACATGCTTTTCGTGCAATCAGATTGCACCTGATCCCTCGTGGCTCAGAATCCACTCTCATGGTCACCATCTATGGCAGTTAAAAAGTTGGGATCTAGCTCACCAACTCCATATGACCACCTGGACCCACCCACATGGTGCATGTGATAAGATTATGTAAAAACAAAGACCTGTAGGGCATCTTTGATTGCCCTGGATCTGAAATTTGGATGGTCGTATCTAACGTGGGTGTCATGTCAGATAGTTTTGCAAATGAGAATATCTAATATCCTCGAAAACTCTCAAGATACTCTGAGCTTCAGTTCATGGTGGTGGAAGAGTGGTTGGGCAAGAGATCCCTATATTGGAGATCTTTATTTTTTTTTTTTTGAAAGGCAAGCTGGGGTTAGGCAGACTCCTACCGGTTATACAACTATGCCATTGAGATTTGAACTTGCAACATCCCAACACAAGGTGACATGCACTGGCTGTTCCTACCGCACAAGCGGCATTGGTCCCCCGTATTGGAGATCCTAATATCATTTTAGATTTGAGATATGAGGCAATCAATTGCACCCCCAAAGATTAAAAAATAGGGTAAGGTCAGTGGCAAAAAAAAAAAATTGATCAATTGTCATAAAGATTTTTTTTATAGGTAAGCCGGGGTTAGGCATGAACATAAAAAGAACTTAACAGAAAATGAACAACTTCACACACGATATTACGTGGTTCGGTGTTGGGATCACTTACATCCACGATACAAGCTCTCTACTCAATTCCACGACTTGAGTAGGTTCCATTATCAAGGTTTTTTATATAGTTTTTCTCTTTACAATCAAGTACTTCAAACATATCCGGACCCTATCTATCTCTTTGTTATTATCCTTCACGTGGTGAGCATTATCATGAACTTCTCTTTACCTTAGCTGATCATCCATTTGCCTTAGCCGATCATTATCAGGACTCTTCATTCGGTTATCAACCTTATCATGAACCTCCATTTGCCTTAGTCGATCATTATCTCTCATTCGGTTATGCCTCTCCTTATCATTATCTTGATCAAGACTCTTTATTCGGTTATGCCTCACCTTATCGTTATCTTGATCAAGACTCTGCATTCGGTTATGCATTCAGTTATGCTTCATCTTATCATTATTATTTTTCCTCAAACTCGAGTTGGGGTGAATCTATAGCCTGAGTTTGCTGCGGAGTCTAGCAAATTCAATCCAAAGAAGCGCCTTGGTTAAGATATCAGCTACTTGTGACGAAGGGGCAAACTTGGTGATGAGACTGCTACAAGCCACCTTTTCTCGAACAAAGTGAAAGTCAATATTAACATGCTTTATGCGAGAACGAAATATTGGTTTGATAGTCACTTGAAGAGCTAAAAGATTATCACAAAATAGAATAGGTGGCTCAGATAAATATGTCCTAATATCCCAAAGAATAAACGATAACCATGTAAGTTCTGTTGTTGTTGATGCCATTGCTTTATATTCAGCTTCAGTACTTGAGCGAGCCACTATATGTTGTTTTTTAGCACTCCAAGATATGCAATTAATGTCGAGGAAGATGCAAAACCTGTGGTGGATTTTTTGGTAAGAGGACAACTGGCTTAATCTGCATAAAAAATAGCATATAATTGAATTAGAGTGTTAGCCAATAACCGGGTTTCATACTCGATAGTTCTATGAATATACCATATTTTTTTTTACAATTTAAAAGTAAAACTTAGTGGGACTATGCATGAATTAACTAACATAATTTACATTGTATGAGATGTCTGGTCTAGTAAATGTCAAATATTGTAATCCTCCGACTAGACTTGTATACAAAGTATAGTCATAGAATAATCTTTCACTTTCTTTGATGGGGCGAAGGTTAGATGTCATAGGAGTGGAGACCGTCTTGGCACCTAGCATTTGAGCTCAATCCAATAGGGCATAAGCATACCATTTCTAATTCAGAAATAATCTTTGAGCGGAGTGATAAACCTCTATTCCTAGAAAGTAGTGGAGATAACTGAAATCTTTAATAGCAAACTTATTGCTAACTTTGGTAACAAAATCATATATCATAGTGAGATTATTTCTTGTGAGAGTTATATCATTTACATAAAGAAAAAGAAGCATTATCCCATGATTACTTTGATAAATAAACATAGATAAATCAACAACACTAGAATAAAATCCTATGAAGAATAAGAATGTACCAAATCTATCTTACCAGGCTTGTGGAGCTTGTTTCAAGCCATATATGGCTCTATTCAATTTACACACAAAGTCAGGTTTATTTTTATCTTTGTACCCAGGTGGTTGATCAATATAGACATTTGGATTTAGGAACCTATATAAAAAAAATATTCTTTACATCTAACTGCTTGATATCCCAATTGTAGGTAAGAGCAACTGTTAGAACAATTCTAATCGATGGAGATTTTATGATAGGAGAGAAGGTTTCTGCAAAATCAATTCCAAGTATTTGACTGGATCCTTTAGCCACTAAGCAAGCTTTAAAGCGTTCTACTCTCCCACCACATTTAATTTTTGTCTTAAAAACCTATATGCGCCCGATCACATTCATATTGTGCATTCGAGGAACTAGAACCCACATATCATTCTATTATAATAATGCTATCAATTCTTTTTTCATAGTTTGACGCCAGTCAGAACTCTTTAATGCCCCATTAACTATTTTTGGTTCTAGAGGCATAGTTAGAGCTAAAAAATATTTTGGATTTGGTTTGACTATTCCTTCTTTCGACCATGTGACCATATTATAGATGTTCTGAACATCTGTCCCAACAACATTTGAGTTTTTGGATTGAATAGTACTTTCTTCATTTTGAACATTAGGTTCAAGAGAAATTGGATTTCCATGATTCTCATGGTTATCAAGGTTTTGATGATCATTTTAACTCTCATTAGGAAAATTGAAAGCATTATCTTGAAAAACACTAATTTTGCAGTCATCATTAACACAACTCCTCTGCATAACATTATCAGCTTGATGACAATAATTTGAATCAATAAAACTTACTAATTCTTCATTGTCAGTTATAGAGGAAAACAATTTATCAAGAGCTTTGTATAGAAAAATGTGTTAATCAAACATATGTCTGAATATAAAAACACTGCCATTAGGAGGATAAAAGCATTTGTACCCCTTATGAAATTCACTATATCTCAAAAATACACATAGTAAGGATTGTGGTTCAAACTTATTTTTGTTGTAGTCTCTAATATATGGAAAACATCTGCAGCCAAAAGATCTAAAACATGAAAAATCTAATTGATTCTTTGTTAGATACTCAAGTGGTGACTTCAAGTAAAGATTTGGAGAAGGAAGTCTATTAATCAGCCACAAAGCCATAGAGAAAGCTTCCACCCAAAAACATGTTGAAATATTACTACAAAAAATTATAGTTAATTCTAGTTCAGTAATAGAGCGATGTTTACACTTTGCCATTCCATTTTGCTCAGGCATTTTTGGGCAGGATTTAACATGTTTAATGCATTTTCCTTTCAAAAGCTTTTTCAATACTTAGCTATTGAATTCTCCTCCTTCATCGGTTTGAAAAACTTTGATTTTTTTTTCAAATTAAGTAATTACCAAATTGTAAAATTCAATAAATTTTTTGTGAGCTCATATTTGACCTTTAATGGATAAATCCATATGAAACTTGAATATTCATCAACAAATATAGCATAAAACTTGAATTGTTGAAAGGAAGACATGGGTGTTGGCCCCATAAATCACAATGAATCTTATCAAACGATTTTTTGAACAGTCTTCATCAATATGAAAAAACAATAACCTACACATTTTGCCCATTTGACAACTTGGGCATACTAAAGGTGATTTATTCTGTGCGGTTACCTCAGTATAATTATTTTTAACTAGAAAATCAACCAGCTGCATATTGAGATGGCTGAGTCTTGCATGCCAGATATCCTTGCTAACAGATCAGAATCATATAGAATAGTAGACTTGCTTATTCTCTGGCGAGACTCCATACATGCTACCGATTCTATTGCCCATCACCATCACTTATTGTTGGGTTGATCCTTCACCAAAAAATCGTTAGAAGAGAACTCAAAGGAATAAGGCATGTCAGACGTTAACTGACTAACGAAAATCAAGTTTTTCTTAATCTCAAGAACAACAAGAACATTATCTAGTATCAATTTTTTGCTTCCAACTTTTGAATTTGTCGTCTTAGTGTGAGTAATAGCAAGTTTAGATCTATCACTAATTATGATTTTTTCTGGACCATAATATTTATTAAGATTGTCAAGTTTACTTGCATCTTAAGTTACATGGGCAATCACTCCTGTATCTAGAAACCATACATTATCTTGACCAACGGAGAGTTTTAGGGTTGCAAGCGCTTGATGGACATCTTCTGCCTGAAATGCTTGATTGAAGAGATGTCAACAATTGACAGATCATGCCTTTCTCTTTATTTTTTGCTTGAATTTGATTTCCTGCTTGACCATTAAATTGCTTCTTTGGGCTAAATTATTTTCTCGGTTTATGGTTTAACCTGCTTGAGCGAACTCACATTTTTTTAAAGAAAATCATTGTTTTTTGTTGGAATATCAATATTTTTGGTTTTCAGTTCTTTGGCTAAAGACCGTTGTTTGGTTGTTCACTCTTTCATAAAGATCACATTTGATTTGATGGCTTTGCAATAAACCGACGACTTGTTCATATGACGGGGTTGGTAGCTTTAGCATGATTGTAACAAATGATTCATAACCTGCTCCAAGCCCATTCAATAACCAAAATACCTTGGTATCATCATTCATTGGCTTGCCTATGGCCGCAAGCTCATTACATATATTCTTAAAGCTTTTTATACAGTCGATTATAAACCTTATTTTTTCGATAGAATTATAATTTTTGAACTAACAAGAACTCTCTTTCTTTGGATACATGATCAAAAGAGGTTATCAAAGCATTCTATACATCTTGAGAAGTTTGAAGTCCAATAATAATTTCAAAGACATCTTCTACAAGAGTCCAAGTGATCCACCCTTATAGCAAACAGTTTGATTTCCTCCATGCCATGTACTCGATAGCAGCACCAGTTGAAGTCTGCATATACTGAGCCGACATGGGGTATTCCCCATCAAGAAAGCCTGCCATATCTTGACTTTTTACATGACCAAGAAATTGGGTTTGCCACAATAGAAAGTTGTTGTGGTTAAGTTTGATTGTTACAAAATTTATGACAATAAGGTTAAGAGGATATGAGTATTTTATCAATAAAGTCGATTTAGTTGAGACAAATGCTATAATAATAATAAAAAGAGCAATATAAATGCACAAAACACCCTTATCAGGCAATTGATTATGATACCATGAAAACAAAAAGAACTTAACAAAAAATGAATAATTTCACACACGATATTACGTGGTTTGGCATTGGGATCACCTACATCTATGGTACAAGCTCTCTACTTAATTGCATGACTTGAATACGTTTTATTATCAAGGTTCTTTATATAGTTTTTCTCTTTACAATCAAGTATTTCAAACATATCCAGACTCTCTCTCTCTCTCTCTTTGTTATTATCCTTCACGTGGTGAGCATTATCGTGAACTTTCCTTTGCCTTAGCCGATCATTATCAAGACACTTTATTCGGTTATCAACTTTATGGTGAACCTCCATTTTTCTTAGTCGATCATTATCTCTCATTCGATTATGCCTCTCCTTATCATTATCTGGATCAAGACTCTTCATTTAGTTATGCCTCACTACAAGAAATCTGCGGATTAGCGACGGACGCTATCTGATGCTAATCCATCACAAATTCGTCACGAATCCATCACTGAACTGTTTAGCAATGGATCGACAATGGCTTAGCAATGGATAGCATCCATCGCAATTCCTTGGTCGCTAATTAGCAACAGAACTGATCTGTCACTACTTCCATCGCTAATTTATGACAGATTAATGAATGTCATGATCTGTCGCGAGTTCGTCGCTAAATAAGCACTGATTTGGTTTTGCGACAGATACATATCCGTCGCTAATTCATCACAAAAAATTAACGATGAATATGTATCTGTCTCTAAATTTTGTTACCAATTTAGCGACAGATTAGTGTTGGATTACATTCCGTCGTAAAACATCGATTGATTCAGTTTTTGAGACAGATAAATATCCATCCCTAATCCATCGCTAAATTTGCGATGGATATTATTCATCACCAAATACCATCACCATTTTGCGACTGAATTTCTTCAAAAAATCCATCGCTGAATATTAGCGACGGATAATATCCGTCACAAAATTTTTAAAAAATAAACAATTTTGTTTGAAATATAAATATCGAGAAAAAAAAATTGTTATATATTTTATATAACTTGTGTATAAAAAACAAAGTACACATAAAAAATACATATACAAAGTAGGTGAAACAAATTTAACACAAGTTATAAGTGAAACAAATTTAACAACCCAGTATAATCCTCGCCAAGTTCTAATTAGTTACAAGTGAACATATACAAAGAGTTTTGTTTGAAACAACAAGTACATGAAACAAATTCAACACATGAAGCTACTCCTCGCCAAGATTTAGAGCATCATCCTCTTCATTGTCTCGATCTGCCCCTCCATCCATGCCTCCATCAGCTCCTCTACGCTGATCATCTCCAGCATCCTACAAGAGAACCAAAATGTTAGTATTGATAAGCAAAATATAATTAAATAAATTATATGCAATGCACCTAATCTAAAGCAATCAAAGTAACATGGCTGAATGACACATAGACTAGAAATAAAGTGAAGGACATTAACAGAATTTGGAGGTTTTCAAAAAAATTTTACAGTGATGAAATCATGCTTAGATGTGTTCTAAGGTTGTGAAAAAACTTTCATAGTAATTCAATCATGCATATATGTGTTATAAGGCAATCAAAAAAATTTCATAGTGATTTAATCATGCATATATGTGTTCTAAGGTTGTCAAAAAAATTTATAGTGATTCAATCATGCATATATGTGTTCTAAGGCTGTCAAATTTTTTTTTATACTGATTCAATCATTTATATATTTGTTCTAAGGTTGACAAAAAAAATTCATAGTGATTCAATCATGCAGATATGTGTTCTAAGGTTGTCAAAAAAATGTCATAGTGATTCAAGCATGCATATATGGTTTTAAGGTTGTCAAATAAATTTTATAGTGATTCAATCATGCATATATGTGTTCTAAGGCTGTCAATAAAAGTTTATAGTAATTCGATCATGCATATATGTGTTCTAAGGTTGTCAAAAAAATTACATAGTGATTCAATCATGCATATATGTGTTCTAAGGTTGTCAAAAAAAATTCATAGTGATTCAATCATGCATATATGTGTTCTAAGGGTGTCATAAAATTTTATAGTGATTCAATCATGCATATATGTGTTCTAAAGGTGTCAAAATTTTTTTGTAGTGATTCAATCATGCATATGTGTTCTAGGGTTGTCAAAAAAATTTCATAGTGATGAAATCATGCTTATATGTGTTCTAAGGTTGTCAATTTTTTTTTATAGTGATTCAATCATGCATACATGTGTTCTAATACTATTAATAAAATTTCATAGTGACTCAATCATGCATATATGTATTCCAACATTGTCAAAAAAAAATTATAGTGATTCAATTATGTATAGATGTGTTCTAAGGCTGTCAAATAAATTTAATAGTGATTCAATAATGCATATATGTGTTGAGGTTCTGAGTTGATAGGCATATATGTTTTGACATCTAACGACATGAAACTAATGATATAAAACTTTAGATATGTATTAAAATAAATGTTATACGTACTTGACGGGCACCATAGCTTATATTAAAAGCAGACAAAGTTCTCTTATCTCAAAAAAAATTGCACAACTCATTATGGACAAGGTTGGGAATGACTTCATCTAAAAAGTCACTTATTGTGTCCTAAAGAAGTTGGCGGACACCATCCCAAGAAATAACAGAGTCAATCGGACACTGAGAGTTGATGCTGGCGGGAGAACTCTGAGAGCCCTGGCTGAAGGAGGCAACGACTGTTGTGTTATTCATATTACTCCCAAACCCGAACACACAGCCTTTTTTGGGTTCATCGGTTGCAATCACCCATGCTGCAAGATCAAAAGGAGGATGCTGAGTGGAGTCATCACCATATCGCTCTACCATCTGCTATATGACTCCTACAAAGTAATGATTACAATATGAATTAATAATTAATAATTACAATATTTATGATAATGTAATTCATGGTAACTTGTATATTATAATATTTATTAATACAATAAATACATACCATTGTCGCTCTCGCCTTCTTTGATACAAACTCTCCCATGCTATTACGTTTATGTGTTTCAACAAACACATCCTTGTAAGGCATATAGCCTTCTTTTTCGGCTTCCTGCAAGGTTAAATGATAAAAAAATCAATTAGAAAGTATGCAAAAATACTTATAAATTTGACTATATATATATATATATATATATATATATATATATATATATATATATGGATGAGTTACCATTTTCTTCTGGCAGATCCCAAAAGTCCTCGAACCACCTGTGTGTAGATGGGCATCGGGCATCTTTGCTCAGCTTTGTGCAGCCTTTGCTGAGCAGTTTCAAAATTCATGGCTCACCCACTTGTCGCACATTGCATCCTAATAATCTGTCCTGATAGTAGAAGGGTCATGGACCTTCCACTGCAGTGGATCATCTATCCCACCAGCTACTTTTATTGCTGCAGTCTTCATATTATGAAGCATGTTGGCAAATCGACTGGCAACCACATTCTACCACACTAACCTCACATCTTGCTCCTCCTTCGCAGTCACGAAGCAATTCGAAGCCTACAAAAAATTTCAGAAAGTTAGTACACATGATTATAACAAAAAATTAAATATGAAACGCATTAGCTATGATAAATGATTGTATACTATGAATGAGGACCATAATCTGTCCAACACCTCTTTTGAGTACTCTTTTCATTGAGTGACCAATCCTAGAAGATGCTGAACTAGTGACTTCCTAATTTCTTGAATCACTTCTTGTGGCTCGAACCTCGCCCTGCATATGAATTGATATACATTAACAATCAACTATTGATATACACTATTTATAAGATAAGTATTGGACAAGTGACAATGAAATACTTATGGTAGACTATCGATATACACTATTTCAATGAGTCATTGTGTGTCAGACTGAGAAGACCCAGCATCCGTATGACTTCCTTGGATTATTGTACAAAAATAAGAAAATCCATGTACACATTCTATCTACATGTTGAGTCAATAACTTTAACCATTATAGAACTATACATACCAACCAACGTTGACTCGTGATGTGTATGAGTAACTGGTATAGGTGAGTCATGTGCAGGTGAAACATCATCTATAGAACAATGAGTTAAAAATTCACACAATGCACATTTAAACTAATCAAGTATATAGTTATTTAAATGATATACCTATCAAAGCATTACATGAAGATGAAGGTTGAGACTGGCTATCACTGAGCTGTGATCCTATAAAGACGATAAAAAAGTAACAATTTTTATATCAACATATAAGCAAAAATATAATGAATGCCTATATTTAAATATAACACAAAGACATCTACCTAATGCTGTCCCACGATCTCCACTTGGTCTTCGACCACTGTGACCTCCATGAACCATATTCTAACAAATAAAAATGTTATTTGGATCAGTTACAAAACTCTTGATCTTAGTATGGACATGACATATACATGAAATGTAAAGATTTAAAGGTCCTACATGAATTAGTTTTATAACTATGCATGAACTATGCATGTACATGTTAAGTATGCATGAAATGTAACATGATATGCAAGATATAATATTAAAATAGATGGTGCATATGTGAAAGTGATATAGTATGTATTACAAGATGTATTTCACTAGCTCAAGTATGCTTCCTCATCACTTGTTTGACTTTCATATTCTTTTTATTTCTCCTCCTCCTCTTCGTCTTCTTCTTCATTGGGCGGCCATCCACTTGGTATATCATTTGGATCACATTCTTCCATACGTGTGTCATCAAACAACAAAGATGTGATATGCAGACCATGTGTGACATCGTGGCCATAAGAGAAGTCATATATATCATCTTATTGATAGTAATTACCCTCTCCAACAATCTCATCTTTCTGTAACTGATCATACTTGGGGTATAGTTTAGACTTCACCTTGCAAACCACCCACCATTCATTTCAATCTGACTTCCTTGTATTCAGATATGAAGTATAGTAAACTTGTTGAGCTTGCGATGCTAATATGAATGGTTCATATGTTCTAAACCTTGATTTATGATTCACCTCCATAATGCTTGAGGCTTTGTCGACTCTTGTTCCTGTGGGATCAAACCAATAACACTTGAATAAAGTTACCGTGTTATTTATGCCTAAGTAAGTCCACTCTATTATTTCTTCAATAAGACCGTAGTAGTCAAGTTCATTTTTATCATAACTGCTACCCTTGATACACACGCTACTATTAATCATTGACTTGTTTACATCAGTCTTTTGTATAAAATCAATAACCATTTACGATGTACCCGTTGTAACATTGCACAACTTTGGTCGGACCATTTTGTAAATCACATATTCTTTGGTTATTAACATCACCATGGCAAACCTACAAGCATAAATAATGACTGTAAACATGACCAATTAAGTAACATATTGTTGTTTACACGAAAATAATGCATGTCATTGTCCTTACCAACTCTTTCAACCATGCCCCAAACTTATTTTCATGTTCTTTCTGTACTTCTGAATCAGTGAGATGTGGAAGTTCTCTTCGCAACTCCAGATCAATTTGTCTATACTTAACAAATAATTACATTATTGAACCATGTACATACATAGAGAACTTAGTGTAACATATTATGTATACTTACTCGATGTAGGGGTCGATCTTTGAGCAATAAAAAAAGATATAGATTTATGCTACGTCTTGCTCTCGATCTTCCAAGAGTCATGACCGGCAACTGCCAAAGGCATGCCCAAGTAGTTTAAATATTGATAGTTTGTCAACCACAATAACTTGTTCTTCATCATTATTATGAGGTAGGCAAGTGTAACATGTTACAATATGAGGTTTAAAGTACATAGATGAGAAATTTGAAATCTCTTCTAAAGTGTACGCCTCACAAATTGAACCCTCCACTCTTGCTTTATTTTGAACTTTTTTTTTAGGTCAAACATGCATCTGTCAACAATATACATCTCGTAATACAATAAATTCTCAATAGCATTAGAGAGAAAAATATAAATAAAAATATATCTTTCAAATAGGTACATCCATCGATATTGCTTAGGACCACCAACCCTAAGTTCATATGGCAAGTATATGATCACATGTTTCATAACGTCAAAAAATGCTAGCAAAAATAACTTCTCTAGCTGACAAATAGTAGTGACGACAGAATCCTCGAGATTCTTTAATTACCTCAGTTACAACTTCTGATGCACACAATGTTCTAAAAAATTGACTCAACTCGGATAATACCCCCCATATAGGTTTGTCTAACATATCATGGAATGTTAGGAGAATCAACCGTTGCATGATGACATGACAATCATGACTTCAACCTATATAATTATCTCTCATCTATCTTCACAGCCCGAGCAATGTTAGAGACGTATCCATCTGAAAATCTCAACTATCTCAACCACTGACATACCTGCTTTACTTGATCTGGTCCAAGCACATACCTTGCCTTTAGTTTCAGTACTTTACTATTATACTCTTGGAGTTCCAATTCTGGTCTTTTACATATTACTTTTAAATCCATATGTGCCTTCAGATTATCCTTCATTTTTCCTTTGACATTCATTACTGTATTTAACACATTATCAAACATTTTTTTCCACATGCATCACATCCAAATTATGTTGTGTCAATAAGGTCAACCAATATGGTAGTTTCCAAAATATAGATTTCTTTGTTTAATTGTGATCCTTCTCAAATTCAAGGAAGGGCATCACACTATGGGCATTTGTCAGTTCATATGAAAAGTATCATAATCATCATAAAATCTCTATGCTAGATAATCGTGTGGTGGACCTTCTATTTTAGTTGTGCCTGCTCGGAACATATTCTTTTGTTGTCTAAATGGATGGTCACTGGGTAGAAATCGATGATGACAATCAAACCAACATGGCTTCCTTTCATGCGTCAATCTAAAAAATTTTGTATCCTCCATGTAGTATAGACATGCCAACCTCCCATGTGTGTTCAAACTAGATAACATATCATATGCAGGGAAGTCACTAATTGTCTATAGAACAACAACCTTCATATTAAAGTTTTATTTTTGTGGGCATCGTATGTGAGAACATCGTCATCCCATAATATTTTCAATTCATCAATCAATGACTTCAAATATACATCAAGATTTTGGCCCGTAGACGTCGGACCAGGGATCAATAGAGACAAGAAAAGATTTTGACGCTTCATACACAAGCTTAGAGGAAGGTTGTATTGGGTGATAAATACCGACCAACACGAGTATGGGGTTGATCTACCCTCAAATGGATTAAATCCATCTGTACATAAACCGAGTCTAACATTTCTCACTTTCATTATGAAGGTCTGATGAGTATAATCAAAGTGCTTCCAAGCTTCTACGCCAACAAGATGCGTGATCTTGTCTTCATCATGTCAACCTTTATTTGTATGTCATCTCATGTGTTTAGTTGTCCTCTAAGACATATACAGTTGTTGCAATCTAGGAGTGAGATGGAAGTAGTAGAGTGACTTGTATGACACTTCTTTTGACCTCATGCTAGCATTGCTCCTTGTCTTTGGCTTGAACCGAGAATGCCCACATGATAGACATGATATGCTATTTTCTTAATCTTTGAAATACAACATGCAGTGATTTGGACAAGCATCTATCTTTTGATACCCCATGGCTAGAGCGTTGACCATAACCTTCGCACAATAGAAATTTTGTGGCAATTTCTCATCTTTGGGCAACATACTCTTCACAATAGAGCACAAACGGTCAAAACATGATTGACTCAAATTATACTCTGACTTCAAATTCAGTAGTTGAAAAACTGCAGACAAGATAGTGTAACTCTCTCAGCCATTCCACAGTGGCTCATCAACATCTCTAAGTAAGTCATAAAATCTACTAGCTGCATCGTTTGTTGCTTCTTCATCTACTTCAGTAGATACATCACTAGGAATCATAGTATAACCCAGTTCTGGTACTGCGACATCAAATATCAAATCCACATATAGATTATCATGCACCACATCCACTCGTGCGTCAAAATTGTTCTAAAATTCTTCAATATAAAGCATCCAATTCTCATAACCACTGACAAAATCCTTCTTGTATAGGTAATATCTAACACCATGAGGTTCTACAAATAGATTGTTCTTACACATCATGCATGGGCACCTGATCCGACCTGTGGGATTCACTGTACTGACACTTGCCGTTGCAAATTCAATAAAACTGTCAACACCATCCATATATTCAAGCGACACCTCATTATCAACTATCTTACGGTACATCCATTCACGGGTTGCAGCCATTTTGTCCTATGATGTTACAAATATTATCTTAACCAGTTAAAAGAGAATCATAATAATGCCGTGATGAAGAAAATATTTAATTTATCATGCATTGATGGTGGATGTAATGATTTGATATATATATATATATATATATATATATATATATATATATATATATATATATATATATATATATATATATATATGATGTCATTCACCTCCAAGAAAACTATTGTCAAGCAAAAATAGTTTTCCACACATTCAGATAAAATTATAAAGTAGGTTCCATTTTTCCAAGGTAATGGGAATGAAATGATTGATTTCTCCTTGTTGGTTTGCTATAATTTGCATATTGTAGGTCATAAAGTCTTCATTTTACTTGTTGCTTGTGTTGAGTTGGTTAACACTTTGTTGTGATTTATAAATCTGTTAGAAATTCTTGTTTGGTGATTGTTGGTGAGCAATTTTTTTTGTTTCAATTAATGCGTAAATTTTCTTTCCCTCTCCACCACAGACATGCTTAACATAAAATGCAATTCCATGAACTATTATGCCTGCATTGATAATTCAATATTTTTGTGTGTAACACCATCACATCATATTTACATATCACAAGGATATTTAGAAAGATGAAATCACATTCACAAACATAATACATTCATTTTAAACATGTTTTCATGATACAATTTCACATGAAATGCATAATCAAATTGAAAATAACTTCATGCACGCATGGATAGTCATGTCAAACATTGCAATACATTTAATCATTCATATCACAACAATGTCAAACATGTACATGTAGCAAACACACTCCAATATTCTGCTAACTATAACCATGACTAGCATGGAATCCGAATTATAAAAATAAGAGCATTTTTATTCTCATACATTCAAATCATGCTCAGCATGATCTCCAAACTCTAACAAAACAGTCCTAGATATCCATAACTAAGTGAGTGTGTGAACATGAAAGCATTTTATCCAAGAAAGTAAATAACATGTGATGCGCTTGCATCACTTACTCACCACGGGTATTTACCTGATTTGCATGCTTTTGAATTTGCATTTTTCTTTTTTCTTTTTGCATGACATTTTAAGCCGCATGTGATGCTTAGCATTAAGCATCACACATTTTGCTTTGCTACGCACCTGCAATGCATAATTATATAGGTAATATAATACAATTTCTAACATTTAGATTTCTATCATATGTACCCAAATCCAAGGGTTGGGGTGGATTTGGCAACCAGGCTGAGCTTGGCTTGAGCCTGACCTTGCCAAATTGGGTGGGGGTGGCCAAAGGGCCAATGACCTCCAATCGGTGCCAAAAGAGAGGGAAAATAGGGAGGGGGCTGAGCCCCTCTCCTGTCAAATGAGAAGAGGGAGAAAGTGAGGGGGTGAGCTTGCCTGAGCCCAACCCAGAGCAAGCGAGGGGGCCTGGAGCTGGGGTGGGCTCGGCAACCTGACCGAGCGAGACCCTGCCAAACAGGCTGAGGGGGGGGGGGGGGGGGAGAGAGAGAGAGAGAGAGAGAGAGAAGGAAGGCCAGAGAGCCAATGCCCTTCGGTCGGTGCCAAAATTGAAAGAAAACAAGGAGGGGGCCGTGCCCCTCCCTTTTCAAACGAGAAGAGGGAGAAAGCGAGGGGGGTGGGCTTGCCTCAGCCTAGCCCAGAGCAAGCAAGGAGGTCCGAAGCTAAGGTGGGCTCAGCAACCTGGCTGAGCCCAACCCTACCAAATGAGGGGGTGGGAGGCAATGCCCTCCGATCGGTGCCAAAGGAGAGGGAAAACAGGGAGGGGGCCGAGCCCCTTCTCTATCAAATGAGAAGAGGGAGAAAGTGAAGAGGGTGAGCTTGCCTGAGCCCAACCCAGAGCAAGCGAGGGCTCCGCAACAATGCCCTCCCTTTTGCCGTAAACGACCAGAGAAGGAGAAGAGAGATGAGAAGAAATAAGATGAAGAAGAAGACAATGGAGAGATGGGAAGAGATCACCTGAGAGCGTCGGACGTGGAGTGGGGCTTACCAGCGTTGGGTGGCCAGAATATGGCGAGCAGGAGAGAGGGCTCACCCAAGGAAAAGGGGCGACAGAGGAGGAACGAGCGAGGGAGGAGAATGGGAGGTGGTCGGCGAGGTCTCCGGAGGCAACTGTCAGATGGTGGCTCGCGGGAGAGAGGAGGCGGAGAAGGCGAGCAACGAAAGAGGGGAGAGAAAGAGCAGGAGGAGGAGATAATTATGTCGCTCATCCGTTTTATATTGAAAATTAGCGACGGATTAGCGATAAAAATATTCGGTTTTAAATGCCGACGTAAATTAGCGACAGAGTAGCGATGAAAAAATTCTGTCGCTCATCCGTCGTGAAGTTGCGACGGAGTTTGAGACAGAATGTTTCCGCCGCTAATTAGCGGCGAATGTTGAGACAAATATTTTTCGTCGCTAATTCCATAACTAATTCCAATTTTAAGAACGACTAGTTTTCTCTAGCTAATCCATCACAAATTTACGATGGATTATTTTCATCGCAAATTTGCGACGGATTATTTTCGTCACAAATTTCATTTTCTAATTAACGTTTTTCTTAGTGTGAGTAATAGCAAGTTTAGATCCATCACTAATTATGATTCTTTTTGGACCATAATAATTATTGAGATTGTCAAGTTTACTTGCATCTTAAGTTACATGGGCAATCACTCCTGTATCTAGAAACCATACATTATCTTGACCATCAGAGAGTTTTAGGGCTGCAAGCGCTTGATGGACATCTTCTGCCTGAAATGCTTGATTGAAGTGATGTCAACAATTGACAGATCATGCCTTTTTCTTTATTTTTTGCTTGAATTTGATTTCCTGCTTGACCATTAAATTTCTTCTTTGGGCTGAATTATTTTCTTGATTTATGGTTTGACCTACTTGAGCGAACTCACGTCCTTTTGAAGAAAATTATTGTTTTTTGTTGGAATATCGATATTTTTGTTTTTTAGTTATTTGGCTAAAGAACGTTGTTTGGTTGTTCACTCTTTCATAAAGATCACATTTGATTTGATGGCTTTGCAATAAACCGACGACTTGTTCATATGACGGGGTTAGTAGCTTTAGCATGATTGTAACAAATGATTCATAACCAGCTCCAAGCCTGTTCAATAACCAAAATACCTTGGTGTCATCATTCATTGGCTTGCCTATGACTGCAAGCTCATTACATATATTCTTAAAACTTTTTATACAATCGACTATAGACATCTCATTTTTTCGATAGAATTATATTTTTTGAACTAGCAAGAACTCTCTTTCTTTAGATACACGAGCAAAGGAGGTTATCAAAGCATTCCATACATCTTGAGAAGTTTGAAGTCCAATAATAATTCCAAAGACATCTTCTACAAGAGTCCCAGTGATCCACCCTTATAGCAAACAGTTTGATTTCCTCCATGCCATGTAATCGATAGCAGCACCAGTTGGAGTATGCATATACTGAGCCGACGTGGGGTATTTCCCATCAAGAAAGCCTGCCATGTCTTGACTTTTTACATGACCAAGAAATTGGGTTTGCCACAATAGAAAGTTGTTGTGGTTAAGTTTGATTGTTACAAAATTTATGACATTAAGGTTAAGTGGATATGAGTATTTTATCAATAAAGTTGATTTAGTTGAGACAAATGCTATAATAATAATAAAAAGAGCAATATAAATGCACAAAACACCCTTATCAGGCAATTGATTATGATACCATGAAAACAAAAAGAACTTAACAAAAAAATGAATAATTTCACACACGATATTACGTGGTTTGGCATTGGGATCACCTACATCTATGGTACAAGCTCTCTACTCAATTGCATGACTTGAATACGTTTTATTATCAAGGTTCTTTATATAGTTTTTCTCTTTACAATCAAGTATTTCAAACATATCCAGACTCTCTCTCTCTCTCTCTCTCTCTCTTTGTTATTATCCTTCACGTGGTGAGCATTATCGTGAACTTTCCTTTGCCTTAGCCGATCATTATCAAGACACTTTATTCGGTTATCAACTTTATGGTGAACCTCCATTTTTCTTAGCCGATCATTATCTCTCATTCGATTATGCCTCTCCTTATCATTATCTGGATCAAGACTCTTCATTTAGTTATGCCTCACTACAAGAAATCTGCGGATTAGCGACGGACGCTATCTGATGCTAATCCATCACAAATTCATCACTGAATTGTTTAGCGACAGATTGACGATGGCTTAGCAATGAATAGCATCCATCTCAATTCCTTGGTCGCTAATTAGCAACAAAACTGATCTGTCGCTACTTCCATCGCAAATTTGTGACAGATTAGCGAATGTCATGATCCATCGTGAGTTTGTCGCTAAATAAGCATTGATTTGATTTTGCGATAGATAAATATCCGTCGCTAATCCATCGCAAAAATTTAACGATGAATATATATTCGTCTCTAAATTTTGTCACCAATTTAGCCATAGATTAGCGCTGGATTATATTTCATCGTAAAACATTGACTGATTCAGTTTTTGAGACAGATAAATATCCATTCCTAATCTGTCGCTAAATTTGCGATGGATATTATTCATCGCCAAATACCATCACCATTTTGCGATTGAATTTCTTCAAAAATTCTATAACTGAATATTAGCAACAGATAATATCCATCACAAATTTTTTAAAAAATAAAACAATTTTGTTTGAAATATAAATATCGAGAAAAAAATTCTCGTTATATAATTTATATAACCTATGTATAAAAAACAAAGTACACATAAAAAATACATATACAAAGTAGGTGAAATAAATTTAACACAAGTTATAAGTGAAACAAATTTAACAACCCAGTATAATCCTCGCCAAGTTCTAATTAGTTACAAGTGAACATATACAAAGAGTTTTGTTTAAAACAACAAGTATGTGAAACAAATTCAACACATGAAGCTACTCCTCGCCATGATTCAGAGCATCATCCGCTTCATTGTCTCGATCTGCCCCTCCATCCATGCCTCCATCAGCTCCTCTACGCTGATCATCTCCAGCATCCTACAAGAGAACCAAAATATTAGTATTAATAAACAAAATATAATGAAATAAATTATATGCAATGCACCTAATCTAAGGCAATCAAAGTAATATGGCTGAATGATACATAAACTAGCAATAAAGTGAAGGACATTAACAAAATTTAGAGGTTGTCAAAAAAATTTCACAATGATGAAATCATGCTTATATGTGTTTTAAGGTTGTTAAAAAACTTTCATAGTGATTCAATCATGTATATATGTGTTATAAGGAAATAAAAAAAGTTTCATAGTGATTCAATCATGCATATATGTATTCTAAGGTTATCAAAATTTTTTATAGTGATTCAATCATGCATATATGTGCTCTAAGGCTATTAAAAAAATTTCATATTGATTTAATCATTTACATATTTGTTCTAAGACTGACAAAAAAAATTCACAATGATTCAATCATGCAGATATGTGTTATAAGGTTGTCAAAAAAAATGTCATAGTGATTCAAGCATGCATATATGTTTTTTAAGGTTGTCAATAAATTTCATAGTGATTCAATCATGCATATATGTGTTCTAAGGCTATCAATAAAAGTTCATAGTGATTTGATCATGCATATATGTGTTCTAAGGTTGTGAAAAAAATTACATAGTGATTCAATCATGCATATATGTGTTCTAAGGTTGTCAAAAAAAATTCATAGTGATTCAATCATGCATATATGTGTTCTAAGGGTGTCATAAAATTTTATAGTGATTCAATCATGCATATATGTGTTCTAAAGGTGTCAAAAAAATTTATAGTGATTCAATCATGCATATATGTGTTCTAAGATTGTCAACAAAATTTCATAGTGATTCAATCATGTATATATGTGTTCTAAGGTTGTAAAAAAAAATCATAGTTATTCAATCATGCATATATGTGTTCTAAGGCTGTCATAAAAATTGTATAGTAATTCAATCATGCATATATGTGTTCTAAAGGTGTTAATTTTTTTTACAGTGATTCAATCATGCATATATGTTCTAAGGTTGTCAAATAAAATTTATAGTGATTCAATCATACATATATATGGTCTAAGGTTGTCAATTTTTTTTTATAATGATTCAATCATGCATATATGTGTTTTATGGTTATCAACATTTTTTTATAGTGATTTAATCATGCATATATATGTTCTAATGCTGTCAAAAAATTTTTATAGTGATCCAATCGTGCATGTATGTGTTCTAAGGTTGTCAAAAAAATTTTATAGTGATGAAATCATGCTTATATGTGTTCTAAGGTTGTCAAAATTTTTTTATAGTGATTCAATCATGCATACACGTGTTCTAATGCTATCAATAAAATTTCATAGTGATTCAATCATGCATATATGTATTCCAACATTGTCAAAAAAAAAATTTATAGTGATTCATTCATGTATAGATGTGTTCTAAGGCTGTCAAATAAATTTAATAGTGATTCAATAATGCATATATGTGTTGAGGTTCTGAGTTTATAGGCATATACGTTTTGAAATCTAACGACATGAAACTAATGATATGAAACTTTAGATATGTATTAAAATAAACATTATATGTACTTGACGGGCACCAGAGCTCATATTGAAAGCAGACGAAGTTCTCTTGTCTCAAAAAAAGTTGTACAACTCATTATGGACAAGGTTGGGAATGACTTCATGTAAAAAGTCACGCATTGTGTCCTGAAGAAGCTCGCAAACACCATCCCAAGAAATAGCAGAGTCAATCGAACGCTGAGAGTTGATGCTGGCGGGAGAACTCTAAGATCCCTGGCTAGAGGAGGCAATGATTGTTGCGTTGTTCATATTACTCCCAAACCCGAACACATGACCTTTTTTGGGTTCACCGGTTGCAGTCACCCATGCTGTAAGATCAAAAGGCGGATGCTGAGTGGAGTCATTGCCATATCGCTCTACCATCTGCTACTTGTATGACTCCTATAAAGTAATGATTACAGTATGAATTAATAATTAAGAATTATAATATTTATGATAATGTAATTCATGGTAACTTGCATATTACAATATTTATTAATACAATAAATCCATACTATTGTCGCCCTCGCCTTCTCTGATACGAACTCTGTTGTGCTCTTATGTTTATGTGTTTCAACAAACACATCCTTGTAAGGCATAGAGTCTCATTTTTCAGCTTTCTGCAAGGTTAAATGGTAAAAAAATCAATTAGAAAGTATACAGAAATACTTATAAATTTGACAATATATATATATAAATATATATATATATATATATATATATATATATATATATATATATATATATATATATATATTGATGAGTTACCATTTTCTTCTGGTGGATCCCAAAAGTTCTAGAACCACTTGTGTGTAGATGGGCATTGGGCATCTTCGCTCGGTTTTGTGTAGCCTTTGCTGAGCGGTTTCAAAATTTATGGCTCACCCACTTGTCACACATTGTATCCTAATAATTTGTTCTGATAGTAGAAGGCTCATGGCCCTTCCATTGCAGTAGATCATCTATCCTACCAACTGCTTTTATTGTTGCAGTCTTCATATTATGAAGCATGTCGGGAAATCAACTGACAGCCACATTCTGCTGCACTAGCCTCGCATCTTGCTCTTCCTTCGCAGTCACGAAGCAATTCAAAGCCTACAAATTTTTTTAAAAAGTTAGTACACATGATTATAACAAAAAATTAAATATGAAACACATTAGCTATGATAAACGATTGTATACCATGAATGAGGACCATAATCTGTCCAACACCTCCTTCAGGTACTCTTTCCATTGAGCGACCAGTCCTAGAAGATGCTGAACTAATGACTTCCTAATTTCTCGAATCACTTCTTGTGGCTCGAACCTCGCGCTACATATGAATTGATACACATTAACAATCAACTATCAATATACACTATTTATAAGATAAGTATTGGACAAGTGACAATGAAATACTTACGGTAGACTATCGATATACACTATTTCAATGAGTCATCTTGTGTCAGACTGAAAAGACCTATCATCTGTATGACTCTCTTGGACTGTTGTACAAAAATAAGAAAATCCATGTACACATTCTATCTACATGTTGAGTAAATAACTTTAACCATTATAGAACTATACATACCAACCAACGTTGACTCGTGATGTGTATGAGTACCTGGTGTAGGTGGGGTCATGTGCAGGCGAAACATCATCTATAGAACAATGAGTTAAAAATTCACACAATGCACATTTAAACTAATCAAGTATATAGTTATTTAAATGATATACCTATCAAAGCATTACGTGAAGATGAAGACTGAGACTAGCTATCACTGAACTGAGATCCTGTAAAGACGATTAAAAAGTAACAATTTTTATATCAACATATAAGCAAAAACATAATAAATGCCAATATTTAAATATAACACAAATACATCTACCTAATCCTGTCCCACAGCCTCCACTTGGTCCTCGACTACGGGGTGCTCGACCATTGCGACCTCCATAAACCATATTCTAACAAATAATAATGTTATTTGGATCAGTTACAAAACTCTTGATCTTAATATAGACATGACTTATGCATGAAATATAAAGATTTAAAGGTCCTACATGAATTAGTTTTATAACTATGCATGAACTGTGTATGTACATGCTAAGTATGCATGAAATGTAACATGATATGCAAGATATAATGTTAAAATAGATAGTGCATATGAGAAAGTGATATGGTATGCATTACAAGATGTATTTCACTAGATCGAGTATGCTTCCTCATCACTTGTTTGACTTTCATATTCTTTTTCTTCCTCCTCCTCCTCTTCGTCTTCTTCTTCATTGGGCGACCATCCACTTGGTATATCATTTTGATCACATTCTTTCATACGTGTGCCATCAAACAACAAAGATGTGATATGCAGACCATGTGCGACATCATGACCATAAGAGAAGTCATATATATATCATCTCATTGATAGTAATCACCCTCTTCAACATTCTCGTCTTTCTGTAAGTGATCATACTCGGGGTATAGTTAAGACTTCACCTTGCAAACCACCCACCATTCATTTCTATCTAACTTTCTTGTATTCATATATGAAATATAGTAAACTTGTTGAGCTTGTGATGCTAATATGAATGGTTTATATGTTCCAAACCTTGATTTATGATTCACCTCTACAATGCCTGAGGCTTTATCGACTCTTGTTGTTGTGGGATCAAACCAATAACACTTGAATAAAGTTATCATTTTATTTATGCCTAAGTAAGTTCACTCTATTATTTCTTTAATAAGACCGTAGTAGTCAAGTTCATTTTCATCGTAACTGCTACCCTTGATACACACGCTACTATTCATCATTGACTTGTTTACATCGTAGTCTTTTACATGGAATCAATAACCATTTATGATGTACTCATTATAACATTGCACAACTTTGGTCGGACCATTTGTAAATTGCATATTTCTTGGTCATTAACATCACCATGACGGACCTACAAGCATAAATAATGACTGTAAAGATGACCAATTAAGTAGCATATTGTTGTTTACATGGAAAGAATGCAAGTCGTCGTCCTTACCAACTCTTTCAACCATGCCCCAAACTTATTTTTATGTTCTTTTTGTACTTCTGAATCAGTGAGATGTGAAAGTTCTCTTCGCAACTCAAGATCAAATTCTCTGCACTTAACAAATAATTATATTATCGAACCATGTACGTACGTAGAGAACTTAGTGTAACATATTATATATACTTACTCGATGTAGAGGTCAATCTCTAAGCAATTAAAAAAGATATAGATTTGTGCTACATCTTGCTCTCGATCTTCCAAGAGTCATGACCGGCAACTGCCAAAGGCATGCCCAAGTAGTTTAAATATTGATAGTTTGCCAGCCACAATAACTTGTTCTCTATCATCATTATGAGGTGGGCAAGTGTAACATGTTAGAATGTGAGGTTCAAAGTACATAGATGAGAAATTTGAAATCTCTTCTAAAGTGTACGCCTCACAAATTGAACCCTCCACTCTTGCTTTATTCTGAACTTTTTTTTAGGTTAAACATGCATCTGTCAACAATATACATCTCGTAATACAATAAATTCTTAATAGCATTAGAGAGAAAAATATAAATAAAAATATACCTTTCAAATAGGTACATCCACCGATATTGCATAGGACCACCAACCATAAGTTCATATGGCAAGTGTATAATAACATGTTTCATAACGTCGAAAAATGCTGGCAGAAATAACTTCTCTAGCTGACAAATAGTAGTGATGACAGAATTCTCGAGATTCTTTACCTCAGTTACTACAACTTTCGATGCACATAATGTTCTAAAAAATTGACTCAACTCGGATAATACTCCCCATATAGGTTTGTCTAACATGTCATGGAATGTTAGGAGAATCAACTATTGCATGATGACATGACAATCATGACTCTTCAACCTATATAATTATCTCTCGTCTATCTTCACAGCCCAAGCGATGTTAGAGACGTATCCATCTGAAAATCTCAACTATCTCAACCACTGGCATACCTGCTTTACTTGATCTGGTCTAAACACATACCTTGCCTTTGGTTTCAGTACTTTGCCATCGTACTCTTGGAGTTCCAATTCTGGTCTTTTACATATTACTTTTAAATTCATACGGGCCTTCGGATTATCCTTCATTTTTCCTTTGACATTCATTACCGTATTGAACACATTATCAAACATTTTTTTTTTTACATGCATCACATCTAAATTATGTTGTGTCAATAAGATCAGCCAATATGGTAGTTTCTAAAATATAGATTTCTTTGTCTAATTGTGATCCTTCTCAAATCCAAGGAAGGGCATCGCACTACAGGCATTTGTCAGTCCATATGAAAAGTATCACAATCGTTTTAAAATCTATATGCCAGACAACCATGTGGTGGACCTTCTATTTTAGTTATGCCTGCTCGGAACACAATCGTCGAAACGGATGGTCGCTGGGTAGAAATTGATGATGACAATCAAACCAACGCGGCTTATTTTCATGCGTCAATCTAAAAGATTTTGTATCCTCCATGCAGTACAAACATGTCAACCTCTCTTGTGTGCTCCAACCAGATAACATATCATATGAAAGAAAGTCACCAATTATCCATAGAACAACAACCTTCATATTGAAGTTTTGTTTTTGTGGACATCGTATGTGAGAACACCGTCATCCCACAATATTTTCAATTCATCAATCAATAACCTTAAATATACATCAAGATTTTGGCCCGTAGACATTGGACCAGGGATCAATAGAGATAAGAAAAGATTTTGACACTTCATACACAAGCTTAGAGGAAGGTTATTTGGGGTGATAAATACCGACCAACACGAGTATGAGGTTGATCTACCCTCAAATGGATTAAATTCATCTGTACATAAACTGAGTCTAACATTTCTCACTTTCATTGTGAAGGTCTGATGAGTATGATCAAAGTGCTTCTAAGCTTCTACGTCAACAGGATGTATGATCTTGTCTTCATCATGTCAAATTTTATTTGTATGTCATCTCATGTGTTTAGTTGTCCTCCAAGACATATACAATCGTTGCAATCTAGGAGTGAGATGGAAGTAGTAGAGTGACTTGTATGACACTTCGGCGATAGAGGGGGAACGAGCGAGGGAGGAGAATGGGAGGTGGTCGGCGAGGTCTCCGGAGGCAGCTGTCGGATAGTGGGTTGCGGGAGAGTGGGGGCGGAGAAGGCGAGCAGCGCGGAGGCGATCGACGGAAGAGGGGAGAGAGAGATAGCAGGGGGAGGAGAGAATTTCGTACCCTAGTGGGCCGTTTTATATCGAAAATTAGTGATGAAAATATTCTGTTTCAAATGCCGACGTAAATTAGTGACAGAGTAGCGATGCAAAAATTTTGTCGATCATCCGTCGTGAAATTGCGACGGAGTTTGATACAGAATGTTTTTGTCGCTAATTAGCGGCGGATGTTGAGACCGAATTTTTTTGTCTCTAATTTCATAACTAATTCCAATTTTAGGAACAACTAGTTTTCTCTAGCTAATCCATCATAAATTTGCGATGGATTATTTTTATCCCAAATTTGCGACGGATTATTTTTGTCACAATTTTTTGTCGCTAATTAACGTTTTTCTTGTAGTATCTTGATCAAGACTCTGCATTCGGTTATGCCTCACCTTATCGTTATCTTGATCAAGACTTTGCATTCGGTTATGCATCACCTTATCAAGGCAGGCTCCTACTAGTTACAAGAAGATGACCGATCAATTGTTATCAAGTTTCAGGGCTGAGAGAGCGAGAGAGGTTTGTTGGGAGGACAGATCAAGTGATTTGACAAAACATAATTTTTTTGTGTTTTAAAATCGCTACCATTCAAGCCTTCAATCACTACCATTCATTGTGCAAGCCATGGGATCCACCAAAAGTGCTGATGTCATCATTTTACAATGGATGGTGGCGATTTCAAAACACCAAATTTGTGTTTTGTCCAATCACTCGTTTGGTTGGATAGTCTACTAATGTCATGATGTATTTTTCTAAAAGTTGGTGCTCATCAACTTGACACTCACTCGGTACACAATTGGCTGTTAATCACAAGAGACATCCAAGCCACACTTTTCTCATCCTGCCTGCCTGCTGTCTATCGGTGTGGTTTTGTGGTCTTACTCTAAACTCCCAGAGACAGTTTGTCCTATTCCCCAACTGGTAATGCACGTAACTCTG
Organism: Nuphar pumila; assembly: GCF_984573655.1. NCBI lineage: Eukaryota > Viridiplantae > Streptophyta > Magnoliopsida > Nymphaeales > Nymphaeaceae > Nuphar > Nuphar pumila. Next base: position 94,989,122 of record NC_143260.1, on the reverse strand, counting down.
CAAGAATTTTTGTTTTCGCACTTGATTGAATTGTGATGAAAATGTCCTTGACCAGAAAGCTGGCTCCCTTGCTAGAATTAATCCAACTCGGTCAGATTACTCTCAACCCAAACATAAACTCACTAAGGTACGTAAATGGGTCGAACTCGGTTAGGATTTAGATATACTCCATCTGACCTAATCAGACCTAGGGTTGGCAATTTCTGACACGACCTGCCAACCCGCCTCTTAGGCGGGTTCGGGTTGGGCTTAAGCCAACCCGTTTAATAAACGGGTCGACCCGTGTAACCCGTTTATTAAACAGGTCGGGTTCGGGTTGGGGGTATGCCAACCCTCCAACCCGGCTGACCCGTTTAATAAACGGGTTAGGCGGGTGGGTCAACCCGCCAACCCGACCCGCCAACCCGTCTGCCAACCTGCCAACCCGACCTGCCAACTCGACCCGTCAACCCGCCAACCCGACCCGTCAACCTGACCCGTGAACCTGAGAACCCGTTTACCCGACCCAACCCATTTATTAAAAGGGTTGGCGGGTCGTGTTTGCCACAGCCAACCCGTTTAATAAACAGGTCGGGTTCGGGTTGAGGTATGATGACCCGCCAACCCGTCGGGTCGACCCGCCAACCCGACACGATTGCCACCCCTAATCAGACCTAGCTTAATCGGATTCAGCTTCATATTTAGATTCACATGTGAAAAAGATAGTATTGAATCCAGATCCGATTAACCAATTGGATATCTTTTATATGTAATTGGGTTAGATAATTTACCAGATTCAAATTTTGTTCAGATTAACTGCATACTGCACCGGGTTCAGATTTGATAGGATATCAGATGCAAAACCGATTCACCAACATCCCTATAAACATCAGATAAACAATGATACAATGGTGCAACATGGTTTATTGCAATTACTAGGCTGGACATCTAGCTGGTGTAATATGCTTTTGGGATGTCATTACAACAGATGAAGTTTCCTTTTCATCAAACTTCTCTATTTTGGAACTGGATTTTACTACAAGCAATACAACCAAAGACAATGAAATATTTCACCTTTGGTTTCTGCTTATACTAGGAGCTTTGTTTAATATATGCACAGTGGTATTTACAGCTTCAACCCAAAATTTATTGGAGAGATTCTTAGCTTTCAGCATGCTTCGCGCCATTTACACAATCATCTGATTTCGACGCTCCACCACACAACAGTATGTTCACTATTGCCAATTGTCTTTTATTGTGGATGTTAACTCTCCATCACGATCAGCCTCAATGCTTTCAGTTTGAATGCACTTTTTCTTTTCTACATGTATTTTAAATTTTTTGAAAATAGAGAATGCTTCTATTTTTGCTGAAGAAATTACACCCAGTTCATCCTATTATAGGCATCTACAAGCAAAAGTTCTGCGATGGTCTCAGTTCGTGTTAGGTCCATAAATGTCTGCACGTAGGGATGCACATAAGTCAAGTTTGAGCCGAGCTTGGGCTGGCTTGGTTAGTCTCGAGATTTTTTTTTTTGCTCAAGCCGAGCTTGGGCTAGCTTAGCTCGGCTCAAGAAGAAATTTTGGCTTGGGCCGAGCTTGAACACCCTTTGCACAGGATCAGCTCCAACTCACATCACTTTCAAGAAAGACCAACAACTTACCCACTAAAATAAGACTTTTCCTTATGATCATATTATGAAAAAAATAATACATATATAAAATCTAGTTTCTTTATATACTTATGTGAGCTGAGCTTAATCGGGCTTATTCGAGCTGGACCAGCTTTTCAAGCTTGGCTCATTTACGTGTATCGAGCCTGATCCCTTGTTCAAGCTCATCTCATTTATTTTTTTGAATGAGTTTTAGTCGAGCTTAAATAGATCAAGCTTGAGCTATCTTGGCTCTTTGTGCATCCCTATCTGCACGAACCAACTTTAAGGGCATTTTGATCTCCACGTTGAGTTTGAAAAAAGGCAATTTGTGAAATTTCTCAAAGATGTAATTTTCACAAATTCATCTTTCTTCATTTATGTGAGGAAGCCCAATCACCATATTCTTTTCTTTTTTCAATAATTTGAGGCTTCTAAAATCCAGGTGGCCAAATCTCAAATACAAAAAAATTGACTAAACTTTTCTCCTATCACAACTTTATGACAAAGAAAACACTTCATTTAAAACCATTTTTACCTTTGCTATAACCTGTGATTCTTGGTAAATGAAATATATCCTTTTGGTATAAGTTGACCAATGTTGTATAGGTTATGAGCCTAGCCAAGCCAAGAACACATAACACCATAAATGTGTATAGAGACATCTGCTTTTGTTTTTGGAAAATGATCATACAAAAAATTTGATGCGTTTCTCAAAATATTCCACAATTTACCAAATTAGTCAAATGAACAATTTCGTAGGTTCTCATTTTTTTTGGATGCTTTTACCCCTCATAGTTGTGAATTTTCAATTTTTGCAGGTCACAACGCTAAAAGTTGATGCACTTGTGAAACTCGTTGAAAAATCATAACTGATATTGCTATATTTCAAAAATTATTGAGAAAATCCTTTAACTTGTAAAATTCTCAAGGAGTATCACATGCGGTATTGCGAAATTATTAAAAACTTGTAAAAGTCCTATATTGCAAAATTCAAAGAGTATCACAATGGCATTACAATTTTTTTTTCTTGTGAAATTTTTATCTATATAAATGTTGTTTTCTTTTTCAAATCGTTATTTGCATGCACATGCCCTATTTTTGCAGTCTTAGGGTTCTTTTGGTCCCAACCAGTGGTCCCCAATCTTTTCAAGGATATTCGGGCAACATTCTGTCTTTGTGAAAATCTCTCATCAACGACGATTTATTGGCAACGGTTCACCAAATTTTTTTGAAAGCATTGATGGAACTTCACCGACAATGAGTTTTTCTATAAATGCATGGGCGACATTTAATCGACAATGAGTTTTTTTGGTAAAAGCATCAATGATGAGAAGATCAATGATACTTCATCAAAGATAAGTTTTTTTCGATAAAAGCATCGACAGTGAAAGGATCGGTGATGCATCATTAACAATGATGATGAGATCTTATGGTATGGGTAAGATAGAAAATCAAAAGTATGAGAGTTGTTCGTGAGAGCTGCATTATCATTATAAAGAACATAAAGGATGATGATGCATAAGGCATCCACTCTAAGGAATTGTGATATTGAAAAAGATGATGATGATGTAGAGTCGATATATCTCATAGTATCATATAGTATGGCTTAAATAGAAAAAATTAAGAGAACAACAAAAATATATAGAATCAATGATAATATACTGTATTTTCTCTTTATCAAAGATGTGGTGATATATAACATTCTTGAGACCCAAAAGATGGAGGTATCTCTGCACATACTTTGTTTTCTCTCTATCAAATTGGTAGTGAGAAGCGATATTTTTTTAAAAGAATGGAATGAGTGCAATGTATAAACAACTTTATTTTGTAAAAGAATGAAATAAATGTAATGTGTCACTGACCTTATTTTGTGAAAGAATAAAATGAATGTAATGTATGAAAATCTTTATTTTGTGAAAGAATGTAATGAATGTAATGTACGAGCGACTTCAACTTGTGAAGAATGATGTTCCATTTTTTTTGCATTCAGAGGCCTTATCAGAATTTTGAAAGGGCATGGGCTAGCATACTGCATTCAAGATATTATACTTGTTTTCTAAAAGTTTTGCGGTATGTATGTTCCGGAGGAACATAATTATGCCTCTTGCTGTCTTGCAAGACCGAAAATTGTTCAGGGACATCGTATCCGGAAGGATAAACCTCCTGACTGGTTTCTAGACCTCTAAACTTTGTAAGTTGATGCAATGTAAGTGGTAGGGGGTCTGCCTAACCCCAGCTTGACAATAAAAAAAATGCTGGTATAGATGCAATTAACGCAAAATGCAAGGGGAGCAGGGAGGACACGTTGCATTTTGGATGATATAGCAGCAATTAACCAATTTTGAATCTGATAATAATAGCTGTTCAGTCAGATCCATATCCAGTGCAAGATTTTCCTGTCAAACTTGAAATCCAACTCTAGATCTGATTGGTCGAATTTGATGAGTTCCGATCAGTAATGCATACATCCAAACAAATCCGACCCTGTTTAAAACCTTACCTGCCAGTGGCAGTTGAACAGTTTTTGTAGCAGAGCTCCTGCAATTTCTTTATACGTGAGGATATCAAGACCAAGCTAACCCTCTCTCTCTCTCTCTCTCTCTCTCTCTCTCTCTCTCTCTCTCTCTCTTCAGGCATAGCATCACACTAAGCTGTGAATGAGAAAGTGAATCTGATCTGTATAAGCTGCCTAACATAAAAAGTTAAAGCTGTGAGAAAGTGAACCTCATTTGCCTTTTGCAAATGAGAGTCACTTCCTAATTTGCTTGAGATTCAAATGATTCAAAATCATGCTGAATCTCAAGCAAATTAAAAACTGATTATGAATCATGTTTTTTGAAAGGAGCAGCCGAACGTACCTTAAAAGTGTGCAATCACAGTGCACCTGATCCTCACTAAAACTGTAAAGAGGACATTTTTTATGCAGCGGTGCTGCATCATGCAGCGCTAACAGCCACCCATCTCAACATTTCTCGAGATGGAGACCACACACATCTCGGGACATGCCAAGATGGGTGGCTATCAGCAGCGCTGCTGCATATGATGTGAACACTAGTGTAAATTCAATCATTCATTTATGTTTTAAGACAAATCCACCTTATATATATTAATCATAAAAGAGGATACAGTCATTACAAAGTTGAGGAAGTCCATTATACCCCTTATTTGATATAAATCTCACCGCCACAAACAGAAATCCAAGTTCCGTGTTGTCTTTGAAATCCATAATTTGTTCTGTTCCCATTTTTTCCTGCACCGGCAAGTTCCATTTACTGCATCAGCAACTAAATACATGTCACATCTTGCTCTGGGTAAAATCTAGGTGTGGAAAATCTTGTGATAAATAAAAAAAAGTTAGCTTTGTTTGGGGAGATCATGGGTATCAATATGTATAAGACATAAATAACAAAATTATTGCATAAACCTATAAAGCAAAAACTTAAATATAGAAGGATAAAAAACATATTCTTATTGCTTGGGATGCGATATTTTAATTTGAAAATGTCACATTTTGTTGGAGAATGAATCGGGCTTTCAAAATATGATGTTAAAAATCACAATATTTTCTAAAATTATGATAAAATCCTTATATTTTGAAAATATCCCTGATATTTCGACATAGCAGTAGATAAGAAATATACAGAGACATTATCACACAAGTAATGCAAGAATGTAAGTAGGCAACTTACTAGTGTTTAGTATCTTATAATTAGATGGGGCACTGGTATCCAGCAGGTGGGTGCTTTCCACAAGTCACAAGTGCTTCTACGGCCACAGGGACGAATAGGCTGATGTTGAGAAGCTTGACTTTGATAGTGGTGCAGAGGCAGAGTGCTGCATCCAAGTCTGCCAGCCCTTCAAGCAGAGGGCAGCAATTCTCCTTTAGCCCACCGCCCAGCCCAATGTGCACCAACCCACCCAGCAGGTCCACACACGCACTTAGCTTGAGTGCATCAATAGGGCACGTCTCATGTGCTGGTGGGCTCGGCACATACACTGGGGGTGGGGGTGGGCATGGTGGTGGTGGTGGTGGTGGGGAGGGTGGGCATGGTGTGCTACTAGGAGGTGGCTTCGGCACAATATATCGTGGCGAGGGTGGCTTGACATATGGTGGTGGGAGTGGCTTGACATATGGTGGCGGTGGATTTTTCAGCCTAGGAGGTTCCTTAGGAGGCAGGTAGGGCAGATGGTATGGACATGTTGGGCAGGCAAAGGTTGCTCTTATGTTTACAAGGAGCAAAGCTACTAGAATGCTTAGCTTAATCCTCTCCATACTCCAAACAATAGAGAGGAAGAAAGAGGGGATTTCAAGTGAGATTTAGTGCACCTTGATGAATGACAAGTGATGCTCTGTCAGTACCCTTTTATAGATGCAAATGCCGCATTAGTGATAAGAAAGGTTGAAAAAATATTGGGACCTCAACTTGCTGTCACAAGGGCAAAGGTGGCTAATTACTGTCATTTGGATGCCAGAATCATCTCTCAATGCTCATCACCTACTGCTCTGTCAAAAAGTTGGGGCTATATTCTCACCAGCTCTTTACGACCACATGGACCCATCTGGTGGGTGTGATAAGACATTTGAAGAAAGTGCTATAGGGCACATGTGATTGCCTTGGATTTGAGATCCGAGAGATGGGTTAAATCTGGCAGCTCATGTTAGATCTTCTATGGGGATATGAGATCCTCTAAAGCCTCAAAATGCACGGACCTTTGGCCTGAGTCAGACAGTATATAGGTCTTCGTATTACAGATGTCTTGGATCCGAGGCAATCAAATATATCCATAGTATCTGAAGCTCACTCAAACTAGGATAAGGTTTCGATCCCCTCATCTGGTAGAGGTGACGTGAGCTTCAACAAGTTGACAGGACGTCATGAGTTCAAAATTCATTTGCCGCAAAAGTCAAAGTTGAGTGTACTCTTCTACTCTTCTGTGAAGAGGGAGACCTCAGGGGTGTTACCAGCCAAAGGCCAGCCGACATGCAGTGGGTGATTGAAAGGGTTTCCCTTGCCTACCAGCCGACATGCAGTGGGTGATTGAAAGGGTTTCCCTTGCCTAGTAAAAAAAAAAGAGGGTAAGGTCTACGTCCAAAGAGTAGATAGTGACGGAGATTTGAATGCCATACTACTTCCAAAAGTTGATCCTAACACCTTGCCACCCAACTGGCTCATAATTGATTGTTAATCACAAAATACATCGAAACCATACTTTCCTTATCTTACCTTTATGCTTTCGCTTGGTGCAATTTGAGGTGGTCTTAGTCTAACTTCGGTGAGCGACTTGTCGTGTTTCCTGACTGGTCATGTACACAATCCTCCAAGAATTTTTGTTTTGAAAAATGACCATCCTGTACTGCAAATTAAAATGATGTGTTTTGCTAAATACTTTACAATTTATTAAAATCATCGAATAGATAATATGGCTGGTTTCTCAAATTTTTTTTAGCACTTTTACCCTTCGCAAGTGCAAATTTTTGAGTTTTGTTCATCATGATGCTACAATAATACACTCATGAAACTCGTTAATAAAATCACATCTGATATTGCAATATTCTAAAAAAATTTAAATGTGAGTTTTGCACGATAACCTGTGAAAATCATAAAATTTGCAAATTTTTGATAATTGTGAAATTGTGGACGAGTATCGCATGAAGTATTGCAAAATAATGATAAATTAAGAAAGTTCGATATTACGAATTTTTTTATTTCACTCGCTCCTGTATTGCAGAATTACTTCTTACAGTTTCACAAAAACTAGGTTTTCTATGGTTTCTGACCAATGAAAAATTATGGTCATTTTCTCAGAGCCAAGCATCAGCAATGAAAATATCGGTAGCGTTTCATCAGCAAAAAATCATCGACGATGAGTTTTTTGAATAAGGGCATCTTATAGTATCAGTGGCATTGAAAATGAAATCTACAACTCATTCGCATCATAGAGGATAGGAAACGATGCTGATATATCTCCCCATCAACAAAGGCTCAATGTATCTCACAATTAGTGTTTGATCACGTGGTATGAGTAGGACATGCAGCATTCTTGAGGCCTCTACTCTAACAAACTGTGAGGATGCACGTCATATGATATGGGTAAGATAGGAAACCAAAAGTCTACAAGTTAGTGTTTAATGCAGTGATATGCAGAACAACACATAGTGTAGTATTTTCTTTTCACCAAAGATGATGATATGCAACATTCTTGAGGCCCAAGAGATGGAGGTACCTTTGCAATTACTATCTTTTCTCTCTATCAAAGAGGTAGTGAGAAGCAACATTCTTGTAAAAGAATAAAATAAATGCAATGTATGAATGATTTTGCTTTGTAAAAGAATAATTTGAATGCAATGTATGAATGACTTCACTTTGTGAAAGAATAAAATGAATGCAATGTATGTGAATTTTCATTTTGTGAAAGAATAGAATGGATACAATATATGAGCAATGCCATTTTGTGAAAGAATGATGTTTCATTTTTCAAGCTTTTTTTTTTGCATCCAGATGCCCTATTTTCACAAACCTCGAATTATGGCCCACCTCCAATAATTTTTTCGGTAAATCGCTTGTGAATCATGGAGGTGAATATGAAATTTTACAAGAAAAAAAATTCACAATATTAGATTTTCATAAATTTTTGAACCTACCTTATAAAATTCTCTTCTGATTTAAAAAGAATGAACAAAAATTTGCATGTACTTTACAAAAGTTATTTATGATTTAAAAAAATAAATTGAAATTTGGATGTATCTTGTTCTAATCCTTCTGCAAAAATAAACTCATGTTCATTCCTTTATATACATATTGTAAACAATTGATTCTTATAAACAAATCAATAGCTTGTTATATAAATAATACATATCAAACAAAAAACAAGATCATACAACTTTATTCCTTATTATATATACAATTCATTCTCATAAACAAATCAATCAATCAATCAATCTTCTTTTATATAAATAATTCATTCTACTCAAAATACAAGAATCAAACAACTTATTTCCTGTTATATACACAATTCATTCTCTTTAAAAAATAATAATCAAACAGCTTCAACTTTCATTACCGCAAGTGCAATGGTGGCCTTTATTAGCTTTCATCCACAAGCGCAATTGCATCCTTAGACTTTCATTGTTGCAAGCTCAACACAACAGTGACCGATCATTATGCATAAATATTGTAACCAATCCATATTGAAAATAAGGAAACTTGCAACACAATATTAAACCAAATGACTACTTGAACAAAAGAAGCACAATATTGAAATAACATTATGTAAACAATAAAAAAGCATGTTATAAACTATTTTTTAAATGCATCGAATACTCACACATTACTTTCTAATTATGTTTTCGCCTATTATGGTCAAGCTTATGACATACACTGCACTTGTATGGCACCACCTCTCTGTGTTCGATTCTCCATCTCATAACTTTAAGTCGTCATGCTTTCTTAATTGTCGCCAATTGAAGGAGCGATGTGTGAGACATATCAAATTGATAAGTACTATATGCAGCTCAATATGATTCAACTGCATAGAAATTATTGCAGTAATCATCCAGAAGATTTCTCATACAAAATGCATGCAATGACATGTTATCACTCTTTATTGATTAATTATGATGAAAATATCATTGACAACAAGCAGGATTCCCTGCTATATGCAAAAATATTTTTCCTTTTCTTTTTACTACAAAAATGGGATGCAACACGGGTGCTATATCCAAAAAAATGTTAAAAATTAATGTCTCATTCAGAGTTCTGCCCTACTAAACACAAACGCAACCTCATTAGGGATATAAATAGGTCGAACTCTGTTCGAGTATAGCTATCCTGAGCCTGGCCTAATCGGATCTAGACTATTTAGATTCAACTTTAGACAGAAAAATGATAAAATATGGACTGAGGATGCAATTAGGTAATTGAATATGATTTATATGTAATTGGTTGAATCTGATCCGATTACGGTTAAGATTTAGATCCTACTTACAAGTTACATCTGAATAAACGGAGTTGGATTAGCTTGAAGATCAGATCTAAACCAATGCATTGACCTCAATGTTAAAATGATGCAGCATGGTTTACCGTTATTACCATACCATCTACCAGAAAATTGTATGTGCCACCTTTGTCTGGTCATCCGATTCTACAACTCCATTTAGCATGGATATTTATTGGGAAACATACTTTGTCAAGTTGTTTGATTATTTCCATCACATAATTTTGATGTGTTGTGGACAACTGATTTTGAAGCCCTTAAAAGCCTATTTACACTTACTAATTTCACAGTTTGTTACATGTTCTTTTTAAATAAATGAACCATATTTTATCTATTGCAGGGTTGATCCCTGGGGCATTCAAAAAGTATTGATAAACCAATAAGCTTTACTGTATTGTGTGTGTAGGGGTAAAATTTGCAACAAAATTCTGCTAGTACAAACGCCTCTGAATCATCATAGGGTTTTGATCCAATGGCACCTCAGAGATAAATTCAGCATGGTCCCAATGCTAGGAATTGGCATCTGAAATGGTGTCTTTTGGACCTAAAACCACGATTTTAGGTATCTAGAAAGTATAGTACATTTTAAGCCATTGGATTTTCAAGCCTTGTAAAAGCCTGCCTACATGTAATATGATAGTCCAGTTGCCAATTCCCACTAAGCAAAACATGTTGTTCACATCTTAAAGGTTAATTTCATGAAAAATAACTAAAAATTTTAAAAAACATTTGTACATAAAAACAGCTGTAGTAAATACTATCTCTTTCTCTATCTCTCTCTATATATAGAGAGAGCTGACTACTCTGTTTCTCGGTTGTTTTTTACAAATCTGACCCTGCAGATGTGTTTGGCATGATGGATTTAATAAAAAATGTGATTTTTTAAGTCTTGTATATTTATGATATTTATAAAAATTTTACGGCGTTGATTTTCAAACCTCATAAAAATTTACGCCATTGATTTTCAAACCTCATAAAAATTTTACGCCGTTGATTTTCAAACCTCAAAAAAATTTACCTATGCTGGAGTAGGATGATGCAACAGCCATTTTTTATTAAATCAAGTGCATAGAATGCATTTGTATGGCCAAATTTGAGAAAAGCACAAAAAAAAAACCTTTAAAAGCTTTTGTAGGTTGTAGTAGGCATGGATCAGTATAAACAACTATATATAATTGTAGGTTTTCAAGTTATTTTTTCCAAATCTGACCATGCAGATATCAATTTGCTAGAAAACGATACCTGGATCATATTTTTTTGATAAAAAAATAGAATTTTTTAAGCCTTAAATATTTGTGATATTTATAAAAAAATTATACCATCCATTTTCATATCTTATAAAAACCTACCTGCACATTGGAATCGAATGATGTAAGAGTTTATTTATATAAAATCAAACATGTAGAACAGATCTGTACAGTTAGATCCGAGAAAAGCCTGACAAAACCCCTTCAAAAGCCCCATAAACAGTGGTAGGAACATCAATGTAAGCTACTACTCTTGCATATATATATATATATATATATATATATATATATATAGTGGCAGCTGCTTGATCCATAGGTGCTTAATGAGTACACTAAGCTTCTATTGCGTGTGATGGACGTTCAACGTTTTCTTTGTGCAAAAATATGCAAAATCGTGTAAAAAACACTTTTAGTGACACTAAAACATAAAAAATGCTGGGCATTTTTTGACCTTTAGTAACACTTCAAAACCGCAAGCGCCTTTTCATGCAAAAAAAATATTGAGCATCCATCATGCGTATGCAGATACATTTCGTTTAAGCACCTATAGATTAAGCAGCTACCATTATATATATATATATATATATATATATATATGGGCAATGACCGATGCACCATCTTGTTATATAGTTAGGCGGCTAATGTTGTGCTAAGGGTAGTCCAGTTTGGGGCTAGCACATTGCAGTAAAGCCCATAAACTAATGGGTACAGAACGTAATGCAAGAAACAATTTTAGGAAAAAGGTGTAGCTTACTATCATTTTGTCCAAAGAGGCTGCTTTCACTCCATTTTCTACTTTTGGGGTTTCTCAGTCTAAGGGGGCAGGGTGGGTTCAGAGTGAGCCAACCCGTCTGTTATTATGTCAAACAACTCTTGTCTCTTGTGGAGCATTGCTCTTCTTTCTTAGTTTCTTTCGGGAACGTGTGTCCGATTTCTTATGTGAGCTGGACTGTCATCCGCGTGGAGACAAGGGCCTGCAGCCAATCGATGGTCTGAGGTAGGGATAGCAGTGGACTAGGGGACAATGACCCCCCCCCCCCCCCCCCCCCAGTTTTGGATCGGGGATGAAGGTTAAAATCTATCACCGTGCGGGATGGACTTACTTTTTTTTTCGCCCCGCCTCATCCCCCTCCCAATCCCCGCCTAACCCTGCCCCCGCCCTATCCTCAATCCTTTAAGGAATGACTATAGATTAAGGGGAAATGGGGCCCCGCCCTGTCTCGCCCCCATTTGGACCGGGGATGGAGGACATGAAAGGGGGATGGAGGCGGGGGTGAAGGTTACCAGCACAGTGCGGGGATGGAGGTTCGGATTTTGAAATGGGGTGGGGGTTGAGACCTTGTCTCCTGCCCTGGTCCACTGCCATCCCTTCTATGAGGTGTTGGCAAGTTTCTCGTCAGTATGTGTGTGGGCCTCACATAATCTGGTTTATTATTAGGTAAAGTCAAATCCAAATCCAAATTCATTAAAATAACTAATGAGTCAGTTTTATCAAGTTAAAACCTCATGCATAGTAGATGGCCTACCGCTAGCTAACTGGGATTTTAAAGGATTTTATAGAAATTCTCTTAAATCATTTGATATCAACACACAGGTAGGTTTTTATAAGATTTAAAAATAGATGGTCTAAAATTTTCATAAATATTCAAAGCTTAAATTTTTTTTTTTATAGGAGTGTTGTTTCCTATCAAATAAATCATGCCAAACACATCTATAGGTCAGATTTACCAGAAAAAAAAAACACAAAAGTGCCTGTTCGCGCTCACGATAGGCTTATATTTACTAAAAGTACTCATTACCTGTCAATCTGAATAATATTCTCGTCAGCCATCTTCATGCCTATACCCAGGTAATCAGGTTTGGATAGGGTTGGGTACCTAATTAAAACCCCACTTATAAAACATCCCAACACGCAAGGTTGGTTTCAAGACTAACCCAACCGGGTCCACACACTGAAGAACCAACCCCTGGACCTCTCGGCACTAGGTCCGGTCTGGCGTGGTCCAGATCCCAGTCCACATAGGTAAAACCGGATGTAATCATTTCCGGACTTGGGTTTGGTTTGTTAACATCCAAAATCAGATCCAGAGATCCAATAATAACATGATCTTATGATCCGACCTGATTAGTTTACCGTCTCAGTGTCCTTGCGTTAGACGCGATTCGGATCGAGGCATTGATGAATCCTACCTAATAGGATCTAGCACAATTGGATTCGGGGTCAAATGGGCTGAAAGAAGGTAATACCCAATCCAAACCAATTAGCTAATCACATGTATTTTATATGTAATCACGTCGGATAATCTGTTGCACTAGGATTCTATTGGGGCTTGCGTTCAGATTCAGATGCAAATTAATCTGCAATCCAACTCCAAATCTGATTATAAAATGGACTGTACTTGCTTTTACTGAATCCAACTAATTGGATCTGGATTGAGTCAGATATCATATCCAAGTCCAATCTGTTGTCAGCCCTACTGCTCTTGCAGGTTGAGGATCACCTGAAGCGCTGTTATTAACGGGTCAATGTTAGTTGGACCCAGATTTACCCAGCCATTTGACAGCCCTAGGAAGAGCTGGGGCGTCCAGCTGCACCTTGACTCATTGAGGTCAGACCCACAAAGGGCCCTACCCAGGGTACTGTGCTGCTCGGTCAGGACCCATCCCCAGCCTGACAAGGCTTGCTCCCTTGAACTGGATTCTGCTCAAGCTGTACCCATTTGAACATGTTTAGCAACCCCAAGAAACATAAAGGCTGCCAATGGAACCTAGGTGTGGTCAAATTGGGCTCAGGCTCCAGCTTTTGTTCAAGATTTGTGATCCTGGGTTAGGTATCTGTATTTCATCCTAATTCAAGTCTGAACCTAGGGTTCTGAATGGGCTAGGATCCATATGATGTATATGGATCTAATTGGCCCAACATGATCATAGATGTGATGGAAGAGATAGAATGAATTCAATTGACTGGCCAGGTTGGATCCACAATATCCTGTCTCTTGTCGGATCCGGACTTGGCGCTTCTTTTTCTTGGCAAACTGTCTTATTCCAGGATGGTTTTTTTCATATGTAAAATATTTGGGAGAAGGAACAGTTCATTTTCACTTTTTCCTGCTCCTTTTCCTTTTTGATAGTCAGTTTAGGGTTTGGCAAACCTACCAACTCTTTAAAAATCTGAGTCCAATTGGATCCAGATAAAGACAGAACACCCTACAATTGATCAAGGCCAAACTTTTAGGGGCGTCTGATTGCAAGGACGGCACTGTCTGCATTCCCTGCAAATGGTGGGGCCCACGTATCCATGCAAATGGTGGACATGCGGGACACTGTTTCTGTGTCTCTGACCGTTCCACCCTCCCCGTGGAACGGTCATGATACAAAAAAGTAAAAAAAATAAATAACAGTAGAGTTGGGGGGTGAACCCCAACGGATCCCGCAAACCACCCACCCCATCCCCCATTGTCTCCCAACCTGCCCCACTGCTTCCACTCTCCAGCATCGGCTCACCGGACTCCGGCATTGTAACTGTCCTAGACAGGGTCAGTACAAGACTGAACAGAAAATGGTGTCCTTGTCCAGTATTGTCTGTGAATCAAACGCCCGCTTACCCAATTCTGAAAGGCTTCATCGACAAATCCAGGTCTGATGGAAGCTGCTATCCTCCAAAACTCACAGGTAGAGATGTCAATGGATCGGGTTTTTGTCAATGATCTGACCCAATCTAAAGTTGCTTTAGTTATTTCAATTGGTTGAAGATTTTGAAGATTGTTCATGTTAATATCAAAGGTTAAATATAGATTAACCTTTAATATATAACATGCATCATCCAAACACAATCTGTATAGTGACAAATCTTACTCTGAAGATTTTATTTCTCATAAACTGGATAGTTTTATTTTTTAGAAAATATCAAAAACATCTCATAAATTTTTAAAAAATAAAAAAACTACTAAAATCATGATAATATAATGTCACATCCTGGATATAGGAGAGGTTTGGAACATCACACAATATGGTTGGGATTTCCACTTCCGACTATCTTGCAAAAGTATTGCAAGAATTAATTGTCAAAATTAGCAATGTTTGTGATTATGGTCAAAAGAAACGCCAACTTTGATAAGACAGAAGGTATGGGTAATTTCCAAAACTTAGACAAGAAAGACCTCATACTAATCGATAATGGTGTCCTGAAGATATCCAAACAATGAAAACTTGTGGGTCCTCAACATAGTTGTTCAATTAATTATGGCATACCTTACATGTTTAAGTTTTTTTTTTTTTTGACAGAGAAAGCTGGGGTTAGGCAGACCCCTACCACTTATACAACCATACCATTTGGGGTTCGAACTTGCAATGTCCCAACACAAGCTGACCTGCACTAACTACTCCTGCTAGACAAGCAGAGCCCCCGTTGGTTACATTCATTTTAATAGGACAATCCACTTGATCCTTGTAATGCAAACATCAAGCAAACCACAAGATAAATAGAACAGGAAAACAAGAAAAGGCATAAGATCTTTGTGGTTCGGCACTCAAGCTCAGTGTTGTGAGAGGCGTACGCCTCAGTACCCCAGCTCAGTACTTGAGGTGTACGCTTCAGAGGCGAAGCGCAGGCTCAACGCCTCGCTTCGCCTCATCGCATTTACAACCTTGCTTGAGAGTCTCACGTTGTGAGAGGCATATGCCTCAGTACCTGAGGCGTACGCCTCAGAGGCGAAGCGCAGGCTCAACGCCTCGCTTTGCCTCATCGCATTTAACAACCTTGCTCAAGCTTTACCTTTTTTAGTGAAAGAGGATCAAACAATCCACTACAAAGATGTGAAGAGATACAATAGCGAGTTACATACTTCTCAAAACCCTAATCTCCAATGTACTAAAAAACTCTCATGCCCAATTCCATAAAGTGCATATATAAAAAGAGAACAACGCCCTATGCGATTCATAAAAAAAAAAAATTATAAAATAGAACAGTATCAACCCTTTATTTTATTTTATTTTTATAACCAAAAGAAACTGCACCCATAATGAATACCTGGTCATGCTGGCTAAGCCTGCCGTATCTATGGTTGTCGTACGTACTGGTGACTAAAAAACAATAGAATTCAGAAATTATAAATATAGAAATATGAAATCACTAGAGAGGGGACTCACTCATTTGGGTTGGATCCAGATCCCAAAATTCCTATAATTCACACCTTGTCGTTGAACCCTATAAATAAGGGCTAACCTATAGAACTTGACCATATGAGAATTTCATGTCTAAGTACTGGTCCTAGAAAGAATGAATGCCCTAACCTCATATTTGTTCTGACCATTTCTCACCTCGATCCCAAAACCCCTACACAGAGGCATTTCTAGGCTCATTGCCTTAACTATCATACCAATGCAGAGGTGTTGTTGGACCAAGAAGAAGTCAGTCTTTGATCGCCACACACAACCCAAGAGGGGATTTTAATTTAAAAAAACTTGTGAGTTGGTGTTTAAAAGACTAATAGACCTAGAGTCCGAAATAAGTAGTTTTTAGATCAACTCGATTATTTATTTATTTTTTCATATATATATATATATATATATATATATATATATATATATATATTATTGCATAAGTACTTATACATCCTTTTGATTTAAATTTCATGTATCATTTTATAGTTCCTTTGGACCTTGGACTTGGACTTTTTGGATAATGGACTTCAAGCTATGGAGATCGAACATGTTTTTGCTTCACCTTCTTATAGAGAAGGATAGTCGAAGCTTGAAACAGACATATGTAGACACCCTAATTTAGCCCAAGATATTTTTCATGTCAAAATTTTAAATTTTATCAATAAGGTTAAATTCAATATAATTTTTGACCTTCAAAACAACCTCTTTAAGGTTTTTGACCAAAAGAAAACTTACACTACAAGAAAAATGTTATTTAGCGACAAAAATAATCTGTCACAACGTTACGACGGATTAGCAAGAGAAAACTATTCATCCCTAAAATTGGAATTAGTTACGAAATTTGCGATGAAAAAATTATGTCGCAAATTTGTGATGGATTAGCAACAGACAAATTATGTCTCACACTCCGTCGCAACTTCAAGACGGATGAGCGACACCATTTTTCCGTCGCTACTCCATCGTAAATTTGCGATGGTGTTTGCGACAGAATTTTTTCGGTGCTAAATTTTTTGTAAAACCCTAATGTGAGCACCTTCCTTTTCTCTTTCTGTTTCATTCTGTCTCATGCCGTCCATCACCCATTGGCCGTCGCTTGTCGCCCGTCACTCACCGCCCTCTCCTTCACCTCCTCCTTCTTCCCTCAATCCATCTCTCACCGCCGTGTGCCATTGTCGCCGACCCCCGAGCACCAACATCGCCGTGTGCTACTACCGATGACCCCTGAGCACCGACGTCGTCGTATGTCGTGTGCCACCATCGCTGACCCCGAGCATCAACGCCGTCGTGTGCTGTGTGCCGACGATCCCCAAACAACCCGACTCGTTGACATTGCCTCGTGGTGCGACAGGGTCCGGACACGACCTGGCTTTTACCCTTTTTGGCGCCCCCTTCCAGGGGACTTGGGTCCAGTTCGTTGGTGAAGACGCTTCTACAGACTACAATTCAATAGGCGAAGCCTACCGATTCTCAAGTTGGGCTATTCCCGGTTCGCTCGTCGTTACTAGGGGAATCCTTGTAAGTTTCTTTTCCTCCGCTTATTGATATGCTTAAACTTAGTGGGTGGCCTCACCTGACCTGGGGTCGCTAAGCTGAGATAAAAAATCGCCTTTAGAGTTTCAACAAACTTCCGACACTTCATACGAGCTGTGGCAATCCATTGCACACAGAGTGCACGACTATGGTAATCCCTTGCTTGCCTCATTGCATCGTGTTATGAGCCAACATTTCAGCCGACGACACACCCATAAAAAAGGCATTGCAGGCCAATCCTCTGTTTGTATATTTGTGCTTTGCAGGTACGCAACTGAGCTAATTGCACGATGCTTAGTGCTAAGTATCGCATGCGGCTAAAAATGCCATGCAAAAAGAAATAAGAAAAATGCAATGGCAAAAACATGAAAATTGGGTAAATACCCGTGGTGAGTAAGTGATACAGGCACATCACATGTTATTTAATTTCTTGGATGCAACATTTTTCTGTTCACATACTCACTTAGTTGTGGATATCTAGGACTGCTTTGCTGCAGTTCAGAGATCATGTTGAGCATGATTTGAATGTATAAAATTAGAAGTGCTCTTATTTTTGGAGTTCGGATTCCATGCTAGTCATGGTAGTAGTTAGAGGAATATTGAAATGTGTTTGTTGTAGGTACATATTTGACATTGTTGTAGTATGAATGAGTGATTGTATTGCCATGTTTGATGTGATGTATCAATGCTTGCATGAAGTTATTTTTAATTTGGTTATGCCTTCTATATGAAATTGTATCATAAAAACATGCTTCAAATGAATGTATCATGTTGATGAATGTGATTTCATCATTCTAAATATTCTTATGATGAGTATAAATATGATGTGATGGTTTTGCACATGAAAATATTAAGTTATCAGTGCATGCATCATAGTTCTTGTGATTGAATGACATTATATATATATATGTGTGTGTGTGTGTGTGATATATATCAAATCATTACATTCACCATCAATGCATGATAAATTAGATATTTTCTTCATCATAGCATTCTTATGATTCTCTTTTAATTGGTTAGGATAATAACCGTAACATCATAAGACAAAATGGTTGCAAATCGTTAATGGATGTACCATAGGATAGTTGACAATGAGGTATCGCTTGAATATATGGACGATGTTGACAGTTTTATTGAATTTGCAATGGCAAGTGTCAGTATAGTAGATCCCACTGGTCGGATCAGATGCCTCTGCACGATGTGTAAGAACAATCGATTTGTAGAACCTCGTGGCATTAGACATCATCTATACAGGAAGGGTTTTGTGAGTGATTATCAGAATTGGAGGCTTCATGGTGATGTCATGCACGATAATCTATATATGGATTTGATATTTGATGTCGCAGAACCAGAACTGAGTTCTGCTATGGGTCCTAGTGATGTACCAACTTTGGTAGAGGAAGAAGCAGCAAAAGATGTAGCTAGTAGATTTTATGACTTACTTAGAGATGCTGATGAGCTACTTTGGAATGGTTTTGAGAGTCACACTATCTTGTCTGCAGTTCTTCAACTATTGAATTTGAAGTCCGAGTATAATTTGAGTCAATTATGTTTTGATCGTTTGTGGTCTATTGTGAAGAGTATGTTGCCCAAAGATGATAAATTGTTACAAAATTTCTATCGTGCGAAAGTTATGGTTAATACTCTACGTATGGCTTATCAAAAGATAGATGCTTGTCCAAATCACTGCATATATTTTAAAGATTAAGAAAATAGCAGATCATGTCCATCATGTGGGCATCTTCGGTTCAAGCCAAAGACAAGAGGCAATGGTAACACAAGGTCAAAAAAAGTGTCATACAAGTCACTCTGCTACTTCTCTCTCACCCCTAGATTGCAACAACTGTATATGTCTTAGAGGACAACTAAATACATGAGATGATATGCAAATAAAGTTTGATATGATGAAGACAAAGACCACACATCTTGTTGACGTGGAAGCTTGGAAGCACTTTGATCATACTCATCAGACCTTCACAATGGAAGTGCGAAATGTTAGGCTCGATTTATGTACGGATGAATTTAATCTATTTGGGGGTAGATCAACTCCATACTCGTGTTGGCCAGTATTTGTCACCCCATACAACCTTCTTCCAGGCTTGTGTATGAAGCATTAAAATCTTTTTTTGTCTCTATTGATCCTCGGTCCGACCTCTCTGAGCTAAAATCTTGATGTATATTTAAGGTCATTGATTGATGAACTAAAAATACTGTAGGATGACGGTGTTCTCACGTACGATGCCCACAAAAAACAAAATTTCAATATGAAGGTTGTTGTTCTATGGACAATCAGTGACTTTTCTGCATATGATATGTTATCTGATTGGAGCACACATGGGAGGTTGGCATGTCTGTATTGCATGGAGGATACAAAATCTTTTAGATTGACGCATGAAAAGACACCGTGCTGGTTTGATTGTCACCGTTGATTTCTACTTAGCGACCATTCGTTCCGATGATAAAAGAATGTGTTTTGAGCAGGCATAACTGAAATGGAAGGTTCACCTACACGGTTGTTTGGCATAAAGATTTTAAGACGATTGTGATACTTTTTATATAGATTGATAGATGCCCGTAGTCTGACACCCTTCCTTGGATTTGGAAAGGATCACAATTGGACAAAGAAATCTATATTTTGAGAAATATCATATTGGTCGACTTTATTGATACAACATAATTTGAATGTGATGTATGTGGAGAAAAATGTGTTTGATAATGTGTTCAATACGGTAATGAATATAAGAAGAAAAATGAAGGATAATCCGAAGGCCCGTATGAATTTAAAAGTAGTATGTAAAAGACTAGAATTGGAACTTAAAGAGTACAATGACAAAGTACTGAAACCAAAGGTAATGTATGTGCTTGGACTAGATCAAGTAAAGCAGGTATGTCAATGATTGAGACAATTGAGATTTTCAGATAGATACGTCTCTAACATTGCTTGGGATGTGAAGATAGACGAGGGACAATTATATGGGTTGAAGAGCCATGATTGTCATGTCATTATGAAACAATTGATTCTCTTAGCATTCCATGATATGTTAAACAAACCTATATGGGGGGTATTATCCGAGTTGAGTAGATTTTTTAGAACATTGTGCATATCAAAAGTTGTAGTAACTGAGTTAAAGAATCTCGAGGATTTTGTCGTCACTACTATTTGTCAACTAGAGAAGATATTTCTGCTAGCATTTTTTAATGTTATGAAACATGTGATCATACATTTGCCATATGAACTTAGGGTTGGTGGTCCTGTGCAATATCGGTGGATGTACCCATTTGAAAGGTATATTTCTTTTTTATATTTTTCTCTCTAATGCTATTGGGATTTTATTGTATTACGAGATATATATTGTTACCAGATACATGTTTGACTTCAAAAAAAAAGTTTAGAATAAAGCAAGAGTGGTGGGTTCTATTTGTAAGGCATACACTTTAGAAGAGATTTCAAATTTCTCATCTATATAATTTTAACCTCACATTCCAACACGTTACACTTGCCCACCTCGTAATGATGATGAGAAACAAGTTATTGTGGCTGATGAACTATCGATATTTAAACCACTTGGGCATGCCTTTGGCAGTTGCCGGTCAAGACTCTTGGAAGATCAAGAGCAAGATGCAACATAAATCTATACCATTTTTAATTGCTCAGCGATCGACCCCTATATCGAGTAAGTATACTTAATATGTTACACTAATTTCTCTACGTACGTACATGGTTCGGTAATATAATTATTTGTTAAGTGCAAACGATTTGATCTAGAGTTGCGAAGAGAACTTCCACATCTCACTAATTCAGAAGTATAGAAACAATGAGAAAATAAGTTTGTGGCATGGTTGAAAGAGTTGGTAAAGACGATGACATACATTCTTTCTTTGTAAATAATAATATGTTACTTAATTTGTCGTGATCACAGTCATTGTTTATACTTGTAGATCCGCCATGGCGATGTTAATGAATAAGGAATATGTGATTTACAAAATGGTCTGACCAAAGTTGTGCAATGTTACAATGGGTACATCATAAATGGTTATCGATTTCATACAAAAGACTACGGTGTAAACAAGTCAATGATGAATAGTATCATGTGTGTCAAGGGTAGCAGCTACAGTAAAAATAAACATGACTACTATGGTGTTATAGAAGAAATAATGGAGTTGACTTACTTAGGCATAAATAACATGGTAACTTTATTCAAGTGTCATTGGTTTGATCCCACAACAACAAGAGTCGACAAAGCCTCAGGCATTATAGAGGTCAATCATAAATCAAGGTTTGGAACATATGAACCATTTATATTAGCCTCGCAAGCTCAACAAGTTTACTATACTTCATATCCAAATACAAGGAAGTCAAATAGAAATGAATGGTGGACAATTTACAAGGTGAAGTCTAAACTATACCACGAGTATGATCAGTTACAGGAAGACAAGATTGTTGAAAAGGGTGATTACTATCAATCAGATGATATGTATGACTTCTCTTATGATCACGATATCACACATGGTCTGCATGTCACATCTCCATTGTCCGATGTTACACATATGAAAGAATGTGATCCAAATGATATACCAAGTGGATGAGCGCCAAATGAAAAAGAAGATGAAGAGGACAAAGAGGAGGAGGAAGAAAAAAAAGAATATGAAAGTCAAACAAGTGATGATGAAGCATACTCGAGCTAGTAAAATACATCTTGTAATACATACCACATCACTTTCTCATATGCTCTTATGTTTGTATTTCGGAGACCATGCTATTCATGGTTGTAGTTAGCAGAATATTGGAGTGTGTTTGTTGCAGGTACATGTTTGATATTGTTTTAATATGAATGATTTGAATGTATTGCAATGTTTGATATGACTGTGTGCATGCTTGCATGAAGTTATTTTTTATTTGATTATGTATTCATGTTCATAGAATTGCATTTCATGTTACATTTCATGCATACTTATCATGTACATGCACAGTTATAAAACTGATTCATGTGGGACCTTTAAATCTTTACATTTCATGCATATGTCATGTTCATGATAAGATCAAGGGTTATGTAACTGATCCAAATAACATTTTTATTTGTTAGAATATGGTTCGTGAAGGTCACAGTGGTCGAGCACCCAGTGGTGGAGGATCAAGTGGAGGTCGTGATAGCCAGCCTTAGCCTTCGTCTTCACGTAATGCTTCGATAGGTATATCATTTAAATAATTATATACTTGATTAGTTTAAATATGTATTATGTGAATTTCTAACTCATTTTTCTATAGATGACGTTTCACGTGCACATGACCCACCTACACTAGTTATTCATACATATCACGAGACAACATCAGATGCAGGGTCTTCTCAGTCTGACACATGATGACTCATTCAAATAATGTATATCGATAGTCGACTGTAAGTATTTCATTTTCACTTATCCAATACTTATCTTATAAATAGTGTATATCGATAGTTGATTGTTAATGTGTATCAATTCACGTACAGTGCGAGGTTCGAGCCATAAGAAGTAATATGAGAAATTAGGCAGTCACTACTTCAGCATCTTACAGGACCAGTCGCTCAATGAAAAGAGTACCCGAAGAAGGTGTTGGATAGATTGTGGTTCTCATTCATGGTATATAATTGTTTATCATAACTAATATGTTTCATATTTAATTTTTTGTTATAGTCATGTATACAAACTTTCTAAAATTATTTGTAAGCTTTGAATTGCTTCGTGACTGCGAAGGAGAAGCAGAATGCGAGATGAGTGTGGCAGAAGGTGGTTGTCAGTCGATTTGCCGACATGTTGCATAATATGAAGACTATAGCAATAAAAGCATCTGGTGGGATAGATGATCCACTGCAGTAGAAGGGTCATGACTCTCTTACTATCAGGTCAGATTATTGGGATGCAATGTGCGATAAGTGGGTGAGTCATGAATTTTGAAACTGCTCAGCAAAGGCTGCACAAAACCAAGGAAAGATGTTTGATGTCCATCTACACACAGGTGGATCTAAGACTTTTGGGAGCTACCAGAAGAAAATGGTAACTCATTAATATATATTGTCAAATTTATAAGTATTGTTGGATACTTTTTAATTGATTTTTTTATCATTTAACCTAGCAGGAAGCAGAAAAAGGAGGCAATGTGCCTTACAAGGATGTGTTTGTTGAAACACATAAACGTAAGAGCATGAAAAAGTTTATATCAGAGAAGGCGAGAACAACAACAGTATGTATTTATTGTATTAATAAACATTGTAATAGACAAGTTACCATGAATATTGTAATTCTTAATTATTAATCCATGCAGATGGTAGAGCGATATGACAATGACTCAATTCAGCATCTGCTTTTTTATCATGCAACATGAGTGACTACAACCGGTGAACCAAAAAAGGGTCGTGTGTTTGGGTTTGAGAGTAATATAAACACCACACCAGTCGTTGCCTCCTTCATCCAGGGCTCTCAGAGTTCTTCCGCCAGCATCAACTCACATTGTCTGATTGACCCTACTAATTCTTGGGATGGTGTCCGCCAGCTTGTTAAGGATACAATGTGTGACTTTTTACAAGAATCCATTTTTGACGTTGTTCGTAATGAGTTGTGCAACTTTTTTTGAGACAGGAGAACTTCGTCTGCAGGTGCCTGTCAGGTATGAAAGTTTTATGTCATTTGTTTCATGTTGTTAAATTTCAAGCTAGTATATGCATGATTTCATTATATATGAGCATGATTTCATCATTATGAAAGTTTTTTGACTGTTTTATAACACATATATGCTTGATTGAATCACTATGAAAGTTTTTTGACAACCTTATAACACATATGAGCACGATTTCATTATTATGAAAGTTTTTTGACAACCTTAGAACATATATATGCATGAATTCATCACTATGAAAGTTTTTTGACAACCTTAGAACATATATATGCATGATTTCATCACTATGGAATTGTTTGACTGTCTTATAACACATATATGCATGATCGAATCACTATGAGAATTTTTTGACAACCTTAGAACACATATAAGCATAATTTCATCACTATGAAAGTTTTTTTACTGCCTTATAACACATATATGCATCATTGAATCACTATAAAAGTTTTTGGACAACCTTAGAACACATATAAGCATGATTTCATCACTATGAAAGTTTTTTACTGCCTTATAACATATATATAAGCATGATTTCATCACTATGAAATTGTTTGACTTCCTTATAACACATATATACATGATTGAATCACTATGAAAGTTTTTTGACAACCTTAGAACACATATAAGCATGATTTCATCACTATGAAAGTTTTTTGACTGCCTTATAGCACATATATAAGCATGATTTCATCATTATAAAATTGTTTGACTGCCTTATAACACATATATGCATGATTGAATCAGTATGAAAGTTTTTTGACAACCTTAGAACACATATAAGCATGATTTCATCACTATGAAAGGTTTTTGACTGCCTTATAACACATATATGCTTGATTGTGATACATAACACATTTATTTGACAGCCTTATAAACCATATACATATCTGAATTTTGTTAATGCCATTCACTTTATTGCTAGCTAGTCTATGTGTCATTCATCCATGTTACTTTGACTGTCTTAGATTATGTGCATTGCATATAATTTATTTCATTATATTTTGTTTATCAATACTAACCTTTCGGTTCTCTTATAAGATGCTGGAGATAATCAGCGTAGAGGAGCTAATGGAGGCATGGATGAAGGGGCAAATCGAGATAATGAAGAGGATGATGCTCTGAATCTTGGCGATGATTAGATTCATGTGTTGAATTTGTTGCACCTTCTTGTTATTTCAAACGAAACTCTTTGTATATGTTCACTTGTAAATAATTAGAACTTGGCGAGGATTATAATGGATCAATAAATTTTTTTCCCTTATAACTTGTGTTAAATTTGTTTCACCTGCTTTGTATATATATATATATATATTTTATGTGTACTTTGTTTTTTATACACAGAATATATAAATTGTATAACGAAAAAAAAAATCTCGATATTTATACTTCAAACTATTTTTTTTTTAATGTTTTACGACAGATTAGTGACGGATAATATCCGTTGCTAATTAGTATCGGCCTTCAATTTAGCATTGGATTAGAGACGGATATTTATTCATCGCAAAACTGAATCGGTTGATGTTTTGCGATGGATTATAATCTGTCATAAATTTGTCGCTACAATAGCAACAAAATTAGTGACAGATGTGTATCTGTCGCAAAATCAAATCTCTGCAGATTAGCGACGGCCTCATGATGAATCATGGCATTTGCTAATCCATCACAAATTAGCGATGGAAGTAGCAACATATATGTTCTGTCGCTAATTAGCAACTAAGAAATTGCGATGAAAGTTATCCATCACTAAACTGTTCAACGATGGATTACATTCATCGCTAATTTGCAGATTTCTTATAGTGTTAAAGATAATGTTTTTAACTTTCCAACACACCAAAAATCAGGTCAAACAGACAATAAAATCAAAAGTTATAACCAAAACAAGTAATTGAATGATAATGATACCTTGAATTGTCATTATCATATCTTTAATTATCGTTAGAAGTAGCAGGGACATCAACATCCCTTAATGACACATTCAGTTGTCGTCAAAAGCCGGTCACCCTCATAATTTGTTATTACAAAATGAGTTAACGATACATTAATTTGTTGTTAATAGAAAATGTGTTGTCAACACAATTTATCATCAAATGATTCTGACTATTTTTAAGAAACTACATTCGGTCTTTATCTATGCCATTTACTTTTCAAATTTAGAGTTGAATATTCTCCTTTTCAAATCTCTTATAAAAATATAACATGTATCTAAGGTAACATGCTTTGGATAAATCCCAACCATTCATTTCAAATCCATAAAATAGGAACCATCTAGAGTATGAGATCACGAATACGCAAGAAATGTATTCAGATCCATCAAAAAAATTATAAATTAGGGTGCCACCCCATATTTTAGATCTGGTCTTTGTCTCCCTATCACACCCTTACTATGCCAGAGTTTCTGCATAACCTAGCACGACCGACCTTGTCGAACCCACCTAACCTAGTTTAAGCCCACATTGAGCCTAGTCTAGGACCCAGATCCTCAATCTCACACCTATTTAAAGCTTGTGACTAGCCAAAGTGTTGCCCGTGTTTTTGCGCTCATCAAACGTTGGAAGGTATACCTAAGCCTAAGGTTAAATTCAATTTGTTTTTATGTTTATTTTTTTTATTTGATGTGTTTTTCTAAGTTTTGATAACCCGATCATTTCATATATTCTTTGTTTTCATGTATTTCTTGAGTCTTAGTGGCTCTTGCTACCGAGCTCATCTTTGACTAAGATCACATGCGAGGTATGAGCTTTCACAATGCTATCACTCCAAAAATGAAGATCGAAGGTTTCTGGTTTGGCTAATCCCCGCTCAATGGAGGAGGAAAGGTGAATAATTTTGTAGAATGGACACCACAATCATCCTAAATTCAAATTCGATTTTGGACCCATCTCTTATCTAAAAACTATTTTTTTTGTGAAAACCCATGTTTTTATTTTAAAAAATCTAAAGATCCACAGAATGACAATCATGGTGGGATTGTTTGTTTAACTTAAAGATCCAAGTTTCTGACATTCGATGGTGTGAGGTTAGTAGGTTCATTGTTTTTTTTTTAGATTTTTGGATATTGGATCAACCTCTGATCCAAATCTTGTTTTTCTATTTTTTTGTCCTGTCTAACTCTATCAGATTGACAAGGTCATATATCCATGACTGTAAGTCATTTTTTGGCATTCTAGGATTCATTAGAAAATAGAAGTTTGGCTCTTTGATTCTCATGTTCAATGTAATTTCATATTTCAACTTATGGTCTCTAAAAATGCATGTGAACAAGAAAAATAGTTAGTTTTCTGACTGTTTTCTACATAATAGTCCCTATTCTTAGACCTATATCTCTACAATTTGACAACAAAAATCAATGTTTTCACATTTGTTGGAAAGTTGAGTTATATATATAACTTTTTTGTTTTAAGTCAAAACTGAAAACTAAAAACCCATCTAGGTTTCTCATTTCTAAGATCCAAAACCATTCTGCAGGTTGCAACAACTGAACAATCTATATTCTAGAAAATGTTTCTCTCCAATCACTCATCAAATCGAGGTGATCATAGTGGCATTAGAAAGCTAATGTTCTGACATTCTTCTGTTCTTTTTGCTATTTCCTCAGATTCTTGACGTAAGTGGCTAGAAAATAGTATAGATCAGACAGAATAGGCACATCAGCATCTGTTCATCCTCTATTTTAGGATCATTCTTAGAGCTATATCTTAGTTCTCGTTTATCATTTTTCAGCAAATAAAGTGTCATTAGAAAAATAATTTTGTTTAGAATCGTTATTATTTTTAGGTATTTTCCAAAATTCTTTCATTTTAAAGGTCAACAATCGATAGCAAGGTCTGTTACTGATCTTCAACCTTGGAAAATCTGGTAAAATTTTAGTTTTCTTTGGATCAGTTCTTTGTTTTTGGGTCTCGGAGCCCCATGGTTCCCATATTCATGTTTGCTTCCTGCACTTGAGTGTTTGTTTGTTGTGTTTGGATCTGGATAGGCCTTTCGATAATTAAAGGTGTTATTTTAGATCTAATATCTAATCCATTTCTAAAGTCTAGTTTCTCATAAAATATTTTCCCATATAAAACTTAGCATTTTTGTGCATTTATTTTCTTGCTCTATAGGTAAAAACCTAGATAGACTTGGTGTTTCCTTATTTGTTTTAATCTTAGAAAAAATTAACCTAGAAACCCTTGTTGGAAAAGTTGCATCTTACTTGAATTTTCTTAGGAAATTTTTCAACCTCCAACATGTTAGAAATATTACTTTGCTTGAGACCTTGTTTGCTTTGCACATTCTTCAATTTTTTATCCTTATTTTCTTAAGATTTTGATTGTAAAGCCACTTTTTTTGCTTAGTTTTTCAAAACCCTATTTCACATCTAACATTTTGGATCTATGAAACCCCCCACTAATACTATGAGCCATTAGCTTGGGTATATCGGTTGTTGACCAAAGAGACCGAGAACCTGCTTGTATGTATTACGAACCAGAGTTCAGGTATATCACGAAAGGTCAGAGAAGAAGAAAAACCTTTCCTATTAGAACCTATTGAGAGGGAGCTCACAATTCGTAGAGCTTTCGAGGAGATCTAGGAAGACTATTTTTCAAAAAACTTGATCTGTATGTTGTGTGATTTGTTTGGACTCTTGTTTCTTAATAAATACTAGACCATGGTTTTACAAAATGATCCCATTGATCTTTCAAAAAACCGATTACCGAATTGGATTAGAATTCTAAGAACCTTGTTCACTGATCCTCTAATGAACTCAATTATAAAAGGATTCCATTGATCCATAAGCATGTTAAAAGACACTAACAAATGGCCTATGAAGTGTAACAAATTTCTGCATATGAGGTCTAAACTCAGCATGTTATATCAGTAAATATAAATACAAAGATTTCTACACATAAGATTAAAACACAACATGCTTAAAAACATTCAAAAACAAAAGTTGTGATGCAGAAAAATTTCTGCACAAATGTAGTTATAACATCATGCCTAAAAAATGACATTTAAATAGCAAAACCCCTGAAAAAACATGCTAATTACGATGCTTAAAATTGAAATAACAGTAAAAAAAAATTTGCAACAAGAGACTATAATCAATATGCTAATCAACTCTTAAAGCAAGAATTTAACTGTAAAAAAAAAAATCCAAGAGACTATAATCAACATGCTAATCAAATTCTTAAAACATGAATTTAACTGTAATTTTTTTTTTCAACAAGAGACTATAATTAACATGCTAATCAAACTGTTAAAACATGAATTTAACTGCAAAAAAAAATCTGCAACAAGACACTATATCTAGCATGCTAATCAAGATACTTAAAACAGAAATTTAAGCTCTCACAACTAAAGCAAATTTTTAGAACTAAAAAAATTAAAACATGCTATCCACTAACAAATCATGCTACACAAAATTTTAAATAGGTTTCCAAGGCAAAAATAGATATTTTCTACATGTTCACTACTAATCAAATTACAACAGAAGATAAAAACATGCTTATGTTGTCTACTAACTATGCAAATCATGGAGGGAGAAACCATACTCAAAACACAAAAATATCAAAGAGAAAGATGTTGAAAATTTTCTCTAGATCATCAGAAAATGTTGGAAAACCCCTCTAAACTGCCAACTCTTTGGACCCCACCGCCAACCTCCTTGATGCAAGAAAAAATCAAGAGAGCGAGGGGGAAATACAGTGGAGAGAGAGAGAAGGGATCATGAGAGAGGGAGGGAGGGAGAGAGGTTTAGTAGTGAGTGAGTGAGAGGGGGGATGCACAAGGGGTGGGGAGGAGGAGGTTGAGTGTAAAAAAAGGCATAAAAGAAGAAAAAAAAACAATGATGGGAGGGAGAAGGGCGTTCAATGAGAATCAAGGGGCCAAGTGGCTGCCCCACTTGTCTCCTATCGTTGCATTTGAACCAAAACACCACTCTAGCAAAACTAATGCAAAAAGTGGGTTTTTAGTACCCAAAATGCTTCCTACCCAAAAAAAAGTAGCAAACCTACCCGTATAAAAAATATCTCCACTAAAAAGCATAATTTCAAAAAAATGACATATGGGTTGAATGGACTTGGATTTGTATCCAAATCTAATTCTCATATGGGTTGCTCTACTCAAAATGCCAATCCTACACGAGATGCACTCATAAAATAATTAAATAAATATATATATAAATACACAATGTCGATACACAGGGTTAAAAAAATTGGTTACAGTGGCTCTAACCTAGAATTAGGATAAAGAAGCGAGAAGCAAATGTGAACACATTGTTTGCATACAAACTTTAGAAAACTTGCTAAGAGTTGGAAAGTATTTTTTATGAAGTATGTGGCATGCAATTCTCTAGCAGTGCGTAGATGCTGAAAAAAAACTTAGGAAAGTCAATTCCTAAGCAATCTCAACAAAAAAATAGTGTCCCACCAAGCGTGCCAAAAGAGAATTGTAGTTCCAAAATCCCACCTTTATAAACAAAAGATTTTTATTTGAAAAATATTTTCTTAAAATCCAATTTCTTTTCAAAATGTTATGGTACTCACTGATACGAGGTCAGACCGTTCCTCCTCAAGTGGCAAGGGATAATCCAACTAAGGCTAACGTTTCTTGAGAAAATTAATATTCTGAAGCCTTTTTCGAGCACATGTGCAGTATGCTTGGAGTGGTGGACCCACTCAAGTCTCAAACAAAGAAACACAAGTGTGTGCAAGTCAGTGAACAATGAGTAGAAGTAAATCACAAGAAAAGAACAAGAGAAAGAGGAGAGAAAATACTTACTTGGGATCAAAGAAGCCCTAACCCTAGCTTGTTGGATAGACAAAACCTTCATGTTTCACCAAAAGCTGAAAATCCACCAACGTTCTCCTCTCTGACCGGATATCCTATGTGAGAAAGGGCATTCCCAGTAAAACAAACCACTCTACTAAGTTGAGAAAATTGATTCCCAACCTATAGTAATAAACTTAAAATTTTCTCACTCCTATGTAAGAAAATCCTAAGGGGAAGTATAAAAAACAATCTATTCTTAGGAGAAAGTAGAGTATTAAGCACTCTAGCCTTTCCCTGCTTGTTGGCCAACCAAGCGAGAAAACTAGCCTAAAAGCTAGGAAAAACTAATTAGAAAAGCTACCTAGAGAGAAAGTTAAGAAATTACTTAGTTGGGGCCACTCCCACGCATGAAAGAAAAAAAGGAGGAAGGTGGACACTCTCAATTCTCCACCACGACCAAGGCGCTCAAGTAGAGGAGCTCACCCAAGCTCAAGATTTGTTTCAATATGTCAAAATGGAGATAAAGGAGATTTATAATTTTCCACCAAATCCCTATTGAGATGTGAACCAATGCTCAACAGTGGTGTAAATCAGGGATGTGCGTCAACGCTGAGCATTGGCACATATCAAAGATGTGTGCCAAAGCATTGGCATATACTAGAGATGTGGGTCAGTGCTAAGTACTAGCATATATCAGGGATGTGCACTAGTGCAAAGCATTGGCGCAAATCTCCCCCAAAATGGGTCATATTTGAGTCAGGTTGGAACATATCTGATCCAAATCCAATTGGATTGAAAGTTAGATAGGGTTAAAAATGGATCCAAATGAGGTCTAGAACTATCTAAATTTGGATCAGCTAAAAAACATATCCAAATCGAGCCTGACCCAAGGAATGGATGCCACTTCTTAGCACTAGCGTAGTTCTATTGGATTTGGATTGGGTAAAAAACCCAAAACTGTGCAAGAATATGCCTATAACTTGAGATTTTTATGTCCATTTGATGAGAAATTTGTTGAGTTGAAAAGATAACATCCTCAACTACAATTGGTATTTTGGGCTCGACACTAAACTCAACTATTTGAATTATCAAAAATACTATCAAAGCGGGCCCTATTTTTTTAAATAGGTTATTTTCAAAATCAAAAACTTGTTTTGGTCATAACTTTTTACTCCAATGTCGGATAGTGATTTTTGATTCGTTAGAAACCTCTAATTTTTGTTGAAAGAGATTGAAAATGTTATTTTAAGGTTAAATTTTGGTAAAAGTGGATTTTTTAAGGACTCAAAAATACTAAAAACCTTTAAAAATGTTCTTTAAAACACATTTGTTAAATAGGACTTTTAAAAATGCCATTTTAAAATGCTTGAGTGATTAGTGATGGATTAGTATTATATAACACTCTTTTCCCAGAATACTTCATATTCTTGAAGTATAAAAAGTTCACATTCTAAATCTCAAAGAATGTGAATGAATGCATCTCAATTTCCAACGAGTCATGGCATGATATGATTTCGGGGACCAACAATCGAAGTTGGTTCAAGGAACTCAAAAAAATTTGGGTGTCAACAACTTTCTCTTAATAATGCTTGGAACCCTAAAGCTAGAGAAGAGGTTCATAAACAAATTAACTTATTTTTTTATCATAAGATTGCACCATTTAATGTTGTTCAATCTTCTTCTTAATGTTCTATGGTTGATGCAATTGCAAATTATAGTGCAAAATTTAGAGTGATTGAGAATAAAGAATTTGAAAAGAGTGGAATCAAAAGTTAATAAAAAGTGTCAAATTTTTAAGGATGAGTGGAAAGGAACTGATTGCATAATCATGGTAGATGGTTAGATAGATGAAAAAAAATAGAACAATATTAAAAGTTTGAATTGCATGTGCAGTTCCCTTACAAATAATGGTGCAAATTATGTGCTTGCACACAAATTATATGTTTGAATGTAATTGCAAGATAGCCATCAATAATAAGGACTCTATGTGCAGTTCATTCAATTCATTTGATGCTTGAGGATATAGGAAGACAAAAAATAGGCACAAAATATATCTATAAGAATACAATTGTTTAAGTATGATGATAAAATGTACAAAAAAAAGGAGAATTGTCGCATCTTGGAATTACTTGTTTTGCTACAAAGTTTATTATGTTGTAGTAAGTCATTTCTCAAGATGATACCCTAAAATAAATTTTTTTCATATTCGGATTGGTTGTCTACTTCATTTAGTGAGCAACTAGATGAAAAAGATATCAAATCTTTGACTTTTGATGAACTATTTTGAAAAGTAGCAAATGAGATATTGTCAGAGCCACTTCTAAAAGTTTTAAAAATAGTTGTTGATGATAAACCTACTATAGGTGACATTTATCAAACCACAGAAACAACTATAAAAAAAATAGAACTTTCTTAATGAAGCAAATCATAACAAATACACAAGTATATTGGTAAAAATAAATGCAAGATAGACAAAAATGTTAGAATCTTCATTAATTGGTGCTAATGGTTTTGCTAATCTCTCTATTTTTTATAAAGATTGGTATCAAGGAAGTCCAAAATTATGAGATAAGTTCACCGTGGCTTGTATAAGAACATCTCCAAATGATGAACAAAGAAAGGAATTTGTTAAAGAACTTGCAAAGCATAAAAAAGCAAGTGGGTTGTTTGGTTGAGAGCTAGTTGTTGTTGCATGACAATATATACTCTAGATTTTCATTTTCTTTTATCAATTGCATTTGACTTTGAGTGAGTATTTTACATGAGAAATTTTATATCAATTATAATTTGTTGTCACGTTCCATATTCACAGGCGAATGGTGGACATATGGTCAAGAGGTTCCAACGATGGAAAGAATTTTCATAGAAACATTAACTCAACCTTGTAGTTCTTTTGGATGTGAAAGAAACTAGAGCACTTTTTAGGCCATCTAAATAAACAAATGCACACGTCAATAAACTTAATCATTTAGTTTTTGTGCATTTTAATCTTCATTTGTAGGCTAGGGATATTAAAAAGCATGATGTTGATAATGTTGTGGACATTAAAGAAGAAAATTTTATTGATGATTGGCTCATAGAACCTGAAGAGTCACCAATAGAATTAAATTATATTTGGTTTGATTCATTCCCATTTGAGCCACAAGGAATATTTGATATTGATGGATTTTGGATACGGTTCTTGAAGTCATTAGTGTTTTTTTTAATTGTTGAATTATGCAATGATTAAGTGAATGTTAATAATTTTCTCTCTCTCTTTTTCTTGGATTAGAACTTTGAATCAAATATCTTTAATTAAGGTTTTATATTTTATTAGAGCTTTTTTTCTTTGATTTTCTTTGATTTTCTTAATTAAGGTTGTTCTTTGATTTTGATTAGGGCATTTTTCTTTGATTTTCTTTGATTAGGACTTTGAATAAAATATCTTTAATTAAGGTTGTTCTTTGATTTTGATTAGGGCTTTTTTCTTTGATTTTTTTATTAGGACTTTGAATCAAATTTTTTTAATTAGAGCTTATTATAGTTAATTTGAATATGGTTGTTTTTTTCATTTTCTTTTATTAGGGTTTGTATTCAGGCTTTTTATATTTAATTTTATGGTTTATTTTTTTTTAGTTTAGGGTATTTTGGTTTATTTTTTCTTTCAAAAAATTTATGATTTATATTTTCTTGCATTTTAAGGTTAATTTTATATTTATGAATTTTTGCATTTGTATATAAAAATATAAATTCTTATTTTGTTTCAAATTATCCAAATATTTTAGATCCAATCTGAAACAAGGAACACAACTTATTGTCTAATCAAAACAAATGCTGGGCATAATACAGTTGTTACAGAACATATGTTCTGTCTGTTATATTTTACAATTTTGTTCAAACTTTGGACCAGCAATCAAATACACTTCAAAAGGTTAGCCAAGATTGACTGGAATCATAAACGACAAGTTACCTAATGCTCCATCCATGTGACCATTAACATGTTCTCTATTTGACTGCATTCGATAGGTCCCTAACCTAGTTAGCTTGAGTGCCAAAAAGTTATAAAAAGTCCAAGAGATGGATAAGACTTTCCTAACAAATTCCAAAAGTGTTCAAAAGACCATGTACAAAAGCATAGCCTAAAAGAGAGAGAGAGACTAAAGAAGATCAACATTATCACTCATGAAGATCAACAAAATGTTGAACCCATGAACCTAACAAAATAGAAAACAAAACTAAAATATAGAAAAACAAAAGCTAAAGAAAAAGAAACTACAGACAGCTAGCAAGAAACAACAAAGCCAAGCTCAACCAGGATCTGCTGGATTAGAAAAAACCACCGATGAGTGAACGTTGTTCAGAGAGAGAGAGAGAAAACAAAATGCCGATGACTTTGGAAAAGGTAGCCCCCGAAACTGACATTAATAGCTAGGGCTAGCGCACGATCCATCCTATTGACTGGCTAAGCCCAGTCAAGCCCGAACATCAGTAAGATAGACTGGGTCAAAGCCTAGTTCAGATCCAAAGCAGCTGTGAACCCTTAATTACCATCATTCTTAGAGGGGAAGCCAACCCACCGAGAGCAGATCAAGTGATCAATTCACTTTTAGAAAAGTGATTTGACATCCTCACCGTCCACAATGTACACAAGGACCATGAGGTCCGTTGGATGAAGCAATGGACGGTGAAGATGTAAAGTGATTTGACAGATCACCTGATCTGCTGTCCAGACCACCCATTGATAGGTTCACAGTGCCAATGCTATTAAAATAGATCTGAATTGAAGGAAACCGTATATCATATGGTCAACAATGGTTGGCAGATTCAAAGACGATCAAATCCTGCTAGTTTCTATGATAAAAAGTTGGTATATACATGAGGTCAATTAATCAATCTCTCTTTGTCTGATATACGACTAAATTTCTCCTTAAACCAATTAAAATTTAAATTGGCATCAATGTTTTGGAAACATATGAGAGGTTGCATGTGCTCATGTTTGACAATATACCACGTTTGGTTTGGATGATGCACTTTGGTGAGGAAATCTTGTCATCCTTAACGTCATACACTGTCGTCAGAAAGCGTGGTTGTGTGAATGGAGACAGGATCAGGTGCCATCACATGGCACACTTTGGGTGTGCCTTTATTCATCTATCATTCAAGTACTTGCTGTTAATGACCATTAGGCATGTTTACTGCAGACGATTGGAGGGAAAGAAAAAACTTGGATGATGCTTTTGAGGGAAACTCAAGCAAATGCTGAAATCATCAGCATGACCAATCTATACAAAGAACTGCGCTGTTCTGCTTATGGGTTAAAGATAATTACAGATTGTACAAGAAAAGAAAGACCTTGAGGCATCCAGGTTTCTCTAACAGAGTTTCTCTGCCATGAGGGAGAAAGATCGTTTGAGAGAGAGCTAGGATTGCAGAGAGAGAGAGATTGAGAGAGAGAAAGAGAAGGCTCGAGAGAGAGAGAGAGAGGAAGCAGATTTAGGCAGAGATTGATTGAGAGAGAGACAGACAGACCTTGCAGTAAAAGAAGGTCCGGCGACCGTCCAGCTCGAGAGAAGGTGCGAGAGACAGAGCTCTAGAGAGGGAAACCGAGGGAGGGATTTTGCTTTTTTTTCTGTTTAAATAGGTTAGATGCTAGTCGTTGGCGCATGATTGAATCCCATTGAGCAGCTACCAATTCCTGTATACAGGTGCTAAATGAGCGTGTTAAATAGGTTTTTCAGTTTTTTCATTTTATTTATAAATTCTTACTCTACAGATGCGATCTATGTACTTGATTTTACAGTGATCAGCTCTTAGAAGCGTTCAATTCCGATACCTGGGTGAGTTTTTATAAGGTTGGAAAAATCAACAATTCAAAATCTTATCCAAGTATGGATTCCTCATAAATCTACCATGACCAACACATTTATAGGGTTGAAACAGATAAAAAACACATAAAAAGGCAGAAAAAACCCATATAGCCCGTATCAACGTGAGCAGCTACCAATTTCTCTCTCTCTCTCTCTCTCTCTCTCTCTCTCTCTCTCTCTGTATCTTATTTCATAAATCTTATTACATAAAGTAATTGCCAAAGCGTGGAAATATGCAGCAATTTCCGTCAATGCCCGGTGCCTCCAGCAAGCAACGCCTGCGCTTGCCTCTCGTAGACGAAGCCGTCTTGCTTGGAGTCATCTGCAGACCACACGAAGATCCCCTTGAGTTTCCCCTGCTTCCTGAGCTCGGCGCAGGCTCGGAAGAAGCCGTCCGCTGGCTTCAAGCCACCACTCGCGTCCGTGCTGAAGCTGGTCAGCAGCTTCCCGCCGGGATAGTTCCGGCTCTGATCGTCGAAGTGCGCCAGGAACTGCTCCACCGTCGTCCCCCTCGCGTACGCGTAGAACTGAAAGTTCACGTAATCGAAGGCGTGGCCGTGTTGGCTCCACAGCGCCTGGTAGTGAAGCTGAACCTTGGAGTCGTCGAAGGGTGCGATCGACGCGAACGAGACGGCGCGCCGCTGCTTGAGCTCGGTGACAAGCCGGCCGACGCACGCCGCGAAGACGTCGGGGCCGGAGCGGAAGTGTTCGTAGTCGATATCGATTCCGTCCAGGTGATAGCGGGCGAGGATGGAGGAGAGGGTGTCGACTGCGTTGGCGACCCAGGAGTCGACGGATTCCGGCGAGAAGTAGGCAAAGTCGGAGCCAACGGTGTCGCCTCCGAGGCTGAGGGCGAACTTGACGTTGGGGTGGCGTGACTTGGTGTCGAGGACGTCGGCGGGGTTGAGGTTGGTGGAGTCCCAGAAGACGTTGAAGCGGCCGTTGGTGGGAGACGGCTTGGTGGTGGTGGTGGTGTAGTCGATGGCGAAGGAGAGGATGAAGTGGAAGTCGACGTCGGGGTTGATGGGAACGTCGGAGAACCTGACGCCCTTGAACTCTGCCCCTATGTACTCCCGGAAGACCCCACGCTCTGCCACTGCCACTGCCCCTCCTCCTCCTTCAACCCCACAACACACAGAGTTAGATGAAAGGTTAGAGAGAGAGAGAGTCAGGCTAGGACCGTGTGGTTCCATGTTGGGTGTGAGCAAATGAAAGATGGCCAAGTCTGTGGGCCGGGAGAACTCTAGGCCCTGGAAATTGCAGGATTTCCTGAACCTTGAACCTTGGTTTGTTTTAGGCTGGAGGTGTTTGGTGTGATGTGAAAATGTGACCAAGATTGCGAAACAAAGTGCTTTTACTGGTTGGGTTTCCCGAACTTGGTCGTGTTATACTTGTACATACAGATTTTTTTTGGCTTCCAGAACATGAATTAAAACGGGGTGAAAGTTGGAGAGAGAGAGAGAGAGAGAGACTAACCGATAAAGTGGACAACGAGAAGGAATCCAAGCCTTTGAAAAGAAAAGGTGAAGATCGCCATGAGAGGGAGAGATTGCGTGTTGTCCATATGGGTGATGGATTTATAGCCAAAATCTCTTTTTTTTTTAGGAGAAATTTATAGCTAAAATCTCAAAGAAAGGAAAAAGCAAAGTCGTCCATCACTCTACTGTTTGTTTACAGTGGACCACTGTGCCATTGATTGAGGTTCCCTTCTCTTTCTTAATTTGTTAAGCAAGTGGGCGTTTAAAGCAACTTTAATCACCATCAATCACTCCACAGCATTTCATTACACAATTAATTTAAAATAATACATATGATTAAATACCCAAGGTAGTGACTAGCATAGCAAGCACTAAAGCACCCCTCCACTTAAGTTCACCGGCAATTTTTCTGCTGAGTCAGTGGTCACTGTGGTTCCTAACATTTGGCAAAGGCACATCCGCACCAAAACCTTATCCTCTGAAGCCTTATCAATCTCTTCTTTTACTTTTCCAAACTAAAAGGATCTCCCTGGCTAAGCAGAAAATTTCCACAATCATTTACCATTGGGCATGTTTTAGATCAACAAAATAGAAGTAAAAAAAAAACTAAATTCATATCACACCAAAATACAACTGTTAAAGAATGAGCTTTACGTTCAAAATGATACATATTAAACATACCGTGATATACCTGCCCACACAGTCCAGGCCTGCTTAAAAGTTCAGATGTAAATGGGGTTTTACTCATGATAAGGTACGCATGTCCTCACCATCCAACTTCATGTTGTGGTCATCTACAAGGTGCGGCCTACACAGCATGTTTGAAAGCCCTGACTCTTTACCCAAAATGTCGAATCTAGCATAGAGCTCACGCCAGATCCAACTGGCAAGCAAACGAGGGGATTTCATATTCTTGATCAAATTCATGTAGATGCAAAACAATTTTTTTCATTTTATTACACAGAGAAACTGTATTCAGGATCAGGGGCCTGGTCGTCTTCATCTTTAGCCTACCATACTTATGATCACCATCCTGGCACTGTAAAACTCTGTGGGTGCCTTGAATTGGGCTTAGTTTGAGAGCGCCTTGAATTAAAGGTATGTTGCAGTTTCCCCTAGCGCCCTCATGCTTTCTGCTGTTTTGGAGCAGTGACGTCAAAACACAAAATTAGCTGTAAAACCCATCAAAAAAAAGATCCGGGTTGAATCTAGATCCATACCCGTATGACCGCCCATGCTTTTTCTATTTAAGCACGGGGTTGAGGGGTTCACCTTTTATGAAAAGGAGTCCCCCCATCGACTTCTCTCCTTATCTCTTCTCCCATCCCTCTTTCCCTCTTCTCTTCATCTCGGTTCGCAGGGAGGGGCACCACCCCCTCCCTATTCTCTCTAAGGTCAGGGGAGGGGCGCAACCCCATCCTCCTGCGCTCTGAGTCGGGCGAGGGGTGTCATCCCACTTCCTGTTTCGCCAAGGGCCTGTTCCCCTTTTTGTTAACAGGGAAGGGGTGTTGCCCCTCCTCTGGTTCTCTTCTTTTTTAGAGAAGGGGTGACGCCCCTCCTTGTTTCCTCTTTGTTCAAAGGGAAGGGGGGGGTGTCGCCCTATCCTTGGTTTTATGTTTTCATGAACCCTTTGAGATACTCGCGAGGGTTGGTCAGACAACGTACTGATTGACTTTGTCACATTTCTTATCCAGAATTCACAACGTATTTCATGTTTCTACGTTACATGAGTATGTGCCTTATCCTTTTCATATATTGGATGCAGTCAAGTCAGTACTGAAAATTCAGAATGATTTAAGCATGAGCGATAAGCTCATAAAATTTTGGATGTGAAAGTACAAAAGCTGAAAAATAAAGAGATCACTGGTATTAGTCAGATAAGGTCATCACAACAAAAATGAGGTCATATCACTATAAGAAAAATGCTAATTAGCGACGAAAATTTGCGACGGATTTTTTTCGTCGCAAATTTGTGACGGATCAGCGAGCGAAAACTATTTGTCGCTAACATTTGAAATATTTGCAAAATTAGCGACGGAAATATATCCATCGCTAAATCCGTCGCTAATTAGCGACGGATTAGCGACAATGTTTTTTCGTCTCCAAAACACTACAAAAAATGATAATTAGCGACGGAATTAGAGAGGGAATTTTTTCGTCAATAGCGACGGATTAGGGACGGAAAAATTCACTCGCTAATTCCGTCGCTAATTTTTTATTTAAAACCGTCTCGCCTGAGGCGCGAAATTTTCCCTCCCCCCCATTCGAAAATTTTTTTCCTCTGTTTTTCTCTCCTCCCGTTCGATTTAAACCATCCCCACCTTCCTCTGACGATGCGCAACGACCTCTCGCACCACGGAGGTCGACCTTCTCAGGCACCACGCGCAGCTTCTGCAGCCGCTCTGCAGCGATCCCTCTGTCCCCGTCTTATCGTCCAGCCCGACGGCACCTCTCGCACCACGCGCAACTTCTGCAGCCACTCTGCAGCGATCCCTCCGTCCCCGTCTTGTCGTCCAGCCCGACGGCACCTCCATCCTCCATTCTCAGGCACCTCTCGGTGGAGACTGCTCGGGCACCAATGGCACCTCCATCCTCCGCGTCGTCGTCCAGCCCGACGCCTCCTACAAGTTCTCCCCCGTGAACCCTGGCTACGCCGCCTGCCTTGACCGCTCCTCCCAGCGGTGCCCCTCGGCAGTCTCCACCGCTTGTCCCGCCTCTCCCTCGCCGGATCCCGTCTCCACTACGGCCCTCGCGGAATCCCGTCTCCAGTCGTGACTGGCTCGCTGCGGAAGAGCGTCCCGACGCCAGTTCTGTACAAAAAAATTGCTCCCTGCCGGATAACGCGTCGGCAACGAGCAATTTTTTTTTAATTTTTTTTTTAAAAATTTAACGACAGATTAGTGACGGATATTATCCATCGCTAATTTAAAATAGCGAAGGACTCGCGATGGATCATATTCGTCGCTAATCCGTTGCCAATTAGCGACGAAATTAGCGGCGGATAAGTTGTGGCACTACTTAGCGTCGAAAAAATTGTGATGAAAGTTATTTGTCGCTAATCCGATGCTAATTCATCGCTAAACAGTTTAGCGACGGATTAGCGACGGATTTAGGTTGTCGCTAATCCACAGGTTTCTTGTAGTGTATGGGAGAGCGAATTGCACAATTTACATAATTATTTCTAGGTAAGATTCATGATGAATCTTCTTTTAAGGAGGGTAGAATTGTAAAACCACCATCGACGAAATCGTCGAGACAAGGGAGAGATTTAAAAAAAAAGGAGTGGGGGGAAGAAGGTTCCCCCAAAATCAAGGAACCGCCTTTCTCAAATCACGTAGAGAGGGGGGGGGGGGGGGTAAGGATAAATCCCACCCCCCATGTTCGACGGGAGGGGGTGAGGTTTATCCTCATCCATCATGAGGGCTATAAAAAGCCTTCGCGCACTCTCTTCCACCATCGATCAAGAGAGAGAGAGAGGCGTAGAGAACAAGAAACGAGGAGCAGTAGAGAGGGGCTTATCGAAACCTTCGTCGGTGACACCAGGTATACAACCTGCTCTTGTTTTTCGATTGAGCAGAGGGCCGACAACCATGGTTGCCGACGAGTTACAGGAAAAGAAATAAAAAAAAACTCGATAGCATAGAGAGAGAGAGGGCTGGCTCCGATGGTCAACCCCTCTGTATCTGAGAAGAAGGAAATTACAAAAGGGGCAATGCCCCTTCTGCTCCTGTTCTTTTTTTATCAGGCGACTAGACTGATTCGGTTTGGGTGTGACCCATACCGAACCCGGTATGAAAAAAGAAAACAATTTGGTACCAGGTGGGATCGAACCGGTTCAGACCGTCTCAGTCAAACTGAATCAGTTTGAGTGTGAACTAGACTAAGTCAGGTCTGACTAGGTCTCGATTCTTAGTTTGGAACTGGTCTGATCTAGATCAGACCAAATCTGGATCTAGTTCGATTCAGTCAGTCTAGACTGATCCAAATTAAACTGGATCCAAACAAATCAAAGTCTGGATCCTGTCTGACAAATCGAGATCTAGATTAAAACTTGATCTGGTTCGGATCAGTGTTTAGATCAAAACTGGATCTTGATCCAACTGAATGAATTAGTTTTGGATCTAGATCAGAACTGGGTCTGGATCTAGTCTGATAGTTCTAGATCCAGATCAGAACTGAATTCAAATCCAAACTAGATGGATCAGT
This sequence comes from Nuphar pumila, assembly GCF_984573655.1. NCBI lineage: Eukaryota > Viridiplantae > Streptophyta > Magnoliopsida > Nymphaeales > Nymphaeaceae > Nuphar > Nuphar pumila. The sequence continues at coordinate 94,946,622 of NC_143260.1, read as the reverse complement.
TCTAGATTCATATCAGAACTGAGTTTGGATCAAGTCTGACAGTTTTAGATCTAGATAAGAAATGGATATGGATTAAGTTTATGATTAATTTTGAATTTTGAGGATCCAATTGAATTTTGAACCTAACCCAAATGAGTCGAGACTAGGTTTGGTAAACCATGTGCTCTAAGCTCAGATCGAACTTGTTTTCACCTTGGATGAGTCAGGTTAAATTAGAATTATCAAAATAACCAAGTTACCTTTGTGTGTACCCATGATTCGATTAAGTAAAATGAGCATAACTTTGCACTTCAAACTCAAAATTGAGTGAGGTTTGGTGTGTTGGGCTCATATCGTAAAAAAAAATCTTTTTGTTCTCTAATTCTGGTCAAATAAGGGATACAAAAATCAAGGTCTGACGAGTCAACTCGTGAGAAGTATTTTAGTAATTTTATCAAAATATAAGAAGTTATGTGTATTAATATGAACATGCTTGTGTGATGATCAGATCCTACTGTTAGAGCCTCTTGAGATTCGATTGCAACTAAAGCACAACATTCGTATTCAAGAACCTTTTTGCATTGCATGTTATTATTGATATTGTGTATTAACATGATTAGAAAGATAGCGCTTGAGTGTGAACATGATATGTATAAAATGATCATGCATCAAATTATAAGATGATTATGTACACTTGTTAGTCGTGATATGTCATGCATATTATAAAGAGATTGTTTTTGTGATAGCATATCTTTGTTATAATTTGCAAATAACATGCATCATGATGAGATTGTGATCAAACTTTAGTTCCTTCATTTTAGTCATGCCATGTGACTTTTATGTTGAGATTAGTATGCATAACCCCTTAAATCTCAGAAGTGACGACCTCTAGAAAGGGTTACCTGGTTCATGACTAGAGTGCAGCTACCATGGAGAGTGGTCCGTTGGTGATTTAACGATGTAGGGACTGTAATATCGTGTATTTTCACACTTAGTTAAATTTAAGATTTTCAAAAAATTGTCTAAGTCTGAGAGAAAAATCATTTTAACCTCGATTTTTAACTGATGTTTTTTAGTTTGGGCTTGGCCCAGGTCTCATCGACAAGGTCGAGGCGAGCCAATAGAAATATGAAAAAGAGTTTTATTTTTTACTGTTAAATTCAAGCAAAATTTACGTTATTTTTCAGCAAAATTCAGAATTTGATATTAGTATAATATGTCGTTGGATGCGTCTCAAAATTCTAAGCGCAACGATATTTTACTTTCCTTGATTTAGGTTACGGTTGGCTCATAAATCACGTTTTTTAAAAAAGTTAAGCAGTTTATCGGTTTAGATCAGGATTTAGATCAGACTGGATCTGATAGATTTGATCCAAATTAATGTGGATCTGAACTCTATCCAAGGCCCATATTAATATAGAATTAGTTTCGTTCAAAATCTATTTGGATCTTTGGAGATGGATTTGGATCTTGGATTTTGATTCTGATCCAAATCCATGCCCAACATTTCTATAGCTTTAAATTCAATTAGGAGCTTTCGAATGGGGTTAATTAAGTATAAGAAGCCTCCTAAGTTAATTTGGTTATTTTTGGAAGCCTCTAGATAATTATAAATTATTTAATACTAATTAATTAATTTTAATTAGTTCTAAATTTTATTTTTATGGCTGATTGGGACTTCTTAATAGAGTCCTTACTCATGCATAAAAAGGCTTGAAAAGTTTTAAGAAAAGACTTTCAAAAAATTAAGAAAGTTTGAAAAAAAGTCAAAACAAGAGAGTTGAGAAATTTTTAGAAAGATTGGGAGAGAGTCCTAAGGAGGAAACTCTCCTTCTCCAGCCCATTTAGAGAGGGCTGGAGAAGGGAGAGGGCATAACTCCCTTTTTCTTTATAAATAGCCTCAAAAAAAAAAGGACAGAGAAAGAGAGAAGGAAAGAAAAGAGAGAAAAAGAGTGGAAGGAAAGGAGAGGAGGAGGAGAACTGCTCCAGCCCTTCACCCACGTTTTTCAACATTCACCCATATTTTTTTCACTTTTTTTATTCAAGGTATGAGTTTTCTCTCTTAAATCAAGTAAGAAATTGATATAGATTGGATTTTCATGCAATAATTTGATGAAAATTCATGAAAAAAAGTGTTTAAAACTACATTTTTGTAAATATACATGAAGGAGGATGTGTGGATCCTCCTCCATGGTAGAATTCTTGAATATCTCTATTCTTTCAAAGAAATAAAATTCTTTATATGTAAAAACAGAATTTTTATCGATGGTAAAAGAGTTTATAAGAAGGTTTCTTTTTATAGATATTGATTTCCATGGATGATATATATATGGACTATTATATGCATGTATTCATGTGGTAGAATGATTCATATGCATGCATTCATCACAAAAAAAGAATCGTATATTGGTGAAATTTGAAAATACATAGTGTTGGTATGCTTATGCTTTTATATTATTGTTGAAGGTGCATATTGCATGCATTTGAAGGCTCATGCTCATGTAGAATGCATATACAAGCATGTGAAAATCTGTATATGCTCATATTCCTCTTTTGAAATCTATATTTTAGAACCTATGGATATATGTATATATTTGGACAGATCTGGGCTATTGTCTGTCATGTCCAATCAGGAGAAATTTGTCCATTTTATAGGCAAACAGGTTTGGACAAACTGAAAAGAAGTTTCATTTGTATGCAGTATCAGAATATATATATATATATAAACAAGTTGTTGCTGCTACTAGAAAGAATATAATTCCTATTTGTGGGTATGCTTCAATGACTTTAGATATTTAAACTTACTATTCTGGATTTTGCCAAGAGATCCTTTTCTTATCATAACTAGAAGAAAATTCACTTGGTGTAGACAATATCTTATCAAGGATTGCTTCCATTCTATGTTACTGAATTTGCGTCAGATTGTTCAAATAAAGTTACTTGCTTCTAGTGCATTTCTAGCAACATGATGTATCAGATGCATCTGCATGCATTTTGGAGAAGTTTCAGTCTTTTTCTCTTAATATTGGACATGTTGACTGAATGACAACATTCATGAATTATAAGTACCTGTGGCTGGTAAATGATACACAACCTTTCTGTCCCAGGAAACTATTTGAAGATATTAGGACACACGCATGTTAAAGGTTTCTGCATGTTTTCTTAATCAGTTTCATTCAATCATGTCTTTCTGGGGTAATCAATTTTTTTTTGTTTCATTCTAAAGATGAATATTTTCAATTGGTTTGCGACCTCATTCAACACTTCCAACATAAGTTAAATAAATATTTTAGCTAATTTGAAGACTTGTATGGTATCTGTTTTCATATTTACACTTGTAGCTTTTGCAAACTGCATGGATGTCTTGTCTGTCTCATTCCACAAAATGTTGATACGCACGTGTACTTTATGTTAAAATTTCATGTTTTTCATCCTTCTGTTTGCAGTTTGACTCTCTATAAATGAAATAATTCAACATGTTATATATGCATTTTTATGCAACATTGTAGGCTTTATTGTTTTCTTAAATTAGTCCTTATGAATTGTTGATATTTCACTATTGCAACTACAGGGTTGCACACTGTCTTTCAAAAAAAAAAGAGTTAGTTGGGCTGGCTGGTAGCCAGCAGCCAGCCGAGTGGAGCTCGACTGACTGCCAGACCTTGGTAGCCGTGGCTAGTGGTGCACAGGCCTAGCAAGGCCGTGTGGCACCCATGTTAGGCCCAGCCGACTGGGAGCTAGCCTATTCATATTATAACAAAAAAAATGGAAGTGAATGTATTCTATTTCCATAGCTAGCCTATTCATATTACAAAAAAAAGAATATATTCTATTTCCATGGTGATGACCTAGTTCCAAGAATAGATGTATATAGACTATGTTCATGGTGTGGCTTGTTAAAGAGGTTTTGAATCATTCTATGCATGAATGAGTTTCATGTGCTTTAAGTGAGTGGCATTCTTAAGCATTGTGTCATATGCAGCTTGCTTCAAGTACATATGTATACTTGAGATGATGTATGGTTTGCGGATATATGCATGTTTGCATTTTTTTTTAAATTTAGCTCTCATGAATGAAAGCCCATATGTGAATGATTACACATAGGCACATGCACATGAATGTAGTGAACCTATGTATATGGATGTTTAATACATGCACATTGTTACTCGACATATATGAGTGTGCATGTTAAGAGCATGTTGACATCATTGCATTTATAGCATGATTGCTACGATTTTTGCATATGATGTATCAATGATCAAAATGAATCATCGTGGGCCGAGTGAGCCCCGAGCTTTGGGTTGCTCCTTTATTTATTGTAAAATGCATCGCAAAAATTACATTTATTTTTATTGCATTGTATTGTATTGTCCATGTGTTCTCACAGGCGGGAGTCACATGATGGCTCTTGCAGAGATATATGTGAGTTGTTGTCTTTGTTTCCATGCTGAATTACAAATTAAAGAAATGAGATAATAATAATATAATAAAAATAAAATAATAATGTAATGTACTTTCTAAGATGTCTCATAGAGAGTATGGGACTCTTGGAGTTACGATTTTGGGAAAACCGAAAGGATACAAAAAATCTGTGTGCATTGTTGTTACCTTTGAACCAGATATTGAGGTTCTTTCTCTTGGCCACAGTTTTAGAGAGTTTCTGCCACTTTGCCTGGGGGTGGTGTGTAGACACAACTGTTGTTTTGGTATATCAAGAAGTGACACTTATAAATATTGTTTTCTTTGGTGTCCCGACATTAAATGTTGATTTCTAATGTTCTAATGGATGATGTTGTTTCATAATATCAGTTGTGGGCTAAGTTTGAAACCTAGTAATAAAATACAACTTGTCTACTAAATTACTCTGGGAACCCTACTTGACCTTGGAAATTCTTATCTGTTTGGTGTATCCGCGGGCAATGATAATAATAAAAAGTGTAACTTAAATGTGTATGCATTCTTGTATGGACATACATATGAAAGAAAACTTGATTAAAGATAATAAATTATTCATGCATATGCACTGAAATAATGCATTTTCTTATTATGCATTAGATCATGCATATTTACTTGCTTATTTACTTGTTCTGTATATTAATTTTAGGATATTGTATCTTGTTGCATGATGGATATTCTTATTGCTTACTTGTCATTGTGCAATTATTCTAGTAGCACCCTTGTTAATTATTGCATAAAATCTTATTTGTATTCTTTTTACTCATTTATTTCATTAGAGGTATTTGTACTTAGGATTTTGGTTCTGACATCTCTATTTCTGTGGTTTTCACAGCCGCAGAGGATCAGTGAAGTGACTAGCTTCTGAGAGAGCTATGAGTATTACATGTTTGCTAGACAGCTTTACAGATGGACAACGTGGTTCTGCTTTTCCTTACTTTTTATTTACATTTAATTATTGATGCACTCTAATTCTTTTTTTGCAATTGTCTCGAAAGTACTATTTCTTACTTAATTAATAAAATTTGGTTTGTTATGGTTTGGATGATAAGTGTAAGATCCCTTGTGGTTGGTTGAGTTATCCAATGATGTGTGAAACTGTAAAGGCCTCAGGTCTTTGAGAATGTTTCTGCAATAGTTTTAAAAAAAAATCTATACTTTTTAAGGGGGTTTGAGTTGGGGTCGTTATATAGACTCTACATCGTTGCGTGCTTAGTACGAGATAAGTGTGAACTCTAATGCCATTATGAGATTGAGAGTAAGATCTGTTGTGATCATTTCACGATATCACTCATGAGAGAATGAATAAAATACGAGCTTGAGAATATGGTTGAATGCAATGAACTTAAAATATGACTTAGGGTTATATTCACACAGTGTTTGAGACTCTTGACAACCATGAATGGTTGAAAGTTATCATGGTTAGGATGTATCATGAATCATGCCGAGATTGAGTTTGAGTCTGACCTCCCAACTAGCTACCAGTGGGGTCCCCTTTTTGTTTCACTACAGTGCCTGGTGATCCGGGGATCACTGAGAGTATATGGTTCATAGTCTGGCCAATATATAGAATTGAGGTGTTCTACGCGGGTTGTTATGCCTATAGACAGCTATGACCGGTATAGCCAACCTAGTATTTTAGTTTGGTATGAGTGAGTGTTTGAGAGTCTTAAAAGAGAGAAAATTAAAATATACAAACTTTGTGTGATGTGTCAAAAACTAAACTTAGACTAGGCTTAGAGGCTACTACAATTGCAAGTTAAAGTTATTATTTGCTTATAATTATTTCTTACTGGGTTGTAGACTCACTCTCTATATAATTGCAACTGTAGTTTTCAGACACACTAGCGCAGATAGAACGTGATCGACTACTTCAGTAGAGTACTTAGTAGTTTTTATTTTCTTATCATTGAACACTCATGTATTTGTGATTCTCTTTTATTATAAATGATGAACCTTGTGAAAGAAAGTGAGTTATTAAAAATAAATAAAAAAAATATGTAGTCATGTTTTCTCTGTATAAACTCTGTATATTTTTTTCTCTAGAAAGTAGTACCAACCGGACTCAGATGCTCAAGGTCATAGATCGAGGTGTTACAAGAGCCTTAGCATGAATCCTCCTCCCTTCAATTTTGTTTGCCTACCTTTTTGTCCAATAGAAAATCCTTAACCTTTAGCCTGGAGACACTACAACAAAAGTGGCGAGTGATGACAGGGGTTGCCTCCTCTTTTCCCCTTCTTCCTTTTGGCAGTTTAAACTTGATCTCCACAATCTCAGTTTTATGGCCAATGGGTCCAATGCATGCAGGAAGTGGTGTTTTGTATTTCTCTTCTCCTCTTCTCCTTCCTCTTTCCACAAGCACCCAACCCTCCATTCTCTAATATGCTTGAGAAATTTAAAAGTTTTCTTATAGCAGGGGAACAACACGGAGAAGGGAACCCTCAATTCCAAGATGCTTGAGAAATTTTCAAGTTTTCTTTTATTGGCTTTGATGCCTATATAGGTATTGGCTTTTTTTTTTTACACAGAAGGTAGCGCTTTATTTTTCACCATTTTAATTAGTCATGCTCAGTAGTTTACTTGTAAATTTGTGATCTTTAACAAAATGGCTCCACATCTTAATTCAAAACAAAACAGGGAAATGTTCGTTTAGGGTTTTGGTTAATTATCATGGAATGAATGATGTATGGGTTTTGGATGGACACCTTTAATATGCCACAATTATTTGAGGGTGAAGTTGGACCTTTGTTCACCTCCTTGAGTTGTTTTTGCTTAAAATATTTTGACGGTTATATCTTACTTGTGTTGACATAATCACTATTGTTGTAGTCATATAAGCAGCGTGCCCCTGTAGCATCATCTTTTGCAGCAGACAGAGGGGGGCAGTTTCAGGAGTTGTTTTGTTTAAATATTGTTAATTGTGTTGTCTTAATATTAGTTTAAGTTACTATCTTGATTGACAAAAAACTGTTCATGTGTTTTCATTCTTTTAGTAGAGGCATACATGCACTTGGTAGAGGAACTACAGTTTTGCCATATGGTGGTGTGATTGGTGTTGCAAGACAACTGGGTATTCTTGGTCCAGGATTTGGAGCGGTATTTTATATTTTTGTCTAACACTATAATAATATTATTTTGCACGTTTACTTAGTATCTTAAATTGTAATCCAACTTAAGTTTCGGTTACTTACAAAATTTGCACTCGGTTCAAACTTGTCAGCATTTGGGTTTAAATTGAAAGATCTCTAATCATGTTTTCTATAGTTCTAAGCCATTCATCTATTTTGCACGCATGATTCATGTACACTGGCCTTCCAACTGTGGGAATATTTTTTTTCTTTACTTAAATGAGTATCGGTGACAGTCTTAGATGTCACTAATACTCGATTTTTTAATGTTTCTTTGAGAACTAGTAATGGCTCAAGCCATCACCAATAAGACATTTGTGATGGTTGAACCGTCACTAATACCCATGTAGACGTCACATGTGTATACCTATAGTGACAAGGAGTTAGTGACGGCTTCACGTAGTCACTATAAGTAATAGTGACAGAACTTATAGTGTCGGACACCAAGCCATCACTATTACTTATAGTGACGGAAAATGCCCTATGGTGACGGATTGGAGTCATCACTATAGGTTCTTAATTTTTAGAGTAGTGAGAATTTCATCGCCATCTCCTGAAATATGGCCAACAATTTTACACAAAGGTCCAGAAGCCCAAGATTGGTGCTTACTGGAGGTGGACAACAAGTGGAGGCACTTGTTCGAGCTCCAGTCTTGGACTGGTTTATGAAATGAAGAGATTGATCGATCACAAGTGACAGTATCAGAGCTTGTTCATTAAACAAATTGAAGGCTTACATGGCTTGAGCTCCCAATCGAATTCAAGTGCTACTATCTGAGGTCGATCATAATACTGGTACCAGGCCAAGCTTGGAGAGACCAGGATTGACTAATGTCAGCTCGTGTGCTCAACTTTATTCTTCAATACTGGTACCAGGCCAAGCTTGAAAACATGATTCAGCTAGCAAGAACGAACCCGATGGGCTCAGAGACGAACCCAGTCAAAGAACCAGATCGATGTAGCATGGTATAGAATGATGTTAAAAGTCCTATGAGATTATGTTATCCCCATATGTACACATGAAAGGGGTACCAATGTTAGAAACAAAGAGTCAAAGATAATGTCTTGATCAGGTTGAGCCAAATCTAAGCAATGTTAGGGCCTGTTTGGAATCTCGGCGCTGAGATGGGCGTTTATGTATTTGGTGTTGTCGAGGCAAAATCTAGGTCAAACACTCATGGTAGTCTCGTTTGGAATCTTGGTGCTTGGATGGGTGTTTATGCATTTGGGATGGGAAGTGAGGCCCTTTCTCCTTTGTATTTACACTAAAGGATGGATTTAGCAGCTATACCACCTCCTAGCAAAGCAGATGTCACTTTCTCAAATGCATAAACTCCATAAACGCCCCTAACTCCTTTTTATTATCCGTTAGATCTTTTGAGATCCAACGGCTGTGATGCAAGCAGAAATATGACTGGGTTGCACTTTAAATATGCATGCAGCCACGCATGCTTTCCAAATTCCCATTAAAAGATGAACCCCAGCCTTTAGGGTTTACTTTCATAAATAGCTCTCATACACCCAGATGCATACGTAGATCTCTCTCTCTCTCTCTCTCTCTCTCTCTCTCTCTCTCTCTCTCTCTCTCTCTCACACACACACACACACACACACACACACATGTAGGGGTGTCAATGGGTTGGGTTTGACCCAGACCCGACCTGTACTAAACCCTGTAGGGTTAGGATTTGGTGATAAATAAGAAGGTTTGAATAGAATCTGGGTCGGACCCGAAGGGTCCGATTAATATATGGATTATTGTATGGTTTGTAAACTTTCATAGCCGACCCGAGTTCTGACTAAGATCCACAAATTTTCAATGTAAAAATGATAAAAGAATATATACATTTACCGAGTATAGTTCGGGTCTGGTTCATGTAATTCTTATAAGATTCAGGTATGGTTTCTCTTATGGTGGGTGCGATTGGACCTGAATTCGGATCTGATACCAACAGCTTAAATCATGTTGGTCAGGTTCCACCTGAGTTCGAACCAAACCTAACCGGTTGACACCCCTACACACATGACATGGATGATGGCATGTGAGCACATGCATCCATGTCCAACGACCTCTTTTGGTTTTCTAAAAAAAACACCTTCTTTTGTAAAGCCTCCCTCTTTCCAAAACAAATCCAGTTCGGCTAATGCCTACACCAATCTTTCTTTTGGTTTGGCTACACCTACGCCAGCTACTTCCAAAAAAAATCCAGTTTGGGTAAAACCAATTTGTAAAAACTATTTTCTTAGAAATTCGTACTAAAACCAATGTTGTTCGTATATCTGCCCTGAATCGTTTGCCCAACAATTCAAGTGAATAGGCCCATATCGATTTTCAAGTGAATCGTTCTGAATCGGCTAAAAATAATTAAAAAAATATTTTATATATGTCAATCAGACTGTGACACGTGTTAAAATCATTAAAATTTTAATTTTAACCATTTTTTTAGATTTATTAAAAAATAGCCGATTCAGGTTAGTATCGTGTCTGTTTTCTGCCGATACGATACCTATTGTCCAAATCGTTAATGGATTAATTGTATGTAATATTGCTGGAAGAGAGCACCATCAATGGATTGTATGTGATAAAGAAACACTTGCAATTTATAAAAGAATTTTTTTAAGGGCTAAAGGTTTTTGCACTTCATAGATATCCATCGTAACAAAAGATTAACTAGCTAGAAAATCTGAAATAACATCGTATAAAAAATCATGCAAGTAGAATTTGAAGAGCTCTTCTCTAAATAAAAACAAAACAAAAAACAAAAAAATAAATATTATATTTTACTATAAGCAATCATGAAACATAAAACTAAAATCTAACTCAATTTTCATCTTTAATAGGTTCATAATGAATATTTACCAAACAACTAGAAAAGATTACACCATCTAGTAGTGCAAATTGGGTCCTCATTTGATTGTTTAATTGGATGGAAACATAAGAAATTTTGCACATGATATGTACTTGTATAAATCAATAAAAAAATTATAAAAGGTTTCAACTATAGGATTTTTGTTACTTTTTTCAACCTGTTGCAATTGCATTTGTCATGGCCAGTCCTTTTGCAATGCTTCATTTTTTTTTTTTGAAAGCCAAGCTGGGGTTAGGCAGACCCCTACTAGATATCTCTTAAGCCCCATGTGGCGTAGGGATTCGAACCAGGGCCTTCAGCTAGGCACAGGACCCCGCTTACCACATGGGATACCACCACAGTGGTTGCAATGTTTCATTTTCTTAATGCTTTTTCTGCCATCTCTAAGCTTGATTGAATCCTCACACATTTAGAAGATTTTTTTTTTCACAGAATATGGTGGATCTAACACAATCGTTTAATTTTCAGTTACACCAATGTCGGTGATGTTTTTGTCTACAGATTCATGGCAAACAAGAGATTATATGACCATTCTTGTTTGCATTAGTAGCATCTACCGTCCCTTGATCAATATTTTTTAGAGTAAGGTAGAAAGCATCTAATAATTTAGCTCCAACTTGTGCTAACTTGATGGCTTGATGACAAAGATAATTATAGAACAAAATATATGAATTTTGAATATCATTGCCTGTGTACATTGTGACCTTCAATTATATTTCTATTCCTAGCATCTTTTGTCCATCACTTACAAATAAAGTGACTTGGAGTATTGATATGTTGTGCATTCCGAGCACCACTAGTATATGTTTGTAAGATATGCTAGAAAACACAAACATTTGGCATGTACAAGTGGCCGATGTAACCATAAGGTGACTGTTGGGTGCCATTCCAATAGTCATAATATTCAAATGTAAGAGACATGTCTCTTGGGAAATGAAGGATTTCTTTCAGGGTTATGACCCAAAACTTGAACTCTTCACAAACTATAAAATGCAGTGAAAAGGATATGGTTCAAGTATGAGAAAATACAAGAAATCATACGAGCATTCACGGTTACAATCATAAAGGCATTCGGTCTTGTGAACCGGTTGAGAGTGTGGACCCCTAACAATTTTGAGTGTAACAACATCTTCATCCCGTTGCAAATTTTGCATCCGTGTATCGGGTTCTTACATTGGTATCAGAGCGGGTTTGACATATCTCTGATGGTACCGAAAGCAACCTGTGCATGCGAACATGTTGATGCAGAAATCAAACACCGGTAACGACAGTGACTCATCGCCAGAAAAAGTGCATAAAAGAAAAATAATAAAAAAATCAAAACAAGAGGTCAGTGCTTATTTTCTGATTTAGACAAATCGGCATTCTCGATTTGCGTAAAAAAAATAGGAATAGGGTTCGGCCCTCTTCGGGTTTTTGATTTTTTTCTAGATAGAGAAAATGAAAACCACCACCGGTGGTGATCAGACACCGGTGGTGGCCTGATCATTCTGACCTTCTTTTTTTGTGTGTCGGATCACCAGATTTCTCAGTGGTCTCAATGCCAAAAAAATAAAAAAATAAAAAGAGAAGAGGAAGAGGGGTCGGTTCCCTCTTTCTTCTCTCTCTTTTCTAAGAAGGCTTGAACCAAACGAGGGTTTGATTCCCTCTTTTTTTGAGAAGGGCTCAAACTGAACGAAATCATCTACAGAGGCGTCGGTTGAATCTATTGAAAAAAAAAAAGATAAGAGGAAGCGGGTTCATTCCCCTCTTTCTTCTCTCTCTTTTCTAAGAAGGCTCGAACCGAACGAGGGTCCAGTTTCCTCTTTTTTTGAGAAGGGCTTGAATCGAACGGAATCGCATGCAGAGGCATCAGCTGAATCCATTGAAAAAAAATTGCTCACCTTTTCGATTGGAGGCCGGATTAGTCGGCGAAGGTATTGGTGGGTCATCATTGACCGGAGGTGTTGTTGGACTGGCTGTCTGCAGCGATAGACAAAGGCCAAATTTTCTCCAGCTTTCAAACCCTCATCGGTAGAGGCTTTCAGAGGTCGTGTAGTGACTGTTAGTCACCCAATCTGGTGCAGTATTCTGTCGTCGGCTGATAGTCGGGTGTGGTGTGCAGTCGTCGGACCGACGCCGGATTTCTGCCTGCAGCAGCAAACAAACATCAAAATGAAAAAAAAAAAACTAGAAAAAGGGAGGAAGAAGAAGGGAGAAAAGGTATTGCTTACTTGGATATCGCCAGACAGGTCGGAGAGGTCGCTGAAAGGACCCTTGCCAAAAAATTGACCCTGCTTCACTGGCGGGTTCCCTCTTTTCTCAAAACAAAATAAAAGAAAATGAAAAGGGGAACCCTAATCAGGTTCCCTCCTTTTGTTTTAACGTATAAACCCTTTTACATAAAAAAAAATCAGTTTAAACCTGGAATTTCTTGAAAATTTGAAAAAAGGGTTGGTTTTCTTGAAAACAGAAAATAGCATACCGACTTTTTTGAAATTACAGAAAAATTGTTTTTTTCTTTATTGTTAAACTTAGAAAACTTTCCTTTGAGGTTTTTGTTTCTGTTTTTGCTCAGAAAGGTTTTGTCTTTTTGGAAATTGCAGAAAAGTAGTTTATCTTTTTTTATTAACTCAGAAATTTCAGAAAGTGGTTTGCTTTATTGAGTTTTTGCATAACAGGGTTTTTGAACTTTTTTGATATTGAAGAAAAGAGTCTGAACTTTTTGTTTAACTCAAAAAGTTTCATAAATAAGTTTCTGTGATTTTTGTTTACACAGAACCTCTCATATTACTTTTTGAAATTTCAAAAAAGTGGTTCTGAGTTTTAGAAAATGACCTGCTACTTATTTTTGTCAAATAGTGCTTAAATTTAACATTTTTTATGAATTTCTTGCATACTTAAATACCATATTGCATGCTAAACTAGTTTAGAAGAATCAAAACTAGTGACATTTATAAATATTAGTTGAAAAAACTTTATTAATTCTAATACTTGTTTATAATTAGGAATATGGCAAATCGGATAGTCATGGCTGAGTTATCTAAAATCAAAAAACTCATTGAGACAAATTTTGGAATGTGAAGAAAAAAATGAAATATCTATTGACATATGACAAGACTTTATACGTATTGAACAATGTAAAATCTTCACTAACTAATAAATCGACTAAAGAAGAGAAGAAAGCTCATAACAAGTTTATTGAAGGCGATCAACTTGCTCGATCAACTCTTCTAACATTTATGCAAGATGACCTTATCCAAGTGTTTGAAGACTTTGACAGTGCAAAGAAAATGATGGAAGAAGTCAGAAAGAAGTATGATATGACTTCAGAGACCCACGTTCAACTTCTTCTGGAGCAGTACAACTCTTGCAAGATGAAAGAGTCAGATAACATGGTCGATCATGAGAATCAAATGCTAGTAATGGTTAAAGACTTAGCCATAGTAGGAAATGATATTTTCGAGCGCATGCAAATCTCCACCATATTAAACAGCCTTCCTGTAATATAGAAAATGGTGTCAATTGCCATGAAATTAAATCAGAAAAGCCTTACTTTAACTAAGCTCCTTCTGCAATTAGCTCTTGAGAAAGAGCACATGTTAAAAGACAAAAAGAAAGAAGTTATAAATACCTAAGAATTCTTTTCGGCAACCTCTCACAAGTTTAAGCCTAAAGGCACATTCTTCAAAAAATTTAAGAAAAATAAATTCAACAAGAAGCGTCTAGTGCAAACCAAAAACTCCAAGACTGTAACCAGGAGAGCATGTTTCTCTTGTGGAAAAGTTAGGCATTTTAAGAATAATTGTTCAAATAGAACCAAAAAAAAGAATTCAAGAAAGCAAGTAAATGGAGAAAAAGAATTAGTATGCACTGTGTCTGAATCATTTATTACAGATAGTGATCTCTCAGGGTGGTGGATTGATTCAGGGGCGATGCAACATGTGTCTAAGTCAAATAAAGGACTTGTGGAGATGAAAGAGTTGAAGCTTGGATATCATAAAGTGTATATAGAAAATAATACCTATAGTGATGTAGTCGGGATAGAGACCTACATGCTTCAGGTAGAAGGGACAAGTCTCCTACTAACAAATATATTTTATTTACCTTAAATGAGAAGAAATCTTTTAGTAGTGGGAGATTTTGTTAAAAAGGACTTTGAAATCCGCTTTCGGGGTGACAAGGTCACTATTGAGAAAGATGGAAAAGTGAACCTCAGGGGTCCCTATGATACTGACCATAGTCTTTTTCATCTTAATGTAACTCCTATAAATAATACAATGAATGTTTCTGGTTATATTAATTATGCATTTAATGTTGATGCATATTTATGACATTTAAGGTTAGGTAATGTAAATGTCAATAAAATAAAAAGAATAATTCTCATGAGATTGTTACCTTCTCTTAAAAATATAGAATTTAAAAAATGTGAACCATGTATATCAGGTAAAATGACTAGAAAACCTTTTTCTAAGGAAAGTAGGTTATGTGACTTGCTAGTTATAGTACACACAAATATTTGTGGACCTTTGACAGTAGAAACACATGAAAGAAAAACATACTTCATCACATTTATAGATGATTACTCAAGGTATGGATACATATTCCTAATCTCTAAGAAATCTGAAGGTCTAGAATAGTTCAAGGCACATAAACATAAAGTTGAAGGATTATTAGGAAGAAAAATCCAAGTTATTAGATCTGATAGAGGAGGCAAATATAACTCTGATGAGTTTAAGACCTTCTGCATTGATAATAATATAACTCTTCATACAATTATGATTTATACACCACAACAAAATGGTGTAGCAGAACAAAAGAATAAAACCTTAATGGATATGACAAGATCCATGTTGGCACATGCAAATCTTCTCAAGAAATTCTGGGGAAAAGCAATTTGCACTGTTATGTATATCCTAAATAAACTTCCTTCTAAGGTTGTAGAGCTTACACTCCATGAATTATGGACTAGTAGGAAGACAGACTTGAGTCATTTAAGAAAATGAGGGTCATCTGCTCATGTGTTGATTCCTAGTCAAATAATAGACAAGTTAGATAGTAAAACTATCAAATGCATCTTCATGAAATCCCCAAAAGGATCAAAGGGATATCGTCTATATAATCCTTAAAAGAGATTTATAGAGAGTAAAGAGGTAAAATTCCTTAAAACTCAAGAAAGCAATTTTGTTCCTAAAGATGATAAAGTCTTTCTTGATATCATAAATGATCCTAGGGTACCAAGTCGAGGTAGAGCATAACGATCCAGTTGTGAATAATGAAAAAAATTTACAACAAGTAATTGAATAGAAAAGAACAAGAACTCCTTCATCCTATTTGAAGGATTATTATACATTCTTGAGTAAGAAATTATGTTATTTCATGAATTTGGATGAAACTCTTGACAACTTGAGTTTTGAAGATGCAATTGTTTCTAATGAGTCTAAACTATGGAAGGAAGCAATAAAAGATGAGTTGGACTCCATAGAAAAGAATAAAGTTTAGGAACTAGCTACTTTGCTTAAAATGGATATAGGGAAATTGGTAGTAAGTGGGTTCTAATAAAACTCAAGGCAGATAGATCTATTAATAGATTCAAGGTAAGATTAATAGCAAAAGGATATTTTCAATGAGAAGGGATTGATTATAAAGAAACTTATTCTCCTGTAGCCAAACTGACATTTATTCATATTATTTTGGCATTGTTAGCTTATTTTGATCTTGACCTATATTAAATGGATCTGAAAACGACCTTCTTAAATGGTGAATTAAATGAAATTATTTTCTTGCAGCAACCAGAAGGTTTTAAAATTGAAAGTCAAGAGGATAAAATGTATAAGTTAAATAAATCCTTGTATGGACTTAAGCAGTCACCAAGACAGTGGTATTTGACTTTTCATAATGTTATAACCAAATTGGGTTATGAGGCAAATTGTCTGGACCATTGTGTATATGCCAAGAATAGTGAAAGTAAGTTTATTGTGTTATCCCTCTATGTTGATGATATATTAATTGTAAAAAATGATATAGACATGATAAATATGACTAAATCATGGTTAAGTTCTTGATTTGGAGTAAAGGATATGGGTGAAGCTTCATATATCCTTGAAAATAAAATTCAGAGAGATAGAAAATCAAAATTGCTATGTCTGAGTCAAGAAAAATATTTTGACCACCTTCTAAAGAAATTTAGAATGAAAAGTACCAAGGCAAAGGGTACTCCTATAGTAAAAGGCCAAAAGCTAAGTGAGAATGGTTGTCCAAAAGATGGATAAGAAAAGTTGAATGTTCCCTATGCTTAGGCAATTGAAAGCTTGATGTATGCAATGTTTTGTACTTGACTTGATTTAAGTTTTTTTGTAAGTCTAGTAAGTAGATATCAAAGTAATCCTAGACTCTCTCACTGGGAAGCAGTGAAGAGAATTTTTTGATATCTAAAGGGAACTAAGAAACTTAAGCTATACTATCAGTTAGTTTAAAGCTTGTAGGCTACTCAGATGTTGACTTTGCTTATGATAGAGATGAAGCAAAGTCCACCTCTGGTTATGTATTTATATTAGGAGGTGGAGCAATTGCATGGTAATGCAAGAAACAAGGGTGTGTGGCACAACATACCCAGGAAGCTGAGTATATTGCCTATAACATGGCAGCTATATTTGGTGTATGGATAAATCATTTTCTAAATGAGGAAATTGGACATTTCAAAAGATCTAGTTCAACTTTATTGTGACAATAAAGTTGCTATAAGACTAATACAAACAGGAGCTGATAGCTCTAAAAGTAAGTATATTGAAGTTAAATATCAATATATTCATGATATGCTTATGAAAAATGAAATAACAGTGGATTATATTCCTTCAAGTGACATGGTAGCAGATCCGCTAACCAAGGCAGTCACTGAGGATGTTTTCACTAGACATGTGAGTCAGATGGGACTCATATACGTCTAAGTAATGAATGAGTAAAGATTACTCAGCAAGTGTGTATACAAGGTTCTGATTGAGAACAAGCACATAAACACAGGGTGAGTAAAGATTACTCAAAAAGTGTGTATGCAAGGTTCCAATTGAGAGCAAGCATATAAAAATAGGAAATCTCTTATGGCCAAGTGGAAGATATAAGGCCATGTGACCATAAGGTGACTATTGGGAGTCATTCTAACAGTCACAATATTCAAATGCAAGCGATGTGTCTCTTGGGAGATGAAAGAATTTCTCTTAGGGTTATGTCCCAAAACTTGAACTTTTCACAAACTATAAAATGCAGTGAAAAGGGTATGGTTCAAGTATGAGAAAATACAAAAAATCATACAAGCATTCACGATTACAGTTATAAAGGCATTCGGTCTTGTGAACCGGTTGAGAGTGTGGACCCCCAAGCGATTTCGAGCATAACAGCGACATCTTCATTCTGCTGCAAATTCTATATTTGTGTATCTGGTTCTTACAGTATTAGATGTATTCAACACTATAATGAACTTTTTATCTGATTCTTTATATTTTCATATGATAAACCATATAGTGTCTCTATCTTTCTTTTTCTATTTTGTGAAACAAATATTGCTATCAATAAGTTCTTGAAATTCCCTGAACAATTTCTTGGTATAAGTTTTTACTGCTTGTATCTTTATGAGTGAACATATCTTTAAAATAGGCTTTGTATGCATTGTTTTATAATCTGCATATAATTCTCCTTCTCATACTTGTTTTCAATCACTTTTACATATTGCTTAATAAATTCTTGTAACGTAGTCTTTGAGTTCACATACCCATAAAAAAAGAGTTCAAACTCTCACTCACTTGATTTGAATTCATACCTGTAAAAAAAGCGTCTCTTAAATACACATGCACCCATTTTACACTAATGTCATATAAAGAATTCAAAAATTCATTATCTCTTAATGCAAACTTATCAACGAGTGATTCCTATGATTTTTTAAATTCATCAATGGTAGATGAATATATGTAATTCTTAAACTCATATTTGAATCCTTGCCTTCTATTGCTTAATAAATTCTTGTAACGTAGTCTTGAAGTTCACATACCCATAAAAAAAGAGTTCATACTCTCACAACCTTGATTTGAACTCATACCTGCAAAAAAAAGCCTCTTAAATACACATGCACCCATTTTGCACTAATGTTATATAAAGAATTCAACCATTCAATATCTCTTAATGCAAACTTATCAACGAGTGATTCCTATAATTTTTCAAATTCATCAATGGTAGATGAATATATGTAATTCTTAAACTCATATTTGAATCCTTGCCTTCTATACACTTCAGGTGCAACAACTGCATTTGTTATTGCTTGATCTTGGTTTGTAATTAGTGAAACTGGATAACATTTATTTATTGCTTCAAGCTCTGTGTTAAATAAACAAATGAAAGACTTCTCAGTTCATTATGAATTAAGGCACACCTGAACAAGATAGATTCATTATGGTGGTTAACTCATGTAAATGGTGAAAAGGGCATAATATAGTGATTTGTCTTGTATATAGTGTCAAAATTAAGTACGTCACCAAAGTCATTATGTAACACCCCAATCTGGGACCTCGAGAGTCTGAGTCTGATTGGTATTACTTTCTAGATGGAAAGCATACAGAGTTCACACAAAAAAACACAGTTAAATTTTTTTTATTCTTTTTTCAATAACCCACTTTTTTTCACAAAGTTCATCATTCATAATAAAAGAAATTCACAAATACATGAGTGTTCAATGATAAGAAAATAAAAGCTACCAAGTATTTGACTGAAGAAGTTGATCATATCCTACATGTGATAGTGTGCCTTGAACCTACAATTGTAATTATACAGGGGTGAGTCTACAACCCAGTAAAGAATATTTATAAGCAAATAAGAACTTTAACTTACAACTATAGTGGGTTTTAGGCCTCTAGTCTGGGTTTAGTTTTAAATACACAACATAAGATTTGCATGTTTTAATTTTCGCCTTTTAAACTCTCTTAAACACTCATTCACACTAAACTAAAACACTAGATCAATTATACTGATTATAGTCATCTATAGGTGTAGCAACCCATGTAGAATACCCCAATTCTACAATATTGGCCAGACTATGAACCATACACTCTCAGTGATCCTCAGATCACTAGGCACTATAGTGAAACAAAAATGGGACCCCACTGGTAGCTAGCTAAGAGGTCAAGCTCAAATTCAATCTTGGCATGGTTCATGCTACATCCTAAACATGATGGCTTTCAACCATCCATGGTTGTCTAGAGTCAAAAATACTGTGTGTATATAACCCTAAGTCATATTTTAAGTTCATTACATTGAACTTTATTCTCAAGCTTGTGTTTCACTCGTTCTCTCATGAAATGATTATGATAGATCTCACTCTTAATCTCAGAATAACATTAGGGTTCATACTTGTATCATACTAAGTACACAACAATGTAGAGTGTCAACGTCGTTAAATCAGCGATGACCTACTTTCTATAGTGGTTGTACTCTAGCCACCAACCAGGTAGCCCTTTCCACAGGTTGCCACTTCTGGAATTTAAGGGGTTATGCATGATAATCTCAATGTAAAAATTCACATGATATGAATAGAATAAAATGACTCAAGTCTAATCACAATTTCATCATGATGCATATTATTTACAGATTATAACATAAATATGCTATCATAAAAATAATATCTTTCTAATATGCATGACATATCATGACTAATATGTGTATATAAACATCTCATTACAATGTATGGTTATTTT
Source organism: Nuphar pumila (assembly GCF_984573655.1). Lineage (NCBI taxonomy): Eukaryota > Viridiplantae > Streptophyta > Magnoliopsida > Nymphaeales > Nymphaeaceae > Nuphar > Nuphar pumila. Next base: position 94,926,473 of record NC_143260.1, on the reverse strand, counting down.
ATGCATATCATGCTCACACTCAAGAGTTATCTTTATAATCATACTAACACATAACATCAACAATAACATGCAATACAAAATGGTTTGTTCACAACTAAGATTACTTATAATATCTCTTACCTTGGATACAAATGTTGTGCTCTGGTCACAATCGAGTTTCAAGAGGCTCTAACAGTATGATTTGATCACCACACAAGCATATTCGTATTAACACACATAACTTCTTATATTTTAATAAAATTACCAAAATACTCCTTCTAAGTTGACTCATCAGACCTCAAATTTTATACCCCTGATTTGACCAGAACTAGAGGACAAAAAGATTTTCCTCCACAATACGAGTCCAATGCACCAAACCTCACTCAATTCTGAGTTTAGGGTACAAAGTTATGCCCATTTTACTTAATTGGATCTTGGGTACACATAAGGGTAATTTGGTTATTTCAACTCTTATGATTTGACCTGACTCATCTTAGGTAAAAACAAGTTTGGTTTGAGCTTAGAGCACTAGGTTTATTGAACCTAGTCTCAATCCATCTAGGTTTAGATAAAAAACTCAATTGGATTCTCAAAATTCGTAATTAATCATAAACTATATCCAGATCCATTTCTGGTCTTGATCCAAAACTGTCAGACTGAATCCAGACCCAGTTCTGTTTTGGATCCAACACTATCAAATTGGATTCAGACCCAATTCTAATTTGGATCTAAAACTAATCTATTTAGTTGGATCCAGATCCAGTTTTGATCTGGATCTAACACTGATTCGAACAAAATCCAGTTTTGTTTTAGATCTAGACCTAGATTTATTTGGATCCAGTTTCATTTGGATCGATCCAGACTGAATGGATCGAACTGTCCCATATTCGGTGTGGTCCAGATCAGACCAGATTCTAATAGAAAACCGAGACTCAATCAGACCCGGCGTAGTCTGGTTCACACTCAGACATGTTTGGTCTGACTAAGTCGATCCAAATCGGTTTGATTTGATTCAGACCGGTTTGGTCTGAACTGGTTCAACCCGGTGCACATATTTTTTTATTACTTACGTACCTGGTTTGCACCCAGACTGACCCAGTTTGATCTGGGCCGCACCCAGACTGACCCGGGTCGTCCCATATAAAAGGAAGAGCGAAAGGGGCACAACCCCATCTTCCATCTCTTTTTTTTATTTTTCGCTGGAGCCGGCCCTCTCTCTCTCTCTCTCTCTCTCTCTCTCTCTCTCTCTCTCTCTCTCTGCAGTTTTATCGGGGTTCCCCCCCCCCCCCTCTCTTTTTTTTCTTCCCTGCAACTCGTCGACGGCCATGGTTGTCGACCCTCTTCTCGATCAAAAAAAGAAAGAAGAAGAAGAAGCACTTTACCTGTGTCGCCGGCCGAAATTCTGATAAGCCCCCCTTTCTGCAACTCCTTGTTCCCTCTGTCACTCTCTTGCTCGATCAGTGGGTGGAGGATACGTGACTCCCCTCCTCTACGAAATTGAGGAGACAGAGAGAAGAGGGAACAGGGAGGAGGCATTGCCCCTCCCCTGCGATACCGAGGAGAAAAGAGGGAGATAGAGAGAAGCGAAGAGAAAGGGGGCTCACCTAAGAGGAGGTGGCTAGGGAGTCGTCGGCGTCGGGTGGCCAGAAAAAGGGGGAGAGAAGGGAGCAGGGGTCCAGGGAGAGAACATCGAGAGAAGAGAGGGAGAGAGTCGGAGGTCTCCTTTGCATAAAAAGAGAACCACCCCCTCCCGTGTTTAAATAGAAACACGAGGGGGGGGGGCAGGTCGGGTACAGGTCTGAATCCAACCTGGATCCAAAACTTTTTTTTAAACGGGTTTTACATGGTGTGGGCAGATGTTGTTTGAAAAAGTAACCACCTTAAACATTTGGAGGTTCTAAGGGGTAAAGTTAGGGGGTAAAATTAGATATTGTCTCATAAACACATGCCAACATGCTTGTCTGACATTTCATGATAAGTCAGTGTACAAAACATTCTCTTCCTATGGGGATGGCATGTTGCAATTAAGGTCAAGAGCCATTGGTTGCCGAAAAATGTTTTGTTGATTATCATATTTAAAATAATATACTTGCAATTAGTTTTTTTATGAGATTTATTAATAGTGATTAAACCTTTTTCAATATCAAAATGCATGCATGATAGTCCAAATTTAAACTCCTATTAGTACATGCATCACTTCTTGGAATTTGGGTTGTTAATGCCTTGTCTAATGGAAGTTCAGGTTTTAAATAACTTAATGTATATGAATTAGTGGAACTTTATGTGTGAGGGAGGGAAGACGCAAGGAGGGAGGGTCTGTTGGTTTGTGAATTAACCATGTATAAATTGTTTCAGGATATTCCAAAAGACAAAATTGGTGTCATGATTATGCAAGGACGGTTTCTTTTGCAATGCTCCACGAAGTGGTTTTTAACTACAGGACGACATCCTCTTCCGGTATAAATATATTGTAATTTCTTATTTATTTTGTTGTTAATTATCATCTGTGTAAGATGTACATTTCTGGAAGGGTGGCGTACCCGTGTCAGCATGTTATGACACAAGTACTGGTTTTGGTACTTCATGTGTACGAGTCAGACCAGTTCAGATCTGATCCGATCTATACCTGACATGGTACCTGTCATCTAGGACTAGGATCATTTCCATCCATCTTTAATGTGCATAAAATGTTTTCATTCTTTTGTGGTGTTTGATGCACACAAAAACACACACATAGATGTACCCTCGTATCCATACTTTTAAAAATCCCTGTTTTGTACCTTATGTACCTGAAGGCCTATGGAATCTGGACATAGGATACCATATTGATGGATGTTTCTTTTTTAATGAAGTAGCTAAAATCATGTGAACATATGGGTTGCATGCATCAAAATCAAATCACAACTTTTTGCAATTACAAAACATCATGAAGATCCCTCATGGACATGCCTTTAATTCTCAGTTTAATGTTCGTATACGTAAAATTCAAAATGTTGAGTTAAAAATAAAAATGAAATTGATGCAGTTCCAACTTTGTGTTTTTGTGATGCAGATGGTTGCTGCTGTAGTTACTTTTGTTGCAGAGATCAATGAGGTATGTTGTATTTTTATGTCAATGATTTACTTTATATTATCTTTGGTTATTTCTTTAATGCAATAGTTGAGTTATCATGCATGAAAGTTCTGTTGTGTTTTTTCTTAATCTACTTACACCAGTTATGACATGTTTGCTGGCTGGTGTTCTTGCATTTAATTTCACTTGTTACTGGATGATAGTAAACTGATGCATTTTTCTATCAATAAAAGCAGGTCAATGTAGGAGTAAAGGATATTTCAAAAGAGCTTTCTGCATGTGAGGTTACTAGCAAACAAAGACTTAAGGAACTGCAGGTTTTATTTTACTAGTTAGTTTTTTATAACATTTTTATTTAATATGGTGGCACTTGAATCATCTCATGTTCTTGTTCTCGCCTATATTTGGTAAATGCCATGTTCATTTTGCTAGAGTTTCTAGTTCCGTGTTTGTCTTTATCTATTAAAGGTTGTCATGGACCCTTGTAGTTTTATTTATATTGACACCATGGAGTTGAAAAAAATGCTTGGATTTATTAAGGGCTGCCATGGACCCTTTTAGTTTTATTTGTATTGACACCATAGAGTTGAAAAATGTTTGCATTTTGTATTGGTATGTTTGCTGTCTGGAGTGTGGTGGAAAGCCTGAGACTAGGAAGGAAAAAAAATGAACAAACTAGGAGCAAAGACTTTAGCATTTGTATGTTGACTTTATCAATGTAAAGTTAGGTCAAATGGCCTCAACTGGTTTGATTGTGTAAGGTTTTTTACTTGTTGGACATCACTGAATCTTTCCATTTCTTCTTGCTGTTTGTCTTTCAGTTTGTATGACATTGGTGGTCATTAGAAATAAAAGAGATACCTATGTAAGGAAACAAAGTCAAAGATATTCACCAAATCAACAACGTGGACACTCAAAGAGTTCTACTAAAGTACCAAAATAACATACACAAGCCACAAAAATGAGTTCATACACAAACACCCACTAAAGAAGTAAGCAAAAAGAATAGAAAAATAACATTTTATTAACCAAAATATATGCAAGAAGCGTACAAGAATGAGGGGAGTCATTCCCTATATATACACAGCCAACAACTTCCATAGAGGACATTGGGAGAGGCCCCAATGGCTCTATCCCCTATATATACACAGCCAGCAACCTCCATAGAGACGTTGGGAGAGGCCCCAATGGCTCTATTTAGAGCCGTTGGGCATCTCTCAATGTCTCTTTGGTCTTGAATGTTGACTAGTCAACTATGTTGACTAGTTAGTTTTTAACCAAAGAAAACAAACCTAACCTAGTTCCTAAACCTAGTTATATATGCATTTATGTATGTACATAATATATATATATATATATATATATATATATATATATATATATATATATATATATATATATATATATATATATATAACACTCTTCCTCAAACTTAGGGTTGGATAACCAAAAGTTTATCTAAGAGAAAGTGAAATTTAGGATCAACGAGAGGTTTGGTGAAGAAATCCACCAATTGATATTCTAAAGTGACATATGGAAGATTGATAGTGCCATGAAGTTATTCTTCTTGTACATAGTGACAGTTCATTTCAATATGTTTGATTCGTTCATGGAAGGTCCAATTGTTAACAATATAGATAGAACTTTTGTTGTTACATCATAGTCGTGATGCTCTTTTACTCTGAACATCCATGTCAGCCAGCAATCTCCTTAGCTAGACCACCTCCACAGTGGTTGTTGTAATGATACAGTATTATGCTTCAGTTGAAGAGAGAGAAACTTTCTGTTATTTTTTACACCTCCGTGAAATCAACGAGATACCTAAAAAAATACAAAAACCAGTGATTGAGTCTTGGTTATTCGGATCATCTCCCCAGTCAGCATTAGTATAAACAATTAAATCTAATAACGAAGAAGCAGACAAGAAAAGTCCTAAAAAAATAAAAGTTTTGATATACTTAATAATACACAAAACTGCTTCCATATGGACATTGGTGGGAGCATGCTGAAATTGACTCGTTGTGTGAACTGCATGCATAATATCATGTCTCGTAATTGAGAGATATAATAGAGCCCCGACAAGTTATCTGTATGATGTTGGATTTTTAAGTGGTTCTCCATCATCAATCTTCATTTTAACATTTATAACTTCGAGAGTGTCAACCTTCTTATCATCTGAAATACCTAACCTGACAATAATATCTAAAGCAAATTTAGATTGAGTCACTAAATAACCTTTAAAAAAATAAGCAACTTTTATACCAAGAAAATACTTTAAAATTCTCAAATCAGTCATTTCAAAATGTATTTTGAGAAGTCTTTTAATGTGTTCAACTCCCTGTTTGTCACCTCCTGTGATGATCATGTCATCCATATAAATGAGAAGGATAATAATACCTATATCAAAAATCTTAACAAATAAAGTTCTGTTAGATAGAAAAGACTAAACCCAACATCAAGTATAACTTGACTAACCTGTCATACCAAGCCTTTGGCGCTTGTTTAAGACCGTATATGGCCTTATTTAGACGAAGAGACTTTTCTTTAGAAATAATTATACCAGACAATGCTTTCATATAAACTTTTTTAACCAATTTTTCATTAAGAAACGCATTCTTAACATTTATTTGATATATAGGTCATTTCTTCAAAGAGGCAAGGGCTACTACGGTTCTAACTGTGGTCATCCTAGCAATTGGGACAAAGGTTTTCTCATAATCTATTTCATAATCCTAGGAGTATCCCTTGGCAACTAACCTAGCTTAATTTGTACCTTTCAAGAGTTTTGTCACTCTTGGTCTTTATCTTATATACTCATCGGCAACCTATGGGTTTCTTTCCTAAGGGGTTATCGTAGATAGTCCAGGTGTTTGCATTTTCTAAAGCATCTAATTCTACCCTCATGGCTTCTACTCATTCAGGATGTTATGTTGCTTAAACTTAGTTTGATTGATACTTTAATGAAAATGACTCATAAGACACGCTAGGGAGTTTTAATATGTTGGATGACCTTCTAGTCTGTATTTTTGCATGGTTTTCATTAATAGTATATTTTTTAAGGGCACATGGATGATCAAAATTACTATGCTTAGAATATTGGATACAGTTTTGATATTGAGATTTTTCTTTATTTATCTCATTATCATGAGATTCTTCTTCACTCACTATATCATTTATGATTTCCTAACCCTTATCAAGATCAACATCATAATCATCAAACTTTGGAATTAGATACAACAAAAAAAATACTCAGTTTACTTAGGATTTTTAAATTCAAAAAAAATATTTTTTAAAAAAAAGATACATTTCTCGAAACATACAGTTTTTTATTTTTAAACTCAAAGCATCTATAACTTTTTTTGTTATTTCCATATCCAAAAAAGATATAAGGAATAGCGCGAGAAGAAAGCTTATCATTTTTATTAGTGAAAATAAAATGTTTGCACTCAAAAACTCTTAATCTAGAATAATCATGGGTAAGTTTAAAAAGTTTTTCAACTGGTAATATATTTTTCAAGGAGACAAATGACATTCTGTTAATAAGACAAATTTTAGTCACTGTGACTTCGGCCCAAACTTTTTAGGTACTTGATTTGAAATAAACAAAGTTCTTGTTGTTTCTATGATATACCTATGTTTTCTTTTAGCCAAACCATTTTATTGTAGAGTGTATGGACAAGATTTTTTATTTATAATACCATTCTATTCTAGGTAATTTTAAAAAAAATTTAGTAAAAATTCTTTCCCTAAATCAATGTGAAAGATAGAAACATCTCTTTGAAATTTATTTTTGACCAAATTGTGAAATATTTAAAAATATAAAAAAACTTCAGATTTGTATTTAAGAAAATAGACTCATGTTTGTCTAGTAAAATCATCAACAAAGAGTATATAATATGCAAACTCATCCTTAGATATAGCAGGTGTTGGGCCCCAAGCAACCGAATGCACTAACTCAAGTGGTCGTGTAGAGACAAAAGTTCTTTTTTGGAATGGTAATCGCTTTATTTTACCAAGAATATATTCTTCACATGTAAAATTTTCAAGATTACAAAATTTTTTTCATATTTGGAAGGTGTGAATTTTGAATACATTAGGATGGCCAAGTCTTTTATGCCATGAATCCAAATCCAGTTTCTAAATATTATAACAAAAAATATTCTTGGATGTTTCCAAAAAATCCATATAGTATAACTTTCCTTCTATATAGCCTTCCCAAATCAGCTTCTCTGATTGACGATTATGTGCTTGAAAACCAATAGAAGAGAAGGAAACATTATACCCATGGTCAAATAATTGAGAAACACATAAAAGATTTAAATTTAACTTGGTAATATATCTAATTTTTAAAATAAACTTTTTTTTTGAAATATTTTTAAAAAAAATATTACCTTTATCACAAGCTTAGTTGTCAAAGGTAGCGCCTAGGCGCATCCCAACCACCTGGGCGATTAGGTTTGGGTGGTGGGGCCCCTATATTACCTTCTAGGATTATTTTTTTTAGTATATATCATTTGTTTTCTTCTTCAAGGAGGAAAAAAAGAAGGAGAAGACATGTTATTTGTCTATTGCTGGTATTATGTCTACTGTTGAGAAAAAGAAGAAGACGACATATTATTTGTCTATTGCTTGTATTATGTCTATTGTTGAGAACAATAAGAAGAAGACATTATTTGTCTATTCCTTGTATTATATATATTGTTGTTCTTAATTTTTTTGTATATATGATTTTATTTTTTGTATATTGTTCTTCACATTGTTAGTTGTATTGTTTGCTTATTCAATTATTAATTTATTCTTAATTTGTTTAAGCAAGTTAAGGTTATGTAATATAATTGATTTACAGTGTTCAACAACATATTATTTGTTTATTGCTTATTGTTGACTAATTTTATGTTGTATAAATGTTTCTTATTATATTTTTTATGTTTTTTATTTGAGCCTGCCCCGCCTAGACTCTGCACAGTGCTTATTACAAATAAGATCTCAAGAGATGTTCCATCGGCAGTAAATATATTTGACTCACTTGAGTTATAACTATAACGCCTCCAAAATTCTGGATTTATAACTTTTTAGAAAAATTTTAAAAGCCTTGTAAACATTCCTTTATTAGAGTTTTAAATAGTAATTCAACGAAAAATTGTATTCTTGAAATAATAAGTCAACGAACCTTGGGTGCATTACTTGCGAAACCTTTCTTTTACACAATAGATTTAAAACACCGTACATTCAAAACTGAATAGAGTAAATTAAGAATGCAGCTTTAATAATTTAGTTATATAAAAGATGAATTTTCAAGGAAACCCTTATGCAAAATTATAGAAATGTCTTCAGAAGCAAAACATCAAGGAAATAGTCTCATCTTGATACCATCACGTTATTGTGCCATCGTTTGTCATACTAACCTAATCATCACATGTACCCATAAGACAGGTCAGTTTCATGAAAAAACTGGTAGGTGCACAAATATAATAATTTAGGACAAAGCTAACACATATTTATTTCATACATGATTTGTAATTCAAAATATACAAAAATGAGCATACTAATCTTGTTTTTGTATTGTTCCTATATTATCCGATGTCTCTAAAGAGACGAGCAAAAATGAGCATAATTAGCATAATTCAGCATAATTAGCATAATTCAAAACCCAAACTAATATATATGTCGTTCCTTTTGTAGTGTGCAAGTCAAAATAAGTAAAATGAACATGACAACTTTGTTTCAATATTAACTGTCCTGAGGGTACGCACAAGAGCAAAACGTAGAAACAACTAAGGTTGTTCGAGAGTTTGTTATGCTATGTATTTTTTATACCCCGAACAGGTAGCTGAGTTTGTTTCTAAGGGGATAGCCAGTGATCGAGATAGAATTTCCTAGAGGCATTCGTAGTAAGGAATACATCCAACTTCTACAAAAATCAATGGGATCTACCACCTAGGATATGTTTTGGTAGTCCCGTCTTCTAACTTCGGTGACTGAGGACACTGAATCATTTGCCCGAGGGGTGATTGTTAACAACCTGTCCATAAGAGTTTTTGTATCATCTCATCCTCTTTCTTGACAGAAACAAGTGATGAATAGCTATGTCAAGTTTTATTTTAATTAACAACTCATTCTATATGCTTTGTTCTCTCAAACCAAATCGAGCATCTTACCTATGAAGGTGATGATCACCATTTATGTGATTTCAATAATATGCTTTTTACATGTTTTGAAGTTATCATAAATCTCTCATCCAATCATTGTAGTACTAACATATTATGCATGTCTAATAGTACTGCTATGATAAGAGGGCTATAGGTTTCTCAGAAGAAAAAAAACCCAACTTTATTGTATTGTGAAAGAAATGATGTAACTATTTTAGCTTAATTTGATATGAATTGGTCTTTCAAAACACTTTTATATCATTGTGCACTTTACACAATATGAGATCGCCATGAATCTCTCATGCATTCAATCATCGTAGTACTAACATGTTGTGCATGTCTTATAGTACCGCTACGATGAGAGGGGTATAGGTTTCTCAGAAAGAAACCCCAACTCAATTCTTTCTTGAAAGAAACAGTGTAACCATTTTAGTTTAGTTTGACATGAATTGGTCTTTCGAAATATTTTTATATCATTGTGCACTTTGCACGATACGAGATCGCCACAAATCTCTTATTCATCCCATCATCGTAGTACTAACATGTGGTGCATGTCTTGCGATACCGCTTATGATAAAAGTATTTTTCTATGGCTGTCTGCACACAAAAAATTATATGCATACATGCATTTAAAATTGAACAAAGAGCAAATGATTAAACAAGGTACAAATAGATATGCAAGAAGAAAAGGGTGTACCATTCACTTTTATGTTGCTTGTTTAGTCTCTAAACTTGTGTTTTCTGAAATAGCTGTTTATTTTTGTTTGTGTTGTTTTCACAGATTGGTCTTCTTTTTGTTTATGTTAGCTTGTCTATGGCAGTCCAATCATGTTTGTTTCATGGCCATAAGATTTGCTAGATCTGCCTGAAGATCACAAATTAGTTTGTGCGAACTGGATGGTGTGTTGTCAGCAAATCCAAATTTTCATAGATGAGTCTTCGGAGTGAGAAAAAAAGAGAAAAAGAAAGGAACGGACACTATCCACTTTGCATATGGTTTATACAACTTTAAACTTATACATATGTTAGTTTCGTGACTACGATATGTACATCATCGTAACAACAAGGGCAACAACAACAATAATAATAAGAATAAATAAATAATAGCAAATCTACTACTATGGCTGCTGCTACTATTATAGAATGCTGGGATTGATAGGCTTGTGGCCCGATGACCAGGCTTCATCCACATGTTCTGTTCATTAAAGTTGAAAGAAAAACCATTAAAAACTTCGATAGAAAATGTGCATGATTCATTGATTTTGATTTCTCAACATTTAATTTGGCAAGCAAGATTTTGATTATCTATATTTCATTGTGCTCCAGGAGGAGAAGAAAGATAATAGCTGCAAAGCTGCGGATCCACAAAACTATGGGTTCCAAAATCTCATCTCTGAGCCATGACAGTCAGATTGAACAAGGTTTTCTTTCATATGCAGATGACGGTTGCAGTGCAGCAACCTGGGATACAACCAAACAATATCAGCAAGCAATGAGAAGAGATATTGATTGGGAAGATTGTATTATTGAACTTCTCCTCCTGCATCAGGTATATGCAATCTGATTCACCTCTATTTATATATGTGAAGATTTTATTTTTATTGATTGCAAGAAGTAACTTGGACAAATGATAAAAACTGCCAAAGAAGGAAAGTGTCGAAGCTATTAACATGTTTTATTGTGATGTTTAATGATCATACTCATCTGCTTCTGTTCTTTCAGTATGTAATGAGTAGGTATCCAAGGTTCTTTAATTTGTACTACTTGCTTTTTCCTGAAAATGTAAAATATTGACAGGTAAAAAAAAACTAGGAAGTTCATGATCCAAATACGGTTTTTACTGTGTGAACTTTTTTATTTTTCTTGTTTAGTTTGACGAGGATGCAAACATGTAAACACCACCTCCTAGTTGTTGTACTTATGTTTTTCACTTGATTAATTAAAACTTAATGCTTGCCCACAGGGTTTTTTTCCTGAAAATGTAAAATATTGACAGGTAAAAAAAACTAAGTTCATGATCCAAATACGGTTTTTACTGTGTGAACTTTTGATTTTCCTTGTTTAATTCGATGAGGATGCAAACATGTAAACAACACCTAGTTGTTGTACTAATGTTTTTCACTTGATTAATTAAAACTTAGATTGCCCACAGGCCACAAGGGCTCCACATTCAAGTTGAAGGGCATCATGAGTTCGATACTCAGGGTGTGTCCCTTGCCGTAAGTCCTGGACATCATGAAGTTACAGGTTCTCTTTGGTGAGGGAAGAGGCAGCCTTTGGGTTTTACACCATTGGGCATGGCAACCGTAGTTAGCCAGGACTTTCCAGCTGCATGGCACATCTCCTGACCCAACGCTGTTTCCCCCATATGAAAAATAATAATAACAAGAATTAATGCTTGGTCGAGTCTTTCCTAGAGAGAGAGAGAGAGAGAGAGAGAAATCTGGTGTGTTGAGTGCATAATTACCTATGTCGTTCAAGATATTTTCTCGTAGATATTTTTAGAAAGTAATCTTTCTGGAAAAAAGCTTGGAATCTTTAAATTTTGAAAAATATAAATAGTAATAAGATAAGAAAATAATAGGTTTTTTATTATTTTTCTTGCAAAAATATAAAGAAACAAGTTTTAAAAATTTTTAATAATACAAAATCAACCAAAAATAGGAAAACTGAACTTAAAATAAAAATAATAATTTTTAAAAAATATCGTGATATTTTTATTTTGGAAATATTTTGCTGATATTATTGGTCTCGCTGAAATTGGTGAGAATATCATGATATTTTCAAAATATCAGTGATGTCGGTGACAGTGGTTGAGTGAATATATGTATCTGCAAAACATCTCACCGTAATTCTTATATTCAGCAATATTATTCTTCAGACGACTAGGAATACCTGATGGTACATGTGTGTAAACACGACGCATTTTCCTAAATATAATTGATCTATTCTGTGTTAGCAAGCCATAGATTTGTAGCACAAGTTTTGTGTATGTTCTCAGCCAGCTTGTTGCATGTGAAGTGATTAACAATGTTTCTTTAACTTGGTTTTTGCCGACTTTAGGTAAGCGAGGAGGAAATAGAGAAGGGACATCATCGTTCTCTGCGTGATCTGCACGTCTTTAATTGTGGTCATAAGATCTCAAACGAGGAGCTTGGGAGTTACTTGCGCCCTAAAGAAGAAGTGAGGCGCTATTCCATGCCTTGAGAACCACAGAGTTCCAAAACCGGTTTCGTCTTTCATTTGCTTTGTGTCCCTTTCTAAATGCAACTTATATATTCTGTTTTTTGCATTAGGTTGCATTATTGTCGTTGCTAAGAGACTGGGAGTGAAATCCAAACTTGATGGGGGCAAGACCGAAGCAGGTGATATGTCCCCCCCCCCCCCCCCCCCCCCGAAGAGGGCAGTTTGCTACATCTCATGTTCGGGGGTCCCAAAGAGCACCACGTATGTAAGCATGTGTGGCTCGTATCCCCATGTTTGTCAGCATTACTTAGCGTTGAAGTTTGATGCGATTGCAAAGACTTAAGTACCCTTTTCTCCATTGGTGCAAAAAAAAACGACGATTCTAGAAAAGGAGTGGTTGTAAAGACTTAAGTACCCCGAAGATGGTTATTTAAGACCCAGTCTCTGCACTGCAAGATTATCTGAGAAAGGAATCCCCCCTAGAGAAGGCCATGAACATCAACCCTCTCACTTTCTCTCCCTTCTCTTTTTGCTTCTGTGCACATCCAGCAGACGATCCTACATTGCTCCATCAAGCACCGACTGACTTGCACATTGACTCCAGCATCGTTCAACTTGATGAGTTGTGTAGCCTGATTCAGAGTTTTTGCCCTTACAGGAGGAGGGTTTGGGGGTTCCCCCCGGCGTGGGTAGCATCATTCAACTTGATGACTTATGGAGCCTGATTTAGAGTTTTTGCCCTTACAGGAGGGGGGTCCGGGGGCTCCCCCTAGCGTGGGTTCCGCTGTGCGGTCAGCGAGCGAGGGTCCAGGGGGCGCGCCCCCCGGAGCAAATTTTTTGGGGGACTTATATAATTTTTTTTTTTCTTTCCCTCTTATAACTATTAAAAAAGAGCAATAAAGTATTTTGTTTAATCGTGGTGCTCATGTTTCTTTCAGTTGTTTCTTGCTCGAGGTTTTCGTAACACTCTTACCCACGAATATTAGAATATTTTCAGATATAAACTAATTGAAATATTAATTTCAGAAACAGGAAATTGGATTTTAACAGACAGGTTTCAGTAAATTGGGTGTTATAGAAGCTAAACTGACTCAAATTCTCCCAAATTCGTGGGAGAAGTTACTTAATTCAATCAAGAAACTAATCCAATTTACAGAAATGGAAAATCAATCTTGGTTTGAAGATGGTGACTTCAGGAAGTTACCGTTTCATTTTAGGAAATGAACCTGTTACAGAACCTGAAATTTTGTAACCAGTTCCGATTTTTAACAGATTTAAAATATCAAATGAGTATATAAAGTTATAAAAATTTCTAGATATAAACTAGACAAATAAAAAAAGAAAACTCTTTTTATAGATTTGAAAAATAATTGCCCGTTGGGGAGATATGACTCTTGCAAAATGAACTAAAAACTTGAGTAACTCAAATGATATAGAGTGTCACAGGTTCTTGGTTTTTGACCAAAAACAGGTATAAAATGACCGTAAAAATTGCTGAAAATTAGCAAAAATAAACTAGACTCAATAACAAAGATGTCACTTTTTACGGATCGGAAATTCGATCTCCGGTTATGAAGATACGCCCCCGACAAGTTGGTCTTGATTCAAATAGAAATTTATACATGATGGCTTACTGAATAACACTACAAATCGCTATAGTGATTTGCGGAAGACACTACAAATCACTATAGTGACTCGTTGAAGACTCAGCAACACTATAAATTGTTGTAGAGACTCGTTGGAGACCCGAAACACTATAAATCACCATAGGGACTCGTTGGAGACTTGATAATACTATAAATCATTGTAGGGACTCGTTGGAGACCCAGCAACACTATAAATCATTGTAGGGACTCATTTGAGAGTCGACAACACTATAAATCATTGTAGGGACTTGTTGAAGACCCGACAACAGAATAAATTAACTTTTTTGGGGGCCTTTTATAAATTTTTTCTTTTCTTTCTCTCTTGTAACTATCGAAAAAGAGCAATAAAGTGTTTTGTTTAATCGTGGTGCTCATGTTTCCTTCAGTTGTTTCTTGCTCGAGGTTTTTATAACACCCTTTTCCATGAATATTAGAATATTTTCAGATATAAACTAATTGGAATATTAATTTCAGAAACAGGAAATTGGATTTTAAGAGACAGGTTTCAGTAAATTGAGTGTTACATAGGCTAAACTGACTCAAATTCTCCCAAATTCGTGGGAGAAGTTGCTTAACTCAATCAGGAAACTAATACAATTTACAGAAATGAAAAATCATTCCTGGTTTAAAGATGGTGACTTCGAAAAGTTATCGTTCTATTTCAAGAAATGAACCTGTTACAGAACCTGAAATTCTGTAACCAGTTTCAGTTTTTAACAGATTTGAAATATCAAATGAGTATATAAAGTTATAAAAATTTCCAGATATAAACTAGACAAATAAAGAAAGAAAACCCTTTTTACAGATTTGAAGAATGATCTCCCGTTGGGGAGATATGACTCTTGCAAAATGAACTAAAAACCTGAGTAACTCAAATGATATAAAGTGTCACAGGGTCTTAGTTTTCGACCAAAAATAGGTATGAAATGATCATAAAAATTGCTGAAAATTTGCAGAAATAAACTAGACTCAATAACGAAGATGCCATTTTTTATGAATCGGAAATCCGATCTTCGGTTAGAGATATACGTTCCCGACAAGTTGGTCTTAATTCAAATAGCAATTTATGCGTGACGACTTACTGAATAACACTACAAATCGCTATAGTGATTTGCGGAAGATACTACAAATCGCTATAGTGACTCGTTGGAAACCCGACAACACTATAAATCGTTGTAGGGACTCGTTGGAGACCCGACAATACTATAAATCGTTGTAGGGACTCATTGGAGAATTGACAACACTATAAATCACTGTAGGGACTCGTTGGAGACCCGACAATACTATAAATTGTTGTAGAGACTCGTTGCAAACCCGACAACACTATAAATCGCTGTAGGGACTCGTTGGAAACCCGAAAACACTATAAATTAATTTTCTTGGGGCCTTGTATAAATTTTTTCTTTTCTTTCCCTCTTGTAACTATCGAAAAAGAGCAATAAAGTATTTTGTTTAATCGTGGTGCTCATGTTTCCTTCGGTTGTTTCTTGCTCGAGGTTTTTGTAACACCCTTTCTCACGAATATTAGAATATTTCCAGATATAAACTAATTGAAATATTAATTTCAGAAATAGAAAATTGGATTTTAACAGACAGGTTTCAGTAAATTGGGTGTTACAGAGGCTAAACTGACTCAAGATCTCTCAAATTCGTGGGTGAAGTTGCTTAATTCAATCAGGGAACTAATCCAATTTACAAAAACAGAAAATCAATCCTGGTTTGAAGATGGTGACTTCGGTAAGTTACCATTCCATTTCAAGAAATGAACCTGTTACAGAACTTGAAATTTTGTAACCAGTTTCGGTTTTTAACAGATTTGAAATATCAAATGAGTATATAAAGTTATAAAAAAATTTAAATATAAACTAGACAAATAAAGAAAGAAAACTTTTTTTACAGATTTGGAAAATGATCTCCCGTTGGGGAGATATGACTCTTACAAAATGAGTTAAAAACCTAAATAATTCAAATGATATAGAGTGTGACAGTGTCTTGGTTTTGACCAAAAACATGTATGAAATGATCATAAAAATTGCTGAAAATTGGTAGAAATGAACAAAACTCAATAACGAAGACGTCGCTTTTTACGGATCGGAAATCTGATCTTCGGTTAAAAAGATACGCCCCCGACAAGTTGGTCTTGATTCAAATAGCGATTTACGCATGACGGCTTACTGAATAACACTACAAATCGCTATAGTGATTTGCGGAAGACACTACAAATCGCTATAGTGACTCGTTGAAGACTCGACGACACTATAAATTGTTGTAAGGACTCGTTGGATACCCGACAATACTATAAATCGCTATAGGGACACGTTGGAGACCCGACAATACTATAAATCTTTGTAGGGACTCATTGGAGACCCAGAAATACTATAAATCATTGTAGAGACCCGACAACACTATGAATCACTATAGAGACTCGTTGGAGACCCAACAACACTATAAATTAATTTTTTTGTGGCCTTGTATAAATTTTTTATTTTCTTTCTCTCCTGTAACTATCGAAAAAGAGCAATAAAGTGTTTTGTTTAATCGTGGTGCTTATGTTTCCTTTAATTATTTCTTGCTCAAGGTTTTCGTAACACCCTTTCCTACGATTTTTTTTTCTTTGCGATTTTCGTAAATTGCTACTCAATTTGCCATATTTTTCGCTACACAATTTTCATAAATCGCCACTCGATTTAGCGATTTGCCATTTTTTCGCTACGTGATATTCGTAAATCGCTACTCGATATAGAATGTTGCACTTCTTCAACAAATCGTCATTTGATTAGCAACATTCTTCAGCAAAATTGTTATTTCGAGTTGTCAAGTCTCCAACGAGTCCCTATAGCGATTTATAGTGTTGTCGAGTCTCCAACAAGTCACTATAGCGATTTATAGTGTTGTCGGGTCTCCAACGAGTCTCTATAGTGATTTACAGTGTTGTCGGGTCTCCAACGAGTCTCTGTAGCGATTTATAGTATTGTCGGGTCTCTAACGAGTCTCTGTAGCGATTTATAGTGTTGTTGAGTCTCCAACGAGTCACTATAGCGATTTACAGTGTTGTCGAATCTCCAGTGAGTCTCTGTAGCGATTTATAGTGTTGTCAGGTCTCTAACGAGTCACTATAGTGATTTATAGTGTTGTCGGGTCTCCAACGAGTCACTATAGCGATTTGTAGTGTCTTCCGCAAATCACTATAGCGATTTGTAGTGTTATTCACTAAACTGTTAGGCGTAAATCGTTATTTAAATCAAGACCAACTTGTCGAGGGTGTATCTCTCTAACCAAAGATCGAATTTTTAATTCGTAAAAAGTGGTGTCTTCGTTATTGAGTCTAGTTTATTTCTACTAATTTTCAGCAATTTTTATGGTCATTTTATACTTGTTTTTTTTGTCGAAAACCAAGACCCTGTCATACTCTATATTATTTGAGTTACTCAGGTTTTTAGTTCATTTTGCAAGAGTCATATCTCCTCAATGGGAGACCATTTTCAAAATCTGTGAAACGGGTTTTCTTTCTTTATTTGTATAGTTTATATCTAGAAGTTTTTATAACTTTATATACTCATTTGATATTTCAAATTTGTTAAAAACCGGAACTAGTTACAGAATTTCAGGTTCTGTAACAGGTTCATTTCCTGAAATAGAACGGTAACTTCCCGAAGTCACCATTTTCAAACCAGGATTGATTTTTCGTTCTGAAATTGCTCCAGTTTATACAAGTTTTATCACCAACCATTCTGTCATGATGGGAAAGTTGGAGGTTGTACTCCGTTGTAGGTTTACTGGAGGAAGATTTCGTTGTAGGTGTCCCTCAAAGGCGGAGGAGGAGCCGCCGCAGTCGGTTGCCCGCTGGACGATAGTAGCATTCCGGCTACTGCTAGTAGAAAGAGGATGACAATCACCATTGGATTGCTGACTCTTTGCCTCCCTTGATTTCTTCTCTAGAGAGAGAGAGAGGGTTTTACAGTGTTTTACGGAGAAGGAAGAAGAAGAAGATGGCGATGAAAAGTTCAAACAGACATTTTTTATGGCTCAGGTTCGTTTCGCCGAATCACCATCGGATCGCCGTCTAAGGTTCGTTTCGCTGTGTAGACTTTGAAGAGTCAACATCATCCTCGACTTTCTGGATAGAGGACATGTTTGTCCTTTTTTTGAACCGTTTGTTTTCCTTTTTTTGAATAAAGGATATTTTTGTTATTTTCTCAAACCGGCATTTTATGGCAAGAAAGGGTACTTAAGTCTTTGCAACCGCACCAGACTCCGATGCTAAGTGATGTCAACATACACGGGAATACGAGCCCCACGTGCTTACATTTGTGGCGCTCATTCGGACCCCCGAACACAGACATGGGATTTAGTGAATCATCGGAGGAGAACATACACCACCCTCCTGGGCAAGACTGCAACAATTTTCAACAACGTTGGTTGAGACTGAGCGCATGAGGTATAGATTTGTGGTGACTTCTTTTTGGGAAGGAACAATGTTGTTAGTATCGTTTGGCCAACGATTCAGGTGAATCGGCCGGATACCGATACTCAAGTGAATCGTTCTGAATTGTCCAAAAAATAATTAAAAAATATTATATGTCAATCAGAACGTGACACATGTTAAAACCATTAAAATAATATTAAAAACTATTTTTAAATATTTTTACATTTATTAAAAAATAGTCGATTCAGGGGTGAAGTGTATTGATTTTCTGCTGATACGATACATGTCTCGACCGATATACACCAATACTGACAACATTGGGAAGGAAAAGTAAGTTTCAGGAGTGAGCTCAAACTGTCAGTGGGATTGTAATTTAGATTGCATTGTTCGATTGTACAGAGATTTTAGTGCTACAGATAAGAAATGCATGTGCATAAAGTTTTTTATTTTTATTTTTCTTTTTTTTTGTAATAAAGATGTTGCTATAGCTTTTATATATCTTAATGGAATAAAAGGTGCTTCCTTCACCATTTTTTATCACAAATCCCTTGCAAAGAAAAATATTATTTTATAGATAAAAGAAAATATCATTTTCTGACCTGTAGCTTCATCTTGGTGAGCAAGTCAATGGCCAGGATCGACGATGGGATACGGACTGGTTTTTAGTGGCTCAGTTTTTTAAAGTCGTATGTTTACTGCGTATAAATTGTAAGAAAGACAGCTGATATTTGGTCATTAGATAGACTTATTTACAAATAAATGCATACCCCAGACCTATTTAAGAATTTTATTAAGGAAATGAGCCCCCATGCAGGGAGGGACAAAGGGGCTCTTGAAAGAGTTCCTACTAATCTATGCAGGTATTAATTCCCCAACCAACAATGTTGTTGCTTCATTATATTATGAACTCACATGAATGATCTAAACATCAGTGTGCTTGATAAGATATCCTATTAGTGAGACATCCAACCGAGCTGGAATCTGATTGGTCAGATTGGGTAAAGAAAATAGAATTCAGTGTGCAGATGTTCATCTGAATTTGAACCAAAATTAACCTGAATCCGATGGATAATCTGACCCGATTACTCATAGAATGCACCTGATGTGATTAACCAGATCTGGGTTTGATTGGAATTGTCTTATCTCATCCAATTTTGAATCTGAATCCAAATCTGATCTGGCTAAATCTTATTAGGTCAGATTCAGTAATGTCTAGATCTGAATTGGATCTGACCCATTTGCATCCCTATCCTCATATAAGTATTCTTTTGTAAGAAGTAGACCAAGTGATATAATTGCTACTCAACATGTATGTTTCCAAACATTAATAGCCGACTAGTGGTAGGCGACTGAGACTGATATTGTTCCAATATCCTGGATATCTTGCCCCCTTGTCTGACACCCATTTTGGATGCCACCAATGTCAAAATCATCATAACTCAGTTTCTTGGTTCAAGCATGCTTGTTATGGAGCTCTACCATTAGTGCAGACTCCCTATTGGGCAAAGGGGTGGCCAGCAGAGGGGATCGTATAAAATAGTGGGTGACATTAGTGATGTCACCCACCAACCGCAACCGCAACCACTAACCCCCAACCCCTGGTTCCGCTTGTCCTGAGGTGCAGAAAACAATAATTCAGTAGTAAATAAAAAGGATCACAATTACAAGTCTTAAATGAAATGAGCAGACTGAATTGAAGCCGCCGCATATGTATCCAATAGATGAGATAACACGGTTTACAATCTCTCCTGATCCCACAACTTGATCAAGGGTTTCTCCTTAATAAACATA
This sequence comes from Nuphar pumila, assembly GCF_984573655.1. Lineage (NCBI taxonomy): Eukaryota > Viridiplantae > Streptophyta > Magnoliopsida > Nymphaeales > Nymphaeaceae > Nuphar > Nuphar pumila. The sequence continues at coordinate 94,906,223 of NC_143260.1, read as the reverse complement.
AAAAAAATGAGTGATGTAAAAGGCACTATAGCTTATGGAATAATAGTAGCCCCATCTCATTCAGTGTGAAGCCAAATGATTGAAGGTCTAAGTAAACATAGTACTTGTTGCACTTCCCAGGATGAGCTAAATTGCTTGCTCTCTGCCCAAAAATACCAATTGATTTGAAACATTGCATGCTTGGGAATGAGGCTACAAACCCAACAGATCCTGGTAGGATCTCTAAGAGTCTACGATTATGAAAATGCATTGAATTAGGCCGTGGCCGATGTCTTAAGATTGAGTCCACTTGGGCCAAGGTGAAGCTAATGGTTAGGCAAACTTAGACTTTATAATGGTTGTGCCGGCATAATCCTTTGAAGCATGCTAAATCAAACGACAAACATAGATTCATAGACCATGCAGTAGTGTTACAGGCAGAGAAGAACCAACGACTGAAAAAATGGAAATTGCACTATATTTTGTATTAGAGCATAAAGAAGAAACCCTTGACATTATTACATTGAGAAGCAAAGACTTCATACACATAAGGCATTTGAGCCCAAAAAAACTAAAACTGAAGCATTTCAGCACCAAACATCTGAGAACATTGTTTTAAGCAATTAATTCAGAAGAATGCGAGCGACAAAACAAGAGCACTTTGTACTCAGTCATCAGTAAAAGAAAGACAACCCCATTGTTGTTGCTTATGTTACATAGCTAGAGAAAAGAAAGATTTTATTTAAGAGCTGCTCTACATCAGTTGTGAAGTTATCAGTCTTTCAATGCTTATGGATGAGCTAGAAAGTAAATATTACACTACGTGCATGGACAGTTAATGGTACAGACTTTTCTTTTCTTTTCTTTTCCAGAATAAGATGCTACACGAACTTCTAATAAATGCTTAACCATTAATTTTTACATGTCAAAAGAAGCAGCCTTCTCCATGTAATAATCAAATATCCACCCTTTAATTATCTGGAGTTCAGATTCCCTCTGGTCTATTAACCATTTTGGATCCCAATCAGTGGCAGCCCGAAGATCCAAGTGATGAGCGCCTGAAAATACCAAAGTTGAGTACATCTATCACATAGCCCTACACACACACACACACACTTTAGCTGTATGTTGGAAATGCATGATGTGCTTCAATGTAATTTACTATGAATGCATTAAACCATGGGATCAGTTTTAAATGTGTCAGGGTATAAGTTCGTGGTTGCAGATGTTAACAGCTATATATATAGGGACCATATTTCCTACAGTCGTCTATAGGTACAAATGCGCACTTTTTTTTTCACTTTTTTGGTTGTTTTCATGAAACTAACTATACAGATGTGATCGACATGTTTCTCTTACTGAGAATCGGCTCTTAGACCGTTCAATTATGGCATGTAGGCAGGTTTTTGAGGCTTCAAAAATTAACGACCTCCAATGTGTCATACTTTGTCGGATGATAAAATCATGTTTTTTCATAAAAAAAAAAACAATCCAAAAGCCGATCCCCACTATTTTGGACATGTTGAATCCATCTATGAGGTCCGATAGGATCAAAACATCTTGCAGCATAGTGATCCAAAGGCATTTGTACCCACAAACTTTTGTAATAAAACATTACCCATATATATATATATATATAGGGTTAATATTTTGTACTAACCAAGGTATAGAACTATTTAGTACCTTTTTTCATACTTTTTAGATTTTTTTTTGCAGGTTGGACCCTATGGTTGTGATCTACAAGGTTTGTTTAGTGGGAAATGAGTTTTGAATCATGTCATTGTGATGTGTTAGTAGGTTTTTCATGTAATATCGTGTATTTTATACTTAGTAGAATTTAGAGACTTTTGAAAATTTGTTTAAGTGTAGAAAAAAAATCGATAAACTTTTGATATTAGGAATGCGATATTTGACTGGGCTTGACCCAGGTCTCATCAACAAGACCTAAACGAGCCAATTAAAAAGTGATAAAAAGTTTTATTTTAAACCTTTAAATTCAAATGAAATTCGAGCAAAATTCGAATTATATACCGTTAGATGCGCCTCAAAATTCTGAGCTCAACGGTGTTTTACTTTTTCGAATTTGGGATACGGTTGGCCCGAAAATCATAATTTTACAAAAAACGGCTGGCCTCGACGGGCTAGGTCCGAATTTGGATCGGACTGGATCCAATCCATATGGTCCAAATTAATATGGATTTGGACTCAGTCCAAGACCCACATTAAGTAGAATCCGATCCAGCTTCAAATCCAAATGGATTTTGGATATGGATTTAGATCTTGGATTTGGATCCAAATCCAAAACACAGATCCAGTGAAATTAAAGTTTTAAAATCAGAATAAAGGTTTAAATTGAAGATATTTAATGTTCAAAAGACTCCCAAAGGAATAAGGTACCTTCTGAAATTTTTTGGATAATTATTAATTAATTATTTTATTATAAAAATTAAGAAATTCCGAAAATTTATTAGATAAAGGTAGCTAGGGTTTCTAGAGGAATCCATAGCTACTATGAAATAAAAAGAAAGTAAGTAATGTAGATAAAAAGGTAAGAAAATCAAAAGAGGTAAGTAAAAAGGAAAGGGTTTAGAAAAGTCGACAAAAATAGTGTAAAAAAATTTGGAAAGAGGGGTGGAGAAGGAAGTCTTCTCTCCAGCCCCTTTTTAGAAGAAACCAGAAAAGGGGGGGAACGTCACCCCCTATAGGGCCTATATAAACAAAAAAAACAAAGAAAGAGAAAGAAAGAAAGAAAGGGAGAGAGAAAGAAAGAAAGAGGGAAAGAGATAAAGGAGAGGAAGGAAGAAAAAAAAAAGAGGAAATCTACTTTCTTCTCCGATCATCCAACTCTTTTTCCGGTCCTTTTTGAACTTCAAAGCAAGGTACAGGTTTTCTCTTTTGATTCGGATGAGAAAAAGAGTATAAATCTGATTTAGGTGATGTTTTTGAAGGAATCTGAAAAATCAGATTTTTGTTTCCTATGGTTGGATTATGAAAAAAAAATCGAAGGATTTATAATTGTTTATGTGTTTTTCATATTTAAAACTAATTTCATGGTTTGAGCATGCTTTATATTCGATCGATGCACTCGTAAATATGTTTTTCCAAGCACATGTGCACAAATATATATATATATATATATATATATATATATATATATATATATATATATATATATATATATATATATATTGTTGCATGTGTCGGCTGGGCTGATCATTAGTACTTTAGAAAAAAAATATATATTTATAGGGGTTGATTGGTTGCAACTCAGCCCAGATGAAACAGTCGGCTAGGCAGAGCTGCATACTGCTCAGTCCCAACCGACTGGTTCGGCTAGGCCGAGCCCCCATCAAACTAAAAAAAGAAAAAAAATGTATGGATATGAGCCAAGTCCCTCTCGGAGAATTAATGTAAAACTGGTGGGTCTATGCATGTTTGGTGGAAGCTGTTAGTGCACATTACTAGGTGTTGGGGTGTTGCAAGATTAAAATCCAGTGGTTTGTTGTGTAACTGGCAGCATGACTGTCAATAAAACAATAAAGAATAGCATCTAGGCAGGTTCATGACTTGTTCAGCCCAGCCGAACTACACGTCGGCAGGGCAGATGCATATTCTGTCGAGCCCAGCCAGCCTGCTGCTCGATTGGGCAAATTCATGAAAGAGAATATAATATATACATGTGTACGTAAATCTGTACCGAAGCGGAGCAGATGGGCAGTCTGTCAGGCCTAGCTGAACTCGGCTCAGCTAAGCAGAGAAAGAAAGAAAAAAATTTGTTGTAAAAAAATGATATTTTTGGGATAGGAAGATCTTGTCTAGTCCTAGCTAACACAGTCAGCTGGGACAGAACAGTATGATGTCCAGTCGGCAGGTGTTGCTCCATATTTAGTATTTATGCATTGCAAAAATCAATTTGATATTATGTGAATTAAATTGCATGGTTTCATGTTGTAACGGGCTGAGGTCCCATGATGAGTTTCGCATGTTGAATTACAAATCAGATGTTGTGTTTTGTATGTTGATTTGCTAAACAAGTATAGTGAAATAAATAATTTTTTTGATAAAAAGAGAAAATAGTGTAATTAATGTTTTTCTTGGATATCCCTTCTTTAGTGTGGGAATCTTAGACTGCGGTTTTGGGGAACCGTGAGGATACTAAAACTTAGTGAACGTTTGTACCCCTGAACCCAACTAGGTGATTCACCTCCTGGCCGTGGTTTTAAAGAAATTTTGTCACTTTGCTTCGGGGTAATGTGTAGACACTAACTGTTGTTATTGGTATACCAAGAAAGTGACATTAGTGGATGTTGATTTTCCTAATGTCCCGACATTAGATGTAGATTTTTAATGTTGATGAATGGTATTGATTCCTGGTATCGATCGAGGGCCAAGTGTGAGACCTAGTAATAAAATATGAATTGTGTGTTAAGCTACAACTGAGAACTTAACTTGAACTCGGAAATTTGTTATACTTGTTTTGTAATATTTACGGGTTTTAATAAAAGTAGAATTAAAATTGTATCATTTAATAGGGACATGCATACAAAAGAAAATTTCTGATAATATCTTAATAAGTTATTCATGTATGTAAATTGATTTCATGCATATTTGTTGCTTTGCATTAGATCATGCATCTTTATGTGATATATGGTGTTACATGATTATTGCTCATAAATGCATGAATGATTGTTCAAATTACATGCTAGTGTTATATTTTCTCTAAAATATTCTTGAATCTAATTTATAATCTTTTTAGTTATTTGATTCATTAGAAGAATTTGTACGCAAGATCTATGATTCTAACACCTTATATTTTATGTTTTTCACAGCCGCTGATGAGTGATGAGACAGGCTGCTACTGCGAGCTACGGGGACCACAGGACTACTGGACATTCTACTTGAGACAGAGTGGTACATATTTTTGTTCTATTTGTCTTTCATTTGCTTATTGTCATTAAACCTTATTGATTGATAAATAAATTTATTTTGGGTTAGAAAATGGTGGTATAAGCTACCTTGCAGTTGTAGTTGTATTATGACGGTAAGACTCCAAGGTCTCTGGGTTTGTTTCTGCAAATGTTTAAAAAAATCACTTTTTCACGGGTATGAGTTGGAGTCATTACAGCTTTGATATCAAAGCACACCACAAAATCTTACATTTTCACCATTTTTGTGTACCAAAATTTCCTTTTGGTAAGTTGAGCCTTATCCAAAATGTCAGCAAGTCACATCTCATGCTCAGACACTTTTTTTTTAGGAATGTGTTTAAATTTCTTATGATGAAATATAAAAATAACTTAACTTGAATTCCTTTTTGGTGTACATTAGGAATTTTGATATGATTATATTGTTACAATTGAGATAAGATCAATCCTAAGAGCTAGGTCGAGGAGACAAAAAGAGCATTCCATGTCTTGCCTATGCCCGAGGACAGAAAGACGGACTTTGGCACGTATCAGCTGAAGGGCAATGCCAAAAAGTGGTAGGATACCCTGCAACGGGTGAAATATGATGGAGTGGATGTTATCCCCTGAGAGGTTTTCAGGAAGGAGTTCCTAGAAGCGTACTTCCCACCTATGCACAGGAACGTATGCAATAGCAGTTCCTCGAGTTGGCTCAGAGAACCATGAGTTTGGTGGACTGCATCACCAAATTTAGGAGTTGAGAGCGCTACTGCCCGAACCTCTTTGCTCATGAAAAGGCGAGGGAAACCAAGTATGTTCACGGACTAAAGGACGAACTCTGAGTTCGCGTGATGATGAGTCGCCCCACTACCCTCAGTGATGCTATCGAGTCTATATCTGTCCTCAATGAGGAGTGGGAGAGGTTCCAAGGTGGATCGCAAAAGAATGGTGGCAATGGAGGCAACACTAGTGGCGGAACAAGGAAGAACCCACCTACAGGCGGCAAGGCACAAGTGGGTAAAAGGCAGAGGACTCATCAGGGACGTCAGCAGGGTCGACCCTAGCAGAGACAGCAGCAAGGGGAGACTCCATTTGTGGTCAGTAATGCAACAAGAGCTATCCTTAAGGCTCTTGTCCAATGTTCAAGGGACTCTGTTATCAGTGCCAGCAGTCTGGCCATATCGCTACCTATTGTCTGAACAAGTCGACGACTTAAGGAGGACAGCAACAGCAGCAGGTATAATGGAAGACTAATGGGAGGGTATACATTGCCACACAGGGCGATCAGGTTGACCTGATCGAAGGTATTTTCTTAGTTGTTGATCATTATGCTCATGTGATGTTTGATTCGGGTGTTACCCCAGCTTTATATCTGCATCGTTTGTGAGCTTGCTTGATATTGTGTCATCTAGCCTCGAGAAGACGCTTGAAGTGATGCCCCCGATGGGCACATCTTCTTGTGAGAAATACTTTTCTGCAATTCGTGTGGTTATCGAGGGGCATAAGTTGTTTGCCGACCTGGTCATCCTAGATATGAATTTTTATGATGTCATTCTAGGTATGGACAGGTTGTTCAGACACAATGCTACCCTCCAGTGTCAAGGAAAGAAAGTTTGGTTAGAGCACCCTGATTTCTCAGCATTAAAGATTTCTAAGTACCACAAGCAGAGTTGCATGGTGTTCTTGGCCAGTGTATTCACGAAAGATAGTCAGGCGATACCCTTGAAACAGTTGAACGTAGTTCGAGAGTTTCCAGATATCTTTCTCGATGACTTGCCGAGTTTGCCACCTCACAGAGAGATCGAGTTCTCGATCGAGTTAGTGCCTGGCATGGCACCAGTAGAGCTAGTGGAGCTCAAGAAGCAGCTGCAGGAGCTTCTTGACAAAAGCTTTATCAGATCGAATGTGTCCCCTTGGAGTGCATTGATTCTCTTTGTCAAGAAGAAGGATGGGTCCATGCGGCTCTGTATTGACTACCGCATGTTGAACCAGGTAACGGTGAAGAATAAGTATCCTTTGCCTAAGATCAATGATTTATTTGACCACTTGAGAAAGGCAAAGGTGTTCTCAAATATAGACCTTCGATCCGGGTACCATCAGCTGCAGATCAGGGTGAAAGATATTCCGAAGACCGGATTCAGGTTCAGATACTGGCATTATGAGTTCCTGGTGATATCCTTTGTACTCACTAATGCCCCTACAACATTTATGGAGCTCATTAATCGGGTCTTCAATTTGTGGCCGGACTCTTTTGTCATCATGTTCATCGATGACATTTTTATCTACTCGGAAAGCGTGAAGGACCACTGAGAGCATTTGCGGATCATATTGCAGACATTGAGAGAACATCAGCTTTATGCTAAGTTCTCGAAGTGCGAGTTTTGGCTCGACAGAGTGATATTTTTCGGTCACGTGATCTCTGCAAAGGGTGTTGAGGTTGATTCAGCCAAGGTGGAGGCAGTATTGTCATGGGAGCAGCCGAAGTGAGTTACAGAGATCAAGAATTTCTTGGGATTGGCGAGCTACTACCGTCGATTCATCCAGGACTTCTCACGTATCGCTACCCCGATGACTCGATTACTGCAGAAGGGGGTGATGTTTGATTGGTCATCTCGGTGCGAGAAGAGCTTTCAGGAGCTGAAGAGGAGGTTGACGGTTGACCACGGCCCCAGTTTTGACTTTGCCTTCTGAGACAGGTGGATTCTAGTGTACAACGATGCTTCAGAGACCAAATTAGTTGTGTTCTTATACAGCACGGAAAGGTCATCGTGTACGCTTCTCGACAACTCAAGGTATATGAAAAGAATTACCCCACACACGACTTAGAGCTAACAACGATTGTATTCATATTGAAAATCTGGCATCACTACCTATATGGGGAGCAGTTCGAGGTCCTTTCCGATCACAAGAGCCTCAAGTATATATTCACATAATGTGATTTTAATTTGAGGCAACGAAGGTGGTTGGAGTTCTTGAAGGACTACGACTTCTCCATCGCCTACCACCCCGGTAACGCGAATGTAGTGGCAGATGCGCTTAGCAGGAAGGCGTCAGTCACAGTGGCCAGTTTGATAGGGCGCAGCTGGGATCTAATTGAGGAATTTGTTAGATGATAGCTGTTTGCAGACGATTCTGGATGCATCCTTTGTGCTGGGATACAGACGTGGCCTGAGATTATAGACTGTATTGAGGAGCTCCAGTTAGCCAATCCGAACATCGAGAAGTTGTGTGTGAGCGCCCAGAAGCCAGATGCACAGTTTTGCCATGAGGAGGATGGGACCATCATGTTCGGAGACAGATGGTAGGTCCCGAAGGCACTGCGAGAGGAGCTGATGAGCGAGGCTCATAAGTTGAGATACTTTGTTCACCCTCGTTCCACTAAGATGTTTAAGGATCTTCAGCGGACTTAATGTGGAATGGGATGAAGCAAGACATCGCAGAGTTCGTGTCTGGTGTCTCACCTGCCAGCAGGTGCAGATCGAGCACCAGAGGCCTGGGGTACTACTTCAACCACTAGATATCCTAAAGTGAAAGTGAGATGATATTTTGACGGACTTCATCGTAGGGCTTCCGAGGACCCGTCGTCAGCATGATGTCATTTGGGTGATAGTAGACATATTGACGAAGAGTACCCACTTTCTATCGATCAGGATTAGTCAAAGTTTGGACAGCTTAGCACACTTGTACATGGACGAGATAGTCCGACTTCACGAGGTGTCGTGTAAGATCGAGACTCTCATTTTATATATCAATTTTAGCGCTAGTTGCATAAGGCCCTGGGTACCACGTTGAAGTTCAGCACGGCTTTCCACCCACAGACAAACGAACAGACAGAGCATACGATACAAACACTCGAGGATATGCGGAGAGCATGCACTTATGAATGAGCATGAGACTGAGATAGCATGTGAAGCTTGCAGAGTTCTCGTACAACAACAGTTACCATGTAGTATCAGTATGGCCATGTACGAAGCTCTGTATGGCAGACCATGCAGATCCCCAGTATGCTAGGATGAGGTCGAAATGAGAGCACTAGAGTCTCCAGAGGACATCCAACACTACTCAGACCAGGTGCGATTAATCCGGCAAAGGTTGGTCACAGCACAGATCAGGTAGAAGAGCTATGCCGATCAACGGCATAGGGAGCTCAGCTTTGATGTGGGCGATCATTTGTCTGTACGGATCTTACCTATGAAGAGTGTCTTCTGGTTCGAGAAGGTGAAGTTAAGTCCTCGGTATGTCGGACCCTTCGAGATTCTTGAGCATGTTGGTAAGACCACGTACTGTGTGGCACTTCCTCAGTTTCCGTAGATTCACGTCTTTTACGTCTCGATGTTAAGGAAGTATGTGCCTGACCCCTCACATGTGATTCACTATGAGGCGATCGAGGTACAACCTGACTTGACGACAGATGAGAGGTCGGTGGAGATTATGGATCACCAGGAGAGGACACTACGCAGTAGGACAATCCCGTTCGTGAAAGTGTGTCGGCAACATCACGGACTAGAACGAATGCACCTGGGAGCCCGATGCGGATATGTGTGAGCACTACCCACACCTATTCGGTATGTTCTAATTTTGTGGACGAAATTCTTTTAAGGGGGTAGGGATGTAATATCGTGTATTTTATACTTAATCGAATTTAGAGACTTCTGAAAATTTGTCTAAGTGTAGAAGCAAAATTGATAAACCATCGATATTAGGAATGTGATATTTGAGTCTAGGCTTCGCCCAGGTCTCATCAACAAGACCTAAATGAGCCAATTAAAAGATGATAAAAAGTTTTATGTTTAACCTTTAAAATCAAGCGAAATTTGAGTTAAATTTGAGCGAATTTGAGAGGCGAAATTCGAATTATATACCGTTAGATGCGCCTCAGAATTTTGAGCTCAACAGTGTTTTACTTTACTGAATTCGGGTCGAAGACCCATATTAAGTAGAATCCGATCCAGCTTAAAATCCAAGTGGATTTTGGATATGGAGTTAGATCTTGGATCCAGATCCATATCCAAAACCCATATCCAATGAAATTAAAGTTTTAAAATCAGAATAAATGTTTAAATTGAAGATATTTAATGTTAAAAAGTCTCCTAGAGGGATAAGGTACCTTATGAAAAATTTTGAGTAATTATTAATTAATTATTTTATTATAAAAATTAAGAAATTCAAAAAATTTATTAGATAAGGGTAGCTAGGGTTTCTAGAGGAATCCATAGCTACTATAAAATAAAAAGGAAATAATTAAGGTAGATAAAAAGGTAAGAAAATCAAAAGAGGTAAGTAAAAAAGAAAGGGTTTAGAAAAGTCAATAAAAATAGTGTAAAAAAATTTGGAAAGAAGGGTGGAGAAGGAAGTCCTCTCTCCAATCCCTTTTTAGAAGAAACTAGAAAAGGGGGGGTCACCCCCTATAGAGCCTATATAAACAAAAAAAAAAGAAAGAGAAGGAAAAAGAATGAAAAAAAGGGAGAGAGAAAGAAAGAAGAAAAACATAAAGGAGAGGAAGGAAGAGACAAGGAGGAGGAGATCTACTTTCTTCTCCGATCATTCAACTCTTTTTCCGGTCCTTTTCGAACTTTAAAGCAAGGTACAGGTTTTCTCTTTTGATTCGGATGAGAAAAAGAGCACAAATCTGATTTAAGTACGGGTTTTTAAAGGAATACAAAAAATAGGATTTTGGTTTCCTATGGTTGGATTATGAAAAAAAATCGGAGGATTTATAGTAGTTTATGTGTTTTTCAGATTTAAAACTAATTTCATGGTTTGAGCATGCTTTATATTCGATCGATGCACACGTAAATATGTTTTTTCATGCATATGTGCATAAATCTATATATATATATAAGGTGCTGTTTATCATAGTCGTAGCTGCGGTCTGGGCCAGATTCGACCCAGACCGGGCCTGCGGTGGCATTATTTATTTATATATATATATATATATATATATATATATATATATATATATATATATATATATATATATATATATATATATATATATATATATATATATATATATATATATATATATATATATATATATATATATCAGTCAGCTGGGCAAGTGCATGTAGTGCACAGCCCCAATGGACTGTGTCGTCTGGGCTGGTCATAAGTACTTTAGAAAATATATATGTATATATTTATAGGGGCTGATTGGTTGCAACTCAGCCGAGCTGAAACAGTTAGCTAGACAGAGCTGCCTACTGCTCAGTCCCAGCCGACTGGTTCGGCTGGGCCGAGCCCCCATCAAACTAACAAAAAAAAGAAAAAAAAATGTATGAATATGGGCTGAGTCTCTGTCAGAGAACTAATGTAAAACTGGTGGGGCTCTGCGTGTTTGGTGGAAGTTGTTAGAGAACGTTACTAGGTGTTGAGGTGTTGCAAGATCAAAACCCAGTGGTTTCTTGTGTAACTGGCAGCATGCCTCTCAATAAAACAATAAAGAATAGCATCTGGACAGGTTCATGACTTGTTCAGGCCCAGCCGAACTGCAGCTCAGCTGGGCAGATGCATATTCTGTCGAATCTAACCGGCCTGCTGCTCGGCTGGGCAGATTCATGAAAGAGAATATAATATACACAGGTGTATGTAAATCTGTACCGAAGTGGGGCAGATGGGCAGTCTGTCAGCCCCAGCCGAACTCGGCTCGGCTGAGCAAAGAAAGAAAAAAAAATCTGTTGTACAAAAAAAAATGATATTTTTAGGACAGGACAATGTTGTCCGGTCCCAACTGACACAGTCAGCTGGGACAGAACAGTATGTTGTTCAGTCCCAGCCGACTGGTTTGGCTGGGGTTAGAAAAGAGTTGTGGACTGATTTACAAAGTCCAAGTTCGTGCATGGTAAATAAGTTGATTTACAGTCTAAATATTCAGAATTTGTACTTGCTACATGTTTAGACTTTGACATATTAAATACTAAGATATATGGACGTTGAATGTGCAGATTTACATATGTCTAGATTTATATACATGTGCAGATTTACATGTATATTCAGATTTACATTTTCAAGATCACTGCACCTTGGATGTTCATGATTTTTGTCTAGATTCATATATGATGGATGATCATGATTGGGTTCAGTTTTACATGCTAAAATGCGCACATTTATGGCCAGAATTACATGTGCTAATAGTACAGATTCTATACATGAAAAATGGTAGATTGATACATGTGAAACATGCAGAAGTGTATGTCCGGACATGTTCAAATTTTTGTATATTCATAATGGACTGATATGCATGTTTGCATATGAGTATTAGAACGTACTCATGTGTCTACCAATGCTGTCCCGCGTGCGAGGAGCATGACTTGGACCCGATGGGTGAGTTTTGCACACCGAGCTTGCCGAAATGGCAAAAAAGAATTTTAGGTCATGCATGATTATGACCTTTAATATGTTGTTTACATACATATGCATAAAATGAAAATGTAAAACCTGAAATTTTGGTTTTGTTGTTGCACTTCATGATCACGTGAATGTTCGCATATCGAATATGAGATGAATCATGAAAAGAAAGTTGTATTTTTACAATCATGTGATCATATGCATGTGAAATTTGTTATTCATGTACATTCTTGGTTAGTGTGTATGAATGTGCATTTGAGAGTATATTGAATGACCACCATAAGTGGTATGCTCATGGTATTTTTTCATTAGATGCATCGATGGTCAAAAGTGGACCACAGTAGGTCGTGTGGGCCTCGAGCAGGTGTTGCACCATATTTAGTATTTATGCATCGCAAAAATCAGTTTTATATTATGTGAATTAAATTGCATTGTTTCATGTTGTAATGTGTTGAGGTCCCATGATGAGTTTTGCATGTTGAATTGTGAAGCAGATGTTATTGTGTTTTGTATGTTATTTGCAAAACAAGTATCGTGAAATAAATCATTCTTTTGATAAAAAGAGAAAACAATGTAATTAATGTTTTAACTATATATACCTTCTTCAGAGTGAGAATCCTGAAGTGCGGTTTTGGGAAACCATGATGACACTAAAACTCTGTGTACATTTATACCCCTGAACCCAACTAGGTGGTTTACCTCCCGGCCACAGTTTTAAAGAGATTCCGTCACTTTGCCTGGGAGTGGTGTATAGACACATCTGTTGTTATTGGTATATCAAGAAAGTAGCATTAGTGGATGTTGATTTTCATAATGTCCTGATATTAGATGTTGATTTCTAATGTTCCGATTGATGGTGTTGATTCCTGATATCGGTCGAGGGCCAAAAGTGAGACCCAGTAAGAAAAAATATGAATTGTGTGTTAAGCTACAACTGGAAACCTAACTCGAACTTGAAAATTTGTTGTACCATTTTTTAGTATATGCAAGTTTTAATTAAAGTGAAAGTAAAATTATGTGCATTTAATAGTGACATGCATACAAAAGAAAAACTATGATAATAACTTAATAAGTTGTCCATGCATGTATATTGATTCCATGCATATTTACTGTTTTGCATTAGATTATGCATCTTTACTACTTTCTTTCATGTGATATGTGGTGTTGCATGATTATTGCTCATAAATGCACGAATGATTGTTCAGATTACGTGCTAGTATTATATTTTCTCTAAAATGCTGCTTGAATCTAATTTATGGTATTTTTACTTATTTGATTCATTAGAGGAATTCGTACACAGGATCTATGATTCTGACACCCTACATTTTATGTTTTTCAATCACTAATGAGTGATGAAACAAGCTGCTAATGCGAGTTACGGGGACCACAGGACTACTGGATATTCTACTTGGGACAGAGTGACTCCATCTTTTTGTTCTACTTGTCTTTCATTTGCTTATTGTCATTAAACCTTATTGATTGATAAATAAAGTTATTTTAAGTTGGAAAATAGTGGTATAAGCTCCCTTGTGGTTATAGTTGTGTTATGACTGTAAGACTCCAGGGTCTCTGGGTTTGTTTTCGCAACTATTTTAAAAAAAAATCCACTTTTTCCATGGGTAGTTGGGGTCGTTACATTTCAAGGGCTTCAAAAATAAACAGCCTACAATGTACCTTTATGACTCAAGATATCATATTTTTACATCGAAAAAACATGATCCAAAGTTTGATCTTTAGCAAACAAACAATGTTGAATACATCTATTTGGTTGGATTAAGTTGATACAGCTTGAACCTATGATTTTCAATTCAATAGTTTTGTACCTTCATTAGTATCAAATATAAACCCATACATATATAATATTCGGTGCTATTGAAGGCACATAATACAAATCACCTTTTTATATTTTTTAATTTTTTTTGTACATCGAACCTTATGGATGTGATGTACAAGGTTTGTTTATTAGAAAATGGGTTTTGAACAGGATTTTAAGGGATTCAAAAATCAACGGCCCACAATGCACTAAAATTTCACGACTCCACCACTGATCACTATAACCATCCAAAACCTTAGCTCAATATGAAATCAAGAAAAGGGGATATTCTTTTTCAGTTTCATTAATTGGGTGTTGGTAACCCAGTTCGGCAAGCAGTTGTTTAAACTTTAAACCTACCAGGCAAGTTAAATTACTAATTCAAAAATCATCAATTTATTTGTTCAGTCCAAAATCATTATGCATTAATCAGACATTGCAGTTATTACCATATTTTAATATTAAAATACATGTGTCAAGCCCTCAGTTATTATAAGCTTTTTAGATAGGTGGGAAGTGCGCTCCAACCAAACTTGCTTCAGAAGTGCGATATTCCTTACTTCTGAAACTTGATAAGAATGTTGATGCTTCCACGCTTCTCCGATACTTCTCACATGCTTCATCCATTCTTCCTACATGCTTCTCATATGTCAAACACTTTTTCTCGTGTTTTCTATGTGCTTTCTCTCATGCTTCTCACTCACTTTCCATGTGCTTTCGCTAAATTATTAACCATTATTTTTAGATTTTAACAAAAATTTAACTCACCGAAGACATGGCATTGGATAGAAATGATTGGAGGAGAAGGATTCATGTGGAAGACCCAGAATGATTTTCTTTTTTGGTTCATATCGCCGACCCCAATTGTTTTGGGATGAAGGCGTAGTTGTTGTTGTTGTTGTAACAAAAATTTAACTCTTACATTAAAATATCATGAAATTTAAGAATGTCACTTTTATTTTAGTTTTTATTTGCTTTTCATTCTATTCAAATATTGCTTCCTTTTCAACTCCCATTTCACTTTCAAATCAATTCCTCAATTCTAGCTTCCTCGCTTCCGCTTCCTGTATTGTTTCTTGCATGTGCTTCCTAGTCTAGCAACCTTGGCCAAGCTATGCATTGCCATAAATGCAATAGAAGAAGCAAACAGCCGATAGTTCTACAGCATGTATCATGGGACCATTCACAAAAAACCCAATTTTCTTTCCTTCAAGCAAAAAAATCATTAGGCTTTATTTATCGACTTCTTTTTTTTTTGTGTGTGTGTGTGTGTCTGTGTGTGCAAATTGGCCCCTAAAAACACTTGGCTTAGGCAACAAATTGATCCATTTAGTACGACCAAGTTCAAAATAAGATGGATTTACATGAAAACATTCACTAACCAAAAAAAGTGCATCAGTCAAGTAAAGTGTCTAATGAAGAACCTTTTGCACAAATCCCAAAAAAAACAAGCCAATAACTACTAGACGAGTTAGAGGATACATCGGAAAGTACAGGATAATATAAATGGCAAGCAAAACCTTTTAAACGTACATCAAACTTATGGAATTTGATTAATGAAGCATACCTTCCTCAGTAACAAGTGAAATTATACTATCTGACACATTTTGCAGCACGCTGTCACACATGGAGAGGATCCCAATCAAACATAATTTATAGTTGCATTGTCACAATGGAAAATAAAATTATTTGGTATAACTTCCCAAGAAAACACATTAAACTCACCCCCCACCACTCCAAGGATCTAATAGTCCATTTGTGAAAATAATATTGCTGCCAAAGTGTCTCAAATCTCTCCTTATGTCCTATACAATAAACGAATAAGCCAGTTAGTGGGTTGATATTGAACAAATAAGATATGTATCTTTTGTTTGTGTGCATGCAGATGTGCTTGTAGCCTTGTACATGTGTCTATTGTTGGACGCAATGACCTTGGATAGTCTTCCTCAAAGATATCAATGTAGAATCCTTACCAGTTTTATATGCCAAATTTAATATTGTGAACATTATGTGGTTCACATAGATTAGGAGGTATACACAGATAAATCACACAATATCTTACAGTTTGTAACATGCTTTCTGTATATATAAATATGAATTATATAAACATAAGTATAAATATAACTATATGTGTGTGTGTGCAAGCACTAACCAACTTGGGTATGGACCATTTTAGCTTTTCAATGTTTTATTACCTGTCTCATAAATCTTTAGAGGAGAATATTTACTAAATTAGGATTTTTTAATGTTTAAACAAGTTTTTATAAAAATCTAAAAATTCATGGACCATATTACACCAAAACTTTGTAATAGAAAAAACATCCAACCCAGATAAGTGTAAATTTCCATTAAAAGTAGTATACAAGGGGACACAACACAGGGGTATGTTGGAGTATCTATGTGACATAGATGGTTGCTTTCTATATAACCTATTTGAAAGTAAAGCAATTAAATGCTATTAGATGTTGTATACGTGCTCAGTTTAGAAGGACGAGAAAAACTGAGTTTTGGCTGACATTATTAAATGAAGTTACTAAAGACAGGCATATTTAGACAAACAGGCCAAATTTGATACAATTTACTTACATGACCACCAAATTCAGTAGTTATCCATTTAGGCCTTGGGCGGATGCCATATGTCTTAATGCATTCGTCTTCGTATGCATCATAATTAAAACTGTAAGGGGGAAACATGCTGCTTTCTTCATTGCTGGACATGGGCATAACCATCTCAGTGCAAGCCTGTCAAAGGTAATTGAACTAAATGATACTCTATGATCTAATTTAGAATTAACTAAAAGATTGAAAAGCCAAAAATATGTCTACAGCCAAAATACCTGCCAATTCCAGCCATCCATTCCATGAGGATCATCACGTATATCAAAGCAATCAATGGATCCAGTATAATTATAATAAATACTAATTCCTCCAAATATACGTTCTAGAATACCTGTCCCATCAGGGTAGCTGTCAATTGTTTTGCAAACCTGGTAAAAAAATAAAAAATAGAAAGGGTACACATTTGTTAGAATCGTGCTGAAAATTAAAGCATGAAAGAAGAAATATAACAGTGTTTCATTGAACAACAATCATTTAATCTGAAGACAAGTGGCCTCTGATCAGGATTGACCAACTTTTAATGGAGATACCTAGATGAAAACAGAAAAATAATATGTTCAAAAGTTTGCAACATGGGGCTCAGATAACAACATTACATGTTACATTATTTTCAGTTGCTTGCTTCTTCAGTATCTTGTTTAAGATCCAAATACTGTGAAAAACTTTACAACCATCAAAATTTGATTAAATCAGAATATGCAGTAAAGTGGAGTTCTGGATACATGACTGAATGGCTTAGATACTCAGTTTAGCCTGATACGAATCAGGATTCGTGTTATTCCCACTTAAGTTGGAGCAAATATCATGGGAGAGATGAGGCTCAACATCCCAATGCTTGATTTCTTGCCAGACCTCATCCAAAACATGCCAGAATCTCAGGTATAGGTTTTTTCCCTTAAATTTTGATTTTATCTTTCAAAACCTAATATTTACTTTTAATCAACAAAAAAAAAAGGTTTTGCTTAAAACTCCAGGGTTTTTAAACCAAGACTTTTATCTCTCGACTTGATGTTCTATACATTTCTAACTGATTTAGTTATTTAAGACTTTTTTTATAGTTCATAACTTCATATATACATGTGTGTGTTCATGTGCCTAGATTTCCAAGGTCCGATATGCACCATATCCTTGTCTGACACTGAAACATCTCAGTTTCCTAGTAACAAGGGAGAGATCTCATGTAGCCTAGTTCAGCTTATACCCTTTCTAAAGGGACACCCAATTAAATCCTATAAACATATATGAAGGATTATGAACATATTGAAGGGTGCAAAATATCTAGACTTTTATCTTAATGTACTCCCTTCTCTCCGTTAAAAAAGTGTATATACATATAAATATACTTATATATAATATATTTATAAATTATTTATATTTTTTTCTTTTTTTTTTCTTTTTTCTTTATTTATTTTGTCTTTTTTAGGCTGTCTAAACTCGAACTAGCCAATTTTTTTTAATAGAGCAGTTGACTAGCTCCAACGACTCTTTTGGAGCCTTCTAAAGGCTCCTCTCTCCCTCTCTCATGTATATAAATAGGGGTAACTTCTTTCTCATTGTATCAATGCTTCTTAAGCATTTTATGTAAATGAAATAAAGTTTATTATTTTTCTTTTGAGTTCTCTCATTTGTGCCCTTTTGTGGGTTATGATTAAAGTGTCTTTGATAGACACTTGTTGCAAGCATTTGTCCTTTTGTGGAAGATCCTCATTTCCTTACATGATATCAAAGCTTGGAAGATTCTAGATCTTGGAAAGTTGTTGCCTCATTTTTCATGTCATTCTAGCAAGAAGTTGATTTGTCTCCTTGTTTGTGATTCAAGTGCTCTTGTACCTACATGGTTGAAGAAAGAAGTGGTTTGAAGGATCGTTGACTACTTAAAGATCGTGATTGTGCTCTTCCTCCTTCTTTCGCACAAATTTTCATCTTTTTTCTTTTTTTTCTCATCTTTTTGTCTTCTTCACCCTTGTAAGAATGGATGACAATGATAAAGTCACCATCATGCTCGTAAAACTAAATGATTCAATTATGTGATGTAAGCTTCAATTATGAAGCACCATATTTGGGAGAAGGGGTTGTGGGGCTTAGTAGATGGTTCCGATTCGAAACCAAAACTAATTCTCAAAAAAATTGAAAATGAAAAAGAGGTACCTCTCATGGAATGAGAGAAAACTAAGGCATTCGCTACATATGAGAAAAAGTGAAAAGAATGGAGGATAGGCATGCCAAGATCATATATTGGCTAATTAATAACGTACATGACAAGAAATGCTCTAGTCTTGCAAAATTTGAGCATGCCAATAAAGCTTGAGAATATCTTAGAAATATGTATTCCCTTAAAGACATTGCACATGTATGCAATTTATAAGACAAGGTGTGAACTATGACCCAAAGACACAAAAGTATTAGAGAATACTATAATGAGTTGTCTGAACTTTGAGAATAGTTGGTCCGAACTTTGAGAATAGTTGGCTCTTCTTGAGCTAAAATGACATTCTCCCAAGGATATCGAGTTTCGCCAAAAACAACTTGAAATGGAATATTTTTATCAATTTGTAAATGGTTTGTGGCCAAAATTTGAAACAACCAAATCGGGCCTTCTACATAGAGAAAAAGTTCCCTCTATTGTTGACACTATTGAAGAATTAATTATGAAGAGAAATAGGTTAAAAAAGAATACTTCAAAGAATAAAGAAGATTTTGTTCTACCCATATCTAGACCGAGGAACTATATGCGCACTTATAGACCACCTCATTTCGGTAGACAAAGCAATGATTATGACAAAAGGAAAGTGATTTGTCATCATTGTCATGAACTGGGATATTATAGACCTTAATGTCCTAAATTAAAGAGAATAGATGAAAAAAAGTTGCATCTATAGGTTCATCACAAGAATCAAAAGACTAAGTCAATCAAGATGCACCTGTATCTATGGCACAACTAATGAAAATCCTTCAACCTATTCTCAAATGAGCATTTTCCTCAACGTAAGCCTCAACAAGAGCAATTGTTTCATTCTTTTCTGATCCCAGTAACTTTCCTTGGCTTCTTGACTCTGGTACTTACTTTCATATGACCCCAAATAATAATAGTTTGTCTGAATGTCATAATAATAACTCAAGTGTGTCAAATGTTTTAACAGTCGATGGTACATCTCTTGAAATAAAAAAAAATAGAAAATTTCAAAAAAATTCAAAACTCTAAAAAACATTTATCCCAAAAGTTAGATATATTCTCAAATTAAATCTAAATCTTTTATATGTCTCTCAAATATTTGATTATGGGTAAAACATCTCCTTCTCTTCTCATGGTTGTTGGGTAAAGGATCGTCAGTCAGGGAACCTGATTGTGGAAGGTCATAGAGAAAGACTCTACTATATAGATTTTTTTGAATTACCCATGAATGTTTTTTGTTATAATGTTCAGAAATTAGATTTGGATCTATGGCACAAAAGACTTGGCCATCCTCGTATATCCAAAATCCAACACTTTCCAAGTTTAGGAAAATTTTGCTTGTAAAGATTGTATTCTTGGTAAAATAAAGAGATTACCATTTCATGATAGAACTTTTGTTTCATCTAAACCACTTGAGTTAATACATTCAAATTTTTGGGGTCTCGTACTAGTCATATCAAAAGGTGGATATATATATATGTAACTTTTGTTGATGATTTCTCTAGGCATGCTTGGTTCTACTTCCTTAAACATAAATTAGAGGTCTTTTTGTATTTTTAAACATTTCACCAAATGGCTAAAAAAACTCAAAATGATATTTTCATTCTTTTCATCGACTCAGGGGAAGAATTTTTGTCAAAAGAATTTAAACATTATCTCCATCTACATAGCATCACACATCAAAGATCGTGCCCTCACACAATACAACAAAATGGTTTGACCGAACGAAAACACCAACACATTATGGAAACTATTAGGACCTTATTGATAGCAAATCAAATACCAAAAGATTTTGCGCTGAAGCAATCCTAACTGCTACCTATCTCATTAACTGAATGTCATCTTCTTGGAAAAATATAACTTCAATTGAAAAACTTGTTAAATTATCTCATGATTACTCTACGTCAGTGTTTTAAAACTCGCCGAGTCAACACATTGACTCGGCTCGGCTCGCCCCTCCAGCGAGTCAACCCAGCAAGGCAAACTCGATTTGCCAAAACTCGGGCTTGACTCGGCTTGACTCGGCCTGACTCGGCTTGACTCGGACGAGTTTTGGGATGTTTGAAATTTGTTTTTTGAGTTTCAAATTACAGTTTCAAAATATATAAGTACATATATTTTAACAAGGGTTACCCCCAGATTTTGTATAAAAAAGAAAATAAAAATCATTTAAAGATAAAAAAGCATTTAAATCCATAGAATAAAATCACCATGTTGTTCGAACTACTGTTCACCTTGTGTTATCAACTTATTCTAGCAAAATATTTTAAAAAAATGATTCTCACTATATATGGCGGGTCAACTGTGCCTATGGGAAGTCACATTTAGGTTTCATCATCCATTTGTTATGTGAACAAGCATTGTACATATTCAAATATTAGTAGTCTTTTTATAGTTGTGCCATTAATATATTTCCTGCATAGTTTTATACATGAGAAAATTGCTTATTTATGTTGATATTGGGCATTTTGTAAACTTTCAATATGCACATATATCCCTGTTTTACATTTATGGATTTGTTAGAGGGAATTAAAACTTTTAAAACAAGCTAGCATATATGATTGGCCATTTTAGGAACCTTAGGTAGTAGCAGACTGAACTCATGGTGACCAAATCCTCTAATTCAAGTCATGAATTAGTCAAAGTGCTTGTATAGATATCAAATTCAATTATTCAAGCAAACCTCTATAGCTCTTTGCAGTTGTTTTTATATTCTTACAGACATTTGGAGACTATGTTTACTCAAAAACATGGTTTCAGACAAATTATATATTGTTTTTCTTTTAAAATCAAAAGTTAACAAAACCCGGTCCGAGTCACCGAGTTGACCCGCCGAGTCACGAGTCAATAAAGAACGAGTCGAGTTCCGAGTCACGGGTTTTAAAACCTTGCTCTACGTTAAGAGTTTTTGAATGCAAATGTTTTGTCTTTTCTAACAAGAATGATAAACTTTCTTCTCATGCCATTCCTTGTGCTTTTTTATGTTATCAAATAACCAAAAAGGCTATAGGTGTTTTGATGTTAAAAATGAAAAATTGTATGTATCAAGAAATGTATGCTTCTTGAAAAAGGAAAGTTTTTTTTTATTTTGAAAAGGCCAAGTAACTGAATATTCTTTTTTGATAGATTTGAATTTGAAGTCTGATAGATGTGACTATGAATGCGACCTTGACGATGATCAAGATATTATAGATACATAACATAATGTAATTAATGAAGAACAAACCCATAGGGACACCAATTGTTTACAATACTCAAGACGTAGGGAATCCAATCTTCCATGTGCATTGAAAAAATATTCAGAAGTACAAACCAAAAAGTCATCCGGAGACTCTAAACCTCCCGATAAATTTGTGACTTACGAATCATTTTCTCTCACATATAAGACATTCATTGCATTGATACACTCGTATATCTATGTCACATGGGTGCGGGTGCGGGTGCAGGTGTGGGGGTGTGGCACTTTCAAAAAACTTGGGTGCGGGGGTGCGGCAAAAATATAAAAATATATATATATATATATATGTATATATATAGTCCAAAAGTTGGACAAAAATGACCCTGTGTGCGTTGTCTGCACCCAGGGTCAGGTTGACCGCATCGGGTGCGGGTGCGGCACCTAGTTGAAGAGTCCCTGTGACATAGTCGTATATAGAATCTTCATCCTATACTCAAGTCAAAGAACATATAGAATGGGTAGAACCGTAGAAGTCATGAAGGCAGAATTAGAAGGCTTAGAAAAAAGCTAACACTTGGATTATTCAAGATATTCTACAAGGAAAGAAACATATAGGTTATAGGTGGGTTTATAAGATTAAAACCAAGAGTGATGAAACTCTTAAAAAATATAAGGCCAGATTAATGGTCAAGGGGTATTCTTAAGAGTATGGCATAGATTACAAAAAACTTTTACTCCAGTTGCCAAGATAACCGCAGTTAGGACCTTAATAGCCTTAGTCTCTGTTAGAAAATGACTTATATTTCAAATGGATGTCAAAATTGTTTTTCTCAATGGAAACCTAGTTGAAGAAGTATATATGAAGGCACCACCTGGTATAAGTATTTCTAAAGGTAAAGTTCTTCGTTTAGAAAAAGCTCTTTATGGTTTTAAACAGGCACTAAAAGCCTGGTATAACAGGTTTAGTCATGTTATGCTCCATATTGGATTCAAAAATTACCTGGCCGACACTGCTTTGTTTATTAAGATTTCTGATGCAGTGATTATTATTTTTTTTCTTTATGTGGATGACATGATCATCACTGGAGGAGACAAACAGGGAGTTGAAAACATTAAAAAGCTTCTTAAAAAATATTTTGAAATGACTGATTTAGGTTTATTGAGATATTTTTTAGGAATTGAAGTTGCTTATTTCTCTCGAGGTTATTTATTATTTCAATCTAAGTTTGCTTTTGATATTGTTTTCAGGTCAGGATTCACATATGATAAGAAAGTAGATACTCCAGAAGTTGTCAACACCAAAATGATAATTGATGATGGAGAACCTCCTGAAGATCATACTCCTTACAGACAGCTTATTGGAGCACTTTACTATCTCTCTATTACTAGACCTGATATAGCAAACGTTGTACAAACAACTAATTAATTTCAGCATACTCTCACTTTTGTTCACATGAGAGTCGTTTTGAGCATTATTAGATACATTAAGTCTTTTCTTTCACAAGGTCTTCTTATTTGCTGCATCTTCATTATATTTAATTGCTTATATTGATGTTGACCGGGGAGGTGATCCTAATAACAGGCAGTCAACCACTGGTTTTTGTGTTTTCTTAGGTGAATCCTTAATTTCGTGGCGGTGCAAAAAGCAGCAAAAGGTCTCTCTTTTGTCAACCGAAATTAAATACCGAGTCATGGCCACCACAACAATAGAAGTAGTTTGGCTTAGAAAACTGTTGGCTGACATGGGAGTTGAAGTGACAAAAGTCTCAAGCATGTGTTGTGACAACAAGAGTGCGATCTACATTGTAATCAACCGAACATTTCATGTACACACCAAACATATCAAAATGGATTATCACTATGTGAGAGAGGAGTATCTACATAGAACCATTGATCTGCTTTATGTTACATCACAATACCAATTAGCAGATTTTTTAACCAAACCTCTCGTTGCTCCTAGATTTCATTTCCTCTTAAACAAACTTTTGTTCATTGTACCGTAAGCTTGAGGGGGAGTGTTAAAAAGTGTATATACATATAAATAAAATTATATATAATATATTTATATATTCTTTTTCTTTTTCTTTTTCTTTTTCTTTTTCTTTATTTATTTTTTATCTTTTTTAGGTTGTCTAGTTCATATTGAACTAGACTCAAACTAGTCAAACTTTTTTACTAGTTTGAATAGTCATTAGAGCTAGTCCAACGGATACAAATAGAGTTGTTGGACTAGCTCCAATGACTCTTTTGGAGCCTTCTAAAGGCTCCTCTCTCCCTTTCTCTCATGTATATAAATAGGGGTAACTCCCCTCTCATTGTATCAATGCTTCTTAAGCATTTTATGTGAATGAAATAAAGTTTATTATTTTTCTCTTGAGTTCTCTCATTTGTGGCCTTTTGTGGGTTATGATTAAAGTGTCGTTGATAGACATGTGTTGCAAGCATTTGTGCTTTTGTGGAAGATCCTCATTTCCTTACACTCTCGTGATAAACTGGATTTGCAACTTTATGGACAGCAAGACTGTGAATTTAACTTGGGTAATTTTCAAATGACCACCAAACTTTTGGTCCTAATTAATATATCCACCAAAGCTTTCGCATCCGTCAAATACCCCAAATATTTTAACAAGGGCTAAACAAATAGCCCAATGAATTAACTCCCATGAAACCCGACATGTTGAACTGACCAATCTATTATTATAAAAGTAACTAAAGTCCATTTTAGTTCAACACTTTACCACATTCTTGTTTTGACTTTTTATGTTTCCAATAATAAACATGATCTGCAAATAAAAACCCAGTTTTACTCTAATAATCTTCGACACTCAAAATAGTGAACATTTGGCATGTTGTAAACTATGTCACACGGACTCGGCTAGGGAGGCGCCGCACCTGAGTCGACACGCCCCGACACGAGTGCGGACACGGGTGCGGCTTCGGACATGGCCCAGACTCGGTCAACACCGAGTCGGACTCGGTCAACGAGTCGAGGCCGAGTCCGTCCTTTTTTTGGACTCGGTCAACATTGACTGAGTCCAAAAATGTCCATTTTTAGGGCAAAAAAAATTAATTTTTATATATATATATTTTTTTTAAAAATATATAACCAGATTGTGCAACTGCACAGTCACTGCATTGCACAGTCTGTGACTGTGCACAGTCACAGACTGCATTGCACAGTCTGTGCAACTGTTAACGTATACAGCAAGATATTTGGTACTCACTTGGAATGTTATCAGCATCAAGACGCATGATCTTAGCCGTGTCCCCTAATGGGCTATAGCCGACTTATTATTGTTATATATATATATATATATATATATATATATATTTTAAAATATATATATATAGCCGAGTCCCCATGTCCAAAATTTTTGAAATTACGCCGCACCCGTGTCGCACCCGCACCCATGTGACATAGGTTGTAAAGGTAGAAAAACAAATTTATATTGAGCAAAAGGAAAAATTATGTATACCTTTCTTTGGCAAAAGTTTGGGTGTCATTTGAAAAATGCAAAAACTTTGGTGCATATATTAATTAAGATAATAAGTTTGGTGGACATCTGAAAATTACACATTTAACTTGCATCAAGAAAGTAGAGGTCTCAACCAAGACATTCACATGCACTATTAGCAATAGGCAATATTAACCCTCTGCACTTGACCCTGCCACTACATTCTATTTTTCCTTACCAAGCAAAGTTACTTTCTGCCAACAACCACACTAGCTGAATGCAAGCCTTTTTCTGGCCCCATCAACATGAGTACAAATAACAACCTCATGATGATCGAGGTTCAAAAGTAAACCACACCTTCCAGGATTTTGATCAACTACCCTACAATCCAGCAAATAACTTTCAAATGATGAGCCAAAGAGCATCTATTCTTTAGTCATGAAACATA
This sequence comes from Nuphar pumila, assembly GCF_984573655.1. Lineage (NCBI taxonomy): Eukaryota > Viridiplantae > Streptophyta > Magnoliopsida > Nymphaeales > Nymphaeaceae > Nuphar > Nuphar pumila. The sequence goes on along the minus strand of NC_143260.1, from coordinate 94,880,307 downwards.
GATAGGTGAGCAAGGGTCACGTCTATAAGCATTCGTGCAAGTCAAAATTTCAATGTCATTTATAGTTTCACTCTCTATCATCAAGATTTTGAAAATTTTCTGTGTGAGAATCAATAAGCCTAGCTCCCTGGCAATCCACATTCTTGAAATAGATGACATACTTTCTTTGAGAAATAGTCTCATTTCTTGAATCTTGAAATTTCTGTTCATAAAAGTGCCTTAATGCTTCCAAATCTTTAATGTCAAGATTGCCATTAAGGTGATTTTTGACTCATGGATCCTCTCGACATTATTGACAAAAGATGCACAACGGGTAGCCAATTAATACTGCCCATTGGTTAAAAGGACTTATAATTCAAACTAGTAGAACTTTGTTTTCAAGAGACAACTTGCATAGAGGTAATGGATGTGCCACATACTTCTAATCCTTAACTTTTTACAAGACAATAAATTATTCACTTCCAACATCTTTCAAATTATAAACATGTTGAGATCAAATTCTGAAGGGAGTTAAACCAGGCCATGAAGAAGATACACCAGCTACAAAAATTCCCAAGCTTAGCCATTGTAAAAGGAACTAACCTCCTTTATTGGATTTGCTGGCAAAGGCATCAGAAAGTTTGCTGGATAGGGATAATTTACCATAGCCAAATAGCTGTAGGCAGAGCTTAACCAATCTGCCAAATCCTGGGATCTATTTAGATTCCTGATAGTTACATAATGGTTCATTAGTTTAGAATCAGAACAAAATAAAAGTATTGCACAACGCACTTGTAAAAGATTTCAAATAAATGTTGCAGAAATTGATCCAACAGACCAGCATAAGTTAAAGCTTCTGCTCAGATTAGCCAAGCCTTCACTTGTTTGCCCCAACTGTTCAAGAATATTCCAGGACTCTTTTATAGTTCTAAAGCAGCTCAAACTTTCCCTCTGCATTATGAAGAAAAACAAAAGTTCAAAGAACAAGAAACAGATCATTAGCAACCATACAGGATATATAACTGGAACATGGAATATAAGAAACTTAGAGCCAGAATTTCATTACTCTGAAATCATTGGACACAATATCATAAAAATTTTGTGATGGCACAATATCCTGAAATTGCAATATAGGTGCAGATGAAGAAAGGGCTCCAACGACAATGTGTGGATATTTCATCCTCATCCAAGCAGCCAACACTGTTTCAAAATTCAAATTAAAGCAAAACATAAGTGGACAATATACAAACACACATAGACATATATGTACATGCATGCATCTCTTATAAAGAAGAAAATAGCAGTCAGTGTATTTAGTTCCAGAACTGTGTGACCTATGTCATATTAAAAGATATGGACCAAGTAAAAGTTTTGATGCATGCAGCAAATAATTTAGAAGTCTTACTTCCTCCATAAGAACCCCCAAATAAGATTACAGGACATGCTTCAGCAGAAAAGTTTTGTTTCAGGTCAATAATTAGAGTTGCAAAGTCAGCAAGAGCTTGCTCAGCAGTAAGATAAGACAAAGTATCAATATTCTGGTATGCTCTCTCTCTGCTTACAAAGGGCATGGATTTGCCATAATAACGGTGCTGCAAATTAATCGAATTTTTGAAGTCAGAACACGAAAGTAAACATTGAAGCAGAATAACAACATATATAGCATGTTAGCATACTTCATTCTCATCTAAGTTGTGGTCTAATAGCATATCATGACCAAAGTTGCCAACAAAGGAACCGGAATCGAGAAGCAATGCAGGAAGTGGAAGGGAGAAAAGATGGGTTTATAAGTACATATGAAGCGGGAAGCAAGAAGTTAATAGGAAACATTTAATAAGTTTAATAAGAAATTCATTTAGAATTGCATAAAATTTTAAGAAACCATAGAAAATATACTTTTGCTTAAGGTATAATTTTCAATCTAATTAAACTACGTCAACCATGATAGTGTTATTATAGGAACCACAACTCATTAATTATGTAAATAGATTGTTTTTTACTGAAAATTCATTTCTAATGCTGAAAATCTGATGTCCTTGAAAGCAAGCTTCCCATGATAGAGAACCGAGTTTCAGAAGCACTTAGTTTCCAACTTTGAAAGTCAGCTTCTCAAGACAGGTAGAAGCTTCCAGTAACCATGATCATGACTGTCAGTGTTATGATTTCTTTCAAAAAAAAAAGACTGTCAGTGTTATGAAGTGTCGCATGTTCTTTCTAAAATATTTGTACAGTAGTGTACATTAGCTATTCTTTATTTCTTTAGGATTATCTTATATAGTTCTAAAGATAATTATCTCACTTAAAAAACCATAAAATTACCCTTTCTCTAGAGCAACAAGATATAGCTCTTCTTCCACTTGTTCTCCCCAGTTGCATACTAGATCAATTCATATAATCATGTAGCTGAAAATCAAGACTGTGACCTTATATTTTCTTCTTGCTGCTGACATTGGCCTCATGTCATTTGTCCATACACTTCCTCTAAAAAAAGAGACGCTGTAAACTAAGTAATTGTTTCAGTAGAACTTCTTCCTATACGGTTCACGCTTCATCTCTAGTAATTCCTACACCCTTGGTTTCTAGATTCTCTTTATGAACAAATGACCATCGTATTTAGCTTAGTTAATAACGAATCTGCGCTGATGAACAATTGGACTAGATCCCACAGAATGGTTGTTCACCACGTCACAGCAACTGATCGAAATTTAACCAACTAAAAAACCATTCACAAACTTTTCCATCCACATCAAACCTTTCATCATTAAGCTCAATCCTTCAGTCCAATGGACACCATATCTCCTACACCCAAATTAGCAGTTCGTCCTGTCAATCTTCTTCGACGCAAATAACTCGATTTTCACCCAAAAACTATTTGTTTGAGTCAATGGGTTAGTTCAATCCAAGACTTGTATTCACAAGGTTGTTTCCAATGGCATCCAAACCAAAACACGAGTGTATCGGTTCTATGCCGAATCACTCGGCATATAGCTCCTCAAATATGGGTACAAGTGATCACAAACAACAGCAAACAGCAGCATGGGGAACTTGTACATCTAAGTAGCAACCGAACTCACCTCGGCGAAAACAAGCATGGCGCCGAACCGTGGGGCGATGTCCCACATGAGGCCCGTGTTCTCCGCGAACCACTCGATATCACCCTCGTTGCCGCAGTAGAAGAAGATGGGTCCCATCCTAAGCGATCCCGACCAGTGGTGGTGGTCGATGAGGTACCTCTGCTGGAAGGTTGGGTGCTCCAGCTGCTTGAAGCTGAAGTGATCGACCGTCTGCGTGAAGTATCGGCTTTCGTACCGGTAATTCATCGTTGGGACGTGCGGACTCGGCGGGTTCGGCCACCATGACTTCCAGAAGGGAGGACGAAGGGTCACTGCTTCGGATGGGGAGTGGAAGTAATGGAGGAAAGAGAGGAGGAAATGAATGAGAATGGGTGTCATTCTCCCTCTATCCATGGATTCCTTCTTCCCTCTCTTGACGATTGGCATTTCCCTTGGGCTGCCTTTTTTTTTTCTAATCCACCTCTGTGGTAATGAAACGTGTTCAAAATTTAGCGATCAACAATGCATCAAAAAATATTTTAATTAAAAAAAATCACGGTTTTTGGTCGAAATCACGGTCACAGATCTCGTCATTCGGAATTTCTCAACAAAGGAAAATGCAGGGATAAATTAAAAAGTTGTGTTCTTACGAAAAAAATCATAAATATATTGATATATTATATACATATCACGTTAATAACATAACAATATTGATATAAAAACATTAATATTTTTCTCAAAAGACTAAGAAACCACCTTGGATCAGAGACCGAGTACTTACAATAGCTTTCTCGATGGTGTAAACCCGTGTCATACGAAATTACGAATAAAGTAAATTGCGACTGTCTTACTTTTACATCATCAACTGCATCTTGCAGCCCATGAGGCTTTTTCTCATCATCTGGTAAGGGCAACTCATGAACTTTATCAAGTTGAAGGAACATTACGAGTTCAAAACTCATGGGGGCTGTCTCTTACAGCAACGTAGAAGCTGGGCAGGGCCGTACCTGTGTTTTATGGGGGCTTGATTCGGAGGGAAAAAATGAACCCCCTATTAATAGTAGGAGTTCGGGGGCAGGACTCCTAAATTTTTTGAGCCCCTTATTAAAAATGGGCTCCTTAATTAAAATAGCTTTCCTATTAATAGTAGGAGTTCGGAGGCAGCGCTTCAGAATTTTTTGAACCCCCTATTAATAGTAAGAGTTTGAGGGCAGGGCTTCCAATTTTTGGGGGGCCCCTAATGAAAATGGAATCCCTATTAAAAGTGGGCCTCTAAATTTTTTTTTTGAGCTGGGTGTACTTTATGGTGGGCAGGGGAGACTTCAAGGTTTTTTTTTTAAAGACAAGTTGAGGTTAGGCAGACCCCACAGTTATTATTCAACGGGTTTAAACCTTCAACGTCCCACCACTAGGAGATGTGCACTGACAGCTCCTACCAACCACCCGATAGTTGACCTCAAGGGTTTTACCAATCAAAGGCCAGACAATATGTGGTCAGTGACAGCGGAATTCTTCCCATGGCTTAGGAAAAAGAAATGCATTTAGGAATGACCAAGCATGTTGTGTGTGGCTATCTACCGATGAAATTTGTATATTATCTCAATCAATGTTCTGATATTAATATTAACAGACCTCTAAACATTGATTTGCAGTCTCACCTTGGGTAGTCTTTCCACAGATAACTCGACCAAGAAGGGGTACACAAAACACAAAAATGGCTGATTTTCTGTAAAACACAAAACACAGAAAATCGTTATAGGTACAGCTAGTTTCTGTGTTTTTGTGTGGCCCTAGTATTTTGCAAAGTACTCAAGCCCGATCACTGGATCTGCTCCATCGAGCAAGTACCTACCTTGCAAAGGTACTCGGTGTGGTCACTGGATCTCCTCTTGCTTCCACAGTACATGTGCTCCTACTGCTTACCCTCCTCATCTTGGTTCTCTGAATGAGGATGACCATATCGGATGTCCTTACCATGGTTATTAAATAGAAACTCTTATGCTAAAACAGATTTATTCTCAGCTGAAACTTTGCGTAGGCAGCAACCAAGTCCAAGTGCAAGAATAATTCTTGGCACGAAATCAGAAGCATACAAGCTAAGTGGCACATTTTCTACAGGTAGGTCATACAAAACTGAGAAACATCTCTCATGAATTTCAACTTAGTTATTAGGTTATTAACATGTCATTTCTTCAACAAATGTTCCCTAAAGTTTTTGTCAAACTAGGGTCCCAGTGACTCTTGGACTCCTTTATTGACTCCATTACTCTGTTTCAGGTTGAGTATTCAAATGATGGGAAATGGCCAGAAAATGCCATCAGCAAGATTGTTGGATATGAGAATAAGATCTCTGACATGCGAATGGTCTGTCCTACATTTTCTATACACGAGTGCTTCTATAATTTTAGTGTGAGCACGCCCGTTTATGCGTTTAAATTTTTACCAATTTACATAATGTAGCGCAAGTTCTTCCTTGTATATCTGGTAGATATGGATTTATGAATTGATTATTCATACTTGCTATGGGTATGTTTTCTTCTGTCTATACTTCTAGATGCCATAGATTGCTTCTAGATAATAATCTTTTGGATCTTGCAGATGTTGACGTTCTAAAAAACAAAACCAGAATGTAAAAGCAGGAATACATAGTGGTAGATGTCATGGATGAAACTAGTGTACGCACGTGTTTGTCGTTCTCCTCAACCTATCAACGCCCATGATGACCCCAAGTCGTCAAGTCGATGGTGAGTAGGACCCTAAACCCAAATAAGAGAAAGAGGATACCCCTTTGTTGTTCTCATCAAGCAACCAAGTCTCTAATTATAGACTTATGAGAAAAGCCTAGAGTGGGAGGTTATCACTATCAGTAGTTACCCTGCATGGACAGTTGCAATAACTACCCTGTAACTCTCATGAGTCATGTCATCCCATGATGTACTCATGTAAAATCGGGTCACATCAGGTTGGATCCTATCCATATTTCAACATTCTTCCACTTGACCCATTGACATGGAAAAACACTTCATCAAGGTTTTACTATTATCTCGATTCAATTTTCATGTGAGTTCACATGATATCCTGTATCACAAGAATGAATCATTTGAGTCATGAAGATGAACACATCTTTATGAAATGTTATATTTTCATGTACTACAATATAATTCATTTTCACTGTTTTACCTTTATGAATAGGTTGGTCTTTGACCCATTCTATTGGTCCTTCAACATTGTTATTCTATTATTCTCTCTACCCCAATGAGAGATCATTTATGCAAAATCAACAATACACAAAGTCATAAAGAATCAATTTAGTTTTATAAATGTGATCGCATATAACCACAATGTATTGTTATACATCAAAAAGAATCAAACAGACACATCCTCTTTACATATTGGGAATATAATCTCAGTCCTAACTCTTTAGTAAGGAGATCTACAGTCATTTTCTTTGTATTGTATCAACACACACTAAATGATTCTTAGTCATTTATTTAACAACAAAGTACTTTAACTCCATGTGTTGACACGAGGTTGAACTTTTGTTGTTATTCAAGAAGGACACAACAGCTTCATTCGAGTCATGAAGATCAACACCTCTTTATGAAATGTTATATTTTCATGTACTCCAATATAATTCATTCTTAGTGTTTTACCTTCATGAATAGGTTGGTCTTTGACCCATTCTATTGGTCCTTCAACATTGTTATTCTATTATTCTCTCTACCCAAATGAGAGATCATTTATGCAAAATCAATAATACACAAAGTCATAAAGAATCAATTTAGTTTTATAAATATGATCACATATAACTATAATGTATTGGCATACATCAGAAAGAATCAAACAGGCTCATCCCCTTTACATATTGAGAATATAATCTCAGTCCTAGCCCTTTAGTAAGGAGATCTACAGTCATTTTCTTTGTATTGTATCAATACACACTAAATGATTCTTAGTCATTTCTTTAACAACAAAGTACTTTAACTCCATGTGTCGACACGAGGCTGAGATCTTGTCGTTATTCGAGAAGGGCACAACAACTTCATTATCACACAAGATTTTTAGTGGTCTCTCGATAAAGTCTACAATCACATGACCTATAATGAAGTTTCTTATCCAAATATAGATCCATCAACATTCCTTTTAATATTGAGAACCTATTTGCTCCCAATAGGTTTTCTTCCTTTTGGAAGATTAACAAAATCCCAGACCTCGTTGGATGCCATGGATTTCATTTCCTCCTCCATTGCCTTGTGTCATTCATTCTTTTTAGGACAAGATAGAGCATCTCTAACACTCTTAGGTATATTATCATCTTGGAGTATAACCACAAAGGCTTTCCCTTCGATTTGAAATCTTCGACGAGGAATTCTCTTCCTTGAACTCTTTCGAGTTACCAGATTTTCATCAAAATCGATATCCACTTGAGTGTTACTCCTACTATCCAATAGTGGTATAAACACATCCTCTTGTGTCTCTAAAACATGATAAACAATTTCTTTAGATTGTTCTTCATCATCTAATTCATAGAACTGGAAGTGACGCTCTATCTCTCCTCTTTTAGGAAAGTCACTTTCAATAAATATGGCATCTCTAGAATATATCTCAGAAATACTTCCATCAGTATTCTCTCCTAAGAACACATATCCTTTTGAATGTTCACAGTATCTTATAAAGATACATTTCTTTCCCCTAGGACCCAATTTTCCATATTGATGAAAAGATTATGGACATATGCAGTAGACCCTCAGGGTCTGAGATAAGCCAAATCTGGCTTTCTGTCTTTCCATAATTCATAGGGAGTTGAAGAAATAGATTTAGATGGTACACGATTTAATACATGAGTAGCAGTTAACAAACAATCACCCAAAAAAAATGGGTAAATTTTCTTGTGCCATCATGGACCTGACCATCTCTAAGAGGGTCCTATTCCTTCTTTTTGGAACACCATTTTGTTGCGGAGTTCGAGGAGTAGTTAATTGTCTATCTATCCCTTTATTATCACACAATTTCTTGAATTGTTTAGATAGATATTCATGTTTATGAACTGTTCTCAAAGCCTTGATCCTACGATCAAGTTGATTCTCCACCATGTTCATAAAGGATCTAAAACAATCCAATGATTCAGATTTATGCGTAATTAAATACACATGGTTAAATCGTGTATAATCATCAATAAAAGTGACGAAATATGAAGCTCCATGCCTCGTTGCCACATTCATTGGACCACAAATATCTGAATGAGTTAATTGAAGATGATAGGTTGCTCTAATTGCCTTTCCAAAAGGTAATCGAGTTGCCTTTCCAGCAAGGCAATGCTCACATATAGGCATTTCAATCTTCGCAAGGGATCCCAAAAGACCCTCTCGTGCGAGCCTATCTATTCCCTTTTGCCCTATATGTCCAAGTCGTGCATGCCATACAGATACATCCACATCCATATTATTAGCAGTTGAAACAAGTGAAAAACATTCATCATTAACATTCAAACTTACAAGTTCAATGTCCAACACATAGAAACCATTCATCAAGAAACCAGAAGCAACTAAAGTTTGTCCATAAATTATTTCAATATTGACATCCCCAAACACAAGTTTATAGTCTAACATAGACAAAGCAAAAACTAAAATCAAATTTCGTCGAATTTCTGGAACATGCAGAACATCATATAATAATAAAGATTCTCCTCCTCGCAAATCCAATTTGTAAGTCCTGATCCCTTTGACTTTTGCTTTAGTGTTGTTCCCCAGAAACAACCACTTCGAACTAGATGACATTTTTCTGTATTCGACGAAGTTTGTGCGGTCTTTGGTCACATGGTCGGTGACTTCTGAGTTTACAATCCACATAGGATTAGTTTCAATAATTAGTGCACAACTACAAACATTTGCACATAACACATGAGTTTTAAGAGAATGTACCTTCTTCTGCTCATGACATTCACGAGCATAGTGACCCAAATTGCCACACTTAAAACATTTCGCATTTGCCTTATCTTTCTTGCTTTCATGCTTCCTAGAGCACTGGTAAGGCTTATTTTCTTGTTCTTTGTCTTGTCCCTTCTTGTTACCCATCTTGAACCTCCTTGGTCCATAAATTTTTTTTTTTTAAAGATTTTGGCCTTTTAGAGCTTTCTGCCACATATGCCCTCATGCTAGATGATTGAGTCGCCTCAAGGCAATCATTTTCTAACTCTACATGACGAGCGATATCATCGAAAGTTTTAATACTTTTGTTATGAGTCATATTAATTTTTATATGCTCTCAACTGTGTGGCAGAGAACGAATCACAGCCTAGATCTGTTGTTCATCTGTAAGGGTATGCCCTGCACTATTGAGTTTTCTAATCATGTTTGTCATCTCCCTGAGATGTTGACTCATAGTATGCTGAAGGGGACTTTCTGTATGAATCGAACCTGATGGTCAGCCTCCTTAGCTTTATGGCTGATGTTCCCCCAAACTTATCTTTAAGGGCCATCCACATCTGTTGAGCAGTCTTATAATGCTCAAATTGGCACATAATGTCATTCTGCATAGAACATAGTATGGTGACACGCGCAACAGTATTCATGCACTTTCATTTCTCATAGGTCTCCATGTCCCTACGAGATTGTTCCCCATTACCAATTTCAGGTCGATCCATAGCATGGTTGAGAGCTTCTAAGGCCTCAACCTCCTCCAGTGTAAACTGAATCTTTCTATGTCATATGTCATAGTTATCACTATTCAGTTTCTCAATCAGTACTAAATCCATTATGGATTTATTTGGTGCAGCCATGTCCTTATAAAATAAGAGTGAAATAATGCACAAATATGTTATTTAAGCATGTTATGATCTAATCATTAGTACATCTATATGCAGTCATAAGCACACGATTAGATTACATATAATTTTCACAAGGTGTGGAATCGAAAGCTCACTACGTTCACAATCATCTCCCACTTTCTCTAAGATAATTATATTTACCTAAACTATGTTATGACTGTTTAAAACAAGATATCAACACATAGAGTAAGTGCTTCCAAAGTACTTAAAAAATCCATCGTATAATCAATGTGATTATATCATATTCATACACATTCATGAATAAACTATATAATAAAATGAATTCATGAATGCCCGGCTCATCCGTGGCTCCAACCATTTGCTAAAATGCCTCGACCCACATGAACCCTGGCCCTGCTAGGGTTCAGCCAAAAAAATTCCGCAGCCTATGTCGTAGTGCCAGGAACTCGGCCTACGGCCTGTGCCGCAAGGCCAGTTAGGCAGGGCTAGGCCTGTGGCCTATGCCGCAAGGCAGAGACAGACCAGCTTGAGCCTGTGTCTTATGCCGCAGGGCTGGGAGCAAATAAGCCTGTGGCTCACCGTAGAATCGGGTCAGGCCGGATAACAAAGCCTATGGCCTATGCAGCAAGGCTAGAAGCATAAGAGCCTGCGGCCTGTGCCGCAGGGCCGGGTCAGGTCGGACTGAGTCTGCGGCCTATGCCGCAGGCTGAAGGAAAAAAAATCCGGCCAGTGCCGCCGCAGGATCTGGCCCAAAGTCGGGCATGCTTCGCAATAGGGATGGCTGCAGCCCAGATCTGTGACCTAGTCGCAGTATCTGCGGCTGTAACAGACCGCCTGGTCAGAGGCTAGGCCAACGACCTACCCGCAAACGTCCACCATGAACACATATAGTCCCGACCTTTTCTCAACGAAGGGGATATTACCGCAAGCAAAAAACAACATAAAATAACATGGCTTTGATACCAATGTAGAGATTAAATCATACCTTTTCGTTGTTGCGGAAGCGAATGATCGATTATGCTTTTTTTTGCTCAACGGATGTGTGCCCTCGCTTGGAGAGAACGGCGTATCCACAGTCCAAATGCTCCACGATGTTCTATCACTGTGAAGACACCTTTCTTCTTCACGTTTTTCTCCTTTTTGTTCAACCTATGCACGCACTGTGCATACACCTTCACATAGTTCTCCTCTCTGTGTTTCTTTTCTTTTCTATTTTTCCTCTTTTTCTGTCTCTGTCACATATCAGAGAGAAAACCCCTCTTGAAGAGGGGATGATGGGCGGTTATCAAACCGCCCCTCTCTCAATTGGTAGCCGGGTCCGGATCTCGCCCATCATGGGCAGATCCGGTTCCCAACCCAACAGAAAGTAAGTTCTAGTGAATTTTGGGAACATGAAGCATATTATTAAAAAAAGGACATTCTTGAACTAGGTGGAACCAATATGAAGAATAGGCAAACCTGATCTATCTCCAATCTTAAGGGAATCTGATCCTTGGTAGTCTGAGTGCATCACCGGTCACATATTGGGTGGCACCGTATCTGGGCACCAATTTTCATCACCATACAGGACAGAAACATCATGTGGGGCAGCATGATACACTTGTGGAGATGAATTCTTCCCTTCAAGAAGGTTGGTGTATTAATAGCAGTTCTTAGCATAATGATTGATTCTCACAAATTTGACAAACTATCCTATTGTTTTGATTCCTTGTTAAACATATTGGTTGTTTCCTTGATTAAATCGACCTCCACCACCATGCCTGATACGAAACCCGCCATGTTGAGACCCTCCATGGCCTCGATATTGGCTGCTATTGGAATCACAATAGGCAACATTGTCCAAAGGAGCATTGATGTGATGATCTGAGTTGGACCCATGACTCTTGGACCAAGAGAAGACTGTGTAATTGATCCGAGGTGATGGGGTTGCTTATGGTCTTATTAGTAGTTTTGAAAGCGAGGATTCACTAGGCAAACCTTTCAACACATACATGATAAGATCCTCATCATCAACTGGTTTTGAGACCTCTGTCAACTGATGTGCTAAGGCCTTAGCATATTTATCTATAGGTTTTCTCCCATTTTTGATATCCTGCAGCTGTGATTTCAGTTGCATAAATACGAGACCTTGAGTGAGCAAGGTATGACTACTTCAAGGTGTTCCAAATAGCATAGGAAGAGGTAAGGCTGACCAACTGGCTATGAACTTGCTCTGTAAGAAACAAGAGAATCCAACTAAGTAATTGGTCTCTTCTTAAACAATCTATATACTCAACAGTTAATTTAGAAGTCCCATTCTTAAACATAGGAGGGGCGGGTTTTGACCCGTCAACAACTAGTCCCAACATGTCATACGTGATAAGTATGGGAGTGAATTGCAACTCCCATAAGAGGTAATTCTCAGAGGTAAGTTTAATAGATAGAAACTGTTGTAGATTGTTTGGATTTTGCAACAAGGTCACATTAGTAGGGATGGCAGTGGGGCGGGGCGGGGCGGGGGACAAGGTTTCCACCCCCGCCCCGCCTCAAAATTTTATCCTCCACCCCCGCCCCGCCTCCGCGGCGGGGATGGATTTTATCCTCCACCCCCGCCTCCATCCCCGTTTCATACCCTTCATCCCCGGTCCAAACGGGGATGAGGCGGGGCGGGGCGGGGATATTGCGGGGAAAAGTGGTCGGTGCGGGGATTAGGCGGAGATCGTGGTGGGGACGGGGTGGGGCGGGGAAAAGTGCACGTCCACTACCCCCGCCCCGCCTCCGCGGCGGGGATGGATTTTATCCTCCACCCCCGCCTCCATCCCCGTTTCATACCCTTCATCCCCGGTCCAAACGGGGCGAGGCGGGCCCCGCTTTCCCCCGCTCCACTGCCATCCCTACACATTAGAATGTACCAGACAGTTGAAACTGATGAAGTTGATGAGTGTGACGAAGAGGTCGACATATCCATCGCAGCGAGAGATTTTGTATGGCTTTAATACCATGCAAAAACACAGTTCAAGAAGGAATGCACATGCACAAGCAAGAAGAAACACACACAAAGGCTCAATGGTTTGGTTAGTGTGATGTACATCCACGATCAATGGCTGCCTCTCTCTCTCAACCTTTCTCTATTTTATCAAACAATCCTTTATACAGAGGTTATGTTAGCAGGAACAAACACACCAACCTCTTTCTCAATGAGAGTAGGATTCTTGAGAATTTGACAACTTTCTTGAAGAGCTTTTGAGTTTCTTGAAATGCTACAACTATTATCTTTGTTGGAAGTGTGTGGATCATATTTCCTACTTAAATAAAGTTTTTTAATTTTCGTGAATTCAACTTTACGGTAAGTTGGAAGGGGGTTGCCCCTCTACCCGTACGGTGAGAGTTCAGGAGCATTAGTTTCGAGGCAATTTCTTTTAAAGTAGTTCTATAATTTTTACATTAGACTCCTTGTATCTAACAACTCTAGTAGCCTTTATGTAAAATTTATAGACTCCTCCTATTTAAGAAAGAAGGCATCCTCCTTTGTATCATGTATCTAAATCAATAAAGAAGATGGCTCGTGAACATAGGCAATTCTTACCCAACCACGTAAAATCTTTATTCTTCGTGTGGTGGTTTTTCTCATGTTTGTTTCTTCGATCCGTCGGTAATTCAAAGAGTTCTTCCCTAACAAACTTCATGACTAAGAGTTTCCAATTTGGCTCAGTTCTGGAAATCTCAAATGTGGATCTCAGGATTGTCTACTCCAGCTGTGATTTGAATAGGATCCATAGACTGAACTGGATTGGGTACAACACATTGATCCTGAGAGTCTGTTTCTCTAACAATGAAATAAAAAAATAAAAAATGAAGTGTGGAGGTCCGACCAAGTGTGGGTTAACCCGAGTACAGGGTGATGACAAGTACATGTGAGCTAATTGGGATCAAAGCATTACTCAACGATATGGGGATCTCAAGCAGGGGAACCCGTGGAGATAAAGTGAGATAACCAGGCAGCAATACATGCATGGTCGATCACATGGGGTGTCCTTTGCCAATTGCCACAAGGGTGAAGCTAGGTGAACTTTCTAGTGGTCCCCAGAGATCTCAAGGTTTTTACCAACTGGAGGCTTGTCAATTTTGCAGTCAATGATTAGGGATGGCAAAACCTGACACGACCCGCCAACCCACCTCTTAGGCGGGTTCGGGTTTGGAAAAAATGAACCCGTTTAATAAACGGGTCAACCCGCCTAACCCGTTTATTAAACAGGTCGGGTTCGTGTTAAGGGTATGCCAACCCGCCAACCCAACCCACCAACCTGCCAACTTGTCTGCCAACCCGCCAACCTGAGAACCCGTTTACCCGACCCAACCCATTTATTAAATGGGTTGGCGGGTCGTGTCGGGTTACCCGTTTATTAAACAGTCAGGGTTCGTGTTTGCCACAACCGACCCGTTTAATAAACGGGTCGGGTTCGGGTTGAGGTATGCTGACACGCCAACCCGCCAACCCGACCCAATTGCCACCTCTATCAATGATGGGAGGTTTCTTTTGGCCTAGCTAAAAAAATTGCATAGACAATATCTGAGGAAGAAGCTTGTGTTATCCTTTTCGGTTACTGCTGGAGACACCTCTGTTTTGTCAATTAATTGGTCCCTTAAGGTCACAAGGCTTATGACTAGATCTTTATTTGCGCTGGGGTGGTGCCACTTTGAAGCAAAACTCGGCAAGAAATCTAGTGTTTTTACACACATTTCCTTTCTAGAACCAGATCATCCTTATCTTCATACCTAATTTCCTTTTCATGTTAGGATATGAAGTTGGTAGAGAATAAAACTAGTGAAGCGAATGGATCTAGTATTTATATTTCATTTTTTTGGTTAGCATGAAGTTGTTAAGCATAAAAATACAGTGAAAAGAATGGGTTTTGTTAAGATTTTGGACAAAGTTGTTCCCTAATAAGCAAAATACGTTTGTAGCTGAAGATATAACTGACTTGGCTCACAAATGGAGCATTTTCATCAGCTGAGCCAAGCATCAAGATAGATGGTAAAAGTGCAGTTTTTACTATTAGATAATTATTACGAACCAAACTGAGCCACGAGCTTCTGCCATCTATCAAATAAATCACTTGCAGTTGTAGCTCAAAAAAAAAATGTTTTACCCTTTAGAAATGCACCAAGTTGCATGTCCCAAACGAACCAATTGAAGGATCCAGAAGATAGGTCACACGACACAGGCACGTGGGTTGGACAGATATCAGTCCTCAAGCCTTTTTTCAAGTTGGGCCTCCACAAGAGGGTCATCTAGTATGCCCAGTCATTATTTGACACCTAATAAATGTTGTTAAAGTCGGTTCATTAGGCAAATCTGTTTCTTTAAAAAACCAAAGAATCAAACCGAGTCGAATCCAAGCAAATTGTTTTCGAATCCGAAGATTTTTATTCAAAAAATCAGAAAATACAAAAAATGACAAAAACAGAATTTTGGCAATTCTGAACCGATACTAGTTCAAATCGACTGATTTTGATCGATTCAGCTGATTCGAGCCAACATCGGTCGATTTTGGAAGGGTGTGAGATTGACCCCTGTTTCTAATCGGATAAGGCAGGGAAAGAACATTGCACCTAATAAATAAGGCAGGGAAAGAACATGGGTTTTGTGTATATACATCTGTGCTGCACACAATTTTCCATTCATACACTTCTTCATATTGTTGACTGAAATTTGTGCGGCATTGTTGCATGTATTTCGGCCATGTGCCAGTGAAACTCTTAGCTGTAGGGGGGGGGGGGCTTTGAGTACCTCGAAAAACTGATGGTTTCCTTGAAAAGAATGTACAAAAATTCATGCATTTTTAAAAACCCCAACATGGCAACACAAACGCAGGGTGTGTTTTCTTAGCAGAAAGCTACTCCCACATGCCAACTTCTATGACACACAAATGCATTTAAAGTTTTATGAGATGTTAGGATATATGGATAGCATTGTGAGAGTGTAAATGTTATTAGAATATGTGTTTGAATCCCTAGAAAAATTAAACATTATTTCTAAAAGAAGTGCTAAATGTATGTGGGTTTCAGCTGAATTTTGTAGATCAGTTATTTATTTGGGCTCTCATTGGATGTTGAAGATATGAGAGAAACAAGGGAATATGAATGGGGCCCAAACTAAAACTGAGATGACAGTGGATTTGTCAACTACAACCTTTTCAAGATGTGAATTGGAAACGGGAGATGAAAGGCCATTTTTGCTCTCATCAAAAATCAGATTATCTAGGATCTAAGATCTGAACAGTCAAACTCACTCTTAAAATGCAGTGATATCTTGATTTAGGGACAACTCAAACATCAAGTTACATGGTTCTAAGTCTACCAGTTGGACACTCTTTTAAGGGAGCTAGTTGGAAACTTTTGATATCGACAAAGTGTTCACATTATTTTGCAGTGACGGCCACCTGCCTGACAGCCATCCATCTTGGAATTTCTCAATATAGGTATGGTTCCCATCTTGAGAAGTGTTGAGATAGATGGTTAGTAGTAGGCCAAGCATCATCTTGGGGAAAGGAAACTCGTTACATTGCACGTGGCAGCAGCAGTGATTGCTCGTATTTTAAGTTGTTCAGAAAAGCCCTGTTCCTTTTGCTCAGCAGAGGAGACTTATCATACAGACTCTTTACAACAAAAAAAGAAAAAGTTGCGTATAAATGTTAAACTCCAAAATGCCCCTTATCTTGGTTTGGATACTGGTAAGGTTCTTTTCTCCATTGCGCTAGATTCTGGTGAGTTTGCACCTTTTCCTGCATGAGCTCAAAGCTTTAAGCAAGTACATGCTGTTAGTTCATATGATTTTAGAAAGAACAGATGGAAGAACCCAAATCTCCTTCACGGTATTCTTTGGGACCTCCATGGGTCTTTAAAGGAAGGCAAGTGTAATCTTTTTTCCTCCTCTTTCATGCTTTGGTTTCTTAATTTTTAGTTTCTTTGAGCTTGACAAATGGTGTTGAGCAAGTGCTTAGCGTTTTCCTGGATTTGTGGGTTCAGGGCACTGTACCAGCTTCATCTTCTAAAGGCAGACATGACTCGTGCCTTGATCCCCAAGGAATTTAGACTCGTTGAGGCATTTGGGTATGCCCAATCATCTGTTTTATGTTAGATAACTTCAGTTTTTCAGCCTTCTAAACTGTGTGTGTGTGTGGGGTGTTAACGGGGAGAAAATGATTGGGTTTTGCAGATATACTCTTGGTGGGATGTTCCTTGCTCATTATGATGATAGTCCTGCTGGAGCTTTTGATGAGGTATTTCACTATTTCTTTGTATGCTCTTCCTTTTTCTTATTTTATATTTTCTTGATGATTATTCACTGGACAGTTCTTTCTTGCATGGTTACTTTATTTATAAAATAAAAGTTTCAGTTTAGGAATAGCTAAAGCAAATCTACGGTTGTCGGATGAGCAAGGAATTTGTGCATTTGGGGCTGAACTTTTAACGTCAACTCTTCATAATGGAAAAGTGAGAGGATTGCTGGCCTATTTTGAGCCTTTAAGAACTCTTCCTTTCTTGTCAACTTTTTACGACCATGCATGGATCAATGAGTTGTTGGGTTAACTACATTCCCAGTAGTTGTTTTCAGGATTTCACTTGAATATATGAAATTCAAGTCATAGGACGAGGGCTTCAATTCATTCGTTCCCTGGTCGCGTCGATGCCCCAAAATCCTGTGGCATTTGTGAGTCAGTCTAACTCATTCTCGGAGGCTGATTCAGAGATGGTCACAATTCCACATAAAGTTGTCATGAGAATTTGCTGAGTTACGTGGCAAATTATAGGAAAACATGACATAAATAACAAGGACAAAAGGAAATAGCACAGATTAAATCAGATAAGGAACTCTTTTGACAAAAAGAATATGCTTAAAGTGGAAAGATTTTCAATAGAATGGAGATGTTCATCAATATGATCCTAATGGACATACTAATTAAAGACACTGTTACCTTTTAATATTCTTTGGTCTATGCACAATATGTTTTTTAGTGGTCTTTACTTTACATATGTAACATGTTTTTTTTCCCTTTAAATATTTCTGAGTTCTTAGTTTCTATTATGTTCTTGAAAGATTATAAAGCCCAAGGGGTTGGGGGGCATGATGTACTCACTTCTCAGGCAATATGATATTCTTATGGAAAATAGTGGCCCTGTGTCAGATATTTTGTTTAGGCTTGCATTGTTGCACTCAAATTCAAAGACTAAAAGTGTGGATCCTACTTGGATTTTTTTATATAAGAGTCAATTCATGATCCTAAGCTAAAGCTGTGTTGGTTCAGACATAGGTCGAGTTGGTTATGGTCTTCAAGCCTCTGGTTGATTTTATGACTTGGTGCTAGCTGACAAAGAAACGTTGGTTTACTCTTTCAGATGGTGGTTATTGCAGGCATCGTATGGAATCCACCAACTTCATGCGCGTAAGTTTTTTGTTTTTTTGGGTTGACCAATTTTAATGTTCTTTGCCTTTTGCATCTCTAACCAAATCCAGAAGAAATTCTGAATTTCTTGTGACTTGTAAAGTGGTCGTGTAATCTTTGTTAGGCCTTACTGACATGTTTTTGTTATTTTGGACGTAAATTCATGTATTTCTTACTGAAATTTTTATTGCCTCTTGTAGACCATCATTTGGATAATAAATTTTATTAATTTCATTTGATGAATTTTTGTGTTTGTAATTGCTAGATGGGCTACAAGGGTTCTTGTGAACAATCATGAAGCTTGTCAGCATGGAAGGAAGGTGTGGTATTTACCATTTCAACTTCCTCTTTATGCTTATTGGAACTTAGGAGTTCACTTAATTGTCTACTGTGTTGCCTTTTCATCTAGGATGTTGGGCTACCCAGTCACTTTGCATCATTCTCTAAGGTAAGCAGCTTTATTGCACTACAAAGATTCTGGATACCAAAAGAATGCATCTTTTGTGTGTGTGTGTGTGTGTGAGAGAGAGAGAGAGAGAGAGAGAGAGAGAGAGAGAGAGAGAGAGAGAGAGAGAGAGAGAGAGAGCAATGTATTTGCTTGACTTTGATCCATATAGGTTCAATGCAACTGTTAGGAAGAGATATAGTGTAAGAAGCATACTTAAGTTCCAAATTTTCCAAAAAAGGCCATAATTACTAGACAAGAAACCCTCTACTTCTTGGTAAACACCAAAACTGAGTAGTCCAAAACTGTACAACAACAACAACAACAACTACGCCTTCATCCCAAAACAATTGGGGTCAGCGATATGAACCAAAAAAGAAATTCATTTTGGGTCTTCCACATGAATCCTTTTCCTCCAATCATTTCTATCCAACGCCATGTCCTCGGTGAGGTTCAAAGCATTCATATCCTTTCCTATCATCTCCATCCAAGTCTTCCTAGGCCTACCCCGACCTCTTTTAACTAATATATTTTCCCATTTCTCCAACCTTCTAACTGGAGCATCATTAGGCCTTCGCCGAATATGTCCAAACCACCGTAAACGATTCTCTCGCATCTTATTTTCAATGGGTGCAACACCTACCTTCTTACGTATCTCTTCGTTCCGAATCTTATCTTTTATTGTATTTCCACACATCCATCTAAGCATCCGCATCTCAGCTACACTCATTTTTTGAATATGATGTCTCTTGGCAGCCCAACATTCCGTACCATATAGTAAAGCGGGTCTAATAGTCGTCCTATAAAACTTTCCCTTCAACCGCAATGGCATTCTACGATCGCACAACACTCCAGTAGCACTTTTCCATTTCATCCACCCAACCTTTATCCTATGATTTACATCTCCATCAATTTCTCCATACTTTTGAATGATGGATCCCAAATATTTGAAATAATCATTCACCGGTATATCTTGCTCACCAAGCTTCACTACACTCCCATCACTACTTCGTTGCTTACTAAACCGACATTCCATATATTCAGTCTTACTCTTACTCAACTTAAAACCTCTAGCTTCCATTGTCTGTCTCCATAATTCTAACTTAGCATTAACCCCAGCTCTAGACTCATCAATCAAAACAATATCATCAGCAAACAACATACACCACGGTACATTTTCTTGAATTGATCTCGTAAGCTCATCCATCACTATCGCAAATAGGAAAGGGCTTAAAGCAGATCCTTGATGTAACCCAACCGTTATCGGAAAATTGGTTGTCACCCCTCCACAAGTGCGGACATTGGTTACTACTCCTTCATACATATCTTTAATTATACTAATGTACTTGAGAGAAACACCTTTCTTCATCATTGTCCACCAGAGAACGTCCCTAGGTACTCTATCGTATGCCTTCTCTAAATCAATAAAAACCATATGCAAATCTTTGTTCCTCTCTCTATATCTTTCAATAAGTTGTCTAAGAAGATGTATAGCTTCCATAGTTGATCTTCCAGGCATAAAACCAAATTGATTCTCCGATACCATGACAACCTTCCTCAACCTAGACTCAATCACCCTCTCCCAAAGTTTCATAGTATGACTCATGAGTTTTATACCACGATAGTTTGTGCAATCTTGTATATCACCCTTATTCTTATATAAAGGCACCAAAGTACTCTTCCTTCACTCATTAGGCATCTTATTTGTTCGCCAAATCAAGTTAAAAAGATTTGTCAACCATTCTAAACCTTTCTCTCCCAAGCATTTCCAAGCCTCGATAGGTATACCATCTGGGCCAACTGCCCTTCTTGATTTCATTTTCTTCAAAGCCTCTGCAATTTCTTTCTTTTGAATCTTGCGCATGAAGTCACGATGAATCTTGCGCATGTAGTCCAAAACTGTAACTCTGCTTATATTGTGTATAGGGCTCAGGTCAATATATATCAAAAGCATAAATGCTTTATCTGTTCGATAGAAAAAGCTTTCAGGTCAATGAAATGTTGCTCAAAACGTATGAGGGAAAGGGTTCTACAGCATTTGCCCTATGGAATTTTTGCTATTTAAGGATTTAGAGGATTAGTGTTGGAACTTTTCTTTCTCAGTGACAACCTTCTAGGTATCTTTGTTATTTTAAAGGTTTAGGTGCTACTCAAAGATCCAAATGTTCATGTGTTTTGTTTTGTAGGGCCAAGACATCAATTAGAATTTGTTAGTTTATATTAGTCTATGCTTTACAATTTTAGGTATTTGTTTAGTCATTACCAACCTGACCCAAGTCTTTATAGACTACAATGTTTTATCCATGATTCTTTACTGCTTCATACAATAGCCAGAGTCTGGCATGTTCTTTGGCATAAATCAGTGGAAAACCTATCCATACACATCCAGATTTACCATCTCTATATAGATGAATCATTGATATCTATCTATGCAATTCTGTATGTGCAGATGTTTGAATGTGGGTGAGTGTGTATTTACCTATTCCACATAGATGCATATGTAAACCTACAGTTATATGCACATTTATGCCCATAAATTGCGCTTAATGTACTAGTATTAGTGTTTATGTCAGTAGTTATCTGTGTCATCGTAGGTGTTAGGCAGCACCTAAGTGACTGAGTGAATCCTTGGCTCCTCGAAACCAAAATTAAGAATTTTCTCAATATTACGAAAATATTGAAAATTTAGATGATTTTACTAAAGTCTGCATTTATATTTTCTAATTCATATTCAACAAAGTGTTATAATCATATAAAAATTCATGGTTGTTATTAGCATTTGCAGTAGCATCTTATATGATTACATGCTGTAGACATTATAATTAATAAAATGTTTGCATTTACAAGATAAAATCATAAGGTATACTCGTGCCATGGACTCTAAAATGCAGGAGTTGGTAAAAGAAAACAAATTCAACATATATAACTTGTTGAAATCTGTTTGCTCAAAAATAAGTTTGAACATAGCTTTGATTGCTGAACAGAATCCAAAAATCGAAATCTAAAAAATAAAGGATGAAGAGAAATGCCTTAACCATCATCATCATTGTTACTAATCATCTGTTTTTGCCTTACGGCTCATAATTAAGCAAAAAAACACCTAGGTGACATCTAGGTGTTGTTTCCCTCCTAGACAGTCACCTACAACCACTTTGTGCTTGGGCTGGAACCTAGCTTGCATAGTTGCTCAGCTGAGCGCATACACATGCCTTTCTCTACAAAGGCACTTTATGCTTTATTTAAGTTCCTACAACCTTTCGCGAATGCTCATGACCTTGACTTTTCACTTTTTTTCTTAATGAAGAGAATTGATGTGATCAGGGAGACACCAAAAGATAAGTGCAATGGTTTTTTCAAGTTTCTCAGTATGGATCCTAAATGTGATGACAAGAAAAAGTACATGGAGATTGAAATAGCAGATACCATTAGCTCTTCTGCTACTGCATTTTGCAATATAAGCATTCCTATGAGTGGTACGTCCCATATGATATATACTTTTTCTTAATAGTCTAAGTCAGAGATATAATTGCTTGTCCATTAATGATTTGCTTTTAATTTTTAGGTTATACAAATTAATTGAACTAGCATCTTGAACAAAAGTATTTTTGGTTGAACATTAGTGAAATTCTCGTAGCTTTCCTAATGTGGAAAGCACATAGAACATTTTTGAGGTTCTTACTCCCAATGAAAAGATACAGTAATTTTATTTTGTTGATATTGCAAGGGTGGAAGATAGATAATGGTTGGATGGGGCCTCACATTCGGATGTATCTCCCTAGTTTCAGGTTTGTCTGTTCAGCCATAATCGTGGAATAAATTATTAAGATTTGCATCATTTTTCTGATAGAAAGGAAATTTTAGATCATACTGTAACTTTTGGTTTACATATTAACTATGTTTTTTTATATGCACTCTGCTTACTTTAAATAATTATTCTCATGATGAGACGATCAAAAGCCACTTGTTAACATTTCATTTTTCAGGTTCTTGTAAACTTTTGACCAAAGTGCAACAGATTTGTGATTTTCACTGTTAAGCACGAGACAGTCTCATTTCTATGATGTGGTTCCATTACAGTGGCAACACTGAGCATAATCCTCACCTTCTTAAATATTCTTGCCAGATTGATTGCAGGTTTGTTGTTCTCTCTGAAACTTTTAGTACTGTTGTAAAGGAGCTGGAATGCAAATCTTATGGTTTATGTACTTTTGCTTGATTGTGGTGAATTATATAATTAAATGTGACTAACAGTTAATTGTATAAGTCAATGAAGTGAGAAATTCTAGATCAGGAAAATATGTTAACCAACATAAGCATGTCTGCTGTTTACATGTGTGGATTGAATTGGACTTGGGTCAGATTCAGGCTATGTCGTGCTTTGTCTGACTGATTACTTGCCAAATCTTGTGAAATTTCTTCTAAGTTGGGTTTGATCCCAGGCCAAATTTGTTGGAAAATATGCTTCACTTAGTGGGTCAGGCAACTGAGCTTGAACCAGGTGCGCTCGGAGGCACGCATGTACACACACTATCTTTCAAGTGATAATTTTTCTCACTTAGGATCAAGTCTTCTGTCCAGTGGGTACTCGTGCAACTATACTCCGAGGATACAATGGAGCTTTCACCTTGTGAAAAAATGGTCCACACCTTGTATTGGGTGAGACCGATAACCTCAACATGGATCACCTTAAACATCCTCTTGACTAGGATCCAGGTTTGACATATGCTCGAATTGGGTATTGATATTGGGTTCAAATATAAGTATGGATCATGTATGCAAGCAGGTATGGATACAGACTGAATTTGGGTATGAATCTGAATAGCTATCTTAAAAGTCAATTGGATCTGGATCCTAAAAGCACTTCGAGAGAGAGAGAGAGAGAGTGTTTAGCTGGTGGAAGAGGAGAGCTCAAGAGAGAGGGAGAGAGAGAGAGGAGAGTAGAGGTGAGGGATTAGAGAAATGAAAGAGGGTTGAGGTTTATATAGACCCCAGCCACCATAAAGGCTCATGAAGGGCCTTTAAGAGGCCCAAACAACTAGCCTTAATGGACCTAGGCTAGCCAAACAGCCAGTCCAAGGAGGGCAATGAAAAAGGACCAAAAGAGCATGAATAGGGTCCAAAATGATCTTGGCAGGATCATGAACGTCCAAGACCGAGTCAAAGGTCAATGGGTAAAAAGGGTTGGGTGACTTATGGACCGTTTGGACCATAAATGCCCATGCAAAGACATTGGGCAAGGTCCAAACAGGTTCAGGTCAAGGTCCAAAAAGATCCAAGATAATTTAAGGTTGGGTCAAAGTCCATTAATGGGTTGGTGAAATGTCAGTTTTACACTTGGATATTAAATTTGTCCAAACACTAAAAGGATAGGTCCAAGACCAAACCCAAACCCAAACTCAAACCCAAACCCAAACCCAAACCCAAACCCAAATTCGAATTCAAATTCAAGTCCAAAGTCCAAATACAAATCCAAGTCTAAAGTCAAAGGTCAAGCGTCAAGAGTCAAAGGACAAGATCTAAGATCTAAGTTTCAAGGTCCATGGTTTATGGTTCATGGTCCAAGAATAAAGTGATATATAAGCCCAAGATCTACTGCCCCTTGAAGGCCTTGCCCTCTAAGGCAGCACTCCTCTATATAAGGACAAGTGAAGTTCCTACAACCTTCAATACAAAATTAAACTGGTGAAAAATACAAAATTAAACTGGTGAAAAAGATAAGAAACCCATAAACATAAAGAAATATAGGAAAAAGAGTAGGACACTTCGATAGTTTTGAGCCAAAACCCCATCCCCCATGTGGATCAAAACTATGGAAAGGACTCAAGAGGTTGTACCTAAAGATCCGATGCATAAATGAAAGTACCTTTTGGATTTGAACCTCAACATTAGTTTTACTAAGTCTTAGTCAATTTGAGACCCCAATAGTGTGTGAAAATATCTCAAAAAAGAGATAAAGTGTGCGATAAGCACAACACCACCAATGTGCACAAATGCACAAGAACACTTAGAACAAATGTACACGAAGGTACAATAAAGAAACTCAAATGCACAAAGGCATACAAAATATAAAGAATTTTATTGAGAAGAATGGAGAACAAAAGCTCCAAGAAGTGAAGTTTACAAAGGGGGAACTCCCCTATTTATAACAAGCAAGGAGGCTTGGAGGGGCTCCACTAGCTGTTGGAGCCCCTCCAACGGTTAGAATTCTAATCGTTGGAGAGGCTCAACAGCTAGTGTTGAGCCCCCTCCAAGTTTGACTTTGAGTCAAACAAAAAAAGGAAAAATAAAATGAAGAAAAAAGAAAAAGAAGAAAAAGTAAAAGTACAAAAAATATTACAACATATTCATAATTATGAATATGCGCAAAAGAAGGGAAATGACTATAATACCCTTGCGGGTTTTAATATATTTACATATATATATAAAGATAGATACATATACATATATACATCATGTATATATGTATATGTATCTCTCTTTATATATATATGTAAATATTTACATAAGAGAGATACAATTTAACACTCTCCCTCCAACTTAGGGCACAATGACCGAAAGTTTGCTAAGAAAAAAGTTGAATCTTGAAGAGCAAAGCACCTTGGTGAAGAAATCTGCCAACTGATATTCTGAAGTCACATAAGGAAGATCGATGACTTTTTGTAGATATGCCTCTCTGACATAATGGCAGTCCATCTCAATATGCTTTGTCCGCTCATGAAAAGTGTGATTCTTAGCAATATAGATTGCACTCTTATTATCACAACACAACTTTGTGGGTTCTTGAATTGGAATTCCCATGTCTTGCAGCAACTGATGAATCCAGACAATCTCCATAGTTGTAGAAGCCATGGCTCGATATTCTGCTTTGGTGGACGATAGAGACACCTTCTGTTGTTTCTTACATCTCCATGAGATCAGGGATTCACCTAAAAAAATGCAAAAGCCTGTAGTGGAGTGACGATTATTTGGGTCACCTCCCCAATCAGAGTCAGTATATGCAATTAAATTTAACTCAGAAGATGAGGAAAGGAAAACTCCCTTGTTTAGAGTTCCCTTTATGTATCTGACAACTCGGAGAACGACACTCATATGAACAGATGTAGGAGCATGCTGAAATTGGCTTGCAGTATGCACGGCATGAGAGATGTTCAGCCTTGTGATGCTAAGATACATTAGAGATCCCACAAGTTGCCAGTAGGGGGTAGGATCCTCCAGAGGTTTCCCATCATCGATCTTCATTTTTGATCCCACAATTTCAGGGGTCTCATAGATTTTATCATCAGTAATACCTGATCTGTCAAGAATCTCACAAGCAAGTTTAGTTTGAGACAAGAAATAGCCTCTATGAGAGTAGGCTACCTCGATACCAAGAAAGTAAGTTAGATACCCCAAGTCTGACATTTCAAACCTTTCTTTTAAAGTGGTTTTAATGTTTCTGATGCTCTTTATGTCACTACCTGTTATCAACATGTCATCAACATACAACAGTAAAATCATAATTCCTGCATCAGACTTTTTGACGAACAGAGCAGTGTCAGTGTAGCATGAGGTAAAACCATCTTGAACCATCACATCATTAAATCGATCATATCAAGCCTTAGAGGCTTGTTTTAAACCATAAAGTGCTTTTTGCAAACGAAGGACTTTCCCTTTTGGTACGTTTATACCAGGAGGAGCATCCATGTGGACTTCTTCATTAAGGTCCCCATTTAGAAAGGCATTTTTAACATCCATTTGGTAAATATTTCATTTTTTAATAGATGCAATAGTGATCAAACATCTTACAGTAACCATTCGTGCAACAGGGGCAAAGGTTTCTTCGTAATCGATGTCGTATTCTTGACTATATCCTTTTGCGACAAGACAAACTTTATACCTTTCGAGAGTGCCATCACTCTTGGTTTTGATTTTAAAAACCCATCTACATCATATTGTTTTCTTTCCTTTTGGAAGACATTGAAAAACCCAAGTTTTGGCTTTGTTGAGGGCTCTAAGTTCGTTGTTCATGGCATCCCTCCACTCTATCATTTCCTTAGCTTCCTTAAAATTTCTAGGTTCTTGATATGAGTGAATGACACTAAGACATGCCCTATGTTTTGGAGAAAAAGACTCATAGGAAATAAATCTAGAAGGATTTTTCCTAGATCTTTCAGTTCTTCGAGAGTGGTTGGAAGATTCACTAAGGTCACTATATTTCTCTATTGCACTTCTAAAAGTGCTTTTATCTCTATGTGTATAAGTAATTCGTTCATTTATTATTTCTTCTTCATCATGAATGGTTTGAGGAATACTTTCACTTATATCCTCATTCTCATTCAATTCATCATCGCTAAAAAAATCTTCATTTCTAGATAATAGTTCAAACAAAAAAGAGTAATCGGCATTATCTTCATGAGTTTTGTGTTCTTCAAAACCACTTATGTTTTCTAAAAATGTTACATTTCTTGAAACATATAGTTTATCATTTTTAATATCATAACACCTAAAACCTTTTTGTGTTTCCGAATATCCCAAAAACGCACAAGGAATAGCTTTGGGAGATAATTTATCATTCTTATCGGTGAGAACAAAACATTTACAACAAAAAATTCTTAACCTATTGTAATCGGGTTCTTTTTTATACAAGATTTCATATGGAGATATTTGATTCAAGTTTTTGGATGGAAGTCGGTTTATGAGATAAACCGATGCAAGAGCCGCTTCGGCCCAAAATCTTTTTAGAATTTTTTGAGAAATGAGCAAAGTTCTTGTAGTTTCAATTATGTGTCTATGTTTTCGTTCGGCCAACCCATTTTGTTGAGGAGTTTTGGGGCAAGACCTTTGATGAACAATCCCATTATTTTCAATATAACTTTTGAAATTATTTGAGAGATTCTCCCTCGGAATCGGTTCTAAGAATTTGCAATTTACTATTGAATTGATTTTGTATTAACATGTGAAAACCCTTAAAAATAGAGAAAACCTCATGTTTATGTTTGAGGAAGTATATCCAACTATACCTTGAGAAATCATCCACATAAATAACATAATACGAAAAACCTCCCTTAGACACAACGGGTGCCGGTCCCCAAACATCCGAATGCACAATTTCAAAAGGCTTAGTTGAAAACATAGTTCTTTGTCCAAAAGATAAGCTTCTCATTTTACCAAGAATACAATCATTACAATTGAAATTGTCTTTACATAAAGTTTTAGCAAAATGTAAATAAGAAAGCTTGACAATATTTGGATGCCCAAGGCGTTTATGCCAAACATTTATATCTTTATGTTGGGCAACATTATAAAAAGAGGTTTTTGGAATTTGAAGAAATTCCATGAGATAAAGATCTCCCTTTCTAGAGCCTTCCCCAATCAACTTTCCAGGCCAGCGATCATTTTTCCAACATTTATTTGATGAGAATTTGATATCACACCCATGATCCGATAGTTGAGAGATGGAAAGCAAATTTAAATTTAGTTTTGGTATAAATCTAACTTTAGGAATAGAAAAACCTTGTCTTTCAAAATCACCAATTCTTTTTATTTCAAGAGAAGCTCCATCCGCGGTAGAGACAAAAGAAGGTGACAAATTTTTTGAGTATTTAGAAAGTGCAAAAACATTTGGAGTCATATGAAAGGATGCACCCGAGTCTAAGAGCCAAAGAGTCTTACCGGGAGGAGAAAAGGTGGTCATGGCGGCTCCGGAAACAGATCCATTGAGGAGTGGTTGAAGAGCTTCCATGATTTGATTGAGAGACAAAGTAGCATGGTTGGAAGTTGATGGACCTTCCTCCTTGGTTGATTGGAAAGTAGTAGACATAGCCACCATCTTCTTCCATTTAGGGCATACTGATTTAATGTGACCCGGTTCTTTGCAAAAATGGCATATGATCTTACTATAATCTCTTCTTCCATAATGCCCACCATTTTCTCTTCCTCCTTGATTTTTGTTAAAATAAGGGGGTTTATAGGTTTTAACATTATTCTCCGGTCTGGAGACGGCATAAGCACCCTCATCCTCATCTTTAGAGGGAACGACCAACACACTTAGATTGGTTTTATTCATTCCCAATCTAGTTTCTTCTCCACTTAATTTGGTAAGCACATCTTCCAATGGGGGAGAAGAGAAAGAAGACAAGAGAGATGATCTAGTTTGTTCAAACTCGGGTCTAAGCCCATTTAAAAAATTAAAGAAATGATCCTCTTCTAATTGTGTGGCCCTCAATTCAATAGCCTCACCACTCCATTTAGGTTCTTGGAGAGCAAGCTCATCCCAAATAGTGGATAACTCGACAAAATATTCTCTAACGGACATCTCTCCTTGTTGAAGGGTTAAAGCCTTCTTTTGGAGATAGTATTTATGGGACAAATCTCTTGAAGTATACATTCTTTCAAGATATTCCCATACTTGATATGCCTTTTTGAACTTTAGAATGTTGGCATTAATTTTGGTCTCAACCGAAGAGAAGAACCATGAGAGTATTTTGTAATTTTTCATTTCCCACTCTTCATGCTTCTTATTGTAATCTTTAAAAGCTTTTTCTCTTTCTTCTCCCTCAAGAACCTTGATCTCCCCTCTCTCAAGGATAGTAATTTTAGGTTTGGGTTCGGGAATAGTTCCTTGAACATATCCCCAAAGACCCTTTCCTTTTATATGGGCCTCCATATTCCCGGCCCATACATGATAATTCGTTCCATTTAATTTGAAGCCAAGAGAGAAGTGAGAATCCTTTTCACCCATTAGAGAGGATACAAAGAGAAATAAATGCATACCACAATGCGAAAAGAGTTCCTTCTTGATGTAGAAAGCTTCTAAAATATAGAATGAAGGACCGAGTCTTTACTCCAACCACCACAACTTAATGGCACGCTTTACGAGGTACTCCAACGAAGAGAGAAAAATACACGATCTTCTTTTCCTTTGAGCCTAGCTCTGATACCATGTGAAAATATCTCAAAAATAGATAAAGTGTGCGATAAGCACAACACCACCAATGTGCACAAATGCACAAGAACACTTAGAACAAATGTACACGAAGGTACAATAAAGAAACTCAAATGCACAAAGGCATACAAAATATAAAGAATTTTATTGAGAAGAATGGAGAACAAAAGCTCCAAGAAGTGAAGTTTACAAATGGGGAACTCCCCTATTTATAACAAGCAAGGAGGCTTGAAGGGGCTCCACTAGCTGTTGGAGCCCCTCCAACGGTTAGAATTCTAACCGTTGGAGAGGCTCAACAGCTAGTGTTGAGCCCCCTCCAAGTTTGACTTTGAGTCAAACAAAAAAAGGAAAAATAAAATAAAGAAAAAAGAAAAAGAAGAAAAAGTAAAAGTACAAAAAATATTACAACATATTCATAATTATGAATATGCGCAAAAGAAGGGAAATGACTATAATACCCTTGCAGGTTTTAATATATTTACATATATATATATAAAGATAGATACATATACATATGTACATCATGTATATATGTATATGTATCTCTCTTTATATATATATGTAAATATTTACATAAGAGAGATACAATTTAACATAGTGTTAGCCTTGAATTGAGAATCTTAATTGACTTTTCAAACACCATAACACACACTTTCACTTTTGGTGGTTATAGTGTATCTATCAGTATATAGAAATCACACATTAAGGGCCCTATGTTGTATCCAAGTTTCATTAGTGCTCTAGAGACAAAGTCCAAATCTCATAAAAGACGACCCCCACCTTTACACTCACATAGGTAAGTCCATTTAAGGTGTAAACCTGTTTGAAATACCACAACCATAAGGCTTATGGATCTTATTAAGAATTCAATTTACACTCAACCTCCGTATACAAGTTTCGAGCACTTGACATAAGGAATGAAAAATATTAAGTGCTTAATCCAATTACTTAGAGACTTGTTCTTTTCATTGAACCTCTAGATGTAGTTTGACCCTTATCATGTGGTTGGGTTTTCATCAACGATGATTGCTTTTACAAACTTTAACCTCATGCTCCTCTATATCTTAGAAACAATTTCTCGAGAGTTCCCTTGTCATAAGATCCGCTAAGTTTTGACGATTTCACATATTCAATTGAGATTACTCTTTGCTTAAGTAAATTATTCACATAATTGTGCTTTAGACTGATATATCTAGATTTTTTACCATAAATATTACTTCCTGCTTTGTATATAGTTTTTGACTATCGCAATGCATAGCTATTGGGGGTACAAACTCATCTCATAATGGTATTTTTATTAAGTGATTTTTTAGCCACTCAGCTTCCATACTAGCTGATGTTAGTGCTATAAATTTTGTTTCTACTGTAGAATAGGTTATCACAGTTAACTTCTTGGATCTCCAAGCAACTGTTCTAGATCCAATGGTAAATATTCAACTACTTGTGGATAATGACTCATTGGAATCAACATTTCAGTTCACATCATTGTACCTTTCAAGTACAAAAGTTTCATTCTCATAGAATATCTTATAATCTAGAGTTTATCTCATGTACTTCAGGACTCGAAAGATAGCATCATAATGCTCTTGTCTTGGATTATTAGTATATTAGCTCAACTTGTTCATGTTAAAAGCTATGTCTGGTCTAGTTTCATTCATAGCATACATAAGGCTATCAATAATGCTTGCGTACTCTAATTGAGATATACTTATTCTAGTGTTAATCGATAGCTTAACACTAGGATTAAACAGAGTAGCAACATGCTTACAATCATAATGATTACATTTCCTTAAAATTTTCTCAATGTAGTGGGGATTGAGTTAATTCATAAACATTTTATGCATGATCAATTTAATACCAAGTATAACATCAACTAAACTCATATCTTTCATGTCAAACTTAGATGATTTTTTTTTTTATATTATTTATGCATTCTACATTATTTCTTATGATTAGGACATCATCCACATAAAGACATAATTATAACATGACTACCTTCTATTTTGCTATATATGCATTTATCAAAGTCATAAATTTTAAATCTGTATGAAATAATTACTTTATCAATTTTTTCATGCCATTGTTTAGGTGATTGTTTCAAACCATGCAAGGATCTTAATAGTTTGAAAACCTTTTTTTCTTATCCTGGTTCAACATGACCTTCAGGTTGTTTCATATAAATTTATTTTTCCAAGACACCATTCAAAAAAACAATTTTAACATTCATTTGATGAATATCAAGGTTCTAAATTAATGTCAAAATAATCATAGTTCTAATAGATGCAATCCTACTTACATGAGCATAAGTGTCAAAATAATTAAGTCTAGGTTTTTGTTTGAAACCTTTAGCTACAAATCTAGTCTTAAAATTTTCAATAGCGCCATCAGTTCGAAGTTTTTCCTTGAAAATCTATTTACATCCTAAGGGTTTAAAATCAGAGGGTAAATAAATTAAAATCCAAGTTTTATTTTAAATGATAGAATCTAATTCACTTTCTATAGCTTCTTTCCAAAAAGCAACATCAGGAGATGTCATAGCTTTTGAAAAAGAAATTAGGTCTCTATCTATCACGTAGAGATGAAAATCAATGCCAAAATCTTTTTGTTTTCTAAATTTTTTATTTTTTTGAATTTCAGGAATTTCAGGCTTACACATTCTTTCCTTTGGATTATTTTCAATATATTTTGGAGCTTCAAGTGATTTTAAAGTTAAATATTCTCTAAATTCAGTTTGGATAGATTTTAAAATCATTTTTGTTTTAATATCTATAAATTTATGTCTTACTATTTTGAGAATATCTAATGAAAACACATATTTTGGTTTTTTGACAAAGTTTGGTTAATTTTGGTTTAGTAAGTTTTACATAAGCAATGCATCCACAAACTTTTAAATAATTTAAAATTTGTTTTCTACCTTTCCAAAGTTTACAAGGTATAGTGTTAGATTTACAATATGAAACTATATTCAAGATATAACATGAACTAAGCAATGCATCACCCCATAGATTATAATCTATACTAGAACTTATAAACTTTAAATTAACCATATTTATTAAAGTCATATTCTTACATTTAGTTACACCATTGTTGAGGAGTATATGAACCTGTATTTTGTCTATGTATTTCATGAATTTTACAAAATTCAATGAACTCATTTGAAAGATATTCACCACCTCTATCAAATCTAAAAACTTTATTTTGCAATTATGAAAATTTTCAACCACTATGAAAATCTTAAAAATTTCAAATGATTCATCTTGTATTTTCATGAGATAGACATAAACATATTTTGATAAATCGTCAATTAAAGTTATAAAATAATTATTACCCCTACAAGTTAAGGTTTTTTTCAAATCACATACATCACTATGTATTAAATCTAGTAGTTTAGAAGTTCTTTCAACACTTAGAAAATGTTCTTTTGTAAACTTTGCTTGAATATGAACATCACATTTTCTAACATGCTCAACTTTGCATTTAGGAATAAGTCCTAAGTTATTCATGTTTCTCAAAGACTTATAACTAATATGTCATAATCCAACATGTTATAAATCATACGAGTCAAACATATAAACAAAAGCAAAATCAACTTTATTAATCAAATTAAGCTTAAATAACCCATTGGTGTAATAACCTTTGCTGACAAACTTATAGTTCTTCGACAATATAATATTGTCAGATTACATTATAACTTTGAAACCATGAGTTATAAGCAGATAAGCAAATACAAAATTATTCATTATGGTAGGTATGTGATACACATTTTGGAGGGTTAAACATTTTTCAGATGTGAAGTTAAGTTTCACACTCCCTTTTCAATGAACCTTAACTTCATGTTTATCTCTCATATAGATGTTATAGTCTTTTCTCACAATTTTGTACGTTTTAAACGTACTTTTATCGTTGAATGAATGAATCATTAATCCGGAATCCACATACTATCTTTTATTCGAATTAATAATGAATATCTCACTAATTACAATCAGCAGGTTGTCATAAGGTTTACTAGCTTTATTACCTTGAAATTTCTTTTTATGTCGGCATTCTCTCATATAGTGACCCAAAAATAATTTTTTAGTAATGAACTTAGATTTCTTATTCTTGTTCCTGAGTTCGAGTTTAAACCTTGGTTTGTGTTCAATCATTAGCACAAACTTATTTTACTTCATCTTTCTTAACCTCGAGATCGAGCTTCCACCTCTATTCTAAGATGTTAAATAAGTTATTCTAAGGTAAACTCTTTATTTTTATATTTTAATTCATTTTTATAATCTTTTCAAGTTGGAGGCAATCTGCCAATGGTTGTAGACACCTGAAATAACTCATCAGGGTTTATACCTTGAGACTTGATCCAATTAGTCAAGATCTGCATCTCATAGATTTGAGGTAACAATGACTTATCATCGAAGAATTTGAAATCTATATATTTATTTATGATTTCCTGCATCCTCCGTTTTGTACTTGCTATAACTTATTTGCCATGGTGTTTTTCGAGTAGAGGTCGAACAAAGCGTCTGAAAGAGCATTCAGTATATGTTTGTGATACATGAAATCCTGCATCCACTTTCGTCTCTTTTAGTTTTCAATAATGGTTTTG
Source organism: Nuphar pumila (assembly GCF_984573655.1). Lineage (NCBI taxonomy): Eukaryota > Viridiplantae > Streptophyta > Magnoliopsida > Nymphaeales > Nymphaeaceae > Nuphar > Nuphar pumila. The sequence goes on along the minus strand of NC_143260.1, from coordinate 94,846,096 downwards.
TCTTTCTGTTCTTTTGGACATTCCTCTGTAAATACATACACAACATTTGCCTTAGTGAGGAAGATAAGCACCTTGTGTTGCCACCTTTTGAAATTGATGTCATGGACAACTTAGGCAACTTCTGGTTTTTAACTTTAACAGTTGCTACTTTGCAGAACTATCGCTTGAAAATTGTTGAAAAATATGCTTCACTTAGTGGGTCGGGCAACTAAGCTTGAACCAGGTGCGTTCGAAGGCACGCATGTACACGCATTATCTTTCAAGCGATAGTTGGCCCCACTTAGGATCAAGTCCTCGGTGCAATGGGTACTCATGCAACTATGCTATCAAGACATAACCAAGTTTTTGCCTTCTCGTAAAAAATTAGTCCACACCCTGCATTGAGTGAGACCGATAATCTCGACACGAACCATCTTGAACAATCTCTTGACTAGATTAGGATGATTCAGGCTTGACGTATGCTCGAATTGGGTATGGATCTTATATATAAGTGGATATGGATACAGACTGCAAATGGGTATGGATCCGAACTATAGATGGGTATGGATCCAAATAGCACTTAGAGAGAGAGAGAGTTAAGCTTGTGGGAGAGGAGGAGAGAGAACTCAAGAGAGAGAGATAGGAGAGAAGAGAACTAAGGGATTAGAGAAATGAGAGAGGGTTGTATATAGGATCCAACCACCATAAAGGCCCATGAAGGGCCTTTAAGAGACCCAAACTCATAGCCCAAGGAGGGTGTCGATAAAAGACCAAAAGCGGTAGGGTCCAAAATGACCCTTGTAGGGTCATGAACGTCCAAGACTAGGTCAAAGGTTAAAAAGGGTTGGTCGGCTTATGGATCGTTTGGATCATAAATGCCCATGCAAAGACATTAGGCAAGGTCCAAATGGATCCGAGTCAAGGCCCAAAAAGATCCAAGATAATTTAAGGTTGAGATTCGAGTCACGGTCCAAAAAGATTCAAGATAATTTAAGGTTGGGTCAAAGTCCATTAATGAGTTGGTCAAAGGTTGGTTTTAACTTAGGATTAAATCCATCCCAAGTACCGAAAGATAGGTCCAAGATTAAAACCAAATTCCAAGCCCAAATCCAAGTCCAAGGTCAAGGGTCAAGATCCAAGGTCCAATGATGAAATGATGTACAAGCCCAAGATCTAATGCCTCTTGAGGGCCTTGCTCTCTAAGGCAACACCCCTCTATATAAGGAAATAAGAAATTCCTTCAACCTTCAATATGAGACTAAACTAGTAGGAAATACAAGAAACTCATAAACTTAGGAAAATGTATGAAAAAGGACACTTTGGTAGTTTTGAGCCAAAATCCCAACAAAATCAACCAACGGCTCTTATGAGGATTTATTTATCTTCATTTTCTTGTTTGTTATCACTAACCTGCTCATCTTTATTGCGCTGAGGTATATTTTTTTGAGTTACTAGCTTTGAAGTTTATCTTTTTTGTTTGCAGTATGCGAGCAGTTGAACCTGCCAAAATAACAGAAGCTGATTCTTCAAGGATAAATAATCATGATGAGAGACAGATAGATCAAGAAAGTAAATCAACTGGAGTTCACGCATTTTCTAGCAACTCGAAGAATGTGGAAGCCCTAACAGAGAACGAGAAACGATGCAGAAGCATTTCCATTCTTTTGTCAAAACCTATATTAGCATTGGAGTTCAACTGCATGACCATGCAGGTCGAAGCTCCTCATGTAGTAATTCAAAAAACCTGATAAGATGAGATGAAGCTTCAGGAACCTTGGTGAGAAGACATATTATTTTCTTCAGTTTGGTTTTCTTGTCTTCATATGATTGGCAACTACCGTACGTGGAATTTGGAAATCATAGACTTTCCAATATTTAGCTTCGTTTCCATAACTAGTTGCTCAAACATGTGGCATATGACAGGCTCAACTTTGTGATTACATGTCGTTCATGGAAGATCCTGAATGACTGATGTTCTGAATGAACATTTTCCCTTGATCCAAATGCTGTTTGGCGTTAGATTGAAAACTGGAGTTGATTTTTTTTTTTTTTTGACATTAGTTCGGATAATGTCTTGACAATCTTAGTTCAAAGTTATTAGTTGAACATCAAAATTTTGTTTAAGTCCCCTTGTCTAAGTATGGATCTTAATCCATTATCTTCACCTTCTTTCAATTGCTATTACCTAAAATGGCCTCTAGTGTTTGCTAACAAACTAAAGAACCAGACATCCCTTAACATGCACAGTAAACTTGAAGTTTCTGGGTATGGAGACCAGGAGTAACTCGTTTCTAGTAGATCCAGTGAGAGTTGAAACATCTTTTACCTAACTTTCATGCTTCATGCATTATGCATGTGGGGAGGGAGCTGTGGAGCATCTCTTACTGTATTGGATTGCATTTGATGGGGTTCAGGTACATTTTTATGTTTCGCCCAAACATGATCCCTCACGAGATTTATCAATACCTAGAATTCTCACCTAAGGTGTCCAAACACGGTCCAAGTTGCTAGTCCAAAAAATCTCTAATAAAATCCCTTGATGGATAGCATTGGACTAACTCATGGAATCGGATCAAATTAGAGACTCCCATTCTGGTCCAATTTTATTCACTGTGCTTATCAATTCTTACTTTTTCTTTGGATTTATAACCCGAAGAAACCGCACCCACAACAAAGACCTGGTTGTGCTGGCTCAGCCTGCCATACCTACAGTCGCCGTGCCGGCAGCGTAAAACTCCGAGGCTAGGACCCCTGCCCCCAGGCCTATGCTATTATCAATTCTTACTTGAACCCAACTCAGCTCAAGTTAACATTGACTGAGGTCCAAAGCATTGCTGAGATTGTGAGACCTGGTTGACTTTCCAAGGCCGATCGAACTGCAATTCCCAGTATGAATCAGTGTCATTATATTGTATGTCATACCTATAGTTAACAGAGTAAGAAATGGATGCGAGAAGTGATGCATGAAGCAAGAAAAGAGTGTTTACAGAATGATTCAATGAGTGATCCGTTAAGCATATAGGAAGTATAAGAAGATGCTTCCATCATCATTTTTTTTTTCTTATTGAAAAAAAGCCAATAAGAAGCGATGAGGGAAGCAGGAACACAAAAGTAACATTAAAGAAAAAGAAATAGATAAAACCAGTGTTTTTACTTATATGCACCTTTAGGTTTTCGTCCAAAAATTGCCTCACATATAACTCTTATGGTAAATAATAATAATAATAAATAATATTTTTAATTTAATCAAGTACATTTTTTGCCTACATGCATCTTTAGTGAATGTTTAATAAATAGTCACCAGAAGTTTCTTTCTAGATAGGAAGCTCACTTCTAAAGCGGGAAACACCTGAATTCCTCAAGTTTCTTGAGATAAGTTTCTTTCATCGATGGCACTTCATCCTCAAGTATTCTAGAATCTTCAATGATGATTTTTTCTAGTAAGCACATCTTTACCGACTGAACCAATTATTTTTTTAAAACAGCTTGAATCAGTTATTTTTTTGCACAATTGACATGAGTTAATTATTTTATGAAAGAATTTCATGGCGTTTAACTTATCTTTGCATGTTCAATAACTTATTCCATTTGTTTCAACTTTGGATGCCTTTATACTCCAGTTTGGTGGTTTATATATTGCGTATCTTGTATGATAAACATGGTATGTTGAGAACAATATTTGATTTTTTTCTTAATAATTCAAGTTTTTCTATTGTCAATAGGCTATTCTGCTTATTTTTTGCAATGCTTTTTAATAGCCTATGTTTTGTATCTTTATTGCCCACCTATTTATCTATATTTTCTGTTTTGTTATTGTAAAAAATTATGAATTTATTTAATACAATATGGCCATTGAGAAGACTGTGTCAAAGGGGTCCACACCCACATCATCTTCTAGTGTTAGAGCATAACAAAAAAAGCCAAAGAAGAAAAATTATAAATTGGGTCATCCTATGTACTATGAAGCACAAAGTAAGCTTGACACGTGAATATAGAGGGAGCCACATTCAATGCTAAGAATCTGGGTGTCACTCTCTGTAAACCCAAAAATTTGTACTCAAACAATTAGTAGCAAACACCTTCAATGTTGGCCAAATAGCAACTAACAATTTCAAAGTATCCCATATCTAAGGCGAAATATGTAGAAAAGATTGAAGAGTTTATGGCCACAATCTTAACTCCCATCTCTAAAGCATCTAAGGAGGGGGAGGTGACTCAAATGAGGTACCTCACCAAGGAGAGGATGTGAACCCTAAGGTTGAGGTTAATGTAGACCCTCCTTAAGAAGTGGATGCGAGTAAGGGTCATGTGGTTGGATCAGATGCTCAAGTTGGACTGAAGAGTGCATGGGATGATCTTAAGGGAATCATCCTCAGTTTTTTGAGGATGATGTCTTAGAGGAGAAAATGCAAGCTTCGAGGAAGAGGTCACATTGGAGAACAAGGTCTGGTGCTCGTGGATAGGTACTTTGTTCATTTATTATTTTGTATATATATGAGTAAGATGTTTGCAATCATTATCAAATTTACATTCAATCATTGATTAAATTGTCATATATATATATATATATATGTGTGTGTGTGTGTGTGTGTGTGTGAAGCACGAACTATTATTTTTTCATTGAATTAATAATAGTGTCTACTAACATTTTTTCATACTTAAAAAGTGCATGAATAATTTGGTTTTGTTCATAAGCATTATGTTAAATGTTAGAGAAATTAGCTTAAGTTACTCTATAGTTCTAATTTTATATTAAACCTTTTATGTTAATTAGATATTTAAATAATTTGATTGCTAAAAGGTAAAAGTGTCTAATATGACTAATTGAATTATTTAATCATTTCAATTAGTTGAATATTGCTAAGGTTACTACTATCCATAGATGCAATTGACTAGTTGAATATTGTTAAGGTTACCACTAATCATTTCAACTAGTTTAAATATTACAATTGATTGATTAGTTTGTCATGTATGTGTAAAACATATTTTTAGGATAACTAAATTGTTAAAACATTATATTCGCATGTGCGTATAATTCAATGATTAATTTGACTAATTCTAGCAAAATTAATTATGATTGCAAGATCCACAACCAAATGATTTATAAAATCCAACATCCTGCATACACTAGTTCTAGTGGTTCCAAATACACTAGTAGTTCTTAACACTAATGGAGGAAGTGAAGAAGTAGATGCATCCAATGCATTTCTGATATTTCTTAAAGATCACACCATGGAACATTAGTCACCACCTCTTAGAGGTCATTGCATAGTTCTGGAATATGGCAACCAACACATTTTAATTCAGAGATCTTGAGATGATCATTGCATTGAAGAACGTGTCATGAATAACTAAATTTAAGTGTCATGGAGAGTTAGTAAGTGGATATTGGTGGGGATATTTCAAGCACCTGTGTGATCTTTATTTGGATGCGAAGGATGATATATTCAAAGAAGAAATGTTTTAGTTATCATGGCTGATATGACCCCAACAAGGGGAGAAGGGTGAAGGAGAAGCTATTGTATGTTGGAGGGAAGGGCGGTAGTATGGTGGAGAAAGAAGTGAGTGCATTCTTACTCTACTTCTTATCATCTAGACTAGTGCAAAGTCGATCACATAAAATTATTTCAAGACCTGGATTGCATCGATCAATATACATAAGAAGCGGCCTCACTTGCACAACTATATGCAAGTTTGAGTAGCACGAGGAGTGAAAGAAAAAATATGGTTGGCATGGTGTTATTGAAGATATTTATTCCTTTATTGTACATAAACTTTTGATTTATACTCAAATATTATTTAACAATGTTGATGTACTATATTGTGTGTTAATCCTTGTCGGTTTGGATATAGGAGCACATATCCATTGTAAAACCCCAAATGTCTGACTATGTTCATGATTTTTTACGTGTTGCAATATGGAGTCGGCCACACAACAAAAAGGTGATTGATCGAAGAGTGGTGGGTCCTCACATGGGATGCGCATAATGCATTGCATCATTGTGTAGGCTAAGCAGGGCTGCTGTAAGTATTATTGATGATATTTTTTATATTTTTATAAATAATACGATATAGGACTAACCATGAATGAAACTTTATTTTGTAGGTAAAGTGTTACCTCTATGAAGGACATCGCGAGAATGAACATTTGTTTGCACAATATGAATGAAATTGAGTGCCACATGACCAACCAAGTTGTTCAATAATTTGGTTTTGTTTAGCAATCATGTCACCCTCGCGTAGTTAGCAAATCTGTATCGCTGCAAATAAAATATTAGATGAAGGATTACCCCATGATATTCCTTTTTGAACTTGAAGATTGTCATCTATGGTATAATAGTGAAGATATAGTTGATGTATCTTAACAGGTTGCAAGCAGTCCCTCCACAAAGAGAGCCATTGAGGAGGATGAGAAAGTTGGGGTGAAGTATAGAAAGATTACAAGTAGAGCAAAAAACAGAGTTACTCTTGCACTAGACAAAATCTGTATGCTGACGGATATTATACATACTCAAGTTGGACTTCTCGATAACACAAATAAGGTTATCGATGAGCTATGAGCATTCTTAAAGCATTTACAACAATGACATATGTCTTCAATTGTTTTATAAATTTTAGTGTAACTGAGATTCATTGTAAATCAATGTAATTGTAAATCATTAAATCATGAAATTGTCTTTGATTAAATTGTGTATGTAATTCTAAATTTGAATTGTAAATCATAACAGTGATTTATTGAAAAGCCATGAATCATTGAATTGTGTATCTACTGTAAAATTTAAATTATAAGTGTTGTAAGTTTTAATATAAATACCTGAATTACAAGTACTATAAATTTGAATGTAACAGGTGAATTGTGTATATGTTAAGCTTTTTATGAAATTGTAATTGTAGATTATATATAGATTGTAATTGTAAACAGGTTCCTTATTTAGAGCTCATTATTTGTGTAGAAACACATCAAGGGTCCACTCTTCTGTTTCTCATATAACGAGGCTTTCTAGTTACAATGATTCCATTCGGAAGTTTTATGGTAGAACAAGGAATTGTAGTTTTGTTCATGGTGGTGAAGAGTTCCCCACCTAGTGCTAAGTTTAGAGGTCTCTCTACCTCTCAAGACCCTCCCGGAAGCCCGAAATGGACTGATGAGGTTGTGTATTTGGACGAGTCCGGCGAAGTCATCGGCTCCGATAGGGGAATCCGATCGGTCGAGCCTGGAATCGATGATCACGTCCTTGTGGGTGGTGTTAGAAAAGCGTTTTCCGACGCTGCCATCGTTGCAAAAATCATCGAGATTGTGAAGAGATGGAAATGGGGGCCGGAAATGGAAGCCCAATTGGACAGGATTCACGTTGCGCCGAAGATGATGCACGTGAATCAGGCGTTGAGAGGGATTACGGAGGTTGATGAATCGTTGAGCCTGTTTGGATGGGCCAAGAGACAATCTGGGTACGTCCCCAATGAAGAATGCTATGTGATATTGTTTGATAGATTGAATCAGAATGGAGATTTCGAAGGAATTCAGACATTGTTCAATGAGATGATTGAGCAGTGCGGTAGCAAATCATTTACTGCACATAGCAGGGCAATTCAGCATCTTTCGAGAGCAGGAAAGTTGGAGTTATCATTCTGTTGCTTCAAGAAAATGCGGGAGGCTGGGTGCCAAACGGATGCACAGACGTATAATTCCCTCATATCGCTGTTTTTGAATAAGGGTCTTCCCTATAAAGCTTTTGAGATTTATGAGATCGTGAAAGGAGTGGGCTGTTCACTTGACGGTCCGACATATGAGCTCATGATACCAAATCCGGGCGGCTCGATGCTGCTTGCAAGCTTTTTGAAGAGATGAAGGAGAAATTATTGCGCCCAAGTGTTGTGATCTTTACTTCACTTGTTGATTCAATGGGGAAAGCTGGGAGGCTTGATGGCACAATGAAAATGTATATGGAGATGCAGGCTGCTGGCATTAAGCCATCTGCAACAATGTTTGTTTCATTGGTTGAACCATTTGCAAAGGCTGGCAAACTTGAGATGGCAATGAGGCTTTGGGATGAGATGAAGCGTTCAGGATTTAGGCCCAACTATGGATTGCATACCATGATGGTTGAGTCACATGCAAAATCAGGGAAACTGGAGACTGCCATGTCAATCTTTTCTGATATGGAGAAGGCGGGGTTTCTTCCAACCCCAATCACGTATTCATGTCTTGTAGAAATCCATGCTGCACGCGGGCAAGTTGATCAGGCCATGAATCTCTACAACTCGATGACAAGCGCTGGATTGAGACCAAATCTGAGCACGTATACATCACTCTTAACTGTGTTGGCAAACAAGAAACTGGTTGATGTAGCAGCAAAGATTTTGTTGGAGATGAAGTCTGTAGGATTCTCCGTTGATGTGAATGCTAGTGACGTTCTGATGATTTACATCAAGGATGGTTCTGTGGACCTTGCATTGAGATGGCTCCTCTTTATGGGTGCATCTGGAATAAAAACAAATAACTTCATAATTCGACAGTTGTTTGAATCATGTATGAAGAATGCACTGTATGAATCAGCCAAACCACTCCTTGAAACATATGTATCTTGTGGTGCAAAAGCTGATCTTATTCTCTACACATTGATCCTAGCCTACCTAGTACAGTGCCAAGATGAGCAGCACGAGAGGCATCTTATGTCAATCTTGAGCAGTACCAGACATAGGGCACATTCATTCATGTGTGGCCTTTTTACTGGACCAGAGCAGAGGAAGAAACCGGTACTGTCATTTGTAAGGGAGTTTTTCCAAGGAATTGATTATGGGGTGGACGAAGGAGCAGCTAGATACTTTGTTAATGTGCTCCTTAACTATTTGGTTCTTATGGGTCAAATAAATTGTGCTCGGTGTGTTTGGAAAGTTGCTTATGAGCTAAGTCACACGGACTCGGCTAAAAGGTCGATGCACCAGTGTCGCCCGTACCCGACATGGGTGCGGCTTCGGACACCGGGCGAACACGGTCAACCATGTGTCGGACTCTGTCAACGCATCGGGGCCGAGTCCGTCTATATTTTGGACTCGGGCAACTTTGACCAAGTCTATTTTTGTCTATTTTTAAGGCAAAAAATGTAAAAAAACTATAAAAAAATTGATCGTTTTATATATTTTTAAAATATATATATAGCTGTGTCCCTTAATGGGCACAACTTTGACCGAGTTTTATTATTGTTATATATATATATATATATATATATATATATATATATATATATATATATATATATATATATATATATATATATATATATATATATATATATATATAGCCGTGTCCCCGTGTCCAAAATTTTTGAAATTGCTCCGCACCCGTGTCGCACCCATACCCGCACCCGCACCCATGTGACATAGCTTATGAGAATAAGCTTTTCCCTAAGGCAATAGTGTTTGATGAGCATATTGCCTGGTCACTTGACATTAGGAACTTGTCCGTTGGTGCTGCACTCATTGCTGTTGTGCATACCCTACATAGGTTTAGGAAGAGGATGTTGTATTATGGAGTTGTTCCAAGAAGGATAAAACTTGTTACTGGGCCAACTTTAAAGATTGTGATAGCGCAGATTTTAAGTACAGTAGAATCACCTTTTGAGGTCAGCAAGGTTGTGTTAGTTTTGCAACCTGCAGTTCGTTCCACGTTGGAGAGCTGCAAAACAGAGAGAGATAGAGAAAGGGAGAGAGAGGTTTGGGAAAAAACCGATACCCAACTGTGTATGGGTCGGCTGCTGTGTATACCTTTATGCTAACATGAGATTACAAACAAAATTAGGGTACTAGAATACCCTTTTTACAATGATCAATATTACATAATGCCATTAATGAAAAGAAGTGGGTGTCACGGGTCTGGATCTTCAGATCCATGACCCGTAACCAAACAAAACACTTCTTTTCACCCTCCCTCAAGTTGTGCATGATCTTGAAAAGAAGTGTTTTCTCTGGTTACGGAACAACTTGAAAGTCTCAGATTTATGTTTCATGAAAAATATCCAGGAATAGCGAGAATAACTGTCAACAAATAAAAGATAGTATCTAGTTCCAGACATAGAAGCAACTGGAGCAGGCCCCCAAACATCAGAACAAATAGTCTCAAAAGGTCTTGAAGCTCTTTTATTGATAGAATGAAATGGTAAAACATGACTCTTACATAAGAGACAACTAGAACATTTGTTGTCATTTACATTTATTCCTAAACTTGACTTGTGAATGAGGTTACTTGAAACAAGCTTTTCAATGAAATTATTACTGCAGTGACCTAGACGACCATGCCAAAGGTTTGGCTTATTGATTTCAGAGACACTAAAAACGCAGGTAGGATTTTCAGAAGACAACGATGATTGGAGCTTCAAGTTTGGGTCTGCAGAGCGAATATGTGCTGAAGGATCTTCTTGAAAAACATACATATTGTCTTGCCGTTTTCCTCTAGCGAACGTCTCCTTCATGCAGAGATCCTTAACAAGAACAGAAGAGGGAGTAAATTCAACTGAGGCTTTGATATCATCAACAAGTTTAGAAACTGAAACAATGTTTTTCTTGATATTAGGGGCATAAAGAACATTTGAAAGATTGATGGAAGATTCGGGCAAGGGTATGATGGAGTTTCCAATATGTGAGACAGAGTGGTGTGATCCATCTCCAGTAACTATACTACTTCTACCAATGTAAGGAACAAGTTTTAGGGGCTTACCTGCATCACCAATAACATGAGTCGCTGCGCCAGAATCCACATACCAAGTGCCTTGCTCATTTTGTTTTAGATTCAATTCTGCTAAGGCTGACAATAACAACTCTTTTACTTCTCCGTTGGTCCTTGTATTGTCTGTGCCTCTTTTTGCTTCAGTTTGTGCTGATTTTCCTTTATTTAGGGGATTGAACCAGCAGTTAGCTTTGATATGCCCCCTTTTATTACACAGAAAGCAAGTAGGAATTGGCCTCTGTCTTTGTGGGTTGGTATATGAGTTGGGTGTAGGCAATAATCCATGACCTCCATGACCACTTCTACCTTGTGCTCCTTTTCCCTTGATATCATAGTTTCCTCATCCTCGTGCATAAGTAACCCTTGTATCTAGAACTTCTTGTGCCCCAGCATGCATAGATGATTCTTCAGAAAATCCCTTTAGATTCATCTCATATTGTAACAACTTTGCGCGCAGATCTTCAAAATTGGGCAGCTCAGGTAAACATAATAGAGAAGTGACAATCATATGATAGTCGTGTCCCAATCCACTGAGGGTTTGTTGTACCAAATCTTTATCAGAAACTGTACTTCCAACAACTGCTAACTGATTCGTGATAACCTTCATTTTGTTCAAATATTCCATGATGGTCATGAAATCCTTTCTTAACATTTGAAATTCTCTTTTAAGAAACATAATCCTGGCCTGAGAAACCTGTGAGTATGTTTGAACAAGTCTGCTCCAAAGTTGCATGGCAGTGCAGTCATCTGGAATGGCTACAAGAACCTCTTGTGAGAGTGTTGATGTAATATAAGCAACAAGCGTTTGGTCTCTTTTCATCCAAGCCACAAATTCAGGATTTCTAACATATACGGTAGTAGATTCCCCTTTGCTGTCCCTTTCTTCTTGTGATATGAACTCAGGAGGAACAGGAATAGATCCATCCAGATGTCCAGAAAGATCCTGACTCCTAATGAAAGGTATGATTTGCCTCTTCCAAGTCAAGAAGTTACCATTATTTAATTTTTCAGACACAAGTTGGCTGAGGAAACTTGAAGAAAGAACTGACTGGCTAGGAAGGGAATTCATGTTTCACAGAATGAAGTATGTATTCAGCATAATCTGCTTACACCTGCAGTCCCTTTTTTTTTTTTGCAGGAACTAATTCAGATTGCTGATATGAAACAGAAATTGAATGTCAATCAGATTTCTGATTTGTATATGAAATGGAATATCGGATATGAAAATTCAAAAAAAAATCAATGAGAATACGTATTCCTAATGTATCGGCTTGTTAATGGCTGAATGAGGAATCTGGGCTGAGTCACTCAAGAGACAAAAATAAACAGTGGCTAAACCAAGGTTCGGCCACCACCGAAGTAGGAGAAAAGGGAACTGTAGGGAGAAAAGTAATGAATGAACAAAACGTGAACAAAAAAAAAAATAAGTTGGCTGGGTGAGGAAAGAAGGGGATGAATGAGACGTGAATCCAAGAAAAAAAACTGAGTTAGTTGGGTCAGTCGTGAGTCCCAGAAACCAGAAAAAAATCTGAGTTGTCTGGGTCAGTCGTGAACCAAAAAAAAACTGACTGGGTCAGCCGTGATTCCAGAAAGAAACAGGAAACAGATGTAGGATGAAAGGAATGAGACTGACTGGGTCAGTCGTGAATCCAAAAAAAAAGGAAAACAAGAACAGACGTACCTTTTTTTTTTGATTTTCAGACTTTGGAAGAGGAAATATAGGAGAAAAGGATCTTCAGACATGCCTTTTGAATCGATCCCAGTTTCAGCTGAAGCGTGGCTCTGATACCATGTTAGTTTTGCAACCTGCAGTTCGTTCCACGTTGGAGAGCTGCAAAACAGAGAGAGATAGAGAAAGTGAGAGAGAGGTTTGGGAAAAAACCGATACCCAGCTGTGTATGGGTCGGCTGTTGTGTATACCTTTATGCTAACATGAGATTACAAACAAAATTAGGGTACTAGAATACCCTTTTTTATAATGATCAATATTACATAATGCCATTAATGAAAAGAAGTGGGTGTCACGGGTCTGGATCTTCAGATCCATGACCCGTAACCAGAGAAAACACTTCTTTTCAGGTTGTTCTCAGGGCCCCAGGAGATTCTTTGATGGAGTGGTTCAAGAAACCAATTGTGCAGCAGTTTCTTCTAAATGAGATTCCGTCAAGGGCTGACATTCTCATGCATAAACTCAACACATTGTTTCCGAGTTCAGCACCTGAAATCAGATCTAGTTCACCTCCTACGCCACTGGCTTTGACAAGATGAATGTATGTTTATGGTAAAGTGAACTCAACCTGTGTACATTTTTGGTACTATAGAATTTTTTCCTTTACACTGGTTTTTGTATCTCCAAATTTGTCTTTACACTGGTTTTTGTTTCTCCTGGGCAAAAGCTTTTCATGTCATGCTTTATATATTTTTTCTCTGGATGCATCTGTACAGATTTCTTAACATGGTGACAAGGATGCATAATTCAGGCTTAGTTTCTAATTTGCTGTGAAAATATTTTCATTATATATATGATACACAATGTTTCTTGCTTTGGACACTATATTTTCCTCATGCAGTTCTTTATATTGTTGAACTTGTTCAAGCACTTCTGGAACATAAAATTTAGGTAAAAAAGCAAGACTCTGTATGTTACTTTTATCTGGATGTGTATTCTAGCTTGATTTTGCGAAATAGAAAAACTTGAATCTTTGTGAACAGGGGCTTGTATTGGCCTCCTGTCAAACACCAAGCTTGTGAAGGCATTGCATGGCATAATTGAACATGCTTCTATAGGTGTCTTATCGTGTCTAGCCCACTTAACATTGCAACCTGGTTCTTGCCTTGGGTTCTTAGCTCTCTATTTTGGGTTCTTAGTTGTGATACTTTCTCCTATTCTTGTTTCTCTTGTCAATTACTTGCATTTCCTGTGCAAGCATTGGTCAACAGTTAAGAGGAAATGTGCATCTATTACAAATTTTAAAATGTTTGGAACCTATTGTCCTCCAAACTCTTATATTTATTTCAGTAAGAGTTTTCTTTGATAGTATTTAAAAATAAAATTGTTTTCCTCTGCATGAACATGCACTCACACATGCACACTCATAAGTATCACTTTCATGATGACATTAGGAAAGAGTTTTCTTTGACAAATTTTGAAAATAAAAATCTCAAGAACATAAAAAGATATATGTATTTTTTGATGATATTTTGAAAATATCGCGATATTTTGCCGATATTATTGGTATACCTGAAAATACCGATAGTGTAGTGATATTTTCAAAATATCGTCTAGATCAGTGACTGGCAATAATTATATGCTACAATAAAATAATAATATGGTACATGACATCAATAGAAAAAAAAAGTCATAAACTCTTAATTAGAAAATACAATTAAAAAGCAACCCATCAAAACCAAAGGGCTTTTTGAAGGGTTGTAATATTCAAGAGAATATTCTTTTAGCCCATGAACTGGTTGATTCAATGTCTTACAAGGCCCCCTCCATGTTCCAAACAGACCTTGCCAAAGCGTATGATTGAGTTGATTGGTAGTTTCTTGAGGATACCCTTCGCAGGTTTGGGTTTGCGGATTTTTGGACTCATTGTATCAAATGCTTGTAACTGTAGTGTTTCCTGTAATCCAAAAGGCACACTCTATCATTGAGACTTGAAGCATAGCAAGAGAACATACTATGAGGAATTTATATAGGCAAACAATTCCTTGCAATCAGCAGCATCGATGTAGAGACACTATCATGATTGAATGTCTTGTGTTCAATTCCCATTGGGGCAAATGCCCAGTTTGGCCATCAAAGAAAATTGATATATTGGATCAAAGAATCATCCTGTTGGTATTTTACATCTTTTGTAGAAGTTTATGAGATGGATGTTCCTTGAAGGCTGAACTGGCTACAAGTCTGTTATGTAACATGATAATTATGGCTATCAGAGTTGGCAACCCCAAAACAGAGAAGAAACATATTTTTCATGTTATCATTTGAACACACCACGTTTTACATTGTGAATTGCAATGTTCTTGTGTGCTATTTTGAAAGAAAATGTTGCTTCCCATAATTGCTTGGTTATAGCCTCACTGTCTTGGCGTTCCATTGTTTCAGCTGTAACTTGGGAACAGTATGTGGAACTATTCTTCCACTCATGACCATTATTTTCATGAAAAGTCCAGCATGTGATCAGACATGACTTTGACACACTCTTAGCTCTTTAGCAAGGCATGTGATAGCCACCATTGTTGTTGCACTCTCTTCTATTCATTTCACCTATTTCTAGTTCATTGCCTGGATCAGACCTCATGGCATCTTATGATTATTGAGTGCAGCCAATACACAGATGACAGACCTCCTCACCATTTGATGTACCAACTGCAACTCCAGGTGTATTGCTCTGCACATCAATCTATGTAGCCTTCTTCGTGTTTGTGTTATGAAAGGTTTCTCTATAAGTTTTTGCTGATCGGATTACCAAGGTGTGTTAAAGAATTGGTAGTCATCGTGATGGCAAAAAAGTTCAGTGGGATAAAGTGATGAAAATTTAAAAATTGCAACCTTGTTTATACTTTTTCTTGGTTGATGACAGCCATTCAAGCTCAGCTCCGAGCTTGAGCGGAGCTTGGACAGAGGCATTTTGAACCAAGCCGAACAGCCCAGGCTCGGCTTGTGTGCATCCCTACCCGTTGGTAGTTATGGTATGTAATTACTAATAAGGTAACCTCAAATTTAGTCCAATAGTTGTATTACAATATCATTTTACTTTCATTTTTCATCCTTTTTCTAGTATCCAAATGTACGAGTCCAAATAACCCTGGTTTAAATTTACCAACTAGGAGGCACTAACAAAGAAAGAGAAGTGAACTGTGATGCATAGTTCAGTATTACTTCTGTTTGTGACCCAAGGGGTTTGGCGTAGTGGGATGGGGCCTAGGCTGTTTGACGAGCAGCCTAGGTTCAAACCCCATGGGTGTCACCCTCTGTGTAAGCCGAAGCTCGGTGACTCTCTGGGGTCGAGGGGTAAGCACTCGGAGTTTAACACTGACAGGACAGTGACCGTAAGTACAGCAGGCTGAGCCAGCGCAGCTAGGTCTCTACGCCTAGGGCACGGTTTCTCCTAGTAAAAAAAATATTACTTCTGTTTGTGCATGTCTGTGCATTCAATGTATATCCACTGGTGGGCAATGGACAAATGATAGAGCAAACTTTTCGTGATCCAATCTCTATCTTACAATTCATGAAATAAAATTTAGAAATTGAACTTAAAGCTGTATACCTTGGATAGAGATCAGAGCCAGCTGACAATCTGATAATATTGTAGGATCTCAGATATACAAATCTCTAGCCAGACTCCTTGTTTGCAAAGCCTCTGAGCTGACATGGGGGCCATGTCAAATCAGACCCTTGGTTCTAAGAACTGAGGCATTCAAACGCCCCCATGATCAACGAAGATTTTTGCTTTATGAAAAGGAAGGAAATAACTTCGTTCACTTTCTTGTTTCTTAGTGGAGATACATGTTATCACAGTTATTTCTTTTTGAGGACTGCAAGTAAACGCTCCCCTCCCTTCTCCAAAACATTGATTACCCTGACCAACGGGGGCTCCGCTTGTTTGGCAAGAGCAGTTAGTGCTCCTCACCTTTTGTTGGGACGTTGCAAGTTCAAATGGTATGGTTGTATAACTGGTAGGAGTCTGCTGTCTGCCTGACCTCAGCTTTCTGTCAAATAAAAAAACATTGATTACCATGCTCCCCAAAAGTAAAACTATGGTTAGGCAGGTTGATGCGAATCATATGCATGCACTTGTCCTTAAGGGAGTATTTTGTTGTTTTGTTTATATGTTTCTCTTCTTTTGCTATTAAAGTTGAGGTTAGCCAACTCCCACTTGATGTGCATGCAGTTCTTTTTGTAAACAAAGAAGTAATCGCGGTTATACATGGTAGATCTTACTACTTATTCATCTTTTGTGAATGGTGAGATCCTAATGCAAAGATTTCTTTGTTGTCTATCATTTTTATGCAACATCATTATGTATCCAAATTTAATCGAACGGAACGAATTTCCTGTGTAACTGATGGGCTATTAGGTTCGGGGTGTGCGTTGAGTGGGGGAGAGAATAGAGAGAAGAATAGGGAGATTGGAAAAAACGGTATGCTTTGAGGGGGATGTCCATTAACTGGATTGATTCCACTGAGCTTAGGAGGTTATATGCACCTCACTTGGGTTGCCGTTTCCCTGCCCATCCAATGAGTTATGGGTTCACCATATTTTGTAACTACCTCAATAATCAAATTATGGTTTTACATGTTACCATTGAACATGGAGATTGCAACCACTTATAACTCTTTATCTTCATTAATTGGGTCTACCCTGTGTTAGTAGGTCATATGATTTCTTATGTGAGACCCAATGACTACACTGGAACCAATACCAAAGTCCATCTTTCACTTGGTCATTTGAGGTGAACAATCATATTATATTATAAATGATACATCATGTATCATATATCACACTTCATGACAGAACGTGCACTAAATAAATAAAGATTTTATCAATATCTAAGTATAATGTTTTTCTTACATGTTATGAGTTATTTTTTTATATAATCATGTGAATTTTGTTATCATTCAATCTTCAAGTATGAGGTTTTCAGATATGCTATGATTATTTCTCATATAGCTATGTGCACTTTCCCTCATTTTCAAGTATGATATTTTTCACATATTATGAGTTATTTCTCACATCATCATGCGGTCTTTTCATGATTCTTTTGACATATTGTATGAGTTTAGCCATGACATTATCCTTTTAGGCACTCATTTAACGTATTGATCATGCATATATTTTGCATTTTATTCACACATTTTTATGCATGATTCATCAAAAAATTACATAAAAAATTCATTTGTGTCAACATTTTCGATAAACTACTTTAAATTTAAAAATAAAGGTAAAATCACATATTTCAAGCTCTTTCATGCATTTTTTTAGTGTTTTGCTTAGTTTAGAACTTTTTAATTTGTAATTTAATTAGTTTAAGAGTTTTAATAATTATTTCATTTTGTTTAGAAGTGCTCTTTTCTGAAAAAACATTTTTTTAAGTGGACTCTTTTGAAAATTTTAAAAACTAATTGGAGTTTTCTGAAAAAAATGTGTGACCTAATTTTTTTAGTATAAAAACATCTTTTCTAGCCATAGAGGGCATCTTTTCCTAAAGAAAAAATTGTGGTCTCTTTCTCCCTCTCTCTCTTCTCTTCCTCCTCCTTCTCATTCCCAACTGGTTCTCCCTATTCTCTTTCTCTTTCTCCTCTATTCTCGTCTTGCTTCTAATCTCTTCTGGTGCTGGTTCTTCTTGTTCCCATCGTTGGAGGTATGTGCAACACGAAGGAAAGACTATTTCTTCTTCTCAATCCTTCCATCGGAAGCGAATCATGAGGTTTGCTTCTTCTCTCTCGCCTCTCCATAGTTTATTATTTAGATTAGTTTTTTTTTTCGTAGAATACATGAATAGTATTTTATCGTTGCATATAGTATAGTTTAATCACTGCATATGGTTTAGATCAGTTTTGTTTTTATAAACTACAAAATAAAAATAAAATAATAAAATAATAAAATAGATTAATTTAGTTTTAGCCATTTTTCTCGATTTTCATGCTTAATCATATTATTTTAATTGGATTGATGCATGTAGTTAGATGTTTTCCCTTAATCATGTTATATTTCATTCAGTTTAGGACATGTTTAATTCAGGTTTAGTTTAAAATAGTTTTTCATATTTAGTTCTTGATTAGAGTTAAAATAGAGTAGTTTAAGTAGCCGATTAGTGTAGAGTGTTATCTTTCTTTTTAATCATTTTAAATACCATTGTATAAATTATATTTCAATTATTTATTTCTGTTAATAGGTTAGAATATATAATATTTAAAACACGACTTTGTGTTATTCTATTAGATTAGTCAATGTTTTGTTTCTCTTTTAATTAGTTGCTATCTAATTAATTTGTTTTCTTGAAATCGATAAAATAAGATAGTTATTTAATGTTAATTAGTTATTGAATAGAGTAGGATTGAATTCTTGTTTGATTAGTTAAATTTTAGTTTGGTTTAATTTCAGAAATTTAATTTAAGTAATTAGATTAAGAACAATCATTTTATTCCATTATCATTTTTTTTGTAGTTAATTAGTTTTAATTTAATTGCTAGTTATCATTTTATTTATCAATGTTAATTGATTAAGTCTAAATTTGGTTAGATCTGAGTGTAACTTAGTTAGTTTCTTTATTGGTTTATGATTAAGTTAGTTTCTTTATTGTTTCATGCTGGTTAATTTGTTTGATAGTTAGTTCATAGTTTGTTATTTAGTTAGTTAATTGTTACATGTTAGTTTCAAGTTTGTTTTAAAATTGTTACATGTTGGTTAGTTGTTTTGAGTTTGTTAGATTAGTTTGTTAGAATCTTTCTTTTGTGATTTTTGATAAAACTAACCTTAGATTTTGGTATAGTTTTCTTCGTTTGTTTTGGTGTTTCATTATTTTGTTTTACAGGAAAGCGGTTGGACATGCGATAGGCCCTCAAAAGTGTCCCTGAAGAGCCTTCTGAAGTCCCTAAAAGGTCTCTTCAAAAGACCCTTCAAGCCCTCAGAGGAGCCAAAACCTTTTAAGAGTGAAACACTAAAAGTCTTTTGTAGTATCCTGAGGTCAAAGGAAAGCAATGAAGATTACAAAGGACTAAAGCTAAAGCAATTGAAGACCCCTTTTTCTTTTCTTTTAGATTAGGTTTATTTAATTCATTAATTTGAGTTTGTAATAAAACTATATATTATTCTTTTTGAGCAATCTGCAATAGGGTAACACATTGTAATAGTTAGTTATTTTTATTTTAAAGGCAATAAACTTTATCATTCTGTGGAATACAAAGTTTTCTCACGTTCTCTGAGTTCGACCCAGATCTCACCCTAGTGTGAGCCGATTTTTATTATTTGGTGTCTGACTTTCACAAAATCATTTTTATCAAAAATATCTTTTAAAATTTTATTTCGTAAAACTTACACCACGTAATTATATGAGTTTCTCATCATGTCATAATTTAAATCATAACCCTTAATGTGTAATATCATATTCAAACAAATACATCATATTGCGGGTCTCACTTTTTTAGTTAGTCATGGGGTTTTATATTGCTCTTCCATGCCTATCCCATAAGGCATCATCATGTACTAATAACCTTGTATAATGTTTACATGCATAATAGTGGAGTATTATGGATTTATGTAAAATCATGATATAGCAAATACAACTTCTTTCCAAAATTTTATTATAGATAATACTTCCACTATCCGACGCATCATAATCGCATGCAACATGCTTTCACTTTTATCAGGTTAATCACTACTTGATCATTTTTAGATCGATGTCTAGATCCAAGCATTCATAAATATAATTTTTAAAAATATAAATATCAGCATGTTGCATACCATGCATAAAGCTTTTAAGGCATGAAAAATATCCCTTCATGCATGCATACAAAAACCCACAAGGAGCATGGTTTATGATGATTATTTATTTTCATATGCAAATCACATACACGTGTAAAATTATAATTTAACTCACTTTTCTAACTCATTATAATTAAACAATATGTGCATCAAGCCATCACAAACTAGAAACAATATGCATTTAAGAATAAAACTTAAGTCATCATATCCAGATTTGAATTGGATATACATCAGATCTATATTCAATGAGAGTTATCATTTTTTATCCCATTACCATTTGGATATGTTAATTTTGATAAACTCATTCTAAGGCTTTAATCTTATCAAATATGATAATAAACAATTAAACAATAAGCATGTCAACATATAAGTTCAAATCTATTAACTGGTCGAAACAAAAAAGTTATATCCAAATCCATTTGATTTATATGAGTTAATATCCAAAAAATGACTTGAGATGTTATTATCAAGTCCAACATGATCTAGAGAGACAAATTGATATATATGCAAGTTTAAGCAAAGTCATGGATGACTCGATTTGAATATAATTCAAATCAATATCCTTAAGTTCTAAATACAAATGGATCCATAACCAGAATGATATTTTCTGAATCTATCGCTAGATCTGTCCAATAAGATGACCCAATAAGGAACTATGCATCAAAACCATGCATAGTTCCATATAACTAAGTTAAATAAACTTGAACACCATTATACTAATTTGGAACCACAATATATCTATATATAATAAAACAAGAGTTATCCATAAACTATATCCAGAAAAATATTTTTGGATCTAATGGTACTAATATGGATCCAACTCACCTGTATCATGTAGGCCTAATAGGTTCAACTGAATCCAATGGTATCACTTATATCTAAACGCATTCAAATGGATCTATTTAAATCCATTCAAGTTCAATAAGATCTAATATATTTTATCAAATCCAATCAGGTCTATTAGAATATTACATATACCAACTTGATCCATCGTAAAAAATTATACCAATACTAAGCCATACTGAATCTGTATATTTATAGGATCCAAACATGAACAAGTATGAAGCATATCAAACTATATGTAAATACACAAAGCATTTGATCAATATAGATACAAGCTAAAAATTCAAACTCTCCCATGTCAAGGTAAATATCTAATCCATATTATAATTTGATAAAAACACAAACCATGAGTTTTATGTCAAAAAATTGAATATTAAAAATTCTAATCCGTTGGAGATTACCTTATCTAAATATTAAACTCATGAAATAATTTATGATCCAAATAATAGATCCAAACATGTTTGGATAAAGCACTGAGAGGTATTCAACAAACTAGAAACACTTTTCTGCAAAATCAGAAAAGGCAAAAGGTAGTTCTTGGCAAAAATAGCAAACTAGAACCCAAAACAGAATATTCAAAACTTGTTGAGTTGAATAGAAAATTATAGGAGCTATTTGGCAATTTTAGTAAGTTTAGGAGTTGTTCTGAAAAAATAGACACAAGAACCCTGCCTCTGGTAATTTCCAGATAACATGCATGTTTTTAGAATTTTCCAGAAAAAGCGCCTATTTTATGAAAATAGAGGGCAAAGATGAAATTTATAGTAAAGTTTAGGGGTAAAAAGATAAAAACTCTTAACAAACGATATAGAGAGGAAATATCAAGAAAGAATGAGGGCAGTCTAGTAATCCACTTAAAAGGGATACAAACATGAATTAACAAAAAAAGGAGGGGCATATATGTATCACATATAATAAAAAAATATAAAATATAAAAGGGAACTGAAAGTTTCTCGATCCTTCTTAGATCCTCGTCTTCTTCTCTTTCAATTTTTTTCTCCCTCTTCTTCCATCATTGTGTCTGTTCCGACAGCAGCTCCGATAGGGCGTCGTGCATCATCGATAAGAGGATGCTAGCAATGGGCTGGCTTGGGCGATCAGTTGCAGAGAGAGAGGGGCTTTTCTCCACCTAGCCTCCTCACGACGACGATCAAAAGACGTTGAAAGCATCTGTTTGACGACATAGCGGTCTCCGCCTATATCTACCTCTCTTTGATGCTGCTTAAGGTAGCTCGATCAAGGTACCTCTCTCCTCTTCTTAATTTTTGTTCCTCTTCTGAGTGCCACCACCATTGCCTTGCATGGCCGTCCGACAGATGGCTCCTCTCCAGTGACACTGTCAGCTCGACCTTCCATCTTACAAATGCCTCTCTCTGACAACACCATCGACTTGACTGTCCGACAGGGATGGCCAGGTTTTACCCTTTTTTTTCTTTATTTCGTTGTCCTCTACATTTGTTTCACTCCTGCAGCTTCGCTGGGATCATCAAGCTTCTCTCTACAACTGCTTGCCTTATATATCACCACCAGTCACGGTTGCAGTTTTAGTATTTTTCAATGGGAGATCCCTGAGAACAAGGGCCTCCTGGTGAAGGGTTCTATTTTTTCGAGAAACTCCTTTTTCTAACTTTTTTTTTTCTTTTTTACAGTCACATAACTCCAATAGATCTGTCTAGATTAACTAGCTCATCTCTACAACTGTTTGCCTCGGACAACACCACTGGGCTCCTGTATTTTTTTTCTTCTTCAAGGGGGTTTAACGATCTTTTCCAAACTTGCTAGTTTTTAACGATGGACTCCTCTATTTTTTTTCTTTGTGTAGTCGACACTCTGACTACTTTGTTGGGCTCAATCAACCCTCTAGGGCTGCCTCTCTCCAGCAACACTGTCGGTTGAGCCCTCTTTCCTGCAGTTGCATTTGATGATGATTTCAACGATCATTCTAGACGCTAGGCCACCTCTCCTTAGATTCAATCATCAAGTCGTCATGTACAACAGTAATAAAGCTCTAATACCACTGTTGAGTTTTTAGGATCAGGGTGTGCATTAAGTGAGGGAGGAGAGAATAGAGAGAAGAAAAAGAATATTAGAAAAAAC
The DNA here is from genome assembly GCF_984573655.1 of Nuphar pumila. Classification (NCBI taxonomy): domain Eukaryota; kingdom Viridiplantae; phylum Streptophyta; class Magnoliopsida; order Nymphaeales; family Nymphaeaceae; genus Nuphar; species Nuphar pumila. Next base: position 94,822,961 of record NC_143260.1, on the reverse strand, counting down.
AACCTATTTTAAGGGAGATATCCTTTAACTGGATTGATGCTACTTAACGTAAGGTAAGAGGTTATATGCACCACCCTTAGGTAGCTATTTTTCTTCCCATCCACTAAGTTATGAGCCCACCATATTTTGTAACCACCACAATGACAAAATTATGTTACACATGCTACCATTGAATATGAAGATTGTAACCACCCATAACTCTTTATCTGCATTAATTGGGCCGACCATGTTAGTGTGTCATAGGATTTCTTTTGTGAAACCCAATGGTCACACTAGATCTAATACAAAGATCCATTGGCACTGTCTAGGTTGTGGACATTATGGTTAGGTGTCAATTGAGTGGGAGTGGTGTGTTTTGGCTAGTCACTAGTTGTTGTTGTTGTGGTGAAAGTTAGCAATGGTTAAGGTTGTTGGAAATAGTGGTTATGCATTGGTGTTTCACCTAGAGGCAATGAGAGAGAGAGAGATCATGTTGGGATTCTTGCATGATACATATAGGGCATGGTGTCTACATGCATATAGATTCATCATTCCAATAGATAATGCATGGTCCTTTGGATGCAATATACATGCAGAACATTGATAGTGCATCTCGATGATGCTACAATATGCATGTAGATCTGTTCCATGTAGATACAAAGGATGCATGTAGATGTCCAATACATGAAGATGATGACCATGGTGCATTCTACTTTGATGCTACATGGTATATGCATGTGATGCTATGTATGCACATGGATTCATGTATGCCATGCTATGTGCATGATATGTTCAACCTTTGGATGCTACATAGATGTAGCGATATATATAGTACATGGTACATATATGTTATGCTATTTACATGCATGGCTTGATTTATGTCATGTCAAATGAATTAGCTATTGACCCTTGGATGCAACATAGATGAAAACACTAGATGGTACATGCATATGATGCTACATCTATGTCATGTTATGTATATGCATGGTACACGTAGGTAATCTTCTAAGTATTGCATAACCATTAACCTCATATGATACATGTAGGTCATTCTCTAATGGTGTGTTTGATATGCAAGTCACACTTGCACAAGGACCGACTGGTCCCTGCCCTGGTGCCATCCAACATTTGATACTTGACAGTTTCCTACATAATGCATTAAAACATGTCACCAATCACACCCCTAGGGGTGCAACTATTCAGTACCAGACAAACATTGTTGTTCTGTAACAACCTTGATTTGATAATCCTGACATTCATGCATACATCATGCAAACTTTTTTAACTAAAATCTTGTTTAAAGTCAAGACGTACATCCACAAATGTCTGTTGTGAATATTCTTACCTTTGCATGTTTTTTTATTTGAGCTCGATAGGTTCAGGTCATATATTTGTTGACATCACAACCTTTGCACATATATACCATACATGTAACGCCCCAAAATTTTCAACTTGAAAACAGAGAATTTTAACCTTAATTTTTTTTTGAAATAGCACAACAGAATTACTTTGGGTTTTGAAAAGTCTGACCATTTTGGTGGGTTACAGAAATGAGAAATATATTTGAAACAAAGTTTCAATATATACCCGTAAGAAGTAAAGACCGTTCCATACATTGTAAATAAATCAAAGTTTATACACGCTCTTCCTCGATAGTATAGACATTTGGGCAATAATGCTCTAAACTCCAAAATTTTGTGATATAATTAGCCAAAGTTGGCTCCCCTTGTTGTAGGTCAAGAAACTCTTACATTTTTCAGTTTCTCAGAAAATACGCTACATAAAAGACCTCCACAAATTGCTCCCATGTGACTGGTCCACTCAGGAACTTGACCTCAAAGGTCGTTTCCCACCAACATTATGCATTCTCTTTCAGCCTATAGGTCCCGAAGTTGACCTTTTTATCATCAAGGACCTCTAAAACTCGAAAAATCCTTTCTATTTCTCGGACCCAGTTCTGAGCCATCTCAGGGTCCATCTTTTCGGTAAAGGCTGGAGGGTTCATATCCATGAATCTCTTGTATGAGATCCCTCCTCCAACTATGATTGCTCGATTCGAGCAATTTGATAAAGGTTATCCCCCATCATTTTCATGGTCTCGACTTGTTGGACCATAAAATTCGTTAGGTCGCTCAGGGCATCCATCACCTTGTTGACTCTAGTTGCCCACGTCATCTAATCAGACCAAAAGTAAATTAACTAAAGTACACAATCATATATGCTAAGTGATGTTCCTAACATTATTTCTAAGTTCTCGATTTCACACATGTATTCATAGCATATAGGAAAAAAATATTTTAATTCAAATAATTTAGTTAGGGTATACTTGCAATGCGATTGCTGATGTCGACAAACCTTGAATCATTTTCCCTAACTTTGCTCTGATACCAATGCTGAAACGTCCCAAAATTTTCAACTTGAAAACATATAATTTTAACCTTAATTTTTTTTTTTTAAAATAGCACAACGAAAATAGTTTGGGTTTTGAAAAGTCAGACAATTTCAATGGGTTACAAAAATGAGAAATATATTTGAAATAGAGTTTTATTGCATACCCATAAAAAGTAAAGACTATTCCATGCATTGTAAACAAATCAAAGTTTATATATCTTTAAAGGTTTAATAAAATATCTCATCAAAATGAGATACTTGATAGATGGTTCCAAGATCAAGAATGTAGTTAGAGAGGTTTGGCTTAGGGCCCTACCGCGCATCGAGCTCTCACATTGTATCATTCTTCATTATAATAGTTTAGTGAATGTTTTCATAAGGCCTTGTTTGTTTCATGCAACTTTCATGGAAAAGTGCTTAATCCAAATTCTTGATGTAATCTTTTTTCATATTCAATGAAATAAACATTAAATCATCATGAGGAAAAGCATGCCTCAATTTTTTCTACTACCTACCACTTTTTATGTGTAAATTCTTTTTATACCTCTTCCCATGAAAGCTTACTCATGGAAAGGTTGAGCTGGTAAAATTTTTTAAAAATCAGCTCATTCTCATAAAAAACTTTTCTTTTATATGAGAATAAAACACACGAACCCTACGAGTCTGTATCACCCATTATCGGCTTATACTAGATCCAATAAGATTAGTTATGATAATAAAGAAAGAGGTCTAATTAACTATCAAGGTTGGACACATAGGATCTGATTAGCATGAATAAAATCACGTATGGGTGGGCATCAGGCCGGTCTGGCCTTGCCCATGCCCGTTTAGAGCTTCACCCATCGGGTTTTAAGTATGGCCTGGCCCATTTATTAATGGGTCAGGTTTTGACCTGATTCTTAATGAACCAGATTTAAAGAACAACTCATGACCTGGCCCATTGGGCCAACGTTCAGCGGGTTGGTCCTGCCCGACCTAACCCATTTATAGTTTATTTTTTAATGAAGTTCATAAATTAATTCTTATAATATCAAAAATAATGAATTAGACAAAAGATTTATGCACCCAACTAATTATCTTTCTATTTCTCATATAATCAATGCAACTAATTAGGTAAATAGTAATAGTTATCAAATTATTATGTAACTTACTAATAAAAAATAAATTAGGTAGCTTAAGCCCAATGGATCAGTCCAGTAGTAAGTGCATTAACCTGGGCCCGACCCATGTAAATAATGGGTCAAATTTTGCCATGGTAGCTAACAAGTCAAAGCATAAAACCTTGACCCAAACACGGTAGGGTCGGCTTGTTCCACTGGGCAGCCCGACCCATTGCCCATGCCTAGAGTCACTTACAGTTTAGATTGCTAAGATCTGCAGAATTTTTAATGTAAACAACTTTTAAAAAAATCATCTTCTAGGCATGGTTTTGCAAATAGTAGGTCGGATCAGATCTATACATGGCCTGATACTAGCACCTCAAAGTCGGATCTGCGACCAGATGCATCATGAAGGTCCGATATGTTGCCACCCAAGGTTCCAGGTGCCACTGCCTTCTTATTACGGTGCAAACTTCAAAGCCGTCTGATACTTCGAGGATGCTGTGATGTCACTTCAGCAGTATGTCTTTCCCAAAATTTATAAGTGGCACCTCAGATTTTCTATAATTCAAAAAGGCCCATAAATGATGAGAACCATTCTTCTTCTTTAACTCACATTTACTCGGGAATTCCTCCCCAAATCTATCAGCCGAACTTTGTTTTGAGCTTCGAAGTTTCGAATCGCACAGAATCCTCTCTCCAAAAGTTTTTTTCCCAATATTATCCCCTAATTCAGGTTTGTTGAATCCTTTCCGGAGCTTTCTTTTCTTTTCTTTTTGATATTTTTACAGAACTTTGCAATTAGCGAGACAAAACTTTCGAGGATTTTTTACTTTCATGTTTTTCTGGAATGTTGTGTTCATTCTGAAAGATATGATTCAAAAAAGACTTCAAAGTTCTCTTCATGTTTTTCATTATTAATTTTTTTATTTGCTATAGGAGTCTTGATACCGCTTTTTTTTTTCATTACGAATCTTTGAAGTTCTTGTCTGATGTACAAATTCTTTTTGTTTTTTTATATATATAGTGATTTTGATTTTTGCTGTATATTTGTTCGATTCTTCTTTTGGATTTTGAGAACGTATCTTTTTTTTCGTATGCTAAATGACAATTTTGTAAAAAATTTGGCTTTTACCATTTTTATGTTTTAGATCTCCTGGCTTCTTGGATCATCTAGATTTTTCTCATTTTTTGTGTAATTTTGTTTTTTTTCCTATAGTTTCTTATTTGCATTCTCAAATTTTGGATCAAAACACATTTTTATTGGCCAAGAAATATTTGTCTATGTCCTTTTAGTTTTTTTCTTTTGATGTTTCCTTCTCTTTTCCGTCACAGTTTTTATGTATTTTCTTTTTTTTGTTATGTGTTTCAATTACGAAATTTGAGTTTTTCATAATTCTAGTATTTTTAATTATAAAGTGCATTATCTTCGTTGTAATATTTGCTTGGTTTACTATAACATCTTAATTTTCCTTCTCTACAGAATTTCAATTTTTTTTTTCTTTCTTCAGATTTGGAACATGTTTTGTGAATTTTCCAATTTTCTCCTTTTTGTCAGATTTTGACCTGCATTTGTTCTTCAGTATTGTGTAATGCTTATCCATAGTTGCATTTCTTTTTAATTAACTGTTAATTCTATCTCACACATTACATGGCATTTTTTTTCTAACCTTTTTTATTTTTTCTTACTGGATTGATACAAGTTGAGAGTTTTGAAATTAATTTTAGATTATTCTATATTTTGTTCATCATTCTTTCTCTTAATTTCTCAATCTCGTTGAAATATTATTTTTTCTACAATTATCATAAAATTTCAAATCCTTGAATCATTTTTTTTCAATTTTGTTGCTCAGATATTTCTAAATATCTTTGTCGGCCATCATACTGTGAGCTAATAGCATGTTTCTCTGATTTTGTAGTTCCAGTTATTTGTTCCTTGTATTACAGATTTTGTTTTCACTACTTTTATCTTTCCCATTTTTGAAATTTCAGTCTGGTTTATGTCATATGTAGCTTTTGCTAATATGACCATAACTTGGCAGCCATTGTTTGAAAATACTGCTTTTTTCCCTTTTTCTTTTTCAGTTTTACTATTAAAAATGTGTTACACAAGAAAGGTTGGTTTTACGAGGGTCTGAATTTCGTAGTTATGTGTTTGTTTTTATCAAAGAAAACAACTTTGCCTTTATCTACCTAATGTAATTTGCTTCTTCCTCGTGGGGTCAGCATTGATTATAACCATGCTCTCATGAGAAAAGTGGGTGCCTTGTTTGCATGCCTGTGGGTCGTACATAAAAGGTGTGGGGGTATCGTGTTGTCATTCTGTGCTAAATTAATCATGTTATCTGATATGATCCGATAGGAACTGATGTTATCAAGTTGTTATAACTGCTCCTAATTCTTTGTTTTATCATTATCCTAATGTTGATGGAGACTCTCAAATGGAAGATGCGTTGTTGTGTCCATTGAGAGATATATAAGGATGTTCAAGATATAAGAAAATATGAGGGAAACCTTATCGTTGATGTAGGTTTGATTGTCGAACCACATATATTCGAGAGTGTTCTGTGTGATTTATATTTCTTTTGATTATTTGACATGGTATCAGAGTGGGCAACTTGAGGCTTTGTGTTCTTGCATCTAAAATCACGGCATAAGAAAGAGAATCATCTGGAGGCGATAATTCTAGAACTATTAACAACATGCCACAAGGAGTTACTGCTATGGGACATGAACCAAATTCAAAGTTAAGAATCACTACTGTTCTTTTCAATGGATCAAATTATCTGACCTAGTCTAAAGCAATGATGTTATTCCTTAGCGGCAAGTTGAAATTGAGCTACGTAGACGGTAAATGTTCTCAACCACTTTTCGGTGATCCCAAGTACAACGAGTGGGTGTCATCAAACCATCTTGTTATGTCTTGGATTTTAAATTCTATTGAACCATCATTGGTCGAAGGCTTTATGTTCCTTGATACTGCAAACGAAATATGGGATTCATTAAAGGAAGTATATGGTGAAAAAAATGATATTGCCCGAATTTACCAGCTGTATCAAGACATTTCAAAACTTGAGAAATGTGATAAATCATTTAGCTTATATCTCAGCATATTACATGGGATGTGGGACGAATTGTCCATGCATCGCCTCATAGTAGCGTATCCTTAGATCATAAAGAAAAGGATAGAAGAAAAAAAACTTTTTAAAATCCTTGCAGGGCTTGGATCAGACTATGAAGGATTGCGTGGACAGATTCTCATGGCATAAACCTTACCTAGTATTAATTCAGTCTGCTCCATTATTCATCGAGAACAAACCTGAAGATGTGTGATGAGTTGTGAGCCGAAGGTTTCAAGCAAATTAAATGAAAAATGGCATATGCAACTACTGGTTCCACATCAGAAACTATAAAGAAAACCTTTCAAATGACCACCAAAGATGCAGGAAAGCAACAGGAAGGTACTGGTCGCGGGCGTGTTTGGTGTAGCCACTGTAAAAAACTGGGTCACATTAAAGAAAAGTGATGGGAAATAGTAGGCCGACCGGTGAGGAATTCACAGGGCGATGCAGCTAAGGGCAACTGGAACATCACCATAGACGACCTAGAACATCTTCTTCAAAAATTTGGGAAGACCAACGTTGTAATGACTAAACAGGATAAGCATGATGTCGATGGCAAACAAGGTAAGGTTTTTGCCCTTTTCTTGTTTGAAGGTTCTCATAGATAGATAGTGGACAACATGGTGTCTGACCACATGATGGGTTGTAAGCCTTGATTATCTAATTTAAAACCTACCAATAAAGGACCTGTTCGAGTCGCCAATGGAGGACTGGTTACTGTTGAATCAATAGGTGAAGTTATTTTTTTCAAAAATGGAACCTCTCAAGTTCTGTATATCTCTGATTTGCCGGCAAGCCTCTTATTTATTAAAAGGATAACTCAAGAACTTGATTGTGTGGTTGTTTTCCATTCTAATTACATGGTGTTTCAGGAAAAGAGTTTGAAGACTGTGATTGGTAGAGCTATACAATGGAACAATTTGTATTGGCTAGATGTTGAAGACTCATCCTACATAGTGTGCAAAGGCATTGATGCTAACTGGCTATAGCATGAAAGATTGGGGCACCCTGCTAATTTTTTTTTGAAATCTTTATTTCCTGAATTACCAGTTTGTGTTGACTCTTGTGACGCATGTTAATATGCAAAACAGTCTAGATTGTCGTTTCAAATAAGTGATAAACGATCTAGCAATGTTTTTTATTTAGTTCATACTGATGTGTGGGGACCTGCCCCAACTACTTCATATTTGGGATATAAATATTTCCTGCTTTTCATAGATGATTACTCTCGAACTTCATGGATTTACTTTCTCAAACAAAAGAGTGATGTAGTCAAAATGTTTAAGGAGTTCTATTGTATGGTCCAAACTCAGTTCAATGCAAAAATTAAAACTCTTAAATCTGATAATGAAGGAGAGTTTGATAATTTAGAAATAAAAGAATTTATGAGTAAAAATGGGATTTTGCCACAAACCACTTGTTCAGAAACTCCTTAGCAAAATGGCATATCTAAGAGAAAGAATCGCCATATGTTGAATATAACTAGAGCTTTGATGTTTCATATGAATGTTTCTCATGTTTTTTGGATAGATGTCATTGCCACCGCATGCTATATTATAAAATGAATACCAAGTTCTTCTTTGAACAATAAAATACCTCTTGAAGTTCTTAAGAATCGAAAACACTCTCTTAATCATCTTCGTGTTTTTGGTTGCAAGTGCTTTATTCATGTTCAAGGGCATATGAGAAACAAGTTTCAGAAAAGAGCCTTAAAATGTGTTTTTATGGGCTAATCCAATGTTAAAAAAGGATATAAATGCTATGATCCAATTGGTCAACAAATTTATTTCTCACGTGATATAGCCTTTTTTGAAAAGAAGCCATATTATTTGAATCATGTTTCTCATATATTTGATGTTGGTCGTCAGGGAGAGTCTGATAGTTTGAAGTATGTTTTGTCAGCCCTAGATGCTAATCAAGATGATCAAGCTTATAAACAAGCTGAGATACACATGGAGACTAGTCAAGAAGAGGGTAACAACACCAATGAGGTAACTACTCTCAGACAATTTCAAAGGAAAAGTAGACGTCCTGCTCATCTCAGAAATTTCTACCCTTATTGTGCTTCACAATCCACTCAATATCCTATTGAACAAAATGTGGTTTCTTCAAATTTGCGTCCTCAGTATGTAAACTACCTTCTATCTGTCTATACTTGTAAAGAACCAAATACTTTTGAAGAATCCAATTCTAGCCAAATTTGGAAAGAGGCTATGAAAAAAATGTTGAATGCTCTTTAAAAGAATCAGAGATGGGAACTTGTTGAATTTTCCTCTGAAAAGAAATTTGTTGGATATATAAAATAAAGTATCATAGTAATGAAAAGATAGACATGTACAAAGCCCGTCTTGTTACCAAAGGATATACTCAAGAAGAAGGGGTAGATTTTACTGAAACCTTTGCTTCAATTGCAAAGATGAATTCCATTCGAATTTTACTTGCCATAGCCAGTAACAAAAGTTGGCCTACAATTCAATTGGATGGTAAAAACGCTTTCTTGCATGAGGAATTAGAAGAGGAAGTTTTCATGGATCTTCCTCCCGAATATGAAGTTAAAGGAAAACAAAACGTTGTGTGCAAACTAAAAAAGTCCCTGTATGGGCTGAAACAGTCTCCACGAGCCTGGTTTGCAAAACTGAGTGAAACCTTGATAGAAATTGGTTTTAAGAGTAGTTCAAATCACTTTCTATTTGTCATGCACAATAATGAAAAAATTGTGGTTCTAATTGTGTACGTGAACGACATCATAATAACAAGAAATAATGTCAGTCTGGTTGAAAAAGTCAAGTCAAAGTTACATGCAAAATTTAAAATTAAAGATCTTGGACGTTTGAGATACTTCTTAGGCATAGAAGTGGCTCATTCAGATAAATGTATGTTTTTGTGTCAATGAAAATATGTTTTGGATCTTCTTTTTTACAGAAATGCTTGGTGCAAAGCCTATGGACACTGAAGTTGAAGTTAACAAAAAGGAGGGGAATCTAGAAGGCGAATAAGTAGAAGACGTCAAGAGCTTTCAGAGACTCATTGGTCGTCTCATATATCTTACTGTCACAAGGCCAGATATTACGTTTGGAGTTAATTGCTTGAGTCAACATATGCATAAATCGCGAACTATTCATCTTGAGATGGCTCATTATATTTTGAGATATTTGAAAAGCTCACCCGGAAAATGTATTCTTTTGAAAAAAAATAGTTCTCTTGATATAAGTGGATATCGAGATACAGATTAAGTAGGAGATCCAATTGACAGAAGATCAACCTCTAGATATTGTACTTTCTTTGGAAAAAAACTAGTTACCTGGCGAAGTAAGAAGCAAAGTGTCGTGGCATACTCAAGTGCAGAAGCAAAATACCGAGCAATGGCAATGACAACTTGTGATCTTATATAGGTAATGAATATCTTCAAAAACATCAGATTTTGTCATGACAAGCCAATGCAACTCAAATGTGATAATCATGTTGCAATTCATGTTTTTCACGAAAGGACTAAACACATAGAGGTTGACTGTCATTTTATTCGTAAAAAAGTTCAAGCTAACATTATTTTAACACCATTTGTAAGATGTGAGGAACAACTAGCAGATGTTTTCACTAAAGCTCTTGTTCTAGATCGGTTCCAAAGTATCATCATTAAGCTGGGAATGATAGACTTGACCTTCCCAGCTTGAAGGGGAGTGTTATCTGATATGATTGGATAAGAGCTGAAGTTATCAAGTTATTATAACTGCTCTCGATAGAAACTGATGCAACTGCTCCTCATTCTTTGTTTTATCATTATCTTAATGAAGTTGAAGACTCTCAAATGAAAGATGTAAAGATGTGTTACTGTGTTCATTGAAAAATATGTAAGGATCTTCAAAAGAGTATATAAGATATAAGAAAATATTAGGGAAAACTCATCGTCAATGTGGGCTTGATTGCCTAACCAAGTTTTTATTTGTAATTTATATTTCTTTTAATTATTTGACAAATCTGATTCCTTCGAACGAGAAACCTTACCACGGCCACCCGGGGAGGGAGTATTTTTTGACGTTGATTTTGACACACGTTTTTTTTCGTGAAAAGCGGGGGTTTGGCAACCCCCCTCCCCTTTCCCCTTCCGTGACATGCAAACGAGCCTTTAGGGCGCTTGTTCGGATTAAGAAACTTGCCATTGTTACGCTATCAGTTGGTGATTTTAGTTTCTGTTATAAGTTTCTGTGGTGATGTGGTCCATGTAGCACATTTTCATTTTCGTTGAAATTTGCGACTTGGGATTGTAGTATATATTGCCTTGTTTTGATTACTGCCTGAAATGCCTCACAGAAAATCATTGATTGGGCACAAAGAAAACTTGGCGTCCCAGGTATTTTAGCTATGGATTAAGGCTCGCAGCTTCATAGCGGGATTTGCTTTGGTCTCACCCTCACTCCACGTTATTAGTGGGGATTTGCATCTCTCTCTCTCTCTCTCTCACTTTCGTCTCTCTCTCTCTCTCTCTCTGCACCCATGTCAGTTTCCAGGTACCCAAGTCTACATCCCACTAAAACCAATGTCCACAATTATACCAGACCAACCTCAAGGAGGCTGTTTGCATCAGGTAATGAGTAACAGCAATCATTAGATGCAGCAAGTTGTGATATCCAGTCTCTTATTATCCTCTGTTCTCCATGCATGCAGGGACACCAAATCATCCAGCAAACCTGAATACCACATTGGTATCATCATCATCTTCTTTGTTCTTTTTTTTTCAAGAAAAACGTTTCATGAGCTTTTTCTTATAGTTGGTTTGATCACGTCGTCTTCTTATTCTTCATTTTGATGCATATGTCAACTGCATTTGTTGATCTCTTGAGGATCAATTGCAGGGAAATCAGGAGGATGTTCATTTGAGGATAGACAGAATGAAGGAGATGTTTCATACTTTGGAGGTGTCTGTCTCTGCATATGACACTGCCTGGGTTGCCATGATCCCATCTTCTATGGTGGGTTTATCTCACACTCCTCTTTTCCCTCAGTGCCTGAATTGGATACTTGAAAACCAGCGTCGAGATGGTTCCTTTGATGAATTCCACCATCAAAGCCACTCTCTTCTCAGAAGTTCTTTGGCCTCTACATTGGCTTGTGTCCTTGCTTTGAAGAAGTGGAATGCTGGTGATCAACACATTGAAAAGGGTACCCCTCTCTCTCTCTCTCTCTCTCTCTCTCTCTCTCTCTTTTACCGTATCTTTTTTTTTTCGTTTTGGGTATAGGGTTGTATTTCATTCGTTCCAACTTTGAGGATGCAATCAAGGGTGAGGAGCAGCACTCTCCAATTGGTTTTGACATCTTATTCCCTGGACTGCTTGAATATGCAAGAGACCTGGACTTGAATTTGCCTTTAGATTCAAACCATGTTAGCCGCATGCTTAATAAGAGAAACTCAGAATTTAGGAGGTATGGATTTTCATGCATGTGATTTATTTTGAAATGTTTTTTTTTGTTGTCCTCGGTTCGTAATATCAAAATTTGCATGTCGTGATCTACAATGCTATTATCATTTGGAAAGTCCTCTCTTCTTTCTTTCTTCTTGTTTTTGAAGGAAATAAAGATAATAGATTAATAGCAGTGGCGGAGCCAGGGGTGGGCGGTCGCCCACCCCAGAATTAGAAACCGAGTCGAAATATGATATGACTCGGGTCTTCTTCTTCGTTCCCCACGATTTGGAGGTTGCATTCTTTCCTTGCGAATGCTTGTCGAAGAAGATCAGAGCAGGGTCGTGCATGAGTGGAGATCACGCCTCCCTGCGATACAGAGTTGCTCTGCCTAGATGCTGTGGCGAGGACCGTCCCCTCCGAGAGAGAGCTGAGGAGGCACCTCAGTTGGAAGACCTTCGGCTTGCTGCTGGATCACCACCGAGAAGGAGGTGGCTCAACTACCGAAACAGGCTTTCGATCTCGATGTATGATCTTCACCACCATGGAAGCTTCGTGCCACTGCGCCACCGACAGAGGTCGATGATCACCACCCGAAGTCTGCCCACCCAACAAAAAACTTCTGGCTCCGCCACTGATTAATAGGAAGAATTAGCACATAACAGAATAGCTGGTGAAGAGGTCACCAGGCGAGACTTTGAAGAACAAAAAATCAGGAAACAAAAAAGACGGCAATAAAATAAGAAAAGAAAACTTGTTCCACTCTCGAGAAGGTCAAACTAAGCCTCCCCCATACAGAAACATCTGTAATCAAGTCTGTACTTGACTGAACCAAGGCCAAAAGAATGTCATTTGTTGCAGCATGCTATTTGTTAGCGAAGCTGAAATCCTAATTGTCAGATAACGAATGAGTTCAGCACTTAATAGAGAGCAGTCCCTGTGACCAGCTGAAACTCAAAAAGCCTTCAGCACTAAGTCTAGATTACCACAAGTAAAAGGTTGCTCCCATCGCAATCTATATAGAAACTGTACAGCAGGGAAGATTTTAAGCCAAGTGTGGAGAAATAGGTCTTCCCCTGTTCACTCTCCTGTTCTTGCTGCTATCTACTCCCTATTCTTTCTGGTACCTATTTGCAACTTATGTTAATTCCACAGAATCTGAAAGCCTCTGCAATAGACGATCTAGTCTTCTGTCCTCAATGTATTAGTTTGCCCCCAAAAACCCAAGGCTACATCAGTAAAATCACAGATCCGAAGCTCGGATGCTTTGTGAAGAAACCATGAGAATCTCTGGAAATGGTCAATGCCATCCGAGAAAAGCTGAACCAAAACCAAAAATGACAACAACCTGAGTTCTGTTGAGAGTCAGACAACCCGTTTAGAGGCAGGTAACTGTAATTCTGGCAGTGTTAGAAACCTCTAACACCATCTATAGTGAGAATCACTCCGTGTCTGAAAGAAAGCACTTTCCAGCCTCCTAGAAGGTGAAGTAAACCGAAGTACTCTCTGACCACTGAATTGAGGTCCCATGTGCAGCAGACTGACTTATGGTGGCACATGACTGAGAGAACCCTGATCTAGAGTCTTCTTTCTTGTTAAAATTTTCAATTTTATCATCTCGTCTTAGGTTACAATCAACATTCTGTTTGTGACAATTCTAGTACCCCATGTTACACTTTGACAGGAAGGTCTCCATTAAAGCAGATGGCTGGTGGTTCTTTAGTGCAAAATGAACCAAGCAAAATGTTAAAGCCATGATGATGGTCAAATGAGCATCAATCCGTGGTCTTTCCCCCCCCCCCCCCCCCCTTCTTTTATAGCTGCAAAGTCAATTCCAAATCCATTTGTCATGAAACATGGATGTAGGATGCAATTGGACAACTGGAGTAACCATCGGTTACTAATATTTACTGAGTAAAGATTAACATCATCTCTGCTCCATTAGGCTTTTCTGCTGATAGAGTATTACTGACCATATACCCTTGATCATGGGTGCTGTTTATGGTTTCTAACTTTTCTTTTGGTGATAATATGAAGCGGAATTCAGGTTGGTATTTTCAGGAAGGTTTCTTATACGAATATTCAATTTTCCTATGAAACTTTAGGACTTGCAAAAGCACTAAACATTTTCTTTTGATGATAACTTATGGTTTTCTGGTTCATTAGTTTCCAAATCGAACCCTATTTGCCTGAGTAAAATGGTTGGTTTCTTCATTTCTCTTGAAATTCGCTGAATTCTGGCTGGTGATGTAGCTGATATATGACACATATTGCAGCAAATTATATTGTCTATATCTTGGGCGTCATGCTACATTATGTGGAATTTGTGGTTTTGTCATCAATACTGGATTTGTCTACTAAGTTGTCATTTTCTATTATAAATTTTGACTTGATAGTTTAGATCCTGCTCTTATCTGATTTCCTTGTGTCTTGTTACTTACAATGTTTGATGACATTCGTTTATGCAGAATCTCAAAGAGTAACTCAAAAGGGAAAAGGGCCTATTTGGCATATCTTGCAGAAGGACTGGGCAAGTTTCTAGAGTGGGAAGAGGTTATGCAATATCAGAGGAAGAATGGATCTCTTTTCAATTCGCCATCAACCACTGCAGCTGCTCTTATTAACCTTCAAGATGAAAGATGTCTCGAGTACTTAACGTCTCTTTTACATAGATTTGAAAATGCAGGTATCTTTAACATGACATGCCTATAAAAATCCATTTTGCATGCTTTTAACTACTTCTGCACCTTATTTTCTTTCCTTTTTTTATTTTAACTTCTTTGCAGTTCCAACCATTTACCCTCTGGATATATATGCCCGTCTGTTGTTGATTGACAGTATTGAGAAGTTAGGAATTGATCGGTATTTTAGAAATGAAATTGGTAGCATCTTGGATGATACCTACAGGTAATTGATTCAGCACTGTGTTTGAAGGAATTGGGATTCCCATGACTAGGGATCAGGATTATCATGCCATAGGAGTCATGAGTCCCATGACTGGGAATTGTGATTCCTAACCAATTCTGGGGAATCATGATTCCTTTGTAGTGCAAGTGATTCCTGATCTTCTTTCAGAGTTCTTCAATACTTGAAATTCTTTTCTTTGACGAGGAACAGATGCTGGTTGGAAAATGATGAAGATTTATTTTCGGACATGGCCACATGTGCCCTGGCATTTCGACACCTTCGTATGAATGGATATGATATTTGTTCTGGTAATTTCTGAAAAGAAAAGAATTCTATGTAAAGTCGTGTAAAATGTTGTTGCTAGATGATGGCCAAGTCTTTTGAAGTATGGTGCAGATGTCTTTGACAGGTGTAAGGAAACAATGTTCTCAACCTGGATGGAAGATCACCCCAGTGATATAACTGCTATGTTGGAAGTATACAGGGCTTCACAAATTTTGGTAATAAAAAACGAACCAGCCCTTGAGAAACTAAAATCCTGGTCTAGTAATTTTCTGAAACAAAAACTCTCAGAGATTACACAAACCGATAAATTCACATCAGAAATTATGCAAGAGGTAACTGCTAGAATTATGGTTTGAAAATTTGAACATTTATAAGTAGGCATTAATATGACAGGTTCGAGTTATGCAGGCATTTTCAAAGATATGCTTCATGTGAAGCTCACAAATTATTGTATGGGCAATTTTCAGGTGGATTATGCCCTCAAGTTTCCTTACCACGTGACTCTGGAACGTCTTGCAAACAGAAGAAACATAGAGAATTGCAATGCCGATTGTATCCAGACCCGGAAAACATCATACAGGTGAGTTCATATTTACACATGCATGTACATCCACAAACATGCACAAGCATGCACGGGGGAGTTCCTGTCAATACCTTGCATCACACAAACACATCTTTCTAATCCAAAAATTATCTGTTATTGCCTCATGTCTCCAGGATCAACAATATTATCCATAATGATTTCATAGGCTTGGCCATTAAAGATTTCATCATGTGTCAATCCACACACCGTGAAGAACTGCAACAACTGGATAGGTATGTTAAACCATGCCATGGTGGGAAAATAGCCTATTTGAAAGATGAAAGCTTATTGTTGCCTTCTGTTGACAGATGGGTTGAAGAAAACAGGTTGGATCAGCTCACATTTGCCAGACAAAAATTGTCTTATTGCTACTTCTCTGCAGCAGCAACACTTTTTGCTCCTGAGATGACTACTGCTCGCATGTCATGGGCCAAGAATGGTGTCCTTACTACTGTAGTTGATGACTTTTTTGATATTGGTGGCTCTAGAGAAGAGCTATCATATCTTATTGAATTAGTTCAAAAGTACGCTAGCTTTTATATCTCATTGCTCCTATAATTATTCCAAAAGTTCTGGTTACAAGGAGTTGTTTTCATGTCTGTTATGTGTTTTCTGCAGGTTGGATGTAAGTTCAGCTGCTGATTGTTGGTCCCACAATTGTCTTACTGCTGATTGTTCTACACAAGTGGAGATCATATTCTCCACACTCCGTAGTACAATTAATGACCTAGGTACTGCAGCCATGTCTTGGCAGGGACGGAATGTCAGAAGCCATCTGAAACATATTGTAAGATTATATTTAATTTTTCTCCTGCACAGTTTTTTATATTTCCTTCCCAAGAGAATCACTTATCTTGATATTGTGGTAGTGGCTTCGTCTGCTAAGGTCAATGATGAAAGAAACTGAGTGGACCATGGATAAAAAAGTTCCCTCGTTGGACGAGTATATGGACAATTCATGGGTATCATTTGCCTTGGGACCCATTATTCTGCCAGCACTCTACTTCATTGGGCCAGAAGTTTCAGATGAGGTAGTAAGACTTCCTGAATATGAACATCTCTTCTACCTTACCAGCACATGTGGGCGTCTCCTCAATGATATTCAAGGTTTTCAGGTTAGTTCTACCTGCTTTCTTGTATCCCAATATGTTTTTCATGATATCTCTGAGAAAGGTTCGAACGCCTGCCACCCTCCTTTGACATGCTTAAGAAAATAAATAAATAAAAGAAAGCTCATGACTGTATATGTGAAACAAGAATATGCATTTTTGGAAAGATGTATACATCTAAGACAGGTAACCTTTACAAGGAAGCCACATTACTGCTGGATTTTCAGGTGGAGTAGCGACCAACTTTTCCTTGTTTCCTGCATTTGCCTTAGATTAAATAAACTAAGCCTTAGACCCAATATATCCAACATTATCTTGCGATCAGCCTCTCCAAGTTATGCAGGCATAAACTGTGATACATCTTCATAACAACTCTGATCATGTCTCCCATCTTACAACTGGTGGCCATGAATCCATGTCCACGGTGGTCATGATCCATATCTACACTCTTCAATGACAGCTTGTCTTTTAAGTCTCTTAACCTTTCACTTTTTAGAGGTGTTCAAGTTCTTCATGTTTGTGAAAAGTTTCAGATAGCATGACCTGCCTGACCGCTGGTTATATCTTTAGATAGACATGCACAAGTACATACTCTGTTTCAAATGACACCTCAAACGGTCAAACCCTACAAACGTCATTATGATCCCCACTTGGGGCATTCTCTGCCAGTGAATTTCTTGAACATTTTGAGATGTGGTCTCTATGCATAACTAAAGGAAAATCAAGAAAACCTTGAAATATCCTCCAAAAAAATTGTAGACTCCAAAAATAAATATATCAAGTCCTCTAGTATTCTCTTATAGTGAGGCTTGGAAATCTTGCTACAAACTAAAACTTTTGAAAAACATTAGAAAATATTATTTTAGCATACAACAACAACAACAACAACAACTACGCCTTCATCCCAAAACAATTGGGGTCAGCGATATGAACCAAAAAAGAAATTCATTTTGGGTCTTCCACATGAATCCTTTTCCTCCAATCATTTCTATCCAACGCCATGTCCTCGGTGAGGTTCAAAGCATTCATATCATTTCCTATCATCTCCATCCAAGTCTTCCTAGGCCTACCCCAACCTCTTTTAACTAATATATTTTCCCATTTCTCCAACCTTCTAACTGGAGCATCATTAGGCCTTCGCCGAATATGTCCAAACCACCGTAAACGATTCTCTCGCATCTTATTTTCAATGGGTGCAACACCTACCTTCTTACGTATCTCTTCGTTCCGAATCTTATCTTTTATTGTATTTCCACACATCCATCTAAGCATCCGCATCTCAGCTACACTCATTTTTTGAATATGATGTCTCTTGGCAGCCCAACATTCTGTACCATATAGTAAAGCGGGTCTAATAGTCGTCCTATAAAACTTTCCCTTCAACCGCAATGGCATTCTACGATCGCACAGCACTCCAGTAGCACTTTTTCATTTCATCCACCCAACCTTTATCCTATGATTTACATCTCCATCAATTTTTCCATACTTTTGAATGATGGATCCCAAATATTTGAAATAATCATTCACCGGTATATCTTGCTCACCAAGCTTCACTACACTCCCATCACTACTTCGTTGCTTACTAAACCGACATTCCATATATTCAGTCTTACTCTTACTCAACTTAAAACCTCTAGCTTCCAATGTCTGTCTCCATAATTCTAACTTAGCATTAACCCCAACTCTAGACTCATCAATCAAAACAATATCATCAGCAAACAACATACACCACGGTACATTTTCTTGAATTGATCTCGTAAGCTCATCCATCACTATCGCAAATAGGAAAGGGCTTAAAGCAGATCCTTGATGTAACCCAACCGTTATCGGAAAATTGGTTGTCACCCCTCCACAAGTGCGGACATTGGTTACTACTCCTTCATACATATCTTTAATTATACTAATGTACTTGAGAGAAACACCTTTCTTCATCATTGTCCACCAGAGAACGTCCCTAGGTACTCTATCGTATGCCTTCTCTAAATCAATAAAAACCATATGCAAATCTTTGTTCCTCTCTCTATATCTTTCAATAAGTTGTCTAAGAAGATGTATAGCTTCCATAGTTGATCTTCCAGGCATAAAACCAAATTGATTCTCCGATATCATGACAACCTTCCTCAACCTAGACTCAATCACCCTCTCCCAAAGTTTCATAGTATGACTCATGAGTTTTATACCACGATAGTTTGTGCAATCTTGTATATCACCCTTATTCTTATATAAAGGCACCAAAGTACTCTTCCTCCACTCATTAGGCATCTTATTTGTTCGCCAAATCAAGTTAAAAAGATTTGTCAACCATTCTAAACCTTTCTCTCCCAAGCATTTCCAAGCCTCGATAGGTATACCATCTGGGCCAACTGCCCTTCTTGATTTCATTTTCTTCAAAGCCTCTGCAATTTCTTTCTTTTGAATCTTGCGCATGAAGTCACGATTTATCTCATGAAAAGGAATGGAGAAGTCTCCAAGATCTTGAGCATGACTATCATTAAATAGCTTATCAAAATAATCTTTCCATCTCTCCTTAATCTCCTCATCTTTGACTAAAACCCTTTGCGTTTCATCTTTGATACATCTAACCATACCCAAATCCTTCGATTTCCTATCTCTCATCTTTGCAAGCCTATAAATATCCTTCTCGCCTTCTTTGGTATCCAACTTGTCATAAACCTCCTTATATACCTTAGCCCTCGCGTTTCGAACAACTTTTTTAGCTTCCTTCTTTGCTATCATATACTTCTCCAAATTCTCATTATCACGACTCTTAGATTTCTATAACACTCTCTTTTAACCTTAATAGCTAATTTGACATCCTCGTTCCACCATGATGTATCCTTACCTAGTGGTGCACCGCCTTTAGACTCACCCAATACCTCCTTAGCTACTTTTCTCATACCACCCGCTATCTTATTCCACATTGATTCTGAATCCTCCTCGAGACACCAATCAACTTCTTTAACTACCTGCTCTACAAACATTCCTTGTTTAGCTTCTTTCAGTGCCCACCACTTAATTCTAGGATCTATCCTATGTCTATCCCTTTTGCGGCATTGTCTAATTCTAAGATCTAAAATTAAGACTCTATGTTGTGTAGCTACACTTTCTCCTGGTATAACCTTACAATCGATGCAACAACCCCTATCTCTCTTTCTAAGTAGGAAAAAATCTATCTGACTCGTATTAACCCCACTTTTAAATGTTACTAGGTGAGACTCCCTCTTCCTAAACCAAGTGTTTGCTAAGATCATATCATAGGACAAACAAAAATCTAAAATCCTTTCTCCACTTTCATTTCTTTCTCCTATACCATAGCCTCCATGGATATTCTCAAATCCATCCCTACTAATGCCTACATGTCCATTAAGGTCACCGCCGATGAAAAGCTTTTCTCCATAAGATGTCTCTTGTACTACTCCATCTAAATCTTCCCAAAATTGATGCTTAATGGAATCATCTAAACCTACTTGAGGTGCATAAACACTAATAATATTAATAATATCCGTACCTAATACTAATTTAATAAGTAAAATTCTATCACCCTTCCTACGGACCTCAACTACATTATCTATAAACTGACGACTCATAACAATCCCTACTCCATTCCTATTCCTATTTATTCCTGTATACCAAATCTTATATCCCCAAGGTTCTATCACTTTAGCTTTCTCACCTACCCATTTGGTCTCTTGAAGACATAAAATATCAATCTTTCTCCTACACATAACATCTACTAACTCTACCAACTTACCAGTTAAAGACCCTATGTTCCAAGTGGCTAACCTAATTTTATGGTCTTGGACTAACTTCTTTACCCCCACCCGTCCAACAAAGTGAGGGAACCCTTGCCTATTTGACACCACACCCGGGCGCCGGTGTGACGCGTCGCTTCTGGGCGACGACCTAGCAACCCTTGCACATTTATCACTGCCTCCGGGCCTAGAGAGTACAGCGCGTCGCTCAGTAGGGAACGCCCCAACGAAATTCTCATATTGGTTCATTTTCATAGGATATGACAAAGTTTTTATGCTGGCTGTCACAGGCCTACCGCAACCCTCCTCCTTTATCCGGGCTTGGGACCGGCAGTGTATAACTACACAGGCGGATATTTATGACAAAATTACCAGGCATAATATGACAAAATTACCAGGTATTTAAAAAACCTTGTGGATATTTATTGCTATCATGAAATCATCCATTCTCTACAATAGGCATACTTAAGGAAAGATGAACCACACCATCTGATCTTCTATAATCAGAGTAAAAGGCATCATTGTGCTTTCATACGGTCCAAACACCTTCTCAACAGAACAAAAACTGAAGCCCTAAACAAGCATTTATTTTTTCAGAATTGGTATGGGTTGCTTGTTTTATACTTTCTTTCACGTGGATATATTTGAATGGAAAATGAATTAAGACAAACAATGGAATACAAATATCATAACTGAAATCCATGTACAGAGAGAAGACAGTGAAGGAAAGTTGAACAGCATATCATTGTACATGAGACACAAGGGATGTGATTCAAAAGAAGAGGCAATTGGACACATGAGAAGCATCATAGATGAATGCAGGCAGGAACTAATGGGTCAAGTGGTGCAGACGCAAGGTAGCAAGGTCCCTCGAGCATGTAAGGATCTGTTTTGGAAGATGTGCAAAATCGTGCACCTCTTTTATGCCAAAACCGACGGATTCACATCACCAAAAGAGATGATGAGTGCCATTCATGCGGTCATCCATGCTCCTCTTGCACTCACTTTTGCAAAAGAAATATCTGCTTAGTTTATTCTAAGGTATTTTACTCATTATGTTCTTTTCATCAATAATAATACGAGTAACGACATAAAAGATTTTGCTTATATTCCTCTGAAGCATTCATTGTTTGATTGGTGCAATCCTGTATCTAATTCACCTAGGGAGGCGGGGAAAGGTTCCTCTTCAGACCATGCTTCTCTATTTCAGGTGAATTTTAGGCTTTGTTTGGGAACCGATTTGAGTGGGAGATGGGGATTCACTGAATCCCCTATGCCCCTGCTGTTTGGCAGTCCCGATTTGGGAGATAGGAGTGGCGATGACCTCTCATCTCTCCATTTCCACTGTCCCACAAGGATGCTGTTGCCAAGCACACCCTCATCACCCATTTTCTTCTCCACCCCCATCCCCTATCTCATCTCCACTCCGACACTGGCTCCCAAACAGAGCCTTAGTCCTTAGACATTCATAGCAACTCCAGTTGTATGATGAACACATCCCATCAATGGGTGATGAGTATCACCAATTAGGTTAGAAAAATGTGGCTACATATTCCAATGACATCTTGGAGCGCATAATCATTCTGCACGAGGCAGGGACATGCCTGTGACCATACTTGCACGCTTAACAGTCCCACACTGTCCCCCTTTTTTATGGTTGAGAAGTGGGGAAAACTCCAAGTTCATTTCTGATTATGCATTTAGGATGACTTTTGGAATCTTGGAAAGCATTTTTTTTTTAATATTTACACAGAAAAACCACCCCCTGGATCAGAGACCTAGTCACTCTGGCCCTGCCTGCCATACTTACAGTTGTTGTCCTGGCAGCGTAAAATTCCCTGGGCTTATCCCATTGCCCCCAGGGAGTCACCACACTTTGGTATGTACAAGGGGTAATGCCTTGAACCTAGACCACCTGCCTAGCGGCCTAGGTCCCATCCCACTAAGCCAAACTCCTTTGAGGCTATGAAAAGTATTGTTATGCATCAATATGAAGAAAAAATTGTTAACCTGAATAAGCATGGTTATCCTTCTCAAAGGGGCAATTGTGAACGCAAGGTTGGTTAATGGTTTTGCCCATCTATGCTAAGACATGTCATTTACTCATAAAGCCCACCCATTTTCAGGATGAGAAATGCTCTCACTTCTTTCGCGGTTTAAGAGGCCATAGAAAGTGTTTTTACTCAAACAGACCATATGGGCGTTTACTAAATGTGGAAACCTATGTCAAATAGGTGCGGATGTGGATGCGGCGGTGCGGCACTTTAAAAATACTTGGGTGCGGGAATTATATATATATATAATTTTTAACAGTTTTAAGTAAACACTACGTCTATTTGTATGAGTTTATGTATATGTATATATAATATAAATAAAAATGAACTTGATTAGGGTTAACATCTACTTTTAGATAGAAATGAATCTCGGTGTGGTTGACTTTACCTAACACAATGGAAGCTGTGTCCAAGTGTCGCACCTGCCTGGGTGCAAGTGCGACGTGGGTGCAGTGCCCTGTTAGAAGAGTAGGTGGAAACATTGTCATTTCCATAGGCCCCACCAACTCTGATTAAACACTAGAGCCACTTCCCAATTACAACAGGGTGTTTTACTGTGAAAATTCATTGCATTACTTAAACAAAAATTTCTTGCACCTTTATAATCAAAACTTATATCAAAAGATTCAAAATATGAAAAGTAGTCTACCATTTTTTATCTTCAATTATCAGACGTGCATTTACAGCAGTAGCAGTGTTACTTTCTTCAAGAAGTAACCAACCGGGTCAGGCTTAGTCTCAGTGCCGGTCAGGCCCTAGTCTAATACAAAACTGACGGCCCACCTGTTAGGTCCATGAGCCTGGTCAAGCCCGTACACTAAACAGTCCGGGCTATCCTGACCCGCCCATTGTCCAGCCCTAACTCTAGAATCTACACAAACATCTTTCCCATCTTCCATTAGCTAAGGTCATAAAATGCTGATCTTATTGAAATTTATATAGAAGGGAAATTTCAACTGAGAATCCCAGATTGAACAAGGATACTGGTTTCTATCTCTGTGCTTTTGAAAAGGCAGTTTAAGAGATCCTTTTCCTCTGATTTGGAACCACCATCAGGAATAACTATAGCTTGTTGGCTTTATATTGCTGTATATATGGGAATGCCAGCTCATATATGTATTATATGTGAGCATGTCAGAGTTTAAACTCTTTCAGCCTATAAATGGCTTATACACACCGTCTCATAAAATGGCCCCATCCTGATCGTCCTGGTCCTTGCACTGTAACAGGACAACTATCCACAAAATCATGTCCATCTTGATTATAAGCCACAAAAGAAAAATGTATTCCTGAAGTTAAAGTTGCCTTTTGCAAAGGTCACACTTTGCTTAGCTTTTCAATATAGTATGGCCTTCACAGCTCTTACTTGTGAATGTCTCCAAAATGTGTAAACCTCCATTAAAAAAAATGGCACAGGTAGGGAGACATTTGCAAATACAGTACCACTTTCGCAAGTTATTAAATGTTCTTGTGTGTCATTTATTTTTTGAGGACATTCACGTGGACATTTACAAATGTGAGAGTATTTAGTTAAAAGAGGTTGGCACATGTTGGGAACCTTCACAACTCATGTTTGCGAAGGTCCTCAAAATGTGTGAACCTCCTTTAACTAAATACTCTCATATTTGAGAAATAGCGGTAGTTGCTTAAACCATAACTACCTAAACAAAATGCACGCCGGCTGACCAATGGCAGTCGGAGCACAAAAATACACAAAAAAATGTGCAAAAGCACTTTAAAACGTAAGAAGGATGCTTTAGCAGTGCTTTTGAAATGTCACTAAAGGTCTCAATTCTGCCGAGACCTTTACCGGTGCTTCAAACGCTAAAAGCCCATTCGAGGATATGCCCATCATTTTTTCAATTGATTTTAGCGGTGTTATGAAGTGCCGCTAAAGGTCCTAATGAGATCTTTAGCAGTTAAAGGGCAAATATCCTAACATTTGGACACGAATGTCCTCACACATTTGCAAACGTCCTCCGTTAAAAAAAATAGCATAGGCCACATTCATAAATACAGTATGACCTTTGCAGCTCCATGGTTGCGAATGTAGTACTATATTTGCAAATGTCTTTCTGCCTGTGCCATTTTTTTTAATGAAGGTTCGTACATTTAGGGGACATTCACAAGTAAGAGTTGTGAAGGTCATGTTGTATTTGCGGAGGGGTAAAAATGTTTTAAAAGAATCAAGAATTAAAATTTTGAACATGTGGGAATTTTGTTAAATTGCTAGGTATTTCGAAAAACATGTCATTTTGCAAGGGCAATACAATAATTTTCCGCTGTTAAAATGGGCATACCTTCAAATCCAAAGAGAATTCACTATCAGCACAAGCACACACACGCGCGCACACACACACATACACACACACAGAGAGAGAGAGAGAGAGAGAGAGAGAGAGAGAGAGAGGGCCAACGTAACTTGCAGTCTTGAAATACAATATCCACTCTATCGGTGAAGTAGGTTCCACCAACAGTGGCCTTTCAAAGGGTTTAATTGCATCTATGGTCAGCATTCCATGAACCCTCAGGGGGTTGAGGGAGGATCAGGTGCAACGTAATTGATCACCTTCCATCATTGCTTGGGCCCTACAACTGACACGCTGTATCCCAAAGATGGAGGGTGATCAAGTGCATCAGCACACTAAAAGTGTGCAATGACATTGCACCTGTGATTCTCCATCAATCCTCAGGGGTCTTTTGAATGCTGGCCATAGATGTAATTAAGCCCTTTTGATGGCAACTGCTGGTGGAACCTACTTCACCTATAGAGTCTATTTTGTATTTCAAGAGGGCAAGGTGTTGCACTTGATCCTCCTTCATTGTCTGTATAGCAATTGACTTTGGAAAAAGAACTAAATGAGAGAGAGAGAGAGAGAATTGGGTTGGGGGTCAGGATCTGAATTTTAAAGAGTAATAGATAATTGTGAGATGGAGAGGTGGAACACTAAATACCAAATTGAAGAAGATATATTTGATTGGACATGAGAGATGGTGCTTATACTTTCAATAAGAAATTGGCTATGTTAGACTTAAATTCGAGAATGAAGTTTTTGAAAAAAGGTGAACTACATGCAGCTAAAGAATTAAGTCAATAAATTTATATATACCAATTTTAAGTGTATCATTAAACAAGACATTAAAGATAATATAATTAATTGGGTTTGAAAGACAATGCCTAAACTTTTTCAAAACGATGGGCTTAATTAGAGAATTAGTCGCTTTGAGAAAATGTGAATTACTTGCAGCCTTACAAGAAACAATAACTCTATGTTAATTTTATTTATTATTAAAATTTTAAATAAAACACTATGACTCACCCGAGTCGTTGAGTTTAAGTAAGATATTCATGATCAATTCAAATAAAGGGTGATATGTAGTTTTTAGATCAATGATTCATTCATTCAATGATAGAAGTAAGTTCAAACATACAAAAGTGTGAGGGAAGACTATAAAATCTATACGAGAGATTCACATGAAGAAGCTTTGTTTCACCTCCAAAAAGTGCTTAACCCTCCAAATTTATAATATGTACCTACTGTTACGAAGTATTTTATATCTACCTACCTACTTATAATTCATAGTTTCAAAGTTATAATGAAATTCAGTTTGATCAAAAAAATTAATTCAACTTTTGCTTATTTGCTTGGCTCATATGATTTATGGCATGCTAAATTAGAACATATTAATTATAAGTCTTTAAGAAGCATGAATAACTTAGGACTTATTCCTAAATGTAAAACTAAGCATGTTAAAAAATGTAATGTTTGTATCAAACAAAGTTTGCAAAAAAAACTTAGCCTAATGTTGACATTTTTTTGAAATTACTCTATTTAGTACACAGTGATACATAAATTGAAAAGTACTCCAACTAGGGAGAAACAAGTATTTTATAACTTTTCTTGATGATTTTTTAAAATATACTTATATCCATCCCATAATCCGTGTGGTTGGTAAGAGCTGTCAGTGCATGTCTCCTTGTGGTGGGACGTTGTAGGTTCAAAATCTAGTGGTACATTGAATAATAATTGGTGGGGGTCTACCTAACCTCAACTTGCCTTTAAAAAAAAGATGAATCTTTAAAAAAAAATAGTATTTTCAAAGCAGAGGTTGATTTTTTTTAATTAAAAAATAGTCTTTTAGACATGATAGAGGTGGTAAATGTCTTTCAAATGAGTTCATCAAATTTTATAAAATTTGTGGGATACATAAACAAAATATCAATCCATATACTCCTGAGCATAATGGTGTAGTAGCGCATACAAATATGACTTAATCCTAAGTGGGGCAAGTATCACTTGAAAGATAGTACATGTTACACGTGCCTTCCAATGCACCTGGTTTACGCTCAGTTGTCTGACCTACATATTAAAGTATTTTTAACATCCCTCACCATATCTAGGCAGCCCCACTATAATTTATAGATCTTAAGATTTGATGGAAACTAAGGACAGAACATAGGTGAACCAAATTTACCTTCTAACAAATAAAAAATTGATGGTCTTCTCTCTAGCTAAAACAAAAACACACTATACTATGACAAAACCATGAAAAGCTCTATACTTGTTTTATTTATAGGACAACCAATTAAGAAAAAAAAGTCTATATGATGAAAGCAATAAAGTTGGCATTCTTAATTTTATGCTTGACGCCTTATACTCTTATGATTCACTTCCCTCATACATGTCATATTTATGCACCTGTTAACTTCCTTATGTGACACATTTGCTTCTTACCTTGGCAACTAGAGCCAAGTTGATTATGGAAAACCAACAAATATGCTCATGTTTTGGATATGGATAAATTTGATACATCTTGATAAACAATGGACAAGATAAACTCCAATTAGTGTGGTAGAGAACCATGGTTGGCATTTTTGGGACTTAGACTTTGATGTTTCATAAGATTGAAATTACTTATGTGTTAGATTTGACATTTTTTCTAAATTTGAATTGTATATGCATGTTAGAGCAATTTTTTATGTAAATCTGAATGTATACATGCATTGAAAATGTATTATTATATAAATTTAAATTTATATATGCATTAAAAATATATTTCTATTCAAATTTAAATTTGTACATGAAAGTGCACTAGGATCGAGGCAACGAGCACTAGAAGGGGGGTGAATAGTGCTTTTAAAAATTTCTGCGGAATATTGAATGATTTTGCAAATCTCAAAGCAAACACACAAAGAACACAAGATTTTATCCAAGGATTAGTCGACTGATAAGTTGATTGGTCGACTAATAAACATGAAAATTTAAGAAAAGAGTTTTTTAAAAAGATTTTCAAAAGAGTTTCTTTTAGAAAAGTTTTTCTAAAGACTTTTAAGGTGAAATGCAACCTAAATATGCACTCTAAGTAAGGCTCTTACAAGAATCTAAGACTTTTAATGAATTAAACATTTGCACACTAGTCTTCAAGGATTCTTCACCGAATTCTTCAATTTCTTCATAGCCTTAGCTGAAATGCAGTTGATTCTACTTGCTCATCATCAAAACCTTGTACTTGAAGTATCATGTATGGCTTCATTGTTGTAACAATCTCCCCCTTTTTTATGATGACAAACTTAATCAAAGATGAAGCATTTAGATGCATAGATGGAGATTTTACTCCCCCTATCAATATGCTGCAAAACATTAAAAGTTAGCACATTTAAAGCACATATATCACATATTGATTGGTTTGCATTTCCATTCATCATTTCTTCATGCATTTAGAAATACATTCATTCAAAGCTTTCTTTTTCTCTTAATTTTACATTTCTCATGCAAGATCTCCTGTAATGTAATTGCTATCATCTTTTTCTCAAGATCTCCCTGCAATTTCAAAGTAATGCTATTATCTTTTTCTCCCCCTTTTGTCATAATCAAAAAGAGTAAGGGCAAAAATAGCATAAGCAAAATAGACTTTTAACTCGTATCTCTATTTTAAAACACAGCAAGAGAGTTCCGACGTGTTTTGAAGATGCGCCAGTCACTGCAAGAGGATTCCGGCGTTTCAAGATCACGGCCAGAAGATTCCGGCGTCTCCCTGTTACGGTAAGAAAATCCCGGTGAAGATGGAGTCGAACGACACTCCGAGGGTTTTTCGGAAGAGAGAGAGGCAAGAGAAAAAGAGGGGTTTAAGGGTTTCGTTTTTAAAAAAAAAATGAAAAGGTACGAAGTGAAACGATGCCTCTTTTTAAAAAAAAAAAACAGGTTTTAAAACAAATCCAAGGGGTGTCGGGTCCCTTCACTTAAATTTTTTTTTTTTTTTAAATTTAGTCGACTAAAACTTTATCGGTCGACTAAAAAGTGTGACTTATTCTAAAAATATCATCAGTCGACTAGAAATATATCGGTCGACTAATATGGTGCGATACATTCCAAAATATAAAACACCAGTCGACTAAAATTTTATCGGTCGACTAATATAGTGCGATTTTGAGATTTTGTTCAAAAATCAACATTTTTATAAATCTAAAAATGAGCAAATACCTAGTTCTCTCCTAATTCTCATAAAATCTTCATTTTTAAGAGGTTTAGTGAAGATATCAGCATGTTGTTCTTTAGTGGAAATAAAATTTAACGAAATATCTCCTTTTAACACATGATCTCTTAAAAAATGATGTCTAACTTCAATATGCTTAGTTCTTGAGTGCTGAATAGGATTTTTCGAAAGATTTATAGCACTAGTGTTATCACAATAAATAGTTGTTGTGGAGTAATTCAAACCAAAATCTTTTAAGGTCTGTTTCATCCAAAGTACTTGTGAACATGCTAAACTAGCCGCTATATATTCAGCTTCAGTTGTTAAGAGTGATACTGAATTTTGCTTTTTACTAAACCAAGAGACTAAGGAATTTCCCAAGAAATGACAAGTTCCACTAGTACTCTTGCGATCAGATTTACTTCCTGCAAAATCGGCATCACTATATGAGACTAAATCAAAGGAAGATGATTTTGGGTAAAACAAACCGAAATCTGAAGTATCTTTCAAATAACGAAGAATTTGTTTTACTGCAGTTAAATGAGATTCCTTTGGATTAGCTTGAAATCTTGCACACATACAAACACTAAACATAATATCAGATCGACTAGTAGTTAAGTATAATAGAGATCCGATCATACCTCTGTAGAGCTTAGTATCTACACTTTTACCATTTTCATCTTTATCAAGAGAAGTAGTTGTACTCATAGGATTCCTTCTTGATTTCGATGATTCCATCCCAAATCTCTTGAGAAGTTCTTTTGTATACTTAGCCTGATTGATGAAGATTCCTTCTTCAGTTTGCTTTATTTGAAGTCCAAGGAAGTAGTTTAATTCGCCCATCAAGCTCATTTCAAACTCTTCCTGCATAGCCTTAGCAAATTCTTTACAAAGAGAATCATTAGTAGAACCAAATATTATGTCATCAACATAAATTTGCACAATAAGAATATCTGAATTAAAATGTTTAATAAATAAAGTGGAGTCTACCCGACCAATGGAAAAACCAGATTGTTCTAGAAAATTTCGTAGTCTTTCATACCACGCTCTTGGTGCTTGTTTGAGTCCATACAGAGCTCTTTTCAATTTGTAGACCTTTTCTGGATATTTCTCATTTTCAAAGCCTGGAGGTTGCTCTACATAAACTTCTTCATTGATGTGTCCATTTAAGAATGCACTCTTAACATCAATTTGATATAACTTGAAGTTCATGTAACTAGCAAAAGCAAGCATCATACGAATTGACTCTAATCGAGCCACTGGTGCATAGGTTTCATCAAAATCTATGCCTTCTTCTTGATTATAGCCTTGTGCCACTAGCCTTGCTTTGTTACGAATGACTTCACCATTTTCATCCAGCTTATTTCGGAAGACCCATCTTGTTCCAATTACTGGATGATCCTTTGGTCTATCAACTAGATCCCAAACATCATTCCTAGTAAATTGGTTAAGTTCTTCAGACATGGCTAAAAGCCAAAATTCATCATCACATGCCTCATTGATATTCTTTGGTTCTAATTTAGATATGAAAGCAACATTTGCAATATATTTTTCTAACTGCCTTCTAGTTTGGACACCACTCTTTATTTCACCAATAACTTGTTCATGTGGATGATTAGGAACTTCTTTCCAAACCGGTTGAAGAGGAATATTTTCTTGAGAAGTACTCTCTATCAAGGGTTCTTCTTGAAGTATTGCTTCTTCTTCTTCGCTTAGAGGAATAACCTGCTCACAATTCTCATCAAATGCAACATGTAGAGATTCTTCAATACAAGATGTTCTTTTATTGAAAATACGATATGCTTTACTTCTAGAAGAATATCCAAGAAATATTGATTCATCTG
This sequence comes from Nuphar pumila, assembly GCF_984573655.1. Lineage (NCBI taxonomy): Eukaryota > Viridiplantae > Streptophyta > Magnoliopsida > Nymphaeales > Nymphaeaceae > Nuphar > Nuphar pumila. Next base: position 94,791,965 of record NC_143260.1, on the reverse strand, counting down.
ATTTTGAATCAAACTTATCAAGATTATCTTTGGTATTTAACAAGAAACATTTACTACCAAAAATTTTGAAATATGAGATCTTTGGTATACGATCATAATACAATTCAAAACATGTTTTATGTAAAATTGGTCGAATAAGAACACGATTTAAGACATAACATGCTGTATTAATTGCTTCAGCCCAAAAATATTTTGGTAAATTTTTATCTTGAAGCATGGTTCTAGCACATTCTTGCAAAGTTCTATTCTTTCTTTCAACAACTCCATTTTGTGGAGCTGCTCTAGGAAAAGCAAAGTTGTGAGAGATACCATGTAAATCACAAAACTTTAGAAAATATTCATTTTCAAATTCACCACCATGATCACTACGAATTTTAATAATAGATATAGATTTTTCATTTGTAATTCTTCTACAAAGTTTAGAAAATTCTGAAAAAGCATCATTTTTGTTTTTAGAAAAATCACCCATGTAAACCGAGAATAATCATCTACTATAACAAAAGCATACTTGCTACCATTCAAACTTTGAATTCTAGATGATCCAAATAGATCTAAATGTAAAAGTTCAAGAGGACGTTTTGTTGAAACTATATCTTTTGCTTTAAAAGAACTCTTGATTTGTTTACCCCTTTGACAAGCATCACATAAGTGATCCTTTTTATATGGTATTCTAGGTAGGCCTCTTACAAGATCATTCTTGGATAATTTTGAAATAATTTTAAAGTTAGCATGTCCAAGTCTCTTATGCCATAACCATTGAATTTCATTTGAAACAATAAGACATTTTTCATTAAAAGAGGGTAATTCATCTAGATATGGTTCATACACATTGTTTCTTCTTTTACCTTTAAAAATGATCTTTTTAGATTGAAAATCAGAAATTAAGCATAAATCCTTTTCAAAAGAAACATGAAAACCTTTATCACATAATTGACTAATAGATATTAAATTATGCTTTAAACCATCCACTAAAAGAACATTTTCTATCAAGGGAAATTTTGGATTACCAATATTACCAATACCTATCACTTTTCCCTTGTTATTGTCACCAAAGGTGACGGTTCCTCCATCCTTATTTTGGAGGGTGGAAAATAACTCCGGCCTTCCAGTCATATGTTTGGAACAGCCGCTGTCCAATATCCATTTGCTCCTTATGTTGTGTACCTACAACAAAATCAGAAAATAGAGCATTTGACCCCTTTCTATTTTTGGGTCCATGAGAGTTAGTCTTAGGAACCCATATTCATTTGGATTTTGGTTTCCTTTGATAATAAATATTCTTTCTATAAACATTTCTAGATGCATTTCTATTATAACTAGAAAGTTTAGTTTTATGAACAAAAGGTTGAGAATAATGTCTTTGATTTTTCACCACATAGTTTGGTCTATTTTGAGTATCAAAGAAGCTATATCCCAATCCGGTTTTATTAACCGAGCATCTTTGAGAACCAAGAAGTTTTTCTAGATTCTCTTGACCATTTGTGAATTTGGTCACTATAGAAATAAGATCATTTGACTTTTCTTTAAGACTAGATATTTCTTTTTGTAAGAGATTGGTTCTAACTCCAATTTCTTTTATCTCAAGTGCTTGGCAAGAATTTTCCTTCTTGAGATATTCTATTTCTTGAAGTAACACTTTATTTTGAGAGTCAAGAGTTAAATTTTCAGTTTTTAACTCTTTATTTTTAGAACTAAGACTCTTAAATTTAGCATATAAATCATTAAATGCTTCAAATAATTTATCATAGTCAAATTGACTTACCGAATTCTCTTGTGCTACAAAACACATGTTGGTGACTTCTTCATTAGATTCTTCTACCTTTGACGTACCTTCGTGTGTCACGAGAAAGTATGCCAGATTTCATTTGTTGTAGAGCATTGAGAGATGCGATTGAATTCTACCTTGTCAACACCACAATATAATGTATTCATTGCCTTGGCATTAAGTGAAGCAGTCTTCTTTTCATCATCGGTCCATCGGCTGAAATCAGTTGATGGAGTTTGGTACTTTTCTGAAACAACTCTCCAGATATCGAGATCCATGGATTGCAGGAATATTGTCATTCTTACTTTCTAGTATCCATAGTTTGTTCCGTCGAAGAGAGGAGGACGAACGGAGGAGCTTCCTTCTTTGTGCTGAGATGTTGTAGTTGTCATGCTATTTGATGGTCAAATCAAAGTAATAGCAAACCTGTGCTTTGATACCAAATGAAAGTGCACTAGGATCGAGGCAACGAGCACTAGAGGGGGGTGAATAGTGCTTTTAAAAATTTCTGCGGAATATTGAATGATTTTGCAAATCTCAAAGCAAACACACAAAGAACACAAGATTTTATCCTGGTTCGGTCAAACCCAACCTACATCCAGTCCCCAAGCAAAACCCGCTTGAGATTTTCCACTGTCAACCTTATAAACTACAAGATCACATAGACCATAACCGGTCTCACTTTCAGTAACAATCCTACTGGAAGCAAACAACTCCTTTACACCAAGGAGTCCTTCTTTTTATACAAAAGAAATAACAACTTACAATACAACCTATGAGCCTTCCTTTTGAATGCAAATGAGATGCAATTGGCTTTTGAGGTTGTTGAAACACTCTACTAACGAATTTACTATCTCTCAAAGTGATTTGAGTGAAAAACTGAAGTGAAAATATCACGTGAGTGAGAAAACAAATACTTGAATGAATAGGAGTGAAAAGCAAGGAGTAATTCAATATAATTCTATTGAATTTCATTGTTTTTGAGTGTAGAATGGACTCATATTTATAGTTAAAGGATTCCATACGTTGAGAGTATGAAAGGGTGTCAAAACTGTTCATTTTGAACAATCAAAACGTTTGAAAAATGAAAAGACACGCCTTTTTTGAAGTTTCAGGAAAACGACAAAATTAGTCGACTGAAACATCAGTTAGTCGACTAATAGTTAGTTATTAGTAGACTGACCGTTATCGTCGGTCGACTGATCTATTAATCGAGCCGTTTGAAAATCTGAACTTTTGAAACTTAGTCGACTTAAGAAAAGTTAGTCGACTGATAATATCATCAGTAGACTGAAAAACCTTTTAGTCGACTGCTGCTAAAATCTTCTGAAAAACAAACATTCTGTTCGGTCGACTGATAAAAAGCATTAGTCGACTGCTGCTAAATTTTCAGAAAACACATGTTATGTTCAGTCGACTGATAAAACCATTAGTCGACTGCTGCTATTTTTTCAGAAAACAGACATTCTGTCCAGTCGACTGATAAAACCTTCGGTCGACTAATTTGACAAAAATGACTTTTTAGAAAATATGGCGCGAAAGGATTAGTCGACTGATAAGTCGATTGGTCGACTAATAAACATGAAAATTTAAGAAAAGAGTTTTCTAAAAAGATTTTCAAAAGAGTTTCTTTTAGAAAAGTTTTTCTAAAGACTTTTAAGGTGAAATGCAACCTAAATATGCACTCTAAGTAAGGCTCTTACAAGAATCTAAGACTTTTAATGAATTAAACATTTGCACACTAGTCTTCAAGGATTCTTCACCGAATTCTTCAATTTCTTCATAGCCTTAGCTGAAATGCAGTTGATTCTACTTGCTCATCATCAAAACCTTGTACTTGAAGTATCATGTATGGCTTCATTGTTGTAACAGTACATGCCTTAGAAATATATTTCTATGCAAATCTAAATTTATACATGCATTAGAAATATATTTCTATGAAAACCTAAATTTATACACGCATTAGAGATGTGTTTATATGCATAATTGAATTTATACATGCATTATAAATATATTTCTATGCAAATTTGAATTTATATATGCATTACAAATATATTTTTATGCAAATTTGAATTTATAATGCATTAGAAATGTGTTTATATACAAATCTGAATTAATACATGCATTAGAGATGTTTTTATATGTATAATTGAATCTATACATGTGCTAGAACCATATTGTTATGCAAATTTTAAATTATTTGAGCATTAAAAAAGTATCCCATGCAAATATTAAATTAACTGTGTTTAGAATTATAATTCATGCAAATCTGAAATTAACATGGTATTTAATTTCATATTTGATGATGTGCATTTATACACAAAAAAATTATATTTAAGAGTGTTCTTGTATACACAAATTTTTTAGATTTGATAACATACATGTTTACACAAAAATTTAGATTTGATAGACCACATGTGAATAATCAAATTTTATATTTAAGTATGTTCTCATATGCATAGAAATTTCAGATTTGATAGAGTGAAGGTGTGTGATTAAATTTCATATTTAAGTATATGCATAAAAATTTTAGATTTGATAGAATGTATGTGAGTGATTAAATTTTAGATTTGAATTGGTGCTTATGTGCATATAAATTTCATATTTTAGTTAGTATTCATATGCACAAAATTTTTATATTTAAATTGGCGATCATGTGCACATAAATTCTATATTTGAGTTTGTGCTCATATGCACAAAATTTTCAGATTTGAATTGATACCCATGTGCACATAAATTTCAGATTTAAGTGGGTGCTCATATGCACAAAAAATTTATATTTGAATTGATATTCATGTGCACATAAATTTCATATTTAAAATGTTGTTTGTATGCACAAAAAATTTGAATTTATATGGTGCTCATATGCACAAAATTTTTTATATTTGTATTGTGTATATATACACAAAAATTCCAAATTTGGTGAGTATATTAGTACTATGGTTATGAGCACAAAAATTTAAATGTTATGTATGTGATTGTGAAATGTTTGTGTGCATCAAAAATCAGATTTTTATGTACGTGGTTGTGCAATGCTTATGTGCATAAAAAATCTGATTTGTTATATTTGATTATGTAATGCTTATGTGCACCAAAAATTAAATTTTCATGTATATGATTGCACAATACTTATGTGAATAAAAAATCTGAGTTGTTATATATGATTGTGCAATGCTTATATGCATAAAAAATAAGATTTGATATATATGAATGGTGTTATGTCTATATGCACCGAAAAGCAGGTTTTATGCATGTGGTTGTGCAATGCTGAAGTATGCAAAAAATCTGATTTGTTGTATGTGATTGTACAATGCTTATATGTATAGAAAATCAGATTTGATATGTGAGAATTGTGTCATGTTTATGGGCATAAAAAATTAGATTTTTATGTATGTTATGCAATGATTATGTGCACCGAAAATCTGATTTGATATATATGAACAGTGTCTTGCTTATATGCACTGAAAAACAATTTTAATGCTATGTGATTTATGCCATATTGAGGTTTTCAGAAAATCAGATTTGATGCTTATATTGATATGTTTATGTACATAGTGGATGCGTTCAAATAACATGTTTGTGCTAAATATATGTCAAGCATGTTGTTATATGTTATCATGACGATGATGTTAAGCATGATATTTACATGCCACATGATATGTTGAAATGCAACATGATGTCATGTAAAGAGGCATGAAATGCATGCATGCATATGTGATGCTAATAAATGAATTTGGGTTCAAAGAAACTAATGTGATGCAGTATTGCATATATGTATAATTATATGGTTGTAAGGCACGAAAAACATACATGTACAATGCTTATAAATGAGTTTGGGTACAAAAGAACTAATAAAGTTCAATATTGCACATATGTGCGTATGATATATAATTTTATTGTACTGTAAAGCATGGAAAAATATGCATGTACAATGTTTATGAATGCGCTTGAGTTCAAAGGAACCAATGTGGTGCAGATTTACATATATGCGTGTGGCATGTGATTATATTATATTGTAAGACATGAAAATGCATGCATGTGCGTTGTTTCACTCTAGAACAAGCAAGGAGTTGATGTGAACCCATAAGGTGCAATAAGTACACCAAGTTATGATAAAAAATATATTCACACATAAAATGGTTATCACCTTCATAGGTAAATGCTCACTTGGGCTGAAGATGCCAAAAAAATCATGAATGAGTTGACGTCAGTTAGGTTAAACTGAACAATATGTACTGGAGGGGTACTTGGGCTATGTATCCTTCAGTCACATAATAAGGCACATGTAATGAAACAAATTTAACCCCTAGTAATGAATAAGACTCAAGGACCCATTGATTTTCAAGCTTACATTAGAGAGGGTAGGTGGTACAACCCTCTTTATGACATCTTTTTGATATTTTTGTGAGAGTGTGACATCTCACCTGATCTTCAATCTTTTGGGGTATAGGAGACCGGACTACCAATGTGTTTTAGGTGGTAGATCCGTACATTCTATAGAAGTTCAAGGTGCATCCTAATTGTTCAATGCCGGGTGGAATTTATCCTAATCGTGGATGCCCACTTGGTTCACCGAGTAGTTTAGACACACAAGAAATAAAATGACAGCATAATAAATGTTCGTTGTGGTTTCTTTTGTCTTAGGGTATTCCATGTGTACTTGATAGAGCTCTTAAGAAAGAAAAACAAAGACCTTATATTTGATCATATTTTAAACTAAAAACATGACCTAAGTATGCAAACATTCAATATTGCATATTTGTATATATTGCATATTTGTATAAGGCTGCATGATATGAAATAACAATATGAAATGGTAAGAATGTCATTGGTAAGATTGTTGATTAGTTTTAGTTAAAATTATTGTATTGTGCTTATGTTTGAACTTAGAAGCATGAAATTGATAGCCATATATCTTGATTATACACTTTGGTGTATCGTGCTTATCTCAATGAAATACATGCATCCTGAATAAATAAGGGTTTATATATGCTTAGTTATGTGCAACATACAATGTTATTATACCTACCAAATTTAATGAATCTGTATAAATCATTCATGCGATGAGTAGTTGCTTGTGAGTGATGGCGGTGCCAAGAACCACACTTTGTTTAGGGTTTAGAAAAAACTTGACTTAGATTTTTACTTAAGTCATAAAATAGTTTATTTTAATTTTGATGTATTAAGACTATTGCATTTTAATTTGAAATTAGATAGTGTATTTGCTTAAATGGATGGTTTGAAATTACGGTCAATGAATCGTATGATATTATCCAAATTTATATTTTTTTAGTAGAACTGAATTATGAAAGTGAATGTGGACTTAAATCCAAGGGACTAGGATCCAGACCCACAGCACGTTAAAATATTTGTGAACCCCTAAGATTTGTAACCAAATGCCAAAAAAATATTTCGATGTGTTTTGATGTCTTAACTCAAGTAGTCTCTTTTTGAAACTAAATTCCATAAATCTATTAAATGCTAGCGCTTGTACACAAGCTGACTCCTTAAAACTTAGTTTAGTAGAGCAATGCCTTACGAACTTATCCTTGGTCATTCTTTTCTCAAACATTACTCTAAGGGGTTATTAAATGCTAGTGTTTACGCACAAACTAACTCCTTAGAGCTTAGTCGGATTAAGGCACTGTCATAAATAAGACCTTACATTAAATTGCACATTAAAGCACATGTTGAATAAATAAATCTTTTTCAATGTTAAACTAAGGAAGTTCTTAAAATATGCATGAATTAAAGATCATTATAAGCAAGAAAAGAAGTTTGAATAGGTATCAATGCTTTTTTTGTGAGGATATTTTAATAACAACCAATAAATTTAATGGTAAACCTTCAACACTATAATTTTTATGCAAAGAATGGAATATATCATGCATAAGGTAACATTTAAGTTTATAGATGTGTTCTTGATGCAAACATATCTCTGATTCCATGCCAAAATTTTAGTTCTGCAAGTGTTGCATAATATGACCAATTATAATAAAATACTATGAACCTTGTCACAATAAGGAGCACATAAATAAAATAAATGAAAGGGAGAATTGGAAGGAAGATAGGAAACTGAGCTAGCTAGGGGGTCAGCTAAGAGAGGGAGTGGTGTGAGTGAGAGAGGGAAGAATGAATAAGGGAGGGAATCCTTAATTGAGCCAATCACCAGCCAAAGGCTAGGGGCAATCTACTCTAGAATTAGAGAGGTCAAAGGAAAAAAATCTCATTTAATTTGCATAATTACCAAATGGCTATATATGGCCTATTTATAGACAAAGATAGTCCCAAAAAGTGAAATGCCCCTCTGAAGAGCTCACAATTTCTCTTATACTTTCATGGCTTATGAATTCCAATTACTGATAAAGAAAAGATTAACTAGGAAGAAAATACTTTAACGTGGTTTAAAGAAAAACTCCTACGCCCACGATCACCACCCATTCAATACTTACATGGGGAGGTTCCAATCAACATATATAATCAAGTTATAGCTGATATCAAGGAGAGATAATTATGCCTCCTTGATACATGGAGATTACAATAAAATATATTTTTATCAATTTGTTTTCCCTTATTATGCCAACTTTCCTTATTGATAGCAACAATCTCCTCATTTGGGAACTGATCTTCCTTATCTTTATCACAATCTCCTTTATATTTATTATGCACTAATTCAGGTAACTCTCTAACATCCCTCCTCAAACTCAAAGGTCTGGGAAGAACATTGAGTTTGCCACGTGACTGAAGAAACTTTTGGACTAGTAAAGCCTTGAAGAACGGATCTGCAAGCTGGTGAGAACTAGGAAGATGTTTCACAAGGAGTTGCCTCAAGGCAATATGATCTCTAACAAAATGAATATCTATCTCAACATGTTTGCTCTTTTGATAGAGAACAGGATGAGCTGACATCTATATGGCACTAACATTATCACACCAAAGTATAGGAGTACTTAGCGGAGTGATTCCAAGATCGATAAGTAAGTATTGGATCCATGACAATTCAGCAGCAGTGTTTGCCATAGATCGGTATTCGGCTTCAGTAGAAGACCGAGTAACAATCATCTGTTTCTTTAAGCTCCATGAGATGAGATTTGGGTAAAAAAAGACAGTATATCCATCGGTGGATTTACGATCGTCAGGGCAGCCACCCCAATCAGCATCGCGGTAAGCATTAAGTTAAAAATTTCTAACTTCCTGAATAACAACCCATAATGAATAGTATTCTTAACATACTAAAGTATGTGTTTAACAACACTCCAATATGTGATGGTAGGTGTTTGCATATATTGACAGGCTTTATTCACAACAAACGATAGATTTGGATGAGTGATGGTCAAATACTGAAGAGCTCCAACTGTTTGCCTATATAGAGTAACATCATGAAAGGGGTCTCCTTCTTTAACAAACACAATAGAGGCAGAAAGAGGGGTTGGCATGGGCTTGATCCCAAGCATATTGATCCTTCGCAAGATATCATAAGCATACTATTGTTGCAAAAAAATGATCCCATGAGGAGTGGGAATAACATTGATTTCAAGAAAGAAACTCAAGTCACCCAAATCTTTTAAGGAGAAATCACCCTGAAGTCTTTGAATAAGGCTTGAAACTTGACTCTGTGAAGTTTTTGTCACTAGTATATCATCTACATAAACCATCATATATAAATGAGTTAGTTTTTTCTTCAGAACAAAAAGTGAAGTATTAGTAGTAAAAGTCACAAAACCCATTTGGAGCAAAGCTCTGCTCAATTTTTGATACCATGCTCTATAAACTTGTTTGAGTCTGTACAGAGCTTTGTTAAGGTGACAAACATGATCTGGCTTGGTGGGATCTTGAAAACCGGGTGGTTGCTCCATATAGACCTACTCTTCTAAGGTTCTATTCAGGAAAGCATTATTAACATCAAGTTGACGAACCATCCACTTATTTGAAACAACAATAGCAAGAATTGTCTGAATTGTGATTGGTTTGACAACTGGACTGAAAGTATCAAAGTAGTCCACATCTTCTATTTGAGTATAACCTTTTGCAATCAGGCGAGTTTTATACCTTTCAACTGTCCCATCGAATTTTCTCTTGATTTTGAAAACCCACCTGCATCCAACGACATGGGAAGCCTCGTTGGAAGGAACAAGGGTCCATGTCTTGTTTTTATAAAGAGCTTCTATTTTATTTTTCATGTCTTCTTGCCAACAAGGAAGCTTAATCGCTTGACCAAAGGCTTGTGGTTCATCTTCTTGGTGGGTTTCAGCAACAAGAGCAGAATGAATAGGATGTTTTGAAGACATAAGAATTTTGGGTCTTTTGGTCTCATTTTATGATCTAGTCATCATATGATGACTACGAAGAGGTGGCAAAGAGTTTGACTAAGACTAATTTACATCCTCACGGGTTTTAGTCATACTTGGATCAGGTTCAACAGTACCTTCATTGATCCTAGATGAAGTCATAGGATCTCTTGATAACTCAGGCATAACTTCATTGGTCATTGCTGTGGTCTCAGAATTTTGAGATGACTCAAGCATAGACTGAGATATCTTCCCAGTAGGGACTTTGACAACAACCGGCCTTGATTCTTTTTGTTTGGTTAGATCCACCCTCATTTTATCAAGAAAAGAAAAATATTGTTCATTGAAAACAACATGAGGAGTTATGATGATCTTTTTGCCCTCAATATCCAGGCGTTTGTAGCCTTTATATTTGTTACTATAACCCAGGAAAATGTGTTCATTAGATTTATAGTCCAACTTGTGCACTCGATAATTTTTAAAATTAGGATAGGCGGTATATCCAAACACCCTAAGCTTGTTATAATCATGCTCTTGTTTGAACAAGAATTCATATGGCGAAGAGTAATTTAATACTTGAGAGGGAATATAGTTTAAAAGATGTACAACTGTACAAATCACATATGGCAAGTATTGTGTGGGCATCCATGCTTGTTTCATAAGTGATAAGCTCATCTCAATAATACTTTTATGTCGTCGCTCTACAGATCCATTTTGTTCATGAACATGTAGACATGACATGTGATGTGAAATCCCATTTTGAGCAAGAAAGTCCTTTAAGGCCCGATATTCTCCTCCACCGTCTGATTGTAAAACTTTGATTTTTCTTTGAAAAAGATTTTCAACATTCAACTTGAATAATTTGAAAGCTTGTAAAATATTAGATTTATATGCGAGAAGATAAATTCAAATGTACTTGAAAAAATGATCCATGAAATGAACATAGTATCTATATTTATCATCACTAATTATTGGGGTTGGTCCCCAAAAGTCCGTGCAGATAATTTCAAGTAGTTTAGATGAAATATTCATGGAATTAGTAAAAGGCAAGGAATGATTATTTCCATATTGACAAGCATCACAAAAAATTAAACTAGAGTTAATATGAGTAACTGTCAAACCAAAACGTCTAACAACTTTTTTAACTATGCTTATGGCTGCGTGTCCTAATCGTTGATGTCATTGCTCCTCCATCACTCTTTTGCTGATCATGGCCACTTTATTGCTATTTTCCTATTGTTTATTTTGAGGAAGAGTCATCTGATACAACTCATCCTTACTTATCCCTTGTCCATGTGTGTTTGTCCTTAACCAAACAACGATTCGAGTGAAACTCAAAATACACCTCATTGTCTTGACAAAACTTATTCAAAGAAAAAGTTTATGGATCATTTGTGGCACATATAAGGCTTTATCAAGAACATGATTTCTACCAGAAGTACTATAGAAAGAAGAACCAATACTATTTATATGCAAACATGTCCCATTGCTGATCCTGACATAATTGTTCCCATCATACGTCGAGTGGATACTCAAGGTGCTTAGGTTATTTATCACATGATGTGTTGCCCCTGAGTTCGAGAACCAGTTGACATCTTCCATAAGATGTGGCGAAGCATGATAGGCTTGCAGTTGATTAGATCCTCCTACATTAGAATTGTTGTTTCTTTTTATAATCTGAAATAGTTCTTAGCCACATGACCTGGTTTGTTACAATACTGACATATAACCTGATTGTCTCCTCTTCCATATCCTTATCCACGATTTCCACCTCTTCCCCTTCCTTGATTAGAGAACTGATTATTGAAATTTTATCTTTGTTTTCATGCGACTGAGTTTGAAAGAAGTTAGCAGCCAGTAAAATATGTTCAGCATTATCTTCTTGGTCTTTCAATTGAGATTCTTGAATGAGAAGTAATCCATGAAGTTTGGCTAGAGATATAGATTCAACTCTAGTAGATATTGAGGCTTTGAAGGCCCTATATGCACTTGGCAATCCTCTAAAAATGTGCATGACAAGATCATCATCTTTCAAGGGTTTTCCAGCCATAGACAACTGATGAGAAAGCATACGAGCCCTTTGAAAATAATCATTCATCGACGAATTTTCCTTCTTTAAACTTTGAAGTTGTTCATTCAGTTGTATAATTTTTTATCTAGAATGAGCACCATAAATATTTTCAATGTGGTCCAGACCTCAAATGAAGTTTTCAAACCAACAACTTGAGCATGGACAGGTTTGGACAAGGAAGAAATTAACCAACTTAAAAGTAACTAATCCTGCCGAATTCAACTTTTGTATTATTCCATCATCATCAGTAATATATTGTGTTGGACAACATTTTGTTCCATTTATGAGCCCATATAGATCATAGGATAGAAGTAAAGGGGTAAACTGAGATTCCCAAAGCAAATAGTTGTTTATGGACAACTTTATATTTAAGAAATGTTGCATATTAGTTGGAGCTTCAAGAAGAAGATTCGAAGTACTTATCTGGCATGTCGCATTCTGCGATCCTAAGTTCTTAGAAGCCATTGGTGAGGAGCCAATGAAGATCACACTGCTTAACAAATAAAGACTTAGAAAGATTGCAATGATAGCAGGTATAACAATAGTCAATAAACAATAGGTGTTTGGGACCCGAGACAATAAAGAAGTTTGGCATCACCGACTGACGCAGGTAGGTGCAATAGAATGCACCAATAGTTGAAGAAGGGTGAGCACACAACAACCTCAATTGCAGCCTGAGCAGGGCGTGGAGAACAACAATCTCGTGAGAGTCGAAATGGTAGATTGAGCAAACAACAATGTTGCCCAAATGGTAGTAAGATGAAATAGCCTTCAAAAATACTTGTTGGGTGGATAAATTCGTAGAGAAATAAATAAGAAACCAAGGGGTATTAGCTCTGATACCATGATAAAGAAAAGAATAACTAAGAAGAAAATAATTTAATGTGGTTTAGAGAAAAACTCCTATGTCCACGATCCTCACCCATTCAATACTTACATGGAGAGGTTCCAATCCACATATATAATTAAGTTATAGCTGGTATCAAAGAGAGATAATAATACCACTTTGATACAGGAAGATTATAGCAAAATATATTTTTATCAGTTTGTTTTCCCTTGTTGTGCTACCTTTCCTAATTATTGATAGCATTGACCTCCTTATTTTAGAACATATCTCCCTTATCTTTATCATGCGTTGTTCTAGGTAACTATCTAATAATTACATGATACGAGAGGTCCAAACCATGCCACATAAGTAATGAGGCTAACAAGGACCCAACCCAAACCAAAACCCACCCAATACATAAGAAACTACCCCAAATACAAAATTATGCTATCACATAGAAGGATACATTTCAAATTCATGTTTATTGGTGTCTCATGCACAATTAGTATGGAATATATGGAGAGTAAGAGAGAGCTTTTCCTTGGATCATGCTGCTAAAGATATGTAGTGCCACATCAAAGAATGTCAAGTTCCCTTGGTAATGCACAAAGAATCCACCAAGCTGCACAAAAAATAAAAAAATACAGAAAAAAAAGTCAATGTGTTTGTATCCATAACCTGCTATACTAGTAGACTTGATAGGAAGCAGATTAGGTCATGCTGAATATGAACTTTTTTGCTTATGCCAATATCGTGGTCGTCTGTTTTGTATTTTGAAAAGTTAAAAAGTCAACTGAACAATTAACGGAAGACCATGATGTTGGCATGAACAAAAAGCTCATGTTCAACATGACTTGATCGCAGTCTATAAATTTTGCATCTCAGCTGCATCAAACGATATCATGAAACAATACAAGAGGCTTTAGAGAAGCATCTACATTCTTTTTTAAAAGAAATATTTGGCCATCATCCTGAAGTAGGTTATATATATATATATATATAGATAGATAGATAGATAGATAGAGAGAGAGAGAGAGTAATGGGTACATGCTAAATGAGTTTTTCAAGTTTTTTTTTAATTTTATTTTTAAATTCTTATAGTACAAATGTGATCTATGTAATTGATTTTATAGGGATCAGCTCTTAAAGTGTTTGATTCCAACACATGGGTGTATTTTTATAACGTTAGAAAAATCAACCGTCCAAAATCTTTATAAATTTTTGAGGCTCCAAAAATCATTTTTTTCATTTAAAACATATGATCCAGGTGGATTTCTCATAAATCGACCATGCCCAACACATTTATGGGATCGGAACTGCAAAAAAGAAAACAAGAAAAGCCGAAAACCCATTTAGCACGTTTTGTTTAGCATGGACCCATTACTATATATTTATTTATTTATTTCCATGATGAACATCATCCAGGTGCCTTGGACAGTTCCGTCCAAGGTTTCTCTGACCTGAGCTGTTGTGAAATATTACCCGACCCTCCTGCAACCATTTGCAGGTAGGGTTGGATGCCTTAGAGTTCAGTGTAGGTTCACCCTAGTTTGAGCCCATTTTTCTGCGTACTAGTTGATGTACTACCTCAAGGGGGCTCCTGTACCAAGAGCGCCAACTCTTCTTATCTTTCAACCCAAGTAATCTCAACGAATACACTGGATGCAAGTGGGTTGTTGGAGTCCATGTCACCACTGCGATGGAGAATGGAAGGAGATCGATTTGGTTAGACATAATAGTGGAAGTTGGATAATATATATATATATATATATATATATATATATATATATATATATATATATATAGAGAGAGAGAGAGAGAGAGAGAGAGAGAGAGAGAGAGAGAGAGAGCCAAATGCTCACGAGTCTAACTTGCCTGTAAATCCAAATAGGAATTCCACCATCCATGAGGTTTTTTAGCATTGGTACGGTGCTGTAATGTCTCTGTTTATACGTTCTTCTAATAACCCTACACATTCATTTATGTTAGCAGTTGAATGTTGATAAAAGCAGCAGCACTAACAGAAGATGGCATTGATGATTAGGGAGTTAAGAGAACATTGACAATTCTGGGAGTTAAAGCTAACAGGAGCTGGTCATGTTGACCAAATCTGACCTGATAAATGTGTTTATATATCATGGTCAAAACAGCAGGAATAATAAACCATTGGATCACATTTTTTTTTAGATGTAAAAATGTGATTTTTTTATGATTCAATGCTCGGAAAATCCTTTCTATACATTGGTGAATCAATAATCTGATGATTGGTTTCTACAAAATAAATATATATATATATATATATATATATATATATAGATAGATAGATAGAGAGAGAGAGAGAGAGAGAGGACAAGATATGGGATGAAAATGGAAAATTCTTGTGATATAATTTACATCGTTGGCAATGCTCGATGCACCAAACCCAGGGTTGTGGCATGGCTTCTCGTAAATGTCGCCTATGTAGTAAGTGAAGTCAGTGGGCCTTGATGCGTGAGTACAATTTGGCATCTTGGAGAGTTCCAGCAGCCAGGTCAATTGCACTTTCTAGCAACCCTCCTATTTGCTTCATCTGATATAATTGCATGACCTGCGTGAAACGCATACCTCCCTCTAGAATCTTCTATATCATCGATGCTGGGATTCCCAAGCTGTGAGCATCGCAACAAGGAGAACGGGTAACTGGGTACATTCCAATGAAAACCATAACTCAAGAGCATTTGAAGTACTAAAGTAATTTTTATTATTTCAGGATAACTGAAGAAAAACCGTCTCACGCTGAGTTCATTAGTGTAAAAACCCAGGTAGCCCTTGCTATGGAAGGACAAGCCTCCAGACTGGTTTCTCTTCAGATATGTAAATTTTTTTTATTGTATTGTTTCTGGTAGGGGTTTGCCCAACCCCAGCTTGCTAATCAAAAAAAAGAAAAGAAAACGGGGTACACCGTGCTTCAAATTGGTGACATTTTGTCAACTTGGTGACCTTCATGGATTGCCCTTAACAGATGAGTAAGATCCTCATGGGCCGTACTAAAATAATTTTTTTCTATTATGGAAAGAACATCAAATATTATTTTATTGCTTGATTTCAAAGCGACGCCCTTTAAATGTTTTAAAACTTAAAAGATGGTCAATTTGTATTTTAATTGAATGTCATTGAATATCCAAACAAATGAAATATCCCATCCTATAGATTATCACAAAAATGTTGGATTCTCTGACATTGCAAATTATACAATCTAAAAATAGAATATATATATATATATAGTGTGTGTGTGTGTGTATCAATCTTACATAGTTATTTAACTTCAATAATCATCATGTTCTAGGTTGATCTGGATTTAATTTTATTTATTTAATATATATGGTTTTCTGGTTCAATCTATCTAGCGCTATATATGGAGGATTCATTATTTATAAGCAAAAATAAAATAGTAACTAAAAGAAACGATATTTAAAAAAAATGTAAGAACAGGATGTCATGAATACGTACTCTGATTCCTGTGACATTGATGATATTCTCCTTTTTGTTATTGAAAAATATGATAAGCTCAGCAAGTTGTGAAAGAGAAAACAACAATTACCTTGTTTTTTTTTGTAGCATGCCCGGTCTTTTGCTGTCGAGAATGTGCGACTGGCTTTGTGTGCTTTCTTTTTTTAGGTTAGTGTTGGTAGCAATTGAGGAGCGGCAAGGTACAAATCCTGAGATTTATACTCTAATATAAAGCGATAATTATCAACTGATGTCATGTCAGCCCGGGCAGCCGTAGTCCATTTAATTTGTTTGTTGAATAGGAGAACCCAACTCCTATTGGTGACTCCAGATAGACCATGTTCGCCGCTGCAAATGCTTGGATATATGTCAACAGCCATTGCCAATGGTTATGTGGGATACTTATGTTTGAGAGCAAATCCGATGATCGGACCGAGTATTTAACAAAGTACTCAGCATGAAAAATCACTGTGTGATGCATGCGTCATAATAATGCAGCCATTTTCGTTTTTTTGCTACTGTGATTTTTTCTTTTTTGGTGGGCTGAGTACTTTGCCAAGCACTTCGTCTGATCATTGGATCTGTTCTCCTTATGTTTGCATGCATCAATATATCCATGCTTTCATGTCATGCTTACTAAAAGAATAATATAATCTAATGTAAAATGCAAAAAATTGTCTAATTCATCACCTACTTGCAAATAATCGCATAACTTCAGTCATCATTTTAACTGCTTAAACTTTTACTCCGTGCATAAAGGATTTTCCTGATGATATATTCATTCAATATGACCAAGATTTAATTTGATGAAATGACTAAAATATTCGTGACATTTCATTTATTTGTAGTAAAGCATTGAGCGGTTGTTTCATTGGTGAAGAACAAAAAAAATTTCGGTGACTAGGTAGAGGTGCAATCAGTCGGATAAGGCTGCATCATGATATATCCAAAGTTCTTATAAAATTTTGCAGTAAGTCTGAATCCAATTTCTAACATTTCTCAAATAAAAAAAAATAGTCTCAATCCAATTTTTTATCCAAACTAGATTTGATATAGAAGAGATTAATCTGATCCCAAAGTTTACATGCATGATAATATTATATCTAACTGCAAACGGTTGAAAATTAACAATGGTTTTACACGTAAAGCCGCAAATGGATTATCATGTATTGCCCTTAACAATGTGAAGCTTTATGGAGATGCCTTCCACGTTAAGAGCATGATACTGACTCTTGTTCCAAGAGTATGGGTTTCTTGTGAGCTTTGTTTCGCTTGGGTCCACCATAAATGGACCCTGTTCTTGCAGTGCTCCAATGCCAAAGGAGGAACTTCCGGGTCCTGCATGCATTGGCCACAACTTATTTGTTATATATACAAGTCTGAATACGATTAAGACCGTTCATGGTCATGGACAACTAAGTCATCATCCTACTGCTCAAAAGGGGTCCTATCTTCTGACATATAATACAGAGAATCCTATGTCAATCCTATCCTTCCAACTGTCAATCTCTATTAAAAAATGCGCTAATCTGGTATCTTACCTCCATTGAACCATAGAACCAGAGGCTTAGAGCTGGAGTCCTTTATGGCTTCGACAAAATAATAAAACAAATTTCGTGCACCAGCTCGATCAACCGCAACATATCCAGACCAGGAAGACTAGCGTTCAGGTCATTCTCTTTGGATCCAACTTGTGGGAACACCTGGTTGGTCGGATTTTGAGTGAGGAAATCTACGTTCCACTGGTTTGCCTGAGCAGAGCTTGTCACAGCATTCATAGACAAGAGGCTCAATTTGTTGGGATTAACCACCACATTGGTGGTGGTTACCCACGATGTGGGTAACGCTCCCCATTAGGTTTGCTCTTTCCGTTAAACTCATTACCGAATAAAAGGGAAACGGTTGTTCAACCGTTTCCATTCGGTGATTATAAAAGGGTTTCATAAGCAACCCATGAAGATATGCAAAATACAGAGATTAGGAGGGAAGAAGGTCGACTCACCGTCTGCATACGGTAGCCTGCGCTTGTGGTGGCTGCAGACCGGCTGAGTTGAAGAGCGCCCTTCTCCAACAACGTCCTCCGCCCTCCGTCAATGGCAGCCTCAGGTACGCTGTCTGCTTTTTCTGTTTTGTTTTTACAGGGCCACCGCCATACAGGGATGCCGATTGGTTGCCGTCGCCGGAAAAACCCTAGTCGATCCCAACAATGGGTTATGGGCCCACACCCCGCATCCGCTGCGGGGTGTGCTTTGGGTCGATCAGCAAAGCAGGTCACCGTGGGGTGACGCTGCTACTGGTTACCGGCGACAGACTGATTAAAAAAAATCTCTTACCTCTGTTTTGGGGGTTTCCTGTCGGCGAGGACACCGCCGGCGTTTCACTCCTCATCCGCCATAAAAAGCACTGCTGGAACTGTCACCGGCGACTATTGAGTCGCCGGATTTCTGAAAAAGGCTCCTGCAGTTCCCAGTTTTTTCACTGGCGGATGAATGGCTGCTTTCGCCGGAGAAGAAGCGCCATCAGGCGACAGCGTTGGTCGCCGGCGGACGGCGGCATTGGTCGCCGGCAGGCGCCGACGTTGATCGCCGACAGGCGGCGGTGTTGGTCGCTAGCAGGGGGCGGCGGTGAGTGAAACTGCGAAATAGGGTTTTTTGAAAAACCCTATTTCGTATTTCACGTGTTTATCGGGATCCATTTATCAGATCTGGTATGTACCGGGTCCGACCCGGATCAAAGAAACCCCGGTTCCGACCCGGATCAAGGAACCCCCAGGTCAGACCCGGATCCGGTAAGTATCGGGTCCGACCCGGATCCAAATAACCCCGGGTTTGACCCGGATCCAGATCTTTATCGGGTCTGACCCGGATCCAAACCATACCGGATCCGACCCGAATCTGGATAACCCCGGGTCTGACCCGGATCCAGATCTTAACTGGGTCTGACCCGGATCCAGTTATTATCGGGTCCGACCCAGATCCGGCCTGTACCGGCTCCGGATAACCCCGGGTCTGACCCGGATCCAGTTATTATTGGGTCCGACCTGGATCCAGCCTATATCGGGTCCGACCTGGATCCGGATAACTCCGGGTCTGACCTGGATCCAGTTTGCAGTCGGGTCTGACCCGGATCCAGGAGGGTCCAGGCACTATTTGGCCTGAACCGGATCAGGGACTGACTCAGCCCCTTTTCGGGACTGGTTCAGAGCCGTTTTTGGCCAGTTCCTTCCAGTTTTTCACCAATTCCGAGATGCTAAGACCCTCTTTTCTTAAATATAAGAAAATACAAGAATTTTGGCATACGATTATAGGGTTTTTATGAACTTTTGTTCATACTTGACCCGATTCATAAGGTTCAGAACCGGTTCAGACCCTTGGATGACCAGTTCGAGATTGTTTCAGACCGGTTCAGAGTGTTTTAAGACCGGTTCGTGAAACATATGATAAGTTCATTCAGTTTTAGAACCATTTTGAGAGTCATATGTCTAGTCCATTTGGTTTACGGACTATTTTAAGATATTATTTTATATATAATATTGGCATTAAGGATAGTCAGATAACTTAGTTTATTCATGTCACCAAATTGACTGAATACATGTATGTTGTCAAAATATTATACTATCATATGGTTTTAGTCAATATTACTGTTGTATTTATATTCATGAAATGATAGACGACTCAAAGGTAGTTTTATCGTGTTTAGAATTTAAGCAAGGTAGAATAAGGTAAATGTGTCGAGATACATCACACATGTGTATCCAAAGATACCTTGTGTTGATGGTCTATATTCATAAGAACCTTAGTTTTACTGAATATGGTCGGTAGGCGAAGTGGTTTCGCGTGTCGGAGCTCTTACCAAAGTAGGACTCTGATGACCCCCTTCACTCGCCTGGAAAAAAGCATATCAAGGGCCTTTATTATTTTGCTTTTTCCACTAAAGTTTTAGTCTCGTATGAATGCTTCTTGATACGTATCTTTTGTCATGCAGTTTCTAGTTCTGTGATTTTAGATGACTCAAGCTCTATACCTTTTCTAGATGGATCCAATTTTAGTGATTGGAAAAAAACTATTTTATTTGCATTAGGGTATATGGATCTAGATCTGGCCCTAAGGATATATGAACCTGTTGCCCTCACTGATCAGAGTACCGCTGATCAAAAGATTGCTTTTGAGAAGTGGGAGCGCTCGAATAGACTTAGCTTGTTGCTTTTGCAATCTAAAGTAGCTAAGAACATTCGAAGTGTTATCCCACAATGCAGAACAGTGAGGGAATTCATGAATGCCATTGAGGCACAGTTTGTGAGTTCAAACAAGGCCAGAGCCAGTACCCTGATATCAAAACTGATATCTATGAAATATACTGGAGAGGGAAACATTCGCCAGCACATTTTGGAGATGAGAAACATAGCGTCTCAGCTGAATGACATGAAGCTCACCATCTCTGATTCTTTCCTAGTGCATTTAGTTCTAACGTCCTTACCTTTGGAATACGGACCTTTCAAAATCTCGTACAACACACATAATGATGAATGGACATTTAATGAACTCATGTCCAAGTGTGTTGAAGAAGAAGAGAGGATGAAAGGTGAGAAGGTGCAGAGTGCACATATGGCTTCTTATACGTCCAAGGTAAGACCAAGGAAGAATGCATTTAAGAAAAATGCTAGGAAGAAACCAACTGGGGATAAGTCATCCCAAGATAAGCAATCCAACTCTGCTCCCATAAAGTGCTTCTTTTGCAAGAAGAATGGACACATAAAGCCAGATTGCATAAAGTACAAGAAGTGGTTGGAAAAGAGAGATAATTTGTCATTAGTTTCTCATGAATGTAATTTATTACACATTCCTGAAAATAGCTGGTGGATTGATTTTGTTGCTACTGTTCATATTTCCAACTGTCTACAGCTGTTCCTGAGCAGAAGGGAACCAACAATGCATGAGAAAAGCATCTATTCGGGAAATAAGATGCATTCACATGTGAAGGGTGTTGAAACCTGCAGGATTACTCTGGATACGGGCGTAGTTTTAGATCTTCATGATGTCTTTTATATTCTATCGTATAGTAGAAACTTAATTTCAATTTCAAAGTTTGATAAATTTGGATATTGTTTTAAGTTTGAAAATTCCAAATTGTTCATATTCAGAAATTCAATGGAAATTGGTTCTGCATCAGTTTATGATGGTTTATATAGATTGAATGTAAAGATCCAAACTCAGGAGTCTTTGACTTTTGAATACGCATTAGTTGAAAATAAACGTAGCATGACGAATGATAAATCTTACATGCTTTGGCATCGAAGGTTGGGTCATATCTCTGAAAAGAGAATAAAGAGACTTGTAAATGAAGGGATCTTGCAATCTCTAGATTTTACTGATAATGACCCATGTGTTGATTGCATAAAGGCTAAGCATACAAACACATATAAAGAGGGTGTCAAACGCAGTAGTGAGATATTAGAAATAGTTCATACAGATATATGTGGACCGTTTTCTCCCTGTTACACAGGCGAAAAATATTTCGTCACCTTTATTGATGACTATTCTCAGTATATGTATCTCTACTTGATTTTCGAAAAATCTGATGTTTTTCAGATGTTTAAAGAATTTAAGAAAGAAGTAGAGAAACAAACCGATAAGGTTATTAAAATAGTCAGGTCTGATATAGGTGGCGAATATTATGGTAGATTTACTGAGATGGGGCAAAGGGAAGGACCATTAGCGCGATTTCTTAAAGAGGAAGGCATTGTGCCTCAATATACCATGCCTGGTAGTGTCTATCAGAATGGTGTAGCTGAAAGGAGAAATCGTACTCTTAAAGAAATGGTCAGGTCCATGTTGAATTATTCAACACTTTCCATAAAGTTGTGGGGTGAAGCCTTAAGGACAACTGTGCATATTTTGAATAAGGTTCCTACGAAATCTGTGCCTAAAACTCTTTATGAGCTGTGGACAGGTAGGAAACCATCACTGTCTTATATGCACATATGGGGATGTCCTGCAAAGGCTAAACTGTATAACCCCCACATTAAAGCCTTTGATCTAAGAACAACCAGTGGATATTTCATTGGTTATCCAGAAAGATCAAAAGGGTACATGTTTTATTGCCCATCTCACTCACCACAGATTGTTGAAACGGATAAGGCTAAATTCCTAGAAGATGGTTCAGTAGGATTAAGTGCACTTCAAAGCATTGGTTTTGAGGAAATACAGGATCCAGTTTCATCACCTGTTAAGAAAAACATCGAAAGATACCATATTGTTATTCCTAATGATGGTGTGGTTGATCATTCGATTGTTAATGCACAAATCCAAAGTGAACCTATTGTGGACAATGCGGAAGAGCACGAATAGGATGATCAAGTTCCATCTGAGCCTGAGGAACGACTTGTTTGGAGATCCACAAGGATTAGGAGATCTGCCATACATCTTGATTATGTGGTGTACCTTCAGGAGTCTGGTGATTTTATAGATATGGATGATGACCCGTTGACTTTTATGGAAGCTGTTGAAAGCAAACAAACTTTGCACTGGATTGAAGCCATGAAAGAAGAGTTAGACTCTATGGCTAAAAATCAAGTGTGAGATCTTGTCACGTTACCTAAAGGAGTAAAGCTCGTAGGGTGTAAATGGGTCTTTAAGACCAAGAAGGACTCCAAAGGTAACATAGAGAGACATAAAGCAAGATTGGTTGCTAAAGGATTCACCCAAATGGAGGGCATTGACTATAATAAGACATTCTCTCCTGTCTCAACTAACGAGTTAATGAGGATTATTCTGGCCCTCGTAACTCATTATGACTTAGAGCTACATCATATGGATGTGAAAACAACGTTCCTCAACGGGGATCTGAATGAAGAGGTATACATAGAACAACCTCTTGGTTTCTCTGAAAATGATCGTTTGGTTTGTAAGCTTAACAAATCAATATATGGACTTAAACAGGCCTCCCGACGGTGGTATATTAAATTTTCCCAAGTCATTGTGACTTTCGAGTTTACAGAAAACATTATTGATTAATGTATATACCTTAAGGAAAGTGGGAGTAAGTTCATTATATTGATGTTGTATGTGGATGACATCTTACTTGCAACCAACGATATAAAGTTGCTTTCAGAGACTAAACAGTTTCTTGCATCACATTTTGATATGAAAGATATGGGTGAGGCTGCTTACGTTCTTGGCATTGAGATTCGTCGAGACCGAGCAAAAGAGTTTCTAGGCCTCTTCCAAAGATCCTATATAGAAAAGGTGTTAAAGCGATATGGGATGGAGAATTGTTCTCCTACTTCTACACCCATATCAAAAGGTGACAAGCTGAGCCTAAAGGATTGTCCACAAAACGATATTGACAAAGCACAGATGAGTGCTTATCCATATGCATCAGTTGTTGGCAGCTTGCAGTACGCGCAAACATGTTCTCAACCAGATATTTCTTTTGCAGTAGGGGTACTTGGTAGATTTCAGTCTAACCCAGGTTTACCCCATTGGAAGGCTGCCAAGAAAGTCTTGCGGTATTTGCAAGGGACAAAAGACTATATGTTAACGTATCATAAAGTTGATCACCTCGAGGTCATTGGCTACTCATATGCGGATTTAGGAGGATGCCTTGATAGTAGAAAGTCTACTACTGGGTACGTCTTCTTACTTGCTGGGGGAGCAATCTGTTGGAGGAGTGGAAAGCAGACGACCACTGCTACCCACACCATGGAGGCAGAATTCATAGCATTGTACGAGACTACATCGCAGGCTATATGGTTAAAGAACTTCATATCACAGTTAAAGGTGATCGATTCCATTGGGAAGCCACTGAAGGTCTACTGTGATAATGAAGCTGCGGTGTCCTTTTCGAACAACAACAAAAGTACTACGTCATGCAAGCATATGGAATTGAAGTATTTTGTTGTTAAAGAAAGGACGGAGAATCATTTAGTGCATATTGTCAATATTGGTACCAAAGAGATGATCATTGATCCTCTTACTAAAGGGCTAGCACCGAGATTATATTCCGAACATGTAATAAGGATGGGATTGTTAAACTCTTTTTGACATATGCATGTAAATAAAGTGATCACTTTCAGTTTTGATTCTCATTATGGTTGTTGTCAATCTCCTAAGGATTAGAGATTCAACTAAGAACCTTTAGAATAGAATATAAAGGTCATTCTATTCATCAAGTTATTCCCATAAGGTTTTCTGGTTAAAGAGTTTATCGTCGGAGCAAGTGGGAGAATGTTAGGATTAACCACCACGTTGGTGGTGGTTACCCACGATGTGGGTAACGCTCCCCATTAGGTTTGCTTTTTCCGTTAAACTCATTACCGAATAAAAGGGAAACAGTTGTTCAATCGTTTCCATTCTGTGATTATAAAAGGGTTTCATAAGCAACCCATGAAGATATGCAAAATACAGAGATTAGGAGGGAAGAAGGTCGACTCACCATCTGCATACGGTAGCCTGCGCTTGTGGTGGCTGCAGACCGGCTGAGTTGAACAGCGCCCTTCTCCGGCAACGTCCTCCGCCTTCCGTCAATGGCAGCCTCAGGTACGCTGTCTGCTTTTTCTGTTTTGTTTTTGCAGGGCCACCGCCATACAGGGATGCCGATTGGTTGTCGTCGCCGGAAAAAACCCAGCCGATCCCAACACAATTAACATCAAGGGCAGAACAACCTAAAATCTCGCCACTTTGAATAACGACTGACCCTACTGTATTCATCCAATTTGGGTCATACTTGGTTTTGAGTATTGGTCAAGTCCACAACTGCTTACATTCCTCATCCAACCCAAAGCCTAAACAAGCATTTTACGTGTTATGCCAGATCTTATGTATTTAGATACTTTGACTGTTGGATAACTATTCACTAGTTTCTAATAAATCTTTTCAAATCCGACTAGCCAAACAAGTTAGATGTTGGTTGGGGTTTTGATATCTAAATCCATAAAGATATATCCACTATTCTGTATATAACTTTTGGATTTCAGTATATATATTGCATCTTAAGGAATGGTCCTTGGATTGTTCGTATGTCCTAAATGCTAAATCTTAAATCCCATAAAAGCTGAATCAGGGGCAATTAAGGCAAAAAAAAAATGGTTGTTTATAATTTTTTCTTAGAAGACATCTTTGTTATGTGTCCAATGAAGAAAAATATAAATTTGTAGGACAATTTGGTGCAAATTTACAAATTCTCAGTGCCCCAGTATAATGAATTTTTTCTGGCGCAACAAAGAAGTGAGTAGTAAAAAAGAGTTTTTTTTTTGGCACACATAGAAAGTGTGCCAGTAAAAAAATGCATATAAAAAACCCAGTTTCACTCCTATGCAGGCTCTCTGTCTCTCGGCCACCTCTCTCTCTCTCTCTCTCTCTCTCTCTCTCTCTCTCTCTATATATATATATATATATATATATATATATATATATATATATATATATATATATATGTTCACCGGCCACTATCATCGACATCCTCTCTCTCTCTGTCTCTCTAACTATCTTTGTCCAGTACTATGTCCAACCACCTACCAGCCACATCCTCTTCGGTGTCCTTCACTTTTGGCGGCATCCACACTGGCGTCCTTTGCTCCTGGCGGCGTCCTCAGCCAAGGTATGCTAAATGTGATTTTTTTGTGTATGCTTTAGATTTTTGGGGTTTTAAATTATAATCTATTTTTTATAATTTATTGAGTGAATGCAAGCTAAATCTGATTTTTTTTTACTATGCTTTAGATTTTAGGGGTTTTGCATTATAAATATTATTTTATAATTTATTGATTAAATGCATGTTAAATCTAATTTTTTTATGTTTCTTTTAGATTTTAAGAGTTTTGGATTATAATCCATAATTTTATAATTTATTGAGTGAATGCATGTTAAATTAATTTTTTTATCATGTATGCTTTAGATTTTAGGGGTTTATATTTTACTTGCTAATTTTATAATTTATTGAGTGAACGCATACTAAATTTGTAGGGGGTTTTCTTATATATGATTTTTATTTTAAGGGTTTTGCATTTTAATTTTTTATTTTATAATTTATTTAGTGAATGCATGCTAAATCTTTTTTTTTCTTACATATGATTTATAATTTAGGGGTTTACATTTTAATTCCTAATTTTGTAATCTATTTAGTGAAATCATGTTAAATCTATTTTTTTCTTATATATGATTTAGATTTTAAGAGTTTTGCATTTTTATTTTTAATTATATAATATATTGAGTGAATGCATGCTAAATATATTTTTTATATTATATATGATTTAGATTTTAAGGGTTTTACATTTTCATTCTTAATTTTGTAATCTATTTAATGAATGAATGTTAAATCTATTTTTTTCTTATATATGATTTAGATTTTAGGAGTTGTATTTTAATTGCTAATTTTATAATATATTGAGTGAATGCATGCTAAATCTATTTTTTTTATTATATATGATTTAGATTTTAAGAGTTTGGCATTTTAATTCTAAATTATATATTTTATTGAGTGCATACATCCTAAATCTATTTTTTATATTATACGTAATTTAGATTTTAAGGGTTTTATATTTTAATTCATAATTTTATAATCTATTTTGTGAATTTATGTTAAATTTTTTTTCTTATATATCATTTAGATTTTAAGGTTTTTATATTTTATTTTCTAATTTATTTAGTGAAAGCGTGCTAAAATTATTTTTTTATATATGATTTTGATTTTTAGGTTTTATATTTTAATTGTTAATTTTGTAATATGAGTGAAAGCATGTTAAATCTGTGGGTTTTTTTTATATATGATTTATATTTTAGGGGTTTTATATTTTATTTTCTAATTTTATAATATATTTAGTGAAAGCATGCTAAATTTATGGTTTTTCTTCTATATATGGTTTAGGTTTTAGAAGCTTTGCATTTTAATTGATAATTTTGTAATATTTTGAGTGAATGTAAGCTATTTATTTATTTTTTACATATGATCTAGATTTTAAGGGTTTTGCATTTTAGTTTTAAATTGTGTAATTTTTTTAGTGAATACCTGTTAGATATATATTTTTTACATTATATATGATTTAGATTTTAAGGGTTTGTAATTTTGTAATCTATTTAGTGAATGCATAATAAATCTATTTTTTTCTTATATACGATTTAGATTTTATGGGTTTTGCATTTTAATTGCTAATTTTGTAATATATTAAGTGAATACATGCTAAATC
The DNA here is from genome assembly GCF_984573655.1 of Nuphar pumila. Classification (NCBI taxonomy): domain Eukaryota; kingdom Viridiplantae; phylum Streptophyta; class Magnoliopsida; order Nymphaeales; family Nymphaeaceae; genus Nuphar; species Nuphar pumila. The sequence continues at coordinate 94,764,344 of NC_143260.1, read as the reverse complement.
TATTTTTTTTCTTACATATGATTTAGATTTTAAGGGTTCTATGTTTTAAATCTAATTTGTGTAATTTATTGGGTGAATGCATACTAAATCTATTTTTTTTCTTACATATGATTTAGATTTTAAGAGTTTTATATTTTAATTCATGATTTTGTAATCTATTTAGTGAATGCATGTTAAATCTATTTTTTTCTTATATATCATTTAGATTTAGGGGTTTTATATTTTAATTTTTAATTTTATAATCTATTTTGTGAAGCATGCTAAATATATTTTTTTTCTTATATATGATTTAGATTTTAAGAATTTTGTATTTTAATTGCTAATTTTATAATATATTGAGTGAAGGCATGCTAAATCTATGATTTTTTTTGTTACATATGACTCATATTTTTGGGGTTTTATGTTTTAATTTTTAATTTTTAATTTTGTAATCTATTTAGTGAAAGCATGTTAAATTTATGGTTTTTTTCTTATATGTGATTTAGATTTTAGAGGTTTTATATTTTAATTGCTAATTTTATAATATATTAACTGAATGCATGCTAAATCTATTTTTTTCTTATATATGATTTAAATTTTAGGGGTTTTGCATTTTAATTCTAAATTATATAATTTATTGAGTGAATGCATGCTAAATCTATTTTTTTTCTAATATATGATTTAGATTTAGGAGTTTTACATTTTAATTCTTAATTTTATAATCTATTTATAGAATACATGCTAAATCTGTTTTTTTTTTCTTATATATGATTTTGATTTTAAGGGTTTTGCATTTAAATTTCTAATTGTGTAATTTATTTAGTGAATGTATACTAAATTTATTTCTTTTCTTATATATCATTTAGATTTTAACTTATTATTTAGTTTTCAACCGATGCAAAATTCTATACTAATATCAGCATAAGTATCAACGCAGGAATCTGAAATATCTGTCGAGTCATTAGGTATTTGCTATATCATATTGACAATACAATATTGTTTATGGTAACTAATAAATTATCAATGCATATCTTTTCAATACAATAGCTAGGAGGATAAGAGGACGTACACGTGTTTTGGCTATTGTAGGCCTTTTCTTAAGACAAAAGCTTATGTTTGTCATTAATAAGTATGGACAACCCATAGGGAGAGAGGCATAATACCATAATAGCTTCATAGGAACCATCAAACGAGATCCTTCCGAGACACCTTTATATTTTTTAACCTCATGTGCATTACCACATTCTTACAAAGAGGATGCTTTGGCTTCAGTTATGGTATGTATATTGATTATATATTTTTTTAATTGATTTGATATTTAGTATTTGTTTTTTTAAACATAAGTAAGATACATCTATTGTTAGTATAAGAAAAGTATGAAATTTTAGAGATAATGAAAGGATGGGTGTTGAAGGAGTATGCAAGAGCCTGGAGAAACTTCAGGTTCAAGCTTAAGATGATCTACAAGTAGCATAGTGTTCTTGAGCAGTGCCTCGCTGCATATCCACCTTAAGTAAGTTGATCTAACTAAATATTTTAATCTTGTACATAAATTTTTATTTGGTTATATATATGTGTGTAATTCTTTGGACTATATTTATTCGCTGGGCTCGTATACAAGCGTGGTGTATCTTCAATTCTGAGACTCTCTCCCCTCTATGTAATTCATGAACTTTCAAATTGTTTGTATATATTTAAAATATTTTTTATTTTATTTCTGATATTGTTTATATGTATGAATTTTTTCATATTGGTTTGAATATATGCATAAACTTTCAAACTATCTCCTCTTTATGTATGAATTTTTTTATACCAGGTTGAATATTCATGATGGAGTTATGGAGGGTTGAAGTTATGCATGTGTATATGTGAATGTTGGAGTTATGGAGGTTTGAAGAAAGAAATATATGTAGTTATATTTGTATATGTGTTTTAAATGTTATGTTTCTTGCAAGACTTTAAATATGAATGTTAGAGTTACGAAGAGTTGATTAAAGAATTATATATAGTTGTGTGTGTATGCTTTAAATGATATATTTTTTGCTGGGCTTCAAATATGAATATTAAAGTTATTGAGGTTTATTATGGGTAATTGTATGTGTAAGTAGGTTCATTTTTTAATGAATGTATGTATAAGTGTGTTCATTTGGTGATGAATTAATAAATAATCGTAAGAATTTGTTCATATTGAATGCAAAAAATAAATGTATGTATGAGAAGGTTCATTTTAGAATGAATGAAATAAATAAGTTCATTTCAAATGAATGAATGTATGAACTGATTTATTTTTAAATAAATAAATGAATAAATGTACATATAAGCATATTCATTTTTGAATGAATGATTGAATGTATGTATGAACAGATTTATTTTTTAATAAATAAATAAATGTATGCATGAGAAGGTTTATTTTTTAATGAATATATGTATAAGCATGTTCATTTGGTGTGATTGTAAGAGTTGGTTCATATTGAATGCAAAAAATGAATATATGTATGAGTAGATTCATTTTACAATGAATGAAATGAATGAGTCGATTCATTGTTAATGAATGAACTAATTTATTTTAAAATGAATGTATGTATGAGCATATTCATTTTTAAATGAATAATTGAATGTATGTATATATGCAGATTTATTTTTTAATAAATAAATGAATGTATGTATGAGAAAGCTTATTTTTTAATAAATGTATATATAAGCATGTTCATTTGGTGATAAATCAATAAATAATTATAAGAATGATTTAATATTAAATACAAAAAAATAATATATGTATGAGCATGTTCACTTTAGAATGAATAAGTCGTTTCATTTAATTGAATGAATGTATAAACTGTTTTATTTTTTGAATACATAAATGCATGAATGAATGAATGTATGTATGTATAAGCATATTCATTTTAGAATGAATGAATAAATGTATGTATAAGCAGATTCATTGGTGCTAAAAAAAGTGATAGAAAAGGCATTTTTTTTACTATTTAGTGCCACTAAAAACTCATTCATTGGTGCTATGCAATAGTGCCAATAAATGTATTACCAGTGGCACTTTTACTAGCAAAACTACTAGCACTAGAAAGACTTTTGCATGTGCTAATTTAGCACTAGTAAAAGTTTGATTTCTTGTAGTGATCCCCTACTTTTTCTCTCTTTTGAAACATCTAAAATCAAATGACACCACCCACCATCTCCTATATATTTGCCAAGAATTTCTCAACTCCTTTCCTTATGGGTTGCTTTTTAAGTTTGTCTTTAAATCAAGGTAAGCATGCTTTTGTTTTTCTACCTTTTATTATGTTTCTTTATTTATATTACCTTTACCTTTTTCTTTTGTTAAAGCATGTTCATAAGAGAGCAAGTATGTTTCTTTTTTCTACTTTCTATGCTTTAACATGGCATACATAAAATTATTTCCCACCTTTTAATGGTAACTAAAATTTACTGATTTTTTTAGTTTTCTTTATTTTGTTGGATGGGTGAGTAAACAATGCAAGACAATTTTTTCATTTATTTGCTTTATTTTTTTTAGTTGTATGTTTTAAATTAAACCTATAGTAAACAACATAAAATGGTTTTTATTTGCTTTATTGTTTTTTGTTTTATGTTTTTGTGGATCTCTATTTCTTTAAAAATAATGAAATTAATTTTAAAATTGGATGTGTCTTTTCTCCTCTACTAAGGAGGGATCAACTGATTTAGGGGTGCAAATTTTTAGAGTTTAGTTCCTCACATGTGATATGATGTACCTTGACCTACTCTCCTAGAAAAGAGTGAGGTTGGTGGTGTGGGCACTATTAGCGCTCAAAAAAGTATGAACAAAGGTAAATTTGCTAAAATTAGAGACAAACACATTCTCAATATGTGGATCCCTCCTTGGGTTTTCAAAAACAAAACAAAAATGACAAAGGGATTTTCCAACAAAAAATATTATTTTTTAGAAATAGATCTAATACTTGAATCCAAACTTGAGATGTGGGGGTTGTTCTTCAAGATCTTGCATCTTTCCTCCTTCGTTGAGCAAGCATCTCTTAGTTTTGTTTTTGGCACAGCGACATTGTGAAAGTACATATCTCGGGTGTAAACCTATGAAAGACGAGTTTAGTAGAGGGAGCTACCAAAACTTGTGAAAAACACGAAGATGCTAACAATGTACCAATGTTAGGAGTATCAAATCTTAGGAAAATACATAAAATAAAATAAATAAATAAATATAAACTAAAATATACCAAATCTCACCTTATCCCTTTCTACGGTTTGACAAGTACAAGAGCACGAGCAATACTTCAGCTTGGCACATGCTCAAAATAGAGGTGAGATGGGGATCTGGACCCTAGACTAAGCATGTTGTGGGATGGATCTAGGCTAGGTCAGTTAGGCTAGATGGACTACGCTAAGTCGACTAGGCTAGGTTCAGTTCTGCATAGATTCGCATAGTATGGGTGCTAGAGGAGACAAAAACCAAATTCTTGATACGAGGTGGCCCCACTATTTATAATTTTTCTAATGGATCTAGATACATTTTTTGTATATCCGAGATCTAAAATGGATGGACAATTCCTATGAGACTTGTTTGAAATGAAGGGCTAGGATTAGATCTAGGAGTTGTTGCCTAGGATGAAGCTTTATTTTTATAAATGAGATTTAAGAAAGAGGATATTCTAATTTAATTTTGGAAGGTAAGTGGTGCGGATGAAGGGTGGATGCACTTTCTGAAAAACACTCGAAATATGATAATAACAAATTGTATTGTCATTACAAAAGGTGGCTAACGACACATTTTTTGTTAATGACAAATGAATGTATCATTAACCCATCTTATGACAACAAATCATGTGAGAGTGACAGTTGTTAACAATAGTTTATGGGGGAGTGAGAGTTGTTAACGATAATTAAATGTATCGTGAAGGGATGTTAATGTTATGACCCGAAAGACAACTGATGATAATGATAATTTCAAAGAGTTGATGACAACTCAAAGTATGGTGATGACAATTCAAGGTGTGATAATGATAATTGAATATTGTTATCATTCAAGAATTTATTTTGGTCATAACTTTTGATTTTAGTATCAATTAGACTTGATTTTTGCTTGTTGGAAAGCTTAAAACCTCTTCTTTAACTTATATTTTGGTAAAAATATGAAATAGGCCATTTTTAAAGTTAAAAATTAGATCAAAGTTATTTTATTGATGAAATTTTGAGGATTTTGATATAAAAATATCGTTATCCAAAATTGATTATCTAAAAAATGCCCCTCTTTGTTGTCGAGTTTGTGAAGCTTGATCAATACCAAAGAAGTAGACGTGTCAGCTTTGAAAAGAGCAAAAAGTTGACTCTGAGAAAGTACCTAATGTCCATCTAACTACAAGATGATTCTAAAATTAGGATATGGGTAGGGTTCTCTAACAGTTTTGAATGATTTACCTAAAAAAATAGGTTAGATGATGCAATATACATGAAATGCGTGAACATGTGCGTAAGAATGCTCAAATATGAACATAGAAAATGCATGGAAAAATACATAAAAGGCATGAAAAAATGTTATAAAATATATGAGAACAATTCTCAAAGAAAGGGGAACTGATCACTAGGGAAATCTCTTGAGAAGGAAAAATCCATCCTGAGTAATCAATTGCTAATGACACATTAATGTATTGTTAAGAGATCTAGTAATGACAAATGTTGAGTAGAATGTCTTATTACCCTAACTTCTATTTTTGTTGCAACAAATGCATGTGTCGTTAATGGACTTTCCTTTCTACTGGCGACATATCTCAGTTTTTTATCATATTTTCAAAAAGTTGCCTTCTGAGCTGATGGCATTTCATGAATCTGCTATTTCTCCTAACGACAATTGATGTTTGATCATCTGACAGGTTTTTAACAAGTTTTTAATAGTTTTTTATGATTGAGGCCATTTTTTGTTTTAGATCATCAATGAGCCCTTTTTCTGTTAGGTTTATTCTACTTTTATGCACATTTTCTTATTTTGAGTCATGGTGATGATCAAGAAGGATAATGTTTTCCCTCAATTCAATGTTTTGGGGTTGATTCACGAGTATCACCGAATGGAGGAAGGAGATGTTGTGAGGTTGCTTCCGTCATTTGCTTTTCTTCTATGGAGGATCTGATTATCCCTTTCTTTTTTATATATAAAATTTGTGGGGCATCATCCATTCTGTCACTCCTTATTCTTGGTTTCTGAAATGGGTACTACAGTTCAAGTTTTTCCATCAGGAATATCTAACTAAATTTCATCTATTACGAGTTGTTCACCTCTATAATTTTAAGGTTAACAACCTGCTAATTTAAGCTCTCGCAGAAAGGTGGAGACCACATACCAACACATTCTGGCTTCCGGTGGGGGAGATGACAATTATTCTATATGAGTGTATCTCAATCCTGGGGGATCATTGTCCCACCTCGAGTTAGTAATTATATGCACAAAATTTTTAGATTTGAATTGGCGATCATGTGCATATAAATTCTAGATTTGAGTTGGTGCTCATATGTAGAGAATTTTCATATTTGAATTGGTGCTCATGTACACATAAATTTCATATTTGAGTTGGTGTTCATATGCATAGAGTTTTTAGATTTTAATTGGTGTTTATGTGTACATAAATTTCATATTTGAGTTGGTACTCCAATGTACAAAATTTCCAGATTTGAAAAGGTTCTCATGTGGACATAAATTCCATACTTGAAATGGTCTTGTATGTACAAAAATTTTGAATTTATATGGTGCTCATGTGCACAAAATTTTCACACAAATTTCAGATTTGGTGAGTATGTGTAGAGATCCCAGAGAAAACTAAGTGAAAGAGTGATGTCAATAGAGAGAGAGAGGCTGAGACAATCAAAATGAGAATAGATTTTTTGGAGAAAATAGAGGAGGGAAGGGCACGCCAAATCATTTTTTTTTTGGGGGGGGGGGGGAATAAAATAGGGAAGAGAGCGCAAAAAAATGGGTTAAATTGTCACTGGCGATGTGTTTGTTGTAGTCTGTGAAACTAAAAAAGATGGGTGTACAATAGCGCTGAGGTGTCTTGCACCAGTGTAAGGTTTCTGCGCCAGAAAGATGAGTTTTACAATGGCGCTACCACCAGCATGCGTCAGTAAAACTCATTTTTCTTGTAGTGCCTAGACATTTTTGTCATTGCTCATGCTGCTAAGCATGAGCTCCTCGCTAGACTTCGTTGGAAAAGAATTGATGTTACAGACTTCCTATTGTTCAACCACTGATGTAACTTGCATATCATGCAATTAAATATAATTCTTCTGATCTTTTGATTATAAAACCTGATATTTTTCTCTAAAAAAAAAGTCAGAAGCTTCTCTCTCCTCTCTTGTATGAACTTGAAAAGAAGTTTGAGGTAGTTCCCTTTCCTTGCCACAATCTTTTCTTTGCAACATAATGTTAACATGTACCTCACTGCAATCTTTTGAATCTAATCCTGCCTCTCATATGCAAATCTGAACAGGAAATTTAGAAAAACTACTGCTAGAAAAAGTGGCTAAATTGTAACTCAATAGAAGCCATGTTTTGAATTTTTTGTGCCATTTTTCCTTTACAATATTTACATATTTATATATTTTATGTATTTTTGAAAGATATAGAGAGAGGAACAAAGATTTGCATATGGTTTTTATTGATTTAGAGAAGGCATACGATAGAGTACCTAGGGATGTTCTCTGGTGGACAATGATGAAGAAAGGTGTTTCTCTCAAGTACATTATTATAATTAAAGATATGTACGAAGGAGTGGTAACCAATGTTCGCACTTGTGGAGGGGTGACAAACAATTTTCCTATAACAGTTGGGTTATATCAAGGATCTACTTTAAGTCCTTTCCTATTTGCTATAGTGATGAATGAGCTTACGAAATCAATTCAAGAAAATGTGTCGTGATGTATGTTGTTTGCTGATGATATTGTTTTGATTGACGAGTCTAGAGTTGGGGTTAATGCTAAGTTAGAATTATGGAGACAAACATTGGAAGCAAGAGGTTTTACGTTGAGTAAGAGTAAGACAGAATATATGGAATGTCGGTTTAGTAAGCAACGCAGTAGTGATGAGAGTGTAGTGAAGCTTGGCGAGCAAGAAATATCGGTGGATGACTGTTTCAAATATTTGAGATTTATCATTCAAAATGATGGAGAAATTGATGGAGATGTAAACCATAGGATAAAGGTTGGGTGGATGAAATAGAAAAGTGCAACTGGAGTGTTGTGCAATCGTAGAATGCCATTGCGGTTGAAGGGAAAGTTTTATAGGATGACAATTAGGCCCACTTTATTATACGGTACGGAATGTTGGGCGGCCAAGAGACATCATATTCAAAAAATGAATGTAGCTGAGATACGTATGCTTCGATGGATGTGTGGAAATACAATAAAAGATAAGATTCGAAATGAGGAGATACGTAAAAAGGTAGGCATTGCATCCATTGAAAATAAGATGAGAGAAAATCGTTTACGGTGGTTTGGACATATTCGGCGAAGGCCTAATGATGCTCCTGTTAGAAGGATGGACAAATGAAAAAATATATTAGTCAAAAGAGGTCGAGGTAGGCCGAAGAAGACTTGGATGAAGATGATAGGAAAGGATATGAATGCTTTGAACCTCACCCAGGACATGGCATTGGATAGAAATGATTGGAGGAGAAGGATTCATGTGGGGGACCCAGAATGATTTTCTTTTTTGGTTCATATCGCCGACCCCAATTGTTTTGGGATGAAGGCGTAGTAGTTGTTGTTGTTATATATATTTTATGTATTTTTATTTTTTGATATTTTTCAAAAACTTTCATAAAAAATAAAGAATTTAATTTATCATAAGATTTCTCTTTGCCAAGAAAATCCCAATACCAAGATTTGTGACATTGGCCTTAAAGCAACAATGCCCTTGTTTGCATTTAAACATGCTTGCCTGTGTGAAATCATTAGGCCTCAACTAAAGCCACGTTTGGCTCAAAAAGTCATTCAAGATGTGAGCCCTACATTTTTTTAGATGGGAAGGAGTTTGGAAGTCATAAAAAAACTTCTTCCCATATTTAAAGGTGGTGACTCAGGAAGGTAGTTTCAGGAAGGAGAAAAATCCAGCATCATCAGGATAAATTTTTATAATGCCCGTTATACGCCACGTATAAAAATTGGCATAAAATATAATTAGGGTGAGCTTGTACTCTCTCTCTCTCTCTCTCTCTCTCTATATATATATATATATATATATATATATATATATATATATATATATATGTGGATTGTAGCTGGGGGGGTGTGGTTCGCTGCAACCTCTCTCTCTCTCTCTCTCTGCGGATTGTATATGGGGGGGGGTTGGTTCGTCGTAACCCTCTATATTGCCCACCATTTCGTGAAGCTATTTGCATCAAACCCCTCTCTTTTTTTTTGGTTAAATTTGTTATCCACCAAGACATTGGTAGAGAGGGCATAGGGATGAAAATAGGAAGATGTGTAGGGTTTGGACATCAAACCATTTTTTTTTTGTTAAGATTTGGCATCCACCAAGACATTGGTAGAGACGGCATAGGGATGAACATAGGGAAGCATGTAGGGTTTGGACATCAAACTCCTCTTTTTTTTTATTGGTTATCCGCCTAGACATCTGGATCTTACCAATGTCCCTTTGTTAATTTGATATCTCTATGGTCCATAAGAGACAATGTATCTCATGCAAACAAACATATATGGGGGTGCATGTTTCTTTGTGGTGACATTTGATATGGACGGTCTACAAACAAGTGTGTGTCGTGTAGAATATTTTTTTAGAACAGTGCATGATACTGAAATTGATCTAAAAATTAGTTGTTCATCAGTTTATACTATTACAAATTCATAGGTTGTTATGTGGGGATTCTTTAATAGTTGTTTTACTCATCTCCTCATTGACAATTTCAATCCAACAGCCACATGTGAAATAATCATATTATTTTAATTAAGAGACTGAATTTTAGTTCTTTCAATGTTTTGCATTTTCTGTGCTTGTATGCACCTTTTTAGATATAAGAGAATTGATGGTGTCACAGGGCATACATAATTGACATTTTCTTTGCTTATATACTTCATCATTGTAGTATCAGTAATAATGAATTATCAATTTCAACTTGAGCTGAATTCTACTGCTCAATGTCAATTAGGTATGCCTGTATGGTCTCTAGATCAGTTGTTTTTTGCTTTGGATGCTTCATGGGTGTGTAAAATTAAGGGATGAGCAGTTAGGGGTTCCATTGGTTTGTGTAAAATTGTAATTTACTGCAACTTTGTTGTCAATATTGAATCTGTATATAAGGATATGGACAACAAAAATAATTAAGAACAAGTGCTTATGAAAAAGACGTATTGGGATGATTACACACAGTGCATTCGTTGAAATCAGTCTAGAAGAGGTTTATAAAGGCAATAGACTAGCACTACAAGAAAAACTCTGATTAGTGACGGTGATGGATTTTTTTCATCGCTAATTAGCGACGGAATTAGCGAGAGAATATTATTTGTCGCCAATTTTTGAAATATTTTTGAAATTAGCGACGACACAAATTCCGTCGCTAATTAGCGACAGATTGACAACAAACAATTTTCGTCGCAAAAACTGTAGCAACCTAGCGACGGATTTAGCGAGAAAAATATTCTATCGCAAATTAGCGACGGATTTACGACATAATATTTCCCTCGCTAAATTCATTGCTAATTTTCGATTAAATCTACCAAATTAGGGCACTAAATTCTCCCTCCTTCTGGCTCTCTCTCGTTACGCTTAGGGCACTTCCCCTCCCTCCTCCCCTAGGTCGACCCACATTGTCGTACGACGACCGATGCCCGGATCCGTCGGCGACGGTCACTTGCCCCCCGACGACGCACCTCCGGCAATGCATCTTAGGCAACACCCGAGCGACAGGTAAGGGGCTCGTTTTACTTCTTTTTTTTAATGTTTGTCGCCAGAGCTGTCGGTAAAACGACGATGCCGCCGAGCAGCCAGTGGCACCGGCAAGGCCACCATCATGCATGGCATTCTCGTCTTCCCGACGAGAAACCACCGGCCGGAACCACAACCCGACGGCCATGGGAACCAGAAAAGGGGGTTTTCAAAACCCTTTCCTGATTTTCTATCGCTGGCAATCCGGCGGTCACACCCCCCACTGGTTGCTTCAGAGAAGCACGCCAACTGTTCGACAACATGCCTCAGCGGAATCTCATATCGTGGTCTTCGACCATTTCTGGTTTTGCTCAACATGGTTTGTCGTGGAGAAGAAGCATTGTTACTCTTCTCTCGGTTCCAGGCAGCACACGAGAAGCCGAACCAGTTCGTTTAGCCAGTCTTTTGCGGGCTTGTTCGAGGTTAGGCGCAGTGGAAGAGGCCGCCCAGTTGCATGATTATGCAATGAAATCGGGTTACCATTCAGATGTCTTTGTGGGCACAGCTCTGATTGATGTTTACTCAAAGAATTATTGCATTGAAGAAGCGTGATTGGTTTTTGATGAGTTGCCGGTGAAGAATGAAGTTAGTTGGACTTCAATTATTTCTGGATACTCACTTGTTAGAAAGAGTGAGGTTTTAATTAAACTATTCTGCCAGATTACGGAAACTGATGTTCAACCTGATAGGTATGTCCTCTCTAGCGTGATTAGTGCTTGCTCGCTTCTTTCATTGCTTCATCATGGCAAACAAATTCACGCTTATATTACAAGGAAACAATGCGATTTAGATGTTTTGGTAAATAATGTGCTTATTGATATGTATTCAAAGTGTGCACAATTGAGTATTGCACGTAAGTTATTCAATCATATGATTGTTAAGAATGTTGTCTCATGGACTACAATGATCGTTGGTTACATGCAGAATTCATTTCATTGGGATTCCCTACAACTGTTTTCATTGATGAATGGACAGGGTTGGAGGCCAGATGGGTACACTAGCACATCTGTTTTGAATTCTTGTGGTGCGCTTGAGGCTTTCGGCTATGCTAAACAGATACATTGCTACACTATCAGGGCTAACGTTGACCATGATGAATTTGTCAGGAATGGTCTTATTGACATGTACGCAAAATGCGATTCTGTAGCATATGCGAGGAAAGTATTTGATACAATGGTTGATCACAATGTGGTTTCATTTAATGCAATGATTGAATGTTATGCTCAACGAGGTGAGCTTGAACCAGTGGTTGATCTTTTTAACGAGATGAGGTGGACATCATTGAACCCGAGCCTGTTGACGTTTGTCAGTGTGCTGGGAGCATCAGCATCATGCACAGATGTATGGTTGAGCAAACATATCCATGTCCTCATCATCAAGGCAGGAATGTCATTGGATATTTTTGCTGGAAGTGCTCTTGTTGATGTGTATTCCAAATCTTCCAGTGTAGATGATGCACGAACTGTGTTTGAAGAGATGCAGGAAAGAGATGTTGTGGTGTGAAATGCTATGGTTTCTGGATATGCTCAAAATGCAAATGGAGAGGAGGCTCTCAAACTCCTCATAGAAATTTAGCGTGAAGGAATGATTCCCAACGAGTTTACTTATGTGGCCGGCTTTATAACAGCTAGTCAATTAGCTTCTCTCTTACATGGTTCACAACTTCAAACTAGTTATTGTGCCTTTTTTGTTTGGCATGGCCTTTTAGTATTCTTTGTTTGAATTGGACATTGAGAGTGCCAACAAAACAAACAGGGAACGTTGCTTCCTTTCTTCTGAAATTTGAATTTTTATCTCTTGGTCTAAAATTTTGACTTTATTAAGAGTGCTATTTTTGTTAGGATCAACTAGTTGGTTTTGTTGAAAGAAAGGTAGTTCTTTTTTTTTTCATCATTGAATTGTTTTCAGTGGCTAGTTTCATTAAAATAGGATGAAAAAAACAACTGCCTTCATACACCAGTCATGAACTAGTTGAATTGTTTCCAAAGAGGGAGGGAGGGAGGGAGGGGGGTGGGTGGGAATTTTTTGACCTTATAAAGAAATTATTTATGTTTCATCTACCCACTTGATGAAACTTGTAGATACTTTGTTTATGAGCTATCATTTGAGGAGTTTTATGATGCCATACCATATGCTGAACATCTAAATCTCCTTATTCAAAATTCAGTCTTGCAATCAACTGGGCTTGGAGTTTTTATCCCCTAAAAGCTTGGAGTCTATTAAGCTGTCACAAGAAATCCGTTGTCTGCCAAAAGATCATGAAACCAAGAAGCATGCTTTGGAGGTTGTATCCTCAGACAACTCGTATTATATTTTCTTTCTACTTTGTTAACTTTGGAACTTTATTTGGTCATCTGTAATATTTTTCTCTTGTTGTTCAGGTGGGGAAAATGGCATTGTATGCTGCCAGTTGGGCTATAAGAGAAATTCAGAAGTTGGCACTTGATCCCAGGTTAGCAAGCACTTTCCTTTTCTGCAGAAGCGAAAAAATAGACATATTTTGTTATGTTTTGCACGATGAAAAGTACTTAAAACAAGTTTTAATAAACATTTCAGGCTCAATTCTGATATCCAAATCGAAGACATAAACCTTACATCTCTAGTTTTGGAGAACTTGGAAAAAATCACAAAGCAAAGACAAATCACATGCAGTTGAGCTTTTATTATTTGAGTTTGCTAGTGCTTAACCTTATTGGCAATGTATTATATGTAAGCTGATAATCATGATGGTATTTTGTAACATAGATTACTTACTGTTGATGTATGATATATTTCTTTATGTGGAAGTTATATTGGTGACAAAATTAGCACAGTGCTTGTGAAGTTGGCTTTTGATTTTCAAATCTTGTTGTTGGTTTTATTGCTTTTCCTTCAGCAAAAACATAGAAAATAAGCTGCGGTGGCGCACAAGGGGCATGAGGCGCGCCTCAAGGCGTATGAGTGTGTACGCCTTGACTTGAGGCGCGCCTCAAGGCGTATGAGGCGCACGCCTCAGGGCTCTTTTTTTTTTTTTTTTTTTTTTAAATTTTGCGATGGATTAGCGACGGATATTATCCGTCGCTAATTTTCAGCGATGATATGTTTTGCGACTGATTATATTCCGTCGCAACTTCGTCACTAACTTGCCGACCAAAAGTTAGCGACAAAATTTATCCGGATATACTCCGTCGCAAATCCGTCGCTAATTAGCGATAGATTTCCGACGAAAAGTAGTCGTCGCAAATCCGTTGCTAATTAGCGATGGATTTGCGACAGATAAATTTTATCTGAAATTAGCGACAAGAATTATGCGACAGACGATATCGCTAATCTGTCGCTAAACACGTTAACGACGAAATTGGCGACGGATAGCGTCCGTCGCTACTTGGCGTTTTTCTTGTAGTGTAGGAACACACTTGACTAAGGCGGCTTGGGTGACCGTGAAGAAAAAATTTGTTGAATCAACTCTCCTTGTTTACATGTCCAAGCAGTTAAAGAACCATTGAGATAATATGAAAAATGATCGGAAAGCATGGACGTACCTTTCTAAAAAAATTGGGTTGGGTTGGGACAACATCCGACATACATACACTACATCGACTGAATTTTGGGTTGAGTTTTGCAAAGGTATACTTGATTTTTTTTGTATGAAAAAGTTTTGAATTTTCAGCTAATTTGTTATTTATACATGTTTTATGTTTTGTAAAAGTTTAAAGATGGTGATAAATTTAGGTTGAGTGGACTTGAGTTTCCTAATGAATGTGATGTTCTCTTTGGGGGGACGACTAGTATGGGTGACGATATCTTGACCCCATCTGAAGTTCCTTCTCCAAGAGTGGAGGTTCCTATTATGCAAAGCAACACTAGTACAAGCATAGGATTAAATGAACTTCAGGTGGAGGATGTTGTTGATGCCGCTACTCCTACCAATAGTGTGCTACCTACACGGCATTGTAGGGAGTTCGTGGAGGATTCAAATTTAGATGATGCCAAGAACAATACACGTTGTAGGAGGAAGTCTAATGCACATAAGATAATTAACAAATTTGACAAAATGTATGATGCAATCATTGATAGACGAAGTAATACAAAGTTCAGCTTTATAGGTCAAGCAATCGAGCTTTTGGAGAAGATGGATGGTTTGGAGAGAAATAGTGTGCTTCACTTATTTGGCTTTAGAGTCCTTAGTAATCCACATAAAGCAGAAGTATTCATGGCACTTCAAAGTGACGAAAGTAGGCTCTATAGTTGAAGGATGAATATGATAATCACTGACACATTGATTCATAGGCATATGATAACTTTGATACTTTTATGGTTTATATTTATTATAACTTTGGCACTTTGACACTTTGATCCTTTGATGCTTTAATACTTTTGTTTGTGTATGTTTAGTTATGTCATTACAAGAGCATTGATATCTATCTTCTGTATGCTTTGTGGATATTTAATAATCATATTATTTCAGTATGCATTTATATTTCATGTGAGTGGACTTATGGTATTAATTATAGTAAGTGATTGTGGATTCATATGAGCAAACATCAAATGATGAGAGCTTTTAAGAAGATTTGTTGTTAATTTCATCAATGGGTTTAATGATATCATATTGTTTGAATTATATGATAAAAGAACTTATGCATAATTCATTCGATCGTGGTATCCATCACATGCATCATATACTCAGGGATCACTGGAGACTTGCTTATGATACCATTTGCATGAAAAAGCAGGTCTTCAAGAGACTGTGCAGTTATGTTAGCGACAATGACTTATTGCGTGATAGCAGAGAAGTCAGGGTGGAGGAACAATTGTTTATATTTCTTATCACTGTAGCTCACAATGAGAGGAACAGAATGGTGCATTACATGTTGAGTCATTCAGGGGAAACCATTAGTAGGCACTTTACTAATTAGTTGAATGCAATGATGACTTTGGCTAGAAATATGATCGTCCCACCATCATTCGAGGAGACACCTAGTTATGTTTCTAGGTCAATAAAATATATACCATATTTTTAGGTAATTTTTCGTTCTTATTTTATAGTTTATATGTGATTGTCTCACCATGATTTGATCTAACACTTGTGGTTATTTGTATATATTTCGTACAATTTAGAATTATGTCAGAGCACTGGACGGTATACATGTGCATGTCATTATACCAATGTCTAAGCAGGTTCCGTATATAGGATGGAAAGGGATATGCACCCAAAATGTTCTTGCAGCATGTGATTTTAACATGAACTTTACATTTGTGCAAGCTAGGTGGGAAAGGATGGTCAATGATTCTTAGGTTCTGAATAATGCAGTCAATACTCAAAAATATAGATTTCCTAAGCCCCCCTCATGGTAAGAAGTTTTGCCTTATAAGTATACAAATATATATGATTTGTCATATATTATTATATGCAATTATAATATATAACTGCTTATATTTTGTAGAAAAATATTATGTTGTTGACTCTCGGTATGCCAACAAGCTCGAATTTTTAGCACCATATAAAGTCATCTCCAGGACTATCGAAGATGGACCCCAAGCATGAAAAAAGAGGTTTATAATCACCTCCATTCATCCTTGCAGAATGTCATAGAACACATATTTGGGATGTGACAAAATCGTTTCCCAATTCTACGACAAATGGCTTCTTTCCCATATTGTGAGCAGGTGCAGATTGTCATTGCAACTATGGCAATTCATAATTTCATTAGAAAGTTCGATTCAAGAGACATGTGGTTCAACCAGTACAAGAACAATGAGGTCGTACCAGACATGGATAAGGATCTCAACCAGGGTGCAGGGGAGGTCCAAGTGGATGTCTTCAATGGAGGAATTGGAGATGTGTAATATTCGAGAAGCAATTGCAGATAAGATTGCTCATGATAAGGGAATTGCTTGAGTTGTCTTCCTGTTTTGTTTCTTTTTTTTATTTGTCTGTCTTATAGTTTGTTTTTTTATGGACATGTAATAACTTTTATGGAGTTATCTTCCTTTGTTTATTGATGAACTAATTATAGAATTATCGTGTTAATTTTGTCAAATCTTGTTAAATATCTTCTTATAAACATTGCATGTACTATATAGTATTTAAAGCAAAATAGAGCAAGAAAGAGTAGTTTTTTGCTACTGTGGTGCATGATCCTGTTTGAATACAACAAAAAAAGGGACCACACCAAGGTGAACGGTTTTATGGGTAGACTATGGCGTGAAAATAGGTGCCCCCCAAAATACAAGTTTATTAAGCTGGTGGATGGTACTAGAGAAAGTAATAATTACATTTCATCCACTACTTCTGACATGGGGATCTAACATGTGCTGATGCAGGGCAGGACCCGATTGGGCCCATCGTGCCACCCGATCCGCCACAAAGGGCAGATGACCGGCTTCACGTGTATGACCCCCTTGCAGGTACGGAGCCGCGACGCAGGGAGGTATCCCTGCGCACCTACTCCAGGCGTGGTGGAGTTCGCACGTCACAGAGCCAGCAGCAGATGGAAGTTGACCCGGATCGCGGTTCGGGTCCAAGCCTGGACCCGCGACCCGGGTCCAATAAATAGCCTTTAAAAGGCCCACTCCTAGGGTTGCGTAGGGGAGATTGTTTTTAAAAGTTCCAGCCGTCATTTCTTTTTGTTCTTTTTGCTTATTCTTTGTTACCTGCAATCTGTTCCCTTTCATTCCTTTACTATTGGTTGTTTTTCCTTTGATTATTGAGACTTGTTGAGAATAATAAAAAGTTTGGGCCACACCAATTCACGGTGGGCTTCTGTTTTCACTCCTCCTCCGACGTGGACTGCATCAAAGTGGTATCAGAGCTCCAGCGTCTACCTTCATCAGCGAGATGACTCTTGAAGCGGGGATCGATCCGGCACGAGGCGAGGAGCGTGAGGAGGCTGGCAGTGAAGATCCCATGCTGCGCGTAATGGACGTGTTGACGAAAATCCAGGAGAATATGATGCGCATGAGTAGGGATATTGTCGGCCTGTTGAAGCGGATGGATGGGTTTGATGATCGCTTGACAACCCTCAAATCGCACAAAGAACCGTGCGCAATACCGGGCGCAGACCTCGTTGATGGTGCAGCCGCAAGCTTGATTCCCAACGTTGCAGAACCCCATTAGCTGATGCAACTCCAGCAAGGTCGCGTCGCTGCTTTCCTGCCGGCGCCAACATCCACCCCTGATCTGGGCACTTTTCAGCAGCACCAGGGAGCCCCGATGAGCAGCAACCCCCTGGTAGTGGTACCTCACCCCAGGCAACGAGCACCACCTACGTTGGTATCGCAGGTCGGACCAAACCTGCAGGACCCCAGCCGTGCATTGGGTCCACCTGCAGGTCTGGGCTTGTGGTCGCGTGTCCCTGTGACTGCGCTGCAGGTCGACCCAAGCCTGCAGGGCCTCAGCGTTGCGCTGGGTCTACCTGCAGGCTCTGGCTTGTGGCAGGGTAGTACGGGGGTCACGCCGCAGATCGAGTTGGGTCGGCAGGGCCCTAGCGTCACGCTGGGCCCTGCTGCGGACTCGGGTTTGTCAGCCCGACCCGGGAGGGAGTCCCCTTTACGTCCCGACCCTGCGCAGGGAGTCTCTGTGACCGCACCCCCACGAGCAGGAATAGGCGAGCCCCTTTTGGTTGGGCCAGACCCAAGAGGGTCCAATCCAGATTTCGTTAGAGCAGGGCACAGGCCCGTTTCGCTAGGACCAGCCGTTGGGTCTCAGGGAGCGGGTCTGGGTCTAGAACCCCTTTACCCGACCTACCTAGTTGGTTCCGGTTCGCGGGCGGTCCCGAACCAGACCCAACCTATTACTTTTGACCCTCAAAATAGACCCCATGTTGACCCAAACCCATATCGGACCCGGACGGAGCTCCAGTTTGGATTTGAACCGGGTCAAAACCAGACCCATAATCTTATGGATCGTGGATCGAGTTCAAACCAAGCCTCTTATCCCCACAACTCGACCCTCGATCCAACCTATCCATATCTGGGTCCGACGAGTAGTGTAGGAGTGAGCCCGATCCACATCCCATCGGGCGAATCAACCCTTCAATATACCCACCAGGCCCAGTACCCAAACCCAAACCGACCTGTCAACCCAGCCCTGACCCAGAACCCAATACAACATCCGACCCAACACCAGACTTCTAATCCACACCCATATTATACCAACCCTACCCGCCAAGAACCCGAGACCCACCCGAACCCTCCACCCTACCTTGGACTTCCCGTCATCCCGGTATCCCAATACCGGCCGCAGGTGGTGCTCGCCCATGGGCAAGCCAGACCGAGACAATGTCAGCAGGAATCGACGCGACCTGATCGTCGACCCCCCATCGGTAGAGTTCGTCAGCACTAGCATCCAGACGAGCAGTACTGCACAACGAACAATGAAGCAGTATGGGATGACGACATTTTCTGGAACGAGCATCCTGCAGGAATGGTGGAGCCTCGACAACAGAGAGCACCAGAACACTCCTCCACTTACGAAGTGTATCTGGATCTTCCGGAGTTTGCGGGGCGATTCGACGCGGAGCAGTTCTTCGACTGGTCTTATGTCGTGCAGTTCTTCTTCGACTATCACACCGTCGCTGAACATCGTCGTGTCTCTCTAGCGTCTACTCGATTGAGAGGCCTAGCACAGACATGGTGGGTGGAGCTGCAACGATCGAGAGAGCGGAAGGGATTAGAGCGCATACAGTCATGGGAGGAGATGCAAAGATTGATGCAGTCAAAATTTGTGCCTTCAGATCACGTCGAGCGAGCCTACAAGGGATACCTGACTCTGCGTCAAGGCTCCCGAACTGTAGCAGAGTACACTGCGGAGTTCCATCGTCTTTCCCTGCATGTGCAGATTGAGGAAACAGCCCGCCAGCAGGTCACGAGGTACATTTCGGGTCTCTGCCCTGCTATCTCTGATGATTTTAGTTGTGTCACAGTTGAGACATTAGATCAGACCAGCAGTTACGCCATGAACATTGAGGAAAAGCTGAAAATGAGGCAAGAATATAGGACTTCCCGTATTGAACCCACCAGTCGACCTAAGTCGGGTTTCCCAACCAGGGGAGCAAGCTCCCCTAGTGATTCAAAGCCTAAAGCAGACTTTAGCAAACCTGACCATTCAGGACCAACTTTCCATACCCAGTCCAAAGCCAAACCTAGTGAGTCGACCCTTCGTTGTTTTAGATGTCAGGAGTTAGGGCATGTCGCGTCTAAGTGTCCCACCGTGAGCAAGAACACCCATCTTGTTGAAGGTATTGTAGAGTCTGCATCTGAGAGTGAGAGTGATAGTGACAGCAAGTCATTAGTTGAAGACGAGGATGAGAGAAAAGTTATAGAGTTCGACGGTAACGTCGAAAGTTTGTTGTCCATCCGTCATGTGTTGACCACACCCCGAGAATCGGCCCCATCGAAATGGTTAAGGAATAACATTTTTAGGACCCGGTGCAACTGTGAGGGTTACGCTTGTGATGTTATCATTGACACCGGAGCATGCGAGAACATGGTGTCTGAGAGTGTAGTTTCTACCTTGAAACTCAACACCGAGAAGTTGTCCCAACCCTATAAGATGGCCTGGTTCAAGAAAGGAAACGAGGTTCCCATCACTCAGCGATGCCTAGTTCGGTTTTCCATGGGGGAACACTACCACGATGAGGTATGGTGTGATGTATCTCCTATGCACGCATGTCACATCCTTTTGGGACGTCCCTGGCAGTTTGATCGTCAGAAAACTCACGATGGCCGCAAGAACACATACTCTTTTATCTTTAATGGCCATAAGATAGTCCTTCTACCTATCAAGGAGACTGGGTTTCCCACCGTGGACAAACCTGAGCAAGTCCCCAGACTAGCAGGCCTCTCGTACCGGCTTTTCTTGAACCATTGTCAGGAAGATGGCTATTGTTATGCCCTGGTGGCAAAGCTCTTGATGAGTTCGTCAGTGTCCATTCTCGCAAACGTCGCCCCTCTTATAGAGGAGTTCCGCGACATTATGCTGGATGACCTACCTGATGGATTACCTTCGACAAGGGTAGTCCAACATGCCATTGACTTTGTGCCAGGGTCGAGTCTACCCAACCTTCCCGCATATCGCATGAACCCCTCCGAGCATACCGAGTTATTAAGACAGGTTCAGGAATTACTGCAAAAGGGTTTCATTCGCGAGAGTGTTAGCCCTTGTGCAGTACCCGCTTTACTCACTCCTAAGAAAGATGGGTCCATGCGCATGTGTGTTGATAGTCGCGCGATCAATCGCATCACGGTCAAATACCGTTTTCCCATTCCCCGTTTGGACGATATGTTTGATATATTATCTGGTGCCTCCATTTTCTCTAAAATAGATTTAAAAAGCAGGTATCACCAGATTCGTATACGGGAGGGGGATGAGTGGAAAACGGCATTCAAGACACGTGATGGGTTGTATGAGTGGTTAGTCATGCTGTTTGGGTTATCTAATGCCCCAAGTACCTTCAT
This sequence comes from Nuphar pumila, assembly GCF_984573655.1. Classification (NCBI taxonomy): domain Eukaryota; kingdom Viridiplantae; phylum Streptophyta; class Magnoliopsida; order Nymphaeales; family Nymphaeaceae; genus Nuphar; species Nuphar pumila. The sequence goes on along the minus strand of NC_143260.1, from coordinate 94,742,989 downwards.
GAACATGATGACCCAAGTCTTGCGTCCGTGTATTGGGAAGTTTGTTGTTGTCTACTTTGACAATATTTTGATTTATAGTTCATCGTTGTCCGATCATTTGAGTCACCTGCGTCAAGTCTTAGAAATTTTGAGGAACGAAAAATTGTATGCCAATGCGAAAAAGTGTGAGTTTATGACGTCCAATGTTGTGTTCTTAGGTTTTATTGTGTCATCCGATGGAGTCAAGGCCGACCCCGCAAAAGTCTGTGCGATTTTCGATTGGCCTACCCCAAAGACTATAGGAGAGATTCGTAGTTTCCACGGGTTAGCCACTTTTTACCAACGTTTCGTGAGAAATTTTAGCACCCTCATGGCCCCCATCATGGAGTGCCTAAAGGGTACTAGCTTTCATTGGACGCCCGCGATTGGAAAAGCCTTTACGATCATCAAAGAGAAAATGATCAGTGCTCCTGTCTTAGCCCTCCCTGATTTTAGTGCAGTCTTTGAGGTTGAGTGTGATGCCTCCAAAGTGAGAATTGACATAGTCTTGAGTCAGAATCATAGACCCGTTGCCTTCTTTAGTGAGAAGCTGACTCAGGCCAGGTGCCAGTACTCCACTTACGATGTGGAGTTTTATGTTGTGGTACAAGCTCTTCGTTATTGGAGACATTATCTCATTTATAAGGAATTTGTCTTGTACACGGACCATGAGACATTAAAGTATCTGAATAGTCAAAAAAAGTTGAGTGCTCGTCATGCCAAGTGGGTCAGTTTCTTGCAAGAGTACACCTTTTCGACTCGCCATCAATCTGGTACCCTGAACAAGGTGGTTGACGCTCTTAGTAGGAAGAACAACTTTCTGATGACTATGTCAGTGCAGGTCATTGGTTTCGAACAGTGCAAGGAATTATACCCCACGGACCCTGATTTTCACCAAGTCTGGGAAGAGTGCATCTCTTCAAATCGCACCCTCGACCCCCGTTTTAGTATTCATAATGGTTACCTCTTCTGTGGGAACAAATTATGTGTGCCTGATTTCTCCCTTAGGCTTCAGTTGATTTATGAATTATATGAAGGAGGGTTAGCAGGGCATTTTGGGCACGATAAGACGTTCGCTCTGTTAGATGAATGATACTTTTGGCCCAAAATGCGCAAAGATGTTGTCAAGTTCATCCAAGGGTGTCATGTGTGTCAAGTGTCTAAGGGTCATCGTCAGAATAGTGGTCTGTATACTCCGTTACCCATTCCTGAACGACCGTGGGAGCACGTATCCATGGATTTTATTGTGGGCCTCCCCAGAACGCCACGTCGTTTTGATTCAATTTTAGTCATTATTGACTGGTTCTTCAAAATGGCTATCTTTGTCCCGTGTAAGCGAACCACCGATGCCTCTTTAGTAGCGTCCTATTATTTCAAGGACGTTGCCCGCTTCCATGGTCTACCCCACATAATCACTTCTGATCATGACACGCGTTTTATGAGTCATTTTTGGAAATCGTTATGGGCCTTGTTGAAGACCAAGCTTCAGTTCAGTAGTGCGTATCACCTTCAGACCGATGGCCAAACCGAAGTTGTGAACCGCACCTTAGGAAATTTGTTACGGAGCCTAGTAGGGGAAAATGTCAAAACTTGGGACCTCGTATTGCCTCAAGCCGAGTTCGCATATAACAATTCCATTAACCATTCTACTGGTAAATCTCTGTTCCAAGTGGTGTATGGTCGGTCACCCACCCATGTCGTTGACCTAGCCCCTGTGTCAGATCTTCCAGCTTCAGCTCCAGATGCTTTTGATGCCATCGAATATATGCGTGACATTCACATACAAGTCCGTGCCAAACTTGTCGAAAGCTACGAGGCCTACAAAGCTTTCGTAGATCAGGGTCGTCGTGATGTCCAGTTTCAGGTCGGTCAACTCGTCTGGGTGTACTTGTATCCCGAGCGTTTTCCTGTAGGCACCTATAGCAAATTAAGTCCTAAGAAGTATGGCCCTTTTAGGATCCTTCGGCGATTGGGTTTGAATGCCTACCTTCTTGAGCTGCCCGATGATTGGCATATTTCCCCTATTTTCAACGTGGCTGATCTATATGCTTACTGTGGCAACAACAAGTCGTTAGAGCCGACTTTTTCCCAACCAGGGGAGAATGATGATGCAGGGCAGGACCCGATTGGGCCCATCGTGCCACCCAATCTGCCACAAAGGGCAGATGACCGACTTCACGTGTATGACTTTCTTGTAGGTACGAAGCCGCGACGCAGGGAGGTACCCCTGCGCACCTACTCCAGGCGTGGTGGAGTTCGCACGTCATAGAGCCAGCAGCAAATGAAAGTTGACCCGGATCGCGGTTTGGGTCCAAGCCTGGACCCGCGACCCGGGTCCAGTAAATAGCCTTTAAAAGGCCCACTCCTAGGGTTGCGTAGGGGAGATTGTTAAAAGTTTCAGCCGTCATTTCTTTTTGTTCTTTTTGCTTATTCTTTGTTACCTGCAATCTGTTCCCTTTCATTCCTTTACTATTGGTTGTTTTTCCCTTGATTATTGAGACTTGTTGAGAATAATAAAAAGTTTGGGCCACACTGATTCACGGTGGGCTTTTGTTTTCACTCCTCCTCCGACATGGACTGCATCATGTGCATATGTTGAAATCCCTTAAGTCAAGAGTGGAGTTGTTGGAAGGAAAAGTAAACGGTCTATATGTGGAGAGGGCGGAGATGACGAGTATACAAACACCAAAGTCGAAGAAATATTGTAGGATCTCTATTTGTCTCGCACTTCTCGTCCTATTTTTTATATGGTTATATTAGATATATGTATTTGTAGGAACTATATTTGATGTGAATCATTGTTAGAACCTTTCTTGTTTATGTCATAATCGATATTCCTTTTTTTATATCTTACAATTTGTATTTTCTTCTTGTGTAATACTTCTTATTAGTGAATTTACTCCATACTCATCTTGGAACATTGAAGATTTTGTATTTGTAGGATTGCATTTGTATTAGTTAATCACTTCTCATAGCATATCTTATTATGAACGGTTATAAAATTAAAAAAAAAAGTTTTTAACTCTGTCATTGTCATGTTGACCAATGTCAGTCCCTAGCCTAGAAAAAGGAAGGGAAACTATTGACCATATAGGCTGACAACTCCACCATTACATATGTTTTTCCTGTATTAGGGAAAAAAACTGCTTATTCAGCCAAAATACAGGACTTGCAAAAGCAGCTTGCAAAGAATAGAGAGGATACCAATGAAAATACAAGACTTTTGTAGGCTCTCTAGAAGACAATGATGATTTATTACAATTTCAAATGCATATTTCTTGCTATTTTTAGCTTTATGTTGCTGACTATTTTAATATATGCCTGAATGTCATACACCTTGACATTTCTCTGGTGTGATTATGTCAGTATATTAATTTTGTTATTTTGTACTTTCACATATACATGTTATTATGGAAAAACATCCCTATAGGCCTTTTTGCTATAGGAATGTTTTAATTTTTAGTATATTAATACATATTAATTTTGTTATTTTCTTTGAATAGCCGCACTTCTTAAGCATCACATTAGACCATCCCTATAGCCTTTTTGCTTTGTTTCTTTCTTTTGTGGTTTTATATGTTTTTATGGTTTTATATGTTTTTATGGTTTTAATTCTACATAGCCCACCTCTGTAAGCTCCATTTTTGGTTTGTGAGTGGCAGAAAATGGTTGCCCTTATTTGTTTTTTCTGTGGATATATTACTTACTTTGCCTTTCCCTGTCTTTTAACTCTTATTCATTCTAATGTTCAATTTCTTTGGTAATTGAAGTGATAGTTGGCCATGTTCTCACTGTGACTCGATGAACACTTATAGATACTTTATTTTTTTAATTAAAAAACACTTGTCATACATACATATATGTGTTGTAATTTTCGCTTTAAGCTTTCTACCAGTTAAAAGGTAGTTTTCAGTACATTCCTAACTTTTCTTCAGTTTGGATGATATGATGAAAGTATTTTGGTTATAGTCTTGTTGGTGGCTAGTTTTAAACCATTTTACATCTATTCGGTTTATTGCTCACCCTGTGGCAGTAATGTGCACTTTATAAAGCTTTCATGTTCAATTGTTTATTACAGCATGATATTTGATAGTGATGACAGTTGTTCATTTTCTGCTCGTGGTTCTCAGATCAAACTTGATATAACTACTCATGCATTTCCTCTATGAGCAAGACTTAAAACTTTGGTTTATAATGCTAATATGATTTTTGTAATCAGTTCTTCATTTAAGAGTATAATCAGAAGCTTAAGATTATTTTGTACTCCTAAATCTGTTGTATTGTTCATTATTTATACTCCTAAGCTCTTCCATGAGTTCTAGACATAGTTTGAAGTGTTTTATGATAGATCTGAACCATTAGATATGTTTATCATGCTCGATTTAGTGGGCATCGACTCTTGGATCATGTTTTTTTTGATGAAAAATGTATTTTTATGAGCTGGAAAAAATTGATGCCTTCATAGCCATTGATTTTGGATTCAAGTTCACTGGACCAATGACTAGACCCGACCCACCTTAAGTTGGGTTCAGGTTGGGCTGGGTGGGTTTAACCTATACCTGACCCAAACCCGACCCACCTCGAGTTGGGTTCAAGTTTGACGACCAAACCTGACCCACCTCGAGTTGTGTTCAGGTTGGGCTAGGTTGGTTTAATCTATACACGACCCATACCCAACCCACCTCAAGTTGGGTTTAGGTTTTCCCGACCCACCTTGGCTTGAGTTCAGGTTGGGCTGGGTGGGTTTAACCTATACCCAACCCATTTTAGAAGGTTGAGGGTAAGTCCTTTATTACTAAAACAGTGTTTTAAAAGGCCTTCTTAACCATTAATGTTTAAGTGTCCTTTCAAGTTACAGTTTTTAAAGGACTCCTGTATCCTCCGTATGAACTTCTAAATTGTGTCATTTCGAGAACTGACTTCTACAGAAGTTCATCCACAATATGGGGAGGTTTGCCCACATTGTGCAAAACCTGAAGCTATTGAGATATACATATATATAGAGAAATTTATAGTTTGCTCACACGTTAGGTGCTAAATGATGGGTGTTAAATGGATTTTTCTGCCCTTTTAGTGTTTTTATAGTAGTACTAGAATAGAATGCTTCAAGAGCTGATCCCTATAAAATCAAGTACATGGATCACATTTTTACAGTCAAAATTTTTAAATAAAATAAAAAAGACTGAAAAAACTATTTAGTACCTAACGTGCGAGCAGCTACCAATCACTTATATATATATATATATATATATATATATATATATATATATATATATATATATAGAGAGAGAGAGAGAGAGAGAGAGAGAGAGAGAGAGAGAGAGAGAGAGAGAGAGAGGAAGGAGTGTGTAGGTGCATGATCACTTTCGAACATGACTAAAATGCGTGCGATGAACGTTCAACGAAAGTGTTTCTGCATAGCGGTGACCTTTAGCGCAGTTAAAGGTATGGGATCTTTAGTCGTGACTTTTATCGCTGCTAAAGGTGTTATTTGATGGAACCTCGTGCAAAGTGTCCATCACGTCTGCGATGGGTGCTCCGTGAAAGTAATCATGCACCTACACATTTTTGTATATATATATATATATATATATACCCATTTAGTGCTAAACCACATGCTAAATGGGCTTTTTGGGCTTCTTCATTGCTTTTTATGTGGTTTCGACCCCACAATTTATTAAGAATCCACACTTGGATCATGTGTTTTAGATGAAAAAATGTTGTTTGAAGCCTCGAAAACTTACAAAGATTTTAGACCGTTGATTTCTTGAACTTTATAAAAACCCTCCACCAAGAGCTGTGTTGGAATCAAAACGCTTCAAGAGCTAATCCCTCTAAAATCAAGTAATAGATCACATCTGAAAGGTGGGAATTTAAACATAAAACAAAAAAACTAAAAAAAAAATCTATTTAGCACGTGGTTTAACACCAAATGAGTTTAGTGCGGACCCATTATATATATATATATATATATATATATATATATATATATATATATATATATGCTTTCAAAGCAGGTAGATGCACCCAGGGATTTTGATAAAGAGTACAAAAAGAGGGTATGGGCATGTTTCTCTGATACTGTAAAAACAGGTCATCCACGGAAACTCGTGAACATTGCGAAGCAGGTTATATGTTCCCCCCCCCCCCCCCCCCCCGAACAGGGCAGTTAGCTACATCTCATGATCGGGGGTCCCAAAGAGCACCACGTATGTAAGCATGTGCGTCTTGTATCCCCATGTTTGTCAGCATTAATTAGCGTTGGAGTTTGATAAGATTGCAAAGACTTAAGTACCCTTTCCTCCATTGGTGCAAAAAAAAATGACGGTTCTTGAAAAGGAGTGGTTGTAAAGACTTAAGTGCCCCGAAGATGATTATTTAAGACTCAGTCTCTGCACTGCAGGATTATCCGAGAAAGAAATCTCCCCTGGAGGAGGCCATGAACATCAACCCTCACACTCTTTCTCTCCCTTCTATTTCTGCTTCTGTGCACATCCATTAGAAGATCATACATTGCTCCATCAAGCACCGACTGACCTGTACATTGACTCTTGTGAAGCCTAATTCAGAGTTTTTACCCTTACAGGAGGAGGGTTTGGGGGCTCCTCCCAGCGTGGGTATCATCATTCAACTAAATGAGTTGTAGATCCTGATTCAGAGTTTTTACCCTTACAAGAGAGGGGTAAAAACTCATCTCACACTCTCTCCCTTGTCTCTCTACTTCTGTGCACATCCAACAAACGATCCAACATTTCTCCATCAAACATCGACTGACCTGCACACTAACTGTAGCATCGTTCAACTTGATGAGTTGTGGAGCCTGATTTAGAGTTTTTGCCCTTACAAGAGGGGGGTTTGGGGGCTCCTCCCAGCGTGGGTAGCATCATTCAACTTAAAGAGTTGTGGAGTCTGATTCAAAGTTTTTATCCATTCATATTTTAAGGCATTAGATCTCATTTTTGAACATTCACGCATGTGCAGTTTGCTTTCATCATGTTCAGTTGCTTTCTAGATTATACTTTGAATTCTTGTGCATTTTAGATCTATCGATTTGTATGTAACCAGAGCTCATTTTAATCTGAATTTTTTACTGCAACTTCATGCATATATCTTCATGCTCTTCACCAAAAATCAGATCATTCTGATTTGTTTGATCCACTTTAAAAATTGAGATTCAAAACCTGTTATTTTGCACCGTCAGGATTTTAGCAGAATCAGGACCAACTTGCGAAAGTGATTTCTCCCTAACCAGAGATGATCTTTCCGATCCGTAAAAAGGGTTGTTTTCTAAATTGAATCTAGTTTGTTCATACCAAATTTCAGTGATATCTATGGTGTTTTCATACCAGTTTCGGGTAAAAAACCATAACCCTGTCACCCTATGTCATTTTAACGGCTCAGATTTTGATCCATTTTGTTTGAATTTTATTTTCCTAATGGGAGATCATTTTTCAATTCTGTAAAACGGGTTCTCTTTGTTTATGTGTCTAGTTCATCCCTGTAAATTTTCAGAATTTTTCATGGTCAATTATTATTTTATTGTGATTAAATACCAGAACCTTGTATCCAGATTTTATAAATGTTCTGATTTTGGCTCCCATATCATGGCTGTTGTAGCACTTCTTCAACAAATCATTATTTGATTGGCAATATTCTTCAGCAAATTGTTGTTAAGATTTTTTTGAGTCTCTAATGAGTCCCTACTATGATTTGTAGTATTTTTGGGTCTCCAACGAGCCTCACAATGATTTATAGTGTTGTCCAATCTTTCAACTATGATTTATAGTGCTTTGGGGTCTCCAACGAGACCCACAACGATTTGTAGTGTTTTTTGGTCTTTTAACTATGATTTATAGTGTTTTCGGGTCTCTAACGAGACCCATAGCGATTTATAGTATTGTTGGACCTCGCTATAGCGATTTGTAGTGTTTCTCGCTAAACACTACAGCGATTTGTGATACAAATCACTATCCAAATCAGGACCAACTTATCAGGGCCATATCTCCCTAACCAGAGATCAGATTTCAAATCCGTAAAAAGTGGTGTCTTCATTATGAAGTCTAATTTATTACTGTAAATTTTCAGTGATTTCTATGGTCATTTGGTACCCCATTTGGATCTAAAACCAGACCCCTATCAGTCTATCTTATTTGAGTGACATAGGTTTATATTTCATTTTGTAAGAGTCATATCTCCTCAACGGAAGATCATTTTTCAAATCCGTAAAAAAGGTTTTCTTCCTCTATGTGTCTAGTTTATATCTGGAAAGTTTTATAACTTTTTATGCTCATTTGATATTTCAAACCTGTTAAAAATCGAGACACATAGAGGAAGTTTCAAACTTTTTAAGTTTTATAACATTTTATAACATGTTTTGGTTTTTAACAGGTTTGAAATATCAAATGAGCATAAAAAGTTATAAAACTTGTCAGATATAAACTAGACACATAGAGAAAGAAAACCCTTTTTACGGATTTGAAAAATGATCTTTCGTTGGGGAGATATGACTCTTACAAAATGAAATAAAAACCTATGTCATTCAAATAAGGCAGACTGATGGGGGTCTGGTTTTAGATCCAAATGAGGTATCAAATGACCATAGAAATTGCTGAAAATTTACAGGAATAAACTAGACTTCATAACAAAGACACAACTTTTTACGGATTTGAAATCTGATCTCTGGTTAGGGAGATATGACCCTGACAAGTTGGTCTTGATTCGGATAGCGATTTGTATCACAAATCGCTGTAGTGTTTAGCGAGAAACACTACAAATCGCTATAGCGAGGTCCAGCAACATTATAAATCGTTGTGGGTCTCGTTAGAGACCCAAAAACACTATAAATCATAGTTAACAGACCGAAAAACACTACAAATTGTTGTGGGGCTCATTGGAGACCCCAAAACACTATAAATCATAGTTAAAAGATCGAACAACACTATAAATCATTGTGAGGCTCGTTGGAGACCCAAAAATATTACAAATCATAGTAGGGACTCATTAGAGACTCAAAAAAATCATAACAACAATTTGCTAAACACTACAGCGATTTGTAGTGTTTCTCGCTAAACACTACAGCGATTTGTGATACAAATCACTATCTGAATCAGGACCAACTTGTCAGGGTCATATCTCCCTAACCAAAAATCGGATTTCAAATCCGTAAAAAGTGGTGTCTTCGTTATGAAGTCTAGTTTATTACTGTAAATTTTTAGCTATTTCTATAGTCATTTGTTACCCCATTTGGATCTAAAACCAGACCCCTATCAGTCTGTCTTATTTGAGTGACATAGGTTTTTATTTCATTTTATAAGAGTCATATCTCCCCAACGGAAGATCATTTTCCAAATTCGTAAAAAGAGTTTTCTTCCTCTATGTGTCCAGTTTATATTTGGAAACTTTTATAACTTTTTATGCTCATTTGATATTTCAAACTTGTTAAAAATCGAGACACATAGAGGAAGTTTCAAACTTTTTAAGTTTTATAACATTTTATAACATGTCTCGGTTTTTAACAAGTTTGAAATATCAAATGAGCATAAAAAGTTATAAAACTTTCCAGATATAAACTAGACACATAGAGGAAGAAAACCCTTTTTACGTATTTGAAAAATGATCTTCCGTTGGGGAGATATGACTCTTACAAAATGAAATAAAAACCTGTGTCACTCAAATAAGGCAGACTGATAGGGGTCTGGTTTTAGATTCAAATGGGGTAACAAATGACCATAGAAATCACTGAAAATTTACAGGAATAAACTAGACTTCATAACGAAGACACCACTTTTTACGGATTTGAAATCTGATCTCTGGTTAGGGAGATATGACCCTGACAAGTTGGTCTTGATTCGGATAGCGATTTGTATCACAAATCGCTGTAGTGTTTAGCGAGAAACACTAAAAATCGTATAGCGAGGTCCAGCAACATTATAAATCGCTGTGGGTCTCGTTAGAGACCCGAAAACACTATAAATTATAGTTAAAAGACCGAAAAACACTACAAATCGTTGTGGGGCTCATTGGAGACCCCAAAACACTATAAACTATAGTTAAAAGATCGGACAACACTATAAATCATTGTGAGGCTCGTTGGAGACCCAAAAATATTACAAATCATAGTAGGGACTCATTAGAGACTCAACAAAATCATAACAACAATTTGCTAAACTCTACAGCGATTTGTAGTGTTTCTCGCTAAACACTACAGCGATTTGTGATACAAAGCGATATCCGAATCAGGACCAACTTGTCAGGGTCATATCTCCTTAACCAGAGATCGGATTTCAAATCCGTAAAAAATGGTGTCTTCGTTATGAAGTCTAGTTTATTCTTGTAAATTTTCAGTGATTTTTATGGTCATTTGATACCCGATTTGGATCTAAAACCAGACCCCAATCAGTCTGTCTTATTTGAGTAACATAGGTTTTTATTTCATTTTGTAAGAATCATATCTCCTCAACGGAAGATCATTTTTCAAATCCGTAAAAAGAGTTTTCTTCCTCTATGTGTCTAGTTTATATTTGGAAAGTTTTATAACTTTTTATGCTCATTGGATATTTCAAACTTGTTAAAAATCAAGACACATAGAGGAAGTTTCAAACTTTTTAAGTTTTATAACATTTTATAACATGTCTCGGTTTTTAACAAGTTTGAAATATCAAATGAGCATTAAAAGTTATAAAACTTTCCAAATATAAACTAGACACATAGAGAAAGAAAACCCTTTTTACGGATTTGAAAAATAATCTTCCGTTGGGGAGATATGACTCTTACAAAATGAAATAAAAACCTATGTCACTCAAATAAGGCAAACTGATAGGGGTCTAGTTTTAGATCCAAATGGGGTATCAAATGACCATAGAAATCGCTGAAAATTTACAAGAATAAACTAGACTTCATAATGAAGACACCATTTTTTACGGATTTGAAATCCGATCTCTGGTTAGGGAGATATGACCCTGACAAGTTGGTCCTGATTCGGATAGCGATTTGTATCACAAATCGCTGTAGTGTTTAGCGAGAAACACTACAAATCGCTATAGCGAGGTCCAGCAACACTATAAATCGCTGTGGGTCTCGTTAGAGACCCAAAAACACTATAAATCATAGTTAAAAGACCGAAAAACACTACAAATCGTTGTGGGGCTCGTTGGAGACCCCAAAGCACTATAAATTATAGTTAAAAGATCGAACAACACTATAAATCATTGTGAGGCTCGTTGGAGACCCAAAAATACTACAAATCATAGTAGGGACTCATTAGAGACTCAAAAAAATCACAACAATAATTTGCTGAAGAATATTGCCAATCAAATAACGATTTGTTGAAGAAGTGCTACAACAGTCATGATATGGGGGCCAAAATCAGAATATTTATAAAATCTGGATATAAGGTTCTGGTATTTAATCACAATAAAATAATAATTGACCATGAAAAATTCTGCAAATTTACAAGAATGAACTAGACACATAAACGAAGAGAACCTATTTTACAGAATTGAAAAATGATCTCCCATTAGGAAAATAAACTTCAAACAAAATGGATCAAAATCTGAATCGTTAAAATGACACAGGGTGACAGGGTTATGGTTTTTGACCCGAAACTTGTATGAAAACACCATAGAAATCGCTGAAATTTGGTATGAACAAACTAGATTCAATTTAGAAAACAACCCTTTTTACGGATCGGAAAGATCATCTCTGGTTAGGGAGAAATCACTTCCGCAAATTGGTCCTGATTCTGCTAAAATCCTGACGGTGCAAAATAACAGGTTTTGAATCTCGATTTTTAAAGTGAGTCAAACAAACTCAGAATAATCTGATTTTTGGTGGAGAGCATGAAGACATATGCATGAAGTTGCAGTAAAAAATTCAGATTAAAATGAGCTCTAGTTACATACAAATCGATAGATCTAAAATGCACAAGAATTCAAAGTATAATCTAGAAAACAACTGAACATGATGAAAGCAAACTGCACGTGCGTGGATGTTCAAACATGAGATCTAATGCCTTAAAATATGAATGGGTAAAAACTTTGAATCAGACTCCACAACTCTTCAAGTTGAATGATGCTACCCACGCTGGGAGGAGCCCTCAGACCCCCATTTTCTGTAAGTGTAAAAACTTTGAATCAGACTCCACAAATCTTCAAGTTGAATGATGCTACCCACGTTGGGAGGAGCCCCCAGACCCCTCTCCTATAAGGGTAAAAACTCTGAATCAGGATTTCCAACTCATTTAGTTGAATGATGCTACCCACGCTGGGATGAACCCCCGGACCCCCCTCCTATAAGGGCAAAAACTCTAAATCAGGCACATAAGTAGAGAGAGAATGGAGAGAGAGTGAGAGGGTTGGTGTTCATGGCCTTCTCTAGGAGGAACCCTTTACCTCCCTTGATTTCTTCTCTAGAGAGAGAGGGTTTTACAGTGTTTTACGAAGAAGGAAGAAGAAGAAGATGACGATGGAGCAATGTAGGATCGTCTGTTGGATGTGCACAGAAGTAGAGAGAGAAGGGAGAGAGAGTGAGAGTGAGAGGGTTGATGTTCATGGCCTTCTCCAGGAAGAACTCTTTGTTTCCCTTGATTTCTTCTCTAGAGAGAGAGAGGGTTTTACAGTGTTTTACGAAGAAAGAAGAAGAAGACATGTTTGTCCTTTTTTTGAACAGAAAAAGAAGAAGACTTTGAAGAGTCAACATCATCCTCGACTTTCTGGATGGAGGACATGTTTGTCCTTTTTTTGAACTGTTTGTTTTTTCTTTTTTGAATGAAGGGCATTTTTGTCATTTTCTCAAACCATCACTTTATGAGAAGAATAGCAAGAAAGGGTACTTAAGTCTTTGCAACAACACCAGAGTCTGATGCAAAGTTATGTCAACATACACGGGAATACGAGCCCCATGTGCTTGTATACGTGGTGCTCATTCAAAGCCCCGAACACAGACGTGGGATTCAGTGAATCATCGGGGGCGAACATACACCACCCTCTCTGAACATTGGATACACAAAAGCCAAAAATGATCTCTTTCTCTCTCGTGGGCAATGTCTAATCACCACCACAAATCCGTTTGTCAAGAAAATCCAGAGAAAGGATCGAGTATCTTGTGATATTTTGAAAAGTTTTTTCTCCTCAAAAAAATCTATAAACAACATTATGAAAGAAGTAACGAGCTATATAAACATACGTGATGTAAAAAATGACAAAAAAACTACCATCGGGGGCTCCGCTTGTCTGGTAGGAGCAGCTAGTGCACGTCACCTTGTGTGGGGGAAACGTTGCATGTTCAAAACCCAATGGTATAGTTGCATAACTGGTAGGGGTCTGCCAAACCCCAGCTTACCTTAAAAAAAAAATGCCAAAAAACCTGCTTGTTAAACTATTACTGAGATAAAATTGTTATATTTTCAACATCTGTGATATTTTAAATTATTTGACCTTTTGGATCATGTCAGCCTTTGAAAACATCATGATATTTCCAAGATATTAATTTGTCGCGTCCGATCTAATTGAGTGCAGTCCTCCCATGCACAGGGCACGGCCATTAGAGCATGTTTGATATTGACTTATCTTGTGCATCTCGCGAGACGAGAAAGACAAAAAAGACTATTTGTTTGAAACATTGGATGTGGCGTATGGTGTTCTGCATGTTTGTCGCATCAAAAAATTAACGTCATTTTCATTTCACCACCCCCTTATTATGAAAAATAACTGAATTGAAAAAAACCACAAAAAATACTTACACCTCGATTGTGGGTGCCCGACTTTCTCTCTCTTTCTCTTTGTATGTGTGTTCAGCGACAAAGGGGGTCGGTAGAGGGCTAACGGATGTCTAGTTTCTCACCCAACTCTTCAAAAAAAGCAAAGGTCAGCCACTTGATCATCATCCTTATGCACATATTTCTTGTGCTCAAGTGAAATTTTTATTGCTTTTATGATCAGGGCATTGTGCTTGAGTGTTTTTCTAGGTTGATGGTTTTTTTCTCTTTACCATCTTGAACTTTTGGTTTTAGATTGAATATGTTGATGTCGTCTTTGTTATTCTTATGCATATTGATTTCATTTTTGTGAAATCTAGAATTTTTTATTTTTTATTGAATATGTTGATGTCGTCTTTGTTATTCTTATGCATATTGACTTTTTTTTTTTGTGAAATATAGGATTTTTGGTATTAGATTGAATATGTTGTTATGTCATCTTTGTTATTGTATTTGTATTGATCAAGAAGTTGTCTCAAGCGATTCTATGTGATCCTTTTGTTTTTCTTTGATGAGTATTTATATTCGAGTTTGTTGAGAGTCAATTTAAATTGACAATATCGAACTTGTACGACCTTAAGAATTTTAGTTGTAAGAAAATTTAGCTTTTGGAAGGCATCTGTATAAGTTGTTTCTGAATTTTTATAGTGTCTTTTGTTTTCTAACTCTTGTCCAAGTTGTTCGCTCATCAAACATGGGACATTTGGAATAACATCCGAGTACGGTTCAAACAAACGTTGGACGTGGTACAGTTTACGAAACACACATAATCAATATTCTGTTCCTGTCTTTTTTGTTCATTTCATCCATCCTAGACAAACCATAAAACATGCCCTCAAGTCCTAGAGAACCCCTTTTTAGTTGTAAGAAAACTGGGACTAAACAAGGCTGAGCTTGGCTGGGTCCATCTTAAAAATATTCCAGTTGTGATGAGGCCCTAGCTTCGTTATCTATTGGCCCACTCTACGTCCGAGGTGGTCATCATACTTGGACCCAGGTCAGCCTAGCAATAAAACCTATTGGGCTACCTGGCCCATACTGGTCCCCATCAATCAATATGTATCTATCAAACACCAAAGAAAGAGCACATGGATCTAATGGTAGCATTTTCATTAGGAAAAGATTTTGTTGTTTGATCACATTTACTTTCTACCTTAATTACTCTAATACTGACTCGGCAATTTTCTAGATTTACTGTCATAGTTATTGCATCTGCAACTTTCTTAGTTTAGACAGGGACTGCTTCTTTTGTGTGAGGATGTCCCGGATTGTTCATGTACCCGATGGGATAGAATCAGTATAGAAATTTGTCTGGTTATACAAAACAATAAACCAACTTGTTCACGAGCATGATTGTGTTGAAGCAGTGAAAGCAAAGCCAATCTAAAGGGAGTAATGTACAGCTCAACATTATATGTGGTGCAGAATGGTGATGGATCATGCCAAAAGTTTAGAAGCTCACATAAGTATTTGCATCAGGGAGAAATTTTAACTTCGGTTTGTAGGATCAATTATTGGTCGGTTGGTCACCAACAAGTACTGATAAGCACATAGAAGGTGCAACAAATAACCCAGCTTCATGCCATCTCACTCAGCTAATTTGATGAGTCACAATTACCTCTCCAAGATGAGGACAGTTATATTAATGGATTAAGTAGCATGTGATGCAATCTTTATTCATAATCAATGGAAAATGATACGGCAAAAATGATGTGTTTTTCGAAATGCTTTATAATTTTCTAATTTCTTTCAAGTTCAAAATCACAAATATTCAATATAAAAAGACCATTTTAGCCTTCGCAAGTGCAAATTTCCTCCAAATATGTGATTTTTCTCTCAAATATGTGTTCAAGTATTGCATCAGAGATTTGTGATAGACTTTGTCACTGATTTTTTACTCAGAAAATGAAAAATTCTAAAAAACACAAAAAGAACAAAAAACTAGAAAAAAATACATTTTCAACAACACTTGATTCATTAAAAAATGATGAATGAGCGTTGAAATACAGTCTTGACAACGTTTAAAAAATAAGAGATGAATATCTTGATTATTTCATACTATTTTTCAGCTCAAATTCTGAAAAATAATAAAAAGAATAAAGATATATCATAGCATTAGCTTTTCAACAGTGCCAAGATCACCTTAATATGATAAATGATTGAAAGGAAACATCTTTTGCAAGATAAACTATTTGATTGTTTTTATCTACATAGCATGTTTTTGTTTGTCTTAGAACTCAAAAATGGGAACTATAAAGAGATTTTCGGTTCTAACTTAAAACAATAAAGTTATAGGCTTATGTTTCAGCTTTCCAACGATTATAAAAATGTAGGTTTTTGATGTCGAATTGCAAAGATACAAATCTATGAATAGAGGTTATTCTACATAAAATATGCAAATATACGAATTTTCTCATTTATATCCAAAGTTTCTCTTATATATGCGGATTTTCTCTTAAACATGTGAATTTTCTTATATATATGCAAATTTCTTCCTAAATATATACGAAGTTTCTCTTATATATGCAGATTTTTTCTTAAATATGCAATTTTTTTTTAAATATGTGAATACGTGAATTTTCTTATATATATATATATATGAATTTTCTTTTAGATATATAAATTTTCTTATATATATGTGGATTTTCTTATAAATATATGTGAAGTTTCTCTTATATATGTGACTTTTCTCCTAAACAAGTAAATTTTCTACTAAAATATCTAAATGTATAAATTCTCTCGTATATATCCAGATTTTTTTCTAAACATGAGAATTTTCACCTAAATATATGTGATATATATATATATGCAGATTTTACATGTTTATGAGAAAATTTGCATATATAAGAACTTTATATATATTTAGGAGAAAATTCGTATATATATATATATATATAAGAAAATTCACATGTTTAAGAGGAAATCCACGTATATAAGAGAAATTTTGTATTTATATAAAAAAATCGCATATATATAAAAAAATTTACATATTAACATATTTTCTATAGAATAGTCTTTGTTCTTGTGTGTGTGTATATATATATATATATATATATATATATATATATATATATTTGATCCAACATCGAAAACCTGCATTTTTTATATATAGTCTTATAACTTTACTGTTTTGAGTCAAAATTGAAACCCCCTGTAGGGTTCTTATTTTTTAGTTCTAATATCAGAACAAAAATATGTTCTGCAGATAGAAATAATTGAACATTCTATCTTTCAGAAGACATTTCTTTTCAACCACTCATCAGACCAAAGTGATATTGAGCATTAGAAAGATAATGACCCAATATATCTTTATTATTTTTTCAAATTTTTGGCACAGATGGCCAAAAAATAATATAGAATAATCAGAATAAACACAACAGTGCATGTTTATCTCCTATTTTAAAAACGCTTCCAGGGTTTTATCTCAATACACCTTTATCATTTTTTGATAAATCAAATGTCATTGAAAAGGTACTTTTTGCCTAATTTTTTTGTTCTTTTTATGTGTTTTTCTTAAAACCTTTATTTTTTGAGTAAAAAATCAGTGACAAAGTTTGACATAGATTTTGGATGTAATACTTGAGCACATATTTGAGAGAAAGTTCGTATATCTAGAAAAAAATCACATGTAAAGGTTAAAATGATCATTTTATATCCAAATATTTGAGGTTTTGAGCATCAAGAGGATTTTAAAAATTATAATGCATTTCGGAAAACTCATCAATAATCAAAGTGTGTATGCCTTGGTTGGCATTCTATGCCCACTGCATTAAGTGAACATTTGGTTATGAGGTATGGTATGCAATTAATAATAAGGCAACCTCAAATTTAGTCGAATAATTGATGTCCTTTTTCTAGTAACCAAATGCATGAGTCCAGATAACCATACTTTGGATTGACAAACTAGGAGTAGAGCTGGTAAACAAGCTGAACAAACCTAACCCAAGGTGTTTGGGCTTAGCTCATCCGAGATTGAAAGATGTTTTGACTCATGCTTGGGTATAGATGATCTGAGCCGAGTTCCAGCTTGACCTTGAGCTAGACAAACTGAACATGAGCTAGCTTGTAAAAAAAGTAAATGCATTTTAAATTTTGAAACCATTGGGATTTGAACCATAAACTCGTATTTTGAGAGCCATCTACTATATATGCTGAAATATGTTTACTGGTATGAACCAAGATTTTCATAGGTTTTTCTATGTTTTTCCAAACTAGACATTTAGTTTTATAGAAACAAACTCTTGTATAAAAAGGATCTTTTAAGGGTTGAAAATCAATCTTTTAGAATTTTCATAAATATTCAAGCATAAAAATTTGCATTTTTTGATCCGATTACAATGATCCAAAAGTCAATTCCTAGCAAATGGATCATGCCGAATGCATCTGCAGGGTTAAATTTGCAACAAAAAAAATGTATGAAAATCTGAATTCGTACCAATAAACATATTTGGTTGGTAAACATATTCCAGTTTCCCTCCACTTAGACCATGTTACAATTGTATGTTTTATCTACATAAGCTCACCCAAGCTGAACACCCTCTGTCTGTCCTCATCACATCTAAGCTAAACAAGCTGCATGAAAGTTCATGACAAGCTGAACGACGCCGAGCGACGAGCTGCTCCGTTCATTCCCAGCCGTTCATTCCCAGAGCTAATCTAGGGGAAAAAGGTTAACTGTAACAAAGTTCAACATTACCTGTGAACATGTGCACTGGCTTTTGTTCAATCTATATCTCCACTAGTGGGAATTCGGGTCCAATATGATTTTGAATATGCAGATCTGTTCCCACAAAAACAAACTCCCTCTCCCTTCCCACCCCTCTGCAAACTACAAATTAAGCCAGAGATCAGTGGCGGAGCCAGGGGTGGGCATGGGTGGGCGGTCGCCCACCCCAGAATTAGAAACCGAGTCGAAATATGATATGACTCGGGTCTTCTTTTTCATTCCCCACGATTTGGAGGTTGCATTCTTTCCTTGCGAATGCTTGTCGAAGAAGATCAGAGCAGGGTCGTGCATGAGTGGAGGTCACGCCTCCCTGCGATACAGAGTTGCTCTGCCTCGATGCTGTGGCAAGGACCGTCCCCTCCTAGAGAGCTGAGGAGGCACCTCAGTTGGAAGACCTTCGGCTTGCTGCTGGATCACCATCGAGAAGGAGGTGGCTCAACTACCGAAACAGGCTTTCGATCTCGATGTATGATCTTCACCACCATGGAAGCTTCGTGCTACTGCGCCACCGACAGAGGTCGATGATCACCACCCGAAGTCTGCCCACCCAACAAAAAACTTCTGGCTCCGCCACTGCCAGAGATAGTGTTATTTGAAGGGAGGCCGGTCTGAGATCTCTGGTTTGCAAAACCTCTGAGAACCAGGGTGTTCAAGCGCCTCCTTTAAGGGTATAAGATTTTTTGCTTCTTACTGAAAGGGAAGGAAATAGCTTGGTCACTTTGTTGCCGGTTGGTGGAGATATGTTATCATGGTTGTGACCAACCTCCTTCCATATGGGACCCAATCACTTATTTCTTTTGAGTAGGACTGCAAGTAAACACCATGCTCCCTCTTCCAAAACATTGATTATCCTTAGGAGTTTCAACGGGTCGGTTTGGTTTAGACCCAGGTGGAACCATACTTGGCCCCCATTTTTTGGGTATGGTATCGGGTTTGGATTCGGGTCTAATTGGACCCACCATAAGAAAAATCATACCTGGACCCGATAAAAACTACATGAACCAGAACCGGTCCATACTCGCTAAAATAATATTTTTTATCATTTTACATTGAAAAGTCTTAATCAGAACTCAGGTCAAGCCTAGGTCTGATATAAAATTTCACAAACTATAGCTGGCTCCATGTATTAATCAGACCTTCGGGTCCAGACCCAAGTCTTAATTGGATCTTCTTATTTATCACTGGGCCCTATAAGGTTTGGTATGTGTGGAGTCTTGGTTATCCTACTCCCCAAAAGTAAACTATGATTAGACCACAGGTTGATACTAAGCATTTGCTGCAATTGTCTTTGACATTTAAGAGAGTATTTTTTTTGTTTTGTTTATATGTTTCCCTTCTTCGGTTATTAAAGTTGAGGTTAGCCAGCTCCTACTTGATGTGCATGCAGTTCTTTTTGTAAACAAAGAATTAATAGCGGTTCCCCCACCTGGTGTGCTAATTATAAATGGTATATCTTACTACGTATTTCACCTTTTATAAATGATACACATCTCTTTGTTGTGTATCATTGTTATGCAACATCATTATGTATCACTGTGTCAAAAATGTAGCCAAGATTTTGAAAATCTTGAAATGTTTTTGCAAGATTTTGTAAGCTGTGAAATCCTGAAATCAGTGCAAGATTTTTAAAATCCCACCTTTTCTCAATATGGGCATGTAATGATTTTTATCATGGAGTAAATATTGCTACGGTCATCTGTATGTAAAACCCAGTAGAAAGAACCAACGGGGTTCCGCTTATTTGGCAGGAGCTGTTAGTGCACGTCACCTTGTGTTGGGACGTTGCAAGTTCAAAACCCAATGGTACTTTGCATAACCGGTGGGGTTCCGCCTAACCCCAGCTTGCCTATCAAAAAAAAAATCCAGTAGGAAGCGCTGTCTTTTCACTTTTTTTTGCTGGAACTAATCCTAAAAAATGTGGTCTACAAGGTTTGTTTAGTAGAAAACATGTCTTTGATCACGTGATTGTGTCATGTAAGCAGATCTTTCAAGAGTTTAAAAAATTCAATGGCTCAAATGCACTAAGAAACTTCACTAATAAAAAAACATGTTTTTGGCCCAATCCAAGGTGCAATACATAGCAAACAACCCATGTTGAATGCATCTATTGAGTCGGATTGACTAGACAATGCTCACACTTACGATTTTTTTGTTTTTGAAAGGCAAGCTAAGGTTAGGCGGACCCCTACCATAACAACACCCGCCCCATGTGATAGAGGGATTCGATCCTGAGCCTTCAGTATGAGACAGGACCCCGCTTACCACATGGGATTCTACTACAAAAATCTACAGATTAGCGACAGACGTAATCCATCGCTAATCTATCGTAAATCCGTCGCTGAACAGTTTAGTGATGGATAACTTTCATCCCAATTTCCTAGCCGTTAATTAGCGACAAAATATATATGTCACTACTTCCATCACTAATTTGCGACAGATTATCAAATGCCATGATCCGTCGCGAGGCCGTCGTTAACCCGCAGAGATTTGATTTTGCGACAGATACACATCTGTCGCTAATTCTGTCATTATTGTAGCGACGGATTACAATCCATCGCAAGACACCGGCCGATTCAGTTTTGCGATGGATAAATATTTGTCTCTAATCCGTCACTAAATTGGAGGCCGATACTAATTAGCGACGGATATTATCTGTCGCTAATCCATCGCAAAAATTTTAAAAAAAAATTATTTGAAATATAAATATCGAAAAAAATTCTCGTTATACAATTTATATATCCTGTGTATAAAAAACAAAGTACACCTAAAAAATACATATACAAAGCAGGTAAAACAAATTTAACACGTTATAAGGAGAAAAAATTTATCGATCCACTATAATTTTCGTCAAGTTTTAATTATTTAAACGTGAACATATACAAAGAGTTTCGTTTGAAACCACAAGAAGGTGCAACAAATTCAACACATGAATCTAATCATCGTCAAGATTCAAAGCATCATCCTCTTTATTATCTTGATATGCCCCTTCATTTATGCCTCCATCAGCTCATCTACGTTGATTATCTCCAGCATCCTACAAGAGAACCGAAAGGTTAGTATTGATAAACAAAATATAATGAAATAAATTATATGCATTGCACCTAATCTAAGACAATCAAAGTAAGATGAATGAATGACACATAGACTAACAATAAAGTGAAGGACATTAACAAAATTCAGATATATGTTCTAAGGCTGACAAAAAAAAAATCATAGTGATTCAATCATGCATATATGTATTCTAAGGTTGTCAAAAAAATGTCATAGTGATTTTAGCATGCATATATGGTTTATAAGGCTATCAAATAAATGTGTTATGTATCACAATCATGTATATATATGTTATAAGGCAGTCAAAAAACTTTCATAGTGATGAAATCATGCTTATATATGTTCTAAGGTTATCAAAAAACTTTCATAGTGATTCAATCATACATATATGTGTTATAAGGCAGTCAAACAATTTCATAGTGATGAAATCATGCTTATATGTGTGTTCTAAGGTTGTCAAAAAACTTTCATAGTGATTCAATCATGCATATATGTGTTATAAGGCAGTCAAAAAACTTTCATAGTGGTTCAATCATGCATATATGTGTTATAAGGCAGTCAAAAAACTTTCATAGTGATGAAATTATGCTTATATGTGTTCTAAGGTTGTCAAAAAACTTTCATAGTGATTCAATCATGCATATATGTATTATAAGGCAGTCAAACAATTTCATAGTGATGAAATCATGCTTATATATGTGTTTTAAAGTTGTCAAAAAACTTTCATAGTGATGAAATCATGTTTATATGTGTTCTAAGGTTGTCAAAAAACTTTCATAGTGATTCAATCATGCATACATGTGTTATAAGACAGTCAAACAATTTCATAATGATGAAATCATGCTGATATATGTGTTTTAAGGTTATCAAAAAACTTTCATAGTGATTCAATCATGCATATATGTGTTATAAGGCAGTAAAAAAACTTTCATAGTGACGAAATCATACTCATATGTGATGAAATCATGCATATACTAGCTTGAAATCTAACGACATGAAATAAATGACATGAAACTTTCATACCTGACGGGCACCTACAGACAAATTTCCCTTGTCCCCAAAAAAGTTGCACAACTCATTACAGACAACGTCAGAAATAGCTTCATTTAAAAAGTCAAGCATTGTATCCTTAACAAGCTGGCGGACACCATCCCAAGAATTAGCAGTGTCAATCGGACGCTGAGAGTTGATGCTGGCGGGAGAACTCTAAGAGTCCTAGCTGGAGGAGGCAACGACTGGTGTGATGTTCATATTACTCTCAAACCCGAACATACGACCCTTTTTTGGTTCACCGGTTGCAGTCACCCATGCTGCAAGATTAAAAGGCGAATGTTGGAGTCATCGCTATATCGCTCTACCATCTGTTGTTTGTATGACTCTTACAAAGTAATGATTACAATATGGATTAATAATTAAGAATTACAATGTTCATGGTAATTTGTCTATTATAATATTTATTAATACAATAAATACATATCGTTGTCGCTCTCGCCTTCTCTGATATAAACTCTTTTATGCTCTTACGTTTATGTGTCCTTTTAAGGCATAATGCTTCCTTTTTTTGCTTTCTGCGAGGTTAAATAATAAAAAAAATCAATTAAAAAGTATGCAACAATATTTATAAATTTTGACAATATATATTACTGAGTTACCATTTTCTTCTGGTAGCTCCCAAAAGTCCTAGATCCACCTATGTGTAGATGGGCATCGGGCATCTTCGCTTGGTTTTGTGCAGCCTTTGCTGAGCGGTTTCGAAATTCATGGCCCGCCCATTTGTCGCACATTGCATCCCAATAATCTGACCTGGTAGTAGGAGGGTCATGATCCTTCCACTGCAGTGGATCATCTATCCCACCAGATGTTTTTATTGCTGCAGTCTTTATATTATGCAGCATGTCGACAAATCGATTGACAGTCACACCTGCCTCGCGTTTTGCTCCTCCTTCGCAGTCGCGAAGCGATTCGAAGCCTACAAATAATTTTAGAAAGTTAGTACACATGACTATAACAAAAAATTAAATATGAAACACATTAGTTATGATAAATGATTGTATACCATGAATAATGACCACAATCTGTCCAACACCTCCTTCAGGTACTCTTTTCATTGAGTGATCGGTCCGAGAAGATGTTGAACTAGTGACTGCCTAATTTCTCATATTACTTCTTGTGGCTCGAACCTCGTACTGCACATAAATTGGTACACATTATCAATCGACTATCAATATACACTATTTATAAGATAAGTATTGTATAAGTGAAAATGAAATATTTACGGTCGACTATCGATATACACTATTTGAATGAGTCGTCGTGTGTCAGACTGAGAAGACCCTGCATTCGGCGTTGTCTCGTGATGTGTATGAATAGCTGGCGTAGGTGGGTCATGTGCAGGTGAAACATCATCTATAGAAAAATGAGTTAGAAATTTATACAATGCACATTTAAACTAATTAAGTATACAATTATTTAAATGATATACCTATCGAAGCATTATGTGAAGACGAAGGATGAGACTGGCTATCACGACCTCCACTTGATCCTCGACTACTAAGTGCTCAACCACTGTGACCTCTGCGAACCATATTCTAACAAATAAAAATATTATTTGGATCAGTTACATAACTCTTGATCTTATCATGGACATAACATATGCATGAAATATAAATATTTAAAGGTCCTACATGAATCAGTTTTATAACTATGTATGAATTGTGCATGTACATGATAAGTATGCATGAAATGTAACATGATATGCAATTCCATGAACATGAATACATAATCAAATCGAAAATAACTTTATGCAAGCATGCATACAATCACATCAAACATTGCAATATATTCAAATCATTCATATCACAACAATGTCAAACATATACCTGCAGCAAACACACTCCAATATCCCGCTAACTACAACCATGACTAGCATGGTCTTCGAAATACAAACATAAGAGCATATGAGAAAGTGATATGATATGTATTATATGATGTATTTCACTAGCTTGAGTATGCTTCCTCATCACTTGTTTGACTTTCATATTCTTCTTCTTTCTCCTCCTTCTCTTCGTCCTTTTCGTTTTCTTCTTCATTGGGCGTTCATCCACTTTGTATATCATTTGGATCACATTCTTCCATACGTGTGTCATCGGGCAATGAAGATGTGACATGTAGACCATGTGTGACATGTAGACCATGTGTGACATGTAGACCATAAGAGAAGTCATACATATCATCTGATTGATAGTAATCACCCTCTTCAGCAATCTTGTCTTCCTGTAACTGATCATACTCGGGGTATAGTTTAGACTTCACCTTGCAAACTTCTCACCATTCATTTCTATCTGTCAACCAGATAATATGCCATATGCAAGGAAGTCATTGATTGTTCATAAAACAATGGCCTTCATATTAAAGTTTTATTTTTTTTGGGCATCGTACGTGAGAACACCGTCATCCCACAGTATTTTCAATTCATCAATCAATGACCTTAAATATACATCAAGATTTTGGCACGGAGAGGTCAGACCAGGGATCAATAGAGACAAGAAAAGATTTTGATGCTTCATACACAAGTTTGGAGGAAGGTTGTATAGGATGACAAATACTGACCAACACGAGTATGGAGTTGATCTACCTCCAAATGGATTAAATCCATCTGTACATAAACTGAGCCTAACATTTCTTACTTCCATTGTGAAGGTCTAATGAGTACGATCAAAGTGCTTCGAAGCTTTTGCGTCAACAGGATGCGTGATCTTGTCTTCATCATGTCAAACTTTATTTGCATGTCATCTCATGTGTTTAGCTGTTCTCGAAGACATATATAATCGTTGTAATCTAGGGGTGAGAGGGAAGTAGCAGAGCGACTTGTATGACACTTCTTTTAACCTCGTGCTACCATTGCCTCTTGTCTTTGGCTTGAACCGAGGATGCCCACATGACAGACATAATCTGCTATTTTCTTGATCTTTAAAATATAACATGCAGTGATTTGGATAAGCATTTATCTTTTGATACTTCATACCTGAAGCGTTGACCATAACCTTCGCACGATAGAAATTTTATAACAATTTCTCATCTTTGGGCAACATACTCTTCACAATAGAGCACAGACGGTCAAAACATGATTGACTCAAATTATACTCGGACTTCAAATTCAATAGTTGAAGAACTGTAGATAAGATAGTGTGACTCTCGCAACTATGCCAAAGTAGCTCATCAACATATCTAAGTAAGTCATAAAATCTACTAGCTGCATTATTTGCTGTTTTTTTCTCTACCCAAGTTGGTACATCACTAGAACCCATAACAGAATCCAGTTTTGGTCTTGCGACATCAAATATCAAATCCATATATGGATTATCGTGCACTACATCCACCCGTGCGTCAAAATTATTTCAAAATTCTTTATCTTGAAGCATCCAATTTTGATAATCACTCACAAAACCCTTTATGTATAGTTGATGTCTAACGACATGAGGTTCTACAAATCGATTGTTCTTACACATCGTGCAGGGGCACCTGATCCGACCAGTGGGATCCACTGTACTAACACTTGTTGCAAATTCAATAAAATTATCAACACCATTCATATATTCAAGTGATACCTCATTGTCAACTATCCTACGACATATCTATTTACGGTTTGTAGTCATTTTGTCTTATGATGTTACAGATATTATCATAACTAGTTAAAAGAGAATTATAAGAATACTATGATGAAGAAAATATATAATTTATCATTGCATTGATGGTGAATGTAATGATTTGATATATATATCACACACACACACAAACACACACACACACACACACACATATATATATATATATATATATATATATATATATATATATATATATGATGTCATTCAATCACAAGAACTATGATGCATGCATTGATAACTTAATATTTTCATGTGCAAAATCATCACATCATATTTACACTCCTCACAAGGATATTTAGAATGATGAAATCACATTCATCAACACGATACATTCATTTGAAGCATATTTTCATGATACAATTTCACATGAAATGCATAATCAAATTGAAAATAACTTCATGCAAGCATGGATACAATCACATCAAACATAACAATAAAATCACTCATTCATACCACAACAATGTCAAACATGTACCTGCAATAAATACACTCTAATATCTTGCTAACTACTACCATGACTAGCATGAAATCCAAACTCCAAAAATAAGAGCATTTCTATTTTCATACATTCAAATTATGCTCAGTCCTAAATATCCACAACTAAGTGAGTGTGTGAACAAAAAAGTGTTGCATCCAAGAAATTAAATAACCTGTGATGAAACAGAAAGGGGCTCACATTAGGGTTTTACGAAAAATTTAGCGACGGAAAAATTTCATCGCAAATGCCATCGCAAATTTGCGACAGAGAAGCGACGGAAAAAATGTGTCGCTCATCCATCGTGAAGTTGCGACGGAGTGTGAGATAAATTTTTTTTGTCGCTAATCCATCGCAAATTTGCGACGGCGTTTGCGACGGAATTGTTTTGTCGTAAATTCCGCCACTAATTGCAATTTTAGGGATATACTTTTTATCATTGATTTTAAGTATATATATATATATATATATATATATATATATATATATATATATATATCTTCTATTATTTTTTGTTATTCTCATATATTTTTAACTATAAATGTGCTATAGATTTTTTTGATATTTTCCCACGAGAATAACTCAATTTATCACTAGATTTTTTTTTCTTGCCAAAAAAATCTTGAGAATGTGACTACGATGCATCATTATGTGGGAATTCTTCAAAAATCTAGCCACCAAATGTTCATTTTCAATCCCAGTAAATAATCAATGTAAAACAAAAACCAATTTCATCAGGTAAACTGCTATAAATTTTATCCCAGGAAAATAAAAAACTATTCCTAGTACAAGCTGTCGTCGGGGCATGCATGACGCATTGGTTGCAATTAGTAACATGTTTCTTGCTAAACAACGGCACTAACCTTGCATTTATAATAAATGATCTTTTAATAGTGAAGATATGTGGTAATCAATGCTTTTTAGTTTGTAACTGGCATGTATTATTAAAATAATAATGCCAAAGTTATTTTCTATTTTTTAATAAACAAAGTTCTTTTCTAAATTAAAAGTATTAAAGTTAGTTAATTTATTTCCGAGATAAAAAACTAGAGAAAGGAAGCCATCCCCCACATGGTGGCAGTCCAATGCTAACTCTGTGGTTTTAATTAGTTAGATAAATGACTCGATAGATCTTAATTATTTCAAGAAAGATCACCATTATCTTTCCTATCATTGTCAACTTAACAAATTCTCTATTAAGGTAGGTAAAATGGCCTGTTTTGTCAGAGGTACACTTAGGGAATGTGGATGCACCGTTCAACCTCATACAAGTTGGAACATTGCACTTTGATTTTCAATACAATATCCTAATTTATCTTGGATATCTGGATAAGTGTATGCATCCAAACACTTCTTTAATTAGTGTTGTCAAAGGTTTTATCTATTTATCAAAATTTAGAAAAGATGCCTAACATATTAGTTATTTACAGAAAACAGCCTAACATTTAGAATTTTACATTAACAGGCTACTTTTTCATTTGTGCCTCAAAGGAGAAATGCAAAGGGGGAAGATAGTGCACGGCCTAGTTTCTCATCTCAATGCATTACTGTCTCAACGCCTCTTTGCCAAACAATCACCACCATAGTAGTTTGATTAAATTTAAACCCAAATCCTCAAGTTGCATCGCAGCTGCCTGCTCCCAAATAGAGCCTTAAAATAAGAAAGATCATCCTTGCCAACTTTTACTAAACAAGAAATGTTTCAAAATTAAATTTTTTACTATATAAATGGCACATTTAATCTTAAATTTTTATTATTTTTAGGCCGATACAGAACGATTCAGCTGAGTATCGGTATCGGTGGATACAGCTGAACCGGCAGCCCAACTATTAACGGCGGATACCGATACTGACGACATTGATCAATACTTGATACAACAACAACTACGCCTTCATCCCAAAATGATCAATACTTGATAACTAAAAAAATAAAAACTTTGCGCTCGATCCAATCCTAATAAACATACCATAATGAACACGCTTACAGGATTAAATTGAGGAGATAGTGCATGCACTTATGATTTTTAACTAGATAATGTGGTACTATGGATAGTGAATGTTTACCATATAAATCATGATTACGTTTTCATTCGTCAAGTTTTGCTTGTGATCACCATTAGGGGTGGCAATCGGGTCGGGTTGGCGGGTTGGCCTGTCAGCATACCTCAACCCGAACCCGACCTGTTTATTAAACGGGTCGGCTGTGGCAAACACGAACCCGACCCGTTTAATAAACGGGTAACCCGACACGACCCACCAACCCATTTAATAAATGGGTTGGGTCGGGTAAACGGGTTTTCAGGTTCGCGGGTCAGGTTGGCGGGTCGGGTTGGCGGGTTGACCCACCCGCCTAACCCGTTTATTAAACGGGTCAGCCGGGTTGGCGGGTTGGCATACCCCCATCCCGAACCCGACCTGTTTAATAAACGGGTTACGCGGGTTGACCCGTTTATTAAACGGGTTGGCTTAAGCCCAACCCGAACCCGCCTAAGAGGCGGGTTGGCGGGTCGGGTTGGCGGGTCGTGTCAGAAATTGCCACCCCTAATCACCATATCAAACACCAAACCTGCCAAAAAACTTGGTGATAATCTCTTCCCAACTTGAATGTTGACGCCAGTTTGATCATTTTATAAAACATGTTTTCAGTGGGTGTGTCACCCAATCCCAACCCATACCGGATCCAGAAAGATTCAAGTTTGGTAACAAAGAAAAACGTCTAATTGACTATTGAGGTTGGTCACGTAAGATCCGATTAGCATATGGAGCCGAGTAAGACTAGACGAGTGTCTAAATAACCCGAGATCTGATTAGTAACAGAAATCTTCATAAGAAATTATTATTTTTCTGTGTTTGGTCTCTGGGTCTGATTTGTGTTATTCCTCATAGGACCCTGGTATGGTTTCGACTGTAGTAGGTCCAGTCATACCCATACCCGGTACAAGAACCTCAGAGTTGGATTCCTCAATTTTGCACACTCGGGTTCGGTGAAGGTCCGACCCGTTGACAACCCTAGACAGCTAGACTACTTTTCAGGTGCAGTGGGGGGCTCAAATCCCTCGGGAACTCCGGAGACGCAGATGACGTCACTCCAACGGTGTGTCTTGGCAAAAAGCTGAACTATTTAAAGCAACAGGTACATAGTTAAGTACTGAAGAGATAAATTAATTTACTAAGAGACACCTGGATTTTCTTTAATTGTTAAAAGCCCCATAAATGAAAAGCGTCTACCTCGACCAAGTCCCCCTCGTTCTCATTGATTCGGTCGGAACTGGACCACTCTCACTCACCAAACTGGGAAACAAACAAAGGAGCATCCTCGCCTCCCAGTTCCAATGAAAATGACCGTTTTACCCCCAATAACAAGTAGCTCCGTTTGTATCCAGCTGTTACCTACCAAAGCTTGGGTCAGCCTGGGTCTAGTTCGTGGCTTAAGGCTGAAAGTAGTCTGTGTGGCAAATATCCTGATATTTTATAAAAAAATATCCCAAATATATCCTGAGAAATTACCTGAAAGTTTAAAACAGCCATTTCTTGCAAGATTTTTAAATTGCCATACATGATATTTATATTTTTAAAAGATATTTATCATGAAAACCTCCAAGATTTTTATTTTTAAATGTGTTTTATTTAGATTTTCTTATAAAAATTAATTTTTTATTTTCAAGATTTTTACCAAAAAAACCGATATTTATGAAATTTTTCAAAATCTCAAGAGTTTTTTTTTGCCTGCCAAGATTTTTGCGGGTTTTTAACTTTTGTCGCCTTGAAGTATACAAATCAGAACAAAAAAGTCATGGGCACCTAGACCGACAACCAGTGGCGTAGCTAGGATTCATGTGAGGGGGGCAAACAGGGGTGTAGCAAAAAAAAAAAATTGGTGTGATAGTCGGGGACTGGGGGTTCTGGGGCAGCACCCCCGAAAAAAATTTTATGAGATAAAATAAAAAATGACTACAATTATTATTAAAAATCTATTTCATATGGACAAATCAAACTATTTGCTGCAGTCAGGGCTGGGCTAGGACTGAACTGGGTTAAAAAAATGGATAAAAATCTATTTCATATGGAATCTGGGCTAAAAAAATGGATAAAAATCTATTTCATATGACGGAATCCACAAATGGCTATCCGCCACGTGCTCTCGCCCATCACTCCCTTTCACGTGGGGGCAGTTCCCTCACCACACGATCCCTCCACGTGGCTTCCGGATAGGGATTATGGAAATACATATATGACCTTCATATCCCTAACCTTCCCAAAGTGAATATTTTTATATAAATGAAAAAATCGTTTTAACTGAAACCTAAAGGTTTTAACCATATCTTTATATTATTTTCTACTTTTTTTTTTCTATTGATGTTTTTAACTCACTTCTCCGCGTATGCTTATTAACTTTATGCAGTCCAGTCATGCTGCTCGCATTCAAACACACTTTGTTGAGTCAACCCATCCAAGGGACATAAAAGACGTTAAGAAATAAGTGAGCGTGTCTACATGACCTTTTACAAATGTGGTCAAAAGTGTCTTTTGTTCTAAAAAATGTCCCTTTCATCTTCGACATCTTAAAATTGTCAAGTTTCTCCCGAATGGTGCTTGCATGAAGGCGACAAGTGTAGTTCAAAATAAACTCGTCCTAAACTGCTTGTCCTGGACAATAGAGTTGCGCTCCTAAAAATGCTCTTGGAAAACAGAGTTGCACATCTAGTGGTGTCTCTTTTGTCCCAAAAAATGAGAATGAAAGAAGGCAGTCAGGGACACAATTGTTTGGACTCATTTTTCTTGTGTTGGCTTCCACTGTAGGGCCCATATGGAAGGAGACACAACAGTCCCTTTAAAGTGTTGCATCCCTCAATTCAAACACAGCCTAAGTCTACTCTTTGAATCCCTTGGATCTCATATTCTAATGATAGAATTTAGGGTAGAAGGAATTTAAAAACTGATTATCAAATCTTTGTTTTTATTTTTTAACATAGATTCACATATCTCTAAACCAACCTAAAGGGAGAATCGGTGACATGAATCTTGAATCCTTGAATAACCAAAGCATTCAAATGCACCCTCAAATTCAGATTTGAGATTCAAGGTAGAGATACACATATATCTTAGACTCATCTATACACCAATAAGTTCAAATGAGTTGTGAAGCTCTATACTTTGATTTATTTGATGCGTCCAAGATGAAACATATGATTAGTAGTAAAACATCGATTATGGTAAGAGATTCTCAACATATCATAAGATTCACATTCTTGAAAATCAAAAATTTTTTAAATTAAAAAGCAGACAAGATTATAGGATTACTCCTTGAGACAAATACTTTTATGCATACATCTTTAAGTTGGTGTACACCATACCGTATTATCGCACTAGCTAACAACCCACCCAGTGCTTCGTCTACGGAGAACGTAGATAATTTTAACGATATACCTACGAAATGACAGCAATGAAGGACCAATCCTCGGGCTTTATTTGTAAAGTTAATCAAAGCCCAAAGATCTATGAACTAACTTGTGTTTAACTAGCTAAGCGGATGAGCGACCCTGCATCTTCTTGATCTCCTTCGCATCGCATATTTGTATGAATATTTTACATTGATTATGAAATTTATGATGATTGATCAAAAACATCCTTTCTAAATTCACTAATTAGTGCTTGGGGGAGATATGTGATTCAGTATTTTTTTTTTAGCAAGTTTCTATGTTACATTTTATGCATAAATTTGTTAAGCCAGGCATTCAAACACGCTCTGAGTTTGAAATTGGGTCAATATGGAAAAAATATTGGCTGCGCTCGTGGGTTCCATACCTTTTAGTTGAAACTTAACCAATTATGTCTTTTATAGATATGTAATATGGTTAAAATTGTAAGAATCGGCTTTTGGATTGTATTTTTTAGATGTAAAAATATATAGATGTGAAGTCGGGTATCTCATACAAATCCGACCCGTTGACAGCCCCATCTGCTTCCACTTTCATCTCTTGGATTTGCGGTTCGAAATTTGAAATCAAGAGAAACCAGTGGCAAATCTAAAATTTCTAAAAATGCTGGGGTATATACATAATTTAGGAAACATGGGGAAGCCCTTATGCCTTGCTTAAGGAAATGACTATTATACTCTCACAGAATTAAGGCCGAAGCTCATCGTAACGGTCTTATAAGTGTTCAAGCAAAAACTTTGATAGCCTTCGTAGGGGTGTTTCAGTAATTTAAAACATTACCAATTTTACCTGTTTTTTCCTTTTTTCGAAAATTCGTCGATTTTCTGCTCGCCATTGTTGAAAAGGAGCTCCGCTCTGAACCTCCTCGCCGAGATGGTAACGGTCGGAAACGGCGAGCTGACGGATCCCTGACGGCGTCAACGCCGATCGCCAGCCCTCTCCCTTCGATTTAAACGTCGATCGGGCGGCGTGCACTGACGGCATTAAACTCTCTCTCTCTCTCTCTCTCTTCTCCTGCCCTCTTCCTCTTCTTCTTCTCCTTCGTCGACCCACATTCGCTCGGAATTCCTCCAAATCCATCGGTCGAACTTCAACTCGGGCTCTGAAGATTCAGATCGCACGGAATCTGCTATCTCTGTAAGTCCCCACCCCCCACCCCCAAAGTTATCCACTGATCCTGGATCGGCATTGCTCTCCGATTTGCTGAATCTTTTCCGGAGTGTTTTTTTTTCTTTTGTTTTTCTGATTTCTTGATATTTTTACAGATTTCATTCGCAAAATATAGTGAGAGAAATATTTCGAGAATTTTTATGTTTTATGGAATATTATGTCCGTTGTGGAGGAGATGATGCGAGAAGGATTTCAAGATTATCTTTTTCTTTTTTTTTTGCGTTTTTTTTTCTGATTTCTTTGATGTAGGAGCCTAGATGCGTCTATTTTTACTATTTTCTTGATGAATCTTTGAAGTTCTATTTTGATGTACAAATTCGTTTTTTTTTTAATTTTTTTCTGCAATTTTTGTTCTGTTCTTCTGGATTTTGAGAATCTACAAGTTTTTTTTCTTCATTTTAATGTTCTGTTTGACTGAGGATGTTGTGAAATTTTAGGCATTTGTGGTTTCATGTTTTTATTTCTCCCTGGTTCCTGGATTTCTGGATGTTAATTTAGATTTTTCTGATTTTATTCGCTTTCCTTTATTTTTCCCTATAGTTTCTGATTGGCACTCTTAGACTTTGGATCAATACATTATTCGTTGGCCAGTAATAATTTATCTAGGTCATTTTCATTTTTTGCTTTTGATCTTTCCATCTTTTTGCCGTAACAGTTTTTATTTTATTTCTCTTTTTTATTATACGTTTTGATTACTAAATTTGAGTTTTTTTTTCAGAATTCTGCTATTTCGAGTAATGAAATGCATTATCTTTGCTGCAATCTTTGCTTGTTTTACTATAACATCTAAAATATGATGATCTTCCACTTTCTCTTCTACAGATTTTTTTTCTGGATTCGGAACATGTTTTGCAAATTTGACAATTTTCTCTTTTTTTCTGACAGTTTTTGGTCCATGTTTGTTTTTTCAGTATTATGAATTGCTTCTCCATAGTTGCATTGCTTTGTAATTAGCTAAATTGCTCATTAATTATGGCTCACGCACATACATTGTCATCCTTTTTTTCTCACCTTACTTATCTTTTCGTGCTGGATTTATACAAATTGAAAATTTTCAAATCAGTTTTAGATTATCTTTTTCTTCTCTTAATTTCTCAATCTTTTAGAAATGTTTCTTTTTCTACAATTATTTATTGTGAAATTGTGAATCCTTGAATCAAATTATTTTCAATTTTGCTGTTCAGTAGTGTGAGCAAAATTTTGTTTCAGTTATTTGTTCCTTGTATTGCAGATTTTGTTTTCAATACTTTTATCTTTTTCATTTTTTTGAATTTTCAATCTGGCATATGTCATATGCAGATTTTTCTAATATAACCATAATTCTACAGGTAATTGTGGAAATGGTATTGTTTTCTCAGATTAAAATTTATCATTTCTTTAATTTGAGTACTGAAAATGTGTTGCATTTGAAAGGGTTTCATCTTCTGGTTTTCTTACTGGTGGGTTCTTTTAAGCAAACAACATTGCTTTTATCTGCCTAATGTGATTTGCTTCAGTTTACTCACTTTATTCATATGCTGGTTGGTTTATTTTCTTACCTTGCATGTGATATTTATTAGTATTGCTGGTAGAATTCCCTCTACTCTCAAGCTTTCATTCAACTATTAGTGGCTTGTTCAGTTTAAGAAAATTGCCATTGTGCTATCAGTTGGTGATTTTTGTTTCTGATGGAAGTTTCTCTGTTTATGTGGTCCATGTATTTCAGATTCTTTCCTGCACTTTTTTTTTCAGTGAGAATTTTAGATTTGATTATAGTATATAAAAAATATCGTTTGTCATTAATGCCTGAAACCACTCACAGGAAATCAGTAATTAGGTCTAAAGGAAAACTTGGGCTTGTCAGGTACTTTAGCTATGGATCAAGGCTCACAGCTTCAGAAGAAAGGCGGACTAGTTCCTATTTCACCATCACAAACTCCTCGCTCGAGTGAGAGATTTGGTTGTAGTATATAAAAAACATTGTTTGTCATTAATGCCTGAAATCACTCACAGGAAATCAGTACTTAGGTCTGAAGGAAAACTTGGGCTTGTCAGGTACTTTAGCTATGGATCAAGGCTCACAGCTTCATAAGAAAGGGGGGCTAGTTCCTATTTCGCCATCACAAACTCCTCGCTCGAGTGAGAAATCTAGTAGGGATTTCCGATCAGCTGATGGCTTTAATAGCAGGCAAGACAAAGACAAAGGTGTTAATGTTCAAGTTATTCTGAGATGCAGGTGAGAATTCAATTTCCCTCCGTTTTTCCATTTTGTATTACAACAGCATGTAACATGTCAATGGGAGTTCATTTTTGAGTGGGAAATGAAGAGAAAATGTATGTCTAATGATGGTTCATTCTAGAAAGGTTGACTGTCTTTTTTCCATCTATATGCCTTTTTGTGTATCCATTGTTCTCCAATTGTTTGAGAATATACATAATTTATTTTCTTTCTTTGGTTTTTTATTAGGCCTCCAAGTGAGGAGGAGTTAAGAGTGAAGACCCCAACAGTAATCTTTTGTAATGAGCATAAACGAGAAGTTTCTGCTTCCCAAACCATAGCTAACAAGCAGATCGATCGGACATTTGCGTTTGACAAGGTTTGGATCTCATTGATGCTTTCTAGACCTGTTGCTTCTGAGGTTGTTGGTCCTACCATATTAGACATGCTTCCAGTTAATAACTTTTATGATTACGCCAGGTCTTTGGCCCAACATCCCAACAAAATGATTTGTATAATCAAGCCATCGTTCCTATTGTAAACGAGGTTTTGGAGGGGTATAATTGCACAATTTTTGCTTATGGTCAGACAGGCACAGGAAAAACATATACCATGGAAGGAGGAGGGAAGAAAGCAAAGGTTCAAGTTTGTGCTCCATTACATTTTATCCTCTTTTGTTTTTGTCTTTCTATGATTATCTAATGTGAGCATCTCTTGAATCATGAATGCATTCCTTGATAGGCTATCTTTTTATTTTCTGCAAAGTTTTAATGAACTTCCATTTCTTATTTGTAGAATGGAGAATTCCCCAGTGATGCTGGTGTTATTCCTAGAGCTGTTCGACAGATATTTGATATCTTAGAGGCGCAAAATGCTGAGTACAACATGAAAGTGACATTTCTTGAGCTGTACAATGAAGAAATAACCGATCTTTTGGCACCACCAGATGATTATTTGAAGTTTAATGATGACAAGACAAAGAAACCAATTGCTCTCATGGAAGATGGAAAGGGGGGTGTCTTTGTGAGGGGTCTGGAAGAAGAAATAGTTTGCACTGCTAACGAAATATACAAAATCTTGGAAAACGGATCTTCCAAACGTCGCACCGCAGAAACTCTTTTGAACAAGCAAAGCAGGTAAATGTATATGTTTGTGTTTATTGTATCATATCCACTTATGCATGTGCAGGCTTGACAAATTGGTTAAAACAAATAAATCTAAACATGCTGCCTGTTTGTGTCTTGTCAGTCGATCTCACTCTATATTTTCCATCACTATTCACATCAAAGAAAGCACTCACGAGGGGGAAGAGCTAATTAAATGTGGAAAACTCAATCTCGTTGATCTTGCTGGTTCAGAGAACATTTCACGTTCTGGTGCTAAAGAGGTGTTCTTAAGCATCATATATCTTTCATATGGTTTCATGTATTGAATTTTTGGAATTGCCTTCTATACATTATTGCGCTAAGAGAATTTCATCTTCAGGGTAGAGCACGAGAGGCTGGAGAGATTAATAAGAGCTTGCTTACACTTGGTCGTGTAATCAATTCCCTTGTAGAACATTCTGGTCATATTCCTTACAGGTTTAAAAGTCTAATTAATTTATTTGTGGTTTAATTTCTCTTAGCTACTCTAGTGGGAAACTGATAGCTTTTCTGCTGAACCAGAGAAAGCAAATTAACAAGGTTGCTTCGGGATTCCTTGGGAGGTAAAACCAAGACATGCATAATAGCCACTGTATCACCTTCTATCCACTGTTTAGAGGAGACACTCAGCACGCTTGATTATGCACACCGTGCTAAGAACATTAAGAATAAGCCGGAGGTCTGCAATTCTATTGTTGATTTTATTTCCAAGTTTTTGAAGTTGAGTTCTTTCCTGAACTTATCTTTTGTCTAAGTACGTGTTCTTTTCAACTTTTTCCAGATTAATCAGAAAATGATGAAATCAGCAATTCTCAAGGACTTGTATAGTGAAATTGACCGCCTTAAACAAGGTTCTCTTTCCAATTTGTTGGATATGTTACGTTTAACTGGTCTAATCTCTATTCATCTTTGTGTGGTTTAGTAAAACTTACAGTATTATATGATTTTTATTTTAATCTGAACAACTTTGAAATGACATTATTTGTAATACATCTTATGCATGAATATGCAGAGGTATATGCTGCAAGAGAGAAAAATGGAATATATATTCCACGTGATCGTTATTTACAAGAAGAAGCTGAAAAAAAGGTTTGCTGCATTATCTTTTTCATGGATACAAATATTGGTCCTTCTGAGAGCATTGGTTGCAGACTATAACATTTCAAAGAAATAGCATTTCAAAGAAATAACATTTCAATCATTACGGTTTCTATTTGTACAGGCCATGACAGAGAAAATAGAGCGCATGGAACTTGAATTAGAAGCCAGGGATAAGGTTTGTTTGATCTTCTTTCCTTGCATAGTGACTGTTGCAGTGTGGTTTCTATTTCTTGACTTTGAAGTAAACATCTCACATTCTTGTCATCCTTATTCAGCAACTGGCTGGGCTTCAGGAGCTTTATGATACACAACAACAATTGGTTGCAGATTTGACTAATAAACTTGAAAAATGCCAGGTAAGTTTGTTTGGGTTTCTTTCTATTTATTTTAACTATAATTTATTCTTTCTGTCTGAGATTGTACTCTTCTTCACCAAATGTTGTCTAACCATCGCATCTATAACTGCAGCGAAAACTTGTGGATACAGAACATGCTTTATCTGACCTAGAAGAAAAATACAGACAGGCAAATGCCACAATTAGGGAAAAGGAATACTTGATCTCTAACCTCCTTCGGTCAGGTACAGTTCAACTTTTCTGCAACATCTTGAGAAATAACATTTAAACTGAACTTTTCTTGCAAAAACTAATCATGAAACTACAATAACAGAAACTAAATGTTCTGTTTATGCCACATCTATCTTTAGACAATCACAAGTTATTGGATAATTAAAATTTTTCAGAGAAAGCACTTGTTGAACATGCAATTGAGATTCGTACTGAACTAGAGAATGCAACAATGGACATGTCAGGCTTATATGCTAAGATTGGTAAGTATCACTTTTTGGCATCCTTTATGTTTATGCATGGTGTTGTCAAATGAACTCAAGAGATGTTTATTCATGGTTGCTTTAGAGCGAAAAGACAAAATAGAAGAAGGAAACAGAATTCTTGTACAAAAGTTCCAAGCACAATTGACTCAACAGCTTGAGCTCTTGCATAGAACTGTTTCTGCTTCCGTGATGCAACAGGAACAACAACTAAAAGGATTGGAGGAAGATATGCAATCCTTTCTGTCTACCAAAGCCGAGGTATGATATAACCTTTGCAAAATATGAAGAGTGCATTTTTTTATTGACCTAATCTTTATATGTTACTTTTGTTACTGTGTTTTTCTTATAGGCAACAGAAGCACTTCGTCATCAGGTTGAAAAGCTTAAGACTATGTACAGCTCTGGAATCAACACATTGGATGATTTATCTGGTGAATTGGAGCAAAATTCACAGGCCACCTTTGGAAGCCTAAACTCACAAGTGTCTATCCACTCTAATTCTCTTGAGGATGTAAGTTCCGTTTTATTCTAGGGAATTCCATTGTGAATCGGATACTTAATCTAACCATGCAAGGTTCTGATACTGCTCTTTGGGGACAGCTTCTTAAAAGAATAGCTTTGGAGGCGGAGGCAGTACTCAATGAACTTCAAGGTGGCATTTCCAATCAGGAGAGAAAACTAGCTTCATTTGTAGAGAAACAGCGTGAGGTTGGAAGAATGATAGCGGCTTGCAAGTTTTTTGTGGTTCTTTAGAACTTAAATGTTTGACTTTCTTTCTTCAATCATATATAGGGGCATTTGAGAGCCATTGAGGCTACACGATCTATCTCAAAAATTACTGTGGACTTCTTCAAGACCTTAGACATTCATGCTTCCATGATAAGCCAACTTCTTGAAGAAACTCAAACCTGTCAGGACCAGAAGTTGTGTGGACTTGAAAAGAAGTTTGAGGTAGTTCCCTTTCCCTACCTCAATCTTTTCTTGACACAAAGGAAAAATGTACTTTGCTGCAACCTTCTGAATCTAATCCTGCATCTCATATGCAGGAGTCTGTAGAAAATGAGGAAAGACTGTTGTTGGAAAAAGTGGCTGAATTACTGGCAAGTTCAAGTGCTAGGCAGAAAAAGCTGGTATCATGTCTTTGCATTCCAAACCTCATCATAAACTCATACTATTATATCATAGTATGCAGATTACATGTATGGACACACACACACACAAATTTCATATTCATGATCAATATTTACAGTTAAATTAATGATTTACATTTCAATTAGTATCTTTTAAGTTTTGTACAATTAACAAAGGAACAATTTCTAATACTGACCAGATTTGACATAAGCTGGGACAAGGCTATAATGCAAGTTCTTAGTTCAATTAGCCAGGCTTTTGAGTGCGATAAACAGATCTCTGAAGACCAATGACTCTGACTTTCACACAGACACACACACACACACATCACAGGTTTTGCTTTTCTTTTCTTCTTCAGTTTATTCAGTTTTGCATCATCTGTATTTCAGGGAGTAGGATATGTCCTTTGATGCTTTTAAACGGCAGAGTTCTTATCCTAGTAAACCATCTCCTTCGAAAATCAT
Source organism: Nuphar pumila (assembly GCF_984573655.1). Taxonomy (NCBI): domain Eukaryota; kingdom Viridiplantae; phylum Streptophyta; class Magnoliopsida; order Nymphaeales; family Nymphaeaceae; genus Nuphar; species Nuphar pumila. The sequence goes on along the minus strand of NC_143260.1, from coordinate 94,702,821 downwards.
GCAGCCTCTGAGTGTATGTGATTCTATTAAATATTGGGGCTTCAAAGTTTATCTAGATGATACAGGCTAAGTTATATAACCATATGTCTAAAAATGGATTTGGTATCGGATATCCTTGCTAGGTATTTGCTTAATTATTATTTTTGTTCACCTTATATTGTAAGATATACTAGTTTCATGCTTTAAGAGATGCTTATGCATAGTGTGCTCAAAATTCTCCAAGCACGAAATAAGACAAGGAAACATTAACTGTGGTACTTGTTTAACTGGCTTGAAATAGTTATAAGCCCCTCACTCGTGAGGTCACTGGTGTAAAACCCCAGGTCCCCTTTGCCCACCAACTATGGTACCTGGACACTCCATTTTGCCCTCTGTACCTGTGTCGACATGCGTATCTCCGTGTCAACACACATATCCCCGTGTTGACACGCATCGACACCTGGACACACCATTTTCCCCTCCGTACATACAAGTTTTATTCAATTTATAATTTATAATTATGTTTTCAGTATATAATATACATTTTAGATATATCATATATATTTAGATTATATTCAGTTTATATATATAGGAAACACCCTTGGCTCTTGAACTTGTGACGCTTTCAGATTGGTGATGTTCACTGAGTCGCCCCCTACAGATGAGCAAAGCCTTGTGGGCAAAATTATAGTCTATGTTTCTCAGGGTTTTGGTATTGGGTATTGGTAATCAATATCTGAGTCTTTGAGGCATTGTCTGATGTATTTATGTAAAATGTTATAAGTACAAACAATGTTTATATATAATTTATAAATAATAGACAATTAGATTATGAAAACAGATTATCTTATTTTGATGACAAAATGATTAAAGAAGATTTTAAATATGGACTTTTTTTTTATGTATATGGGTTGTATCTAAGTCGGAGCCAATTGGATCAAATGAGCTTAAGGAATCCAAAATTCACATCACAATTCTCAGACGGGTCTGAATCATGCGGCTCAAAGTTGAAAGTATGTGGGTTCATGTTTTCTCTAATTTGGGTTGAATGGATCCCATATAAAGTCATGCAGAAACTTAATATGTTTAAGTGGCTTGAAATAGTTATAAGCCTCAGCTCACTCACTCGTGAGGTCACTGGTGTAAAAACCCCAGGTCCCCTTTGCCCACCAACTATGGTACCTGGACACTTCATTTTGCCCTCTATACCCATGTCGACACGCGTATCCCTGTGTTGACACACATCAACACCTGGACACACCATTTTCCCCTCCGTACATACAAGTTTTATTCAATTTATAATTTATAATTTATAATTATATTTTCTGTTTATAACTTCATATTTTCAGTATATAATATACATTATATATATATAGCCGTGTCCCCGTACCCACATTTTTTGGAATTGCCGTGTTGTACCCTCCGTACCCACACCCGTACCCAGGTGATAGCCCACCAAGGAGTACACCCAGCTTCGGCCTCAAGGCAAGGGTTGCACACCCTTGGGTTTCGAACCTGTGATGCACATCCTTGGCTCTTGAACTTGTGACGCGTTCAGATTGGTGATGTTCACTGAGTCGCCCCCTACAGATGAGCAAAGCCTTGTGGGCAAAATTATAGTCTATGTTTCTCAGGGTTTTGGTAATCAATATCTGAGTCTTTGAGGCATTGTCTGATGTATTTATGCAAAATGTTATAAGTACAAACAATGTTATATATAATTTATAAATAATAGACAATTAGATTATGAAAACAGATTATCTTGTTTTGATGACAAAATGATTAAAGAAGATTTTAAATATGAACTTTTTTTTATGTATATGGGTTGCATCTAAGTCGGAGCCAATTGGATCAAATGAGCGTAAGGAATCCAAAATTCACATCACAATTCTCAGACGGGTCTGAATCATGCGGCTCAAAGTTGAAAGTATGTGGGTTCATGTTTTCTCTAGTTTGGGTTGAATGGATCCCGTATAAAGTCATGCAGAAACTTAATATGTTAAAGTTGGGCTAAAGCTAAGCAGATCTATATACGATCCATATTAATCCTTGAGTTGGATTTGGTTATAGTTAAACACATGGATCTTAAGGTTTAGACTTTAGGGTGGAACTCTGATTTCTGGTAACTGATGTTAGTTTCTACTCATGGACCCTTTATTGAACCAAATGTGGTTGAATGTATGATGATAGTACAATGTAAACAAAAAGTTATAAACCTAACTAGAGAAAAAAACCTCAGTTTATAAAATTTAGGCTATTTATATTTAATTTTTGTTTGTATTTCTTAAGTGGAACAATGAACAGTTCATTGAGACAACAATTATGCTATAAACATGGGCATGCATCTTAAGAGTTAAAGGAGTGCTTAAGTGCTGGCCTAGGCAGAGAAGGTGATGCAGCGCGGTACCGGAAACTGCAACCTTCACCTTGATGCAGCGAGGGAACCTGGTACACGTTGGGTGTTGACGTTGAGGACTGCGAGTCAGGGAGGAGGGTCGACGCTGTCCTTTAGTGGACTGACGTTGGATGATTCCCCCAAGGCATCGACTGTGCAGTACACGATAATCCAATGGCAGCGTGAAGGAATGAATGCTTGACAGTACACGATAATCCAATGCCAACGTGAAGGAAGGAATGTTTGGATCAATGTATGCGAGCCACAATGTATTAAAAGACTGATAAAGAAATGACTGACAGAGACTAAATAGAATGATTGAAAAGGGATAAAGAAAAAAAATAAGCAGTAAAGAGCATGCGGCTGAAGCAAAATGGCAGAAAAGCTTTTCAGAATTCAACAACCCCTGCACGCAACCCTAGGATGGATATTTAAAGACTTCAGTTGGTTTCGGGTCTCAGGTTCGGTCCCGGACCCGAGACAACTCCTGAGTGTTGGTACCACAATCTGGATCAAATCAGCTGCATGGGTGGTCCGGTCTTCAACCCCCTCGCGTAGACCCGGTTCCTTGCCTGGGTTACTCGGTGTAGACTGGACCAAGTCTTGCTTTGCATCATTCTCCTCTGGTTGGGAAGAAGTCGACTCTGACGACTTATTGTCTCCACAGTAAGCATTTAGATCAGACACATTAAATATAGGAGAAAAGTGCCAATTTTCGGGCAGCTCAAGGAGGTAAGATCGGTAAAATAGGCCCGCGAGTCAGGGAAACCCGGTCTCCTTGGTGGAAAGAAGAACTATCTTATGACCCTTAAAGACAAATGTGTACGTGTTCCTACGGCCATCATGGATGGTCTTACGGTCAAACTGCCAGAGACGTCCCAAAAGGATGTGACACACACTCATAGGGGCCACATCACACCACACTTCATCGTGGTAATGCTTCCCCATGGAGAACCGAACTAGACAACGCAGGGTGATAGGTACCTCGTTCACTTTCTTGAATCATGCCATCTTATAAGGTTGTGACAATTTTTTCGTTTTTAGGTTCAAGGTGGACACGACACTCTCGGACACCATATTCTCTCACGCCCCGGTATCAATGATAATATCACACGCACTCCCCTTACAGTTGCACCGGGTTCTAAAAATATTATTCTGTAACCATTTTGTCGTGGCCGACTCTCAGGATGTGGTCAAAGCATGACGGATGGTTAACAAGTTTTCAATCCTGCCGTCGAACTCTACGACTTTTATCTCGTCATCTTCCTTAACAAGCGACTTAGCCTCACTCTTCACTATCGGACGCTGACTCAACAATGCCCTTTGCCAGATGGGTGTTCTTACTCACGGTGAGACACTTGGACACAATATGACCTAACTCTTGACACCTAAAACAACGAACGGTAGACTCACTGGGCTTAGCTTTGGATCTGGTATGGTACGTAGGTCCAGACTGTTCGGGTTTGCTAGGGTCGACTCCAGGGGTGGACTTTGAGTCTTCTTTCCTAGGGGAGCTTGCTCTCCTGGTTGGGAAACTCGACTTGGGTTGACTGGACTGATCACTACAGGATGTCTTATGTTCCTGCCTCCTTTTCAATTTCTCCTCCACATTCATGGCATAACTGCTTGTCTGGTCTAATGACTTGACTGTGATACAACTGAAGTCATCAAAAATAGCAGGACAGAGACCTGAAATATATCTCGTGACCTGCTGGCGAGCGGTCTCCTCGATTTGCACTTGTAAGGAAAGATGATGAAACTCAACAATGTACTCTGTCACAGTACTGGTGCCTTGACCCAGGGTCAGGTACTCTTTGTAGGCTCTCTCAGTGTGATCGGACGACACGAACTTAGACTGCATCAACCTCTGCATCTCCTCCCAAGTCTGTACGCACTCTAGTCCCTGTCGCTCCCTCGACCTCTGCAGCTCAACCCACCATGTCTGCGCTGGGCCTCTCAACCGAGTAGAGGCTAGGGAGACGCGACGGTGCTCAGCGATATCGTGGTAGTTGAAGAAGAACTGGATGACATAAGACCAGTCGAAGAACTGCTCTGCATAGAATCGACCTGCGAACTCTGGAAGCTCCAGCTTCACCCCGTACGTGGAGGGGCGCTCTGGTGCCCTCTGCTGATGGGCCACCATGCCTGCGGGGTACTCGTTCCAAAAAGTATCATCATCCCACACTGCTTCATCATCGTGGTTCTGCTCGCCTTGCTGCTGGTGCTGATGTACTCTGACGACGTGTGGTCGGTGCTTAGGTCGCGCTGGTCCCTGCTGAATCTGCCTTCGGTCTGGCTTGCCCGTGGGCGGGAGCCATCTGTGGTCGGCGTTGTGGCACCTGTGTGACAGGAGGTCCTGCTATAGGTGGAAGGACTGCTCAGGTCTCAAGCTCTAGGTGGGTAGGAATTTGATAGTACCTAAGTCACACAGACTCGGCTAAGGAGGCGCCGCACCCGAGTTGACACGCCCCGACAAGGGTGCAGACTTGGGTGCGGCTTCGGACTCGGCCCGGACTCGGTCAACGCCGAGTTGGACTCAGTCCACTTTGACCGAGTCCAAAAATGTCCATTTTGATTTTTAAAATACGTTTTGGATCCGGGTCGGGTCGGGTCTGGACCTGACCCAGATCCAAATTTCATCTGCAGCTGAACCCTAAAAGGGGTTTATCGACAGGGGGAGGGGCTTACCCTCTCGATTTTGCCTCTCCCCCTCAGCCCCTGCAGCTTTCTCCCACACCCACGCCGACGATCCAGACTTCGGCGACGGTACGCAGAGGTGTCAACCACTGTCTCCCCCTCCGTCAACACTCACTAGGTATGTCGACCCTCCTGCACCCTCTGCTCGCAGAAGAGGGGCTTGACCCCTCTCTGTGCTTCCTATTCACAAAGGAGGGCTTGGCCCCTCCTCGTTTCGCTTATGTCAGGCAGACCCCTCCCCCCCTGCACCCTCTGCTCGCAGAAGAGGGGCTCGCCCCCCCTCCCTGCACCCTCTGCTCGCAGAAGAGGGGCTCGGTCCCTCCCTGTGCTTCTGATTCACAGAGGAGGGTGAGCCCTCTTCGTTTCCCTTTTATCGCAGGGGTAAGAAGTAGGAGTGGGGGAAGGAGGGGGCTCGGCTGATAGGCCGAGCCTTGCCCCCCCGGACAGAAGGGAAACGAGGAGGGGCCGAGCCCCTCGAGCCCCTCCTCGTTTCCCCTACTGTCTTTGATTTTTTGGCAAGGGCGAAGCCCCTGCCATTGATAAGGTTCAGCAGGGGCTTGGCTTGCCCCTCCTTTTTGGTTAGATAGGGGGTAGGCCCTCTATCTCGAACCTGGTTTGCAAGAGGAGGGCTTGGTTTGAACCTGATTTGCACAGGGGGAACGAACCTGGAGCTCCTATTACTATTATTTTGAAGTGTTTATTAACTTTATTTTATTTACTTATTTTCTTTTCAGTTTTCACTTTTCAAATATAATGGCGAGTTCTAGCGGTAGTGTCAATACATTTGGTTCAAGTTCTAACCCTGAATTAGAAGTTTCTCAACCACTTTGGAGGCTTGTGACAAAAGGGGTAAAAACTAGTATTGGTGGTGGTGGGAATGTGCAGTTTCATTGTAATCTATGTAAGAATGTTTTCACAGGTTCTTATACGCGTGTGAAAGCACATCTTTTGCATATTCGTGGTCAAGGAATTAGGGCATGTTCTGGGGTTGACAAAGACATGTTAAAGCAATTAAAGAAAGAACAAGAGGAAGCTGAAAAGAAGAAAATTGCAGAGATCATAAATGATTCGATTAATCTGTCTTTTCCTATTGCTAGTGATATACAAGAAGAGCTTTTAAAGAAAAGAAAGATGGAAAGCAATAAAATAATACAAGCGGCATTCAAAAACATGGCAAGAGCAGAAATTGATAAAAAGATTGGTCGATTATTTTACTCAAGCTCAATTCCTTTTAATGTAGCTAGAAGTCCATACTGGAAAGATATGATTACATCTTTGGCTAATTGTAATTTGAGTGGTTATGTGCCTCCTAGTTCAGAAAAACTAAGAACAATCATTCTTGAAGAGGAAAAAAATAGAATTGAAGACTTGTTAGAGACCAAAAAATTTGCATGGAAACGACATGAAGTGTCGATTGTTTCTGATGGGTGGATTGATATACAAAGGCGACCACTGATAAACTTCATTGCTTACTCACTTAATGGGCCAATCTTTTTAAAGACTGTTGATGCATCTGGAGAGTATAAAGATGTTGAATATTTAAAGAGATTATTTGTCAAAGTGATAAAAGAAGTGGGTGAAGAAAGTGTGGTGCAAATCATTACTGACAATGCTCCAGTTTGCAGTCGTGCATGAATGAATTTGGCAAGTGAAGATACATATTCACATATTTTTTGGACTCCTTGTGCAACACACAGTTTAAATTTGGCACTTAAGAGTATATGCAATCCATCAAAAGATGATATACATGCACGTGAAATGTGTTTATGGATTGAGGAAATAGAGCATGATGTTCGAAATATTATAAATTTTGTTGTAAACCATCATCATGCTCTTTCTATATTTAATAGGCATTCTGATCTCAAGTTATTGAAAGTTGCTGAAACTCGTTTTGCTTCTCTCATTGTTATGATGAAAAGAATTAAGCAACTCAAGAATGCATTGATGATGATGGTGGCTGATCAAGATTGATATTTTTATCGTACTGAAGATGATGTCAAGGCTCAAGCTATCAAAAAATGCATTTGTGATGATTTTTGTTGGGATAAAATTACATATTTTGTTGAATTTACAGAGCCTATTTGGGAAATGTTGAGAGAAGTTGACAGAGATGTACCCATGCTTCATAGAATTTATGAAATGTGGGACAATATGATTGAAAAAGTTCAAAGTATCATTTTTAAACATAAGAAGAAAGATATTGCACTTGATGATTCAAAATTTTACAATCATGTACATTCAGTTTTAGTGAGAAGATGTGATAAAAGGAATACACCTTTGCATTACATGACACACTCTCTCAATCCAAAATACTATGCAAAAAAATGGTTGACAACAGATGTTGGTCGTGTTTCTCCAAATGAAGATCCTGAGATATCAAGAAATAAAATGATACGTTTGGGAAGACTTTTTAATGATCCTCACATGTTTAAGGTTGTAAATAGTGAGTTTGGCAAGTTTTCTATTGGGAGATTTGATTCTTTAGCAGCACTCGTGGCAAGAGACGAGGAAGATCCCCTTAATTGGTGGGCAACATATGGGCCGGAAACACCAAATCTGCAACGTCTTGCAATGAAGTTGTTATCTCAACCTGCTACATCATCTTGCTGCGAAAGAAATTGAAGTACATATGCTCAAATTCACAATATTAAAAGAAACAAACTCACTAGTAAAAGAGCAGAGGATTTGATTTATGTTCACTTAAATCTACGATTAATTTCTCGCCGCACCAAAGGAGAGTATAGGTACTTTTTTTCTTTGTATTCAAAGTTTGTATTTAAATATTTGTATTCAAAGTTTTAAGTTAGATACTAATATAGTCATTTTTTGATGCAGTTGTGGACCATCCAAGAATTGGGATGTAAATCCAGAAGATTTTGACTTAGAGGGAGAACATAATTTGCATACTCTCAACATGGACTACCTCGATCCTGTTCTTCCCTCTAATTCAGGCGATGAGGCAGATTTATGATAAGTTTTGTTGTTTATCACACTCACAAGCTTCTTTATGTGTTATATTTTGGTAAGTTTGTGTTGTTAAGAATTGCTTTTTTATTTTTGCTTTAAAATTTACAATTTTTATGTGTTAATTTATTGTTATATATATATAGCCGAGTCCCCGTGTCCAAATTTTTTGGAATTGCGCCACACTCGTGTCGCACCCGCACCCGCACCCATGTGACATAGGATAGTTTGGGTTATGGGTCAGGTTAGGACAGTGGTATTGGGTCGGGTATGGTATTAGATTTTGGATCTGGAATGGGTTAATGGGTTGGTTCTGGTTCGGGAATTGGGTCTGGTTGGTATAATATTGGGTTGATTCGTCCGATTGGATATGGATCGAGTCCAGTCCTAAGCTACTCATCGGACCCAAATTTTGGTAGGTTGGATCGGGGATCGAGTTGTGGGGATTAGGCTTGGTTTGAACTCGATCCACGATCCATATGATTATGGGTCTGACTGTGACCCGGCTCCAATTCAAACTGGAGCTCCGTTCGGGTCCGATATGGGTTTTGGTCGGCATTGGACCCATATTGGGATTCAAACATAATGGGTTGGGTTTGATTCGGGGCAACTTGCAAACCAAACTCAACTGGGTAGGCTGGGTAGGGGTTTTCGGAGCTCGGACCCGCTCCCGAGGACCCAAAGGATGGTCCTCGAGACTCGGGCCCGGGCCCCATTTCACGGGCCCCCCTGCTCCCGCCCGCAGGTTTGCTGCCATAGGGCCTCCACGTGCGGGATCAGGGGGAAGGACCAACTCCTTCCTGGATCGGGTTGACGCGCACCCGGGCCTGCAGTAGGGCCCAACATGTTGCTTGGGTCCTGCAGACCAGGCCCGGCTTGCGACACACCCACAGGGAGTCGCGGCCTGGGCTGGGGCACACCCGTGTGCTGCAGAGTTCCAGCCAGGGGTCCCGTACAGGCATGACGCGTGCCCACTGTTACCGGATCGGGGTGGAAAGGGGGTACTGGGTGCGCGTCGATGACGCAGTCAGACAGAAAGTGGGTCGGCTGGCCTGTTCCCGCGAACGTTGCAGTCACCCAATCTGCTGTGTCGTCCATCAGATCTGCTCCTGTTTTCAACATTGAAGCCGTGTGCGTACCTCCGGATGACTCAACGGCCCCGAGCCGTTCGTCGATCCCGTCCACGCGTCTCGACAAACCCACAACCTCTTTGCTGATGCGCTGCAGATTTTCTTGAATCTGGGTTACTGCGTCAAGCATCCGCAACATCGGATCGTCAACGACGGTTTCCTCCCGCTCTTTTCCACCGGTAGGATTCACCTCTTGAGCCATTTCGCCTCCAAAGGAGGACGCTTGGGCTCTGATACCACTTTGATGCAGCGCGGTACCAGAAACTGCAACCTTCACCTTGATGCAGCGAGGGAACCTGGTACACGCTGGGTGTTGACGTTGAGGACTGCGAGTCAGGGAAGAGGTCGATGCTGTCCTTTAGTGGACTGACGTTGGATGATTCCCCCAAGGCATCGACTGTGCAGTACACGATAATCCAATGGCAGCGTGAAGGAAGGAATGTTCGGATCAATGTATGCGAGCCACAATGTATTAAAAGACTGGTAACGTTTACAAATTAAGAATACTAACAGTGAAAGTAAGCAATGACTGACAGAGACTAAATAGAATGATTGAAAAGGGATAAAGAAAAAAACCAAACAGTAAAGAGCGTGCGGCTGAAGCAAAATGGCATAAAAGCTTTTCAGAATTCAACAACCCCTGCACGCAACCCTAGGATGGGTATTTAAAGACTTCAGTTGGTTCCGGGTCTCGACTCCGGTTCCGGACCCGAGACAGCTCCTGAGTGCTGCTGGACCTGGGGCGTCCCGGCCTGTACTCTCTGTGCTCGTCCGGAGTAGGTGCACAGGGGTGCCTCACTCTTGTGCCTTGGTACCACGATCTGGATCGGATCAGCTGCATGGGTCCGGTCTTCAACCCCCTCGCGTAGACCCGGTTCGTTGCCTGGGTTACTCGGTGTAGACTGGACCCAGTCCTGCTCTGCATCAGAAGGCTAGGCACTAGGTAGTACGTAGTAGTTCCTTCTTATGCAATTAACAGGAAAATATTGATTTTTTCTTATGACATTAAAATATAAATCACGTTTACCTTTTTTAGACTTTTAAAAATTTCATTTGAGCTTTGACATTAGGTGGTAGTTCCTAGGTTTTTGTGTGTGCATGTGAAATATTCAGGAGACTGCTGGACAATCTTTCTCAGCTAATTGATATAATTTTAACCTCTGGCCTATCAATGTGATATATATTTAACCATTGAAACTTATATCATCTTGGAGTGAGATGGTTAATTTGTTAGAAACTTCATAATAATCCATAGTTATAACAAAATCCTTTTACTCAAGAACAGTCTATTTAAGAATATTCTAGCATATTCATTGCCTTTTTTCTCAATTATTATTATTGTAGAACATTCTTTTCTTAAAAATCCCAACCCAAGAATGCTACTCTGCATAGCCAACAAAAAAAAATTATAAGCTATAGAAACTAGAAAAAGAACAAAGAGTGGACTGCTCACTGCCGCCTCCACCATATTTGCTATGAGTCCCTAGCTTATGGTCCTGCATTTTCCATGCATAGGTTTTTCTTTTCCGAAGATCAGGTAAGACCAGGTCATACTGGTTCTTTTCTGGACCCTTCTGTGTTGTATATCCTTTAGTTTAAATACTACCGATGACAAGTTTTTTGTGGTTCAGGTGCAAACGGCAGTCTTGAACCTTCGGGAAAGCGCTGCATCTAGAACTAATGAGCTGCAACAAGGAGTATCAAGCATACAAGACTTTACGTCTTCTATTAAAGACCAGTGGACGGCTTTTGTGGCAAAAACTGAGAACTACTATCTTGAGGATACTGCTGCAGTAGAAAGTGGCAAGCATTCCCTGGAGGAGGGCCTCTATGAATGGTAAACTGCAACTTTGAATTCAAGTCATACTGTTTGTCTAGACTTAAAATGAACTTATGTAAATTTATCAATCTTGCAGCATGAAGCAAGCAACATCAGCTGGGAATCAATGGAGGAATGCACAAGATTCCTTATTGCATTTGGAGAAAGGCAATGTTGAAACAGTTGATTCCATAGTCAGGTAGAGTGGGAGTGTCCAGTGTCCTTTTCTTTTGTTTTCTTCCCTTTTTCTTTTTTTAGAGGTGAAAATAATTATTTGCTATTAGTGTTCATTTTCTTTTTTCCACTTGTTTTTTCTGCAGATGTGGTTTGGAAGCCAATCAGGGTTTCCGTGCAAAGTTGTCTACAGCTGCCTCCACTGTCCTGGAAGATGTCAATACTGAAAATGGGAGCCTTCTTTCGTCCATAGATTGTAAGAGTTAACATTATTTGCAGTTCAGGTCTAATAATGTGCATGTCTGCTTGCCAGCATATACAGTTACACATTCTTCATAAGAAGATATGCACAATACTTGCAATGCATAAATGCATGAATATGCAAATGAGCATACAAATTGGTATGACTTTCTGTGGAGCTCATATACTGACTACTGTGCAGATGCATTGAAACTTGATAATGATGCATGCGTTAATGTTGATGCCACAATTGTTCCCTGTTTTGATGAACTGAGGGAACTGAGGAGTTGCCACTTTCATAAAACTGTGGAAATAAATGAACAAGCTGGGATGAGTCTGCAACAAGAATATGCTGTAAGTATCCATTATCCAGTCTAAGGGTTAAAATTTTGGGCCTTTCCACAGTGGGTACTCTGGGCATTGACACAGGTAGTTGGATGTCTAAAATGTTGATCACATATTTTCTCTTGTCATTAGATGGGTGAACCATCCTGCACAACCCCTAGGAGAAGGTCATTCAATTTGCCGAGTGTGGCATCCATAGAAGAATTGAGGACTCCACCTTTTGAGGAACTGGTAAGAGCATTTTGGGAAACAAGATCGGGCCGGCTTGCAAATGGGGATGTCAAACAATTGGCAGGAATGCATGATGCTCAATCTTTACGAGACTCTCGGGTTCCTCTTACTGCTATAAATTGAACATCGATAAAGCAGTAGATGCAACAGAAGATTGAGCCTTGCGGCTTTCTTGATTCACCTTGATATCAAGTTAGCATCTCTCATGATATACCTTTGTACAGATATTTGAGCCCGTGTAAGTATTCATTCAATTACGTTTATTATACTTTCTAGTATAATTTGAGAGGGTAGAGAGTCCAATGCATAAAGTCTAGTGCATATCCATTACAAATACTGATTGTATTCCTTTTTGTGGTGAAATCTAAGAACCATGACAGCTTCATTCTAGGAAAGTAGGACCATCATTTCTTTGAGCAGTCGCATTCATTCTCTCGTGTGTTGATAATTAACTGGGGGTTCCCTCCTACCTTGCTAGTCTGGTCTGGGATATTACTTGCGTATCATGAGTGAAGTACACTTGTAGGTTTTTTTTTTGGATTTATAACCTGAAAAGAATGCATCATGAAGACCTGGTCAAGCTGGCTCAGCTTGCCATACCTACGGTCGTCCTACAAGTGGCGGCTAGGACTCCCGCCCCTGGGGCCTATGCTGCTACACTTGTAGGTTGTAGCTCATCCTTCATTCAATCAAAAGCAAATTATTTTTGTGAGAAGAAAATGATGGTATGATCCACTCTAAAATCAAGTAATGAGAGCTGCCAAGCCGTGATGGTAGACATGGTTCTGGACATGCATACTCGATCTATCAGAGAGAGAGAGAGTACTAAAAGTTTGCTTCGTACACTTTCTAGATAAGCATGCAGTCAGGCACCCAAGGGAGTTTTTATGTAGTTCAAGAGACATTTGGTTTAGCCACAAATGGGATGATCTGAGAAAGTTCAAACTGTAAGGTCAATCTTGTGATTAACTTTCATAAGATTTGAGGCAGGAACAGTCATAGCTGGCAATGGCAATCACAACATATACTTTCTCATATTTCACTAACCTTGAGAAAGTATTGCGATTGTGATTTACAACCACAGGATCTTGAGAACATCCAAGAATAAGGTATTGGAGACATTTTAGGGAAATTTTCAAGAATGAACCTAAACTATTAGGTATAATAAAAAACGCAAGTTTTCAAAATTGTTGAAAAAAACACCTAAAATTTTTCATGGTTAATTAATAAAACATATACTTTACTTCTGATAAGGTTGCTGCTGAATGTGTTACAATTTCCATTTTGTCCTCAAAAAAGTATTTTTTAGAAACACCTAACAGAGGAAATTTGATGGTAAAATAATAACGTTACCATCAAAATTAAGCTAAAATAACAACCAAAGTGAAAATGAACAAAACATAACAATTTCGAAAATTTAGTTATCATCAGCAGTAGTTAGGTGCATCTTTTGAAAATTCCCCTTCAAAAATTTAAAGCCCTCAATTCCTCGAACTTGATAGTTTCATTTCTGTGTGCATATATAAATTTACAGGGCCCAAACCAATCTACCTTTCTTTGTTCGTGCACAAAGTTCCCACTTCAGCATTAGTCTTTTATTTGAAATATTTCGCTTGTCATGAAATTTATTTCAGGGTCCACGTAACTTTAAAATGGTCGCATTACCACATTGAAACGTTCCCAAAACCCTTAAAAACAATTGCATTTTTAAAGATATAATTCTTGGATAGAGCGAGCCTTTTGTTTTAAATAGAAAGAAAAAATTCACACATTTTTTAAGAAAAAGACCTGATATTTATCGGAAACTCTTTGGTTACTTAGCAGGAAGCAATACAGCATTAACACCATCAGATTTCCTCGACATTCATAACTTAAGTAGGTCATTCCAGATAGTTCATGGCCCTTGCAGAGAAAAAATTGATAAATGGTAAAAAATATCAAGAATAACTCAAGGAAGAAATCGGATAAGTGAAATGGGATGTCTTGGAATCCCATTGAGAGCATCACTCAGCTTGACTATAAAAAAAAAACCTTAAAAAAAAAAAACAATAATATACAATGAATAACTAGGCGAAGGCTGTGTTTTCCCAAGGGATTCATGCAGTCATGAAAGCAACCATGGACCAGATGGTGGGCTAGAAAACTAACGACTTAGTTTTACTAAAGTACCCACAAGCTTACAAAGGGACCTACAATTCCTAATCACGACAAGCAACATCTGCAGCCTAATAAATCAAAACCACTAGGCATTTTTCCATGAGACCCCACCACCACCAAGGTATCAGCACGAGATGCATAGAGCCAAATCGCAGACTGGGACCACTGATTTTCAAAGCTCAACAGCTGAGGTGAAGAAGAAAAAAGAAAGAGATATCTCTCCATTTTTTTATTTTTTTTATTGAAGATCATCTTCCCCTTAGATTTTTCATGCTAGGTTGTCGATCATGTGATGAAGTTCAATCCCTTGATTGACCGCTAGAACCAAAACAAAATAGAGCACGAGAGAAGGAAACTTGAGCCAAAGCTATATCACATGGATATGGCTGTACGGGGATATGGCCATTTTTATGAAGTTTTCAGTATGACAAGTATATAAATGGAAATGATACGGGGGCCAAAATGAAGTACATAGAGCCAAAAAGAACCTCTACAAGTTACTGCTTACTATTTTACAATTTAGCTGTAACAGAATGTACAAATAAAATGCTGTTAACTTCGATATACATACAATGAAGTTTCGACCTGAACCATCTTTCCTGGTGAGCACTCACAGCCCCTGCAGAAATAAAAAATACCGACAAAAGTTACAGTGATAAGACCAAAACAACCTTTTTCTTCTGTTTGAAAGAACTTAATCACATGTTGAACACACGAACAAAGCAAGATGAAGACATTACATTTCTCTCGACTATTATTAGACAAAGAAGATCGACTAGCCATGGCAGATTTATCATTTCTGAAAATATGTTACAGCAAAAGCTCAGTTCTGAAAAAATGGAGCTGCTGATGACACTACTGAAACCATCTAGAACCTTTTTTATTTTTATTTTTCATGTGAACTAAACAAAGTACATGGAGCCTTCCCATCTTTATTCCTTAATCAACAAAGTCCTTTCATTGTTAAGCCAAAAAACACAACTAAGATTGCAACCAAATTGTACAGCCCAATTACTGGATTGCTTCATATGATCTTATGTGAATACATCACTTGATACATTATTGTAAAGACACCGCGGGGGTCGGATCGATTTTGGAGTCTCTCGTGTAGTCGGTCAATTTCGCACAACAAGTTAGCTCTCTTGGAGTTAGCGAAGGGTATTAATGCTTGGGCCTTCGCGGTGTCGCTCCAGAAGTGGGGAGTTTCGGTTAGGGTCCCGTTTAGGCTATCTCAGGGATTCTTCGCATCATTATCTGGGTTCTTGGTCCGCGGTTTGTGTCGACAAGCGCTTGATATAAGGGATGTTCGGTGGTTTGTCAAGTCTCTTCACAGGGAAGCTTTGGAAGAAAATGAGATTCAAGGGTTGCTCAATGCTCCTTTCTTTCGGCCCTACTCTAACAAGGATGTACTAGAGGGGTGGAATCTGGTTTGGCCGACGTGGCAACCTTCTTTCTGCAGCCTTAGGCGACGGGCGGATACGTGTCGGGCGAAGCTGGGAGACTGGTGGTGTACTGTCTGTTTCAATCGCAACTTCCGTTCAAAAGTTTTCTGTCACAGGTGTGGCTCGGATCGTTCAAAAATTCGTCATATTATTTGCCTCTCTAGCAAGTCTCGTATGCCGGAACATTCATCACACGCCAGGCACCGGGTCCATGACCCTCGTCGACCTGTTGTATCTTTCAGTGATGTGGCGCAGGTGTGTACCATGGAGGCAGGTACCTCCTCATTTTCGGCGGTTAAAATAGGTTCGCTTTGGGTACCGTTGAAGGCATCCAGTGCCGTCTGTCCATCCCATGATGTCGGTCGTTCGTCAGAGTTATACCGCTTGTATCCTAAAGCGTCCATCGAGAAGCGTCCTTCCAAGCCGACAATCTGTCTCATCCGCCCTGATGAATTAATGAGTAAAACTGCTTTCGAGATGGAGTGTGGGTCAACTTGCGTTGAGATTTCTTCGGGCTCTATATGTTCATCCGGTTTGCCTCTTCAACTATTGGGCCGCCAGCACGATCTTGCTTCTGGGAGTTGTGCTGCATCTGTCGCCCATGATGGATCCTGGGCCCGTTCATTTTTCGATAATCATGGGAGCTTATGTTCAGTCGATTCTACAATTCGTATTATGACGATATTCCTACCATGCAAAGGCGTCCTGGTGTGCATGGGGTCTGCCCCAACGTGTGTTTTGGGTTTTACCTGCGTGGTCTCGTTGTCACCTTGCATGCTGCGCCCAACTCACTTTTTGAGTTCGGCGGACTGCTTGCCCGATCAAGACGGGGGTTGTCCCATGGAGGGTATCGGAGCATCGGTTCAGGGGAACTCGGGGGCCTCCTGCTTGCAACCAGTGCATCCACAACCTTGCCCAGATTCGTCAAGTTCGGGGGGTGAGCCGCAGGGGGTCGATGACTTGTTTGACATATGGGGTATGTCATTCGTCGAGGCTGTGCAGGCACTAGGAGTGCAGATTTCAATCGGGCAGCTTTCTTCGATCCAACAACAGATTGTTCCTCGAGCACGATCGGCGGTCAGGGTCACAAATAGTCTTCGTAGAGCTAAATCATTGGCCCGTTCGCAAGCCCAGATTCAGGCAGATGGCTCCAGCTCAGTTCGACGCTCAGCCAGGCAAAGGCGTACTAGGGTGTTGTCTGATTATTTATCATGAAGATGTGTATTTGGAATATTAGAGACATGAATTGCCCCCGTAAGCGGTTGTTTTTAGCTAATTGGATTAGGTATGAAAGTCCGGATGTCGTTGCAATTTGTGAAACCAAAATGGAGGATATTCCATTGACAGTGGTATCTTTCTTATGGAGAGGTGCGGCATATGCTTTTAAGCCGTCCGTTGGGTTTGCTGGGGGAATCCTGGTTCTTTGAAAAGCTTCTCTTAAGGTGGCGATAGTAGATATTGGTCTTTATTCAATCTCCCTTTCTGCAAACTTGTTGCCGTCGCTGCAAGATGTTGTTCTCACCTTTGTGTATGGTCCTGTCGTATCTACTTCGCGACCAATGTTTTGGGCTGATTTGGATTGAGTTCTGGTTACATTTGGAGCTCTTCAGTGTTTAGAAGGGGATTTCAATTGCCTATTGTCCACGCAGGATTCTAGTTTACCGGTTCTTCTCAACCCCTCCATTAGGGGGTTTCAGGAGTTTGTTCAGCGGAACCAACTTTACTCAGTACCTCATGTGGGGGAGCAATTCTCGTGGTCAAATATGAGGTCTCGCCCTTGCTTGCGGATACTTGATCGCGTTTTTCTCTCCCCAGAACTATTTCACGCAGTTCCGGATGTCACTGCTTGTCTGCTGCCACGGACCATGTCCGATCATGGACAAATGACTGTTTCGTGGGGCGCAAGCTTCAAGGCGTGTCGTAGGTTCTTCTTTGAGGAATGGTGGCTTCGGGTGCCAGACTTTCAGCAGTTGGTAGGTCAATCGTGGACTCAACCTGCTACGGGATCTTGGGTGGCCATCCGCATCCATGCTAAGCTTCTTCGTCTTCGAAAACGTATTAAGGAATGGCTAAGTTTTAATAACCTGAACAAGTTTAGGTTCATCGGCCAGTGGGAAGCCGAGCTCTCCGATTTGGCTCAACGTCAGGTCGATCTTGTTGGTGTACCGGAGGGCCAAGTGCTTCAGTTGCAGGAGCGTATCGTCGTACTCTCTGCTCTCATTGCAGAATGGAGAGCACGAGATGAGCTTAGATGGAAGTTGAGGGCTAGAGTTGCATGATTGGCTAATGGCGATGATAATACACGATTTTTTCATATGAACGCATCAAATAAATACAGTAAGAACCGGATACTCTCGATCGAGATCGATGGATGTCAGTTTGGTCCGCACAATTGCCTGCCAACTATTACTTCTTATTTCTCCAGGTTGTATTCGGCTGACTTAGGCGTCGGGGGTGTCATCGGCGATATGGGCTATAAGCGGTTGGCGGCAAACCAATCTGTTTCTTTGCAGGTTAGATTCACTGAAGTGGAGATTTCGAATGCTATTAACGAACTATCGGGATGGAAGGCACCAGGCCTTGATGGTTTTCACATCGACTTCTTTAAAGCATTTTGGTCAAGTGTTAAAACTGACCTGCTCCACTTGTTCGATGAATTCTATCGTAATGCGAGGTTGCCTAAACCATATCATGTGGCAGTCATCTCTTTGATTCCTAAGAGGCAAGGGGCGTCAGACATATCCAACTTCAGGCCGATTTCGGTGATGGGTGCTCTGTATCGCATTATATCTAAGGTGTTGGCTAATCGATTGCGCGCTGTCATTGATCAACTTGTTTCTCCGAACCAGGGTGCTTTTATTTCAGGTCGAAGTTTGCAAGGATCTTTTATTTGTGCAACTGAGCTTCTTCACTCTTTACAGTCGACTGGATCACCGCACTTCATGCTAAAATTGGATTTTCACAAGGCTTATGACAGTCTGGCATGGGATTTTCTGATTGAATCTCTAACAAATATGGGGTTTGGCAGCCGGTTTATAGCATGGGTTAAGGAGTTGGTCACAAAATCCGTATCATCAGTTTGCATCAATGGAATGAGAGGGGAAGAATTCAAGTTGGCTAGAGGTGTACGACAGGGTTGTCCTCTAGCACCTATCCTTTTTAATATCGCGGTAGATGGTTTACCTATTCTCATGAAAAGGGCAGAAGAAACAGGCTTCTTGGAATCCTTGGGCATTCCTGGTTTTGTTGGTCACACAATTCAATATGCAGACGATACTTTAATTTTTGGACATGCGAATGTTAATCAAATGTCCAGGTTGTGTTTCATTATTAAAGTCTTCGCTGCAATTTCAAGCCTTCGCCTGAACGAGAGTAAGTGCGCTCTGGTCTTACTCAATGCTGACCCTCTTCTCCAATCGGCTGCTGCAAGGATCTTCAACTGCCCAATATCCGACCTTCCTGTCAATTTCTTGGGTCTATCGTTGCACTCTCGGCAGCCAGCAGGAACTTCTACTTAGAGGTCTACCATAGAGCGGGTGCAAGGGAGATTGCAGGCTTGGAAGGCTCGATATTTATCTTTTGCGGGACGAGTGACGCTCATTCGCCATGTTTTAGCCAGATTACCAGAGTTTCGAATGAGCATGTCTATTATACCGACGATAGTAGAGCAGACGATTAATCGTTTGCTTTCGCATTTCCTTTGGTCTGGGAATGTGTTGTACAAAAAGTACCCGCTTGTTTCTTGGCAACAGATCGTTCTCCCGAGGCAGTGAGGCGGCTTGGAGATTCCAGCTCTGAGAAAGAGGAGCATCGTTTTAGTCTTGAAGTGGGCTTGGGAAGCTTCCACATCTCAATCTTCTTGGGCTACGTTTGTTAGGCAAAAATATGGTAGTCTACATGAATCCCTTCTTTCCACACCAAGTTCAGTGTGTCACTCGTCCCTCTGGCTGGAGTGGCGGAAGACACTTCGATCCTTCAATGGCAGAGATCTTAGGCCGGTCCATGGCCTGCCGTGGCTTCACTGGGCCATGGCGAGCGGAGATAGGTTCTCCATTAAGCAAGTTTACCATTCCTTGTTGCCGTCAGGGATGGACTGGTTTCCCAGTGATTGTATGTCAAGGGACCAGCTCCAAGGGCAAAAGCTTTGGCGTGGCTTGTGGCTCTGGATCGTGTTCAAACCCAAATTAATGTCAGGAAACGGGGGATTCAATTTCCAAGCATGTGCGTTCTTTGCGAGAAGGCTGTAGAGGACACAAATCACCTATTTTGGCTCTGCCCGGTCGTTCTAGACTTATTTTTTCAAACTTGGGGTGCGCCACTTGTTCAAACTCGTCCGTGCTCCGTTATTCGGGACCTCTTGCTTGGTCCCAGGATTGTACGACACAAAAAAAATGGAGATTATTGTGGCGGGTTTGGTTGCTTTCAGCATGGTGGGTCATATGGACCGAAAGAAACGACATCTTTTTCAGGGGCATCACATTCGATTTCGGAAGGCTTCGGCAACGGGTCATGTCTGATGTGTATCTGGCTCTTAAGTTACATAGTAGGGGGGAGGGGCTGATCGGCTTGTACTCTGATCTATGCACAATCACCATCTAGATTGTGGTTGCTTTGCTCTTATGTTTCTCTTTTGTCACTCCCATCCAATATTCTGTTGGATGTTTTTGGTAATGTTGAATGGTGAATGTTCTCTCTCTCTCTCTCTCTCTCTCTCTCTCTCTGCACGCACACACATGCATGTGTGCTCGTTGCTTGTTGCCATGATACAACAAGACATGACAACACACCACAACACTTCATAGACAATCAAATATTTGTTACATAGTCAACAATCATGTTCCTATATTTTTCTTTTCTAATAATCTTGATATTTTATTTTACAATCATATTTCTTTTATTTTAAAATATCACTGATACACACATTTCAGTTTTCCACTTAGGTTTATTATTTAATGCATATCATACAACGTATAAAAGTAAAAGTGAGGGTCATGACAGAATAATTTTCTTCATAACTTTTTTCGAAATGACATGATACTTTGGATGATACTAAATAGAAACTCTTTGGCCCTTCACATAGTTGAGGAAAAATTGCTACCCACACTTTATAAAAGAGTCGCACCACGCCCAACAATGTCTAAATTACCTTTCATTAAATTCTTTTTACTTTCAGAAAAATATTTTAAAAGAGTAAACTATCCATAAAGGAGTTGGCAGCATCAGGTAACCTGGTTCTCTATATTCGGCAACCTTCAGTCAATATCATATTGCAATATTGTAGTACTCTGGCTCTATAGTGAATTAATAATGCACTGATTTTCAGATCCAAAAATATATAAGTTGCTGTCCACTATAATAGTGGTTCTCAACAAGGAACCCAGAGTCTCTGAGGACATCAAGACTCAGAAACAATTTGTTAACTGGAAAATCTAAAATGCTCTAAATCTCCAATAATGAAGAAAAACATCGACTTGCATGAACCTTGGAGGACTCAGCCAAAGCTCATCCCAAATTTATTAATACAGAAAATTGTGTTCTTTGGAATAATGTGAATTTTTTGGAAACATAATTATACTCAAGTTCTACAACACAATCCAATGACTGGATACAGAGTATGATATAACTAGGGCAGAAAATGGATCAGACATGGGTCTGTTAGGAGTTTGTCCACTTCCACATCCATTTAAGATGATGCAGTTATGGACCATCATCTAGGAAAACCCATATTCAATTCCATTTTTTGGCTTGATCAGTTCATATCCTAACAATTCACAGCTTACAACACTTTTTCCCTTTTTTTTTCCTGTGAGAAGAAAATGTAAAGTTGACAACACCCTTTCCCAAGGGGTTCCACACAGAGTTACCGGAAGCTTCTTAGATAGGTGGGAAGCTCGCTTCGGAAGCCCGATACTCCTCGCTTCCGAAACTTGATGAGAATCTCGATTCTCTCATTCTTCTCCTATGCTTTCCACATGCTTCATCTATTTTTCGTATATGTTCTCTCACTCTACCAATGTGAAAAGCGTTGAGGCGTAGCGAGACACTCCACCAAAAACTGAGGCGAGGCGTAAAGCGTAAGCCTCAATTTTTTTTAAACTTAAAAAAAAACTATAAAAAATATCTAAAATTATAAATAAATACAAAAATACTTTATTGATGAAGCAACAACCAACAAAAAATAAAAATCTCAAATAAATACCGAAAAGATATGAGATTAACATATAAAAGTAACATTAATGCAACAACTTGATCTATGTAAGTATCTAAGAAAGAAAATACGAGCATTCATTCAATAAAAAATTAACATTATCAAGTTGTTGAGAGAGCAAAGAGACGCAGGGAGAATAGAGAGACACAGAAAGAGCAGGGATAACAGGGAGAGTACAGTACAGATACGCAGGGAGAGACCGAAAGATGCAGGGAGAACAAGGAGAGACACAGGGAGAGACTGAGAGATGCAACGAGAGTAGGGAGAGAGAGGATTTGTACGTACCTTATTCTTCTTCTTCTTTTTCTTTGCCAGAGACGCAGGGAGACCGAGAGACGAGACCAAGAGATTAGGGAAGGAGATAGCCCAAAAATTGAGTCAAATGGGGGCTTTGACCCCCATTTGACTCATAATTGTGAGGCACATGTCTCATGCCTGAGGCGCATGCCTCAGGGCAATTGCGCCTCAAGGCAAAAAGGCCCTCGCCTTGAGGTGAGGCGCGCTTTTTGCGCCTTGAGGTGTATTTTTAACAACAGTGCACTCTACTTTTCATGTTTTTTACGTGTTTCCTCTCACCAGTGTTGTTAAAAGCATTGAGGCGTAGCGAGGCGCCCCACCAAAATCTAAGGCGAGGCATAAGCCTCGAGGCGCAAAGCGTAAGCCTAAAAAAAATTTAAACTTAAAAAAAACTATAAAAATTATCTAAAATTATAAATAAATAAGAAATGCTTTATTGATGAAGCACCAACCAACACGAAATAAAAAATCTCAAATAAATACAGAAAATGTATACCACATTCAAAACTTGTCATGTTTAGTAAGATTTTTAAAGAAATCTAAAAATCAACATACTGTATTACACTAAAACTTCAACATAAGTATTAATGTATTGCAGTTTTTTTTAACTAGTCTCACAAGTATTAATGTATCTAAAAACGATAATTAATAAATTAACAACTAAATTCTAATCTAAATACATGAAATAAAATTTCTAAGATTGAAAATAAACTTAACAAGAAAATGTAACAAGAAAATGATGGCAAATGCAAGCAAAACAATAAGACACCCGATGCAGAGAACTATTAGTAGTGATGCAAACACAGATTAGTAACTAAAAGTAAAGATACAAGTAGTTAACTAATCCAAGAGGAACAATGCCAACATTTAGGCAGATTTTATATGTGAATCAACGATAAATTACTAACAATGCATATAGAAGTATATTGTACAATCCAAGATCCAGTGGCATGACACCTATACCAGCCTAAGCTAATCAAAAGCAGGTTCATGTTCATGGACAAACATATCCAAGGCCTATAGCATTGGCCTGAAATAGGCTAATCCTCGAGGAGAGACAGAACAACTAAATAAAAGGTTAAATGAGGCGACCATCATCAACAGTTTAATTAAATACTGAAACACATCATCAAACATAATAAACTAAGACGTTCTCCAATATATAATATTCCACTAGCATGAAAATCAACACATGCAAAAACAGGAAATAAGAAAATCTATAAAGAATCTTACCAATGAAACAACCAAATATGTATTAGAAGAAAAAGAATCTAAAAAGACAATAACAGAGAGAGAGAGATATAAGAGAGCAAACCCTGCAAACAATCACAGTTATCAGCTTCCTTCCTCACTACTTGTCGACAAGGCAAATGACAGGAGGGGGGGGGGGGGGGGGGGTGGAGCCCCCTGCCGGCAAAGCAAGGAGGACAGGGGGGAGCAGAGCCCCCTTGTCGACAAGGCAAATGGCAGGGGGGGTTGGAGCCCCCTGTCGGCAAAGCAAGAAGGACAGGGGGTGCAGAGCCCCCTGCTTGACGACAAGGTGAGTGATAGGGGGCGGAGCCCCCTACCGAAAAAGAAAGAAGACAGTGGGCTTCGCCCCCCTCGGTCGACCAAGAGAGAAAAACAGAGGGGGGGGGGGACCCCTGCCCACGAGAGGCGACGACAGGAGGCACCACCCCCTATCGGTCGACCCCAAAAGAAAGGCAAGGGGTAAACCCCCTGCTGACGAGAGGCGACGACAGGGGGCTCTGCCCCCCTGTCGGTCAACCATTGGAGAGAAAAGCAGAAGGGGGGGGGGGACCCCTGCCCACGAGAAGCGATGACAGGGGGCACTGCCCCCCTGTCGGTCGACCCCAAAAGAATGGCAGGGGGTAACCCCCTGCCGACGAGAAGCGATGACAGGGGGCACTACCCCCCTGTCGGTCGACCCCAAAAGAATGGCAGGGGGTAACCCCCTGCCGACGAGAGGCGACAACAGGGGGCTCCGCCCCCCTGTCGGTCGACCAAGAGGGGAAAACCCCCTGCCCACGAGAGGCAACGACAGGGGGCACTGCCCCCCTGTCGGTCGACCCCAAAAGAAAGGCAGGGGGTAACCCCTTGCTGATGAGAGGCGATGACAGGGGGCTCCGCCCCCTGTCGGTCGACCAAGAGAGAAAAGCAGAGGAGGGGGTAACCCCCTGTCGACGAGAGGCGACGACAGGGGGCTTTGCCCCCCTGTCGGTCGACCCCATGGTTGCCAGTTGAGGAAGCGGGAGCGGGAAGCGATACGGGAAGTGGGAGCGGGAAGCGAGGAACTTTCAAAATTTTAGGAAGCGGGGAAGCGTGGGACCACTTAGGAGCGATTCAGAAAGTGTCTCAGAAGCGACCTAGGAAGCGTCTCGGAAGCGAGGGGGAAGCGAAAAAAATAAAAATAAAAAATATAAAATATAAAAAATTGAAAAAAATAGGGGAAGCGAGGGGGAAGCGTGATGGGAAGCGTGCTTCCCATTAAAGGGAAGCGCGTCCCCCATTAAAGGGAAACGCGTCCCCCATTAAAGGGAAACACGCTTCCCAAAAAAGGGGGACGCTTCCCCCCACGCTTCGGAAGCGCGAGGTTTCGCGCTTCGGGGAAGCGCGCTTCCCCTTTTAGCTAGGCGCTTCCGGTAACCCTGGTCGACCCCTCACGGATAAGAAGAAGTAAAGAAGAGGGTTTACCTGGCGACGGTGACTTCGACGTCACTGAAAAACGCCGGAACGGACGGGGTGGCGATGAGTCATTGGCGCCCTCGCAACAGAGAAAAGAAGGCGGTGGTGGCCGGCGGGTCGCTGACGCCTTCTCAGCAGAGGATAGAAGGAGGAAGAGGCAATGACTGGCGACGGGTGGTGGCCGACGACAGTGGTCGCGGGGGACGAGAGGGGACGGAGTGGAGAGAGAAGGGGTGAGGGCTTTTGCCCCTCGTCCGAGGCGATTGTGTCTTTTTTAAAGACAGAGGTTCTCTCGAACCTTCGAGCATACGGGTCCGGGCCCATCCGATTTTTTAATGCGTGCTTCACGGTGAGGTGCGCCTCGCCTCAAGGCGCATGAGGCGTACGCCTTGAGGGTTTTATGCTTTTTAAGTGCGCCTCAAAGCAAAAAGGCCCTCGCCTCGAGGCGAGGCACACTTTTTGCGCCTTGAGGCGCGTTTTTAACAACACTGCCTCTCACGCTTCGCTGACCCCAATTGTTTTGGGATGAAGGCGTAGTTGTTGTTGTTGTTCTTCTCACGCTTCTCACTTACTTTTATGTGCTTTCTCTAAATTGACAGTCAACATTTTTAGATTTTGTTAAAAAATTAATTTTTACACTAAAAAATCATGAAATTTAAGAATAGTCACTTTTATTTTAGTTTTTATTTGAGTTTCATTTTGATTCTCATTTAATTCTTATATTACTTTTTTTATTCCTCGCTTCTTGCTTCCTATACATTTTAAAATGCATCATTTTTTGCTTTTGCTTCCCATATCGTTTCTTGCTTCCGCTTCCTAGTTTGGCAACCTTGGTTCTGTATCTTATAATATTGATTTCAATGAATATTTAAAATTACACTCTCTTGATCAATAAAAAAATGTCATTCACAGTGTTGTACGTATCGTACCATATCATACAATATATATTGTTACTTTTGGGTTGTGCAATACAATACACTCATATCGCGATACGAGTGTGTATCATACCCGTATCAAGTGTATCGTACGATACACCTTCAGTGCACTTTAAAAAAGCTGAAAGTTACTTTTTTTCATTTTAGGTTTTAAATACTTTTTGAGGACCGACTTCTCCATTTGTCTAGAGGCCATTAAAAGTGCATTTCCACCATTTTTTCACCTAAAGAAGTGGGTTAAGGTAAAAAAAAGTGCATTTTCATAAATTTTTCACTCAAGAAAATGAGTTAAGGTAAAAAATCTTTATTATGAGTAAAATTACAAAGCTAATCTCCAAAAAAATTCTTCCTCAGGGGGTGTTGTCCCTTACAATCCCCCGCCAACTTACCACTAAGTTGAATCCGCGAAAATTAAAGATTTATATTAAGGTAGAAATTAGGTTTCACACTCCAACAAAAATAACATAAGATGATCCGGCATGACAATGGGACACTCAAGTATTGAGTGAAAATCGAGTGCAACTATTGATAATATTTTTGTTTATGTAATATGAAAGTATGAGTCTTGTGGCATGTTCTTAATTGCAAGATATTTAATATTTTGCATTGTTCTTGTGAGATAGTTGATGTTTGATGATAGAGAAATAAATGCTTCATATGTGATTTTATGTTTGTATTTTGTGCAATTCATCATTGTTTCATGTGATATGATTTTTTAGAATTTTTGCTATTTTTTTAAATTTTTTGATTTTTTTTTAAATTTTTTTTATACACGATATAGTCTTAATTTGGGTCTGACCCATATGAGTAACGATACTATACTTATAACCTTGATTCATATAAACATGTAAATATAGTGTGATAAGAAGTTCCCAAGCTACAAAACTACATTAAGAAACTAATTAAAAAATTTATTAGTGTATGACAAGAACTCCCCAAGTTACAAAAATAGGTTAAGAAATATAAAAACACTAACCAAACTCCAACACAAACTTTGCAGCACTTGCAAAAATGTTAAACCTCAAAGTTTCTCAATCTACACAGAACCTTATTGACTCTAACATCTGTTCTAGAAAATAATGAAAACTGCTTGAGCACCACCACCACAAAGTCAATACTAATGTTTGGAAGTTTAGCTGTCAAATAAATAGGTTAAGAGCATGCAATGCATATTTAAGAGGAAAGTTAAAAAAAAAAACTTGTATTGATCCTCCACCAAGACTAAAACTCGAACACCAATGCAAAAGCTTCAGTTTCAAGCAATTTGAACAGCACCCAATAGGTGAAGTGGCAAGAAGAGCATCAATTAATGGGCATTGGGAAGATAGAGGTAGAACAGAATATCCACATAGTGAACATCACAATCATCAAAGGGCAGTACGGCCATCTTTGCACTGTCATACTCCCATTGGAAGTTGCTTAAGAATGGAAGCAAATGAGATAAATAGGTCCATTGCAGCAAGCAGCCTGAATTTGTGCAAACTACTAACCTGACATATAACTTGATAATCTACAACACTACCAAGGCGTAATGCCCCATGCATAGGACACATTTTTTGGTGTCTTCTGCAGCGGGGCAATTGGGGCCTGAACCCAACTCGGATAGGTAGTTGGCTGGGAGCCTTTGTTGGCGTGTAGCAGCTCCTGGACACTTTGAGATGGAGAGAAGGCATGTGTGGGAGAAGAGAGAGTGTGTGTAGCAGATGTTAAGGTTGAATCGATGGAGGTGAGGTGGGACACGTTCAGAGAGAGAGAGAGATTGACAACAGCTGCTTGTGGGAGTGTACAACAACTACTGAAAAATGGGTATAAAAATAGAAACCTCAGCAGAATTACATAGCATCCTAGATGGTTTTTCCAGGCACACATTCTAAGTGGGGAAACCATGGGAAGACACCATTCATGGTGGGCGTTGATCCCATTGTGGGACTTGAACTGTATACAGTTTTGGAATGGATTAATCTACCTTGTGTTTACATTGAGAATTTATATATAAAAAAAATATTATTTCTTATTTTTTTCTCAAATTACTTAAATTTTAAACATTTTTTAGTTTTTAGATCCAATCCGAGATCCATAGCCAGGGCTAAAATCAACAATAAACATGTTAAAACACTCATATGGTTGGGCAGATAAAGTCGTACGATCTAAAACGAAGTTATCTGACCCATTACCAATGTGTGTTCATGTTGTCCGCACATAGTGTAAAACAAACGTTAGACACAAGGAGCACAACTTCTTGTACAGTCAAAACAAACGTTGGCCTTAATACAATTGTTACAGAACAGACAGAACATGCATTATGTCTACTATGTTCATTCATTATGTCCAATCTTGAACGAGGCATCAAACAAGCCCTAAACGGTCATAAGACAAGAAATATCATAACCACAAGGTGTTAAAATTGCTTGGGTTGGCAGTTCTATCGTGAATACCGAGAAGGAGTGGAGAAGAGAGGAGAGAGGAGAGGGGATTTCCTTGGAATCGGCAGCCACTTCACTTTCTGTGTGCTGCACTAAACATCATTAGTATAAAATAGGTTTACAATAATATTTTACAATGGCAAGATTGCCCCTGGTTAGTAATGTATCATTATAATGTAGCAACCACGTGAACCTATTCTATATGGATATGGATCCAGTACTGGATCCATATCCGATCTATATTCTAATACCCTCCCTCAAGTTGTGCATGAGATTAATCTACCTTGCGTTTACATTGAGAATTTATATATAAAAAAAATATTATTTCTTATTTTTTCTCAAATTACTTAAATTTTAAACATTTTTTAGTTTTTAGATCCAATCCGAGATCCATAGCCAGGGCTAAAATCAACAATAAACATGTTAAAACACTCATATGGTTGGGCAGATAAAGTCGTACGATCTAAAACAAAGTTATCTGACCCATTACCAATGTGTGTTCATGTTGTCCGCACATAGTATAAAACAAACGTTAGACACAAGGAGCACAACTTCTTGTACAGTCAAAACAAACGTTGGCCTTAATACAATTGTTACAAAACAGACAGAACATGCGTTATGTCTACTATGTTCGTTCATTATGTCCAATCTTGAACGAGGCATCAAACAAGCCCTAAACGGTCATAAGACAAGAAATATCATAACCACAAGGCACAAATGCCTCAATCCCAAAGGCCACTAGAAAGCCAACAAGAGATCACTTAATAAATATTTTTAATAATCTTTTAAAAATACATTTAAAATAGATTCATAATTCTTATAGAAGAGATCATAAATCCCAAAAGGATGAATGCAAAAATCCCACAAGGGACAAATCATGCATGAAGAAAACAAGCTAAAAAACTTATGCACGAATAAACAAACTTTATTCATTAATGTGCATGTAAAATATAAGAAAATCTCAAGTACAAATATCATATATCAATAGAACAAAATTATGAGTACAAATTCAAATTTACAAAACAAGATACTTATAATCACTAAGAACCAACCACACATAATCTTAATACTTCTTAAATACATAAAGTATTTAAGTTTCTCATAAGAGCAAGTCAAAGAAATTTTAAACACAAGTTAAGCAAGATCCCATAAGATCAGGCGTGTGAATATTACATAAAATTAAAAAAACAAAAATTTGAAATCATTTCAAACTTATTTAATCAAGATTGAAAAAAAACAACACCAATATGAGCTCAACAAGTCCAAGATAAGGATAAAACACGATAAACTTTGGAAAGGCAAGAAAACATAGACATTCAAAAGGGCTTAATCATGTGCTTAGGATCAACCAAGAAACAAAGAATATCTCAAAAAGCCTTTGAAGGAGCAACAACCAACTTTTAATGTTTTTTTTTTCTTTTCAAAACAAATGCTTTTTCATACAAAATGTATGAGATAGGCAACAAAAGTAAGAATAGACAAATAAATTTTAAAATACTTACCTGATTAAGATTCTCTTATCTCCGCAATCATAGGCCTTGAGGTGTATGCCTCAAGGCGAGGTATGCCTCACGATGAGGTGCATGCCTCAAATTGATTGTTTGACCCAAATATAATACCTAAAAGAAAAGAAAAGTGGGAAGCCTGATGGGTTAGGGCACTCCCCCGCTTTTACCTCTCTCTCTTGCAGACAAAAGATGATGAAGAAGAAGAGGTACGTACCCCCCCCTCTCCTTCGTCTCTTCTTCTTCCTCTCTTATTTCTTCTTTTTATTGGTCCCTTCGTCTTCTTCTTCCCTCCTTCCTTCTTCAGTTCTTCTACTCCTTCCATTGGATTTTTTTGCTATTAATTGGCTGTATATAAAAATTGTATATATGAATTTTGCTAGTTTGTTTATGCTTTGATTTGTTTATATAAAAATCATATATGATAAATTGTTACTTTCAGTTTGTGTAATTATTTGCAAATATGCATGTGACTGTGTATGCACATGCAATTGGTTCTTAGATAATGAAAATTAAAAATAATTTTTAGTCAAATGAAAATGTTTGTTTTTTTTTTGTTTGTGAGACTAAGTATAGATATGGATTATTATGTTGAGATTTTAGTAGTTTGATAGAGTTAATTTTTCAAACAAGTATGAACGAAAAATTAGCTTAATGTTTGTTTAGAACTTTAGATGAATTTGTGTGCATTATATGATGAAGTTGAGGAATTTGATTATTAGTGATTTTGTCAAATTTTCATTAAATGCTCATATTTTATTTGTTAGATACTTAGATAGATCAAGTTGTTTTAATGTTACTTTTACTGTTTTACATGTTATTCTCATATTTTTCAGTATTTATTTGATAATTTTTATTTTTTATTTGTTGTTGTTTCATGAATAAAGCATTATTTATTTATTTATTTGTATTTTTAGATATTTTTAATTTTTTAAAAGTTTTTAAAAATCTGTCACACGGACTCGGCTAAGGAGGTGCCGCACCCGAGTCGACACGCCCCGACACGGGTGCGGACTCAGGTGCGGCTTCGGACTCGGCCCGGACTCGGTCAACGCCGAGTCGGACTCGGTCAACGCCGAGTCGGACTCGGTCAACGAGTCCGGCCGAGTCCGTCCACATTTTGGACTCGGTCAACTTTGACCGAGTCCAAAAATGTCCCTAAAAAACCAATTTTTTATCTTTTTTATTAAAAAAATATATATAAAAAGAGTGACAGTGCTGCAGTCACAGACTGTGACTGTGCTGCAGTCACAGACTGTAACTGTGCTGCAGTCACAGAGTGTGCACAGTGCATAGTCTGTGCAGTGTGCACAGTCTGTGACTGTGCACAGTCACACGGAATGTGCTGTGGCATTTTAAAAATAAAATAAAATAAAATTATATATATATATATATATATATATATTTGCCGAGTCCCCGTGTCCAAAAATTTTAAAATTGTGCCGCACCCGTGTCGCACCCGCACCCGCACCCGCACCCGCACCCATGTGACATAGTTAAAAATACATTTTTAGGCTTAAACTTTATGCCTCGCTTCATTTTTGGTGGAGCACTTCGCTACGCCTCAACACTTTTCACAACATTGATTCTGAATGTAGAGATGTATATGGTCGAATTAGCAGGGTTCAGACAAAATAAGCAAGTTTTTTTAAGGGTTGAAAAATCAACAGTCTACAAATTTTTTATTTCAACTAATTACAAAATCATGTTCTTTTATCGAAAAAATACAAACTAATGGTTTGTTCCTAGCAAATGGAACATGCCGGACACATCTGTACGGTCGAATCACCAGAAAAAGGTGTCTAACACAGGTGCACTCAGGGCATGCACACAAACCCTCTTCTCTCTCTCTCGCCCTCTCTCTCGCTCTATATATATATATATATGTTAAATTATGTATATATACATATATGTATATAATGTATATATATAAGTATATGTATATATATTAATATATACATAATTTATTTTCTTTTTCTGTACAACCAAAAACCCGATAGGGGTGTTTTGGTAAATTACCATGTAATTTTTCCTTTTTTTCTTTCTTTTTTATTTCTTATTTTTCACTTTGGAGGACCATAAGGGGCCCCACCCATCTAGTCGTTGGGGCCCCAACGATCATATTTATGACCGTTGGGGTTCCCAATGACTAGAAGGGAGCCCCCTTTATGGTCTCTTTTTTAGTTCTCCTCCTCTATAAATAGAGGAGGCTCTCTCCTTGTAAAAGCATTGGGTTTTCACCCTCCTCTTTCTTTCTTCAATAATATTCAACTTATGACTTTAAGTCATTTTCTACTTTTGTAAGTTTTGTGTATACACTCTTAGTGTTTGTGTTCTTGGCTCTTGTGGTCACTCTTAAAGAGTGCTTTTGCTCTATTGGTGCTTCCGCCTCTCTTCATTACATGGTATCAGAGCTCGGTTGGTGATTGGGCTTCTCTTTGCTATCTTGGGACGTGTGCTTCTCAAGCTTTTGAAGAAAGAAAGAATATTTGGTGCTGATGGAACGTGATTCTAAAGTTGAGCTTTCTTTTAAGCTCAATGGGTCCAACTATCTTATGTGGGCCTCCGCTATGGAAAATCATCTAAGAGATAAGAAACTATGGGGTTTTGTTATGGGAACTACTCCCGAACCTTCTCTTGTTCTCACTAAGATCGAAAATGAGGTTGAAAAAGCTTTAGATGGCGATGAGCGCATCAAAGCTATCAATGACCATCAATCCAAAGTTGATGATTGAGAAAGTAACCATGCCAAAATTTTGGCATGGTTTATGAACAATGTAGACCTAAAAAATTGTGCTAATATTGCCAAATTTAGGAGGGCCAATGAGGCGTGGTTTTTCCTTAAGGGTATGTATACCCAAAAGGATCTTGCCTGTCAATTCTTTTGTCAAGAAAAAATCTGTTCCACCAAACAAATGGATATGAGTATCCGGGACTACTTTAGCTCTCTAACCCCTCTTTGGGATGAACTTCTTCTTGAGCCTAAATGGGTGGCTCCGAAAGATATTGAGTTAAGAAGGGAATAAATTGAAAAAGAGCACTTTTTTCAATTTCTTCATGGTCTTCGACCGGAATTTGAACAAGTTAGGGCATCCCTTCTCCATAGAAGTAAAGCCTTACCCATTGAAGATGCCCTTGCCGAAATATGCCAAGAAGAAACTCGTCTTGGCCTAAGCATTAAGAGTGATGAAGTTTTGGCCGTTACTAGGCCCGGATCAAATGTAAAAGCATATAGACCTCCTCACTTTAATAAAAATAATGGGCCTAGAAAGGGAGTAATATGTCACTATTGTAATGAACCGGGACACATTAGACCGGTTTGTCCAAAGCTTAAGGGAAAAGTAGCCGCGGTTGGAGAAAATTCTCCTAAGGAAGAAGAAAATGCCAAAGAGGGAGATATCAAAGAAACTCTTAATCATATCTCTGAAGTTCTCCAACATCTTCTCAAGACTTCTTCTTCAACATCCGGAGCCGCCATCGCCTATTCTTCATTACCTCCAGGTATGTGGATACTAGACTCCGGTGCTTCTTTTCATATGACATCTCATAAAAACTCTCTTTCTAATGTTTTTTCTGAACTTATATCCTCTTATGTTTCAACGGCCGATGGAATATCTTTAAAAATTGAAAGTATTGGAACACTTGACTTTAAAAACTCTCAAAACTTTTTCGTTCCTAAAGTAAGAATCGTTCCAAAGATTAATCTAAATCTTTTTTCCGTTTCCCAAATCACCGATCATGAATGCCAAGTCTCTTTCTCACCTAAAGATTGCACCGTGCAGGATCTCCAGTCAGGGAAGCTGATTGGGCAAGGCCATAGAAGGGGTGATCTCTATTTTATGGATTTTTTGACTCTTCCATCTAAGTCATCTTGTAATCTTGTAAAGGACAAAAGTATTGGAATTTGGCATGAGAGACTTGGTCATCCAAATTTTGTAAAAATGTCTTTTTTTCCTTTTTTGAACAATACTTGTAAAGACAATCACATGACTTGTAAAGATTGCATTTTTGGGAAATCAAAAGCTACTCCATTTCCTCAAAGAAATTATTTCACCACTCGGCCTTTTGAACTTGTTCATTCCGATGTATGGGGACCTTCCCCTATTTTGTCCAAAGGAGGTTTTTCGTACTATGTGGTTTTTATTGATGACTTCACTCAATTTACATAAATTTACTTCTTAAGTCGCAAATCCGAAGTTTTCTCATTCTTTAAAGAATTCCATGCGATGGTTAAAAAACAATTTTTAGGAAATCTATCAATTCTTAGGTCCGATTCGGGAGGCGAATACATGTCCAATGAATTTCAAAGCTATTTAAAAGAAAATGGAATTTGTCATCAACGTTCTTGTCCCAACACTCCACAACAAAATGGTCTTGCGGAAAGAAAGCATAGACACATAATAAAAACCACAAGAACATTATTAATTTCAAAAAATATTCCAAAATCCTTTTGGGCCGAAGCGGTTCTAACCTCAACATACCTTAACAATAGAACCCCTTCGTCTTCTTTGAAAAATCTTTCTCCATTTGAAAAACTTTACAATATGACCCCCGATTATAAAAGACTAAGAATTTTTTGATGTAAATGCTTTGTTCTAACTCACAAAAATGATGAACTTTCCCCTAGGGCTATTAAATGTATTTTCTTAGGATATGGCGAAAAACAAAAAGGTTATCGGTGTTTTGACATACTCAAAACCAAACTTTATATCTCTAAAGATGTCACATTTCTAGAAGAAAATGGTTTTTCGCACAAACCAAATGAAAATATTGATTATTCCTTTTTATTTGACTTGTTGCCTCAAGAAAACATCATAGATGATCATATTGATCCTAGTGAATCTCTCATAGAAGATCATTTTGAACATCCAAATAATGATCAAAATTTAGAAGAAAATGTCTCAAGACAAATACAAGTCTACTCTAAAAGGAATGAAAGAAATCCACCTTGTGCCCTTGAAAAATTCTCTCAAAGTGAGTCAATTGAAGAAACCTCTCAAAGAAGATCAAATCGTGTTTCTAAAGTACCAAATAGATTTGTATCTTATGATTCCTTTTCTCCAAACTTTCGAGCATGTCTTCTAGCTCTTCACTCCTTTCATGAACCATCTCATTACAATGATGCAAAACAATATGCTCATTGGAATGAAGCAATGGAACTGGAGCTTAATGCCCTTAAAAGGGCACAAACTTGGGAAATCATTGATCCACCCAATGGCAAGAAACTCATTGGATGTAGATGGGTTTTTAAAGTAAAAACTAAGAGTGATGGTTCATTAGAAAGATATAAGGCTAGGTTAGTAGCCAAAGGATATGCCCAAGAGTATGGGGTAGATTATGATGAAACCTTTGCCCCAGTTGCTCGAATGACTAGTGTTCGAGCTCTTATTGCAATAGCCTCTATTAAAAAATGGCTAATTTTTCAACTTGATGTCAAAAATGCCTTTTTAAATGAAAATTTAAATGAAGAAGTTTATATGGAACCTCCTCCAGGTATGAATTTAAATGGAAAAATTTTAAAATTGAAAAAGGCCTTATATGGACTTAAACAAGCTCCTAAAGCTTGGTATGACAAGTTTAGTAATGTATTAATCAATTTAGGATTTACTTCTTGCTATACTGACACTGCTCTTTTTGTTAAAAAGACAGGTGACTCCATTGTTATGCTTCTGTTATATGTTGATGATATGATCATCACTGGGAGTGACAAAAAGGGGGTAAATGATGTAAAGTCTATGTTAAAAGAAACTTTTGATATGTCTGATCTTGGATACTTGAGATATTTTTTAGGGATTGAAGTAGCTTATTCCGTGCGCGGATACATCCTATCTCAAATGAAATTAGCTGCCGAAATTTGTACCAAGTCAGGAATATCTGATGAAAAGAAAGTTGAGACTCCTGAAGTTATCAATGCAAAACTGAGGCTTGAGGATGGTGTTCTTCTTGAGGATCCAACCCCCTTCCGTCAATTAATTGGATCCCTCACCTATCTATCCATCACACGTTTAGATATAGCTCATGTGGTTCATGCAGCAAGTCAGTTTCAGCATGCACCCACTTCGGTTCATATGGCGGCCGTAATGAGAATTGTGAGATACGTCAAAAATACCATCTCCGAGGGACAATTCTTATCCTCTTCCTCATCTCTTGAGTTAACTGCTTTTACTGATGCTGACTGGGGAGGAAATCCCAATGATCATATCTCAATTACGGGTCTTTGTATTTTTTTAGGTGAATCTCTCATTTCGTGGAGATGCAAGAAGCAGCTGAAGGTCTCACTATCATCCACTGAAACTGAATATCGGTCCATGACAATGACAACTATGGAAATCGTATGGCTCAGAAGTCTCCTTGGTGACATGGGCGTCCCCATTTCCACTCCCACCAAGCTCTGCTGTGATAACAAAAGTGTGATATACATTGCCAGCAATCACACTTTTCATGAGTGAACCAAGCATATCGAAATAGATTGCCATTATGTTCGAGACGAATATCTCAGAGGAACTATCACATTACCATATGTTACTTCAGAATATCAACTGGCTGACTTCTTCACCAAGGCGCTCCCAACTCCACGATTTATGTTTTTTCTTAGCAAACTTTCGGTCTTCTCCCTGTAAAGTCCGAGGGGGCGTGTTAAATTATGTATATATTAATATATATATACATATACTTATATATATACATTCGTATATATATACATATATGTATATATACATAATTTATTTTCTTTTTCTGTACAACCAAAAACCCGATAGGGGTGTTTTGGTAAATTACCATGTAATTTTTCTTTTTTCTTTTTTTCTTTATTTTTCCCTTTTTTCTTTTTCTTTTTTATTTCTTATTTTTCACTTTGGAGGACCATAAGGGGCCCCACCCATCTAGTCGTTGGGGCCCCAACGATCATATTTATGACCGTTGGGGCTCCCAATGACTAGAAGGGAGCCCCCTTTATGGTCTCCTTTTTAGTTCTCCTCCTCTATAAATAGAGGAGGCTCTCTCCTTGTAAAAGCATTGGGTTTTCACCCTCCTCTTTCTTTCTTCAATAATATTCAACTTATGACTTTAAGTCATTTTCTACTTTTGTGAGTTTTGTGTATACACTCTTAGTGTTTGTGTTCTTGGCTTTTGTGGTCACTCTTAAAGAGTGCTTTTGCTCTATTGGTGCTTCCGCCTCTCTTCATTACAATATATACACACACATCCTTTGTCCTTAATTTACAAAGTTCTGTCATATTCTATGTAGTAAAAATCCTGCCTAGGCTCCCGCCTAGGCTGCCTAAGCTACCTAAGTGAAAGCCTACAGTCTAGGAGCACCTAGGAGCCTAGGCGAGTACCTAGGTGGGAGAAAGAGAGGGGGGAGGAGGGTGGCACAAAGGTTAGTATTTTAACATTTTCTTTTACAATGCTTAAGACATTATAATTATGTCTTGATTGAGTATTTTGAAATATTTAAGTTTTTTAGTATTTTTTTCTTATTTTTATGAATTTTATATATTTTATTGAAATAATTTTATTCTTTTGTGGGTCTCAATGCAGCAAAGCTAAACAAATACTTGTTTAGATGGACTTGAATGTTAGAAATGTAATCAATTGCCTTCGCGAGTCATAAACTACTATAAACTGGGCAACCATGAAAACATAAACAATTCCATAACCAAAATGTAATATTCCAATAAAAAAAATTCCATCATCAAATACAAGAAAAATTTTGAAATATTAATTTAGAAAACAAAAAAGCTAAGTTTGTTTGAAGGATACCTGTATTAATACTGTATCAAGCACTGCCAGATGAAAAGGACACACCTTCCTTCACAAAAAGCCTGGCATAGAACTGACCAGACACCTAAGCTCAAAGGGTTTATCGCAATAGCAATCTTCAATTCTAAATTCTACTGACAGTGAATATTTGATTCTCGGCGAAAAGGGTCTGGTCCAAGAACCTCCCAACCCATTCGATGACTTTGACGCATACTACCAGGTGCAGAGTCAATAGACTGTTGGACCTCTATAAGCTGTGCAGCATTCTCCTCCATACCAGTCCTCAAATCATTATAAATAAGTTCTTCTTTGCTACCTGAATAAACAGGCGATGACTCAACATTAAAACCGGAAGCATCATATCCAGCAGCTGAACCTCTTGCAATCTGATCAGCGGATCCATGGTAGCCTGCATCACTTACTGGAACCATGTCAGAGGGCTCTATACCTTCCTTTTTCGGCCTTTTCCATTTCTTGGTAGATGAAGTTCCGTCGTCCTCAAAATCTTCATCAACTCTTTCTCGGTGCAAATAAACCCACAATTTTCTGTCAGCATCAAACTGTACACATGGGTCACGTTCATAGTGCAAGCGATCCAATGCACCACTGACAACTTGGTTAACTTGAGCATCAGATACATCTTCCACAATATACTGTGAGTCCCTTATAATAGTACAGACATCAGCTCTGGTGCCAATACTCCCAGGCAGCCTGGCAGCTGCATCTCTAACCAGACATAAAATTGTTACATGGGGAGGCCGATCAGGCTTAAGCATAAAATGATCACGGGCCTTGGATGTAGGCTTGCCACCACACCTTCTAAGTGGAGCAACAACAGATTTACGACCATCTGCAGCAGTGTAGGCAAAGGCCCTATCCGGTACTGTATATCGCAAGTGTTCCTCCTTACGAAAATATGCTCTTACTTCATCAGAACTTGGACTGATGGTAGTTAAACTCTTTTGTGCTCTTAGGTCCCTAAATCTTTCTTTCTCGTCCAAATTAGGTAACAGACTGGCTGGTGGTGCAGGCAGACTACCTAACTGCCGCAGAGTCTCTTGATCATTTCTCAACCAATTAGCATATGAGTTAACTAGTTTCACAAGCATCTTAAGAGCAATGCCCCAAGCCACAGGAGAAGTTTCCATCTCACCAGAATCATGACCAGATGACTTAGCAGGAGGAGGACCTATCCAAGACCAACTCTTTGAAGCTATTTTATATAATGCAAGTGGCTTCCACCCCTTTGCCCCTAAGGGTGCTGTTTTTGCTGAAAATATCTTCAGCACTCCTCTAACCAGATCTTGAAGTGGCTCCTGAGTTTTGAGAATGGAGGGATCACCAGGTCTCAATCTCACACGGTTTACAATCTCTTGAAATGAAAGTGAAGGCAAATTTTTTTCTTCAGCATGTTCAGAATCTGCAGGAACTATGTCAGGCTTTCCTTTCTGTTTTTCCTTCACTTTCTGTATTCTGTTGTCATTATCCTTTGAAGTATCTTCAACATAAATACTGATTAATGCAGCACGAACAGCAGAAAGCAGATGTATGATGGAGAATGAGAAACCAGTAAGAACTGAAGGTTTGATAAGAACTGATGATTTCTTTGGCATCTTTGACTCTAACTCATCTTTTGCAGGCCCTCTTTCTGAAGTGCTTTGTTCCGGGGATACCACACCCAAAGAACCAGTTTCACTGTCTGTTTTCTTTTTCTGTTGCTTCTTAGATAGGCTAGCATCTTCAATGTGGTGCAGTGTACTAGTTAAGACATCATTCATGAGAACTGGTTCATCTTTGCTGTTCAGATATTGTGCTTCAACCTTACCCTTTTTCTTTACTGGCTCATAGTCGAATGATGACATTTGCAACCTCTCGTGATTTAAGGAGCTGTATGAAGTATAAGCAAAGTCCTGAATGTCATCCTTTTGACATCTTTCCAGCAATTTGTTTGACCATGACAGTTCAGGTGAATCATCTTCCTCTGTGTCACCACTTCTGTAACCATGCTGGTAATCAGATCTAGTGGGACCAATTGAATACTTTAGATCAGTTTTTGTTGTAAGTTTTTTATCTTCACTGTAGACTTTCTGTGCATCGGACCATGCTTCAAGCCCAATTCTTGCAGAGACAAGAGTTTCTTTACTGTCATTAGCCAACACAGCAGTGCTGTTTTCCTCATCTAAGATACCATGTGAATGATCATGATGGTAAGTTCTGTCACCTGAATCATTCAAAAGTTCCTGATTAGTCTTCCCCTTCAGCTTTCGCCTTGAAAAGTAGACATTTAATTTAGGCACTTGTGACCTATCATTCGGATTCCCCTCTAACACACTGGAGCGAGCCACTCCACCATGAAGATGAAGAGACTCCTTTTTAACCTTCCCCATTAATTTATAAGTTTTTGAAGGATCATGAGCTGATCTGGCTGGAGCAAACCGAGGCACATCAGATAAACCACTGCCATAGCCTATCTTTTTGGAGCCAATAGTTGCCTCAACTTTTTCATCGGAGTGCTTAGATGAACTAGAATGTGTCTCATCATCGCTCTCCATCATGCCATTCATGTCATCAACATAATCTTGTCCATTCTCATTGTACTTCCTTTTGTGTATGCCCCTGAATGTTTTTGCTCTACGATCAGAAGTAAGGTATTGCAGATAACCTCTGGATGTGATTTCATCAGAATCATTTAGTTGCCCTCGGAATCGGTTAGAAGATTTGTTTTTCAAATTGAAAATGCCATTTGCATTGCTCACTCGATGATCATCATTCATCTTCCACTTCTTACTTTTCTTAAGTGCCTGCTCATCAAATTTTGCAGAATTGTCCAGTATGAAGGTCTCTCCTTGCATTCTCTTGTGATCATCTGCAGGAATGTTCGGCTGGAAAGGTGGACTTCCCACAGACCAGTCAATGTGGCTTCCTTTTATTGCATGATGCCGTTCACCATGCACTTTGAGCTGTTGGTCATGTTGAAACCTATCTTTTACAGAGTTCATCTGATCTTCCAGAAAGGGTCTCTTTTGTTTCTCTGAATGTCTATCCTTTTTACCTGTATCTTTTGAATACAGCTTGTGGCCTCTCTCAATATGGGGCAGCGCCATCCACCGTTCTCCATCTGCCATGTCTTGCATCTTCCAGTGCCTACCATGCCGCATATTTTCATTCTTTGATGATAACCGCAGTCGAATGGAACCTTTGGAGTCTCCTTCTCTAAAGCTCCCTTTGTTTTGCCATTCATCTTCTGCAATGCTAATCGGTCCTACTTCAGCATCATGCTTCTTGAAGAATTCCATTTTCTTTCCAGGCTTCAAAAACTTAATGCTGGATCCTGTATTGTCTTTCCCAGGATTATGATAAGTTTCTGCAAACACTTCGTAATCCTGTTCTTCTGGACCATCTACTCTAATTTGACTATTGGCCCTCTGACCAGCCACCGCTTCATAGCCAACCAATTGATCATGTTGAGCAGGAGCCAAAGCCGAAACACGGGAACTGTATTTCATATCGGTAGAACGAGTCTGGTTCATCAAAGAGGAAGAGTATCCACCAAATTCAGCATACCCCTTATTTGCCAAACTTTTTTGCACTACTTTGAGAATGCCCTTCGGGTTCTGCTTTCCATATTTCCCTGGTTCATTAAGCTTCTCAGGTCCTCGAGAAGCAAAGTCAATGGGTGGTTTAGCACCCACAACAGCTCGATGGCCTGTTCTTGCTCCAAACAAGTTTTCCCGGACAGTCGATTGACCAGAATAAAGATGCTTGCTCTTGGGCCTTCT
This sequence comes from Nuphar pumila, assembly GCF_984573655.1. Taxonomy (NCBI): domain Eukaryota; kingdom Viridiplantae; phylum Streptophyta; class Magnoliopsida; order Nymphaeales; family Nymphaeaceae; genus Nuphar; species Nuphar pumila. Next base: position 94,661,655 of record NC_143260.1, on the reverse strand, counting down.
ACTCCAGCCACTAGGTATCAGCCACTCGCTTGACTCCTCCCTGTCCAATGACTCGGTTTCCGAATGTAAGGTGAGCATCTCTTCATCCTTTTCCTGCATCAAGATCTTCTGGCTTCTCATAATGTTTAGAAGCCGAAGCCGCTCTTCAATCCCGTAGCCAGCACATCTTATCCAAGCTTCTTTTATCTGCAAAAGGCTACCAACCATCGAATTCTGGTACTTATGCAGAAAATGATAATGCTCCCTCTTCTGCAAGAAATTCAAGCCCTGTCTGTAGAGTGCAACTCGGGGTTGGCAGAAACCCCCCTTCATCTGATCAAAGAGCTCAGTGAGTGGACTGCCAAAATGGAAATTATCCCGACAGAATAACTCTTTCAGGGTCCTCATAAACGTATCTTGATCCATGTCAGGGAGGAATTCCGATAAGGCAAACCGTTCCTCCTCCGTTAAGCAATCGTTCCATGTTTCTATCGACAATACACCACTCAAATCCGGAAGTTCGTAGAGCTCAAACGGAACGAGAAACTTCCGATCGCCCACTTGACAGAACTCGCTGCCACCATCCTCCGCCAATTCAACCGAGTCGAAGCCATCGGACCCTGCGCCAGAATCAACATCCTGCTCTTCATACGATCCAGTGTGGGCGTCGTCGCCATCGCTTGAGATGCAGTCGCGCCCGTAACAACCAAACTCCTCGTCCAACTTAGAATCCCTGGAAATCCTCTTGACGATCGCCATTGAAACCCCGATCCCCTCCTTTCCTAACGCCAAGAGGAAGGAACAACGATCCCTAAAAAAAGAAGAAAAATCCTAACTTTCGACCATCCAGAACAATCAAGCCCTAAACAAAACACAAAAATCCAATCTTCCAAATAAAAACAGAAAAAAAAAATCCACAATCAAGAAGACGTAACCGCGAAAAAAGAAAGAAAGAAAACTTTTTCTGATCGATCGAGAAAGGAAAGAGGAAGAAAGTGAAGAAAGGGCGTACTGATCGACGATCTCTCAACGCATCCTCTTCCGCGAGATTGGTCGAAGAAGAGCCATCAAAACCATCGAAGGAAAACGAACTGGCCACCGCCTTCGCCAAATAGGCCAAAGAAAGAAAAAGAAAAAACCCTAACCCTAACCCAAGGGCGGCCGAGGTGAAAAGGAAAAGAAGAAGAAGGTAAACAAAAAGGAAGTGGAAAAAGAGACACAGGAGAATAAATAGCAGGGTTGTCGGGGGAAGATGACGATGGCGATGACGATGAGGACGTGGACGAATATTGGGCGTCGATCGCACGAAGAGAGAGAGAGAGAGAGGTACGTGAGTTGCTTGCAGGGGAGAGAGGGCGACTGCCGACTCGGACGACGACGCGACGCGAACCCGAGACTGCTCGCCCGGAACGCATGGGCCGCGTCAGGAACCGAGACGGAACGGGTTCACCGGTTCCGGCGATCACGACCCGACCGTTGGCGGTTTTATCCCATTCAGGAGTCCCCGAGCCGACGGTCGATCGCATGGGCTTCGCGCTCATTTACGCTCGGATGGGATGACCGCCAATGGGAGTAGTTTCATTAGGTGATTAGGGATATCGGGTGGAAAATCACATTTCTTGATCCGAAGATGATCTAATAATCTATTCTACGCAAATGGACCACCACGGCTAATGCACCTGTAGGGTTAGATTTGCAAAAAAAAAAAAATTATGAAAATCTCAATTCATACTAGGGTGTCAACGAGTCGGGTTTGGTTCGGATTAAGATGGAACTAGACTTGGTATGGTATGGGGTTCGGATCAAGGTCTAATCGGGTCTACCATAAGAGAAATCATACCTGAATCCAATAAGAACTACATGGACCATACCCAGTAAAATAATATTTTTTATCATTTTGTCCTTATTAGGGGTTGGGTCTTGGTTGGGGTCTGGCATAAAATTTCACAAACCATACTCGGGTCCATGTATCAATCCGACCTTCGGATCTGCACTTGAGTCTTATTCGGGTCTTTTTATTTGTCACCCTATATGAACCTTATAGGGTTTGATCCCGGTAAACCAGACCCATTGACACCCCTAGTTCATACTAGTCTATATATTTAACTGGTTTCATAGGGTTTTTTGCAAATCTAACCGTACATATGCATTCGGCGTCATCCATGATTCATCATCGTAGTCAAGATCAAGAAATGCCAATAAACAACTAAAGTGATTTTACTTGTCATACATTTTAGATTTTACCCAGAAAACATCATCATCATCATCATCATCATCATCATCATCATCATGAATTCCTATCACAACTATATGGGATCGACTTTAGGAAATCTTTATTGTTTCTTTAATCTGGCTATTGTAGTTTGCCCCTTATATTTAAATCTTACAAGTAATGGCACTCCCGCAGACTCATTCAGAATACTTTTATGAAGCTTACTAATTAAAAAAAAAATATTTGCCTATTTTTCCTCCAAGCCTTCAATTTCATTTGTCACGGATTTTGTTTTGAAAATTTTGATTGGTTTAGCATCATTATTTCAGGATTGTCTGTTCCTTTACGTAGATTCATGGATTTCAAAAATAAATATCCAAAGATTCTTTGACATTGTCGAGGTGGCGATTGATTGATTGAAACAAACATCTTTGTCAAAAAGAGCATTAAGGCAATATTATAGATGTCCAGTGGTGACTAGGGGGTGGCAAACCCGCCTCTTAGGCGTGTTTGGGGTTTGGAAAAAATGAACCCGTTTAATAAACGGGTCAACCCGCCTAACCCGTTTATTAAACGGGTCGGGTTTATGTTAGGGGTATGCCAACCCGGCTGACCCGTTTAATAAACGGGTTAGGCGGGTGGGTCAACCCACCAACCCGACCCACCAACCCGTCTACCAACCCGCCAACCTGACCCACGAACCTGAGAACCCGTTTACCTGACCCAACCCATTTATTAAATGGGTTGGCGGGTCGTATCGGGTTACTCATTTATTAAACGGGTCGGGTTCATGTTTGCCACAACGTTTAATAAACGGGTCGGGTTCGGGTTGAGGTATGCTGACCCGCCAACCCGACACGATCGCCACCCCTAGTGGTGACCCTCTTCACTATTTATTTTATTAAGTATTGATGTTGAAATATTGAGCATCTAATATATTATTTTCATCGGGACAAAGCGACATGTTGTGATTACTTTGAATGGTGTAATGAGTATTGGAACTCAATATGTGAGTGTGATGTAAGCACGAAGTTACAATTTTTGCTAATGAAAAATGAGATGTTGAAGGCACAATTATGTGCTAATGATAACTTTTATGTTTTTTATTTTTTTCACGTTTTTATGTCATATATTAAAAATTCTTTATTGCTAATCAGTGTGACAAATATTGCGAGATTTATGAAAATCTCGCGATATTTATCGCGAGAAATTGCCTGAAAGTTTAAAATGGCAATTTTTTGCGAGATTTTCAAAATATCGCGAGATTTATGAAAAAACATAAATATCACGATTTAAATGCGATATTTACGTTTTAAACGACTATTTATTGCAAAAAAAAATCTATTTTTTTATTTTTAAATAATTTTTATTAATATTTTCTTATAAAAATAATTTTTATAATTTTTTAATTACTTTTTTATTGCCAAGATTTTGCCAAAAAAATGCGAGATTTATGAATTTTTTTCAATTTCTCGTGAGTTTTAAAAAAAACGAGAAATTGCCGATAAAAACTTTTGTCACTATGTTGCTAATAGCTATTATTGTGGACTTTATAATTGTCAAAGTATTCCGAAGGTTTGTTGTCGTTGTGGAGAATGCGAAATTATGACATCACATTTAAAAGAAAATCTGAACAGATTGTTTTACCGTTGTCCTTTTTGGGTAAGCAAAATATTATTTGCATGCTAGTATATTTAAAATTGATATTTCAATAAGACATTATTACTGTGTTTATGGCAGAGAATCACAATCAATGAAAAGAGTTCATCCAAGCAAAATCACAAAGCCTGAATAAAATGCATTTCATCAAATCTGAGAAAAGAATTGGGTGTGCCTTTTTCTGGGGATAGTAACAAGGTGTTTATTTTGTCTCCAAAAAGAAACAGTAAGAACCACGAGAGAACATGTTTTAAACATTCTTGCAGTGTGAATAACTTGTGTACGTTTAAATGTCAGGAGACCCATACCAAGAATAGAGCAGACTAAGCAGAAACTAAGCACTCATCATGCTCGTGTTCCTGCGGTACTCAGACATGTCAAGGTAGAACTGACACTTGCTGATATCAGACGTTTAGATGGGGTCTTACATGGTCATTTGTTTCTCCAATCAGGAAGATACCAACATCACAATTGTTCATTCTAATGAAGCCAAATAATTACTTACCAAATTATATCTGAAAATTTTCAAATGATGAAGCAATCATAAACCATCCATAGTTGCAATACAAAATGCCAACACAAAAAATACTTGAATAAGTCATAAACCTACATTTTTAGTTTTCAGTCATAAACTATGTCACAGGGACTCGGCCAACTGGGTGCCGCACCAGCGTCGACGCGATGTGGGTGCAAGTGCGAGTGCGGCACCCGATGCAGTCAACCTGACCCTGGATGCGGTCAACACACCCAAGGTCATTTATGTCCAACTTTTGGACTTTATATATATATATATATATATATATATATATATATATATATATATATATATATATATATTTTATATATTTTATATTTTTGCCACACCCCCGCACCCAAGTTTTTTGAAAGTGCCGCACCCCAGCACCCGCACCCATGTGACATAGGTCATAAACAATGCCAACACAAAATGCCCCAAATCATCCAACTGCCATACATTTTTATGATATCATTTTCTTCCAAAGTGTTCGCATCGCTTGCAAGAGGAGAGAAATGGCATACAGTGTTTTCAGTTTGCCTTTCTTCCAAACCATCCAACTGATATGCACGTTGGGAATGCAACCCCCCTTTCTATCTTCTTCTTAACGCTCTTGTGCATGTTTCTAGTTTGTAGGCAAATGAAACTGCCATATCAGCAAAGTAACAAAAAGAAGTGGAAAAGCAAATGAAACTGATCCTTCAGACTCTTCCAAAAAAAAAATATAACATGTAGCACAATCCATGACAATGAAGTTGTCTTTTGGATCCATTGACACCTACAAATTAGAGAAGCCAAAATAGCATATAAAAAAAATTAAGTAATAATGACCTAATAAATATAAATGTATTAACATACTTTGCTTATTTCTTGTTGGACAGTTTCTCTTATCATGTCATGTCCCATTGCAAAAATGATATAATCTTGGTGGTTTGAAGTATTCCTATAAAAGAAATAACAAAATTAAATCAAAGTCATAATATACCAGAGTCAAACTATTGTAAAAAGACCAAGTATTGCAAAGTTTAATTATTACCCCGACATTATGCTAAGAGAGCTTTTGCTAGAATCATGCTCATTCTCATGACAACATGCACATGACCTAATTCTTTTGCTTTGATGGATTCTTGATTAAATTCTTTTACCACTTCCTTTTGCAGTTATAGGTTCATGATCTTTAAGAGTGACATCATCACATATACAATCATCAGTAGAATGCAATACTATCATATGTCCATTTGAATTATAAGTTTTGCCATCTTATATGCCAACATTTTCACCTTCATTGATGGCAGTGGCATCTTCAACAACCTCATTTTTGCCGATGGTTGTGACATTTTTAATGACAACCTCATTTTCTCCAATGGTCATGATGTCTCCCACACTAGTATGTGCGGCATCTTTATTCTATGTAACTGTTTAAGCAATATATCGAGGCCATCCAATGCAGGTCCATAACACAAGTCACACTCCAATACGTCATTGAGGCATTTGTTTGCCTTCAACGAAAACACATGCCTTTTTTATAGCTGTAGATGTGCCTGACTTAGATGATCCTTCCTTTGAACCCCATCGACGTATTGCTCCAGTCTTTGCGGTCCTTGACCATCTCTTGAAAATATAGCTTTCTGATAATTTATGAATTTCTTCAGCATTAAAAACAACAAACAATGCTTGCAGATTCCCATAGGTGACACTGACAACTTGATAACTTTTGTATATTTGTATCATATGCAAGCGTATATTCTAATCTGAACCCATTTACTAGAGTTTTCTTCACTTTGTATGTTCTAACATTCTCCTCATCTTCAAGTTTAACATAACAACTTACAGATGCCAACAATTGCTTCTTGAATTCTACAAACGTTGTTAGAGTGAATGTATCTCGCAAGTCAATCTCCATTGCACTATCAGTTGCAAAAGTTTTCTTTCTATTATGCATTTGATAGTCATACTTTTTCTCTTTTTAACGATGCTTATCTACTGCAGTTTCAAATCTACTGCAATTTCAAATCTTTCTAGAAACAAATGCATTGAAGTATTTGCATCAACCCATTTCCTCTCTCACTATGCTGAGTTGTAGACATTCCTGCCATAAATGAGTCACTAGAGTATATCCAAGCCCATTTTGCACATATCTCCAAAAGATCAGTAGCCCACTTAATGTCATTTAGCTGGGGATATAACTCCAGCATTTCATTCCATCTGCCTTCAAATTGTTCAACTGTTTCTGACTTGTGAAACCAAATATCCCAATAGTGCTTAAAAACTGGATCATGTTTGTATAAATCACTTATATTTGAAGGCATTTTCTACATAATATGCCAGATACAGTTCCTATGAACTGTATTAGGGAATACTTCTCTTATTGCTACATTCATAGCTGGATCTTGATCAATAATGATGGAGATTGGAGGTCGGCCACCCATTGCATTTAACCATTCTTTAAAAAGCCAACAAAAAGATTATTTTTTCTCATCTACAAGTAGTGCACAACCAAACAAGATTGATTGATTATGATGATTAACGCCAGTAAATGGCATTATATACTTGTTCTTCTTGTATGTTGTATCAAAAGACACCACATCACCAAAATAGTAGTAGTCTTCACGTGCTATAGCATCGACCTAAAAATAGTTGGCAACCTGTCTCTTGTCATCAACTTGATCGACATAATAGAAGTCTGAATTCTCTTCTTTCTTCTTTATAAAATACTCAATTGCAATCTGACAATCTTTTCCAAAATAACTTTGTTTTACATTTTTCAGATGAGCGTACATCTGATCTTTACTCAAGGAGACATGTTGAATCCCTCCTACATCATTCACAAAGACAGTCATTACTTGAGATGGTTTCAAACCAGATCTAAGCCAATTCCCCACTATTTTTTTCTGAGTATCCAATCTCAGATGTTCTATGCATGTCTATCTTTGAAGGCGAATGCAAAAGATGACTGTGTCCAAAATGAATATCATTAACTACCCATTTTTTTTTTCTTTGGACAAAATTGGATGGTCATCTTAGCTTTGCAACCATATCTCTTAATGATATAAGGGTTTTTCACATCACCTTTTTTGTTGCTTGAATCCTTCTTTGTTGCATTTAAATTGCCTTCAATAAACTACTCCCTTATTTTCTTAAACGCACCCATGCACATATTTGTTGCATTTAAATTGCCTTCGATAAACTACTCCCTTATTTTCTTAAACGCACCCATGCACATATCAAAACCACCCATCCTGACATATACGTTGTAAAACTTTTGTGCATTCACCTTGCTATCGAATTTCATCCCATTGCTAGGTGTATGCTCTAATGGCACAGTTGGAATATACTCTTGAAGCACCAAATTTTCTCTCCAAAATTAAGACAATGTTCTTCAGCAACATGTTCTCCATCTGATAGTGTATTGTTCTATTCAATAACATTCAAACTATATTCCACATCTGCATTTTCGTAATGGTCACTATCCACAAGCATCCCAATTTGCATTTTATCAACAATATCATTTTGTATATTTTCAGACATTTTCAACCTTCTTGCAACATTTACATTTGTAGAACCTTGACTTGCATACAACATTTTCACCTTTATGATATCAAATTGCCTCAATTGATATCAAACACAGTAAAAAAATAAGGATTTTTTCCAACAAGCACAGAGAACAAAATCGGGCTTTTTCAAACAAGTAGCATTCCTGTATGAAAGTGAAATGCATTAAAGCCATAAGGACCAATATACAATCATGAGATCAGATAGCATCTTCATTTTGTATAATTTGACTGAACAAGAGTATAAAGATCCATGATATTATTGCCGTAATGTAAATAACTTAAAACAACAAAAAAAATAAACATGAAAAGAATGAGCACATCCACACATTTTCATTACATTTATTTTTGAAATCCATGAATCTACAAAAAGGAACAAACAATCCTGACCTAAGGATGCTAAACCAATAAAAAAAACTCAAAACAAAAGCCCTGGCAAATGAAATTGAACACTTGAAGAAAATTTATCAACTTGTTGACTTAGAATTAATATCAATTTCCACAAAATTATCAACATGGATGTTCTATACCATGTCTGAATAACAAAGAAAATACATAAAAACGATTATCTAGAAGTGGGTGACAACATACATGTCAAAACTATCCATGTATTGGTGATTATGTCACACAGAACAATCCCCCAAAAGTATACCCTACTTTGATAAGATTAGAAGAATATGATTCATTGTTTCTCATGGTTGTATTTTGTGCCATGTGATTCATTCTTTTGATGGGTATTTGATCATTCATAAGGAAAACGGTGAACACACACTCTCTCTATATTGCCTGCCAAAAGAATATGGATTGTGTATGTGTGTGTTTTATTCCTTGATGCCTCTTGCAGGCCAAGGAAGACAGAAAAGAGTTTTTGATGGTCCTTTTAACAACTGTAAATACATAGAAATATGACCTTCCACACACAGAAATATACTCAAGGACTATTGGACCTATAAAGGAATCACAAATTAAAATAAACAGAGAAACCTATATTATGACATCCTACATGAGTTGTTTTGCCACATCAAAAATTTCAGTTGTGATACAAAGAATATGGATTGTGTGTGCATGTGTTGTTTTTTCGCAAATCAGTGGCCTTCATTGAGGTTTATTTTTTATTCTCTATCTGACAGGGGATTTCAAAATAAGAAAAAAAATGATGTGGGTTGTAAAAAAAAAAATTAAAGTTGGTCGTGGTAGATCCTCTGTTGTTGTTTCTACCTTGGTAATAACTTTCTTCCTCTTCTTTGATAAGATTACAAGACTAACTTCCTCTTTTGTAGTATTTTAGTTGAACACCCCTCCCCCACAAGGACAATTAATTTCCCCCAAAAAAGAAATAAAGACAAAAAAAATGAAGACAGGAAAACAGTGAACACACATAAAGAAGAGTTTTTTGGTTCCTGATTTTCCCCAAAAAAGAAAGAAAGAAAAAAATGAAGAGGAAGGCTCGACTCAGAGAGAGAGAGAGAGAGAGATTCCTTTACTGTATACGCAGAGAGAAGAGGAGGGCTCGGTGGTGGCCGCATACAGGAGGGCGCAGACAGATCTGATAGTCGACGTCTCGGTGGTGGTCGGAGATGGCCGGCGATGGTGGTTGTCGAAGATGGCCGCCGCTGGGTCGCCGACGACGGTGAGGGCCGGTCACGGAGGTGGTCGGGCCACCACTGGGAGGAGAGGGTGGTGTGTGGTCTCCCCCGAAGACGGCCGTTAGCTAGTTCGGGGGGTCCCAATGAGCGCCACTTATAAGAGCTCGTGCGTACGCATCATTTACCATCGGAATCATCGGAATCAGGTGCGGTTGCAAAGACTTAAGTAGTCTTCTCTGTTACGCTCGTCATTAAACAAGTTATAAAAATATCTTTCATTCAAAAGAAGGTAAACGACGATTAAAAAAAAAAGGGCAAAAAAAATTCTCCATCCAATAAAGATGATGTTAACTCTTCAAAGTCCAAACGTTTCGTTTTTGCCTTAAATAGTAAACTTTTGCATCATCTCTGTAACAGGAGTTTTTTTTCACAACGCAAACTTTATCGTCATTTCGAGTCGAGGTTTCAATTTTATTTTTTAGCCAATTTTACAATACATTGTCGCCTTCTCGTTCCTGTCTTGTGTTATAAAATATTCTCGTGTTTGCGATCGATTGGTTCAATCATTAGTGGGCGTCATAGGCGAATTTGTCGGTCATCTCTTTTTACAGTCTTCTCTTCTTTTTCGTTGTTGTTCGTCTTATGGAAGAAAGAAATGACACATAAACATTCCAACCAGTGCCATTAAGGTATCGTGAGTACCTTTCCATGTCATTGTGTTATCGTTGAAGAACGTATGTCGTCTTAAGTGCCATTAAAGTGTTGTTTTGTTATTGCAGGAGAAATTTATCCTTTTGATGGTTGGAAATTTATCGATATTTGTAAGACACAGAGACTTGTTGACAAGAATGCTTGTTTACAAATGCGAGGAAGGGCCTCTACCCCATTCGGTATCCTCCATTTACTCAGTATATCCATTGTATCTCAAATCGCGGTTTTAGTAACATACTACCGATTTGTGAGATATTATTTTATTTTTTAATATCGATTTGATTGCTATTATGCTAAATTTTTGTATCGATTTGTAATATATTTTGTGATAGATTTATCGATTTATAAGATATTATGTGTTTTATAGTGCCGATTTGTAAGGTATTATGTTGAATTGCCATATAGATTTGTAATATATTATGTGATATATATATCGATTTATAAGATATTATGTGTTTTGTAATATGTATTTGTAAGATATTTATAGAAAGACTTTTAAAACGTGTGTGTGCAGAAATACATTTTTACGCGCTTGCGGTGATGATTTTCATATTTAAATTGTTGCTTATTTAGCGATTTCTATTGAACTCGTTTCACATCATCGTAGATATAATTAAAGCGCTATCGTCAACACACATGTACGACGTGTCATTTCTTTTATTGGCATGGTAAGTAACAACTCGATGCATAGTATAAGCAAATATTAAGCCGCAATTGCTTTTATACTGTGATTCATTAAATTGTTTCTTTAACTTGCTTAACCTTATCGGTATCCATTATTATATGCATCCTGAATAAATCGTAGTAAACGTATGTGCTTGCTAACACAAATTGATATCTTGCTTATAACAGTGATGAGCTTATCATATTGTTGTATTGAAGATGATTTATCTCAATCATTTGAAAGATATGGAGAAGTGAACATATGTATTAATGATGCACCTGAAGAAGTGAACATGTGCACTAATGATGCACATGATAACAAGGATGCAGGCATTGGATTCACTCTTGACTTGAATGTTCCAGCAGAAGAAATGCAATTCGATAATGAGGTAGACAATCCTGACAATACACTTAATAAAGGTGCAAACACTAAGAATGTATATGATAGTACACATGACTCTGTTCCCGTAGAAGGAATGCAGTTTAATACTGAGGATGCTGCATATAAATGTTAAAATGATTATGCCTTAAAATTTAGCTTCAGTGTTAGAAGGTTTTCTTGGTCAAAAAATGCACAGGGTGTCGTGGTGAGAAAGACATATGTTTGTTCTAAGGAAGGTTGTAAGAAATCAATTGAAAATCCAACAAGGAGTATGCCAGAATCAAGATGTGAATGTCTAGCGAGAATGGTGTTAAGAAGACTTTCGAATGAGAAATATGTAGTTTGTACTTTAATCAGTGATCATAATCATGATTTATCTACTTCATTTATGACTCCTAAGTTAAGGTTATATCGTAAAGTAACTGTAGCACATGCTACAATGGTTGAAATAGCTGATAGCATCGGCATTACACCAATGAAGACATACAATTTATTTGTGCACATAAATAGTGGTCGCGAGAATGTGTCATTCACACCTATGGATCTAAGAAATCACTTGAGAAAAAATAGGACAAATAACATGAAGAATGGAGAAATATATTCTTTGGTTGATTACTTATAGAAGAAATCAAACATTGACCCTGGTTTCTTTAGTGCAATGCAACTAGATAAAGATGGATATGTTGTGAATATGTTTTGGGTAGATTCAAAGTCAAGAGTAAATTATGAATGCTTCAATGATGTGCTTATTTTTTATACGACAGTGAAGATTAATACTGGACAATGACCATTTGCGTAGTTTATCGGAGTGAACCATCACTCACAGAGTTGTATATTAGGCGACACTTTTTTGTATGACCAGACCAAGGAAAGCTTTGAGCGGTTGTTCAAAGTATTTACACAGGCAATGAATGGGAAGCAGTCTGAAGTTGTACTTATAGATGATGATCACGCAATTGCGAATGCAGTGTTTCATGTGTGGCCAAATGCACATCATCACCTGTGTTTGTGGCATATCTTTCAAAATGCAGCAAAGAACATATGACACATATTTAATCAGAAAACAGAGTTTGACAAAAAAGTTTACAAAGTGTGTACTTGAGAGTGTAGACGAGGTCACCTTTATATCAGATTGAGAGGAAATGATTCAGATATACGAACTTAAAGACTGTCTGCGGTTACAAAATTTATATACAGAAAAAGAGAAGTGGGCATTGGCATATGAAAGACAATACTTTTGTACAGGTATGATAAGTACACAAAGAGCTGAATCTATGCATGCCACGCTGAGGAAAACCCTGTATTCATGTTTAACAATGTTTTGTTTCATGGAACAATATGAATTATTTGTTGACGGTGTAAGACAAAATGAGCTTGAGCAAGATGTGAAATGCTTCAATACACGCCCTGTAACTTTGGGCATGAAAATATTGATGTGACCTGCAGATCTGTATATACTAACTGTATTTGAATGGATTAAGAAAGATGTTATACATGTCATGAATTACAACATAGAAGGACTCATGTAAACCGAGAATATGCACAAATACCATATTTTATGGGAGAGCGAAGAGTATCAGAAAAGGCAAGAAGCACATATCACATACAATATTGACAACGAAAAAGTTGAATGTATGTGCAAAATGTATAAATTCAAAGGTATTTTATGTCGTCATGCATTAAAGGCACTTAAACAAGAGAAGATACAAAAATACCTGAGTCATATTTAATGCAAAGATGGAAGAGACAAACAAAGATTGAACTGTTGGATATGGATAATGTCACTCAATCTGGTGTTGATGAGAAGTGCCACATAGCCTCCCATTACCAATAACTATGATCATATATTTGTCATATGAACTTAGGGTTGGTGGTCTAGTGCAATATCGGTGGATGTACCCATTTGAAAGGTATATTTTTATTTATACTTTTCATTCTAATGCTATTGAGCATTTATTATATTAGGAGATGTATATTGTTGACGGATGCATGTTTGATCTCAAAAAAAAGGTTCAGAATAAAGCAAGAGTGAAGGGTTCAATTTGTGAGGCGTACACTTTAGAAAAGATTTCAGATTTCTCATCTATGTACTTTGAACCTCACATTTCAACACGTTACACTTGCCCACCTCGTATTGATGATGAAGAACAATCTATTGTAGCTAACAATCTGTCGATATTTTAACCACTTGGGCATGCCTTTGGCAGTTGCCAGTCAAGACTCTTAGAAGATCGAGAGCAAGACGCAACACAAATCTATATTCTTTTTAATTGCTTAGTGATTGACCTCTACATTGAGTAAGTATACTTAATATGTAACACTAAGTTCTATACGTGCATACATGATTTGGTAATATAAATATTTATTAAGTGCAGACGATTTGATCTGAAGTTGCAAAGAAAACTTCCACATCTCACTGATTTAGAAGTACAGAAAGAATGTGAAAATAAGTTTGGGGCATTGTTGAAAGAGTTGGTAAAGATGATGACATGCATTCTTTTCGTGTAAACAACAATATGTTACTTAATTAGTCATGATTACAGTCATTGTTTATGCTTGCAGGTCCGCCATGGTGATGTTAATGATCAAGGAATATGTGATTTACAAAATGGTCTGACCAAAGTTGTGTAATGTTACAACGGGTATATCGTAAATGGTTATTGATTCCATACAAAAGAGTCTGGTGTAAACAAGTCAATGATGAATAGTGGCGTGTGTGTCAAGGATAACAGTTATAGTGAAAATGAACATGACTACTATGGTGTTATTGAAGAAATAATGAAGTTAACTTACTTAGGCATAAATAACATGATAACTTTATTCAAGTGTCATTGGTTTGATCCCACAACAACAAGAGTCGACAAAGCCTCATGCATTGTGGAGGTGAATCATAAATCAATGTTTGAAATATATGAACCATTCATATTAGCCTCGCAAGCTCAACAAGTTTACTATACTTCATATCCAAATACAAGGAAGTCAGATAGAAATGAATGGTGAGCGGTTTTCAAGGTGAAGTCTAAACTATACTCCGAGTATGATCAGTTACAGGAAGACAAGATTACTGAAGAGGGTGATTACTATCAATCAGATGATATGTATAACTTCTCTTATAGTCACGATGTCACATATGGTTTGCATGTTATATCTCTATTATCCAATGACACACGTATGAAAAAATGTGATCCAAATGATATACTGAGTTGATGGGCGCCCAATGAAGACGATGACGAAGAGGATGAAGAGGAGGAGGAGAAAGAAGAAGAATATGAAAGTCAAACAAGTGATGAAGAAGCATACTCGAGCTAGTGAAATACATCTTGTAATATATATCACATCACTTTCTCATATGCTCTTATTTTTGTAGTTCGGAGTCTATGCTAGTCATGGTTGTTGTTAGCGGGATATTAGAGTGTGTTTGCTGTAGGTACATGTTTGTTATTATTGTGATATGAATATATTGTAATGTTTGACGTGACTATATCCATGCTTGCATGAAGTTATTTTCGATTTGATTATGTATCCATGTTCATGAAATTGCATATCATATTACATTTCATGCATACTTAGCATGAACATGCATAATTATAAAACTGATTCATGTAGAACCTTTAAATCTTTACATTTCATGCATATGTCATGTCCATGCTAAGTTCAAGAGTTATGTAACTAATTCAAATATCATTTCTATTTGTTAGAATATGGTTCATGGAAATCACAGTGGTCGAGCACTCAGTGGTCGAGGACCAAGTGGAGGTCGTGGGACATCATTAGGTAGATGCCTTTGTGTTATATTTAAATATAGGAATTCATTATATTTTTTTTATATATTGATATAAAAATTGTTACTTGTTAATTGTCTTTATAGGATCCTAGCTTAGTGATAGCCAGTATCAGCCTTCGCCTTCACGTAATCCTTCAATAAGTATATCATTTAAATAAATATACAGTTGATTAGTTTACATGTACATTGTGTGAATTTCTAACTCATTATTTTGTAGATGATGTTTCGTCTGTACATGACCCACCTACACCAGTTACTCATACACATCACGAGACAACGCTGGATGCAGGGTCTTCTCAGTCTGACACACGATGACTCATTCAAATAGTGTATATCAATAGTCGACTGTAAGTATTAATTTGTCACTTGTCCAATACTTATCTGATAAGTAGTGTATATCAATAGTCGATTGTTAATGTGTACCAATTCATGTACAGTGCGAGGTTTGAGCCAAAAGAAGTAATACAAGAAATTAGAAAGTTACTACTTCAGCATCTACCAGGATCAGTCGCTCAAAGAAAAGAGTACCCAAAGGAGGTGTTGGAAAGATTATGATCCTCATTCATGCTATACAATCATTTATCATAGCTAATGTATTTCATATATAATTTTTTGTTATAGTCATGTGCATTAACTTTCTGAAATTATTTGTAGGCTTCGAATCGCTTTGCGACTTTAAAGGAGGACAATCGATTTGCCGACATGCTGCACAATATGAAGACTGCAACAATAAAAGCAGCTGGTGAGATAGATAATCCACTGCAGTGGAAGGGCCATGACCCTTCTACTATCATGACAGATTATTGGGATGCAATGTACGATAAGTGGATGAGTCATGAATTTCGAAATCGCTCAGCAAAGGCAGCACAAAACTGAGTGAAGATGCCTGATGCCCATCTACACACAGGTGGTTCTAGGACTTTTGGGAGCCACTAGAAGAAAATGGTAACTCATCAGTATATATATATATATATATATATATATATATATATATTGTCAAATTTATAAGTATTTCTGCATACTTTCTAATTGATTTTTTTATCATTTAATCGTGCAGAAAGCCGAAAAAGGAGGCATTGTGCCTTATAAGGATATGTTTGTTGAAACACATAAACGTAAGAGAACGAGAGAGTTCGTATCAGAGAAGGCGAGAGTGACAATGGTATGTATTTATTGTATTAATAAACATTATAATATACAAGTTACCATGAATTACATTATCATAAACATTGTAATTCTTAATTATTAATTCCTACTATAATTATTACTTTGTGGGAGTCATACGAGCAACAGTTGGTACAATGATATGGCGATGACTCCACTCAGCATCCGCCTTTTGATCCTGCAGCATGGGTGACTGCAACCGGTGAACCCAAAAATGGTCGTGTGTTCGGGTTAGGGAGTAACATGAACACCACACCAGTCGTTTCCTTCTACAGTTAGAGCTCTTAGAGTTCTCCCGTCAGCATCAACTCCCACCGTCTGATTGACCATGTTGTTTCTTGGGATGGTGTCTGCCAGCTTTTTCAGGACACAATGCGTGGCTTTTTATATAAAGTCATTCCCAACCTTATCTATAATGAGTTGTGCAACTTTTTTCGGGACAGAGAAACTTCGTCTGCATTCAACATGAGCTCTAGTGCCTGTCATGTATGAATGATTGAATCACTATAAATTTTTATTGCTAGCATTAGAATACATGTATGCATGATTGAATAAATATAAAATTTTTGACAACCTTAGAACACATATAAGCATGATTTCATCACTATGAAAGTTTTTTGACTACCTTATAACACATATATGCATGATCAAATTACTATAAAAGTTTTTTGACTGCCTTATAACACATATGCATGATCGAATTACTATAAAAGTTTTTTGACAACCCTAAAACACACATAAGCATGTATTCATCACTATGAAAGTTTTTTGACTACTTATAACATATATATGCATGATTGAATCACTATGAAAGTTTTTTGACAACCTTAGAATACATATAAGCATGATTTCATCACTATGAAAGTTTTTTGACTGCCTTAGAACACATATAAGCATGATTTTATCACTATGAAAGTTTTTTGACTGCCTTATAATATATATATGCATGATTGAATTACTATGAAAGTTTTTTGACAACCTTAGAATACATATAAGCATGATTTCATCACTATGAAAGTTTTTTGACTGCCTTATAACACATATATGCATGATTGAATCACTATGAAAGTTTTTTGACTGCCTTGAAACACATATATGCATGATTGAATCACTATGAAAGTTTTTTGACAACCTTAGAACACATATAAGTATGATTTCATCACTATGAAAGTTTTTTAACTGCCTTATAACACATATATGCATGATTGAATTACTATGAGAGTTTTTTTACTGCCTTATAATACATATATGCATGATTGAATTACTATGAGAGTTTTTTGATAACCTTAGAACACATATAAGCATGATTTCATCACTATGATCATTTTTTGTCTGCCTTAGAACACATATAAGCATGATTTTATCACTATGAAACTTTTTTGACTGCCTTAGAACACATATATGCATGATTGTAATACATAACATATTTATTTGACAACCTTATAAACCATATATGCATGCTTGAATCACTATGACATTTTTTTGACAACCTTAGAACACATATCTGCATGATTGAATCACTATGAAATTTTTTGGTCAGCCTTAGAACACATATCTGAATTCTGTTAATGTTCTTCACTTTATTGCTAGTCTATGTGTCATTCAACCATATTGCTTTGATTTTTTCAGATTAGGTGAATTGCATATAATTTATTTTATTATATTTTGCTTATCAATACTAACATTTCAGTTCTCTTGTAGGATGCTGGAGATGATCAACGTAGAGGAGCTGATGTAGGCATGGATGAAGGGGCATATCGAGACAATGAAGGAGATGATGCTCCAAATCTTGGCGATGATTATATTCATGTGTTGAATTTATTGCACGTAATTGTTGTTTCAAACAAACTCTTTGTATATGTTCACTTGTAACTAATTAGTACTTGACGAGGATTATAATGGGTTGTTAAATTTGTTTCACTTATAGCTTGTGCTAATTTTTTTTTACCTACTTTGTATATGTCTTTTTTATGTATACTTTGTTTTTATACACAGGTTATATAAATTGTATAACGAGAATTTTTTTCTCGATATTTATATTTCAACTAATTTTTTTTAATTTTTTTTTAATTTTGCGATGGATATTTTCCATCGCTAATATCCATCGTAAATATAATGATGAATTAGGGATGAATATTAATCTGCCTCAAAAACTGAATCAGCCAATGTTTTGCGACAAAATATAATCTGTCGCTAAGTCGTTGTTAATTGGGCGACAAAATTTAGCGACGGAAACATATCCATTATGAAATTTTAGCAACGAATATGTATCTAACACAAAACCAAATCAATCCTTATTTAAAGATGAATTAGCGACAGATCATGACATTCACTAATCTATAGTAAATTAGCGATGAAAGTAGTGACAAATCAGTTCTGTCGCTAATTAGCGACCAAAAAATCACAATAGACGCTATCCATCGCTAAGCCATCGTCAATCCGTCGCTAAACAGATTGGTGACAGATTTGTGATGGATTATCGATGGATACCGTCCGTCGCTAATCCGCAGATTTCTTGTAGTGACTGGCGACACCAATCATCTAACTATGGATGACCAACAACTTGCAAACAAATCCCCCTATCAGGGCAACGATTCCATTATGATCGGAAATGGTAAGATGTTATCTATATCTCATATTGGTGATTGGTTTTATCATCTCAAAGTTTTAAGTTTGATTTAAAGAATATTCTTCAAGTGCCCGACATTGCAAAAAATCTTTTATCTGTAGAAAAATTTATGAAGAATAATTATTGTGTTTTCGGAATCACTCTCTTTGAATTTTTTGTCAAGGATCAGTAGACAGAAAGATTCTTCTTTGAGGACAAAAAACCAACACGAGACTCTACCCAATTAAGGTGAGTGAAACCTCAATGATGGTAGCATATGCAGGACCTTCAGCTTCGTTTGATCTGTGGCACCAACGCCTTGGGTACACAAATAAGAAGATTATCTTTTTTCTTAAATCCAATAATGCTATTTCTTTTAACAATAAAATCACTTCAGTTTGTAAACATTGTCTTATTGGAAAAGTAAAAAAACTTTCATTTGGTCATTCTCTGTCAGAGAGATCACAACCTCTTGAACTCTTACATGTCGATGTCTAGGGCCCTACTTCGATTGGCTCACATGAACAGTTTTATTTCTATTTATTAATTGTCGATGATTTTAGTCAATTTTCATGGCTCTTTCCCTTAATAACCAAATCTCAAGTGTTTGACTGTTTGAAAGGTTTCAAATCTATTGTTGAAAGTCAAGTTAGGTTTCTCAACAAATCTTTTCAATTCGACAATAGTGGCGAGTTCACAAGTAGAGAGTTTGAAACCTACATACAAAGCGATGGCATTTTTCATTGCTTTTCCTGTCCTCATATGCCTGAACAAAGCAGATTGGTTGAGCAAAAGCACCGTCATGTTGTGGAAACGAGTCTTAATCTCTTAAGCCATGCATCCCTACCCTATGCCTTTTGAATTGATGCCTTTCACACTGCAGTCTACCTCATCAACTGTTTATTCACTCAAGTACTTCATTGCCAAACACCCTTCGAACGTCTTTTAAACCGGTCATCTGAATACCATCACCTTCGTATTTTTAGATATATATGTATCCTCTTGTTGCCCCCTACAACTCCATAAAGTTTCACTCGAAAACCAAACCCTGCATCTTTCTTGGTTACCCTTCTCGTTATAAGGGTTACATTTATTTTCATCCCTCTATATCTCGTATTTTTATCTCTCGTCATGTGCTCTTTGACAAGTCTCAATTTACTCTTCCCAGTCTTTACTCTATTGTCTCTACGTCTAGTCTTTCTCACTGGGTATTTTTCTTATGATGGTCTTAGTCAATCCCTCACCCTCTTTTGATTCCCCACTTTCTTCATCCACTCCTGACCTTGTGCCTGATCCCTCTTCTTCCTCTGCAACATGTTCACCCGATTCCAACTTAGTTGATTCTGCTTCTCCTGACTCTATGGCCAATTCTCTCGTGCCAGTACCGCTCATCCCTGCCCAACCCATTGCCCGTCCTACTGATCACATTCATCCCATGGTCACTCGCTCCATGATAGGCTTACTTAAACCCAAGTCTTTCTATGCATATTTATACCCTATTGCTCACACTGCCTTTAGTGCACACCTTCTTGAGCCTAAGCCCACCACCTACAACCAAGCTATCAAGCATCCATACTAGTGTTCTGCTATGGAAGATGAATATGCCGCTCTCTTATAGAATCACATCTGTCATCTTGTTCCACCGAACCCACAATTGAACACAGTAGGCTCTAAGTGGGTCTATCACATCAAAAGGCATGATGATGGTTCTATTGCTTGTTATAAGACCCATCTTGTTGCTAAAGGGTTTCATCAGAAAGGTGTTGATTTTTTCGAAACCTACAGTCATGTCATTAAGCCAACCACCATTCACGTGGTTCTATACATTGCGGTTTCCTTCAAGTGGCATATTCACCAACTGGATTTCAACAATGCTTTTCTTAATGGGTTTTTGGATGAAAATATTTATATGAGCCAACCGCCTAGCTTCATGCATCCCCACTTCCCTTATCATGTTTGTAAACTTGACTGTGCTATCTATGGTCTCAAGCAGGCTCTGCGAGCCTAGTACCAATGCCTCAACTCCTACTTGGTTTCTCATGGTTTTATTATCTCTCAATCAGATGCTTCACTTTTTATTCTTCAGCAGGGCAGTCTTATTATCTAT
This sequence comes from Nuphar pumila, assembly GCF_984573655.1. Classification (NCBI taxonomy): domain Eukaryota; kingdom Viridiplantae; phylum Streptophyta; class Magnoliopsida; order Nymphaeales; family Nymphaeaceae; genus Nuphar; species Nuphar pumila. The sequence continues at coordinate 94,640,735 of NC_143260.1, read as the reverse complement.
ATTTTAGTATATGTGGATGACATCATCATCACATGCAACTCATCGACAACAATTTCTTGTCTTATTTCGCATCTTGGTGTGGCCTTCTCTATCAAGGATCTCAGGCGCCTGAGTTATTTGCTTGGCATCAAGGTGTCCTATTCTTCTGCGAGCGTGACTCTCTCTCAACGGTTATATACTCTAAATTTACTTCAACGGGCCCACATAGTTGATGCCAAACCAGTTTCTACCTCTATGAACTCCTCCTCCAAGCTCTTCAAAGACAGCTCACCATTTTTTTTCAGGATCCTACCCTCTATCATAGCATTGTTGGTGGCTTGCAATATCTCTCTCTGGCTTGTCCTGACATTGTTTTTGCGGTCAACAAGATATGCCAGTATATGCATCAACCGACTGATGCTCATTGGACGACTGTCAAAAGAATCTTACAATACTTAAAGGAGGCTTTGCATCATGGCCTACTCCTTCAATCATCTTCCTTTGTTTGGCTCAGTGCCTACTCATATGTGGATTGGGTTGGCTGTCCAGATGATCGTAAGTCTAGTGCTGGCTTTGTCATTTTTCTTAGACCCAATGTGATCTCCTGGTCGTCCCTCAAGTAGAAGACCATAGCTCACTCCAGTACCAAGGCCGAATACAAATCCCTAGCATGTGCTGCCTCTGATCTCCTTTGGTTACATTCCCTCCTACATGAACTCGAGTTTCCTCCTAACGCAACCCCTGTGCTATGGTGTGATAATCTTGGGGCTTTTTACCTAGCTGCCAATCTTGTTTTTCATGCTTGGACCAAGCATGTTGAAATTGATTTTTATTTTATTCGTGATCACGTTCGCAAGGGTCACCTCCAAGTTCAGTTTATTTCTTCTCATGATCAGCTAGCGGATGGACTCACCAAACTGCTGCCGTTAGCGCAATTCATCGATCTTCATTACAAGCTTAACGTGCATGCTCCCCCGTTAGCGCAATTCATCGATGAGTATCGTTGTAATAATTTGTGTGTCCTGGCACATAGAACTGTTACTGTTGTCAGTTTTCAAGGACATAGTCATACATTGTGGTAAACCAATAAAATTTGTGCTCACGTTGCAGACTGCCTCTAACAGTTTATGTAATTCGATTCAACATTTTTTTCTTCTTAACAAATATGAAAAAGGAACGGAACGGACAGGAAGGCCTATTTGGAATCTAGGAACTGTGGAATATGAGTTTTCTTCTTAATAGATGGGATGGGAGTTCATGCATTTGGGATGGAAAGTGGCACTGTACTTACACTAAAGCATGTAATTGACACCTAGGCTGCTGCCAGTTTCTGAAATGCCACTTTCCATCCCAGCTACTAGTTTCCAAACAGAGCTTAAAAGTAGTTGGTCCCATGAACTTGGTAACGTTCCATATGATGTCAAGGGCACGCTAGTGTGTTTAACGTTCACCCATATATGGACAAAAATATCCAGCACCGACACATGCATTATGCAACATACGTAAGTTGTGATATTTGATTATTCAAATCACTTGAACAATCTTCCATAACTCATCCTATCAGTGAATAAAACACCAGTACGTGTCCTACAAATGGTCACATTTTTTTCTTCGAAGAGAACCCTTGCTTTCTTGAGATGTAAACATAGGGTAGCTAGGGTCACGATGCAGGAGCAGAGAACAAGACCCGGGTTTATAAAGATTTCGTTTGGATCTATTTTTATGTTTTTGAATATTTTTATCATTTTAGATCATTTTTCATATTTTGGTCATTTTGTAATAGATATTGGATCTTTATGCTTGATTCATATTTTAATTAAGATAAGTTTTATCTTTTTAAGAGTTATCGATTTAGATAGTTTACTTTGATTATGATTTGAGAGATCTAATTTACAAAAAGATAAAAGCTCTATGTAAAATTTAAATTTGATTTGCCATTGAATTTAATATTTTCTTATTTCAGTTAAATATTTTATATTTTTTTTTTGCTTTATGATTACTTTTTCGTATTTTTTTGTTTTTCTCGATTTTTGTGTGTAAGAGTAGCATAACATAGGTGTTTTCATAAATCAAGCCTTTTTGGTTTATATCAGAGCCGAAGTCTTGAACGTAATATCCGAGTAAGCCCTCGATCCTTCATGAGAAGAGAACTAGAAAAATCAGGATTTGATCTGGCGGGTCTGGTCCCTTTTCTTGTGAACTTCTAAGACTGGTCCAATCCAAGCAAGAAACAAGGTAGGCTCGCAAGCAGTATGACTTGGACTTCTGAGCCCATGCCTGGTTGTGGAATCTTTGAGATTGTAGTCAAATTGGATCAAGCCAAGTTGGAGCTGATCCGGTCCCTAAGACCCACTTACCCTCCAGGATCCAAACTTGGGTATGGTCAAGTACTTTTTCAACTTGAGTGGACCCAGACATCAAGTCCCAGTCCAGTCATGCTCCACTTGTACAAAATATAAGTGCTTCTAGGATTACCAAGAAGGACAGGGGGATTTTATGAAGAAACCTTATCAATTTAAACTTGGGAGCAATGCAATTCAAGGCTTTCTTTTGCAAAGCTGTACATGGTAAAAGAATCATTTCCTTTTTTATTTTTTTGGCCTGTTTTTATTATTTTTAATTTTCCCAGGCTAGCTTTCCAACTAAGTTGCATCACCTTTTATTCCACAAATTTTCATCACACTTTCAAGATGATTAGCTTTTCAAACTCGATAGGTCCATTTCCAAGCAAAAAAAGAAAAATGTGACATTTTGGTCGCCATTTTAAACGACCAAAACATTATTTTTTTTTCTTCTTCAAAATATCATGATATTAGCACTTTAACAAAAACATCACGATTTTATTGCGATGATGCAGAGCATGGATGTTTCTGCTAGAATCAAAGGCCACCAACAGTTTTACTTGGACTGGACAGACATCTCTGAGAGGCTCTACATTTTTTGTTTTCTTAAGGAACTAAGAAGTGTTGGGTTAAACCACCACGTTGGTGGTGGTTACCCACGATGTGGGCAACGCTTCCCCACATGAATGCGTTCCTTCCGTTAAACCTGAAATCAGAGAGAACGGTTACTCAACCGTTCCCATTTTGAGCTTATAAAAGGGTTTCATGAGCAACCCTTTCAGAGAGCGCAATATAGAAATTAGGAGGGAAGAGGTTGACTTACCGTCCGCATGCAGTGGCCTGCGCTTGTGGTGGTTGCGGACAAGCTAAGTTGAAAATCGACCCTCTCCGGCAAGCACAACTCCTTCAATGGCCGCCTCAGGTACGCTCTGCGTGTTTCTGTTGTCTGTTTTTGCAGGGCCACCACTCCGATGTGGGAAGCCGATTTCGACTTCGCCGGAAAACCCCTGCCGAACCCTTCATTGGGTTATGGGCCCACACCCCGCTTCCGCGCGGGGTGTGCTCCGGTTTGACCAGCAACGCAGGTCACCGTGGGGTGACCCTGCTGCTAGTCACCGACGCCTATCGCCGGCACCGGCGACTGTCGCCGTTGGGCGACAGATTAAAAAAAAAAAAACTTACCTCTGTTTCCTCAGGGTTTTTCCTGTCGGCGTCTTTTATTTTCTCCATCCACCATTAGTAGGTTGCGGGAGCCGTCGCCGACGACTATTGAGTCGCCGGATTTCTGAAATCTTCTGCGGCATCGGTTTTGGCCGGTGGATGGATGCTTTCGCCGGAGTTGTAGCGCCATCAGATGACGGCATTGGTCGCCGGCAGGCGCCGACGTTGGTCGCCGGCAGGCACCGGCGTTGGTCGCCGGCAAGCGGCGGCAACACCCTGCCACAAATGAAAAGGGCCAAATAGGGTTCAGTAAACCCTAATTCGACTCTTATCATTTTTTTTTGGGTCGAGTTCTCTTTTTCTGAACCGGACCCGCCCACTCTAATCCGATCTATAAAGTTCATTCGGATCGGATCAGGCATTCGGGTGGGGACCCGCTCGGGTCCGACCCGGATAAGGTAAACAACTGGGTCAGACCCGGATCCAGCGGTTACCGGGTCAGACCCGGATCCCATTTTGTACCGGGTCTGATCCGGGTCCGGTTAGTACCGGGTCCGACCCGAATCCGGTCAGTATCGGGTCCGACCTGGATCCGGTCAGTACCGGGTCCGACCCGAATCCGGTCAGTACTGGGTCTGACCCGGATCCAGTTGCAACCGGGTCCGACCCGGACCAGGACTGTACCGGGTCCGACCCGGATCCGGATAACCCCGGGTCTGACCCGGATCCAGTTAGCAGTCGGGTATGACCCGAATCTAGGTGTGTCCAGGCACTATTTGGCCTGAACCGGATCAGGGACTGACCCAGCCCCTTTTCAGGATCGGTTCAGAGCCGTTTTTGGCCGGTTCCTTCCAATTTTTCACCGGTTCCGACATGCTAAGACCCTGTTTTCTTAAATATAAGAAAATACAGGGGTTTTAGCATACGGTTATAGGGTTTTAATGAACTTTTGTTCATATTTGACCCGGTTCATAAGGTTCAGAACCGGTTTGGACCCTTGGATGACCGGTTCGGGGCTGTTTCAAACCGATTCAGAGTGCTTTAAGACCGGTTCATCGAATATATGACAGGTTCATTCAGTTTTAGAACCATTTCGAGAGTCATATGTCTGGTCCATTGGGTTTACGGACCATTTTAAGATATAATTTTGCATATTAGTATTAAGGATAGTTAAATGAATCAGTGTTTTCATGTCACCAAAGTGACTAAATACACGTGAGTCATAAATGAATTTTATACTATCATCCAGTTCCTAAGCCGATATGCACATTGTACTTATATTCATGAAACGATAGACGACCCAAAGGTAGTTTTATCGTGTTTGAAATTTAAGTAGGGTAGAATAAGGTAAATGTGTCGAGATACATCACACATGTGTATCCAAAGATACCTTGTGTTGATGGTCTATCTTCACAAGAACCTTAGTTTTACCGAATATGGTCGGTAGGCGAAGTGGTTTCGCGTGTCGGAGCTCTTACCAAAGTAGGACTCCGATGACCCCCTTCACTCGCCTGGAAAGAAGCATATCAAGGGCCTTTATCATTTTGCTTTTTCCACTAAAGTTTTAGTCTCGTATGAATGCTTCTTGATACGTGTCTTTTGTCATGCAGTTTCTAGTTCTGTGATTTTAGATGGCTCTAGCTCTATACCTTTTCTAGATGGATCCAATTTTAGTGATTGGAAAGAAACTGTTTCTTTTGCATTAGGGTATATGGATCTAGATTTGGCCCTAAGGATAGATGAACCCGCTGCCCTCACTGATCAGAGTACTGCTGATCAAAAGATTGCTTTTGAGAAGTGGGAGCGCTCGAATAGGCTTAGCTTGTTGCTTTTGCAATCTAAAGTAGCTAAGAACATTCGAAGTGCTATCCCACAATGCAGAACAGTGAGGGAATTCATGAATGCCATTGAGGCACAGTTTGTGAGTTCAAACAAGGCCAGACCCAATACCCTGATGTCAAAACTGATATCTATGAAATATACTGGAGGGGGAAACATTCGCCGGCAAATTTTGGAAATGAAAAACATAGCGTCTCAGCTGAATGACATGAAGCTCACCATCTCTGATTCTTTCCTAGTGCATTTAGTCCTAACATCCTTACCATTGGAATACAGACCTTTCAAAATCTCGTACAACACACATAATGATGAATGGACATTTAATGAATTCATGTCCAAGTGTGTTGAAGAAGAAGAAAGGATGAAAGGTGAGAAGGTGCAGAGTGCACATATGGCTTCTCATACGTCCAAGGTAGGACCAAGGAAGAATGCATTTAAGAGAAATGTTAGGAAGAAGCCAACTGGGGATAAGTCATCCCAAGATAAGCAATCCAACTCTGCTCCCATAAAGTGCTTCTTTTGCAAGAAGAAGGGACACATAAAGGCAGATTGCATAAAGTACAAGAAGTGGTTGGAAAAGAGAGGTAATATGTCATTTGTTTCTCATGAATGTAATTTATTACAAATTCCTGAAAATAGCTGGTGGATTGATTCTGGTGTTACTGTTCATATTTCCAACTGTCTACAGTTGTTCCTGAGCAGAAGGGAACCAACAATGCATGAGAAAAGCATCTATTCGGGAAACAAGATGCGTTCACATGTGAAGGGTGTTGGAACCTGCAGGATTACTCTGGATACGGGCGTAGTTTTAGATCTTCATGATGTCTTTTATATTCTATCATATAGTAGAAACTTAATTTCAATTTCAAAGTTGGATAAATTTGGATATTGTTTTAAGTTTGAAAATTCCAAATTGTTCATATTTAGAAATTCAATTGAAATTGGTTCTGCATCAGTTTATGATGGTTTATATAGATTGAATGTGAAGATCCAAACTCAGTAGTCTTTGACTTCTGAATACGCATTAGTGGGAAATAAACGTAGCATAATGAATGATAAATCTTACATGCTTTGGCATCGAAGGTTGGGTCATATCTCTGAAAAGAGAATAAAGAGACTGATAAATGAAGGGATCTTGAAATCTCTAGATTTTACTGACAATGACCCATGTGTTGATTGCATAAAGGCTAAGCATACAAACACATATAAAGAAGGTGCCAAACGCAGTAGTGAGATATTAGAAATAGTCTATACGGATGTATCTGGACCGTTTTCCCCTTGTTACACAGGCGAAAAATATTTCGTCACCTTTATTGATGACTATTCACGGTATATGTATCTCTACTTGATTTTCGAAAAATCTGATGTTTTTCAGATGTTTAAGAAATTTAAGAAACAAATAGAGAAACAAACTGATAAGGTTATTAAAATAGTCAGGTCTGATAGAGGTGGCGAATATTATGGTAGGTTTACTGACATGGGGCAAAGGGAAGGACCATTAGCGCGATTTCTTAAAGAGGAAGGCATTGTGCCTCAATATACCATGCCTGGTAGTGCCTATTAGAATGGTGTAGCTGAAAGGAGAAATCGTACACTTAAAAAAATGGTTAGGGCTATGTTGAATTATTCAACACTTCCCATAAAGTTGTGGGGTGAAGTCTTAAGGACTGCTATGCATATTTTGAATAAGGTTCCTACGAAATCTGTGCCTAAAACTCCTTACGAGTTGTGGACAGGTAGGAAACCATCACTGTCTTATATGCACATATGTAGATGTCTCGCAGAGGCTAAAATATATAACCCCCACATTAAAGCCTTTGATCCAAGAACAACCAGTGGATATTTCATTGGTTATCCAGAAAGATCAAAAGGGTACATGTTTTATTGCCCATCTCACTCACCACAGATTGTTGAAACGGATAAGGCTAAATTCCTAGAAGTTGGTTCAGTAGGATTAAGTGCACTTCAAAACATTGGTTTTGAGGAAATACAGGATCCAGTTTCATCACCTGTTAAGGAAAACATCGAAAGATACCACATTGTTATTCCTAATGATGGTGTGGTTGATCATTCGATTGTTAATGCACAAATCCAAAGTGAACATATTGTGGACAATGCGGAAGAGCACGAACAGGATGATCAAGTTCCATCTGAGCCTGAGGAACGACTTGTTTGGAGATCCACAAGGATTAGGAGATCTGCCATACATCTTGATTATGTAGTGTACCTTCAGGAGTCTGGTGATTTTATAGATATGGATGATGACCCGTTGACTTTTATGGAAGCTGTTGAAAGCAAACAAACTTTGCACTGGATTGAAGCCATGAAAGAAGAGTTAGACTCTATGACTAAAAATCAAGTGTGAGATCTTGTCACGTTATCTAAAGGAGTAAAGCCCGTAGGGTATAAATGGGTCTTTAAGACCAAGAAAGACTCCAAAGGTAACATAGAGAGACATAAAGCAAGATTGGTTGCTAAAGGATTCACCCAGATGGAGGGCATTGACTATAATGAGACATTCTCTCCTGTCTCAACTAAGGAGTCAATGAGGATTATTCTGACCCTCGTAGCTCATTATGATTTAGAGCTACATCAGATGGATGTGAAAACAACGTTCCTCAACGGGGATTTGAATGAAGAGGTATACATGGAACAACCTCTTGGTTTTTCTGAAAATGATCGTTTGGTTTGTAAACTTAACAAATCAATATATGGACTTAAACAAGCCTCCCGACAGTGGTATATTAAATTTTCCCAAGTCATTGTGACTTTCGGGTTTACAGAAAATATTATTGATCAATGTATGTACCTTAAGGAAAGTGTGAGTAAGTTCATTATATTGATGTTGTATGTGAATGACATCTTACTTGCAACCAACGATAAAAAGTTGCTTTCAGAGACAAAACAGTTTCTTGCATCACATTTTGATATGAAAGATATGGGTGAGGCTGCTTACGTTCTTGGCATTGAGATTCGTCGAGACCGAGCAAAAGGGTTTCTAGGCCTCTCCCAAAGATCCTATATAGAAAAGGTGTTAAAGCGATATGGGATAGAGAATTGTTCTCCTACTTCTACACCCATATCAAAAGGTGACAAACTGAGCCTAAAGGATTGTCCACAGAACGATATTGACAAAGCACAGATGAGTGCTTATCCATATGCATCAGTTGTTGGCAGCTTGCAGTATGCGCAGACATGTTCTCGACCAGATATTTCTTTTGCAGTAGGGGTACTTGGCAGATTTCAGTCTAATCCAGGTTTACCCCATTGAAAGGCTGCCAAGAAAGTCTTGCGGTACTTGCAAGGGACAAAAGACTATATGTTAACGTATCATAAAGTTGACCACCTCGAGGTCATTGGCTACTCAGATGCGGATTTAGGAGGATGCCTTGATAGTAGAAAGTCTACTACTGGGTACGTTTTCTTACTTGCTGAGGGAGCGATCTCTTGGAGGAGTGGAAAGCAGACGACCACTGCTGCCCACACCATGGAGGCAGAATTCATTGCATTGTACGAGACTACTTCGCATACTATATGGTTAAAGAACTTCATATCACAGTTAATGGTGGTCGATTCCATTGGGAAGCCACTGAAGGTCTACTGTGATAATGAAGCTGCGGTGTCTTTTTCGAACAACAACAAAAGTACTACGTCATGCAAGCATATGGAATTGAAGTATTTTGTTGTTAAAGAAAGGACGGAGAATCATTTAGTGCATATTGTCAATATTGGTACCAAAGAGATGATTGTTGATCCTCTTACTAAAGGGCTAGCACCGGGATTATATTCCGAACATGTAATGAGGATGAGATTGTTAAACTTTTGTTGACATATGCATATAAATAAAGTGATCACTTTCAGTCTTTTGATTCTCATTATGGTTGTTGTTAATCTCATAAGGATTAGAGATTCAACTAAGGACCTTTAGAATAGAATATAAAGGCCATTCTATTCATCAAGTTATTCCCATAAGGTTTTCTGATTAAAGGGTTTATCGTCGGAACAAGTGGGAGAATGTTGGGTTAAACCACCACGTTGGTGGTGGTTACCCACGATGTGGGTAACGCTTCCCCACATGAATGCGTTCCTTCCGTTAAACCTGAAATCAGAGGGAACGATTACTCAACCGTTCCCATTTTGAGCTTATAAAAGGGTTTCATGAGCAACCCTTTCAGAGAGCGCAATACAGAAATTAGGAGGGAAGAGGTCGACTTACCGTCCGCATACAGTGGCCTGCGCTTGTGGTTGCTGCGGACAGGCTAAGTTGAAGATCGACCCTCTCCGACAAGCACAACTCCTTCAATGGCCGCCTTAGGTACGCTCTGCGTGTTTCTGTTGTCTGTTTTTGCAGGGCCACCACTCCGATGTGGGAAGCCGATTTCGACTTCGCCGGAAAACCCCCGCCGAACCCTTCAAGAGGCTCTCTATATATGGCTGACTGAACTGTACCGGACATATTTATGTTTGTATGGCTGAATCAGGGGGGAGCAAACCAGAAAGGATCCTATCCTTTTACATATTATCTCAGAGGATCCTGTGTTGATTCTGGCCGTCCAGCTGATGCATCTGGATGGCTAGGATTAGTCCACATTCTCACCTGGATGATGACTAATTCTAGTTGTCTATATGCATCAGCTGCACGACTAGGGCCAACATAAGAACGAGAATGTGAACTAATCCTACCCATCTAGATGCATCAGCTGCACGTCTACGATCAACCTGGGATCCTCTGACATATGCATGATGTCAGAGGACATATCTTTCTTCGTTCCTTAACATGTCATTTTACTTCTACATATCTTTGCACCTAATTTTTCAATTCATTTACTTATACAAATATTTTTGGCCAATAAAAACACGAGAAAAACAAAATAAATCAATTTCACACAAGGGTGGCCAATACGTCGGCAGTTTTTGACACTATTTCTCAACTATAGGATGGCATAATGGTAGTTTTGTCAAGTGTTTTGGGCATATTCCCCATTAACAACCTTTTTTGTTACCACACCTTCAACGGCTATATTTTTGGGTTGTCACCCCCTCCCTCCCAGCCACCCATAACTAACTGCTATACCAGCACATTCTAGAGGCTTAGAAGCCTCCTTTTCCCGGCAAAAGGTTGAATGGTTTCAACAGAATTTCTAAAACATAGACTGTGATAACGACCACAGTTTCAGTTCACCAAAAATAGGAAATTCAGCATTTAGACAAAGAGAAATCCCCAGAGGAGGATGATGGGCTCAGAGCAGAGGCTGCACCCCAACAATGGTGATCATGCTGAGAGCCGCTCATGCTGGGTGCTCGAAAGCACCATTGTTAAGGAAGAATTGCAGAAGTCCAGAGATGCGATTGTCGCTGCGATCGAGGACGGAGACTCTGTCGGCCGTTCGGGTGCGGATGCCGACTGGAGGCCTCCTGAGAACAGCACAGGAAGGCAATCTTTTTCATCAAGGATCATGACACAGGTTAGGAGGCTCCCGTCACTGCTAACCATGGAGGAGAGCATTATCAATGCGGCTGAGAAGAGACCACTGAAGGTGGTCCGGACAAGGTCCAGCACCGAGCGGGGGCTTAAGAGCTTGCGGTTCCTCGACAAGGCGTTGGCTGGGAAGGAAGGAGAGGCATGGCAGGCCGTTGAGAAGCGGTTCTACCAGTATGCTACAAATGAAAGGCTGTCCAGAGACAATTTTGGCCGCTGTATAGGTGATTTGAACTGTTACTTTGATGATAGTGATGTGATAATAAGCTATAATAGAATAAACAATTCATAAGGATTTTGATATATGCCCGGAAAACCCAAGATTGTCATTTTTCCATCCCGAATCAGAACATGAAAAATCCTTTTCAGCTAGTCTTTTTCATTTTATAAATTCATTGAAGAAATTCCATTTGCTAATTGAAATTCTCTTGGCCCTCTATTGTCTTTCTCCCCATATTTCTTAGGAATCCAAAGGCATTATTATTTCATTTGAACATGAGACCCAAAGGCATTATTATTTCGACACAAAAAAACAACAGGAAATCCCCCGCGTTTTGTAGAAAGAAAGTTCAAGAGATGAGTGATCCTTTGCACAGCCTTCATTTTTTCTCCATTTATCCTGCTTCCTACCCCTACTTTCATGCTTGATTGGATGCTTCTGGTCATGATTCCACTGAAGTTGGATCTCTTAGCATTTCAACTTCCAAATGGGTATCAGTTCTATTTATTGGGGTTCTTTCACAAATTCTAGGATTTTCAACACCAACTTACTGAGTGGAATCCCAAGCAGAATTATCGATTCCTGCTTATCATACAAGAAATAATTACTCGGTCTAAATGGGAGATCTTCAGTAAAATCCACTTATTTAATGCTATTACAGGCATAAACCTGAATGAGAAAAAGAAAAGGCAATTTTGGTCTTTCTAATCAGCTTTAAGTGTTCTGAAGGTATGGATGATACAAAGGATTTTGCAGCCCACCTCTTTGATGCACTAGCAAGGCGGAGGAACATCAACACAGCAGATGGCATCACCAAGGATGAATTTAGAGAGTTCTGGGAAGAAATGGCAGATCAAAACTTTGATTCTCGGCTTCAAATATTCTTTGACATGTAAGGACTTAGGCTTGTTAAGTATTCGACAGCCATAACAAGCATTTTCATGTAGTATGGTAATTGTGATTATATGATTATCTAGGTGTGACAAGAACGGGGATGGCAAGCTTTCGGAAGAGGAAGTTAAGGAGGTAAGATCCAAACACCTTCTGAATTTTGCACACACCATTTTCAGTATGTTGATCCCCCAGACCGTCAGGTCATCATTTTGAGTGCCTCTGCCAACAAGCTTGCAAAGCTCAAAGGACATGCAGCAACCTATGCAGCACTGATAATGGAGGAACTGGACCCTGACCACCTGGGCTATATAGAGGTAAATTGTTTATCTATCAACAATTGAAATATGAAGCGAGAGAGCTCAACTCTATGTAAGATTCAAAACCTTTTTTTTTTCTCTTTCTGCAGATATGGCAACTGGAAATGTTACTACAAGGAATGGCAAGATCACAAGGAAGCGAAAGCTTTATTAAGCGCAGTCAGACACTCAGCAAGACCATGATACCACGGAGATACAGGAACCCAGTTAACAAATTTCTTGAAAGATCTAATGAATTTGTACATGATAACTGGAAACGGATATGGGTCATTATTCTCTGGCTCATCATAAATGTGATTCTGTTTACATGGAAATTTTTACAATACAGACAGAGATCTGCATTCCAAGTGATGGGATATTGTGTCTGCATAGCTAAAGGAGCAGCAGAGACCCTCAAGCTGAACATGGCACTAATACTCTTTCCTGTATGTAGAAACAGCATAACGAGACTCAGATCGACCGTTCTCAGCTCAATGATTCCCTTTGATGACAACATAAACTTTCACAAGGTTAGCTTCTGCATCTGTTCTTTCCTTATCAATCCTCCAAAATTTGAGCAACCCAACTCAGGTGACAGGCAGATTGTTTAATCAGTGCCATGAGTTATATGGGCTCAGGACTATGCCAATATATTGACCAACATTGGAGTGCAACCACTTGGCCTGAGATCCTTGAATTCAAAATCCACATGGCCCAACTCAGTTCATTTCATCACTCCTGTTGGTTTCAGATTTTCAACACACTGATCACAGAGTGGCACATATCGCTACATTTTTCAAAATGCATGCAACAAAAGCTAAAGTAGGCAACAAAATTGTGACATACTGAAATTATCCTTTCAATATTCAAAATGAACATTTCACAAAATAGTGATACTTTCAATATTTTTTGGCAATTTCTCTGAAAATTTTCAGTTTGCCTTTAAATTTTGCTTTCTTGTACTTATTTAACTGATTGTTATTTTGACAAAATTTTCCTGATAAAGATCCAAGAATTTGAAAATTTTCAAAATATTTTGATAAATACATAAACGTCAAACTGCTGTCTTTTACTTTTTCACTATGACTGACCGAGTCCATTAGCACATCCTATCTGATGACCCCCCCCCCCACATGCCACCCAATTGAGTGAAGCAGGGATCCCAAGTTAAGCAACTATGATCCACTAGCACTAGTTCAGCTAGAACACTCAAAAGATCTTATATTATTCTTTATTATTCTGTTCTTGCCATGAACTGCAGGTCATAGCGTTGGCAATTGCAATTGGAGTATCTGTCCACACAATTGCTCATGTTGCATGTGACTTTCCAAGGCTTATCACATGTCCACAGAAAAAGTTTATAAGATATCTAGGACCTAGTTTCAATTATCAACAACCCACATACTCAGAACTGTTGGCCAGTGCTGCCGGTGTTACTGGTATTCTAATGGTATGCTTTATGTCCTTCTCATTCACACTAGCAATGCATAGTTTCAGAAGAAATGTAGTTAAGTTGTCATGGCCCTTCCACCACCTAGCTGGATTCAATGCTTTCTGGTATGCCCATCACCTACTGGCCCTTGTCTACATTCTCCTTGTCATCCATTCCTTCTTCATCTTCCTCACAAAAGAATGGTACAAAAAGACAGTAAGTAGCCAACTCTCGGTTCTTGAAATCATAAATTGTTATATCATAAATCTTAACATAAAGTGATTTTGAATGTTTACAGACATGGATGTATATTGCAATCCCAGTCATTTTTTACAGTACTGAGAGACTAATCAGAGCATTCAGAGAAAAGCAATATCGTGTCAGCATAATTAAGGTATGCACCAATTAATAATTGAAAGCCAGACAACAATGGCTGGGCCATAGTTGCCTGGCTCAGTCCTAAACCAAGTCATCTTTTAAATTATACATATTTTCAAGTGGTGATAAGCTGACTGCATTTAGAACATTGCTTCTATATTTATAAAGCATTTTGTGAACTAACAAGAGAGATGATTTAGAAACAATGGTCACACATTTATGGATAGCATCAAGCTGGTAATGGGCATTATTTGTCAAATAACATATGGCACTAACATAATTATTTTCTTGTATGATATCATGCTGCCAATTGCAAAATAAAAGGTACATTTAGAACTAATAGAAAACTGGAGCAGATTTTGGGGTTGAAACTTGTGACAAGGCAGAAACCAGTTCAAGACTTGTTTTTCCAAATCCACAACTGGGTCAATAAATCATTTTCAATGGTTAACGAACCATAACAGAACCTAACTCCAGTTTTCCACGGAAGAACAAAACTGCAACTGTGATCTTGTGTATTATTTACACAGGCTGCAATCTATCCAGGAAATGTTCTTTCACTACACATGAGCAAACCTCCAGGGTTCAAGTACAAGAGTGGCATGTACCTCTTCATCAAATGTCCTGATGTCTCACCCTTTGAATGGTACAATATCATTAACATAAGTCCAGAACATGTTTTCCTTTCCAAGTTTTATCTACTTAATTTCTGTTTGATCTCATCAGGCATCCCTTCTCCATCACTTCCGCACCAGGAGATGACTACGTGAGTGTCCATATCCGCACGTTGGGAGACTGGACATCAGAGCTTAAACGGCTATTCTCTAAGGTCTTTCCCTGCTATCTGAGCTACATTTCTTGAAATGTCTCTGCTCTTTAAGTGAAATATCATTTGATACATTAACAAATAACTGTGATACCAAATGCAGGTGTGTGAAACACCAAGCGCCACAAGGGGAGGCCTGGTTGGACTTGAGTCAACTATGATCGCTGACTGTGAAGTCATAGACTCGATGTAACTACAAACTAATCTTTGCACTTTACACATCATACCTCACAGTGAGAAAATCCTGGCTTATCGTGTGTTTGAAACATTTAACAGAACAGTTCCAAGGCTGTTCATTGATGGACCTTATGGTGCCCCTGCTCAAAACTACAAGAAGTATGATATCTTATTGCTCATTGGGCTGGGCATAGGAGCAACTCCATTCATCAGCATACTCAAGGATCTCCTGAATGATATCAAGGGAAATGAAGCCAATGCTGTAAGTACCCTTAAAGCATATATATTTTGGACAATTAAACATTCAGAGTTAGGAAGCCAATAAAGCCTCAATTGGGTCAACTCACTCACATGTTACGTTGGTCCTCACAATGGACATGTTAATGCACTTGACTGATCCACTAACCAACTCTAGCAGCTATTTTCAATAAGCCACTAGAGCTTGTTACAAACTGTTTGACCCTGACTAGAACTCAGGCCAAGTCCCATTTCCCATTTTAGTACCCTGGACTTTTGCATGTGTATCAAATAGAATTGTGAAAGCTCCTTTACTCTCAACTGATGCAGGAAATGCCAGGAAGACAAGGAGGCTATCCAGTGACAGATAGAAGCAGAAGCAAAGGAAAAGAACCAGGAAGGGCATACTTCTACTGGGTTACAAGAGAGCAAGACTCTTTTGAATGGTTTAAAGGAGTCATGAATGATGTTGCAGAGATTGACCATGATGTATGTACACACTCCCTTAAATGCTAGTTTCATATAGTTTTATTCATTCATAGTCCACACTGACAAAATACATGAATATTGCAGAGAGTCATAGAAATGCACAATTACTTAACCAGTGTATATGAAGAAGGGGATGCACGGTCGGCACTTATCAGAATGGTTCAGTCTCTCCAACATGCAAAAAATGGAGTCGATATTGTATCAGGAAGCCGGGTATGGTTCCTATGTAGCCAGCTATTTCTGTTCATCTTTGCTATTCTTTCAAGATTCTAACATGATGGTTTTGGCAGATTCGAACACATTTTGCAAGACCAAACTGGAGAAAAGTATTCACTCAAATGGCCAATAACCATAAATCATCCAAAATAGGTAAGACAAAGTCTACATATTAAGTAGTTTTTACTTTTCCTACCACATGCATGATGTATAATGCAAAAAACTTGCAGGTGTTTTCTACTGTGGAAGCCCTACTCTGACAAAAACGCTAAGGGAGCTTTGCCAGGAATTCAGCCACAGCACTACCACTCGCTTCCACTTCCATAAGGAGAATTTCTAGAGCAAATTGCATAAGAAAGCCTACTGAAATGTGAATATATACACAAATTTTGTTTTCTTTCTTTCTTTCTTTTTTTGTTTTGTAAAATAAAAATCTATAGAACGCTCTTATTAGTTTAAGCTAATGTTGCAAAAGATAACATGTGGTTACAAAGATTGAGAAAATCTGGACCTTAATTGCAATGCAACATCACAAAGCACTATTGACTTGAACAATTGCAGCATACTCCATCTCCACTTCCTAGCCCTATGCATGCAGATGTATCTTTAGTGCCGCTTGTTACTTTTATCTTTTTCCCTATTTCTTAATCAACGCCGTATTTTTGGTGATCTTTGTTGAAAAAATAATTGAAGGGACACATATGAGAGCTCTCCTTAAAGCAACATTTGCCCCTCTAACATCGAGCCCTTGTTGCAATAGGGTTGACTGCAATTTTGCTGCCAAAATACAACAAAGCCCCCACCTTTTCGCATTAAATACGACCCCAACTTGTACTATAGAGGCTGTCTACCAAGACACGATAACCTTTGAGTAGTTTTAGATAAGAAAGGTGAGGGATGAGATACAAGAGAATGAGAGAGAGATCCAAATCACAACGGATTTTAGGTATATATAAGCTTAGGAGAATAAATGTCTTAACAATCAAGAATAAATGCCCAACGGCTACGAATAACTGTTCAACAGTCACAAATGAATAAATATAAGTCATATCCTAATGGCTAGTGGTTAAAAGCCAACTCAATTAAGTGTCAATGGTTAGGTAACGGATAACTTATTTAAGAACCTAACCGTCGCTAATCGATACCTCTACCAACTACTTTAGAAAGTCAAAGTCAAATCAAGCATGACCATAAGCTTAGCCTAGCTAGGTAGCTTGGTCAAAGGCAAGTCAAACATGCTATGTCACATAGGTAGGGGTGCGGATGCAGCACTTTAAAAAAACTTGAGAGTGGGGGTGCGGAGAAGGATATATATGAGTCTATCAAAGGCGATAAACTTGTTTGAGACACTTCAGCCATAACATACATATCTCATTAAGAGTTCTATATAAACTCATCTTAAAGATCACAAGTTTTAAGCACTTGACATTAGAAATGAGATAAAGATACTCTCTATCTTTATATTTATATATGTGTTCATTTAATTACTCTGGTGACTTGTTCTTTCTATTGAACCACTAGACTTGATCCATATCATGTTGTTGGGTTTCCATCACAGATAATTCTTTTTAATAGGTGATGAAACTTTTCTTAAAAGTACTGTCAAAAGATATTTTCAATGAAAAATTATCAATGTAAATCATACATCAAATTATAAATAACTGGCTCACACTAGTGGTGAAGTCTGGGTCGAAGCCAGAAAAACGGGTCAGAATCTTGTACTCCAAACAAAATACATTCTTTATTGCCTTGAAAATAAATAAATGCGCAATCAAACCTATTATAAATGTTCGAGCAAAAATAAAAATTATTACAACCCAAAATAAATAATTGGCCTAATGCCCTAATAATAAAAAAAATAACAAGTCTTCGTCTGCTCGAGAACTCGCTCCTGTTGTCGTCGTGCATATAGGCATGCCTTAATTTGTCTACCCCATCGTTGGTTCCTCCTAAACTCAATCAGCTCACGGTACCACCTGCAAAACACGAAACAAACACAAAAAAAAACAACAGATTGGGTTGGGCCGACCGGCTACCCTAGTTGCCGGTTTTCAAAAAATAGATTTTAACAAAATAAAAAAAAACTAATTTTAATGCTGAATTAAATGTAAAGATAGATGCAAATTCGTGACCCTCAATGAAATATATGCATTGCCAGCAAAAAAAGAGAAAAGCAAAACAAAAAAATCCTAATCTATATGCACCTAAACTAAAGAAGGGGTAGAAAAGAGCATACCTTTCGGCGTCTCCGAGGAGCTTGGGGGAGAAGAGAGCGGTCTGTACCTGTTCATGCACGTGATTGCCTTCCTTCAGAGTTGAAATCCACAAGGTTCACCATTCCCTCGATGGAGCGTGGTCTTCTTTGCCAAGCAACGGATATGGGAGAAGTGTGCGGGAGAAAAGAGGATACCGGCTAGGGAGAAAGAAGGGTTCAGCCAGTATCATGGCAGCATCTAGGCTGAAGAGGAGGCTCCGATGGCACCACGATCGAGGTAGGGCCTTGGGTAAGAAGGGGGAAGAGGAAGGAGGAGGGCGGAAATTACAAGGAGGCAAAGATGCCTCTCACACGTCCCATCATAGCTTAAATAAGCTATTCTAGGGTTAGATAGGTAGTCTTGTAAAATTATTAAAGAAAGGCTTGTTTTTCAAAATTTACAAAACACCTCAACTCAACTACTATTTTCTAAAAACAATGTTAGAACCTATACAAATTCTAAAAAGTGGTTGATGCCCCACTAGGAGTGTTTAGGTCCTCTAAAGAATGGATCAAATCTCAAATTTTGGATTTTGACTAGTACTTACCTCAGGATTTGATCTGAATACCTTCAAACTGCTCTAGATTGCTCGTTTAAGCTCCGTTTTTCATGAGATTCAAACTAAAGCTTTCCTACCAAAAAGCACACGTAAAATAACTAAACATGGACATTTAAACATTAAATATGCATAAGAATGTATAAAAATATGTATAAAATATGCATGATCAATAGGCTTTAGCTTCATTCCTCTTGATGTACATATCATCTCTCAATGGCCCTTTAAATAAGAGTGCCATTAATAAGCAAAGAATTTAATTGCTAATTTTTTTTTCAAAAAATGTATTTCTCGAGTATTTTTCATCATTAGACAAAAGTTAATTAAATACTTTCCCTTATGTGTATTAATATCATAGTTACAAATATCGGTATCAGCTATATCTTGACGAGGCTATTTCTTGTGATATTATCAGTTTGGTGATAAATCTCCGTAGTATATAGGGAAAATCTCAGGACTAAAAAATTAACAAAAATAAGTAAGAAAATTTCATGTTTAGACAAAAAGTACATAAAAAATAAAAGAAATAAGTAAAATATGTAAAAGAAAGAAGAAAAACATATTTAAAATGTAAAAAATAAATAAAAAGTAAAACTAATTGATAATATCGTGATAATATCACGATATATATAAATTTCTGATATTTTAAAAATATCATGATATTTTACCTTTAATATTTTTTTTCCATCATATCGCGATATTTTCAAAATATCACTTATATCTGTGACTATGATTAATATACATTTATAAGGGGCACAAATACTAAATGACCACATTGATATTATTTTCTCAAAATTTTTAAGACATTTGGTCAATTAAATTTCAAACATCTATCAATAATTATATTCTTGCTTGATAGGATTTTACATTAATTTGCATCACTATTAAATATAGTGGTTTCTCCCAATTGTATTTTTTTTATCATGAAACAAGTTCTTATCTTGGATATACGTACAAGTGATTCTTCATAATCTTTTTTCGTCAAGGTTATAGATAGATCAAATAGTAGGGTGAGGGATGGGGGGGTTGACCACACTCTATTTATTTCACATAGGGGAGCAATAGCGAAGCCTAATTTTGAGCAAGGGTATGTATCGTATTTGGGCCATATTATAAATTGAGAAAGAGTATCTACCATATATGATTCACATGTCTAGGTAATAAGGCTCTTCTATCTGATCAAACAGAAGGGTGCAAGGAGCAAAATCCAGCAAAACCTCAATACTTAGTGACTACTCATTTTCTGGAGTGTAAAGCCTTCAATGTACCTGAAAGCAAAAAATACTAAGTCAAGCGACAGAAAAAGGTGAAGAAAAGCAAAGCCAAAAGGAAAGGAAAGAAGAAATCCTCACCTTGGAATGATCCAATGTATCGAGTGTTGTCTTGAGCACCAGCTGTGAGTGCTCATCTCTTGCATGGTGAGTCTCCCACCAACACAGTTTGGGATTGCCAGAAGAACCTGGAAGATTCATCTTGCTGATAAGGATCCACATGCATCCCCATAACTGATAGATTCAGAAAGAAAAATTCAGGAATAATAAAGAGAAGGAAATTAGAATAAAAGGGATAAATTTAGAAAAAGAAAGACTCCTACCTTCAGAAGAAGGGTACAACCTGTCAGAGCAACCACACTCTTCATTAGCACAAAGTCACTGAAAGAGAGGTAGGAGTAGGCCTAGGATCTCGCTGCACTAGTCAAAACAACACGAATCCTCCACAAACTCTATATACGTACTGAAGAGACACGTGGGTCCCAGAGTCACCATCGGATTAGATCAGGTCATCTCACCCCAAAGAAAATGAAAGGTTTTGGTTTCTTGCCTCCACCTCTCAGTCAAAGTCATGTCCAACCTCCTATTAGTCTTAGTTTATCCTACATCAGGCTAAGCCATCGAACCCGATCTTATCCAAAGATGCAATGAGCTCAGGATCAAAGTGAATCTACCAAGTTCGCATCAACTCCAAGTTCTCTCACACTCGCTTCTCCAAGATAACTTGAAATTTATAAACAGAGTCAGCAAAATTCAAAAAAAAAAAAAGAAGTTCAAAAGAAAAAAAATAGAAAGTCAGAAGCTCACCATTACCATGAGAGCTAAGCCAGAAATGTGATGAGGTTGATTAGGTAAAAACTTTTGAAATGCTGATAGAAGGAGGGGTCAGAAGCAAACTGCTGCAGTCCTCCTCTCCCTCTAGGAACTGAAAGAGGAATCTCTATTGCAGGAAGATTAGACACTCTTGAAGAGGCTATAAAAGCCTCCTGTATAAACCGTCCTCGTGCTACCCTCAGAATAGCCCTACGTGGAAGAACACTGGGTTCCTCAGGCTCTGCAGCTTTCCTGTGCTCTCCACTCCCCTCTAACACGTCTCTCTCAGGAAAGGAAAAGCCCTCATCTGGTGTAGAGGTGATGATCACGTCCTGCAGATCCACCGACTCCTCCTTACAAAGCAAAGGAACACCCAAGGTAAGTATTTCTCACCACGTTTGGCATCCTTTTTGTGACACAGGATGGTGATGTCAGCCGATCTTTAATGACAAATGAACTCGTTATTAATGGATGCTGACGACAAATGTCGTAAGCTTCCTTGCAAAAAATGTTGACAACAATTCATTTTATTTGAATTTGTCGTTAGAATCCCTTGAATTGCCAACAACGTTCTGGTGCCAATAACAAAGTGTCGTTAATATCTAGGGTTTTCTGGCAACAGTTTGTCCCATTTCTGGCCGATTTTCACCATTTAAATCCTATTTTTGGGTTTTTAATCATGCCTGAAATTATTCTAAATTGTATTTTCAAATGATTTGAGCCTAAAACCCCACATTTTAGTGTAGATTTGGGCTGAAAATTGAATTTGGAAACTTTTTTTCGGAAACTAAAGGGCCAGCCTTTGATTTCCATTGTTTTCAATGTTTTGAGATGGGGAAAGGCTCCCCATGTCCCCATTTTTGCCCTAGAAAGATGTTGCATCAATCAAATCAAGTGTTCATGCACCAAAAATGAGAATCAAAATTGAGAAAAAGTTATTTTACTCATACCTTATTTCCAATTGATTTTGGGGTCAAGAACCCACCGGTATTGTCGAATCGGGTGATCTTTCGCTTGTCGATGCCATCAAATTCAAAATCTTGCAAAAAACTCGAAGAAATTTCAAGAAAAAATGGTGGAAGAAGGCCTCCAAACAAACTTTTATCCAGTTTTAGGTGTTAACAACAATTCGTCAAGCATAAAGTGTCGTTAGTGATTTTAGAGTGTCGTTAACGTATCAAGTCGTAGGGTCCAGATCCATGTCCATTAACAACAATTAGGTTTGATGTTACTATTGTGTTGCATTTTTTGGGTCACCAAACCCATGTTATTCGGCCCGCTAATGACACTTCTTCCCCAAGGATTATCGTTAGCTGAATATTTGTCATTATTGGTTTCTCATTTGTTGTTATCGTGCCTTCGCTTCTCAGACCATAGGAACACTTATAGGTCCTCATGAACATGAATTTTTCATGCATTCATATAATTTTCTTTGAGTTTTGCACACATTCATTCACAAAATGCATAAAAATGCATTCATTAAAAAATCTTTCAATTATTTCATGCATTTTCTCATTCATTTACTAACTTGTTTTCTTGCAAGAACCAGCCAAACCCTTAGGAAAAGCCTACTCATGTCTCAATTTTAGGATCAAACTGTAGATAGGTGGACATTGTAGATAGGTGGACATTAGGTCCATAAGATATCCCATAGATTGATGGAGCAATCCAAATCCCTTATGAGCACATAAACCATCATCAACTCAATTCTTACTTTTTGAGGCATATTTTTGAAACAGAATCATTTTGCACCATTCCATATCATTACATGTCTTTTCAAAAAGTCTAAAAATATATCTAAAAAAGTTCCTCTTGATGCTTTTGCCCCAAAAGCTTGTCTTTGTCTTTCCAAAAAGAAGTCTTTGCCTTTGTCAAAATCATCAGTTGTCTTTCATACAATTTTTGAGCACAAAGCCACTTGTTTCATCTTCGTCTAACCATGCTCAGCAAAGACTTTCCGCTCATCGCACCGAGTTTAAGGGAAAGCCCTCATATGAAAAAAGGTACCATCTTAGTCTACTTTCCAACTTTGTTTGGCTAGACATCCCTGCCTATATGTCAGGTATCATAGGGAGACCCTCGTGTTGATCTACGTGCATGCCTTTAGCCGTCATCTTGTGCCATAAAGACATCTTTATCTTTGTCTTTATTTTTGTCTTTGTCAAGATCTCTTTTTTGAACAAACTTAGTCAGAGCCAATCTTTCACTCTTTCCAACCCAGTGTGTCTACTTGTTTGTTATCGATTAAGCTTCACATACTCAACAATAAAGAAGGGCATTCTGTAGACACCCAATTTTGGACTAAGATATTTGTCATACCAAAAATCTTCATTTCCCCACTAATGCTTGTTTAAATATGATTTTGACCTTCAAAACCTCATTTTCAAGGTTTTTAACTAAAAGCAAAGCTGAATAGGACACTTTTATTACACCAAAACTCAGATAGATCCGACATCAAGATCAAAAGTTATGGCTCAAGCAGGTTTCAAGGTTTAAATGACAAAATGATTTGTCGTTAATGAACATTGAATTGTCGTTAATATACCCAAACTATCATCATTGAATAACTTCAAATAAGCCACTAAAGGGTATCTTAGCTACTCAAAGATTTGAGACCTTTGTTGACTTCATTGACACAACGTACTAAATGGAGGCAAATATGAAAAGAGGCATGTACAAAGGTTTAGTGGTCAAAATGGCAGGCAACAAGGATTTTAGATCCAAAAAGCTAAATCCCAAGAATCATGTCAGTGTAGTGAATCCCGAAGGGTCCAACAAAGGTAAGAATCAGTTCGAATATTCTCAAAATCAAAATTAGAAAAAGCCATAGAACCACTACAAGCAGTAGAGAGGTCAAAAATAGGGGCAACCTAGCTCAAATTTGAACCTCAACTAGACTGGGGACCAGAAGTTCTTCAAACTTAAGCAGTCCTTGACTGAAATCCTAAAAAGACTCCTGCAAGCAAAGATGATCAAGCTCTCAGAAGTGTCAAATCTGCCTCCCATGGAAGGCAAAGATCCCACTAAGTTCTGCAATTTCTATAGAACTGTAGGACATGATACCGAGTAATGTATCATCCTTAAGCGTATCATCTAAAACTCTCTAGATAAAGGTGAGTTGGAGCTAATCGAAGAAGAATAGACCATTGAAAATAAGGACATTATCATCTATACTAATCCTTTCCAAGATAAACCTCAAGAAAATATTTTAGAGGCTTTAAATCCAACAATAGATCTTGGTCACTCAGAACAACTAACACAATCTTATGGGTAATCCAATGTGCTAGTAATTCCACCTATTAGTGTAAAGCCAGAAGACCGAGATAGATTCCAAGTTATTCATAAGTAGACCACCATACCAGTAGTCAAGGTGGGTCATTATTCAGAACAACAACGATCGAGCCAATCAAAAGTCAATATTGTAGTTCAAACACTACACCTCACGAACTTTGGAAAGGTAAAAAACCAAATTTAAATTATTAAAAAGTTTGGGGTTGCATTGCTTATGTAAAACTTAATCAAAATTAACCAAACTTGGCTAAAAAATCCGAATGTGTGTTTTCATTAGATATTCTCAAATTAGTAAAGCCTATAGATTACACACGTTTTTGGAAACCAGGTTGTGTTTCTTTGTCTTTTCCTAACCAAAGCATCATGATTTTGATATTTAAACACTATCATTTTGCAACCATGCCGTGTCCGACTTTATTTATTTCGTTCCAATATAATTCAATAACATGCTGTATTAAGTTTTTGGCATTTTAGTGATGCTGAATATAGTTTTATGTCTCATGTTATTATCTTTTTTAGTCTACTAATTGTTGTGTTCAGACCATGGTCTGAACCTGCGTGAGTTCAAACCATGACCTGAACAAAACTTGGCAAAGCATCGGCATATGGCAGCCAGCGTCATATGTAGCATGTGTTTTATACGCAGACTACATAGGCATAGGTCTGCGTACTAGTTTCTAATTATAAAAAAATTAGTTTGGTAATGCATATGGCAGTCAACACCATATGCAGTTTGCGTTTTATATGCAGACGACATAGGCGCAAGTCTGCAACAGTTTGGCAATGCATATGGCAGCCAACACCATATGCAGTTTGCATCATAGGTGTAGGTCTGCATCCATAGAAAAAAAATAGTGTCGTGTGCAACAATTTTTATCAAGTCTGCACCTATAAAAAAATAGAACAGTGTGCGTGCAACGATTTTATCAAAAGTCTGCACCTATAAAAAAATACAGATGTGTGCAACGATTTTTATCAAGGTATGCACCTATAAAAAAATAGTGTGTGTTGTGCAACAATTTTATCAAAGGTCTGCACCTATAAAAACAATAACAATAATGTGTGTGTTCCCTTGTGACTTACATTATAAAGTTGCGTCTAGAGTCTGTTTTGCTTTTGTTGAGTCTCATATAAGCTGTCCGATTCAAGTTAATCAATACTTTAAAGGGGCAGCCTGTATACTTGAACTGTAAGAGGCCTACGGGCTAAATTGTGAATGAATTAAATGCGTTGAGCTTTCTTTTGTTCACTCTCGTTGTGATTGCTTCTTGTGATTGTAATTCTTCTCCCTCTATTCTCTCTTGCTCTCTTGCACTCTGATTATAAGCTTCTGCGACTGTAAAGTGAGTGATAAGAAGGCTTGCGGAGGTAAGGAAGGACCGTCGCACCATGCTGGCCTATTGAAGGAAATAGGCTTGTGACAAGTGGTACCAGAGCCCGTTCTCATGTTGGGGAAGGGACTCCGAAGTTAGTGTCGACAGACGCACCGATAGACTACGATTTGTGAGCAAGACATCATGGTACCCTATCAAAACTTGCGTAACATCAAAGGCAAGATAGTTGTCGAAGCTGAGGAGATGGATTTACCTTGGAGGACTGCAACTGTCAACAAGCTGGTGAAAGATGTGACTTTGCATGAAGAAACGATTTCATGCGCAGTTGAATCATTCGGTAGACTGAATGATGTGGTGGCGAGCCTGCAAGAACAAGTGATCTTACTAATGGGATAGGTGACTTCATTGACGACAACAGTGGCTGACTTGCAGATTAAAGTAGGGGAGCTTCAGTTGAAGAATTGCACATTGCAACAGACAGTGATCCTAAATGGGGGAAATGGTGAGAGGCCATCAAGAATTGATGTGCCAAGACCAACAAAGTTCAATGGTTATCGCGACAACAAGGCCATTAAGAACTTCTTGTTCCAAGTAGAAGACTACTTGGATATTCAGAATATGATGATTGAAGATCTTAGGATTAAGGCTGCAACAACTCTATTGGATGGAGATGTCATTGCTTAGTGGAGGCGGAAGCGCAATGACACAAAGAGTGGTCAATGCATGATAGACACCTTTGACAACTTCAAAATAGAACTACGCAACTATTTTATACCGAAGAATGCACAAAGACAGACTTACAGGATGGTGTCGGATCTTAAACATACTGGTTCATTGCAAGACTATGTTAGAATGTTTCAGAAGCTTATGCTTGTAGTGCTTAACATGCTAGATAAGGAAAAGCTCAACTGGTTCATTGTGGGACTTTAGCCATAGGCATAATCCGAAGTGGAAAGGAGCAACCCCAGTATTATGGAAGATGCATATATGATGGCCAAGTGCTTAGCTGACACTCAGTGCAAGCCCTTCATCCATCAAGTAAGGTCGGGAAGAAGCCTGACCACAGAAGCAAGAAGGATGAGTGACACGACAATAAATGTGAGGCATCGACATCCCACCAATTTGATGAGAAACATAACTTCAAAAAGTATAACAACAACAAGGGAGCAATTGTTACTTGTTGGTTCTGTGGCAATAGGCATATCACTAAGCAGTGTCCGAAATGCCTTGTAAAGGACGATGAGCAAGCCAATGCAGTGCAGGAAGAATGCAGTGATACTGAGACCATGCAACCAAGGATAGAGGCCATGCGATCAATTAACGCAGGTAGAAGTTGCATAGCTGAAAACATGCAGGTCAATAAAGAACTCATGTATTTGGAAATCATTATGAATGGAAAGTCTACTTCAGCAATGGTAGACTCCAGGGCCACACACAATTTCGTCTTGAGGGAAGAGATGGAGTGGTTAGACATGAAGCTTGGGCCAAAGAAGAGGACCATCAAGACTTTGAACTCTGAGGCCAAGCCCATCCTTGGTGAAGCAAGAGACGTGGCTATCCAAATTGGGAGTTGGGCCAACAAGGCCAACTTCTTTGTGGTGCCCTTGGACAATTTTAAGATGATTTTGGGTATGGAGTTCCTGCACAGCCAGAATGTGATGTTGCTGCCAAAGTTTAACTCATTGACGATTATAGGGTCAAACCTATCATACACAGTTCAATGCCTTACTCAGAAAGGCAAGACTTTAGTGTTATTGACAATGCAATTGAAGAAGGGTGTTAAGCATGGGGAGCAGACATTCTTAGTTGTAGTATGCGCAAAAGAAAGAAAGGTGCAAACAGTAGTACCGTCGACCCTAGCCTCACTGTTGGTAGAGTTTCGGGGGGTGATGTCTCCAGAATTGTCGAAGCGTCTACCATTAAGACGCAAGGTCAACCATAAGATTGAGTTGACCCCGGGAGTGAAGCCTCCCGCAATGGTTTCATACCGCATGGGGCCAACTGAGCTGAAGGAGGTGCGTAGGTAGCTGGTTGAGATGTTGGATGCATGCATCGTTCGTTCATCAAAAGCGCCATTTGGCACCCCAATCCTATTTCAGATGAAACATGATAGCTCCAAGCGGTTATGTGTGGATTATCGTGCGCTAAACAAGGTCACAATAAAGAATAAGTACCCGTTGTCACTAATGGTAGACTTGTTAGATCAGTTGGGCAGTGCCTGAGTCTTTTCAAAGCTAGACTTGAGATCGAGTTACTGGCAGGTGAGGATTGCAGATGGTGATGAGCTGAAGACAACTTGCGTCACCTGCTATGGTGCTTACGAATTCTTAGTAATTCCATTCGGGTTGACAAATGCTCCAGCCACGTTCATGGCCCTAATAAATCCAATTTTCTACCCTTACTTAGAGAAGTTCATGGTAGCCAACTTGGATGACATCGTGATCTATAGCAGCAACATGGAGAAACATGTCAGGCACTTATGAACAATATTTCAAGTGCTAAAGGTGAATGACCTCTGTGTTAAACAAGAGAAGTGTCTCTTCGGTCAGGAGGAGAACAACTTCCTTGGCCATGTTGTGGGGTGTGGTGTGCTACACATGGATGGGCAAAAGATAAGATCCATCCAGGAATGGGTTCCGCCAAGTAAAGTGCCAGAGTTGCGGTCATTCCTTGGTTTGGTGAATTACTATCAGCAATTCATTGAAGGTTACTCCCTCATTGCTGCGCCCCTCACTGACTTGTTAAAAAAGAATCAGGTATGATTCTGGACAGGAGCATGCCAAGATGCCTTCGACGGCTTGAAGAAAGCCTTAGTGAGGGAGCCAGTGTTGTGACTGCTAGATCACTCCAAACCATTTCAGGTCCACATAGATGCCTCAGACTTTGCTATCGGTGGAGTTATTATGCAGGATGACCATCCGATCACATATGAGAGTCATAAGCTAAAGGATGCAGAGAGGCATTACATGGTGGATGAACATGAGATGACATCTATCATGTATTGCTTCAAGATCTGGCGGCACTATCTTTTAGGTGCCAAATTCATCGTCAAGATGAATAATGTTGCCACAAGCTATTTTCAGACATAGAAGAAGCTGATGCCAAAGCAAGCTTGGTGGCAAATGTTTTTGGCTGAGTTTGACTTTGCCTTAGAGTACAAAGTTGGGAAGACTAATGTAGTTGCGGATGCCTTGAGCTGCAGAGCTGAACTGATTGCTGCGTGTGTAGAGCCTTCTAAAGTGCATTTGGAGGGTGCTTTGCTGAGCCGCATCCACGAAGGTATGCAACAAGATCCGACAGTGCAACACCTTGATTCTCTAGAGCATGCAGGAAAGACTCAGCAATTTTGGCTACAAAATAGCCTCCTCGTGACAAAAGAGAGATGTATCTTCGTGCTGTGGTGGAGAATCCTCCACCGAGAATTGCTTAAGGAGTGCCATGATACATTATGGGTTAGCCATCCTAGTTAAGAGCAGACCTTAGCACTCCTTGAGCGTGGCTACTATTGGCCGCAGATGAGAGATGACGTGGAGGGGTATGTGCGAACGCGCCTCATTTGCCAGCAAGACAAGGAGATCAACCAGAAGACAACCGATCTTCTTGAGCCTCTACCGATTCCAGAACATCCTTAGGAAAACATCTCTATGGACTTCATTGTTAGTATGCCGAAGGTAGATGGCACCAACTCCATCCTAGTGGTGGTTGATTGTTTCTCAAAGTATGCCACCTTCATCCCAGCTTCTAAGGAGTGCCCTGCAAAGAAAACTGCAAAGTTGTTTATAAAGCATGTGGTGAAGCACTGAGGCATACCAAAGAGCATTGCGAGTGATGATGATACTTGCTTCAAGGGCAAGTTCTGGTGTGAAGTATTTCAGCTACTTGACTCTAATTTGCTATTTTCAACAAGCTTCCATCCGCAGATCGATGAGCAAATAGAGCGCATCAATGGGATACTTTAGCAGTGCCAATCAGAAAAATTGGGTAAAGCTCCTTGACGTGGCACAATTCTGTTGCAATCTATAGAAGAGCGAGTCTTCAGGCTACAACTCGTTTGAAATAGCCACAAAGAAACAACCACTAACACCGCACACTCTTGCCATGCAAGAAAAGGGAAGGCCATCCTTCACCTATTAGTTTGTTTGATACTGACACGAGCAAAATGAGTTGGAGAAGGCATTCCTACACAAGGCGGCAAAGAGAATGAAGAAATGGGTGGATAAGCATCGTTGGCCCGCTGGGTTCCAAGTTGGGGACCAAGTGTTGGTGAAGCTTTATCCTAGTCGCATAGGTATCTTCCACGGGCGACACCGCAGACTGATCAAAAAGT
This sequence comes from Nuphar pumila, assembly GCF_984573655.1. Taxonomy (NCBI): domain Eukaryota; kingdom Viridiplantae; phylum Streptophyta; class Magnoliopsida; order Nymphaeales; family Nymphaeaceae; genus Nuphar; species Nuphar pumila. Next base: position 94,610,923 of record NC_143260.1, on the reverse strand, counting down.
ATGAAGAACCATTCACCATCACAAACAAGGTGGGCAAATTGGCGTACAAGCTGGAGTTGCCCCCAAATTTCAAGGTGCACCCGGTGTTCCACGTGTGCAATATCAAATAGTTCCATACAGATGATGGCGATCCGGAACTTAGCGTGACACAATGTGCTCCCATCATGCAAAGGGCCCCGACAACACAACAAACCAAGAAGCACCTTAGTCAGATCCTTTGCCACAAGGTCAACTACTTGAGAAAAGCGAAGAAATACCTAGTGCAGTGGGAGGAAACATTGGAACCTATGTGGGAGCCAACTTTTTGGATGAAAAGCCGCTACCCAACTGAAGTCAGGGCTTACCATGAAACAGATGGCACCGAGGATGGCACATGATTTGAAGGGGGGAGCATGTTTCCTTGTGACTTACATTATAAAGTTACGTCTAGAGTCTATTTTGCTTTCGTTGAGTCTGATGTAAGTTGCCTGGTTCAGGTAATCAATACTCTGAAGGGGCAACCCATATACTTGAACTGTAAGAGGCCTACATGCTAAATTATGAATGAATTAAATGCGTTGAGCTTTCTTTTGTTCACCCTCATTGTGATTGCAATTCTTCTCCCTCTATTTTCTCTTGTTCTCTTGCACTCTGATTACAAGCTTCCGCAACTGGTAAGCGAGCGATAAGAAGGCTTGCGGTGGTAAGGAAAGACCGTCGCGCTGCACTGGCCTATTGAAGGAAATAGGCTTGTGACAGTGTGAGTGTAATGATTTTATCAAATGTCTGCACCTATAAAAAAAATAGTGTGTGCATGCACCGATTTATCAAAGGTCTGCACCTATCAAAAAAAGTGTTGTGTACAACGATTTGTTGAAAAGAAAAATTTCTAGGTCTACGAGTTTGTTTAAAAAAATATATATTTATGTGCAAGTGTATATGATTCCAAAAAGATGCATGTGTAATATATATATATATATATATATATATATATATATATATACACGTTCAAAGAATTTTTTTATCTATTATTCAAAAATGTGGAATGGAGGTGTACATGCAGTTTTCAAAAATATATATGCGAGGTTCAAAAATGATTAATTTAGTTTTGAAAATATACATTTACATGATTGAAGGTATATATATGTACATGCTTATAACTACGTGTGTGAGCACGGGTGTGAATGCATGAGCTTGATGATGCATTGTTTTGAATATAAAGCATGTTTGAATAGATGCTCATTGTATGAGATGCACATATTGATTACTTGCCTATAAGGGCGGGTATGGTTCACGAAACCTTCCAGGTGCCAATGCACATGCTTGTGTGGATATTGTTACTATTGTTCTTGACTTTTTGAATCATGTGAGTTATGTCTATGCTTGTGAGCTCGTGTATGGGCTTTAGGTCTGATAAGAACCCTGAAGGTACATAAGCACCATACTTTAACAACTCATGAATGAATCCACATGTTAATTTTTGGTCACCTCCATCGGCAGATAGCTCATGTGGGCTAAAAGTGCCTGAGCATTTGGAGTGAGTTGGGTACTTATAATCATAATATAATATGATGGTTTCCCCGAGAAGGTACTTGGGCTTCTAAGCCCTAATTTGCCTCGTGAAACGATGTACATGATGTAATATATCATTTAATAAAAAGAAAATATTGTAACCCATTCCCATATGGTTTACTCAGAGAAAGTAGATGGTACAACCTCGAGTGACAATTGTGGCACGTAGGTTCACCTACTTGTCCTATGTTATTATAGGAGTAAGGCATCCCTTTTGGTCTCCAGTCACTCAAAGTTAGGGTGGCTGGGGTTATCCATGAGTGCTAGGTGATATTCCCCATCTATTATAATAGTTTTGGATGTCATTCTCACTGTTTGGTCACCACTAGAGATTCTCTCGGTCATGAACCACCCGTTTGAGACCTGTCGATTAGGTGGACACTTTAGTTAATTAAAATACTTAGAATAACACACGCTAGAGTGATCTTCGCTGATTTAGCGATACCTCATGTACCCGGTGACACTTTTTATCGAAAGAAGAACTAAAGATTCATTGTTACAACTTTGAAATTGTTTTTGAGCATTGATATTCATCATGTGTAAATCATTGATGGGTTCTTTGATGAATCATGATTGTCTATGCATTTGCTGAACCATGATATAATGCTTTATGACTACGATATCATGAATGAAATGCATGTTCTAGCTTGTGAGCTCTTTAAGTTTATGGTATTGCCTTACCTGCTCGAAAGAGTCTGACCCCATTTTATGGCGATGTAGGTGATGCTTGACGGATGGTGTGATGGTATGACATGGCGACGGGGCCAGTGAAATATAACTCTATATTTTTTATGATCTTAGAAATTTTGAGATTTTAGTTAGACAGAAATCTTTTGGCTCTATATACTTTGGGACTTATTAAATTATACATTGGTTATATAACTGCTTAATTTAATTGCTACTTATTTACTGTTAGATGTATGTATCTTTTTAAAACTTTTTCTTGCACAAGGAGTTAGTTTTCCTCCAGGGAATCCTATATGATATGGACCTGGATCTAGGCCCTAAAGAGATAATGAATCCAGTCTTTCATCATGTTTTTTTCCTGTAACTCGCTCAAAATTGTCTAACTTATTTCAAAACAATTTTCGTTGTTTAATGATTCCCTTATTTGAGATGTATCATACATAAAAAAATTCACAAATTTTAGGTTAGAAAATTTGGGACATTACGGCTTTGGTATCAGAGCCTAGGATACATGTGGTAGATAGAATTGGTTCATGGTTCGTCAGAGCCTATTATTAAATTATACACTGATCATTGTACTGTGAGTATTTTTTTCTTTAAATGTAAAATTTATGTTCTGCATTCTTTTTTAGTAGATGTCTTGGATCCTTAAATATAATGAAGTTATCCTAGCACTGCATGATCTTATGGGAGTCGTGCAACAACACGCAGAGGCTATACAAACTAACTATGAAGGGTAAGCTCCAAAAGTTCATACATGAGACTCCCAACCAAGAAGAGATTGAAGAGGTACTAGAATGTTGTAGATGCCATCGGATCCACATGTAACAGTTATGTTCGTGGGAGTTGGGTGAGTGTCTTTTCTGCCGTGAGAAGAGGCATTCTATCTATAAATGCTAGATAAAAAGGCCCACAAATTGATGCAACAAAATGCCAAAGGTCTCGAGGATGGGGTCTCATGTGTTAGCAACACCGTCTCCTACATGCCAGCAAGCCCAAAACCAACTCTGTTGGAGGAGAGTGCTGAAAAAGACCAGAGGGTCAGCCTAAACACAGGTGCATGATGAGCAGGAACGAGTACCATAGGCAAATCACTTGTCGCCACTAGGATGATTAGGGTCACATCAATTTTTGCTATGGAGTCAAGAGATAAACTAGTTTTGTTTGGCTTCTTTGTTTTGCATTGTTATCAGCATCACTAGAATTTTGACATGCATTGTCACAGAAGCATGCTATGATAGATGTGACAAATTTATACTCTTGATCATTGTATACCCTCTTGACTTTATGTTTCATGGTTTGTCCTGTTTCAATATAAGTAATGTATGTTATTATGCTATATTCTGACATTAAAATTTTGAATTCTGACACTTATATGATCGTATAGATGGCCTGACAAGGTAGTTTAATAATCTTGTTGAAATCATCAACACTCTGGCGGATATCGTAGCTCAATAAGTTACTCATGATCGAGCAATCGTCGATGGTGGGGGTCTTATACAAGAGGTTCATCGATATGAACCTTCCTTTTTTTGTCAAGATGGACCCCAAGGATGTCAAGAACTAGGTTCGTGAGATCGAGAGGATTTTTTGAGTGTTGAAAGTCCTTGAGGACAAGAAGGTCAATTTCAGGATCTATAGGCCAATAGAGAACTTTAAATGTTGGTGGGAGATGACCTTTGAGGTCAAGTTTCTAAGCAGACCTATCATCTGAGAGCAGTTTATTGAGGTCTTCCACGCAACTTACTTTCTTAAGCAAGAGAAGAGCCAAAAGATGCAAGAGTTTCTAGACCTGCAGTAGAGTGGTTCAACTTTGGTGGAATACATCACAAGGTTTCGAGGCTTGGAACGCTGTTACCCTAACCTCTATACCACTGAGGAGGACCATGTAATAAAGTTTGCACAAAGGATAAAGCAGGCATTGCAGACTAAGGTTTATACTAGTAGACCTAAGACAGTTGATGAATCCATTGAAATGACCACCCTTCTCGATATTGACTAGGCAGAATTGCAGAAGCCTCAGCCGACCAAATTCGTACAGAACTTGAGTGGTCAAAAGAGCTGGCCTAAGAAGAAGTTTTTTAGGAAAGACTTTGGGAGAAAGAAATTCACCCCCACTAGCAAAGACACCAAGGAGGTGCTAGGCCACAACAAGTTTGTCAGAAGTGCGATTGCAACCATGCGGGACAACCCTGTTCTCGTGAGACTGGTGGATGCTTGTATTGTGGCAAGAAGGGCCACTTCATCAAGGAGTGATACAAGAAACAAGACGACGATCGAAGGAGTAGAGCTGGAGGATCTTAGCCCATCAGCACTAGTAGCATCCACAATATAAGCAAAAGATTATTGGAAGACATGTTTATAACTCAACTATCAAGCAATTGGTTAAAGGCAAGTTGGTGCAAGGTACTCTGCTAGTCGCAGGACAAGTGACTCTTGTCTTATTTGATTCTAGTGCAACTCATTTGTTTGTTTTCAAAAAGTTTGTTAAGTAACTGGGTGTGCATGTTGACTTATTGAATTATGCTTTAGATGTTCATACCCCAGTTGGGAATCATTCCTTAAGCGTAATGTATGTACCAAACATAGATGTTGTTATAGAGGGACATAACCTGCCAACTTATCTTATCCTACTTGGTATGACTGATTTTATTGTCATATTGGGTATGAATTGGCTATTCGAGCATTACGCTCAAGTTCTATTGTCGAGAAGAAAAAGTTTTTCTATCCCAACCAGGATTACAAAAGGTAAAATTCAAACTTTTGACACCCATCCTGAGAGATCGAGTGATCTCAACACTGAAGGCTCAGAGGTATCTGCAGAAGGGATGCATTACTTTCCCAGTCGGTGTCACCATGACAAAACCGACTATCATGCTGATTGATGAGCTGAAAATTATAAAGGAATTTCCAGATGTGTTTTCAGAGGAGCTGCCAAGACTTCCTTCTTATTGTAATGTTGAGTTTCACATTGAGTTGTTCTTTAAAATTGCACCGATTTTCAATATACCCTATCATATGACACCAATGGAGTTCGAGGAGCTGAAGAAGCAACTAAAAGAGCTAATGGAGCATGGATTTGTTCGACTGAGTGTATCTCCATGGAGTGCATCAATATTGTTTGTGTAACACCTCAGATTTTTAAAACAATACTTGATTAAAAATTCATGGATTTCTTCTTTTTTTTTTTCTTTGCAGTGGAATTTAGAAAAGTTTTTTAGCAACAAAAAAAGATGATAATGAGTCATCGGTTTTAGAAAACACTAGGCAAGTCACAGGTATGTGGCCAAACACTCATTGACTACCAAGGTATTCCATTTATCAAAACGAGTTGTTTATTACAGACATTATTGCTTGAAAAAACAATATTCTATGAAACTAGTTTTATAAATGAAAAGGTTTAACACTGTTTGGGAAAACCTTGTAACTCGATGCTGCCTTGCTCCGCATATCGCATTGCAAGTTTATTACATGTATTCCCTATTAAACGGGGTCAGAACCATCACTGGTCTGGTAAGAAAGGATTCAATTTCAAAATAAGTATAAATTATGAAAATACAAGGAGCCACTTAGGGACGCAGTTTGGAACAACGTCGCTCAAGTCTCCACGACTTAGCATATATCGCAAAAGACTCTTCAGGTCCATGGTTGAACATCAAGGATCAAGTCTCCAAGACTTGGAATCTCAGTATCCCACGAATCCAAATGAGAGCTCCTCAAGCTTAGCTTAGTCATGCGGATACAATACGGATCTTTGCCCCATCGGTCCAGTAGTATACCGATCTCAACACCTTCCACAAGGTTATGCATGAATTATCAGAACAATGCATATTCGTTTATTCATTCATTCATTGTTGAACCTAGAGCTAATGCATTATTTCGATATTAACTCATTCACCCCTTGGTATGTGGGAGAACTTATCTTCGACGTCAAATAAAACCATCTAGGGGTTTATTACTCTATGTATTTTATATACCCTAAATGCCTGAGTAACCTTGTCTGTAATGTGGCAATAGTCAAAGCTCATGCCGGGATAACTCCACTAGGTCATTTCAGATGCATCCTCTACTGCAGTAGTAGGGTTCAATCCTTAAATTTTAAGGATAACTCGAACTTCAAACATCCTGAGGGACTGAGAGGTCCATTGAAGTCTTTGGTTCATAATAAATTTGTGTCACTCGTGGTTGTACTATCACCATCTGCCCGACTAGTGTAAGCCCTGAAGGGGTTTGGTAGCATAACCATTCTTATAGGATATTTGAATGCCACTTGGGCAAACCAGTGCATTTTGCACTAAGGGACATATGTACCCCCACCTCCTTCAGTATTCTGAAGCATGACTACCCGTGTGGTCCACAGACTACTATTAAGTTTTATTCATATGCATACAAGACTCTGTTCTTAGCATCTACAACCTTCACGAGCGCTTCACCCCTTTCGGGTGGTCAACCAACTCTGGTATATCGATCCTTATGAGTCTTGTTGTATAACAGTGTTTTACATAAGCATGCATATATAATGATCTCCTTGGATTGACTGCTCGGCGTATGTAGCTGTAATGAGCACTGACTTAGTCAAGGCACAATAACTATTCTGGCGCATCGACCTTTACGAGTATGGTGCCCTTACAGGCGGAGATGGAACAAGCCATTCCGTTAGAGTTTCGAGAATAGAAGCATCATCGTGCCAATCAAACTAGCTCAGGCAAGTATTTTGCTAGATATGTTAACAACACTTTCTCTGTTTGACGGAAAAACCGTGACGATTCTTTCTACTGATAGAAAGTAACTTGTCAGAATTTTGGCAGCACCTCCTCTGTTTGATAGAGGATGTGCTATCCTCTTTCTAAGCTCGATGAGCTTCTTTCAAAAAATTTGGGAGCAGTTCCTCTCTTTGACAGAGAAAGTGCTGTGTTTTTTAAGCTCGGTGAGCATCTTTTTAGAAAATTCATCAGCACTTTCTCTCTTTGACGAAGAAAACACTATGCTTAAATTAGGGATAGATGCACACCGTTGTGTATACTTCACATCTATCATGGTTCGTTGGAACCTAGGCCTTAGTTAGGCCATGCGCAAGTGGCTTAGATGTTTACAAAAAATTAGTTTTGTGCAAAGAGCAAAACCTTTCCAATAGGGGTTTCTTTTGTCAATCAAAGTCTTGATCAAGAAGCGGCATATGAAACCACATTTGGTGATAGGAGTTGATCTTTGTTTGAATGCTTACTTATGCACAACTATATGTAGTATAAGCAGGTGTATGTGTATTATATAGCACAATGACATAAATGAAAACATATTTAATGTTTGGCAGGAAAAATTGAATTAAACAACTAGCATAAAGTAAATATGTATATATTTGCAAAAAGCAGGAGCCTTGGCATTGTTCAATGTGATGGCAATCTTAAAAGCATAAGAATATATATATATATATATATATATATATATATATATATATATATATATATATATATATATATATATATATATATATACGTATATTGCATAAAGCAGGAGCCTTGGCATCGTTTAACACGATGACAATCTCAAAAGCATAAGCAAATACATATATATTACGAAAAGCAGGAGTCTTGACATCGTTCGATGCAACAACAATCTTAAAAGCATAAGCAAATACATATATATTACGAAAAGCAGAAGCCTTGGCATCGTTCGAAGTGACGACAATCTCAAAAGCATAATCAAATACGTATATATCGAGAAGAGTAAAACTTTAGCATTGTTTGGTGCACATACCTACCCAAGCTATATAGTGGTGCTCCAACGAGGTGGTTGAGGCACTCTTAGGTCATGGCCGACACATCCTTTACATCCGATATAGTCATAACCAAGAGTGTCTCTTGCAGCTTTCAATGAAACAGTGATACAATGAAGTCTAGATAAAAAAACAAATTGGACCTTGCTTAGGTCCAACTGGATTCAAACCTACGTCAATTGGGTAGGCTAGGCTAGGTCGGATGGGTTAGACCTACCCAAGAGAATGGTAGAGGAGGTCAAGCTGTCAGGACTAAGGGGTTTTGTCCCAATTGGGTTTGGTCTAGGTCAAGTGGCTCTAGGCTTACTTCAAGTAGGCTAAGTCTAGGTCAAGTATGTTTGACCTAAGCTAAGACCAAGACAAGAGAGGAGAGAGAAAGCTAACCTTCTAGGTCAAGTGGATCTTGACCAACTAGGCCCCACCTAAGCTAGGCAGGTCTAAGCTCGTTGCAAGTGGGCTTGGTGTAGGATAAAACCAAGAGAGAGAAGAGAGAAAGAAGAGAGAGAGAGATGGCTGAAATTTTTTCTAAAAGGAGGGGTTTTCCTCTTATTTATAGGCAAAAATGTGGATATTGGATCCACATGGGGTCTGGGTCTGATACAGATGGCCCAATGATCTAAGATCCAAACTTAGTGGCAAAGTAATAAAAAGACTTTTATGTCCTTATGAGGCCCACCTCATGATTTCATGAGATATTTTTATGAGGCCCATAGGATATTTTTAGTGAGATATTTTTATGGACTCCACCTGATAATTTTGTGGGTCCCACATATTTTCAGGGTTTCGCCGATATTTTTTGCGAAAAAATATGAGTACACTATTTTCTTTGTATCGACGAAACTAAGCAAGTTGGCTTGTTGAAATTTCCTAATTTTATTCAGAGAGAGTTATGACTCCCTAACTATTTGAGCATATATTTATGAGGATATGTACGTCATAAGTATAATAGTTTATTGAAATTTATTCATTTCATATTTTGGGTTCATATGACATTTTTTATATAAAATACCTCTTAGATTTATTCAGATTTTTTACTGAAAAATTATGGGTCTTACAGTTTGTGAAGCAGGACAAATGAATGAGATTGCACATTGACTACAAGATGCTCAATCAGGCTACTATTAAGAATAGATATCCGTTGCCACGTATTGAGAATTTGTTTGACCAATTGTAAAGGGTCAAAGTATTCTAAAAAAATTGATCTAAGATCTGGATACCATCAACTCAAAATTAAGGACGAGGATATTTCAAAGATTACTTTTCGAATGAAGTATGGGCATTATGAGTTTGTAGTGATGCCTTTCAGACTCTCTAATGCGCCAATAACTTTTATGGACTTGATGAACCGAGTGTTCATATCATACTTGGATACATTTATGATTGTTTTCATTGATGATATCTTGGTGTATTCTGAGAGCATTGAGCGACATCGAGAGCACCTGAGGATTGTTCTAAAAATTTTTAGGGAGCAACAATTATTGCAAAGTTCTCTAAGGGAATGTTTGGAAGCAAGAAAAACTCATAGGAAAAGAAAAGTTTTGATATGAGAAGTTTTTCAAAATAAAATTTTTTGCTTGTTTGTGTAGCATGAGAAAAACAGGCTGGAAACAAAAGAGAATTTTTTGCTTGTTTGTTTGTGTATGAAATTTTTTTTCTCTTAACTAATAAATGGTAGTTCTCCTAAAATATTGCTAACCCACTCAACCTGTTTATTGGTTGTGCTTAAAGGGCCCACCTTAACCCACTCAGAATCTGGCCTGATAAGACCTGTGCCTAGACGGAGCCCAATAACAGTTAGGTCGAGTTCTCTATGACCCGGGGTCAAACTTGCTAGTACACAAACATGTTGAAGGAGCAAAACATTGAAAGTCATGTGAAAGTTATCATCTATTATCATTTGTAAAGCATCGATTTATGATTTCATACAGATTAGAAGAAAATAAAGGTTTTGAATATTTGTGGCATAAGTTCAACAATGACTTGAATTTTAAACCAAGCACACAAGCAACCTCTCTACTGTATGTAGACAACAAGTGCGAAGCAGGTTATATGTTCCCCCCAGAACACGTAGGTGCATGTTCTCGGGTCTGAATGAGTGCCACATATGTAATCACGTGGGGCTCATTTTCCCGTGTGTGTCGGCATCACTTAGCATTGGAGTCTGGTGCATTTGTAAAGACTTAAGTACCCTTTCCCACCATTAGCATCATAAAATGACATTTCGAGGAAATGACAAAAATGTCCTCCCGCCAGAAAGGGTTAAAATCATCATCATTTTCGCCCTAAGGAGTAAACTTCTTTGCTTTAACAGGAGCTCCTCGCAATATGTCACCCTAAACATTCTGGATCACCCTTTGACGATGCACCATCTGCTATAACAGGAGCTCCAATTGACAATGCACTCTTTACCGTCGTCTGCTGTCGCCAGAGCACCCTTTGTCGCTGTCTACTATCATCAGAGCACCCTTTATCGTCGTCTATTATCGTTGGAGCACCTTTTGTCATTGTCATCATCTATTATTGTCGAAGCACCCTTTGTCGTTCTCTATTCGTGAGAAATAGTTCGACTACCAGAAAAATCAGCATTTTGTCTATTGTTCATCATAATACCAGGGTGCAAGCGTCAAACTGAGTAGACAAAGAATAATGATTTATAGCAGAGATAATGGTGGCAATGTCAAACTGAGTAGAATAACGATTTACAATAAAAATCAGATAAGAGAGTAGCAATTTACAGTAGAAATCAGATCAGAGAGTAGCGATTTATAGTATAAATAAAATCAAAGAGTAGCAATTTACAGTAGAAATCAAATTAGAGAGTAGTGATTTACAATAGAAATCAGATCAAAGAGTAGCGATTTACAATAGAAATCAAATCAGAGAGTAGCGATTTACAATAAAAATCAGATCAGACAACAACAACAACAACAACAACAACAACAACAACAACAACAACTACGCCTTCATCCCAAAACAATTGGGGTCAGCGATATGAACCAAAAAAGAAATTCATTTTGGGTCTTCCACATGAATCATTTTCCTCCAATCATTTCTATCCAATGCCATGTCCTCGGTGAGGTTCAAAGCATTCAGAGAGTAGCATTTTACAGTAGAAATCAGATCAAAGAGTAGCGATTTATAATAGAAACTAGATCAGAGAGTAGTGATTTATAGTAGAAATCAGATCAAATGCAGAAATATATGCTTTTGAGAAAAAAGTTTAGAAATTTAGGATTTTCCAAGTGATTCTGAAATAAATTTGATACTGGAGTGAAGAAATGATTCAAAGATTTGAAATTGGTTTGAGAAAGATTTTGAATCCAACTCAAAATTTGAAAGAGATCTGGAAGAAGAGACTTGAAATTTCCAGTCTCGGAATAATCAGAGACTTGAAAAATAAATCTTGAATTTGAAGAAATGAAGGAAAGGGGAGATTTTGAAACTGAGATAGAATTTTTAAAAAAATAAATTTTCAAGGTCAAAATGAACTTTGAATTTGATCTTGAATCTAGGATTCAAAAGATGGAATTTTGAAATGGGATTGAATTCCAGATTTAAAGTCTGAAGCTAGAATGGATCTTGGACTCAGGTGGAATTTGAAAATAGAATTGGATTTTAGATCTGGATTTCAGGATGAATTTGAATCCGAAATATGGGATCCTAAATGGAATTGGATTCGAAGTCTGTAATCCAACACAGGATTGGATTTGAGATCTGGAATCCTAAATGGAATTAGATCCGGAGTCTAGAATCCAAGACGGAGTTGAATCCGAAATTTGGAGTCCTAAATGGAATTGGATCCGAAGTCTGGAATTTAAGACAGAGTTGACTCCGAAATCTGAAATCCTAAATGGAATTGGATCCAAAGTTTGAAATCAAATGATGGAATTGAATCCAAAAATCAGGAATCCTAAGTGGAACTAGATCCGAAATCTGGAATCTTAGATGAAATTGGATTCGAAGTCTAGAATCCTAGATGGAATTTTGGATTTTGAAAATCCAAATGGGACTTTGAAGATGGATCTGAATTTTGAAAATCTAGATTTGAATTTAAAAGTGGGCTTTAATTGAGTTTTTGAGATTCAAAATTAATCTCAAAAACCTTGATTTTGAATTGAGAATCAAGACTCAATCTTTAGATAGAACTTTAGAGATTTTGAAAAATAAAGGATAAACTTGATTTAAAGCTTGAGTTTTGAAATCAGAAGATGAATAAGGAATTTCAAAGTTAAATTAAACTTTGAAACTTGATCTGAAATGCTAAATTGAATTTTGAAATTGAATCCTGAAAATGAAAATGAATTTAAAATTTTCAAAGTTAAATTGAACTTTGAAATTGGATTTGGATTGAATTTGGAATATAAGAGTGAATTCAAATTTTCAAAGTCAAATGGGACCTTGAAATTGAATTTTGAATTTCGAAATGAGATAGAAAGATGAATTGAAATAGAAGTTGAAGATTTGATTTGAGAAATGAAGAAGATATTTGAAAATATATCTCAAAATCACTTGGATTTTGAATTTTTTTTTTGAAAATATGATGCAATTCTATCCTAGATGATGAATGAATTAAAAGAATTTAAAAATAAATTTTGAAAAGCATATTTCATTCTTTAAATGAATTGAAATAAGATTGAAGATATAATATATTTCTGACTATGGTCATAAAATGTATTATATAATAATCGTATTTAAATTCAAGTGAAAAATAAAACATATTTTGGTGCCTTTATAGGGTTTAAGATGAAATTAACTCTCAATATATCCTGACTATGACCATTGATATATATTTTGAATCAATTTTAAGTTAAACTCTAATAAATGAAGAAAATATTTAGGAAAATATGATGATTCTAGAAAAGGATCCAGTGTGAATCCAATGTTATTCTATAAAAGATGAAAATCATATGTTTTGTTCACATCCTGACTATGGCCATTGATGCAAATCATTAACTTAGGATTTAGTCAGCTCTTATTAGAATGGTGCACGTGTCATTCATGTTTCCATTCATGATTTTTTTTTTTGAAATAAAGATAAAAATAAGATGAAATAAGCAATTATGAGAATCTACATGCTCATGCATTCTATTCTAAGCTGGAAAGTAAAGAGTTCTCATTAATGTCTGACCATTACAATCTTGAAATTGAAATTGAAATGGTAAAATCCTAGTCTAAGAAGGATTTTAACATTTTACACATTTCGTGCAAAAAACAGAGTTAGCATAAAGCAAAATACGAAATGTGGAAAAGAAACTAAGATGTTATATTGAAACTAAATCACATATGCTGACGAGAAAATACATATGAGAATGCATGTGTAAAATGATATATCTATGCTAAATGATAAAGGCATATGGCATGCTCTATATTCAATGAGAAAATATGTGTGTATATGCAATACATTAGGCTAAGGGAAATCTATGTAGAGAAGACATATGCAATGCCTTAGGTTGAATGAAAATCTTTAGGTATTTGCCTAAGTATGTGCATAGGTTAAGTAGGGAATCTACATATATTTACCTAATGATGATGCATAGGCTAAATGAGGGATGAAAGGATACTGTGTAAGTGAAAGTGTAAATGCAGATGGAAAAGTGCAGAGGTAGTGGATACATCAGATCAGCTGGGGGTGGCTGAACTCAATGTGCAAGATATATAGGCGCAGGTGATAGGTGCGTGATGAGATGAGGAAGTGAGGAAATGAACATGCAACGGGGTGGAGAGACAACAGGTGGCAACAATGAAGTGGTTTAAGTGCAGACACTTAGGTAACAATGGTGTTAGTGCCATAGGTAGGCACATAAATGCAACAGCCACAACCACAGTGAGGTGATGAAGTGAAAGGGTGTGCGCAATGAGCGTGTGCACAGTGTTGTACAAGGGTAGATGTGCAAATGATTGAAACAGGTGCCTATGTGCAGTATATGGTTTATGAATACAGGAAAATGAAGATGAAGGTGCTCTGTAGTATACACAGTTAGGTAGGTAGTATGGATGATGACGCAAAAACATGAAGGTGATGTACATGTAAGAGCATGAAATGTTACATGGCAAACAATCAGCTGGACAATAAATACAAGGGACAGGTAAGTTGTAGCACAGCCAATCAGAATTTCTTCTTCCATAGCGGCTTCAAAGTTTGATGTACAATATTGATGCAGAGATACAAAGAAAATACTGACATACAGGGAATGAAACAAATATATGGGGCTGTGATAAAATGCAGTGCAACATAAAAATGCGACGAAGGATAATCAAATGAAAGCGACTGTAATGCCATGAGAGATAAATTAAGTATCTAGTTTCAAATTAACTTTATATACATTTTGCAGGAAATATGAAACCTAATATCCGAATCAATGACCCAACATATTTCACAATGACTTCATACAACATATTTAAAATAACTTCCTCAGACAACAGTGATGACCTCACAGCAAGTCAATGTGCCTCCAAAATAATACATATAAGTGTAGCTTTAATCGGCTCACCGAGATCCCTCCAGTCGATATATCAAGCAGATTCCAGCCAGTTATGTACACAGTATGTTAGGATTCAAGAATACAAGAAACAACGTGATTGTGCCTAGTGAGATGAACTCACATACTGGGAATTAGCTACTATATATATCACTATTCAGGTTGGTGGTGAAGATGGGAATGCACCTAAAATGCTACAACTGCTAACATTTTCTGTGAAGTGTAGATGCTATGCTACAAGCGATAGGTAATGAGATGGAAGTTAGGTGCTGAGAAATGAAGTGGTTACTGCCAATGAGACTGTAGCAGTGTGTGACCATAATGAGTCTGGAAGGAAAGTTGCCCCACTCTTTTCACCAGCGATGTTACCCATGATTGGAGTGATGGTATGAATATACAAAATGAGGCTACAGGGGTTTTCCTTCTTAACAACAACAAAGTGGTGGACTATTAGCAGTTTCATCGCATGAATAACCAACTCTCGTCTTTTTGTCCAAAATTAATTCTTCACATCAATACCAACTACGGATCCCATTGCAATGCCAGATCTCAGAGATGGTGAGGATTTGGACTTCCCTATATGTATATACCTGTTAGCACTGTCTATCAATAATCTGAGACCTAGCAAAAATTTCTTTACTCTCATAAATTTCATTTATTCCATAGTGCAATCAATGACCTTTACACTGCCTTCCTACCTTTTACCTTATGGAGATGCAACCGTGAGTCTAGAGAGAGAGAAAAAATATATAGTATGTCGAAGTGTAAGACTACAAAAAGAAGATAAAGGCAAGCATATACAGTAAGGAAGATAAAGACTGCAAAAATCCATAAGATGAACGATGAGTATGAAATTGAAAATGAAAGTGCTTCCTAAACAAAGTGTAAGACAAATAAATCCAGATTACAGTATGTCAAGTGCAACAAACAGAATGAGATTGCCTATATAGAGAGATAACATTGGCATTATAACCCTTAAAATTTGAATCATTGATCTCGATTTTTTTTTATATCCCAGGAGATTCCAGACAAAAGCTAGCTAAACCCAACTGAAAGATACCAATAATCTTATTACGGTGAGGCCCAGCAAACGACTCAAATGAGTCAAACAAGTCAAAATAACCGTAGAGATATTGAATGATTAATTGTAGGTAAATCACATAAATGCTGAACAATGGTTTGAATAATGTCCTGTCAATGTCCCTTTAATCAACTAACCCAATGCAATAGAAGTTTGCACAAATGAGTTGATCTTTTCGGATTGATTTTATCAATTTGTTCCGACAACTGGAATGCGCCTAGCATGCTTTTCCAATTTTACCTCTCGCAATATCTTGATTTCATAACTTCAATTATTTCCACGAGATAGTTCCAGCCACCAGGTTGATTTCAGCAACCAATCCTTATAGAATGAGGTAACTCGACAATGTTATGAACCATACTGTGAGCAATGCTCTGCCATGTTCTAAATTATTGATACTGATGCCATGTGGATTGCATCTAGTGAGGCCCATGACTATTACTTGGTGACTATCATCTATGTCAAATGGAATATAGGACCTGGTCAACAAGGGTGCTAGGAAAACCCATCCGCAAGGTGATATATCAAGGAGTTCCATGGTGCTTGCAACACATTTCTGCGTCTTCTTGTTAGCAAGACTTAGAGATGTTTTCTGTCTTTTTTTTTCTTTCAGAATTGGTAGTAAGCAACCTTAAATATGTACCAACATCAAGATGATCAACCTAAGCATAGGGAAATACCATTGAATGGGCTGTCATGGGTTTTGGTTAGATGAGTGCAGATCTTACAAGCTCAAAAGGGGATTCATGACATATTCGATGCAAATTGGACTTCAAGTTGGAACAAAGTGATTTATGATAAACTCAAATGCAGATCTCCATGACAGATCGGTATAGATAAGAGTTTCATAATGGAGTTACATCAGAGCTATCAAGCACCAAAACCAAACATGGAACTCCACGACAAATCAGATGCGAACCTGATTTTGGACCACCTGAACATAGCATTTTACGATAGGTACAGAGAACCATGAAATGCTAATGTTCAACATTTTCCAAATCAATTCAAGCACATATGCTATGATGCAAACAAAACTTACCGATGAAGATAATATTGTAGTGAATCAAAGCATATGAACGCTCGAGAAAATGAATGTAAATTCATATATGATGTGGAACATAGTAAAATAAAAAAATAAAATAAAAATAAAAATGCAAATCAAAGTTTAGAGAGAAATATGAGATTGGAATATGACAGATGATCGAGCTGAAAGTAGGGAATAGAAAATCAATGATAATCAAAATGGAAACATGAAGTAACAATGCAAACGTGAAATCAAGATGTTGGAACACGATCGTTCCATTGATTTTGCACATTGGTAGATTGGTATTGCTACATGCAAATCGATATTACCGAGGGGTGTTTTACCGGGGCGATAGACAAAAAGAGAAGACAAAAATAAAAGAGAGAAGAAGGGGGAGGCTCTTACCGTAGTTTTATAGGATCTCTAGAGGAAAACACTCCTGCTGAGTATTACTGCTACCAGACGGGGCTTCTTCACCTGAGGCGATGAAGAGGCAGAGAAAATAAGAAGGGAATGGGAAGAGAGGGATCATGCGAGAGATGAATCTCGGAATGGAAGAGGGAGGAAAGAAGAGTTCGATCTTCTTCCTTCTCTTCTAAAGGACTCAACCAGACAAATTCCTCAAGCTCGATGCCTAATGGATGAAGAAAAAAAAATAGATCCAGAAGAAAGCGTGGTACGCAATGAAAGGGTGGAAACTGATGACCGAAAGGACTCTCGAAGGCTGGTTTATATAGAAAGGAGAGGAAAGATAGATAGATAGATAGATAGATAGATAGATAGATAGATAGAGAGAGAGAGAGAGAGAGAGAGAGAGCCGTTGTAGGTTTTTTTTTTTAAAAACGAGTCTTCATTTTTAAAGATTTTCAAAATGGTGGTTTTCTAAAAAAACAAATTTTCAAAAGGGGCTTTTACATTATTCTTTTCCATATTTTCTTTTCTATTTTTATTATTTTTTTTGTTCTTTTCTTTGCATTTTTGTATTTTTTTGTATTTTTGAAATAAAAACTCTAAAAACTAAAGGTTTTTAAATTAATTTTGCAAACTTTCAAAAATATTTATAAAAGAAGTGTTTTTTGAGAATTCGGGTTTGAATTTTGAAAATTTCTTCAGAAAACGGGTTTAGATCCAGATTTTGAAGCAATATTTGAGTTTTGGACCTCGAATTGAGCAATACAAAGCAGTGGATCCAAACGGATACCTGATAGACTGTCTGAGCTGTTCAAAACTATATTTATAAAAGAAGTGTTTTTTGAGAATTCGGGTTTGAATTTTGAAAATTTATTCAGAAAACGGGTTTAGATCCAGATTTTAAAGAAATATTTGAGTTTTGGACCTCGAATTGAGCAATACAAAGCAGTGGATCCAAACGGATACCTGATAGACTGTCTGAGCTGTTCAAAACTATTTTTTGTATTTTTGTAATTTTAATTTAAAAATTGGGTAACAAAGCTCAGATTTTGATTTTGATATTAGATCCAGATCCGAAATTGAGTTAGATATAGAAAATGGATTCGAATTCTAGTGAATTTGATAAATAACTGGAATTTAGATCGAAATTGACTCAATTTACTCAGAAAATTGAGGCTAGGGGTAAAAAGGGAGTTTTTATAAAATTTTGAAAAATTTGGGGTGTTCACAAAGACCTGCACTGGGGGGAACCCTCGGACCCCCTTTCTGTAAGGAAAAAAAACTATGAATCATGCTCTACAACTCATCAGGCAGGAATGAGAAGGCGGCCATGTGTTGTAACATAGGCTAAAAACAAAGGCGAAACGTGCAAATCTATTTACGAGGAGTGGAAGGACATTTTCATCCAACACATATCTATCTTACAGAAGGACATTTCCGTCAAAAGCATATCTACCTTTTTTATATGTTATTTTATTATAAAGTCATCGTGGGCAACATTGGCATATGAATTATTGCGAGTCCCAAGATATTCCTCCGTAGACACCGGAACACGTGAATTTGTGTTTCGGGGAGAACACACACCACCCTCCCCAACAAGTGCAAGGGCAATGAAAATAACTGGTACAACTACATTACAGAATTTATATAGTAAAGAACACTAGGCCGAAGTCTTACTGCTGTGATGCTGATGTAATAAACTTTCCACGAGACAATATTACTGCATGTGCACTGCAAAGCCAATTATAGGCTTTTTTTGTTTCATGAAAACTTTGACTCAAGAATCTGACGAAAAACCAATAAAACAAGTGGAAACAGAGGATAGGAATGAAAATACTTTCAAATAAAAAAAATGCTGTTCTTCCTGTTACATCTTATGTGGTATCTCTACAAACATCCATCATCACTACTGCACAGCTTACCTAGAACAACCTTAACCCCCAAGGATGGCTTCAAGTCTCCATTGGCAGTTCTTCATCCGACTGTAAAACAACTCAACTCCCTTGGGAGCCATTTAGTTTTGATTAAAAGAACAAGCTATGCCAACACAACATCAATGTGGAGAAGCTAACGACCTTCAAATCCTCGTTGTTAGTTTTAACCTGTATACTCGTCAGTGAATTTTAACCTGTTGTGATCAAACTCTGCTGTGAATTTTAACTTGTATACTCGTCTAAATAAGGTTGTAATTGACAGTGGACGTGATACCTCATCACTCGTCACTGTCCCTGCTGATTCTGCGCTATTTATTATCAATGAAATGCCATTTCTTTTAAAAAACAAACTCTGATGTGAATTTGATGCTTCCAGATCAGTATTCAGTGATTGGTATTTCCTTGTTCACTAGAACTTTATCACAATAGTTTTTGCTCCTATCACAATTCAATGTCACAACAAATGAAAGAAAAAAGTTTTGACCAATTGAAGTTTCAACTGATATGGCAAAATGAAAACAAAGTTGCCAATTGCAGATGTAGTGTTTCCAGTGCTACATATGAAATGCCTCTGCTTTTGGCATTTTGTTTGTTGCAAAGAAGAAAAATATAATCGCAGCAGCATACCAAGCAAGCGCTTGTCTGAATCATATTAGCTGAACAGTTTGGCAAAGATCATGTGGCACAATCTAAATGACGATATCAATAGTCAAGATCCGCCATCTCTGTCCCATCCAGAGTGAGGATCCGGTGAGAGGTACCCCCTACCAGTAAGCTATCAGGGGTCTCTCCTATGTCTTCAAACCACCATATCCGGGTTGCTTATGTCTTAGATGGAAACCACAAAAATTTTCAGAGCCATTCATGCTCACGATGAACATATTAAAATATACGTGCTGAAGGAAGACACGATGATAACAGAGGAATTCAATTCATTGATGATTTCAAGTAGCGTGTTCTATATATAATACAATGCTAAGCTAACTCCTATAAAGAAGGAAAAAGGTACAATGAAGTTACAAGTTACAAAAGTAAAAGCTACAACAATAAAGTAGACGTGATAAGGTTATCCAATAATGAGAGGGTTAACGTGCACGATAATAGGAATCAAACAATAATGGGTAGCACAAATGTAGCAACTGCACAATAAAGCAAATCTCATCAACACGATAATGAGGATAGCTATCCATGATAATAGGGAATGAATCACATGGATGACCATCCATGATAAGCACAATATGTGTGATAACGTACACGATAATAGGAATGTAACTCCAGCAACGATTAACACTCCCCCTCAAGTTGGCGCGTGAGGGTCAATCATGCCCAACTTGCCAAGTAAATAGCGAAGTTGATCTCGGCCAAGTGCCTTGGTGAAGACGTCAGCACGTTGATCTTAGCTAGGGATGAACTGAATAGTAAGGATGTGTTGCTAAAGTTTTTCTCTGATAAAATGACAATTGAGCTCAATGTGCTTAGTACACTCATGAAAAACTGGATTTGCTGCAATGTATAAAGCAGATTGATTGTTGTAATATAGAGTGGCAGGAGCATCAGGGAGAAAACCAAGACCACGTAGTAAATATCTCAACCAAATGATTTCACTGGTGGCCATGGCCATGAATTTATATTCAGCCTCAGCAGATAAATGGGACATAGTATTTTGTTTCTTAGTTTTCCAAGAGATAGGATTGTCACCCAAGAAAGTGCAATATCAGGTGGTGGAGTGCCTTATAATAAGACAACCAACCCAATCTGAATCTGTATAGCAAGAGAGGTGCATAGAGCTGTTAGCACACAATAAAATTCCTTTTTCGGAGTCTCCCTTCAAATATTTGAGCAGTTTCATAGCTACATCCCAATGAGGTTGGCAAGGTTCCTACATAAACTAGCTAAGAATATACACAAAATATGTGATGTCAGGTCGTGTAATAATTAAATATATGAGCCATCCCAAAAGCCATCGGTATGAAGTTGTGTCTTTAAGTATTTTGCCACTATGATCCAACTTCAAGTGTTGCTCCATCGAAATGTCACTGGGTTTGGATCCAAGATACCCAACATCTTTCAATAGATCCAAAACATATTTTCTTTGATTTAAGAAAATCCCTTGTTGGGAGTGAGCAACCTCAATGCCGAGGAAATATTTTATTTTTCCTAGATCTTTAATGTGAAATTGCTCATGAAGTAAGGCCTTTACATTGAATATGAGAAAATCATCTTTCTCGGTAATGATGATGTCATCCACATAGACAAGAACAAATACCCTTTTGGTTTCCATGATCAAGGAAAATAAGGAATAGTCAGTCAAAAAATGCTTGAAACTGGTGTGCTTGAGGGCTTGAGAGAATTTGGCAAACAATTGACATGATGCCTGTTTAAGTCCATAAAGAGACTTGTTGAGATGACAAACCAGTTTCTCCCCCTTTGTGGTATATCCGGGTGGTAGCTTCATGTATATTTCTTTCTCCAGATCCTCATATAAGAAGGCATTGTTGACGTCTAGTTGGTATAAGGGCCAATTTGAAATAGTTGTGATTGATAACAAGCACCTCATTGTGACAAGTTTGGCAATTGGAGAGAAGGTATTATGGTAGTCCAAACCTTCTTGTTGTGTGTACCCCTTTGCCACCAAACGTGTTTTTTACCTTTTAATGGAGCCATCAAAATTATACTTGATCTTGAAAACCCACTTATTTTCAATTGCCTTCTTTCTTGGGGGCAAGGTAGTAAGAGTCCAAGTATTGTTGTCTTCCAACACCTTGACCTTAGCTCTATGGCCTCACATAATTTCTTATCTTTCATGGCAGCATGGTAATTCATTGGTTCATCATGACAAGATAAAGAAATCAAGAAAGCTACATGTTTTTTAGAAAATTGAGAAAAAGACATATAGCATGAAAGTGGAAAAGAGGACTTCTTTACCTTAGAGTCAGATGTGTATGCATAAAGTGCGGCATGCAAACATTGGTAGTCATTGAGGTACAAGGTTCTGCTTTTGGTTCTGGTAGATCTCCTGCATTGATCTGGCGGGTCCATAGAAAAAGTGAGGGGGTGGTTTCAGGCAGGTGTGTAGGATCAAGTGGATTGGATGAGATGGTTTTTGGATCTTAGTTTTGGTAGTCTAAAATAGGAAGGGGTACAACATGATCACTAAGGGTTTTCCCAATATGTGAATGAAAGGAAAATACCTTTTTGGGAAAGATGATCATGACTCACAAAGATTTCTTGTTTATCAAGATCAAAAACTTTGTATCCCTTTTTCCCATGATGATATCCAACAAAGATACACTTGTGCACACGGGCATCAAATTTGTGTTTATAATTGGTATTGTATGCAAAACACAAACAACAAAAAACTTTTAAATGTTGATATTTTGGTTTAGATTTATATGATATCTCATACGTCATTTTACAAAATTCTTTATCCAATCCCAAAGTAGGTAATTTGTTTATCAAATAAGCTGCCGTGAGAATGCATTCACCCCAAAATTTGATAGGTAAGTTTGCTTGAAATCTTAACGCTCTTGCAACTTCTAGAAGGTGTCTATGTTTGCATTCAACTACTCCATTTTGTTATGGTGTTGACACACAAGAATGTTATTGCAAAATGCCATTGGTGGAAAAAAATGTGCATATCATGAGAAAAAAATTCAAAACCATTATCAAACCTAATGTATTTAACTTATAAGTTAAATTACACTTTAATCATACTGATGAATGTCTGAAGTAATTCCTTAGTTTAAGATTTGAAACACATCAAAAATAGCCAAGTGGAGGATAAAAAATCATCCACAATAATGAAAAAATAATGTGCACTAATAATGGAAGGAATGGGATACCCTCCCCAAATATCAACATGAATTAAATCAAATACAGAAGAAGAACATGAGTCACTATCAGAGAAAGGTAAACAAGCTTGTTTTGCTAACAGGCATATAGTGCATTGGCAATTGTTAGAGGGAATCATCTCATTATATTCAGATAAATGCTTCTGGTGCTGGGATGATGGATGACCTAATCACTAATGCCATAGGTCGAATGATTCTATTTGATAAGTGGAGGTTGCAGCAGTATGAAATGGCTCAATCTCAAGGTAGTATAGTCCTGCACACACTTTACCCATACCAATCATCCTCTTTGATCAATGGTCTTGAATTTCATAATAAGTAGGAAAGAAATGAACCTCATAATTTAAAGGCTCAGTAAGCTTGCTGAAGAATATTAAATTGAATTTAAAAGATGGTATGTGGAGGACATGATCTAGTGCAATGTCTTGAGAAATGATAGCTTTTCCAATATGGGTCACATAAGAAAGTGTGCCATTTGGAAGTCTAACAGGTTGTGAACAATGGGGTTGGGCTAAAGATAGGGTGTTTAGTGAGCAACACATATAATTGCTAGCTCAAGAATCAAGAATCTACACACTAGAAAGAGAATGAGTGAAGTTGGAAAAGTGATTACCTATCATGTTCACCATTGGTTCTTTACTTTCTGATAGGAGAGATAAAAATTTGTTGTATTGATCCTTGGTGAGTTGAGGAGCAGGCTATTGGTCGAATGTGTTGGTTCGAATTGGACTTAAGCTGCAACACGTTGATTATTAAAGCTGACGGGTTTTATTGGAAACCTATGAATGTGATAGCAATGATCCTTATTGTGCCCCAACTTTCCACAATGATCACATTTCGGTCATTCTCTTTGCCCTTTACTCAACAACAGTAGCCACACTGTTTTCGACTATTGGCATTATTCTAAGTTCTTTCTGTCTTTCTTCTTGCAACAACAAATTGTAGGCTTTATTGACATTTGGCAATGGATCCATGATTAAAATTTGACTCCTTATGGGAGCATAAGATTCATTGCGATCCATTAAAAAATCTATAAGTCTCTTGTTGAAATAAATCCAAGAGAAATTTGGAAGCTCTGCAAACACATGTAGGGATGGCCAGTTGTGTTGACAACTCATCCCATAGAATTTTCATCTTTGTGTAATAATTAGAGATAGATATATTTTCTTGATGGAGGGTTACAATGGAGTGACGAATCTAAAAATTTCATGGTCCATTGGTTTGAGAAAAACATTCATGGAGCTATTTCCATACCTCGGCTCTCATTTCTCCATAGGTCACACTCTCTATTAAATCCTTTGATAATGAATTTAATACACACGAGAAAACCATGTTGTTGCGTCTGGTCCATTGGGTAAATGTGGGTGAAGATATGTTCGGTTTCACAACTGAGCCATCAATGAAGCCCATTTATTTTTTGCTTACAAGGCTACAATCATGTCTCTACTCCATGACACATAGTTGTCACCTGTGAGAGGGCTAGTGACCAGTATTTGACCTGGGTTATCCGAATGATGTAAAAAATATGGGTTATCATTCAACTCACCGATGGTTGATTCTGGCTCAAGCCCACCAAATCTACTACTTTGAATTGATCGAGCGCCTCCACCCACAATGATGGACAAGTTACTGGAAAAGCCATTATCTCACTGGATGTGATACCATATTAAATGATACGTGATGAAGGAAGACACAATGATAAGAGAGAAATTCAATTTATTGATGATTCCAAGTAGGTGTGTTCTATATATAATACAATGCTAAGCTAACTCCTATAAAGAAGGGAAAAAGTTACAAGTTACAAAAGTAAAAGCTACAACAATAAAATAGATGTGATAAGATTTTTTGATAATGAGAGGGTTATGGCAGTTGCTACAACACCAATGTAGCAACTGCCTAGCGTGCATGATAATAGGAATCAAACGATAATGAGTAGCACAAATGTAGCAACTGCACGATTAAACAAATCTCATCAACATGCTAATGATGATAGCTATCCACGATAATAGGGAGTGAATCACATGGATGACCATCCACGATAAGCACAATACGTGGGATTGAAAGTGCACTAGGATCGAGGCAACGAGCACTAGAGGGGGGGTGAATAGTGCTTTTAAAAATTTCTGCGGAATATTGAATGATTTTGCAAATCTCAAAGCAAACACACAAAGAACACAAGATTTTATCCTGGTTCGGTCAAACCCGACCTACATCCAGTCCCCAAGCAAAACCCTCTTGAGATTTTCCACTATCAACCTTGTAAACTACAAGATCACACAGACCATAACCGGTCCCACTTTCAGTAACAATTCTACTGAAAGCAAACAACTCCTTTACACCAAGGAGTCCTTCTTTTTACACAAAAGAAATAACAACTTACAATACAACCTATGAGCCTTCCTTTTGAATGCAAATGAGATGCAATTGGCTTTTGAGGTTGTTGAAACACTCTACTCACAAATTCACTATCTCTCAAAGTGATTTGAGTGAAAAACTGAAGTGAAAATATCACGTGAGTGAGAAAACAAATACTTGAATGAATAGGAGTGAAAAGCAAGAAGTAATTCAATATGATTCTATTGAATTTTCATTGTTTTTGAGTGTAGAATGCACTCATATTTATAGTTAAAAGATTCCATACGTTGAGAGTATGAAAGGGTGTCAAAACTGTCCATTTTGAACGATCAAAACGTTTGAAAAATGAAAAGACACGCCTTTTTTGAAGTTTCAGGAAAACGGCAAAATTAGTCGACTGAAACATCAGTTAGTCGACTGAAACATCAGTTAGTCGACTAATAGTTAGTTATTAGTAGACTGATGGCACGAAAGGATTAGTCGACTGATAAGTCGATTGGTCGACTAATAAACATGAAAATTTAAGAAAAGAGTTTTCTAAAAAGATTTTCAAAAGAGTTTCTTTTAGAAAAGTTTTTCTAAAGACTTTTAAGGTGAAATGCAACCTAAATATGCACTCTAAGTAAGGCTCTTACAAGAATCTAAGACTTTTAATGAATTAAACATTTGCACACTAGTCTTCAAGGATTCTTCAATTTCTTCATAGCCTTAGCTGAAATGCAGTTGATTCTAGTTGCTCATCATTAAAACCTTGTACTTGAAGTATCATGTATGGCTTCATTGTTGTAACAATCTCCCCCTTTTTGATGATGGCAAACTTAATCAAAGATGAAGCATTTAGATGCATAGATGGAGATTTTACTCCCCCTATCAATATGCTGCAAAACATTAAAAGTTAGCACATTTAAAGCACATATTTCACATATTGATTGGTTTGCATTTCCATTCATCATTTCTTCATGCATTTAGAAATACATTCATTCAAAGCTTTCTTTTTCTCTTAATTTTGCATTTCTCATGCAAGATCTCCTGTAATGTAATTGCTATCATCTTTTTCTCAAGATCTCCCTGCAATTTCAAAGTAATGCTATCTTTATCTTTTTCTCCCCCTTTTGTCAGAATAAAAAAGAGTAAGGGCAAAAATAGCATAAGCAAAATAGAGATACAAGTTTAAAAATATTACAACCCATAAAGTAAGTTTTTCAAAGATCAAAGATCAGAAAAGAGAGTTTAGCAAATCCTTAATGGCAATTACATCCTTCTGAATTGAAGCAAGTTGTTGAGTCACATCTTCACGAAAGGTGTGTTGATGCAGCTCCAAAGCTTCCAGTCTCTGCATAACTTCATCATGGTCTTGATTTGTCGAAAATTTCTTTCTTTTTGCATGAGATGAAGGTGTCGCAGAGGGTGAAGGTTCAGAAATAGATGGTTCATTAGGATCAGATGGTTCAGTTTGATCAACATTTAAAGGAGGCAGATATTTAATTTTCATTCTTTTAAAAATTGTTTGATCAAAGAACTCTTTTTGCTCAATGTACTTTTCATTTGTTAAAGGAACTTTAAAATGTCTAAAAATACGGGTTAAAAGACAACCATAAGGAAGAAATGGTTTTTGTTTCCACAAGTTTGTAAAATACACATTGGCCCAGTTGACAGAAATATTTCCAAATAAAACATAAAGAGCCGTAGATAGATCTGTGGAATAATAATCAAAAGAACCAGTTTTGGGTAGAACATTGTGGGCAAGGATTCGTCCAGCAATGCGTGCACGAGTTTGAAGATTAGTATTTTTGAAAGAAGGGCAGTGAGGTGCTTCTAGAAGAAGAATTTGTTCAAAAACTCTTTCATCATTCAATTCAATAATGTTAAAAAGAGTGTCTGAAGGTGGAATTTCAAGAATTTCTCCAAGTAATTTTGAATCAAACTCGATTTCAACATCACGAACAAGAGAAGACAAAACTCCAGTTTCATGATTCATTTATAAATTCGTGTAAAACAAGTGAATAAGAAAAGGATAATGAAGGGTGTCTGCACAAGCATCAAAAAGATGTGAAATACGAGGAAATAATTCTCTTATTTTGTAACGAGAAAACAAGTGAAATAGAACATTTCGGCCAGGTAAAATAGGTAGTGCAAAAATTGATCCAAAAGTGTCATAGAGAAGAGGATTGCGAAGTAATCTTAGTAAAAAACCATGTCTTGAAGTAGGTGTAGGAGGAGGAGAACCTAAACCTTTTGCAGATGCAGACTTCGTGCGAGGCATGGTTACCAAAATGTCAGCTTCCAAATGACGTCCGGCAAGGGAAAAAAAAGCTTTCCGACGATCAAAAATGAAGGACAATGTGGTGGCTAACGATGAGTAGAAGTCGGCCAAAAGGGGATTCTGGCAAAGCACTGTCACGGCAAGAGAGTTCTGACGTTTCAAGATCACGGCCAGAAGATTCCGGCGTCTCCCTGTTACAGTAAGAAAATCCCGGCGATGATGGAGTCAAACGACACTCCGAGGGTTTTTCGGAAGAGAGAGAGGCAAGAGAGAAAGAGGGATTTAAGGGTTTCGTTTTTAAGAAAAAAAAACGAAAAGGTACGAAGTGAAACGATGCCTCTTTTAAAAAAAAAAAAAAACGGGTTTTAAAACAAATCCAAGGGGTGTCGGGTCCCTTCACTTAATTTTTTTTTTTAAAAAATTTAGTCGACTAAAACTTTATCGGTCGACTAAAAAGTGTGACTTATTCTAAAAATATCATCAGTCGACTAGAAATATATCGGTCGACTAATATGGTGCGATACATTCCAAAATATAAAACACCAGTCGACTAAAATTTTATCGGTCGACTAATATAGTGCGATTTTGAGATTTTGTTAAAAAATCAGCATTTTTATAAATCCAAAAAAGAGCAAATACCTAGTTCTCTCCTAATTCTCATAAAATCTTCAATTTTAAGAGGTTTAGTGAAGATATCGACATGTTCTTTAGTGGAAATAAAATTTAACGAAATATCTCCTTTTAACACATGATCTCTTAAAAAATGATGTCTAACTTCAATATGATTAGTTCTTGAGTGCTGAATAGGATTTTTCAAAAGATTTATAGCACTAGTGTTATCACAATAAATAGTTGTTGTGGAGTAATTCAAACCAAAATCTTTTAAGGTCTGTTTCATCCAAAGTACTTATGAACATGCTAAACTAGCCGCTATATATTCAGCTTCAGTTGTTGAGAGTGATACTGAATTTTGCTTTTTACTAAACCAAGAGACTAAGGAATTTCCCAAGAAATGACAAGTTCCACTAGTACTCTTGCGATCAGATTTACTTCCTGCAAAATCTGCATCACTATAAGAAACTAAATCAAAGGAAGATGATTTTGGGTAAAAAAAACCGAAATCTGAAGTATCTTTTAAATAACGAAGAATTTGTTTTACTGCAGTTAAATGAGATTCCTTTGGATTAGCTTGAAATCTTGCACACATACAAACACCTATAAAAAAACAGAACAATGTGTCTGCATCAATTTTATCAAAGGTTTGCACATATAAAAAAAAACAATGTTGTGTGCAACAAATTTTTTGAAGGTTTGCACCTATAAAAAAAAATAGTGTGTGTCATGACAATGATTTTATCAAAGGTTTGCACCTATAAAAAACACAACAAGAATGTGTGAGTGCAACGATTTTATCAAAGGTTTGCACCTATAAAAAAAGAACAGTGTGTATGCAGTGATTTTATCAAAGGTCTACGCTTATAAAAAAAGTGTTATGTGCAGCGATTTGTTGAAAAGAAAAATTTTCAGGTCTACGAGTTGGTTTCAAAAAATATATATTTATATGCAAGTGTATACGATTCTAAAAACATGCATATGTATTATATATATATATATATTTCTTTTAAAGAAATTTTTTATCTATTATTCAAAAATGTGTATATATATATATATATATATATGCAGAATGGAGGCATACACATAGTTTTCGAAAATAAATATGCGAGGTTAAAAAATGATTAATTCAGCTTCAAAAATATATATTTACACGATTGGAGGTATATATATATATATATATATATATATATATATATATATATATATATATATATTGATTACTTGCATATGAGGGCGAGTATGGTTTACGAAACCTTCCAGGTGACAATGCGCATGCTCATGTGGATATTATTACTATTGTTCTTGACTTTGTAATTCATGTGAGTTATGTTTATGCTTGTGAGTGTTGTGAGTTTTATGAAAACACTTTTTAAAATAATATTTTTAATCAAAATCAAGTGAAAGCCAAACACCAAAAATATAAAAACCAGCTCACACGAGTGGTTGAGTCCGGGTCGAACTCAGGAAATGGAAAATACTTTGTATTCAACACACAATCTAACTATTTTTTATTGCAAAAAAGAAAAAGAATTAATTACATAAAAGAATATTAAAAGAGTAGAGGACTTAAACAAATAATAATAAAGTGTCTTATTACAACCCCAAATGAATTGAATTGAATAAAATGAAGCCTATTCTAAAAAGAAAAGCAAAAGTGTCTTCAGTGCTTGAGTCATGTGTTCCTCTTGTATCCCTTCTAGGTTGAACACTTTTGTATGGTTTGATTAAGTACCCTCTGAGGGCTCCCTAAGGGCACTTCTGAGGGCTTGGAGGGACCTCAGAGGGTACTTCGAGGGCACAAAAAGGGCTCTACCGCACATTCCAATGCTTTCCTGCAAAACATAAAAATAAAACACAGCAGTACGAGGAAAACTAACAAGAAATTGATTAACTAATGACTAACAAATTCAGCAAAAAAAAAACAAGATTGGAATTAACTTACTAAACTAAGTATGAACTAAACTATGAATAAACTAATCTAACAACCTAACACTAAATGACAAAATAACAAAACTACCTAACTAACTATACAATCCAAAAGGGCAAATGTAACAAACTAAGCTTTAACTAATTCAAGAAATCACGGAATTAAACTAAACTACAATATCAAGAACATAATCAGCTGAACCTACCCACTAATTAATTAAACTAATATTAACAAGTTGATAACACAAAAAAAAAACAATTAACAAGAACTAAAGAATCAGCTAATTAACCGTAACTATGTTAATCGACTATCCTGAATTAATTAAAACTATTATGAACTATATGCAAGATGGAAAATTAACTAGAAAACAATTGCCAAAACATGCTGTACGTCATTAAAAAAAAACAAACTAACTTCACAAGAAAATCTAGAGCTAATGTTATCTAAGTAAATAAGCTACTGCTAAGCTAATCTTGCTGAATGAGACTATAGCTAACAATGCTATTCTTTTACTTAACTAACAGAAATAAATAACCAGCTACTTACGTTATCCAAGGTAACTAGTAAACCAAATAACAAAACAAATAAATTCAGCAACTATAAAGCTAATCAATCAAGCACGGCAAGAAAACTCGGCTTTGACTTATCAATTAAAACTACTTTCATGAATCAATGAATGTCTAACTACTGCTGCAACCTGCTGACATGTGTTGTAAACAAAATCATTAAACCTAAAAAGAATATTACCCCACTAATAAACCGGCTGGTAGCCGAGTCAAAAGAAATCCAAAAAAAGAAAAACGCAAATGACTCAATTTTCAACCTGATTTTACTCTACTGACTTACCTTATGAATCTGAAGTAAAAAAAAAAAGCACAACCTCATCATTAACAAGAAATACCATGACTATTTGCAATAACAACAAAAACGCCGTACTCTATTTTATCGATTTTTTTTTCTTTTCTTTTTTCAGATAATAAAATGAGATGATATGCAGATCTAGATGCAAGATGAAATTATGAAAAAAAATATAAAATAATAAACTATTGAGATGAAATGCATTCTACGTAAAATGAAAAGGGAAAAGAGAGTAGAGAAGAGCAAACTGGATGGTTTACTCCGACGATGTGGGTGTGGTGCTTCCCGGCTGAAAGCCAAACTCCTCCCTGACGATGTAGGCAAGAAAGACCGACGAAGAACAAGTTTAGAACATTAATGAAATGAAGAATAAGAAGAGGAAGAAGAAGGAGAAGTAGATCAAAAGGAGAAATCGGCCAAGATCAAAAAAGAAGAAAGGGAGAAGGGGCAGATGGAGGCAAGAGGCAAGGGAGGGGGGCATGTTTTTCAAGAAGGGAAAGATGCCCACCTATGCTGGAAACATCCTATTTAAGCTAAGCTAATTAGGTTAAAACCTTATTTTTCATAAAAAGTCTAAAAACTTTTGATAATTTCCAAAAACAACTTTTTATGAAAAATGTGTTTCAAAAGACTTCAAAACTAGCTAAATTGCAATTAATAATTTTACCCTAAACTAAACTAAACTACCTCTAATAAAATCTAAAGCTAAAAACTAAAATTGCAGGAAAAGCTTTGAAAAATATGATTTTATGATAAAATTCAATTCAATGCAGTTTCTTGAAACTAACGATAAAAATGGGTTTTTAAATCGATTTTCACATGAATCATGCATAAAATAAGCTGAATAAAATGCATAAATGTATGCATGATCAGTGAGCTC
The DNA here is from genome assembly GCF_984573655.1 of Nuphar pumila. Classification (NCBI taxonomy): domain Eukaryota; kingdom Viridiplantae; phylum Streptophyta; class Magnoliopsida; order Nymphaeales; family Nymphaeaceae; genus Nuphar; species Nuphar pumila. Next base: position 94,579,234 of record NC_143260.1, on the reverse strand, counting down.
GTGTACGAGCTTTAGGTTTGATAAGAACCCTGGAGGTGCATAAGGAAGCATCATACTTTAACAACACATGAATGAATCTACACCTGTTAAATTTTGGTCGCCTTCACCGTAGGATAGCTCATGTGGGCTAAAAGCACCCGAGCATTTGAAATGAGTTGGATACTTATAATCACAATATAACGTGATGGTTGCCTCGAGAAGGTACTTGGTCTTCTAAGCCCTGATTTGCTTTGTGAAATGAGGTACATGATGTAATATATCATTTAATAAGAAGAAAACCCTGTAACCTATTCTCACATGGTTTACTTAGAGAAAGTAGATGGTACAACCTCGAGTGACAATTATGGCATGTAGGTTCACCTACTTGTTCTATGTTATTATAGGAGCAAGGCATCCCTTTTGATCTCCAATCACTCAAAGTTACGGAGGCTGGGGTTATCCATGAGTCCTAGGTGATATACTCCATCTACTGCAATAGTCTTGGATTTCATCCTCATTGTTTGGTATCCACTCAAGATTTTCTCGGTCATGAACCATCTGTTTGGGGCCTGCCCATCAGGTGGACACTTCAGTTAATTAATATACTTGGAATAACATGCACCAAATGATCTTCATTGATTTGGCGATACCTCGTTTATCCAGAGACTTTTTAACTAAAGAAGAACTAAAGATTCATTGTCACAACTTTGAAATTGTTCTTGAGCATTGATATTCACCATGTGTAAATCACGTTACTGATGAGTTCTTTGATAAATCATAATTGTCTATGCATTTGTTGAACCATGATATAAATGCTTTATGATTACAACATCATGAATGAAATGAATGTTCTAGCTTGTGAGATATTTATGTTTGTGGTATTGCCTTACCTGCTTGAAGGATTTTGACCCCGTTTTATGGGAATGCAGGTGATGCTTGACATATGGTAAGATGATGCAACATGGTGGCGGGACCTGTGAACCATGACTCTATATTTTTTGCCATCCTAGAAAAATTGAGATTTTAGTTAGACTAAAATATTTTGGCTCTACATACTTTAGGACTTATTAAATTATACATTGGTCATGTAATTGCTTAATTTAATTGCCACTTATTTACTGCTAGATGTATGTATCATTTTTAAAAAAATTCTTGCACGAGGAGTTAGTTATCTTTCAAGGAATCCCGTGTGGTATGGACTTGGATCTAGGTCCTAAAGAGAAAATAGATACAATCCTTCTTTGTGTTTCCTTCCTATAACTAGTATAGAATTGTCTAACTTATTTCAAAACAATTTTTGTTGTTTAACGATTTTCTCATATCATACTTAAAAAAAAAATTCATAAATTTTTAGGTTAGAAATTTTAGGGCATTACACTCATGATTGAAACTGGCCCCACAATTGCACACCAAATAAAGTCAAGGGGCACTCCCAGGGGAGAATTGATTTCACTCATCCTTATCTTCATGCGTCTCTTTGGGATTTCATTGATGCAAGTTGTTTATCTTCATTCTTATCTTCATACTCAATAGATGTAATCTACATCATTCATTTAATGATGATTGACATTATATCGATGGAATTCGACTTGTGTGCAAAATGTTTTGGTAATTAAAAAATCAATGATTAACAACCCAATTTTTTTGTGATTAACATAAAATGATCCAAGGGTCAATTCTTATTAAATTGACTATGCTGGATCAATATATAAGGTCAGATTTGATCAAAACAATTTGCATAATAAGATTTAAGACTTCTATGAAAATGAGGGTGAGGATGACTAGAACCGAACTGCACCCTATGGTGGTTCAACCTCGAGACATCCAAGGCTTCTTGACTGTCAACCCTAGCCACTAGCCAGGAGGACCTCAACCAATGGGTGTGAACACCCCAAATTTTCCAAAAAATACAAAAAATTCCCTTTTTGCCCCTGACCTCCGTCTTCTGAATAACTGAGCCGATTTCTGATCAAATTTCCATTTATTTCTCGGATTCGCTAGAATCCAGACTCAGTTTTCTTTCTAACCCAATTTCTGATCCAAATCGGACCCGAATCCATTCAGGAATCATAATTTCCAAATCTAACCCGATATTTTCCAAAAAATCTCATTTTTAGAAACTCTTGAGTACTTTAAAATAATAAATTTTACAAAAAAACCTTCAAAAGCTTCATTTGGGTCCCGCTTGCTAAAATCCTCATGCCTCCCTTATATTCTCGGATCTTTCTTCTGAAATCCAGAAAAAAAAAAGTTTTTGAAACTATTTTGGTTAAAGCTCTTCTCTAAAAGCCTGTTATTGAAATTTTGAAAAAGGCATAGGACCTTCAGCGTAAAGTCCCAAACGGCCTTCCGTTAGCCGCAGGAGCTCTCTCTCCCTCCATCGCACTTTCTCCCTCTCTCTGCTTCATCAGTCGTCGATCCCCAACAAACACCTTCCAGAATTTTCCCAAACCTCTTTAAAAGGAGGCACGCAGGGCTCCCGATTTCCATCGTCTTCACCCCTCCATACGCATCTTCTCCCCCTTTCTCTCAATCTCCTCCCTCTAGTGCCTCCCCTCAAGAACTGTAGAAGAAGCCTCGACTCTCTCCTTCAGAAACTCTGCAAAACCACGAAATCTGAAAGAAGTCGATCACCTCTGTAGTAACAGAATTCCAGCATATCCATTGCATACGGGAAGCTTCACTCATTCCCCAAATGGGAGCCCCAGCAAATCGAAAATCACCCAAGAAGCCAACCTGTGGGAGGCCATCTCATTTCAGCTAAACTGGTAAGATCGCATTCCACCCCTCCACCCTTCTATTCTTCTTCCTCATTCTTCCCATCTTCTGATCTTCTTACTGGCTGTTGAAAGAAGGGTTGATCACATAGCATAGGACCGCGGTGAGCAGCCTTCTTCTTCTCTGTTCTTTCCTTTTTATCTTTATTTCTTTTCTGCTTTCTTCTATTTTGGTGGTCCGTTAAAGCACTCGTATAGGGTCGATCTGCTCATAGCAAGATCAATCCATACATGTGCGATATCAAGAGAAGTCATCTGACTCCGACATTTATTTCGTTTTCTTTTAAATTTTTTTTTTACAAGCAATTTGGATATTAATTGGTTCAACACTCCCTTGCGTCCGAATCCTATTTCCTTTTCTCGTGCTAATTTTAATCCCCATACCTATATTCTGTTATTTTATTTTCCTTAATTTTCTTTGATTTTCATGTATTTTGAAATATCCATCTTATGTTTCCGCGTATGTTTTTCCTGCATCGTTTTGCGTTTTGAGGTCTCATTTTGCATCTCCTTCCCTTGTTTTCTTTCGTTATACTTTTTTTTATCATACATAATGAGTCCCTATTTCTCCCTATTACTTATCCCTTAGCATTTGATTTTTTTTTTTTTTTAATTTTAGCAGCATCGGATGATACCGGGAAATCCACACCCCATGTTCAGTATAATATAAATTGTATATCTATGCTTAACCAGATTTGATTTTCATTTTGACTCCTAACCCTTTGCATTCACTTACTTAGACGGCTTGTTACATTTCAATTTCTGGTTTTATAGTGAATTTCTTACTTGGAATTACATCCAATTGATCTCATGATTATGTTTGTTCATTTCATTCATCGTATTATGTTCATTCCCCTCGTTATATTTGTTTGCTCATTGCATTTGGAGCTCTTCTCAGTCTGATCTTCTGTTTCCATTTGGTCTTCAATATGTGGTTTTCATATGTCATCTGGTCCACTGTATGGTGTCCGTTATGTCCAACCTCATCATAGCCACCCCTGTATCGTGCTTCAATTGCATCACCCCTGTTCATCAGCTGCTTCAAATAAGGGAATCAACATCTTAATCCTTGTGCATCAATGGTGTTACCTGCTATATCCATCCCTTCATGAATCCCCCATTGCAAATGCTCACAACAGCTTATGGCTGCCACACAATCACATCCATCGCACCCATCCAGGAAACCTGAGGCATCAATTAGGAAGAATGTCGGTAGTTGATCCGAATGGTTGTTCTGTAGCTATTCTTGCATATAAGAATCAAATTGCATTGTTATTTCCTATTTTTTTTGGCATGAATTTCATAAAGCTCAGCGGTTCCCAGCTCTAAAAATACATTCAAACCGCATCACCCTCATGATATCCCAAATTGTTGTTTAAGTGGTAGAAGCACCATTCTCGTATATGTTTGCATCTATGTTTTATCCCTTTTGTTCATTGTTAAATCCCACAGTATATCCTGTTCCTACCGTTTATTGAGTTTTTGTTGCAAAGAGGAGGTGGACCTTGTAAGAAACTGCAAAGGCGTGCTAAAATCAATATTACCTGAACATACCTTGGTGGACTTGGAAAGCAGGGTTGAATCTTCGCAAGAGGTAACATGATCATGGGGTTTTTCTGGTATGTCATTCATCACACATCAATAAGGATGTTGGAGACGTGATCGGAAGTAGAAGTAACAGGGTTGGAGCTATCCATAACGTGGTAAAAGCTGATGTCGAAATTCTGGATTCCACACAAGAAAAGGTCATAGCCATACCTGCTCCTGTCCATCCATTTGACAGGATTGCAGCTGTCCAAGATACATTGCTTCAAGTCCAAAGACCAGGTCGTTCCATCACAGCTGCTATTTTGTTCAAGAGAGAGTCATATAGGTGGGTGAATTCCCCACCATGTGATAGTTATAAAAGTGAAATACACGGTATGGGCATGAATAAACCTCTTATTTATGAGATTCAGACTCTCATATCAAACTATATAAGCAATTTAAGGTCTCATGTGCTATCCATTTTATCATCCAGACTCTGCTAATTTCTCTACTTATATTTTCTCTGGAATTATATTCTTTAAAGTTATTGTATTTGGTGTTTCATGTGAGCGACCACAGCCACTTCACCACCAGCACATATCATCATCGCACTTTACACCTACTTCAGCATTATTCCACTTTACATACCTGCTAACTGCACTATTCACCTGCTATCATCGTGGCATTGCACTACACAGGCACACTTAGTTGGTGCACAACATGCCATCATTTCATCATCATATGTACCTTGTTGTAAGCAGCCACCATACTTACCTCCTGCATTGTCCATCTCATCTGAAACACCCCTTTGAAACTCGATTTGCTGAAGGCTTGTGCCCACTACAGGTTGCCAAGTTTGTAATGTATATACCTACCCATCATTCACCTCAGTTCCCAGCTGCTTACCACCTCGTTGGCTATGCCTCTGTAGCCCCTACTTACAGCATCCGCCTTGCTGCACCTATCCATCTGCATTGCTTCACCAGCACTACTAACGGCCCAGCTTACCTCTCAAGATCATCATTTCAGCAGTCATCATTTGCATGGCATATTTTTTTTTTACCCATCTCAGTATCACACAGCAGTATCTAGCATTCACTGCTACACAGAAATATGTATCCTTCCATCCCCATTTTTACCACTATGTAACTCCACCTTTCCCATCATGCATCATTTTACTAAACTACCTCCCTGTATCTCATACTTATCACATACCTGTTATACCTTTGGCACCCCTTCACAGTTGCACCCACATATCTTCCAGCTCCTTATCATACCCTTCACCATAAGCTAACCACCTGCTGCAATTTTCACATCTACCTACCGCCGCTCCTTCCCCTGCTTCACCTATGTCCTTAGGCTCTCCACCCATTACATGTAACACCTCCCACTAGGCATCCACTGTCATTTCACTGTGGCTATTCCCACTTTCACAACATCAGCCCTTCACCTCCATACCACTGTCATCCCATTTGCAGCCATGCTACCAGCTCCTCCAACTGCCCAATACATGTTGGTTGCCTTGTAACCTATCATACCCATTGGCTGCCCTTCATTCGCAAGCAACTCAGGTTGTTGTACCTGCAGTCCCATCTCCCTGCCTCCCCTGTCATATCATCATCCACAGTTATATATTTGTTTTGCCATCCGATGCATCTACTGAATATTTTTTCCACTTTATTGACAATAATTTTGTGTTCACTAGTCATGGGCATCCCATATGGAGTTGAGGTGTACCCTCCATCATACTTTCATCTTCACTACCATCTATATCCGCACCATTTAGCACTCATTGGCTGCATCTCCAGCCCATCTTCTTCTGCATCTTTCCCTGTATATCATATGTACATTATCCTCACATTTGCATTTTCCATAACGTATCATATAGGCATTGTAGGTATTTGTTCCATCATTTCAATACACTTCAATGTTTTCTCATTCATGGAACATTAGAATTTCATTAGCTTAAAACATAGGCAAGAGTATCCCACCATTTTCCATCTTAAACTTCAAATATGATATCTCTCGTGATATGCTAACTCTGTTTTTGCAGGATTTCTTTTATTAGATTAGAGACTTTGATACTTTCAAAATTCGACTTAAATGATGTAATAGCTAGAGTATAATGAGAATAATTTACTTTTCCAGCTTTAGATTAGAATGTATGAGCATGTAAATATCATGATTTGTCTGTTTTATATCATTTTCTTGTTATTTCAAAAATTTTGCATGATGGAACATGAATGACACGTGCACCATTTTAATGAGAGGTAATTAATTCTAAGCAAATGACTCACATTGATGGCCATATTCAAAATGTAGGCAATGCTTAGGATTCTTATCTTTTATGGGATAACACTGGATCCACACTGGATCTTTTTCAAAAAATCATCATATTTTTAAATATTTTCTTCTTTTATCAGAGTTTAACTTAAAATTCGCTCAAAATATATATCAATGGCCATAGTCAAGATATATTGAGAGTTAATTTCATTTTAAACTCTATAAAAGCACCAAAATATGTTTTATTCTTCATCTGAATTTAAATATAGATTATTATATAATACATTCAATGACCATAGTCAGGAATATATTATATCTTCAATCTTATTTCAAATTCATTTAAAGAATGAAATATTCTTTTCAAAGCTCAATTTCAAATTCTTTTCCATTCACATTTAGGATAGAATTACATCATGTTTTCAAAATTCTTTGTCAAAATCCAAGTGATTTTGAGATAATTCTTCAAATACCTTCTTCATTTCTTAAATCAATCCTTATTTATAAATTCAAATTTATCTTCTCAATTCTATCTCATTTCAAAATTCAATGTCAAAGTCTAATTTGACTTTGAAATTTTGAATTCATTTCTATATTCCAGATTCAATTTCCAATTTCAAATCCAAATTCAAAGTTTAATTCAAAATTTAAAAATTCAGATTCATTTCCATTTTCAGGAACATTCAAAAATCAAAATTTCAAAGTTCAATTCAACTTTGAAATTTCCAGATTCATCTCCTGATTTCAAAATTCAAGTTTGAAAATCAAATTTCAAGTTTGAAAATCAAATTTCAATCTCTATCCTTCTTCCCAAATTTTGGAAATTGATTTAGGATTTCTCAAGTCCAATTTCAAGTTCTATCTGGGTTCTCAAAATCCAAATCCCATCTATATTTCCAAAGCCCAAACCCATCTTTAAATCTCATTTGGATTTCCAAAATCCTGATCCATCTTCTAATTCCATACTGGATTCTAAATTGCGTATCCAACTCCATTTAGGATTCCAGATTCCGGATTCAACTTCATTTTTGGATCCTAGACTCCGGATCCAATTCTATTTAGGATTCTGGAATTCAACCTCATTTTGTATCTCAGACTTCAGATCCAATTCAATTCTAGATCACAGACCCAACTTCATTTTTGATCTCAGACTTCGGGTCCAAATCCATTTAGGATATCAGATTTCAAATCCAAGTCTATCTCGATCTCTTAAACCCAATTCTATTTTTTTTTAAAACTCAACTTGGATTTCTCAAATCTCATTCTGATTTCAAACTTCAAACATAGAATTCAATTCCATTTCAAATATTCATTTTCTCTCCTAGATCCAGGTTCAAATTTCAAATTCAAAGTCCATTTCTGACTTTAAAACTCCCTTTCTTTTCCTTTTATCTCGGCTTCAAAATCATTCTTTTCAAAGTTCAGATTTATTTTCCCAAACTCTGATTATTTCAAAGACTTAGAACTTCAAAATATCTTTTCTGATCTATCTCACGTTCTAAGTTAAAAATCATCTATTTCAAATCATTTCTTCATCACATTTACTTCAGAATCACTTGGAAAACCTCAGATTTCAAAAAGTGTTTTCCCAAAAGCATACATTTCTGCATTTTGCATTGCACAAGCATGATTCTTTATGCATTTAGATTTTGAATAAATTCTGAGATAATCTTTTAGCAAAGCAAAGAGGCATAAATTCAATCCTTGGTTTGATTACCCCTTGTAAAGGCGTCAGGAACGGTCGAACCTCGTACCGACGAGCGAATCCCGTCTCCCAATTTTTCTCGCAAATATTTCAAAAACGGAGGCGAGTAATCTTTAAATTTTTTTTCAAAATTAAGGTCAAGTGAGACCTTCGCAAAAGAGTTTCTCTCTCTATTTCTTCTCTCATTCTCTCTTATTTTTCTATCTTTTATTCCCTCTCAAAAAGGGGAACAAAGGTTAGAAAGGCGAAGAGAAAAGGAAAAGAGGAACGAGAGGACAAATTTTGCGATGATCACAATGGGGCATGAATATATCATGTTAACATGAATTTAGAGACATAGAGGGCATAAGAATATCTTGTTAACATGAGAAGATAAGACATAAGAACTTTTATTATTGTGCATTTGAAATTAAGATAAGAGAGACTTAATACTCAAGATTACTTTGGACATCTGGTACAACATAACCAAGTTCACCTCCAATCTGTCCACTATAACGAAAACCTTAGAGTTTAGAATTGTCCTATGACTTGTTTAATCCCAAACATGCATTTACTGATACTAGATTGCCATAACCTTGCCTTTGATATCTAACGTATCAACAAAATAACAATTCACCAAAATTACAACTTTAGCTACATAAACAAGGATGTTTAGGGTTTGCACATTGGATGAACTCACTACAAGAAAAACTCTAATTAGCGACAGATTTTTTCTATCGCAAATTTGTGATGGATTAGCTAGACAAAACTATCTGTCGCTAACATTCGAATTATTTGTGAAATTAGCGATGAAATTTTTTTTATCATGAATCTGTCGCTAATTAGCAACAAATTTGTGACAGAAAAATTCTGTCTCAAACTTTGTCGCAGCTTTGTTATGGATCAACGGCAGAATTTTTTCGTCGCTACTCCATTGCAAATTTGCGATGAAATTTTACCATCGCGAATCCGTCTTTAAATTTGCCATAAATCCCTAATGTGAGCACCATTTATTTTTCTTTCTCTCGCTTTGTAGCTCACCCTTCCTTCTCCCCCTTCTGGTGACCTCCTTCCTTCCCTTCTCCCCCTTCCGGCGACCGCCTCCCTCTCCGGCCACATCGACCGACGCCCATCCCTCACCAACCACACTGACCGATGCCATCTCTCCTTCCCTCATCGACCCACCACCTGTTCCTCCAGCTTCGGCAACTCGACCGAAGTCCACCAGCAACCACGCCAGTGAGCTCGCCTCCCGTACCCTCGTGCCTCCCCCTGTCTCTCTTTCCAACCTGTCGGTAGGGGACCCGCCCCCCTGCCACTGGTATTTTTCGGCAGGGGGCGGAGCCCCCCTGCCCTTGTTTAAGCAACAACGACAGGGTGATCCGCTTCCCTTGCCATTGTGTTTGATCCGCCGGCAGGGGGCAGAGCCCCCCTGCCACTGGTATTTTCTGGCAGGGGGCGGAGCCCCCCTCCTCTTGTTTAAGCAACAGCGACAGGGGGATCTGCCTGCCTTGTGTTTGCTTGGTCGGTAGGGAGCGGAGCCCCCTGCTCTTGTTTAAGCAACAACGGCAAGGGGATCCGCTTGTGATCATTGCAAATTTTTTTCTTTCCTTTTAAGAAGGAAAAATTCTCGCCAGGTCCACTTGACCTTTTGAAAATAGATTTTGAAATAACTCACCACCGTTTTGAAATTTTGTGGTAAAATAGATAGACGAGATTCGCTCATCAGTATAAGATTCAACCATTCCTGGCGCCTTTACCAGGGATAATCGAATCAAGGATCAAATTTATGCCTTTAAATTGTTCAAATTTTGTCTAAGAAATTGTTTTGAGTCCTAAATGCACATAGAATCAGGCCTGTGCTATGATTTTGAATTTAAAAATATGTATGCTTTTGGAAATGCTTCGAAGATTTGGATTTTTTCAAGTGATTTTGAAATGGATTTGAAAATATGTGTCAAGAATTTATTTGAAATCAGATTTAAAATGAATTTTGAGAACAATTTTGAAGATCACTTAGATTTACAAAACTTGAAATTGATTTGATTTTGAGATTAAAGATGAAACTTTTGAATTTAAACTTTTTAGAAGTTAAAATCATTTTTTTTTTAATTTAAGAGTTAAAGTTTAGAATTTGAGATCTGAATTGCAAATGGAGTTTGAAATAAAAAAGTTGAAAAAATTGAATTTGAAGTTTGAATTTGAAATTTAAAATGAAAATTCAAGATTGAAAACTGAAAGTTGAAAAATCGAATTTTTGGAATTGAAGGGGAGGATTGAAATTAGAATTATTTTGAAAAGGGAACTTTTAGAAAATTCAAAAATTCTTTGAACAAACTTGAAAATATTTTGAAATCACTTGGAAAATACTCTGAAATAATGTTTTGAATAATTTTGAAAATAATGAAATAATACAATTTTATCCTAAATGATGGATGCATTTAGAAGATTTTGTTTGAAATTGAATTTAAAAAGCAAATTTCATTCTTTAATAGAAGTGAAACAAGATTAAATTTTAATATATTCGTGACTATGTCCACAAACATATTTCAATTTAATCTTTATTTAATTTTCAATAAGGAATGAAATTAATTTTGTGCCTTTATAGAATTAAAACAAGATTAATTTTTTGTATATTTTATGACTATGGTCACAAATATACTTAGAATTAATCTTTATTTTGAATTCTAATAAGGAAAGAAAATGAATTTTTAGAAAATATGATGATTTTTTTAAAATGACTCAAGAGTGTGAGTCAATTTTTATTTAATAAAGAATAATAATTCTAAGTATTATTTATATTTTGACTATGGTCGTAAAAATAAACTTTACTTAGTTTTATGTATCCTCTATTAAATGATGCACGTGCCATTCTTGTTTCACCATAGTGTTATTGAAAATAAAATTACAACATATTAATTATGAAAGATGAGAATTAAACTATATGCTCATTTATTCTAAACTAAGCATAAAGTAGACTTCTCATTAATTGAATTATTACAACCCTTGAATGATTTAGAATAATTAGAAAAATAAAAAAAAAGATAAAATCCTTCAAAATGAGCAAACTTGTTAGAAATAAATGTAGGCTTTTTATGGATTTTTTCTTAATTATTGAAAAATTGAAGAACAACCAAAATTAGCTTTTTATGCCTCAAAAATAAAAAGAAAATTAACAAAGTAAATGCATATGATACATGATTTTGTAATAGCATTTTGAAAATGAATTTTGGAGTTTTCAATTTTTGAAATTGAGTTTTTGAAATATGAAAATTCATTTTAAAATTTGGATTGAAATGGATTTAACTTTGAAATTGAAAATTTTGTTGAATTATATTGAAATTTATTGAAATAAAAGGCAAATAAACTCCAAAATTTTGTTAAAATGAAACTAAGGAATTCTAACTTGATGAAAAACATTTCTACTTTATGAACTATATGAATTATTTTAAAAAAAAATGAATTTAAAGTTGTTAAAATGCCAATTTAGCTTCATTTTAACAAAGAAAATGCTTTTTATAAAAACCAGTTTTGAAAAATGCAATGGATAAGGTATCAAATGGCCTTAGAAGTTGATGACAATCGACATGAAGGTTCCTAACAGTCTTAGGAATGTTGTGAAATTGAAAATTTGGATCAATTATTTGAGAAAAACCTGAATTAGGGTTCTTTTACACAGATAATACAGGATTTTGCAGAATCCTGATTTGCAAGTAGACTTGTCAGAGAATTTTAAGCAGACGGACGCTTTAAACAACTCAATTTTGGTTCAAAATGAATCCATGGATTTACAACATAAAAAGGAAGCATTTTGTTTTTACAGAACTACAAAATCATTTCTCAAACTTGAGTAATGATCATAACATCATAGCATTAATTTTAGAAACAGGAAGTTAGATTTTAACAGATAGGTTTCAGTAAATTGGGTGTTACAGAGGCTAGATCGACTCAAATTCTCTCAAATCTGTGAGAGAAGTTGCTCAATTTAATCATAGAACTAACTCAATTTTAAAAAATGGAAAATCAATCCTGGTGTGAAAATGGTGACTTAAGGAAGTCACTGTTTTAAATCAGGAAATGGACTGGTCATAAAATATGAGAATTTATAACCAGTTTTGGCTTTTAATAGAAATGGGTTATTCAATTAGAATGAAAATTCATAAAAATTGACATGAAAAAACTATACAAAAATTGGAGAAGAACCTTTTTTATAGATCTGAAAAATGATCTTCCGTTGGGGAGATATGACTATGGCAAAATAGACTAAAATCTATGTAACTCAAATTATGCAGAATGATATTGGTATAGTTTTCAATTAAAATAGGGCATGAAATGACCATATAAATAGCTAAAAATTTTCAGAAATAAACTAAATTTAAAGACACCACTTTTTACGGATCAAAAATACGATCTTCGGTTAGTGAGATATGTCCCCAGCAAGTTAGTCTTGATTCGGGTAGCGATTTACGCAAATCGCACAACAATTTGAACTATAAATCACAATAGCGATTTATTGAAGACACTGTAAATTGCAATAGCAATTTACTAAAAAAAATTATAAATTTTACAGCAATTTACTGAAAGATACTGTAAATCACAATAGTGATTTACTGAAGGACACTGTAAATCGCACAACAATTTACTAAAAGATAGAGTTTCGGTATTTAATCAAAATAAAATAGCAATTGACCATAAAAATTTTTTAAAATTGGCAGACATAAACCAGACTGTAAACACCCCAAATTTTCACTCACCTCCCCAACATTTCCACCAAGCATCAACATCCAGCCTCTGAAATCGCTGGAGGGCAAAATGGTCATTTTCTGAGCCCGGACCTTGCAAAAGTCTAAATTTCATCTGCAACTCTCAAAATTTCTCTATTTTGTCTCAGATAGTCAAAATCTTACTCCTGACAGAAGACAGGAATCCTCAAGTCTTGGTTCAAGATTCCATTTCATAAGACATGACATTGCATATCATTGCATGAGCATTTCAAATCACTGCACTGCACAGCATGTCATTTCGAGGTCCAGAACTCTTGATTTCAAAATTTTCAATCCGGATTCGAATTTTAACTATTTTCAAAATTGATTTCAAAACCCTGGGTCTTCAAAATTATCAATTCTTCCCATTTTACCCCTAGGGCTCTGAATTTCAAAATATTTTCTCAGGAAAACAATCTGGATAGTTTTCAATATGGATTTCAGTCACTTCACCTCAGATTTTGCCCTTTTTGACAATTTCAAATTTCTTTCTTTTACAAAATCGCCCTACAAGAGCCAACTCTTTCCAAAATTCCTGTTTTGCCCATTAGTCCAGATTTTATGAAAATTCCAAAAAGAAGTTGTGGTTTTATCCTTATTTCAATAAAGAAGCAATGTGGGACCCACACTGAGGTGGTGTCACACAAGCTTTCCTTTTGAAAATTTGAATTTTGAAAAACCCAAAAATATAGGAGCCTTGTCCCCTGGATTGGTGCCACTTGTCTTTTCTCTCTCCTCCCATTTACATGCCATGTGTCAGCATAGGGTTCACCTAGAGTTGGTGCCACATGTCACGTTCCCTCTTCTGCCACGTGTCAGTGTGGGGCTACCCTAAGAAGCCGCCACATGTCATCCCATTTTATCTGCCATGTGTCACCCTATCCATCCTGCGCCATGTGTCATTTCAAAGACTACCAGAAGATGCCAAGTGTCATAGGTTGTCCTATCTAGAAAAAGTGGAGTTTGTCTCCTCTGAGGTGGCGCCACTTGAAGTGTGTCTTCTGCAGAGGACAGGTGTCAACCCCTCCTTCCTTCTGGAAAAGTAGCCTGACACATGTCTCTTCCTACCTTTCTCAGAAAAGTAGGAGACATGTGTCACTTCTGAATTCCTACAAAAAAGGTAGGCTTGTCTCCTCTGAGGTGGCGCCATCTGGAGTGTCTCCTGCAGAGGACACATGGCAAGCTCTCATTTCCTCAGAAAAAGCAAGTGCCATGTGTCATTTCCTGCTTTCTTCAGAAAAACTAGAATTCAAAAGTTCAAAACCCCCATAGGTGGCAAAAATCAAGAACTCCTACCTTTTTCATCCTGTCTGAGATGGTGCCACATGGCTTGGCCCACCTTCTCTCCCCTCTGCCACGTGTCGTTCTCTGCTTCTTTCAGAAAAAGTAGAGGACACATGTCTTCTCCCTACCTCTTTCAGAAAAGTAGGAGACACATGTCACTCCTGGCCTTCTTCAGAAAAAGCAAACCATTTAAAATTCAAACAGGGCACTAGGTGGCGAAAATCCAGAGCTCTGATTTCCCAGATGGCCTATGAGAGCGCCACATGTCCCTTCCCTCTTTTTTTTCCCTCTTGCCACATGGCATTGTAGGAGCCACCCTGAGGTGGCGCCACATGTCCATCCTCCATTCCTCCAGGGCCAACCTCCATTTGAATTTCAAACTTCCCCCTGAGGTGGCGCCATTTGAGAAAGCCTCTCCAGACATCTGACACTTGTCCGCCACATGTCCAGATCTCCTTTCTCCAGAAAAGGTAGAATTCAAATTCCTCTGAGGTGGCGCCTTCTGAGCCCACTGCTCTGACCTTCTGACATGTGTCAAACACCTTTTGAGGTGGCACCATTCCAGGACTCCACTTGGCTCCATTTTTATTTTTTATTTTATTTTTAATAAAGGTAGCCCACCATGAGGTGGCGCCACCTGAGGACTCCCTACAAAAGGTGAGTTTGAATTTCAAATTCCAAGAGAGCACCCTCTGAGGTGGCGCCTTCTGGGAGTTCCCTGCAGAGAGAATCAAGCAAACTTTTGAAAAATTCCAAATTCCCCCTGCTGAGGTGTCTCAACCACAAAAATTTCCATTTTTATTTTCTCAAAAAAATCAAAATAGCCTTTTGAGGTGGCGCCATCTGAGGGCTCCCTGCAAAAGGCAAATTCGAATTTCAAAACCCCCAGATGGCACCCCCTGAGATGGCGCCACATGGAGGGCTCAGATCCAGCCTGTTTGAATTTCAAAAATTTTCAGAAAAATTATAAAAACAAGGGTTCACGCCCAGCCTAAAGGAGATCATTTTTTAGCTCTGGTGAACTTGGAAAATCCGACCTAGCCTTCCAAGAATCAGATTTTGAACTGTGGAATTCGTGCCCCCTTTGGCTCATTGAAGAAGGTGGAGCAGAGCTCGTGCTGTGGCGAATTCGATTCCAACAGAGGTCGATTTTTGTGAACCATCCGAATCCCGGAGCGAAGGACGAAGGAAGCTCGTGATAGCTGCCCCTTTCAAGAGCTCCTACGCTGCGTAACGAAGCAAGGTGCACTTCTTTTCCCATTGATTGGATTCTATAATCCGAATCGGGAGTCGTTTGAAGAAAGAGCTCATCCGAGGGATGGATTGAGCTATTCTCATAAAACGACATACATAAAAGGTTTCATTATGCTTCCTTGATGATTTTTAACATTCATATAGTTAGCTAGGTTTAATTTGCATTTTATTTCATTCATTTAGTACATTTCATGAATTAATTAGGATTAATTTAGCCTTTTTTTCAATTTTGCTTATTTTCAGTAAGTCTCTGTTTTTGTCAGTCAGTCCACACGTCATTTCATGCATTTGTTTTTTATTAAAAATCACAAAAAAATCCCGGAATGCGCCCTTAGGTGTTCTTGAAATTTTGCCAAAAATTCGGAGCCATTTGAATTTGTTTACTGCGGTAAACATCCAAAATGGTAAGTCGGGTTTTGTAACCCGGGATGCGTTTTGAAAAACATTTGCCGACTTGTAAAATCGAGTTCTCCCTCCTGGGAGGTCCGATTTTCGATACGAAACATGCCCTGAACTCGGGAGAGTGTCTAGTTTTTAATATGATTGTTTCAGATTTTTCTGATTTTTTTTATGACTGACAAAAATCCGAGAGTCCGGGACACGTGTCAGAGCCTAATTTGGGCCTCTGAGATCTTGGATCGACTTAGGGCTATGGTTTCTCTTTGTGTGTTGCTCCAAATCCGAAACTGTAAAAAGTGAAAGTGGTGTACGAGATGTCCTCTGTTTGAATCTAAAAGCCTGTAATTTTTAGAACAGTGTTGACCCCTGCTTCGGATTTTTCTTGTCAGCCCCCTGTTTTGCTACATTTGTCTGTTCTGTTAGTTTAGGCAGGAATAGTTATATTTTTATCTGTGTTTTCGTTGATCAAATGCCGAAGTCATAAACATGAAAGTTGTTCATGTAGGTGTCGTTCATAGCTATGATTAATTTCATAAATTTCCATGGCTGTTTTATATTTTTTTGGCATTTTACATCAGATTAGGGTGATTTTACCTCTGTCAGAACTAAATCCCTGTTATTGAACTCATCATGGCTCAAATCCCGAGGCTGTAAAAACCAAAAATGTTCCATTTCGGGTCTTTTAGCAGTCTGCAAAATATCAGAAGTTTCCATGGTGTAAATCTTGCATTATCATATTAGGCATTGCATTTGGTTCGGATCCATAGGCAAAATCCATCATTTTAGGACTTCCTTTAAATTTTAGCATTTAAATCATATCATTTCATAAGTTTTAGCATTCTAGGTTGTTTATCAAAGTGTTTAGATGCTTCATACCGAATTTGGTATAATTTGGAATCCATTTGAGGTTCGGATCATCCATAATACCAAAACAGGGTCCCGCAGGACCCAGATCCAAGCGAAAAACAAGCGAAATTCGTTATTTTGGATAAATTGCAATACACCAAATTCTGATTTTACAGTCATAATGTGTTTAGCAGCATGTCATCATGTCTCTTACTGAATTTCATCATCATTTGATTCAATTTGAATTTCAAAATCTCAATTTTACCAAGTTTTTCTTCAAAAAACCCTGATTTTAAAGATGTAGCTTTAATTTTAGGGGTATTTTGGTCATTTTAACCTCAATTCCGAATTTCAAATTGTTTTTCACTGAATTTCTAACATTTTCATCATTTCAAAATATCAAGGAAGCATGAGAATAGGGTTTATATCCAATTAAGTCCAATAATTTCATAATATTATTGGAAAATCTTGGAAAAACCCACATATTTGAGCTAACTTTATTTCAAGCTTGGCAGGGACATTCCAAAGAAGGAGCTGAAGTCTGCAAATTTCTTTTATTTCCTTTATTTAATGATGTAATAATGTAAAGTTTGGAATAAGAGATTTAATTTCCTGCTTAGACTAGGATGCATATCATATAGTTTGATTTTATGCAATATCCTGTTTCTATGATTCATGCATTTTATTTCAAAATCACTATGGATGTTCACGAATGGCACGTGCACCAACTCTTAGGGAGTTGATGGACTCGGTGAAATCCATATTTACGGCCCTAGTCGGAATATGGACGAGACCCAGATCCATCATCTTTCTACTAGTCACATTGAGCCTACACTCTTAGGCTATCTTAAAAATGCACATCATATTTCCAAAGTTTTCAAAATCATGTACATCAAATCAACTAAATTCTGAATATATTCATGGCCACAGTCAGGATATGTGAAGGATTTATCTTGACTTAATGCACATTTTTCCAACAAATCTCTTAGAAAATCTTTTCAAAGGGCATTCATTCACTCATGTCATTTGCATCATGAAATCATTGATTTTCTCAAGAAAACTTCATTCTCAAGAAATCGATTTCTCAAGAAACTCTAAGGATTTTTCAAAAATTGGTTTTCCAAAGACAAAGTTTTCCACAGTTTTCCCTGGAAAATGATATTTTCTTAAGAGATTCAAAAGAGTTTTCCAATCTTTCTCCAAGATCCAAAATCGATTTTCAAGTATTTCAAAAGGTAAAATTCCCAGGATTTCGATTCCCCAAGTTTTGAATTTCCTTCTCCAATGAGTTTTCCTATAAATCTTCCATCATTTTCCTAAGAAAACTCTCAAAGTCCAAGTTTTCCTAAGAAGTGTTTCCCTTTTCAAAAGGTTCATCTTTTCTCAAGAATCACTTCCATTTTCCCAGGATTTTCAACCATTCATAATTTTCCCAAGTCTTTATGAACTTTCCTGAGATTTCAAATCTTTTCCATCTGAGTTTCCTGAGAAATTGACTTTCAGCTTTTTCCTGAGAGAATCTTTTCAACTCCAAATATTTTCTAAGCATACATCATGTTTTCCAACTTGCATTTTCCAAAATCTCATAGCACATGCCTGAATTCTCTGTGCATTTAGGATAGAACATGATTTTGATGATTTAACTAAGTCAAGCACAATTTTGGTCCTTGGTTCGATTACCCCTGTTAAAGGCGGCAGGAACGGTCGAACCTCGTACCGACAGGTCGAGCCCCATCGCATGGATTTTCCCGCAATTTTAAAAAACGGAGGCGAGTATTTCAAAAGCAATTTCCAAAATTCGGTCAAGTTTGAATCGCGAAAGCGTTTCCTCTTTCTTTCTTCCGCAAGGAAGGGAAGACGGGGGAAAAATTTCGCGACGAGAACAGGTTTGGCGACCGTGATGGGACCTGTCCTTGTCTGACCTAAATTATGCTTGACTTAGTTCAATTATCAAAATTATGTTCATAAAATGTCAGCTCTTTTACTTTCAATATCATGTGAACCTAGGAGCCTAGATTCTGACCTAGCTGACATTGATTACATATAGTTTAGGCATGGTTTGGTAGGACCAGATTGAGGAGATATTTTCATGTTCACATAGACTTAGGTCTAAATACAACTCTCCTCAATTTAGGATCTGAATGCAAACAATGTATGCTTCTTCAAAGATTTTCAAAATCTATCTCTCTAGGACTTAGAGCCCTCTATTTCTTGCATGTGATCATTTTTTCAAAACCTCCAATTACCTATCATTACCCGGTCTTCACGTTGCTGGGCTCTCTTCCAGAACCATAGTTCGGGACAGAGCCTCACAACTGGGCCAACTATTTGGGTTAACACCCCCCTACTACGTACCGCGGGCCACAGTCCGAAGTATATCGGTAGGCGCTCAAGGATGTTGGAAAACCTTACCTTAGAACCGGAGTGGAAATTCTATGCCACGTACCTCGGATCTCGATTCGGGTATATCGGCATAACTGGATTGGACAAAGATGATCTGAACTTAGAGTTAGGATTAAAGTCCTACAGCTGTTTTCAAAATGATGGGAGTGCTGAATGTGCATAAATGTTTATGCAGGATGTGAGTTTGTATGCTACTTTTATTTCTCTCATATTTTTTCCAAAAATATCTTTCCAAATATCCATATTCTCATCTTTTCCTTTATTTTCTAAAACCCTGGATGGTTTTTCCCAAATATTCAATTTCTTTCAAAACTCCAGGTGATTTTTCATTCTCCCGTTCTACTGGATCTCAAATTTCTAGCTGCATTTTTATCCTGCCTGCGATTTTCCAAAATCATATGTTTTCTCTCATTGGATTTCAATCCTTTTATCTATTTGCAAAATTCTTCATCTTATTTTCCTCATGCATACCTTGATTATTGTGGTGAAAACTGTTTACTCACTTGCCTTCTCCTTATTCTTAATCCGTTTGTGGATTGTTTTTCCAAAAGATATCTCTTTCCTTCAAAAATGGTGTTTTCCTCGTGGTTGACGACCTCGCCTAGGTAACAAGGCACATTTTTCGTTGTTCATTTCTCTTACAAAGAATGACAACATAATTGTCGTGACTCCAACGACGACTCCATCCCTAGTAATGGGATATTCTTCCAATTGTCCACCATATAATTTTCTTCCCAATCCAAAAATTTCCTCAGAGTCTAATCAAGACCTTATCCTGCAGAGAGCCTTCGCAACATTTGATGGTTCAGACAAGGTCAGGGAAGAAGACCGCACCAATTCAGCGTATCAGTTACTCATCAACATCAGAAGGAGAGATGAATTCGCCAAGGTCAGACAAAGACCAAGAGCAGCCAAAAGATGATGGTATCGACCCTCAGATGTACGCAATGTTTCAGAAGATGATGAAGAGGATGATGAGTGAGCAGGCTGGCACCAGCTCAGACAAAAATCCATTCAGTCAGAGAATTAGAGATCGTGTGGCCAAGAGGTCAACCAAGTCCTCTGAGGAGAATGTTCAAGATACTTCAGACGAAGATGATACCGATGAAGAATATGAGGTGCCTCCGGCATTTCATAAATGTGGCCAAAGGAGGAGTCACAAATCAAAAAGTCAGGTCGCAGAAGAGCCCCTGCAAGCACAATTCAGAGAAATGGCCAGAGTGGTCAAGGATCTGCAAGCCCGCGACAAGGGCAATAAAGTCTTCACCAGCGAGGACTTCTACGACGGTTTAGAAGGGGATGATGATCTGGAGAATCTTCCCCGAAAATTCATCAAGTTCGATGGTTCTGGCGACCCAAAAGCCCATCTCGCCATGTTCTTCGCTGAATGCTCTAGGTTCAAGAGAGACAACAGAGCATTGTTCTTATGCTTTCCCCGCAGCCTGGAAGGAGTCGCAGCCAAATGGTACGCGGAACATGTCAATCCTATAGAACTGAAAGAGTTCGACAAAGTCGTGAATTTGTTCGTTGAACGATTCTTGTTCAATACTGAAGCGCTCCCAACATTGAGCCATCTCTGCAACCTAAGGCAGAATGAAAATGAAAAGGCAAGGGACTTCATTCGCAGATGGAGAGAGACCTACAACAAAATGAGGGATCCTATATCAGAAAGACATGCTTTATCATTGATCCTCAATAATTTTTTGCAACCTCTGAGAGGATTAATTTCTACCTCACCATCCAAATCTTTCGTTGAACTCATTGAACGAGCAGAATGGCTCGAGTTGAGTGTGGAGAATGGAGTCTATGAAGGCTTCACATTTTCCAAGAATAACTCTCAAGGTGAACAAAAGAAGAAGGCTCACTTCACTTTTGCGGCCAAATCTTTCAATAATAGCAAAGGCAACAAGAATGATCATAGTTTGGAGAGAATCAAAAAGCAAAAGGGGAAGGACATCAACAGTGATAAACCTCTCCAATCCAGCCCTCAGCATCAAAAGAAAGATCAGGAAAAATCAAAGCGCAAGGACTGGAGAACTGATCGAGAATTCACCCCTCTGGATCAGACACTCGAGAGTATCCTCGAGTATATGCTTGAGAAAGACCTTGTCCGGTTGCCTAAAGCTGCTGATCCTCCAGCAATTATGGGCAGATTCAAAGAACAATTTTGCAAGTTTCATCGAGCAGTAGGGCATGATACAGAAAACTGCTTCGTCCTTAAGAACATTGTTCAAGACTGCATTGACAAGAAGCTCCTCGTTGAAGATGAAAAGGAAGACTAGTCATCCTGACAAAGATTTTTTCTACAATCATTCAAGAAGATGACAATGCCAACAATTTCCCATTTCCCATCTTGCTTTTTCAAAAGAATAATGTAATCCCATTCTCTTTCCTTGATTTTAAAGAATCAATAAAGTCATCGAATTTTTCAATAGCTTGGTGTCGTCTTATTTACTTCCTCTTCCTTTTCATAATGTCTCTCTTGTGAGGAATGATCTTGAGGACATCTATCAGTCAAGAAACTTGTCGCCTTATTCATCAATTGTCGTTCTTCTATTCAAAACTTTCTCCCTAGTTACACTGGGGCATTTTTTTGAAAAATTTATCTTTACCTCAAAACATCCTGTATGCAGGCAGGATAAACCATTCTCTCATATATATGCACTCATTTGCACTTCATTTGCATTTCATGTGCATGTGCATTGCATTTGCATTGACTATGCACCCAATTCCATTCCCCTTCAGGTTAAGGGATAAACCTGAATCATTTTCCATAATTCTTCAATTTCGACCCTCGGGTCATCCAATTCTTCAATTTCGATCTCCGGGTCACCCAATTCCCAATTTTAAAATCACCAAAATTTTCAATTTTGATCGCCAGGTCATCCAATTTTCATTCCCCGTTCAGGATAAGGGGATAATCCTGAAACCATTCATAGAAGCGATTCAACTCTCTATAATGGTCCTTGTTCTTCATTGAACTGATAGTGTTCCAAACGAACTGATAGTCGTTCTTCATTGAACTGATAGTGTTCCAAGTGAACTGATAGTCGTTCTTCATTGAACTGATATTGTTCTCAGTGAACTGTTAGTCGTTCTTCATCGAACTGATAGTGTTCCAAGTGAACTGATAGTCGTTCTTCATTGAACTGATATTGTTCTCAGTGAACTGATAGTCGTTCTTCATCGAACTGATAGTGTTCCAAGTGAACTGATAGTTGTTCTTCATCGAACTGATAGTGTTCCAACCAAACTGATAGTGTTCCAAGTGAACTGATAGTCGTTCTTTATTGAACTGATAGTGTTCCAAGCGAACTGATAAGTGTTCCAAGCGAACTGATAGTGTTCCAAGCGAACTGATAGTCGTTCCAAACGAACTGATAGTCGTTCTTCATTGAACTGATAGTCGTTCTTCATCGAACTGATAGTGTTCCAAGTGAACTGATAGTCGTTCTTCATTGAACTGATAGTGTTCCAAGTGAACTGATAGTCGTTCTTCATTGAACTGATATTGTTTCAAGTGAACTGATAGTCATTCTTCATCGAACTGATAGTCGTTCTTCATCGAACTGATAGTGTTCCAAGTGAACTGATAGTCGTTCTTCATTGAACTGATATTGTTCCCAGTGAACTGATAGTCGTTCTTCATCGAACTGATAGTGTTCCAAGTGAACTGATAGTCGTTCTTCATCGAACTGATAGTGTTCCAAGTGAACTGATAGTCGTTCTTCATTGAACTGATAGTATTCCAAGCGAACTAATAGTCATTCTTCATCGAACTGATAGTGTTCCAAGTGAACTGATAGTCATTCTTTATCGAACTGATAGTGTTCCAAGTGAACTGATAGTCATTCCTTATCGAATTGATAGTGTTCCAAGTGAACTGATAGTCGTTCTTAATTGAACTGATATTATTCCCACTGATGGTTGTTCTTAATCGAACTAATATTGTTCCCAGCAAACCGATGGGCGTTCTTAATTGAACTGATATTGTTTCCAGCGAACCGATGGTCGTTCTTAATTGAACTGATATTGTTCCCAGTGAACTGATAGTCACCTCCTTTGAGGAAAAGAGAGGAGAATTTTCGTCACGGATGCGTTAAGCTGGACCTCATGTGCTCTCTTTCATCAAGGATTTCAAGAAAATTTTGTCAATTTGTCAATCAATTGTTGATTTCAAAATTTTATTGCATAAATCTTTACCTCAGTTTACCTTCAGCATTATTTTCAAAAGAGTGAAGCTTTTGCGAAAAGAGATTCAATCTTCAAATTCGTTCTATTTGACCAACCAAAAGGATGAAGGATAAATCCTCGATATGGCCAGAAAAGAAGATTCAATGTTATTGAAAAGCCGTAGATGATCGATATTGATCACAGTCAATGGCGCATCTTTAAGGTTTATTCTTGTAAAGACAAGGCAGTGGAAATATCCTGAGCGCTAGAAAAGCGAGCGTTTACCCAAGCCCCGTTTCCTCAAAATCACCTAAGCTGCAATTAAATATCCGCAAAAGGGAGCTCTCACCTGTCGTCAAGATGAAGGCGAATTAGGCGAGTAGACCCCTGGGGCCAAAGAAGATTCGAAACATCTCCAAGATGACGGAGTTTGTGACGGGTCCTTCCAGGGAAAGTCCAAAGCACTGTCGAGATGAAGGCAGATGCGATGAACCTCTCGACAATCCCTAAAAGATATTTAATTTCAGCTATCATCCAAAGATCTCCAAACCCATCGTCCAAGAAGGATCGAAACATCTCCAAGATGAAGGAGTTTGTGACGTACCCTTCCAAAAGAGAGCAAGAGAGGAAAAAGAAAGAGAGAAAAAAAAAGTCAAAATATCTCCAAAATGAAGGAGAGTGTAGCAAAAACCCAGAGAGCCAAAAGAGTGCAGAAAGATTATCAAGAGAGAAACTCTCAGGATATCAAGCTGCCAGATTTATCAAGAATCCTCTTTAATCTTGTGAAATTCTATTATCAATACTCTTTCATCAATTGCTTTCATAATATCAAATTCTCTTTCTTGTTCATATCAAGGAAATTGATAACTTCCTTGAAGAAGGTCAATTGCGAGCAATTTGGGTTTCAAATCTCGATTCTACGAAGTGAACCCTGTTTGGAGGTAATGCTTTGGGTAGAAAAGAAAGAATATCTTTGTAGCCATGTGCAACATTTTCAAAAACTTGGAATCAACAACAAAATTCTCAATATTTTGACAATATTTTCTAGCTATCCTGACGTGAAGTGAGAGCTTGATATCCGTCTTTGATACATCCAAACACCAATTTTAAATCCCTCTTAAGGACTTGATTCCTTCCCTTCTTTGAGAGCATGAACTCTCAGATTTGCACACTTCCCTGTGTCCCCACTGTCCCACCATAGACCGTCCCATTTAGGTTCGAGGTCAAACCACCAATCATTTCCCGCAAAAGGCAATTTCAAAAGCTGATTTTAGTCTCAACAATGAGACGCCCAAAACCAATCCCTTTTCAAGCTTTAGGGACCCCATTTTCCTTTCTTTTGCAAAAACCTTATTGGATTTATTGTGCAAAATCCAAAGGTTCCATCATGGTCTCTTCCTTCGAGGATTCCATTTCATTTTCCACCCAATCAGGATAAGGGTACAAACCTGAGCCTCAATCAAAGAGGTATTCCATTTTCCGCCCGATCAGGATAAGGGTACAAACCTGAGCCTCACTCAAAGAGATATTTCATTTTCCGCCCGATCAGGATAAGGGTACAAACCTGAGCCTCAATCAAAGAGGTATTTCATTTTCCGCCCGATCAGGATAAGGGTACAAACCTGAGCCTCGATCAAAGAGGTATTCCATTTTCCGCCCGATCAGGATAAGGGTACAAACCTGAGCCTCAATCAAAGAGGTATTTCATCTTTCGCCCGATCAGGTTAAGGGTACAAACTTGAGTCTCATTCGATGAGATATTCCATTCCCCAATCAGGTCAAGGGTCAAAACCTGAGCTTTGTTCCATGCGAGGTATTTCTGTCCCATCATGTTAAGGGTCAAACCTGAGCTTCGTTCCATGCGAGGTATTTCTGTCCCATCCAGGTTAAGGGCATAAACCTGAACTTCACTCTCATAGAGTGAATCTTTTCTCTCCATTCTTCGCTTCATATCTACCATCTTCCTCGGGCTAATTTCTTCACACCCAGTCAGATCCTTCTAACTGGGGCATTTTTTTCGTATAGCCCAAATTTGGTGTGTTTTATTTGCCACTAAGCTCGGCCATGAGCCGGCTTAGTAGCAAAGAGGGGCATCTGTAAACACCCCAAATTTTCACTCACCTCCCCAACATTTCCACCAAGCATCAACATCCAGCCTCTGAAATCGCTGGAGGGCAAAATGGTCATTTTCTGAGCCCGGACCTTGCAAAAGTCTAAATTTCATCTGCAACTCTCAAAATTTCTCTATTTTGTCTCAGATAGTCAAAATCTTACTCCTGACAGAAGACAGGAATCCTCAAGTCTTGGTTCAAGATTCCATTTCATAAGACATGACATTGCATATCATTGCATGAGCATTTCAAATCACTGCACTGCACAGCATGTCATTTCGAGGTCCAGAACTCTTGATTTCAAAATTTTCAATCCGGATTCGAATTTTAACTATTTTCAAAATTGATTTCAAAACCCTGGGTCTTCAAAATTATCAATTCTTCCCATTTTACCCCTAGGGCTCTGAATTTCAAAATATTTTCTCAGAAAAACAATCTGGATAGTTTTCAATATGGATTTCAGTCACTTCACCTCAGATTTTGCCCTTTTTGACAATTTCAAATTTCTTTCTTTTACAAAATCGCCCTACAAGAGCCAACTCTTTCCAAAATTCCTGTTTTGCCCATTAGTCCATATTTTATGAAAATTCCAAAAAGAAGTTGTGGTTTTATCCTTATTTCAATAAAGAAGCAATGTGGGACCCACACTGAGGTGGTGTCACACAAGCTTTCCTTTTGAAAATTTGAATTTTGAAAAACCCAAAAATATAGGAGCCTTGTCCCCTGGATTGGTGCCACTTGTCTTTTCTCTCTCCTCCCATTTACATGCCATGTGTCAGCATAGGGTTCACCTAGAGTTGGTGCCACATGTCACGTTCCCTCTTCTGCCACGTGTCAGTGTGGGGCTACCCTAAGAAGCCGCCACATGTCATCCCATTTTATCTGCCATGTGTCACCCTATCCATCCTGCGCCATGTGTCATTTCAAAGACTACCAGAAGATGCCAAGTGTCATAGGTTGTCCTGTCTAGAAAAAGTGGAGTTTGTCTCCTCTGAGGTGGCGCCACTTGAAGTGTGTCTCCTGCAGAGGACAGGTGTCAACCCCTCCTTCCTTCTGGAAAAGTAGCCTGACACATGTCTCTTCCTACCTTTCTAAGAAAAGTAGGAGACATGTGTCACTTCTGAATTCCTACAAAAAAGGTAGGCTTGTCTCCTCTGAGGTGGCGCCATCTGGAGTGTCTCCTGCAGAGGACATATGGCAAGCTCTCATTTCCTCAGAAAAAGCAAGTGCCATGTGTCATTTCCTGCTTTCTTCAGAAAAACTAGAATTCAAAAGTTCAAAACCCCCATAGGTGGCGAAAATCAAGAACTCCTACCTTTTTCATCCTGTCTGAGATGGTGCCACATGGCTTGGCCCACCTTCTCTCCCCTCTGCCACGTGTCGTTCTCTGCTTCTTTCAGAAAAAGTAGAGGACACATGTCTTCTCCCTACCTCTTTCAGAAAAGTAGGAGACACATGTCACTCCTGGCCTTCTTCAGAAAAAGCAAACCATTTAAAATTCAAACAGGGCACTAGGTGGCGAAAATCCAGAGCTCTGATTTCCCAGATGGCCTATGAGAGCACCACATGTCCCTTCCCTCTTTTTTTTCCCTCTTGCCACATGGCATTGTAGGAGCCACCCTGAGGTGGCGCCACATGTCCATCCTCCATTCCTCCAGGGCCAACCTCCATTTGAATTTCAAACTTCCCCCTGAGGTGGCGCCATTTGAGAAAGCCTCTCCAGACATCTGACACTTGTCCGCCACATGTCCAGATCTCCTTTCTCCAGAAAAGGTAGAATTCAAATTCCTCTGAGGTGGCGCCTTCTGAGCCCACTGCTCTGACCTTCTGACATGTGTCAAACACCTTTTGAGGTGGCACCATTCCAGGACTCCACTTGGCTCCATTTTTATTTTTTATTTTATTTTTAATAAAGGTAGCCCACCATGAGGTGGCGCCACCTGAGGACTCCCTACAAAAGGTGAGTTTGAATTTCAAATTCCAAGAGAGCACCCTCTGAGGTGGCGCCTTCTGGGAGTTCCCTGCAGAGAGAATCAAGCAAACTTTTGAAAAATTCCAAATTCCCCCTGCTGAGGTGTCTCAACCACAAAAATTTCCATTTTTATTTTCTCAAAAAAATCAAAATAGCCTTTTGAGGTGGCGCCATCTGAGGGCTCTCTGCAAAAGGCAAATTCGAATTTCAAAACCCCCTGATGGCACCCCCTGAGATGGCGCCACATGGAGGGCTCAGATCCAGCCTGTTTGAATTTCAAAAATTTTCAGAAAAATTATAAAAACAAGGGTTCACGCCCAGCCTAAAGGAGATCATTTTTTAGCTCTGGTGAACTTGGAAAATCCGACCTAGCCTTCCAAGAATCAGATTTTGAACTGTGGAATTCGTGCCCCCTTTGGCTCATTGAAGAAGGTGGAGCAGAGCTCGTGCTGTGGCGAATTCGATTCCAACAGAGGTCGATTTTTGTGAACCATCCGAAGCCTGGAGCGAAGGACGAAGGAAGCTCGTGATAGCTGCCCCTTTCAAGATCTCCTACGCTGCGTAACGAAGCAAGGTGCACTTCTTTTCCCATTGATTTCTATAATCCGAATCGGGAGTCGTTTGAAGAAAGAGCTCATCCGAGGGATGGATTGAGCTATTCTCATAAAACGACATACATAAAAGGTTTCATTATGCTTCCTTGATGATTTTTAACATTCATATAGTTAGCTAGGTTTAATTTGCATTTTATTTCATTCATTTAGTACATTTCATGAATTAATTAGGATTAATTTAGCCTTTTTTTCAATTCTGCTTATTTTCAGTAAGTCTCTGTTTTTGTCAGTCAGTCCACACGTCATTTCATGCATTTGTTTTTTATTAAAAATCACAAAAAAATCACGGAATGCGCCTTTAGGTGTCCTTGAAATTTTGCCAAAAATTCGGAGCCATTTGAATTTGTTTACTGCGGTAAACATCCAAAATGGTAAGTCGGGTTTTGTAACCCGGGATGCGTTTTGAAAAACATTTGCCGACTTGTAAAATCGAGTTCGCCCTCCTGGGAGGTCCGATTTTCGATACGAAACATGCCCTGAACTCGATAGAATATCTAGTTTTTAATATAATTTTTTCAGATTTTTCTGATTTTTTTTATGACTGACAAAAATCCGAGATTCCGGGACACGTGTCAGAGCCTAATTTAGGCCTCTGAGATCTTGGATCGACTTAGGGCTATGGTTTCTCTTTGTGTGTTGCTCCAAATCCGAAACTGTAAAAAGTGAAAGTGGTGTACGAGATGTCCTCTGTTTGAATCTAAAAGCCTGTAATTTTTAGAACAGCGTTGACCCCTGCTTCGGATTTTTCTTGTCAGCCCCCTGTTTTGCTACATTTGTCTGTTCTGTTAGTTTAGGCAGGAACAGTTATATTTTTATCTGTGCTTTCGTTGATCAAATGCCGAAGTCATAAACATGAAAGTTGTTCATGTAGGTGTCGTTCATAGCTCTGATTAATTTCATAAATTTCCATGGCTGTTTTATATTTGTTTGGCATTTTACATCAGATTAGGGTGATTTTACCTATGTCAGAACTAAATCCCTGTTATTGAACTCATCATGGCTCAAATCCCGAGGCTGTAAAAACCAAAAATGTTCCATTTCGGGTATTTTAGCAGTCTGCAAAATATCAGAAGTTTCCATGGTGTAAATCTTGCATTATCATATTAGGCATTGCATTTGGTTCGGATCCATAGGCAAAATCCATCATTTTAGGACTTCCTTTAAATTTTAGCATTTAAATCATATCATTTCATAAGTTTTAGCATTCTAGGTTGTTTATCAAAGTGTTTAGATGCTTCATACCGAATTTGGTATAATTTGGAATCCATTTGAGGTTCGGATCATCCATAATACCAAAACAGGGTCCCGCAGGACCCAGATCCAAGCGAAAAACAAGCGAAATTCGTTATTTTGGATAAATTGCAATACACCAAATTCTGATTTTACAGTCATAATGTGTTTAGCAGCATGTCATCATGTCTCTTACTGAATTTCATCATCATTTGATTCAATTTGAATTTCAAAATCTCAATTTTACCAAGTTTTCCTTCAAAAAACCCTGATTTTAAAGATGTAGCTTTAATTTTAGGGGTATTTTGGTCATTTTAACCTCAATTCCGAATTTCAAATTGTTTTTCACTGAATTTCTAGCATTTTCATCATTTCAAAATATCAAGGAAGCATGAGAATAGGGTTTATATCCAATTAAGTCCAATAATTTCATAATATTATTGGAAAATCTTGGAAAAACCCACATATTTGAGCTAACTTTATTTCAAGCTTGGCAGGGACATTCCAAAGAAGGAGCTGAAGTCTGCAAATTTCTTTTATTTCCTTTATTTAATGATGTAATAATGTAAAGTTTGGAATAAGAGATTTAATTTCCTGCTTAGACTAGGATGCATATCATATAGTTTGATTTTATGCAATATCCTGTTTCTATGATTCATGCATTTTATTTCAAAATCACTATGGATGTTCACGAATGGCACGTGCACCAACTCTTAGGGAGTTGATGGACTCGGTGGAATCCATATTTACGGCCCTAGTCGGAATATGGACGAGACCCAGATCCATCATCTTTCTACTAGTCACATTGAGCCTACACTCTTAGGCTATCTTAAAAATGCACATCATATTTCCAAAGTTTTCAAAATCATGTACATCAAATCAACTAAATTCTGAATATATTCATGGCCACAGTCAGGATATGTGAAGGATTTATCTTGACTTAATGCACATTTTTCCAACAAATCTCTTAGAAAATCTTTTCAAAGGGCATTCATTCACTCATGTCATTTGCATCATGAAATCATTGATTTTCTCAAGAAAACTTCATTCTCAAGAAATCGATTTCTCAAGAAACTCTAAGGATTTTTCAAAAATTGGTTTTCCAAAGACAAAGTTTTCCACAGTTTTCCCTGGAAAATGATATTTTCTTAAGAGATTCAAAAGAGTTTTCCAATCTTTCTCCAAGATCCAAAATCGATTTTCAAGTATTTCAAAAGGTAAAATTCCCAGGATTTCGATTCCCCAAGTTTTGAATTTCCTTCTCCAATGAGTTTTCCTATAAATCTTCCATCATTTTCCTAAGAAAACTCTCAAAGTCCAAGTTTTCCTAAGAAGTGTTTCCCTTTTCAAAAGGTTCATCTTTTCTCAAGAATCACTTCCATTTTCCCAGGATTTTCAACCATTCATAATTTTCCCAAGTCTTTATGAACTTTCCTGAGATTTCAAATCTTTTCCATCTGAGTTTCCTGAGAAATTGACTTTCAGCTTTTTCCTGAGAGAATCTTTTCAACTCCAAATATTTTCTAAGCATACATCATGTTTTCCAACTTGCATTTTCCAAAATCTCATAGCACATGCCTGAATTCTCTGTGCATTTAGGATAGAACATGATTTTGATGATTTAACTAAGTCAAGCACAATTTTGGTCCTTGGTTCGATTACCCCTGTTAAAGGCGGCAGGAACGGTCGAACCTCGTACCGACAGGTCGAGCCCCATCGCATGGATTTTCCCGCAATTTTAAAAAACGGAGGCGAGTATTTCAAAAGCAATTTCCAAAATTCGGTCAAGTTTGAATCGCGAAAGCGTTTCCTCTTTCTTTCTTCCGCAAGGAAGGGAAGACGGGGGAAAAATTTCGCGACGAGAACAGGTTTGGCGACCGTGATGGGACCTGTCCTTGTCTGACCTAAATTATGCTTGACTTAGTTCAATTATCAAAATTATGTTCATAAAATGTCAGCTCTTTTACTTTCAATATCATGTGAACCTAGGAGCCTAGATTCTGACCTAGCTGACATTGATTACATATAGTTTAGGCATGGTTTGGTAGGACCAGATTGAGGAGATATTTTCATGTTCACATAGACTTAGGTCTAAATACAACTCTCCTCAATTTAGGATCTGAATGCAAACAATGTATGCTTCTTCAAAGATTTTCAAAATCTATCTCTCTAGGACTTAGAGCCCTCTATTTCTTGCATGTGATCATTTTTTCAAAACCTCCAATTACCTATCATTACCCGGTCTTCACGTTGCTGGGCTCTCTTCCAGAACCATAGTTCGGGACAGAGCCTCACAACTGGGCCAACTATTTGGGTTAACACCCCCCTACTACGTACCGCGGGCCACAGTCCGAAGTATATCGGTAGGCGCTCAAGGATGTTGGAAAACCTTACCTTAGAACCGGAGTGGAAATTCTATGCCACGTACCTCGGATCTCGATTCGGGTATATCGGCATAACTGGATTGGACAAAGATGATCTGAACTTAGAGTTAGGATTAAGGTCCTACAGCTGTTTTCAAAATGATGGGAGTGCTGAATGTGCATAAATGTTTATGCAGGATGTGAGTTTGTATGCTACTTTTATTTCTCTCATATTTTTTCCAAAAATATCTTTCCAAATATCCATATTCTCATCTTTTCCTTTATTTTCTAAAACCCTGGATGGTTTTTCCCAAATATTCAATTTCTTTCAAAACTCCAGGTGATTTTTCATTCTCCCGTTCTACTGGATCTCGAATTTCTAGCTGCATTTTTATCCTGCCTGCGATTTTCCAAAATCATATGTTTTCTCTCATTGGATTTCAATCCTTTTATCTATTTGCAAAATTCTTCATCTTATTTTCCTCATGCATACCTTGATTATTGTGGTGAAAACTGTTTACTCACTTGCCTTCTCCTTATTCTTAATCCGTTTGTGGATTGTTTTTCCAAAAGATATCTCTTTCCTTCAAAAATGGTGTTTTCCTCGTGGTTGACGACCTCGCCTAGGTAACAAGGCACATTTTTCGTTGTTCATTTCTCTTACAAAGAATGACAACATAATTGTCGTGACTCCAACGACGACTCCATCCCTAGTAATGGGATATTCTTCCAATTGTCCACCATATAATTTTCTTCCCAATCCAAAAATTTCCTCAGAGTCTAATCAAGACCTTATCCTGCAGAGAGCCTTCGCAACATTTGATGGTTCAGACAAGGTCAGGGAAGAAGACCGCACCAATTCAGCGTATCAGTTACTCATCAACATCAGAAGGAGAGATGAATTCGCCAAGGTCAGACAAAGACCAAGAGCAGCCAAAAGATGATGGTATCGACCCTCAGATGTACGCAATGTTTCAGAAGATGATGAAGAGGATGATGAGTGAGCAGGCTGGCACCAGCTCAGACAAAAATCCATTCAGTTAGAGAATTAGAGATCGTGTGGCCAAGAGGTCAACCAAGTCCTCTGAGGAGAATGTTCAAGATACTTCAGACGAAGATGATACCGATGAAGAATATGAGGTGCCTCCGGCATTTCATAAATGTGGCCAAAGGAGGAGTCACAAATCAAAAAGTCAGGTCGCAGAAGAGCCCCTGCAAGCACAATTCAGAGAAATGGCCAGAGTGGTCAAGGATCTGCAAGCCCGCGACAAGGGCAATAAAGTCTTCACCAGCGAGGACTTCTACGACGGTTTAGAAGGGGATGATGATCTGGAGAATCTTCCCCGAAAATTCATCAAGTTCGATGGTTCTGGCGACCCAAAAGCCCATATCGCCATGTTCTTCGCTGAATGCTCTAGGTTCAAGAGAGACAACAGAGCATTGTTCTTATGCTTTCCCCGCAGCCTGGAAGGAGTCGCAGCCAAATGGTACGCGGAACATGTCAATCCTATAGAACTGAAAGAGTTCGACAAAGTCGTGAATTTGTTCGTTGAACGATTCTTGTTCAATACTGAAGCGCTCCCAACATTGAGCCATCTCTGCAACCTAAGGCAGAATGAAAATGAAAAGGCAAGGGACTTCATTCGCAGATGGAGAGAGACCTGCAACAAAATGAGGGATCCTATATCAGAAAGACATGCTTTATCATTGATCCTCAATAATTTTTTGTAACCTCTGAGAGGATTAATTTCTACCTCACCATCCAAATCTTTCGTTGAACTCATTGAACGAGCAGAATGGCTCGAGTTGAGTGTGGAGAATGGAGTCTATGAAGGCTTCACATTTTCCAAGAATAACTCTCAAGGTGAACAAAAGAAGAAGGCTCACTTCACTTTTGCGGCCAAATCTTTCAATAATAGCAAAGGCAACAAGAATGATCATAGTTTGGAGAGAATCAAAAAGCAAAAGGGGAAGGACATCAACAGTGATAAACCTCTCCAATCCAGCCCTCAGCATCAAAAGAAAGATCAGGAAAAATCAAAGCGCAAGGACTGGAGAACTGATCGAGAATTCACCCCTCTGGATCAGACACTCGAGAGTATCCTCGAGTATATGCTTGAGAAAGACCTTGTCCGGTTGCCTAAAGCTGCTGATCCTCCAGCAATTATGGGCAGATTCAAAGAACAATTTTGCAAGTTTCATCGAGCAGTAGGGCATGATACAGAAAACTGCTTCGTCCTTAAGAACATTGTTCAAGACTGCATTGACAAGAAGCTCCTCGTTGAAGATGAAAAGGAAGACTAGTCATCCTGACAAAGATTTTTTCTACAATCATTCAAGAAGATGACAATGCCAACAATTTCCCATTTCCCATCTTGCTTTTTCAAAAGAATAATGTAATCCCATTCTCTTTCCTTGATTTTAAAGAATCAATAAAGTCATCGAATTTTTCAATAGCTTGGTGTCGTCTTATTTACTTCCTCTTCCTTTTCATAATGTCTCTCTTGTGAGGAATGATCTTGAGGACATCTATCAGTCAAGAAACTTGTCGCCTTATTCATCAATTGTCGTTCTTCTATTCAAAACTTTCTCCCTAGTTACACTGGGGCATTTTTTTGAAAAATTTATCTTTACCTCAAAACATCCTGTATGCAGGCAGGATAAACCATTCTCTCATATATATGCACTCATTTGCACTTCATTTGCATTTCATGTGCATGTGCATTGCATTTGCATTGACTATGCACCCAATTCCATTCCCCTTCAGGTTAAGGGATAAACCTGAATCATTTTCCATAATTCTTCAATTTCGACCCTCGGGTCATCCAATTCTTCAATTTCGATCTCCGGGTCACCCAATTCCCAATTTTAAAATCACCAAAATTTTCAATTTTGATCGCCAGGTCATCCAATTTTCATTCCCCGTTCAGGATAAGGGGATAATCCTGAAACCATTCATAGAAGCGATTCAACTCTCTATAATGGTCCTTGTTCTTCATTGAACTGATAGTGTTCCAAACGAACTGATAGTCGTTCTTCATTGAACTGATAGTGTTCCAAGTGAACTGATAGTCGTTCTTCATTGAACTGATATTGTTCTCAGTGAACTGTTAGTCGTTCTTCATCGAACTGATAGTGTTCCAAGTGAACTGATAGTCGTTCTTCATTGAACTGATATTGTTCTCAGTGAACTGATAGTCGTTCTTCATCGAACTGATAGTGTTCCAAGTGAACTGATAGTTGTTCTTCATCGAACTGATAGTGTTCCAACCAAACTGATAGTGTTCCAAGTGAACTGATAGTCGTTCTTTATTGAACTGATAGTGTTCCAAGCGAACTGATAAGTGTTCCAAGCGAACTGATAGTGTTCCAAGCGAACTGATAGTCGTTCCAAACGAACTGATAGTCGTTCTTCATTGAACTGATAGTCGTTCTTCATCGAACTGATAGTGTTCCAAGTGAACTGATAGTCGTTCTTCATTGAACTGATAGTGTTCCAAGTGAACTGATAGTCGTTCTTCATTGAACTGATATTGTTTCAAGTGAACTGATAGTCATTCTTCATCGAACTGATAGTGTTCTAAGTGAACTGATAGTCGTTCTTCATCGAACTGATAGTGTTCCAAGTGAACTGATAGTCGTTCTTCATTGAACTGATATTGTTCCCAGTGAACTGATAGTCGTTCTTCATCGAACTGATAGTGTTCCAAGTGAACTGATAGTCGTTCTTCATCGAACTGATAGTGTTCCAAGTGAACTGATAGTCGTTCTTCATTGAACTGATAGTATTCCAAGCGAACTAATAGTCATTCTTCATCGAACTGATAGTGTTCCAAGTGAACTGATAGTCATTCTTTATCGAACTGATAGTGTTCCAAGTGAACTGATAGTCATTCCTTATCGAATTGATAGTGTTCCAAGTGAACTGATAGTCGTTCTTAATTGAACTGATATTATTCCCACTGATGGTTGTTCTTAATCGAACTAATATTGTTCCCAGCAAACCGATGGGCGTTCTTAATTGAACTGATATTGTTTCCAGCGAACCGATGGTCGTTCTTAATTGAACTGATATTGTTCCCAGTGAACTGATAGTCACCTCCTTTGAGGAAAAGAGAGGAGAATTTTCGTCACGGATGCGTTAAGCTGGACCTCATGTGCTCTCTTTCATCAAGGATTTCAAGAAAATTTTGTCAATTTGTCAATCAATTGTTGATTTCAAAATTTTATTGCATAAATCTTTACCTCAGTTTACCTTCAGCATTATTTTCAAAAGAGTGAAGCTTTTGCGAAAAGAGATTCAATCTTCAAATTCGTTCTATTTGACCAACCAAAAGGATGAAGGATAAATCCTCGATATGGCCAGAAAAGAAGATTCAATGTTATTGAAAAGCCGTAGATGATCGATATTGATCACAGTCAATGGCGCATCTTTAAGGTTTATTCTTGTAAAGACAAGGCAGTGGAAATATCCTGAGCGCTAGAAAAGCGAGCGTTTACCCAAGCCCCGTTTCCTCAAAATCACCTAAGCTGCAATTAAATATCCGCAAAAGGGAGCTCTCACCTGTCGTCAAGATGAAGGCGAATTAGGCGAGTAGACCCCTGGGGCCAAAGAAGATTCGAAACATCTCCAAGATGACAGAGTTTGTGACGGGTCCTTCCAGGGAAAGTCCAAAGCACTGTCGAGATGAAGGCAGATGCGATGAACCTCTCGACAATCCCTAAAAGATATTTAATTTCAGCTATCATCCAAAGATCTCCAAACCCATCGTCCAAGAAGGATCGAAACATCTCCAAGATGAAGGAGTTTGTGACGTACCCTTCCAAAAGAGAGCAAGAGAGGAAAAAGAAAGAGAGAAAAAAAAAGTCAAAATATCTCCAAAATGAAGGAGAGTGTAGCAAAAACCCAGAGAGCCAAAAGAGTGCAGAAAGATTATCAAGAGAGAAACTCTCAGGATATCAAGCTGCCAGATTTATCAAGAATCCTCTTTAATCTTGTGAAATTCTATTATCAATACTCTTTCATCAATTGCTTTCATAATATCAAATTCTCTTTCTTGTTCATATCAAGGAAATTGATAACTTCCTTGAAGAAGGTCAATTGCGAGCAATTTGGGTTTCAAATCTCGATTCTACGAAGTGAACCCTGTTTGGAGGTAATGCTTTGGGTAGAAAAGAAAGAATATCTTTGTAGCCATGTGCAACATTTTCAAAAACTTGGAATCAACAACAAAATTCTCAATATTTTGACAATATTTTCTAGCTATCCTGACGTGAAGTGAGAGCTTGATATCCGTCTTTGATACATCCAAACACCAATTTTAAATCCCTCTTAAGGACTTGATTCCTTCCCTTCTTTGAGAGCATGAACTCTCAGATTTGCACACTTCCCTGTGTCCCCACTGTCCCACCATAGACCGTCCCATTTCGGTTCGAGGTCAAACCACCAATCATTTCCTGCAAAAGGCAATTTCAAAAGCTGATTTTAGTCTCAACAATGAGACGCCCAAAACCAATCCCTTTTCAAGCTTTAGGGACCCCATTTTCCTTTCTTTTGCAAAAACCCTATTGGATTTATTGTGCAAAATCCAAAGGTTCCATCATGGTCTCTTCCTTCGAGGATTCCATTTCATTTTCCACCCAATCAGGATAAGGGTACAAACCTGAGCCTCAATCAAAGAGGTATTCCATTTTCCGCCCGATCAGGATAAGGGTACAAACCTGAGCCTCACTCAAAGAGATATTTCATTTTCCGCCCGATCAGGATAAGGGTACAAACCTGAGCCTCAATCAAAGAGGTATTTCATTTTCCGCCCGATCAGGATAAGGGTACAAACCTGAGCCTCGATCAAAGAGGTATTCCATTTTCCGTCCGATCAGGATAAGGGTACAAACCTGAGCCTCAATCAAAGAGGTATTTCATCTTTCGCCCGATCAGGTTAAGGGTACAAACTTGAGTCTCATTCGATGAGATATTCCATTCCCCAATCAGGTCAAGGGTCAAAACTTGAGCTTTGTTCCATGCGAGGTATTTCTGTCCCATCATGTTAAGGGTCAAACCTGAGCTTCGTTCCATGCGAGGTATTTCTGTCCCATCCAGGTTAAGGGCATAAACCTGAACTTCACTCTCATAGAGTGAATCTTTTCTCTCCATTCTTCGCTTCATATCTACCATCTTCCTCAGGCTAATTTCTTCACACCCAGTCAGATCCTTCTAACTGGGGCATTTTTTTCGTATAGCCCAAATTTGGTGTGTTTTCTTTGCCACTAAGCTCGGCCATGAGCCGGCTTAGTAGCAAAGAGGGGCATCTGTAAACACCCCAAATTTTCACTCACCTCCCCAACATTTCCACCAAGCATCAACATCCAGCCTCTGAAATCGCTGGAGGGCAAAATGGTCATTTTCTGAGCCCGGACCTTGCAAAAGTCTAAATTTCATCTGCAACTCTCAAAATTTCTCTATTTTGTCTCAGATAGTCAAAATCTTACTCCTGACAGAAGACAGGAATCCTCAAGTCTTGGTTCAAGATTCCATTTCATAAGACATGACATTGCATATCATTGCATGAGCATTTCAAATCACTGCACTGCACAGCATGTCATTTCGAGGTCCAGAACTCTTGATTTCAAAATTTTCAATCCGGATTCGAATTTTAACTATTTTCAAAATTGATTTCAAAACCCTGGGTCTTCAAAATTATCAATTCTTCCCATTTTACCCCTAGGGCTCTGAATTTCAAAATATTTTCTCAGAAAAACAATCTGGATAGTTTTCAATATGGATTTCAGTCACTTCACCTCAGATTTTGCCCTTTTTGACAATTTCAAATATCTTTCTTTTACAAAATCGCCCTACAAGAGCCAACTCTTTCCAAAATTCCTGTTTTGCCCATTAGTCCAGATTTTATGAAAATTCCAAAAAGAAGTTGTGGTTTTATCCTTATTTCAATAAAGAAGCAATGTGGGACCCACACTGAGGTGGTGTCACACAAGCTTTCCTTTTGAAAATTTGAATTTTGAAAAACCCAAAAATATAGGAGCCTTGTCCCCTGGATTGGTGCCACTTGTCTTTTCTCTCTCCTCCCATTTACATGCCATGTGTCAGCATAGGGTTCACCTAGAGTTGGTGCCACATGTCACGTTCCCTCTTCTGCCACGTGTCAGTGTGGGGCTACCCTAAGAAGCCGCCACATGTCATCCCATTTTATCTGCCATGTGTCACCCTATCCATCCTGCGCCATGTGTCATTTCAAAGACTACCAGAAGATGCCAAGTGTCATAGGTTGTCCTGTCTAGAAAAAGTGGAGTTTGTCTCCTCTGAGGTGGCGCCACTTGAAGTGTGTCTCCTGCAGAGGACAGGTGTCAACCCCTCCTTCCTTCTGGAAAAGTAGCCTGACACATGTCTCTTCCTACCTTTCTAAGAAAAGTAGGAGACATGTGTCACTTCTGAATTCCTACAAAAAAGGTAGGCTTGTCTCCTCTGAGGTGGTGCCATCTGGAGTGTCTCCTGCAGAGGACATATGGCAAGCTCTCATTTCCTCAGAAAAAGCAAGTGCCATGTGTCATTTCCTGCTTTCTTCAGAAAAACTAGAATTCAAAAGTTCAAAACCCCCATAGGTGGCGAAAATCAAGAACTCCTACCTTTTTCATCCTGTCTGAGATGGTGCCACATGGCTTGGCCCACCTTCTCTCCCCTCTGTCACGTGTCGTTCTCTGCTTCTTTCAGAAAAAGTAGAGGACACATGTCTTCTCCCTACCTCTTTCAGAAAAGTAGGAGACACATGTCACTCCTGGCCTTCTTCAGAAAAAGCAAACCATTTAAAATTCAAACAGGGCACTAGGTGGCGAAAATCCAGAGCTCTGATTTCCCAGATGGCCTATGAGAGCGCCACATGTCCCTTCCCTCTTTTTTTTCCCTCTTGCCACATGGCATTGTAGGAGCCACCCTGAGGTGGCGCCACATGTCCATCCTCCATTCCTCCAGGGCCAACCTCCATTTGAATTTCAAACTTCCCCCTGAGGTGGCGCCATTTGAGAAAGCCTCTCCAGACATCTGACACTTGTCCGCCACATGTCCAGATCTCCTTTCTCCAGAAAAGGTAGAATTCAAATTCCTCTGAGGTGGCGCCTTCTGAGCCCACTGCTCTGACCTTCTGACATGTGTCAAACACCTTTTGAGGTGGCACCATTCCAGGACTCCACTTGGCTCCATTTTTATTTTTTATTTTATTTTTAATAAAGGTAGCCCACCATGAGGTGGCGCCACCTGAGGACTCCCTACAAAAGGTGAGTTTGAATTTCAAATTCCAAGAGAGCACCCTCTGAGGTGGCGCCTTCTGGGAGTTCCCTGCAGAGAGAATCAAGCAAACTTTTGAAAAATTCCAAATTCCCCCTGCTGAGGTGTCTCAACCACAAAAATTTCCATTTTTATTTTCTCAAAAAAATCAAAATAGCCTTTTGAGGTGGCGCCATCTGAGGGCTCCCTGCAAAAGGCAAATTCGAATTTCAAAACCCCCAGATGGCACCCCCTGAGATGGCGCCACATGGAGGGCTCAGATCCAGCCTGTTTGAATTTCAAAAATTTTCAGAAAAATTATAAAAACAAGGGTTCACGCCCAGCCTAAAGGAGATCATTTTTTAGCTCTGGTGAACTTGGAAAATCCGACCTAGCCTTCCAAGAATCAGATTTTGAACTGTGGAATTCGTGCCCCCTTTGGCTTATTGAAGAAGGTGGAGCAGAGCTCGTGCTGTGGCGAATTCGATTCCAACAGAGGTCGATTTTTGTGAACCATCCGAAGCCCGGAGCGAAGGACGAAGGAAGCTCGTGATAGCTGCCCCTTTCAAGATCTCCTACGCTGCGTAACGAAGCAAGGTGCACTTCTTTTCCCATTGATTTCTATAATCCGAATCGGGAGTCGTTTGAAGAAAGAGCTCATCCGAGGGATGGATTGAGCTATTCTCATAAAACGACATACATAAAAGGTTTCATTATGCTTCCTTGATGATTTTTAACATTCATATAGTTAGCTAGGTTTAATTTGCATTTTATTTCATTCATTTAGTACATTTCATGAATTAATTAGGATTAATTTAGCCTTTTTTTCAATTCTGCTTATTTTCAGTAAGTCTCTGTTTTTGTCAGTCAGTCCACACGTCATTTCATGCATTTGTTTTTTATTAAAAATCACAAAAAAATCACGGAATGCGCCCTTAGGTGTCCCTGAAATTTTGCCAAAAATTCGGAGCCATTTGAATTTGTTTACTGCGGTAAACATCCAAAATGGTAAGTCGGGTTTTGTAACCCGGGATGCGTTTTGAAAAACATTTGCCGACTTGTAAAATCGAGTTCTCCCTCCTGGGAGGTCCTATTTTCGATATGAAACATGCCCTGAACGCGGGAGAATGTCTAGTTTTTAATATGATTTTTTAAGATTTTTTTGATTTTTTTTATGACTGACAAAAATCCGAGAGTCCGGGACACGTGTCAGAGCCTAATTTGGGCCTCTGAGATCTTGGATCGACTTAGGGCTATGGTTTCTCTTTGTGTGTTGCTCCAAATCCGAAACTGTAAAAAGTGAAAGTGGTGTACGAGATGTCCTCTGTTTGAATCTAAAATCCTGTAATTTTTAGAATAGTGTTGACCCCTGCTTCGGTTTTTTCTTGTCAGACCCCTGTTTTGCTACATTTGTCTGTTCTGTTAGTTTAGGCAGGAATAGTTATATTTTTATCTGTGTTTTCGTTGATCAAATGCCAAAGTCATAAACATGAAAGTTGTTCATGTAGGTGTCGTTCATAGCTCTGATTAATTTCATAAATTTCCATGGCTGTTTTATATTTGTTTGGCATTTTACATCAGATTAGGGTGATTTTACCTATGTCAGAACTAAATCCCTGTTATTGAACTCATCATGGCTCAAATCCCGAGGCTGTAAAAACCAAAAATGTTCCATTTCGGGTCTTTTAGCAGTCTGCAAAATATCAGAAGTTTCCATGGTGTAAATCTTGCATTATCATATTAGGCATTGCATTTGGTTCGGATCCATAGGCAAAATCCATCATTTTAGGACTTCCTTTAAATTTTAGCATTTAAATCATATCATTTCATAAGTTTTAGCATTCTAGGTTGTTTATCAAAGTGTTTAGATGCTTCATACCGAATTTGGTATAATTTGGAATCCATTTGAGGTTCGGATCATCCATAATACCAAAACAGGGTCCCGCAGGACCCAGATCCAAGCGAAAAACAAGCGAAATTCGTTATTTTGGATAAATTGCAATACACCAAATTCTGATTTTACAGTCATAATGTGTTTAGCAGCATGTCATCATGTCTCTTACTGAATTTCATCATCATTTGATTCAATTTGAATTTCAAAATCTCAATTTTACCAAGTTTTTCTTCAAAAAACCCTGATTTTAAAGATGTAGCTTTAATTTTAGGGGTATTTTGGTCATTTTAACCTCAATTCCGAATTTCAAATTGTTTTTCACTGAATTTCTAGCATTTTCATCATTTCAAAATATCAAGGAAGCATGAGAATAGGGTTTATATCCAATTAAGTCCAATAATTTCATAATATTATTGGAAAATCTTGGAAAAACCCACATATTTGAGCTAACTTTATTTCAAGCTTGGCAGGGACATTCCAAAGAAGGAGCTGAAGTCTGCAAATTTCTTTTATTTCCTTTATTTAATGATGTAATAATGTAAAGTTTGGAATAAGAGATTTAATTTCCTGCTTAGACTAGGATGCATATCATATAGTTTGATTTTATGCAATATCCTGTTTCTATGATTCATGCATTTTATTTCAAAATCACTATGGATGTTCACGAATGGCACGTGCACCAACTCTTAGGGAGTTGATGGACTCGGTGGAATCCATATTTACGGCCCTAGTCGGAATATGGATGAGACCCAGATCCATCATCTTTCTACTAGTCACATTGAGCCTACACTCTTAGGCTATCTTAAAAATGCACATCATATTTCCAAAGTTTTCAAAATCATGTACATCAAATCAACTAAATTCTGAATATATTCATGGCCACAGTCAGGATATGTGAAGGATTTATCTTGACTTAATGCATATTTTTCCAACAAATCTCTTAGAAAATCTTTTCAAAGGGCATTCATTCACTCATGTCATTTGCATCATGAAATCATTGATTTTCTCAAGAAAACTTCATTCTCAAGAAATCGATTTCTCAAGAAACTCTAAGGATTTTTCAAAAATTGGTTTTCCAAAGACAAAGTTTTCCACAGTTTTCCCTGGAAAATGATATTTTCTTAAGAGATTCAAAAGAGTTTTCCAATCTTTCTCCAAGATCCAAAATCGATTTTCAAGTATTTCA
This sequence comes from Nuphar pumila, assembly GCF_984573655.1. Taxonomy (NCBI): domain Eukaryota; kingdom Viridiplantae; phylum Streptophyta; class Magnoliopsida; order Nymphaeales; family Nymphaeaceae; genus Nuphar; species Nuphar pumila. Next base: position 94,536,220 of record NC_143260.1, on the reverse strand, counting down.
AAAGGTAAAATTCCCAGGATTTCGATTCCCCAAGTTTTGAATTTCCTTCTCCAATGAGTTTTCCTATAAATCTTCCATCATTTTCCTAAGAAAACTCTCAAAGTCCAAGTTTTCCTAAGAAGTGTTTCCCTTTTCAAAAGGTTCATCTTTTCTCAAGAATCACTTCCATTTTCCCAGGATTTTCAACCATTCATAATTTTCCCAAGTCTTTATGAACTTTCCTGAGATTTCAAATCTTTTCCATCTGAGTTTCCTGAGAAATTGACTTTCAGCTTTTTCCTGAGAGAATCTTTTCAACTCCAAATATTTTCTAAGCATACATCATGTTTTCCAACTTGCATTTTCCAAAATCTCATAGCACATGCCTGAATTCTCTGTGCATTTAGGATAGAACATGATTTTGATGATTTAACTAAGTCAAGCACAATTTTGGTCCTTGGTTCGATTACCCCTGTTAAAGGCGGCAGGAACGGTCGAACCTCGTACCGACAGGTCGAGCCCCATCGCATGGATTTTCCCGCAATTTTAAAAAACGGAGGCGAGTATTTCAAAAGCAATTTCCAAAATTCGGTCAAGTTTGAATCGCGAAAGCGTTTCCTCTTTCTTTCTTCCGCAAGGAAGGGAAGACGGGGGAAAAATTTCGCGACGATAACACAGACATATAATCAAAGATAACCCTTCTTACAGAATTGAAAAATGACTTCCCATTGAGGAGATATAACTCTGTCAAAATGGACCAAATCTAAGTTGTTAAAATGATATAGAGCGACAGGGTTGTGGTTTCTGACCCAAAACAGTTATGAAATACCATAGAAATTGCTGAAATTTGTAAAACTAGATTTGATTCTGAAGACACTCCATTTTACAAATTAGAGAAATCATCTTCGGTAAGGGAGAAATTGCTCTGGAAAATCGGTCCTGATTCTACTAAAATCCTAAGGGTGCAGAATAATAGAGCCCAAATCCCGTTTTTTAAAGTAAGTCAAATGACCTTCGAATAATCTGATTTTTGGTGGAGATTCTGATAACACATGCATAAAGTTGCAATAAAAAAATCAGATCAAAATGAGCTCTGATTACATGCAAATTGATAGATCTAAAATGCACCAGAATTGAAAGTGCAATCTAAAGACAACTGAACATGATAAAAGCAAACTGCACATGCATGAATGTTAAAATGTGAGATCTAATGCCTTAAACCATGAATGAATGCATGGATGATGAAGAATTAAGACAAAAAATGCATAAAATGAAACAAAAATGACTGAGGCACAAATCTAACTTGCTATAGCCCATTTGAAAGAAGGATTTGATCTAAAAAGATCAAATCAGTTTGATTCTTTTGGCTCAATAAAAAATATGTTAAACAAAGATTGAAATGCAAAAAATAAAAGGATGAAAACTCGGATTCTAATTCATTAATCATGCTATGACAAAAAAATTTAAAGGAAATAGAAGATGAGCACTCACCTTGGCTGAAGGGGTCTGAAAGAGAGGGCTGAAAGCTTCTCCAAATTGGCGTAAACCCCAAGCAAGAAGGAGAGAGAGAGAGAGGGAAAGAGACTCACCGACTGCCCCTTCTTCTTCGTTTCTAACTCTTCTTATTCTTCTTTATCCTTCTTTTCTCCTTATTTTCCTCCTTTTCTTCCTTCTTTTCTCCTTTTTTCTCCTTCTTTTCCTCATTTTCTTCCTTCTTTTTCTCCTTCTCTGGAGAGCTGAGGTAGCATTGGGCCCACATGGGGTTGGCGCCAACCGCATGTGGCCCTTTTTAGTTTGTTAAATGGCCAAAAATGCCCTTTGTCAAAAATTTTGACACATGACATTCTTGTGCTCGTGTGTGTCTTTTCAAAAAAATTCAAATGGGTAGTTTGGGCATTTGGTTAACATTTTGACACATGGCATCACTTTGCAAGTGATGCGCATGTGTGTTTTTAAAAGCAAAAGGGGTTTTTAAAAGTGGATTTTAAAATGAATTTAAAAAAAATGCCAAGTGGTGCCCTTTCCCTTTTAAAAAATTATATTTTTATTATTGATTTTTCTTCGTGATTTTAAAAGGTTTAAAAATATAAGTAAAACAAAAGATGAAAGAAAAAGAGGAATTTGAAAATAATGGGTTTTTATTAGATCCGAGATCCAATTTGATTTTTTAAATCCAAATTGAGTTAAAACCAGATCCAGATTGAATTTTGAGAAATTTTGCAAAAATATTGAATTTGGGTTTGAAATTCAAGAATTGATTTTTGAAATTTGAATGAAAAATTAAATTTTGAAAAGGATCTGGATTCAAGATTTTGAATAAAAATTAGATTTGGATTTGGATCTCGATTGCAGATCAAAATGAGGGAAATTGGTTCGACTTGGGTTCGAACCTTGAAAATGAATTTATAAAAATGAAAAATCCAGGCTTATGATGAAATTTAGATTTGGATATTGGATCAAACCTGAAATTGGATCTTGGGTCTGAATCAGAATCTAAGAAATGAAATTGGATCTTGAATATCAAATGAATTCAAGACCAAAAATTGATTCAAATATACTTTTGAATGGATGAGAAATACAAAAAGGGGTTTGACATCTACAGAAGAAGGTATTCGGAATGAACTTGAAAATTTTAAGGTGTTTACAGATGCCCCTGTTTGCTGCTAAGCCGATTGAAAGTCAAGCTTAGTAGCAAAGAAAAACACACCAAATTTTACAAAATAACAAAAATGCCCCAGTTACAAAATCTAAACTGGGTATGGAAGAATGATTGTATGAATGATTTTCAGGTTTAACACCTTATCCTGAATGGCTTTGAGAATGACAAAATCCTCAAGAATGAAATGATTGGATGAAAGGAATGAGGAAATCACGATGGGACATTTGGATGAAGATAACAAAATTATGAAAAGAGGAGATTGGGATCAGAGAGAGGTCTGATGGCTGAGACAAAATAAGCTTTTTGAAAAGATTCATGTTGAGCCCTTGACCTGGATGGGACGAAAAATACCTCATCAGAATGAGGTTCAAGTTTAACCCTACCTGAATGGGGATGACAAATACCTCACAGGATTGAGGCTCAGGTTTGACCCTTACCTGAATGGGGATGACAAATACCCCACATGAATGAGGCACATGTACAATCCTTAACCTGAACGAATATAAAAATACCTCGTAAAATGAGGCTCAGAGACAATCCTTATCCTGAATGGAAATGAAAATAGCTCATCGAAATGAGGCTCAGGTACGATCCTTGACCTGAATGGATATGAAAATACCTTATAAAACAAGGCTTAGGGACAATCCTTATCCTGAATGGATATAAAAATACCTCATGAGATGAGGCTCAAGTTTAACCCTTATCCTGAATGGATATGAAAATACCCCATGAAACGAGGCTCAAGGGAAATCCTTATTCTGAATGGATATGAAAATACCTCATGAGACAAGGCTCGGGTTTAACCCTTGCCTAAATGAGAATGAAAATACCTCATAAAATGAGGCTCAGGGACAATCCTTATCCTAAATGGATATAAAAATACCTCATGAGACGAGGTTCAGGGACAATCCTTATCCTGAATGGATATGAAAATACCTCGTGAGACGAGGCTCAGGTTTAACCCTTACCTGAACTGGAATGAAAATACCTCGTTAAACGAGGCTTAGGAACAATCTTTATCCTGAATGAATATCAAAATACCTCGTGCGATGAGGCTCAGGGACAATCCTTATCCAGAATGGATATGAAAATACCTCATGAGATGAGGCTCAGGTTTAACCCTTACCTGAATGGGAACAAAAAATATGGATTCCTCAAATGAAGAAACTATGATGGGATTTCTGGATTTCGCATAAAGAATCCGAAAGGGGTTTGCAAAAGGCAAGAAAAAGGGGGTTCCTAAAACTTTGAAAAAGAGTTGATTGGGCATCTCATGACTGAGACTGAATAGCTTTTGAAAATAACCTTTTGTGAGAAAAACATACTCAACCTTTGACCTGAAAAATGAATTGTCTATAGTGGGACAGTGAGGACAACAAGGAAAATGTGCAAATCTGAGAGCCCAGACGCTCAGATTAAACCAAAGGGAAGGACCTTAAAAACTCATGTTATCAAGCCCTAACGAGGGATAAAAACAACGCCAGGACATACCAAAATGAACATCAAGTTCTTGCTTCATGTCGGGATGACCAAAAAATATTGCCAATGAGATAAAAATTGTAGTTGATTCAAAATGGTTGGAATGTATACATTTGTGCAAAAAATATTCCCTTTTTCTGCCTAGAGTATTACCTCTAATTGGGCTAACTCCGTAGAATCAAGAATCAAATTCAAATTTATTGTTGTTGGGTTTCTTCAAAGAAGCTATTCATTTCCTTGATATGAAAAGAGAGAAAATATTCTTAGTTTCGTAAAAGCCAGTGGATGAAATGATATTGATAAAAAAAAATCACATAGATAAAGATGATTCTTGGCAGTTTGATATATGGGGTTTACCCATGATGATCTTTTTGCACTCTTTGAGACATAAAATTAAGCTCTCTTGAGATTTGGCAAGAATTTCATCGCATCAGCCTTCAGCTTGGTGATGTTCTGATTTTCTCTAAAAAGACATGTCACATACTTCTTCAACTTGGAGATGATCCAAATCTTCTTTTGGTCCCAGGAATTATATTAATGTTGTTGTTTCTTTGATTGAAATCTCTTGATGATCTTTTGAGATGTGAAAAGTAAGCTCTCTTGGGATTTGGTGAGAATTTCATCACATCAACCTTCAACTTGGTGATGTTCTGACTTTCCCTAGAAGGACACATTGCAAGCTCCTTCAACTTGAAGATGATCTGAGTCTTCTTTAGTCCCAAGAATTAGATTGATAAAATAATCTCTTAGATTAAAATCTCTTGATGATAAGTGTGATCAAATATCTTTTAGGGATTGACGGGAGGTTCATCGCATCAGCCTTCAACTTGGCGATGCTTTGAACTTTTCTTGGAAGGACACGTCTCATACTCCTTCAACTTGGAGATGATCCGAGTCTTCTTTGGCCCCGGGGGGTCTGACTCACCCATCAGTCTTCAACTTGACGATAATTGAGAGATCTCTTATGCGGATAGTTAATTGCAGCTTGAATGATTGAAGGGATTGAGTGTATTCTTTTTTATCACCCAAGATATTTTCACTACCTTATTACCAGAAGAATGATCCTTAAGAATGTGCCATAACTATAATCAATATCAATTCACTTATGGCTTTCAACATTATTGAGTTTTCCTCTGTCGGCCATATCGAAGATCTTTCTGCATCCTTTTGGCTGACCAACAGAAAAAACTTGAATTTGTGTTCTTTCTTTGTAGAAGCTTTATCCTTTTAGAGAGAATATTGAAGGTAGTTCGAGACAATGCTTTTGCGTAATGAAATTTTGAATCAACAAATATCTTTGGTAGCATATCGACAATATGTCTTGGAATCCTTTATAGGAGAGTTGTTTGATGTCAATTTGATAAATTCGTGACTAAAGTTTTTTGGAAAACTGGGTGACCCAGAAGTCTAAAAAATAATTGGGTTAGGATTTTGATGAAAGATTGGATCACAAGGGATGGTTCAAAAGGGATTCATATTGGTTCCATATGAACAACATCCATTCTGTAAGAGCATCGGTCCCGTAGGAACAACATTGATTTGCTAGGAACAACATCGGTTCACTTAAAAACAACATCGGTTCAATTAAGAACAATATCGGTAAAATAGGAACAACATCAGTTCAATTAAGAACAACATTAGTTCACTTAAGAACAACATAGGTTTACTAAGAACAACATTTGTTCAAATGAAAACAACATCAATTCACTTGGAACGACATAAGTTCATTTAAGAACATCGGTTCAATTAAGAACAATATCGGTTCACTAGGAACAACATCAGTTCACTTAAGATCATAGGTTCATTAGTTCAATTAAGAACAACAACGGTTCACTTAAGAACAACATCGGTTCAACTAAAAACAACATTGGTTCACTTAAGAACAACAATTTTGAGAAAATGAATTAGTACAAGGACTGGGTTTTAAAAATGGGTTCAATCTAAGATCGTCAATTTTTTAAAATGGCCCAGTACTAGGACTAAGTTTTAAAACATGATTAATGAAAGTAGTTCTCAATAAAATGAGCTTGATTCACAGATTGGATTTGAGAAAGACCGGTTTTGCAAAGGATTCAACTCGCAGGCTGAATATGAAGAATAAAGATTCTTGATGAAAACTTCTTAATTCGAGAGGGTTCATGATTTGAATAGACCATCATAGTTAGTTGTACGTAGCTTGCTTTCAGAATTATCCCCTTATCCTGAATGGGGGACTGAAGGATTGCTGCAAATTGATGAAGATTGATAAGGCTTGATAATGAAAGATTTTGCTTGATCCTGCTTGCATACAAGATTTTGGAAAATATGTCTTTTCAAAAGATGCCCCAGTATAACCTGGGAAAAAGATTTTGAAGAAGCCTTTTGTATGAAAGAGAAGAATAGTGGCATAGACAAAGATAGAGAAAAGAATAATGGACACCAAAATATAAAGAAAAGTTCAGTCTTTCATTGATTGAGACAAATTGAGGATCAACAAAAGGACACAAAAGACTGGGACTATCTTGTCCCTACAAGACTACTGAAATAAAGGAAGAAAGCAGAAAAACTCTGGCATCATTACTCTTTTGAGTGATCCGAGAAAGGCTTGGTCATGACGGTCAATTGTTCTTCTTTTTCGCCTTCCACCAGAAGATTCTTATCAATGTAATCCTAGATGATGTTCTTAAGAATGAAACAATTCTCTTTGTCATGTCCTACTGGTCGGTGAAACTTGCAAAACTATTCTTTGAACCTGCCCATGATTGCTGGAGGATCAACGACTTTAGGTAGGCGGATCATATCTCTTGCGAGCATATGTTCCAAAACACTCTCCAACGTCTGATTCAGGGGAGTGAACTTTTGATCAGTACTCCAGTCCTTGCGCTTTGGTTTTTTCTGATTTTTCTCTTTTTGTTGAGGACTGGATTGGAGAGGCTTATCATTGCTAAGGAATTTTCCTTTTTGGCCTTTGAATCCCTTTGAATTGTTGCCATGATTATTCTTATTGCCTTTGTTATTATTGGCAGAAAGACTAAAGTGAGTCTTCTTCTTTGTATCTTGACTGCTTCTTGCAATGGCAATTCCCTCATAGACCCCGTTCTTCATCCCGATCTTGAGCCATTCGGCTCGTTAAATGAGCTCAATGAAAGACTTGAAGGGTGCGGTGGAAATAAGACTTCTTAGAGGTTGTGAGAAGTTGTTCAGGATAATCTGGAGTGTGTGCTCCTCTGAAATGGGGGTTCTCACTTTGTTGCATGTGCTTCTCCACTTGCGAATGAAGTCTCTAGCCTTCTCATCGTCATTTTGTTTCAGATTGCATAGGTGATTTAATGTGGGCAGGGCTTCAGTGTTAAACAGGAAACACTCAATGAAAAGATTGACCAACTTATCAAATTTCTGGAGTTCAATTGGATTGATATGCTTGGCATACCATTTCACTGTTGTGCCTTCCAAGCTGCGAGGAAAGCATCTAAACAACGCCCGATTATTCCTCCTGAATCTAGTGCATTCAACAAAGAACATTGCAAGGTGAACTTTTGGATCGCCGGTCCCATCAAACTTGATAAATTTGTAGGGGAGATCTTCTAGGTCGTCATCCCCCTCGAGGCCATCATAGAAATCCTCGCTTGTGTAGACCTTCTTGCTTATATCTCAAGCTTGTAGATCTTTGACCATGCAGGCCATCTCTTTCAGTTGCAGCTGAATTGGATCATCGATTGCTGGTTGTGGCATCGACTGTTTGGTAGACTCAAGCTTTGGAGTTCAGAGAAATGCCTCTTGCTCTTCAACTGAGGTTTCTTCTACATGATCTGCCCCTTCTGAATTGTTGCCAAGCTGAGCCTTTTTCTTGGTAACTTTGACAGGTTTTCTCATGAGATTTCTCTTGAATTTCTTTTTGGATGGTCTCTTTCCTAAACCTGCCTTGGCTTGATCTTATTACATCTTGATCATCATCTTTTGAAATAAATCGTACATGGCGGGATCAATGTCATTGCCGCCTGTCTGACCCTAACCTCTGACCGGTCTTGAAGAATCAATCTCTTCTTTGCTGCTGCTGGTGTTGTACTAAGGCAGCACTATTTTCTTCTCGGATTTTGTCCAAACCACGTGACATGCCAAAGCTCTTTGTTGAACAAAAAAAGATGGTTTAGACTGAAGAAATTTTGGAAGAAAGAGAGATGATGAAGATGATATTTGAGAATTAGGTTGATGATTTGGAGAGATATCCCATTACCAGGGATTAGGTCATCACAAAAGTCGTGACAATTGTGTTATCACTCCCGTAAAAGAAGTAAACAACTAGAAATGTGCCTTGTTACCCAGGCGGGGTCGCTAGTCATGACGAAAGGATAAGTAAGAGATTAAAAGATTTGGGCTGACAATTTCCCGCTGAAATGATCAGGGGATTTACCAAAAACATGGGAAAAGTAATGTGAAGAGATTTGAAAACAAGATTGAAATATAGGGATCAAAATCCAAGAAAAAAAGGAAAAAAAAAAGATACATGTTTTTTTGAGAAAATAGCAGGTAGGATCAAAATAAGGTTGAAAATTCGAGATCCAGAAGAAAGAAAGAAAAGAAAGAAAATCACCTGGAGCTTTTGAAAAACAACGAAAAATTTAGAAAGGGATTTCCAAGGTTTTTAAGAAAAATTAATCTGGAGAAATAAAGAAATAAGGAAATATGCACCTGGGTTTTGAAAGTAGAGGAAAAATTTTGAAAGAAATACCTAGGGTTTGAGAAAAATTATTCTAAAAAATGTAAGGAGATATAAGAAATAAGCAAGCATTACAGAATCAAAGTTGTGAAAACAAGGATGCACAAACAACACTCTCTAAAAGTTGAATCTAAATGCACAAATTTTGGAATGGTTGTAGGACCCTGATCCTAACTCTAAGGCTTAGATCTTTCAAATCCAATCAGGATATACCAATATACTCAAATTGAAGCTCGAAGTACGTGGCATAAGAAACATCTCCGGTTCTAAAGTAATGGTTTTTCAACATTTTTGAGCGCCTACCGATATACTTTGGACTATGGCCCTTAGTACGTGGTAGGGGGGGGGGTATTAGCCCAAATAGGTGGCCCAGTTGTGAGGCTTTTTCTGAACTATGGTTCAGTGAGAAAGCCCAACAATGTGAAGATCGAGACAATATAGGTGAGGGATGTTTTAAAATATGATCAACATACAAGAAATCAGATGTTTCTAATGCAAAGTCTTAGAGAGATAAAATTTTGAAAATCATAAAGAAGCATACACTTGTATGCATTGTTTACATTCAATCCCTAGATTGAGGAGGGTTGTACTTCAGACCTAAGTCTAAGTGAACATGAATAAATTTCCTTAATTTGGTCCTACCAAACCGTACTTAAGCCTATAAGCATCATGTCAGCTGGGTCAGAGTCTAGGCTACTAAGTTTGCATGAAAATGAAGCTGACATTTATGAATAATGACTTAGAAAAATTTGAACAAGGCAAAGGCATTTAATTCGATCAGATGAAAACGAGTTCCATCACGGTCGCCAAAACTGTGATCGTTGCAATTTTTTTTCTTTCTTTTTAGGAAGAGAAAACTCTCGCAAGGTCCACTTGAAATTTTGAAAATAGATTTTGAAATAACTCTCCTCCAGTTTGAAATTTTGTGGGAAAATAGAGACAGGATTGGCTCGTCGGTACGAGATTCAACCATTCCTGGCGCCTTTACCAAGGGTAATTGAACCAATGCTCAAATTTATGCCTTTAACTTGTTCAAATTTTGTCTAAGAAATTGTTCCGAGTCCTAAATGCACATAGAATCGGGCTTGTGCTATGATTTTGAATTTAAAAATATGTATGCTTTTGAAAATGCTTCAAAGATTTGGATTTTTCCAAGTGATTTTGAAATGGATTTCAAAATATGTGTTGAGAATTTATTTGAAATCAAATTTAAAATGCATTTTGAGAACGATTTTGAAGATCACTTAGATTTACTAAACTTGAAAGTGATTTGATTTTGATATTGAAGATAAAACTTTGGAATTTAAACTTTTTAGAAGTCAAAATCGAGTTTTTTTTTTTGAATTTAAGAGTTAAAGTTTAGAATTTGAGATCTGAATTGCAAATGGAGTTTAAAATCAAAAAGTTGAAAAAATTGAATTTGAAGTTTGAATTTGAAATTTAAAATGAAAAATCAAGATTGAAAACTAAAAGTTAAAAAATCGAATTTTTGGAATTGAAGTGGAGGATTAAAATTAGAATTATTTTGAAAAGAAAATTTTTAGAAAATTTGAAAATGCTTTGAACAAACTTGAAAATATTTTGAAATCACTTGGAAAATACTCTGAAATAATGTTTTGAATAATTTTGAAAATAATGAAATAATGCAATTCTATCCTAAATGATGGATGCATTTAGAAGAATTTGTTTGAAATTGAATTTAAAAAGCAAATTTCATCCTTTAATAGAAGTGAAACAAGATTAAATTTTAATATATTCGTGACTATGGCCACAAACATATTTTAATTTAATCTTTATTTAAATTTCAATAAGGAATGAAATTAATTTTGTGCCTTTATAGAATTAAAACAAGATTAAATTTTTGTATATTTTATGACTATGGTTACAAATGTACTTAGAATTAATCTTTATTTTGAATCCTAATAAAGAAAGAAAATAAAATTTTAGAAAATATGATGATTTTTTGAAAATGACTCGAGAGTGTGAGTCAATTTTTATTTAATAAAGAATAATAATTCTAAGTATTATTCATATTTCGACTATGACCGTAAAAATGAACTTTACTTAGTTTTATGTATCCTCTATTAAATGGTGTGTGTGCCATTCGTATTTCACCATAGTGTTATTGAAAATGAAAATAAAAATACAACATATTAATTATGAAAGATGAAAATTAAATTATATGCTCATTCATTCTAAACTAAGCATAAAGTAGACTTCTCATTAATTTAATTATTATAACCCTTGAATGATTTACAATAATTAGAAAAAAAAAGAGAGAAAATTCTGCAAAATGAGCAAACTTGTTAGAAGTAAATGTAGGCTTTTTATGGATTTTTCCTCAATTATTGAAAAATTGAAGAACATAGCCAAAATTAGGCTTTTATGTCTCAAAAATAAAAAGAAAATTAACAAAGTAAATGCATATGATGCATGATTTTATAATAGCATTTTGAAAATGCATTTTGGAGTTTTTAATTTTTGAAATTGAGTTTTTGAAATATGGAAATTCATTTTAAAATTTGGATTGAAATGGATTTAACTTTGAAATTGAAAATTTTGTTGAAGTATATTGAAATTTATTGAAATAAAAGGCAAATAAACTCCAAAATTTTGTTAAAATGAAACTAAGGAATTTAAACTTGATGAAAAACATTTCTACTTTATGAACTATATGAATTATTTAAAAGAAATTGAATTTAAAGTGGTTAAAATGCCAATTAAATTTATTTTAACAAAGAAAATGCTTTTTATAAAAACCAGTTTTGAAAAATGCAATGAATGAGGTATCAAATGGCATTAGAAGTTGATGACAATCGACATGAAGGTTCCTAACAGTCTTAGGAATGTTGTGAAATTGAAAATTTGGATCAATTATTTGAGAAAAACCCGAATTAGGGTTCTTTTACCTAGATAATACAGGATTTTGCATAATCCTGATTTGCAAATAGACTCGTGAGAGAATTTTGAGCAGACAGAGGCCTTAAACAACTCAATTTTAGTTCAAAATGAATCCATGGATTCATAACACAACAAGAAAGCATTTTTTTTAAAGAACTTCCAAATCATTTCTCAAACTTGAGTAATGATCAAAACATCAAAGCATTAATTTTAAAAATAGAAAAATGAATTTTAATAGATAGGTTTCAGTAAATTGGGTGTTACAGAGGCTAGACCGACTCAAACTCTCCCAAATTTATGAGAGAAGTTGATTAATTCAATCAGAAAACTAACCCAATTTTTAGAAATGAAAAATCGATCCTTGTTTGAAAATGGTGACTTCAGAAAGTCACTGTTTTAAATTAGGAAATGGACTAGTTATAAAACCCGAGAATTTATAACCAGTTTTGGTTTTTAGCATAAATGGGTTATCAAATTAGCATGAAAATTCATAAAAATTGATAAGAAAAAATTGGACAAAAATTAAAGAAGAACTCATTTTACAGATCTGAAAAATGATCTTCTGTTGGGAGAGATATGACTTTGGCAAAATGGACTAAAACCTGTGCAACTCAAATGATGCATAATAATAGGGGTATGGTTTTCAATCAAAATGGGGCAAGAAATGACCATATAAATCACTATAAATCGTCAGTAATAAACTAGATTCAATTACAAAGACACCACATTTTACGGATCGAAAATACGATCTTTGGTTAAGGAGATACGCCCCTAGCAAGTTAGTCCTAATTCGGGTAGTGATTTATGCAAATCGCACATCGATTTAAACTATAAATCGCAATAGTGATTTACTGAAGACACTGTAAATCACAATAGCAATTTACTGAAGAAAACTATAAATTGCACATCAATTTACTGAAAGATACTGTAAATCACAATATTGATTTACTGAAGAACACTTTAAATCGCACATCAATTCACTCAAAGATAGGGTTCCAGTATTTAATCAAAATAAAATAGCAATTGACCATCAAAAATTCTAAAAATTGGCAGAGATAAACCAGACATATAAATGAAGATAACCCTTCTTACAGAATTGAAAAATGACCTCCCATTGAGGAGATATAACTCTGATGAAATGGATCAAAATTTGAGTCGTTAAAATGATATAGAGAGATAGGGTTGTAGTTTTTGACCAAAAATGGGTATGAAAACACTATAGAAATTGCTAAAATTTGGCATGAACAAACTAGATTCAATCCCAGAGACACCTCTATTTACGGATTAGAGAAATCATCTTCGGTTAGGGAGAAATCGCTTCGACAGGTTGGTCCTGATTCTGCTAAAATCCTAATGGTGTAAAATAACAGGTTCTGAATCCCAATTTGTAAAGTAGGAAAAACGACCTCAGAATTATCTGCTTTTATTGGAGATTCTAAAAACACATGCATAAAGTTGTAGTAAAATATTCAGATCAAAATGAGCTCTGATTACATGTGAATTGATAGATCTAAAATGCACAAGAATTGAAAGTGCAATCTAAAGGCAACTAAACATGATAAAAGCAAACTGCACATGCGTGGATGTTCAAACATGATCTAATGCCTTAAACCATGAATGAATGCATGAATAATGAAAAATTAAGACAGAAAATATATTAAAATGAAACAAAAATGATTGAGACACAAATCTAACTTGCTATAGCCCATTTGAAAGAAGGATTTGATCTAAAAAGATCAAATCAGTCTGATTCTTTTGGCTCAATCAAAAATATGTTAAACAAAGATTAAAATGCAGCAAATAAGAAGATGAAAACTCAGATTCTAATCCATTAATCATGCCATGACAAAAAAAATTTAAAGGAAATAGAAGATGAGCACTCACCTTAGCTGAAGGGGTCTGAAAGAGAGGGCTGAAAGCTTCTCCAAATTGGCGTAAACCTCAAGCAAGAAGGAGAAGGAGAGAGACTCATCGACTGCCCCTTCTTCTTCCTTTCTACCTCTTCTTATTTTTCTTTCTCCTCCTTTTCTCCTTCTTTTCCTTATTTTCTTCCTTCTTTTCTCCTTATTTTATTCCTTCTTCTCTAAAAGGCTGAGGTAGCATTGGGCCCACATGGGGTTAGCACCAACCCCATGTGGCCTTTTTTAGTTTGTTAAATGGCCAAAAATGCCCTTTGTCAAAAATTTTGACACATGACATTCTTGTGCTCGTGTGTGTCTTTTAAAAAAAATTTAAATGGGTAGTTTGGGCATTTGGTTAAAATATTGACACATGACATCGCTTTGTAAATGATGCTCATGTGTGTTTTTAAAAGCAAAAGGGGTTTTTAAAAGTGGATTTTAAAATGAATTTAAAAAAATGTCAAGTGGTGCCCTTTCCCTTTTGAAAAAAATATATTTTTATTATTGATTGTACTTCATGATTTTAAAAGGTTTAAAAATATAAGTAAAACAAAAGATGAAAGAAAAAGGGGAATTTGAAAATAATGGGTTTTTATTGGATTCGAGATCCAATTTGATTTTTGAAATCCAAATTGCGTTAAAATCAGATCCAGATTGAATTTTGAGAAATTTTGCAAAAGTATTGAATTTGGGTTTGTAATTCAAGAATTGATTTTTGAAATTAGGATGAAAAATTGAATTTTGAAAAGGATCTAGATCCATGGTTTTGAATAAAAATTAGATTTTGATCTGGATCTCGATTGCATATCAAAATGAGGGAAATTAGTTTGGCTTGGGTTCGAAACCTAGAAATGAATTTATAAAAATGAAAAATCCAGGCTTATGATGGAATTTAGATTTGGATATTGGATCAAACCTGGAATTGGGTCTTAGGTCTGAATTAGAATCTAAGAAATGAAATTGGATCTCGGATATCAAATGAATTCCAGATCAGAAATCGATTCAAATATACTTTTGAATGGATCAGAAATACAAAGGGGGGTTTGGCAACTACAGAAGGAGGTGATTGGAACAGACTTGAAAATTTTGGGGTGTTTACACTACCCCCGTGCCGTTGTATTTGCTTGTCTGGCAGGGCCCCCTGCACCCCTACCGCTGGTACTTTCTAACAAGGGGCTTTGCCCCTGCCCTTGTTTAAGCAATAGCGGCGGGGGGATCCGCCCCTCCTGGTGCTGGTATTTTCCGGCAGGGGGTGGAGTCTCCCTGTCCTTCTTTAAGCAACAGCGGCAGGGGGATCCGCCCCCCTACCGTTGTGTTTGCTCGACCAGCAGGGGGCCCCGCACCCCTGCCGTTGGTACTTTTTGGCAGGGGGATCTGCCCCCCTGCCCTTGTTTAAGAAACAATGGCAGGGGGATCCCCCCCTACCGTTGTGTTTGCTCGGTCGGCAGGGGGCCCCGCACCCCTGCAGCTGATACTTTTCGGCAGGGGGCTCCGCCCCCATGCCCTTGTTTAAGCAACAACAACAAGGGGATCCGCCCCTTGCCGTTGTGTTTGCTCGGCCGACAGGGGGCCCCACCTCCCTGCCACTGGTACTTTCTGGCAGCCTCCCTGCCACTGGTACTTTCTAACAAGGGGATCCCTCTATTTTCTTCTCTTTCTCCCTGTGTCTTTGTCTGGCTAGAGTAATGTGCATTGCAGGTGCGTAACAGAGCAAAATGTGCGATGCTTAATGCTAAGCATCACATGTGGCTTAAAATGCTATGTGAAAAGAAATAAGCAAAATGCAAATCGGGTAAATACCCGTGGTGAGTAAGTGATGCAAGCGCATCACAGGTTATTTAATTTCTTGGATGTAATATTTTTCTGTTTACACACTCACTTAGTTGTGGATATATAAGACTGCTTTGATGGAGTTCAGAGATCATGCTGAGCATGATTTTAATGTATAAAAATAGAAATGCTCTTATTTTTGGAGTTCGGATTCTATGCTAGTCATGGTAGTAGTTAGCGGGATATTGGAGTATGTTTGTTGTAGGTACATGTTTGACATTATTTTGATATAAATGATTTGAATGTATTGCAATGTTTGATGTGATTGTATCCATGATTGCATGGAGTTATTTTCAATTTGATTATGCCTTCCATGTAAAATTGTATCATGAAAACATGCATCAAATGAATGTATCATGTTATGAATGGGTTTGCACATAAAAATGAATGATAAGTTATCAATGCTTCAAACATGCTTCAAATGAATGGTTTTGCACATGAAAATATTAAGTTATCAATGCATGCATCATTGTTATTGTGATTGAATGACATCATATATATATATATATATGTGTGTGTGTGTGTGTGTGTGTGTGTGAGAGAGAGAGAGAGAGAGAGAGAGAGAGAGAGAGAGAGATCAAATCATTACATCCACCCATGATAAATTAGGTATTTTCTTCATCATAGCATTCTTTTGATTCTCTTTTAACCGGTTAGGATAATATTCGTAACATCATATGACAAAATGACTGCAAACCGTGAATGAATGTACTGTAGGATAGTTGACAATGAGGTATCGCTTGAATATATAGATGGTGTTGACAGTTTTATTGAATTTGTAATGGCAAGTGTCACTACAATTGATCTCACAGGTCAGATCAGGTGCCCTTGCACGATGTGTAAGAACAATCGATTTGTACAACCTCATGGCGTTAGACATCACCTATAAAAGAAGGGTTTTGTAAGACATTATCAGAATTTGACGCTTCATAGTGAAGAATTTTAGAACAATTTTGATGCACGGGTGAATGTGGTGCACAATAATCCATATGTAGATTTGATATTTGATGCCGCAGGACCAAAACTGAGTTCTGCTATGGGTTCTAGTGATCTACCAACTGTGGTAGAAGAAAAAGCAGCAAACGATGCAGCTAGTAGATTTTATGATTTACTTAGAGATGTTGATAAGCCACTTTGAAATGGTTGCGAGAGTCACACTATCTTGTTTGTAGTTCTTCAACTAATGAATTTGAAGTTCGAGTATAATTTGAGTGAATCATGTTTTGATCGTTTGTGCTCTATTGTGAAGAGTATGTTGCCCAAAGATGAGAAATTGCCATAAAATTTCTATCGTGCGAAGGTTATGGTCAACGCTTTAGGTATGGGGTATCAAAAGATAGATGCTTGTTCAAATCACTGCATGTTGTATTTCAAAGATCAAGAAAATAGCAGATCATGTTCGTCATGCGGACATCCTTGGTTCAAGCCAAAGACAAGGAGCAATGATAACACGAGGTCAAAAGAAGTGCCATACAAGTCACTCCGCTACTTCTCTCTCACCCCTAGAATGCAACGATTGTATATGCCTTCAAGGACAACTACACATATGAGATGGCATGCAAATAAAGTTTGACATGATAAAGATAAGATCATACATCCTGTTGACGCGGAAGCTTGGAAGAACTTTGATCGTACTCATTAGACCTTCACAATAAAAGTGAGAAATGTTAAGCTCAGTTTATGTATAGTTGGTTTTAATCCATTTGGGGGTAGATCAACCCTGTACTCGTGTTGGCCAGTATTTGTCACCCCATACAACCTTCCTACAAGCTTGTGTATGAAGCGTCAAAATCTTTTCTTGTCTCTATTGATCTCTGGCCCGACCGACATCTTCGGGCTAAAATCTTGATGTATATTTAAGGTCATTGATTGATGAACTGAAAATACTGTTAAATGACGGTGTTCTCATGTACGATGCCCACAAAAACAAAACTTCAATATGAAGGTTGTTGTTCTATAGACAATTAGTGACTTCTCTACATATGGTATGTTATCTGGTTGGAACATATATGAGAGGTTGGCATGTCCGTACTGCATGAAGGATACAAAATCTTTTAGATTGACGCATGGAAGGAAGCTGTGTTGGTTTGATTGTCATTGTCGATTTCTACCCAGCGACCATCCGTTCTGATGAAAAAAGAATGTGTTGATTGCAGGTACAACTAAAATAGAAGGTCCACCTACACGGTTGTCTGGCATATAGATTTTAAGACAATTGCGATACTTTTCATATGGACTGACAGATGCCCATAGTGCAGGGCCTTTCCTTGGATTTGGTAAGGATCACAATTGGATAAAGAAATCTATGTTTTGAGAACTACTATATTGGTCGACCTTATTGATATGACATAATTTGCATGTGATGCATATGAAAAAAAATGTGTTTGATAATGTGTTTAATATGCTAATGAATGTCAAAGGAAAAATGAAGGATAATATGAACCCTTGTATGGATTTAAAAGTAATATGTAAAAGACCAGAATTGGAACTCAAAGAGTATAATGGAAAAGTACTAAAACCAAAGGCAAGGTACGTGTTTGAACCAGATCAAGTAAAGCAGGTATGCCAGTGGTTGAGACAATTGAGATTTTAAGATGAATACGTCTCTAACATTACTCGGGCTGTGAAGATAGACAAGAGACAATTATATGGGTTGAAGAGCCATGATTGTCATGTTATCATGCAACGGTTGATTCTCCTAGTATTTCATGATATGTTAGACAAACCTCTATGGGAGGTATTATCCGAGTTGAGTCGATTTTTTATAACATTATGTGCATCGAAAGTTATAGTAACTGAGGTAAAGAATCTAGAGGATTCTACCATCACTACTATTTATCAGCTAGAGAAGATATTTCCTCCAGCATTTTTCGACGTTATGAAACATGTGATCATACACTTACAATATAAACTTAGGGTTGGTGGTCCTGTGCAATATCGGTGGATGTACTTATTTGAAAGGTAATTTTTTTTTCTCTCTAATGCTATTCGAAATTTATTGTATTACGAGATGTATATTGTTGACAGATGCATGTTTGACCTCAAAAAAAAGGCTCAAAATAAAGCAAGAGTGGAGGGTTCAATTTGTGAGGCATACACTTTAGAAGAGATTTTAAATTTTTTATCTATGTACTTTGAGCCTCACATTCTAACACGTTATACTTGCCCACCTCATAATGATGATGGAGAACAAGTTATTGTGGCTGACAAACTATCGATATTTAAACCATTTGAGAATGCCTTTGGCAGTTGCTGGTCAAGACTCTTGAAAGATCGAGAGCAAGATGTAACACAAATCTATATTCTTTTTAATTGCTCAGAGATTGACCCCTACATCGAGTAAGTATACATAATATGTTACACTAAGTTCTCTACATACATGGTTCAATAATATAATTATTTGTTAAATGCAGACGATTTGATCTGGAGTTGCGAAGAGAACTTTCTCATCTCACTAATTTAGAATTACAAAAAGAATGTGAAAATAAGTTTGTGGCATGGTTGAAAGAGTTGGTAAGGACGATGACATGCATTCTTTCCGTGTAAACAACAAAATGTTACTTAATTGATCATGTTTACAATCATTGTTTATGCTTGTAGGTCCGCCATGGTGATGTTAATGATAAAGGAATATGTGATTTACAAAATGGTCTGACCAAAGTTATGCAATGTTACAACAGATACATCGTAAATGGTTATCGATTTCATACAAAAGACTATAGTGTAAACAAGTCAACGATGAATAGTGGCATGTGTGTCAAGGGTAGCAGTTACGGTAAAAAAAAATTTGACTACTACAGTGTTATTGAAGAAATAATGGAGTTGACTTACTTAGACTTAAATAACAGGATAACTTCATTCAAGTGTCATTGGTTTGATCCAACAACAACAAGAGTCAACAAAACCTCAGGCATTGTGGAGGTGAATTGTAGATCAAGATTTGGAACATATGAACCATTCATATTAGCATCGCAAGCTCAACAAATTTACTATACTTTATTTCTGAATACAAGGAAGTCAGATAGAAATAAATGATGGACAGTTTGAAAGGTGAAGTCTAAACTATACCCCGAGTATGATCAGTTACAAGAAGACAAGATTGTTGAAGAAGGTGATTACTATCAATCAGATGATATGTATGACTTCTCTTATGATCAAGATGTCATACATGGTCTATATGTCACATCTCTATTATTCGATGATACACGTATAGAAGAATGTGATCCAAATGATATACCAAGTGGATGGACGCTCAATGAAGAAGAAAACAAAGAAGAAGAGGAAAAAGAAGAATATGAAAGTCAAACAAGTGATGAGGAAGCATACTCGAGCTAGTGAAATATATATTGTAATACATACCACATCACTTTCTCATATGCTCTTATTTTTATAGTTCAGAGATCATGCTAGTCATGGTAGTAGTTAGCAGGATATTTGAGTGTGTTTGTTGTAGGTACATATTTGACATTGATGTGATATGAATGATTTGAATGTATTGTCATGTTTGATGTGACTGTATCCATGCTTGTATGAAGTTATTTTCGATTTGATTATGTATCCATGGAATTCCATATCATGTAACTGATCCAAATAACATTTTTATTTGTTAGAATATGGTTTATGAAGGCAACAATTGTCGAGCACCTAGTGGTCGAGGACCAAGTGGAGACCGTGGGACATCATTAGGTAGAAGTCTTTGTGTTATATTTAAATATAGGCATTTATTATGCTTTTGTTTATATATATGTTGATATAAAAATTGTTACTTGTTAATCGTCTTTATAGGATCCCAGATCAGTGATAGCCAGTCTCAACCTTCGTCTTCACGTAATGCTTCAAAAAGTATATCATTTAAATAATTGTATACTTGATTAGTTTAAATGTGCATTGTGTGAATTTCTAACTCATTGTTTTGTAGGTGATGTTTCGCCTACACATGACCCACCTACACTAGCTACTCATACACATCACGAGACAACGCCGGATGCTGGGTCTTCTCAGTCTGATACACGATGACTCATTCAAATAGTGTATATCGATAGTCGATCGTAAGTATTTTATTGTCACTTATCCAATTCTTATCTTATAAATAGTGTATATCGACAGTTGATGGTTAATATGCATCAATTCATGTGTAGCACGAGGTTCAAGCCACAAAAAGTAATACGAAAAATTATGAAGTCACTACTTCAGCATCTTCCAGAACCGGTTGCTCAATGAAAAGAGTACCCGAAGGAGGTGTTGGATAGATTATTATCCTCATTTATGGTATGCAATCGTTTATCATAACTAATGTGTTTCATATTTAATTTTTTGTTATAGTCATGTGTGTTAACTTTCTGAAGTATTTGTAGGCTTCGCATCGCTTTGCGACTGCGAACGAGGAGAAGAACGCGAGTGTAGTGTGGCAAAAGGTAGCTGTCAATCGATTTTCTGACATGCTGCACAATATGAATACTGTGTGCAGTAATAAAAGCAGCTGGTGGGATAGATGATCTACTGCAGTGGAAGAGCTATGACCCTTATACTATCATGAGAGATTATTGGAAGGGAATATGCGACAAGTGGGCGAGCAATGAATTTCAAAACCACTCAACAAAGGCTGCACAAAACCAAGCGAAGATGTCTGATGTCCATCTACACACAGGTGGATCTAGGAGTTTTGAGATCCACCAGAAGAAAATGGTAACTCATCAATATATATTGTCAAATTTATAAGTATTTCTGTATACTTTTTAATTGATTTTTTTATCCTTTAACCTTGCAGAAAGCAGAAAAAGAAGGCATTATGCCTTACAAGGATGTGTTTGTTGAAACACATAAACGTAAGATCACGAGAGAGTTTATATTAGAGAAGGCGAGAGCAACATCTGCATATATTTATTATATTAATAAACAAACATTATAATATACAAGTTACTATGAATTATATTATTATAAATATTGTAATTCTTAATTATTAATTCATATTGTAATCATTACTTTGTAGGGGTCATACGAGTAGCAGATGGTAGAGCGATATGGCGATGACTCCATTCAGCATCCGTCTTTTGATCATGCAGCATAGGTGACTGCAATCGGTGAACCCAAAAAGGGTCGTGCGTTCGGGTTTGGGAGTAACATGAACACTACACCAGTCATTGTCTCCTGCAGCCAGGACTCTTAGTGTTTTCCCGCCAGCATCAACTCCCATAGTCTGATTGACCCTGCTATATCTTGGGATGGTGTCTGTCAGCGTCTTGAGGATAAAATGCATGAGTTTTTACATGAAGTCATTCCCAACCTTGTCCATAATGAGTTGTGTCACTTTTTTGGGGATAGAGGAATTTTGTTTGCATTCAACATGAGCTCTGGTGCCCGTCAGGTATAAAGATTCATGTAATTTGTTTCATGTCGTTAGATTTCAAGCTAGTATATGCATGATTGAATACATATATGCATGATTGAATACATATATGCATGATTGAATCACTATGATTTTTTTTGACAGCTTTAGAACACATATATACATGATTGAATCACTATACAATTTTTATGACACCTTTATAACACATATACGCATGATTGAATCACTATGAAATTTTTTCGACAACCTTACAACATATATAAGCATGATTTCATCACTATAAAAATTTTTAACTGCCCTATAACACATATATGCACGATTGAATCACTATGAAAGTTTTTTGACAACCTTAGAACATATACAAGCATTCTTTCATCACTATGACAACTTTAGAACACAAACAAGCATTCTTTCATCACTATGACAACTTTAGAACACAAACAAGCATTCTTTCATCACTATGACAACTTAGAACACATATAAGAATGATATTAGCATATATGAAAGTTTTTTTACTGCCTTATAATACATGTATGCATGATTAAATCAATATGAAAGTTTTTTGACAACCTTAAAACACATATATGCATGATTGAATAACTCTGAAAGTTTTTTGACTGCCTTAGAACACATATGAGCATGATTGAATCGCTATAAAAGTTTTTTGACAATCTTAGAACACATATGAGCATGATATTAGCATATATGAAAGTTTTTTTACTGCCTTATAACACATATATGCATGATTGAATCAATATGAAAGTTTTTTGACAACCTTAAAACACATATATGCATGATTGAATCACTATGAAAGTTTTTTGACAACCTTAGAACACATATAAGCATGATTTCATCCCTATGAAATTGTTTTACTACCTTAGAACACATATATGCATGATTGAATTACTATAATTTTTTTTTACTGCCTTAGAACACATATATGCATGATTGAATCACTATGAAAGTTTTTTGACAACTTTAGAATGCATATAAGCATGATTTCATCACTATGAAAGTTTTTTGACTGCCTTATAATACATATATGCATGATTATGATACATAATACATTTATTTGACAACCTTATAAACATTATATGCATGCGTGAATCACTGTGACATTTTTTTGACAACTTTAGAACACATATCTGCATGATTGAATCACTATGAATTTTTTTTGTCAGTCTTAGAACACATATCTGAATTATGTTATTGTCCTTCACTTTATTGCTAGTCTATGTGTCATTCAGCCATTTACTTTGATTGCATTAGATTAGGTGCATTGCATATAATTTATTTCATTATATTTTATTTATCAATACTAACATTTTAGTTCTCTTGTAGGATGTTGTAGATGATCAGCGTAGAGGAGCTGATGGAGGCATGGATGGAGGGGCAGATCAAGACAATGAAGAGGATGATGCCCCGAATCTTGACGAGGATTAGATTTATGTGTTTAATTTGTTTTACGTACTTGTAACTAATTAGAACTTGGCAAAGACTGTACTGGGTTGTTAAATTTGTTTAACTTATAACTTGTGTTAAATTTGTTTCACCTGCTTTGTATATGTATTTTTATGTGTACTTTGTTTTTTATACACAGGTTATATAAATTATATAACGAGAAATTTTTCTCGATATTCATATTTAAAAAAAAATATTTACTTTTTTAAAATTTGAGACGGATTAGCGACAGATATTATCTGTCACTAATATCCGTCACCAATTTAAATCAGCCAATGTTTTGCGATAGAATTTAATTCGTTGTTAATCCCTCGCTAAATTGGTGACAGACATTAGCGATGAATACATATTCGTCGTTAAATTTTAGCGACGGATTAACGATGAAATACATTCTTTTGCAAAACCAAATTAGTCATTATTTAGCGACAAACATGATCCATCACTAATTAGCGACGGATTGATGACAGATAAATTTTGTCGCATTTTAGCGATTAGGATTATGCGACAAATGCTTTTCATCGCTAATCTGTTGCTAACACGTTAGCAATAGATTAACTATGAATTAGCGACGGATAACATCCATCGCTAATCCGCATTTTTCTTGTAGTGACTGTTAAACTAGCTTTGAGTGCATACTACCACGAGTCTTGATTAACCAAATGTAGTACAACAATCCTACTATGAAACTTAGATTTAATATAGTGCCTATTGATGAACCAAAGGTAGTCCAGCAATCCTACTATGAAACTTATTTAATATAGTGCCTAAGGAAATGAAGCAAGCAACACTAAGTCCTTTGACACTTTAAATGAAGTAACGTTTCTATCTATACTGTGCCATTCTAACCAAGGATGTCAACACATCATTAGGAAACATTGAATTCTTGCCTACAGTTTTATTAAAACAAATAGCAGCACCCTTTTTTTTTTTCTATGATGAAGGAAACCATCCATGCAGGACAGTTGGGGATAGGTTAACAGGCATGCGCTCTCAAGGATTCCATCCATCTCATCTCCAACTGCCTCTCGTAGATGTAAAGCCTCTTGGGACTCGGCCACTGCCCACGGAATCTCTGCACCCTCCTGCCCTTGTAGCTATACCACAAAGATATGGGCCGGTACGACTCAAGACGTGACTCAAGTTGGACACGCACGTTCAAAAAAAAAATCATAAATAAGACACGTTGGCAGAGATTTTTTGAATATTTTAATCAATAAAAAAACTATTTGTTCGATATTTTAATATGTCAAAATTTTATTGAAATATTATTAAAAGTAACAAAATTCTATTTAAAACATTAAATTAATGGTCGTATGTGTCATGGTCATGCTGGCGTGTCATATCATGTATGACTCGTGTCACCCATGACACGACCACAAAATGACGTGTCCTTGTGACATATTCGTAGAGAGGGATGCACACGGTGAGTATCAAGCTCATGATATCCTTTAACTTGGAATGCCTTGAACAGACACCCGCTAGCCAAATGAACGGAGGCTTTGTAGTCAACAAGCAGTAGCTTTTACTCCAACAATAAATAAGGATCCCTCGTATTCATGTTTAGATCCAAAACCATTAAAAATGGGTTCTGGATCTTGAGATTGTTGCATTCTTGGCTAATTAAAAAGTACTACTTTTGGTGTTTTGCGCTAGCCTACCTGATGGTGATGGTGATGGTGATGGTTGTAGTAGTGATGTTGATGCTAGAATTCGGTTATTCTGTTCACCAGGATCTATGATGTTTACACTTGTGGCCATCCCATCCACTAGATTGTAAGCTGCAAGGATCATTCATAGTAGTTAATGAATTATTGAACATAAATACAAGTTATGATCATTTATGGTTGCATGGCCTAAAAGGAAACTCTAGCTAAATCTTTATAGATAGAGAAGAAAATATATTCTAACTGTGCAGAGCGGATCTAAAGGAGAAGGAAAGGGTTCACATCACAATAATGATGAGAAGAGCACCACATTGTTAATTGCAAGTATCTCCTACACGCAGGGTCTCTACGTTAGCCGCCCCCATCTCTCTCTCTCTCTCACACACACACACACACACGAATTGGTGTAAGCAGAAATGTCACGACCAATTAACCCTAGAAAAACAAGACACTTTAAAGTTTCACGTGCATGGTCACTTAGCCTCTTGCAGGCCTTTAATGAGCGATTTATGGAATGAAAATAGGCTACGATGCCGGTCATAAATGAATGAGGCATAGCTGTCTCATTCAAGTTGGCTCCACCTTGTGTGACGCCTACTTCACCGGAGGAAACAGTTAAACCCTATAAGCACCACCACCTCCTGCTGCATCATGCCATACAGCCAGCTTTCCATGCATGTCTGCCAATTTCAAGATCCAAGTGCATATGCAAGCTCTAAGGGTCCCACTCACACGCCTCTGTAAATGATTGAATGGAACTCTTTAACAAAATATATATATATATATATATATATATATATATATATATATATATATATATATATATATATATATATATATATATATTCAAGATCCAAGTGCATATAAAGTAATGCATTTCTTAGGCCCCTTTTTTTGTTAGGTCTCATTAGGCCTTTTCAAAAATCACAGTTTTAAGTATTTTTTTCTCACATCTAACACCGTAGATGTGATCTATAGGTTTTGTTTAGCGGAAATTACCGACTTTTGGATTGCCGGAATCTAAGCTGTATTCAGGTTTTTCCGATCATCTAAAATCAATGGCTCTGGTACTAGTTTTTTCTGGCTCATAAAAATATGTTTTTAAATAGAAAAAACATAATCTAAGAATCAATTCTCATTAAATCAAGTATGCTAAAACACATCTAATGGTTCAGATCTATCATAAAACACTTAAAACCTATAGACCAGAATAGGGCAGAATGAGATATGAGGCTTAATATGTACAGTTCTCTCTCTCTCTCTCTCTCTCTCTCTATATATATATATATATATATATATATATATACAACAAATCTTTCATGAAATGGGAAATGGTCTCTCACGGGTTCAAGAAAGGGCGCGGGACTATAGAAGGAGTGACAGAGTAGAGGGAAAAAGCTAATTTTTTATCTTCTATTTTTACCTTTCTCTTCTTCTGAGGCATCCGAGCTAGTGAACGCAGTAAACGAACTCACATTCGTTTTGCACCAACATACAAGCTCCTTGTCCCTTCGTTGCAAAGGCTCAAAAACAATCAGGTGAGGGTGACCTTTCTCTATAGATCTAAAAATGCCCCTGATTAAATGATACTCTTCAGAGAGGAAAAAAATATTATGGGGGGTATAAAAATACCCCCTTTTATAATGATATTCAGAGGGATAATTTGGGTATAAACTCTATGAAAGTTAAAGATAGAGGATATTGTCTTGGGTGTATTTCTTGTTAATTTATTTTTATTGATACAAGGAATATGATAAATGATTATGAAACTACGATTAAAAAGTTCATGGCCTGCAGTTATAGAAATAGCTTATAATCCAAGGGTTATGACCATCATCATGATAATTTGCCCTACACTAATAGTAGTGTGACCTCTGGGAAGGCTAAAAGCAATAGCAATTTGCAATTATAAAGTATTCTGTATGGCATTTATTATTGGTTGAAATGCTATAGCAAAGTATTCCGTAGTTAAACCCATCGTTAACTTATAGGTTTAAAAAAAATGCTATAACAAAGTAGTCTGAGAGACTTAACATCCTTGGTTTAAAATACATTAATCGCAAAGTGGCTATAATATCCATAAAATAAGCCCTATCCCATGCAAATCTGCCCTATCCCACGGCTATGCAAAACTACCTGACCCCACGTCCCTTCAAATAGGCCTTATCTCAGCTAAATACAACAAAAGGCTAATATACTTACTACAAGCTATTGCCTGACCCCACGTTAAATCAGGGTATATGCCGTAAAATGGCTAATCTACCTAACCCCACGTCCCTTCAAATCAGCCTTATCCCAGCTAAATACAACATACCACATAAAATAACATACCATAAATAATACCATAAAAAGTAGCCTGGTATATATTTTTTTACGTGGGGTCAGGTAGATTAGCAATTTTACGTCATATATCCTGATTTAAACGTGAGTCATGCTGGTATAAAGTATATTAGCCTTTTATTGTATTTATATATATAAGCAAAGTGCAGTTAGACCCATCAACTAAAGGCCATAATTACACACGGAGTGCACCTGCACCCATCAACTAGAGACCATAATTTTTTATTTTTTAAGTTTATTTTTTCCTTGTCGATTAGACCCCAAATCTAGAGCCATAATATCGACATATTTTGTTTAAGAAAATACAAGCATTTGATCATGTGATTGTAATATGTATGAAAGCTTACCCTCAAAAATCAAGCAGTCACGATGCATAAAAATTTCATGAGTAAGAAAAAAAAATCATGTTTTCACGTCAAAAAAAAGGGTTCAACTTGCAATCATTATCAAGTAAACTATGACGAATACATCATGAACGTTATGATGAAAATGCATGTAGCGAGAGGATCATGTCAGAGTCACCTCGTTCATCTTAAAAATGAACGCCACACATCAAAACAATTAACAAGCTCGTTATGAGCCGTTCATTTTAAACCGTTCGGATGCTGTCCATCCGAAACACGAAGGATGTGATCAGAAAAAAGAGTGGGATCCATCCATGTGATCGGCATCCCATTCATACAGTGTTTGAATGCCGTTCATCTTGATCAGATCAACGGCATTCAGAGGTGTTTTGACGGAATACACTCTGACCTTGTCCCATCTCGTCTGTACTTCTATGGGGTCGAATGGAGCATACTGGGCCAGTGTATGCTGCCAGTGAAAATTATAAAAAAAATGTATACTCATGATTTCCAACTTGATGAGCGTAGGTGTGCCAGTGTACCCTATCATAGGGGTGGCAATCGTGTCGGCAATCGTGTCGGGTTGACGGGTCGACCCGACGGGTTGGTGGGTCATCATACCTTAACCCGAACCCGACCCGTTTATTAAACGGGTCGGCTGTGGCAAACACGAACCCGACCCGTTTAATAAACGGGTAACCCGACACGACCCGACAACCCATTTAATAAATGGGTTGGGTCGGGTAAACAAGTTCTCAAGTTCACGGGTCAGGTTGACGGGTCGGGTCAGCGGGTCGGCGGGTTGACAGACGGGTTGGCGGGTCGGGTTGGCAGGTTGACCCACCCGCCTAACCCATTTATTAAACGGGTCAGCGGGGTTGGGGGGTTGGCATACCCCCAACCCGAACCCGACCTGTTTAATAAACGGGTTACGCGAGTCAACCCATTTATTAAACGGGTTGGCTTAAGCACAACCCAAACCCGCCTAAGAGGCGGGTTGGCGGGTCGGGTTGGCCGGTAGTGTCAGAAATTGCCACCCCTACCCTATCATTACTGATACGTGTGTTTATAACATTGAAATTAGAGTTTTATTTAGAGCTTTATAGGTCATGGTCTATGCTCCATGGTCCAAGCCACACCCGTGTAAACGGAAACACGGATCCCATCATTTGAAACAGGATGGGTTCCATCTACATTCAATCCTAGCCATCCAATCAACTGCTAAGCCACACCCGTGGTTTGTGCGATTCCCGAGAGATATGCGTATAGATTTTCCCACATTATATTTGTATCAAAGGGCTCACGCAGGAAACTTACCCAGTGATGAAAATGTGAGACTAGTACACCAGTGGCAGAGTACGGTGTGTAGAAGGGGGAAGATAGAAAGAAAAATGAAAGTTTTTTTTATTATTATTATTGAAACCAATATCAGTATCGATGTGAACCGACCCAAAATCCACTCTATAAGGAGCAGGTTCGGCAGCCCCCTTATGGAATCATAAGATTCATTCCTTATTCATCCTGAATCGGTCAATTTGGGCTGAATTAGGGTTGAATCGCGTTTTTTTTTTTAAATTTTAAGATACTTTTAAATTTAAGAAAAAATAAAATTAACCTATTCAGCTCAATTTGTTTCGAGTTTGAATCAGCCAATTCTTGGAATGATTTGAAAATAGATTTAGATCCAAAACCAACATTAATTGAAACCCTTGAGAAAATGAAGTCACTCACTTGACAAAACTTTGTCATCTCTCCATAACTAGTACTGGGCTTATCGGCGTCAATGGAGCGACTTTGTCAATATCGGTGCTTAATTATCGGCCGATATGAGTATCGCCCGAAAATTGATTTGATACTGACCTGAATCATCTATTTTTCATAAATATAAAAAATATCTTTAAAATATTTTAATGGCTTTAACACGTGTCACGTTTTGATTGTCATGTAATATTTTTTAATTATTTTTTGGCAGATTCAGAATGATTCACATTTGAAACCTGCAAGACCTCTATGGACATTAGGGATTCATATGGGTCGGATCCAAAATGGAGGTTTTGCACTTTTTAGCTGTTCCGGATCAGATTCCGATTCTAATCTCCATCTATTTAGTTGTTACATATCCAAATCTTTTGCATCCCTAAGAGTGATTAATATTTTTGTCAAAATATACAAAAATTATTAAAAAAATAAAATGATACCTGTACATGTTAGTGTTCGTATCCGGGTGTCCAAATCTTGTCACCAAAGACGTGCACCCAAAATATCATTGCCCTATAACATAGCTTCGTAATGCAACCTAGATCTCTTACAACAAAGCCAACCCCAAAACCATGGGAATGAAAAAAGCTGGATCCGGTGAAAGAAGATCAAGATCCGAATGATGTCCAGTCATGTAATGTTGAATCTGAAAAGTAATATTGGATCCTGTAAAAGAAGACTGAAATCAAGGTTTTGACATGCAAAATGTGCAAATGGAACAGATTATATCTGAATCCAAACACATATCCGACATGAAATATTGATCTGAATGTATAAACCAGTGTTGCCATGGATTGGGCTTGAGATTAAGTGTCAACGGGTTGGGTTTGGTTCGGACCCAGGTGAAACCAGACTTGAACAAGATTTTTGGGTATGGTATCGGGTCCGGACTTGGGTCTAATCAGGTCCACTATATAAAAAACCATACCCAGACCCAATAATACCTACATGAACCAAACCCAGACCATACCCGGTAAAACCATATTTTTTATCATTTTTACATTGAAAAATTGTGGGTCTTAATCGAAACTCGGGTCGGGTCCGGATCTGGTACGTATAAAATTTCACAAACTATACCCGGGGACATGTATTAACCAGACCTTCTGCTCCTGCCATTCTTCATCAGGTCTTCTTATTTAACACCATACCCAGACCCTATATGGTTTGGTTCGGGTTGGGTCTACGTAAACCAGGCCCGTTGACACCCCTACTTGTGAGTTGTGATAGGTACCCAACCCATCTTGAACCCGAATAACCATGTATGTGCGTAAAATTACTAAGATACTATTTGGGTCAATCCCAACCTAAGCTGAGTAATGTTTCAGTCATATTTGAGTTATGATTTGTTGGGTAGCAATGCCTTCCTGTCTATGTGAGAAACAATAGAGAAAAACACACCATAAAACCAAGCCAACCAAAAGACAAGATTTTATGTGAAAAACTCATCTGATCGAAGGAAAAAACTACAGGGCAGTGCCAGTAAAATCTATTAAGTAAAATAATACCAATACAAGTGACAATCTCGAGCTAATATCACATCTAAGATTTGCAATAGGTTAGAATAAGAGACCATTGGAGCCAATATGGTATTGAAGATTTGCAAGAACAATAATCTCAGCGACGATATTTTCAAGATAAGATCAACCTTCTTCCTATACAAATCTTCGTCCAGGATTGCCGCTGATCAGTGGTGCTTTGCCTCCTAATAGCACCCATGCCCTCTCTCTCTCTCTCTGGCTCCCCTTGGGCCCTATTTATAGGCCTCTCCAACCCTCTATCTCAACTGAGATGGGATATGAATTTTAGGGTGAGTCTTGTCTTCTAGAGAATTTTAACCTTCTATATGATTCTCATCTCTATCCTCATCCTCTAGAGAGATCCATAATAGAGTCCCAACCTAATTAGGCTTTGTGAGACTCACCTCCACATGGGTTTAGAATCCCATGGAGATCCCTACTTGGCTGGGTCTTATCCTGCAAACAAGATTGTTATCAAATATCCAACCCGATTATTCCTAACTAGGAGAGGAGAAATCTCTTCCTCAAATCCTCTCAAACCGGATCACAAAAGTTAGAAAAATTAAAAGAGGATTCACAAGAAACTTGGGAAAATTGAAAGTAAGGCATTGAGACCCTTTTTTGCTTTCATTAATTCTCCTAAACTCTCACTATGTTTGTTTTGATACATAGAATCCCTATTTATACTAGTGGCTACCTCGTCTCCTCTTAATTAGGTTATACTTCTGCCTGCTATTAATTACAAAGAAGGATTCTTACCTAATTAGGTAAGTTCCATATTCAAATTACATGAATTCATATCTATATAGGGCCTGTTGGCTACATTTACTTTTCTTTTTAAATCACCATCAAACTCTTCTGGGATAAGGAGTACTCAAGTCCCGGTTAAACTTAACTATATATAGTAGGTAAAACTTTAACTTGCCCATTTGACCCACTAAAACAGCTTGGATGGGCTAAAAAATAATGGCAAACACTATATGATAGCTTACCAGTTGTATAAGCTTTCCAATGGCTCAAGAATTGTCGAATTCTGATATAGAATGAAAGTTATTGCCTTTTGAAGTTGAATATGTTGATTTACTCTCTTTATGGATCCAAATGATGATCCTATCAATCTGGATTACTCCTAGATCCATCTGGATCATGACTTGCCCTATTTAGGGGATTTAGCTCCTGCTAAATTTGAACTGAAAATGGTGAAACTCTTTTTTCCCATTCTCCCAACTGTACCACTTTGATCGACTTGGTAGTAACCCTGTCCTGCCAACTTGAAACGACTTATCTCCCCCCTTCGAGTTCATGTCACTTTTTATTCAAGTATCCAGTATGAAACTAAAGGCTTTTTGTGTTCAACTAGAAGATCCTCTATTGATGGCAACATTGGTTCGTCACCTTGATCTTAAGCAAGCATGGAGGGCTCGAACAATTTTAGTTTTTCTATATTAAGTAGAGAATGCATCTCCATCTATGGTGGCAAGTTTAGTTGAAAGGTATTCTCACCAATTTTCTTTAAAATTCACTACAAGAAAATACGTTGTTAGCGAGCGACTGACGTTAGCGACGGAATATTTCCGTCGCTAGTTAGCGACGGATTAACGAGCGACAAACATCCGTCGCTATAATTAATAAAGTTTACGAAAATAGCGACAAAATATAGTTCGTCGCTACTTAGCGACGGATTTTGCGATGTAATGTTTTGTCGTTACGGTCGCACCATTTGCCGACGAAGTGGGCGACCGAATCTAGTCCGTCGCTACTTAGTGACGGACATGGCGACGGAATATAGTCCGTTGCTCGTTCCGTAAATTTGATTTACGTTGGCTTAGCGATAGAGTTAATCCGTCGCTAATTTTCGAATAACCCTAATCCCAGACAACTTTTCCTTTTCTTCTTTCGCTGCTCCTGCCGTTCGCCGCTCCTGCCGGTCCCACCATCCGCCAGTTCCACCGTCCGCCGGTCCCACCGTTCGCCGGTCCCAACCCCTGGAGAAAGGTAAAGGAAGGCACCCCTCGCGTTTTCAGGCAGGGGGCAACCCCCTGCCGAAAAACGCAGGGGGCAACCCCCTGCCGGAAAACGCAGGGGGTCGACCTCCTGTCGGAACAGGCAGGTGGTCGACCCTTTGCCTGATCAGGCAGAGGGGCGACCCTCTGCTGTTCCGGCAGGGGGTCGACTCACTGGCAGAAAGGCTGGGGGTCGACCCCCTGCCCGAACAGGGGGTCAGTTAACCCCCTATGTTTCGTAAGGGGGTCGACCCCCTGCCGGAACAGTAGGGGAGTCGACCCCTTGCCGTAACAACCTCTTTTTTTTTTCGTGGTGACTTCATTTTAAAACTGTGTTTTTTTGTGCAAATTTTTCAACGGAACCAGCTTGTGCTCAGCCACCTATGGTAAGTAAGTGACAAAAATAATGCAAATTGGGTAAATACTCGTGGTAAGTAAGTGATGCAAGCGTATCACATGTTATTTAATTTATTAGATGTAACACTTTATTGTTCACACACTCACTTAGTTGTTGATATTTAGGGTTGCTTTGTTGGAGTTCGAAGATCATGCTGAGCATGATTTTAATGTATGAATATTGAAGTGTTCTTATTTTTGAAGTACGGAGTCCATGCTAAGCATAGTAGTAGTTAGTGAGATACTGAAGTGTGTTTGCTGCAGGTACATGTTTGTCATTTGTTTGATATGAATGATTACGATGTATTGCAATGTTTGATGTAATTGTATCTATGCTTGCATGTAGTTACTTTCAATTTGATTATGACTTTCATGTGAAATTGTATAATGAAATCATGTTTCAAATGGTTGTATCGTGTCATTAATAGTTTGCACATGAAAATATTAAGTTATCAATGCATGCATCAAAATTCTTGTTATTGCATGACATCATATATTGCATGATAAATTTGATATTTTCGTCATCGTAGCATTCTGATTGTTTTCTTTTAATTCGTTAGACTATTATTCGTAACATCATAAGAAAATGACTGCAAACCGTGAATGGATGTATCGTAGGATAGTGGACAATGAGTTATTGCATGAATATATGGATGGTGTTGACAGTTTTATAGAATGTGCAACGACAAGTGTCAGTACAGTGGATCCCACAGGTCAGATTAGATGTCCCTGCAAGATTTGTAATACTTGATGTGAATGATTTGAATTATTTGAATGTATTGTAATACTTGATACGAATTATTTGAATGCATTGTAATACTTAATGTGAATGATTTGAATGTATTGTAATACTTGATACGAATGATTCGAATGCATTGCAATACTTGATGTGAATGATTTGAATTATTTGAATGTATTGTAATTTATGCAATGAATGATTTGAATTATTGTAATACTTGATGTGAATGATTTGAATTATTTGAATGCATTGTAATACTTGATGCGAATGATTTGAATGCATTGCAATGCTTGATGTGAATGACTTGAATGCATTGCAGTACCTGATATGAACGATTTAAATGTATTGTAATACTTGATGTGAATCATTTGAATGTATTGCAATACTTGATGCGAATGATTTGAATTATTTTAATACTTGATGCAAATGACTTGAATGTATTGTAATACTTGATGTGAATTATTTGAATGTATTGTATGACATATGTTATTTGTTAGAATATGGTTCGTGGATGTTACAGTGGTCGCTCATCCAGTAGTAGTCAGGCCCAGCCTTCATCTTCACGGGCTCCTGTGATAGGTATATCATTTAACTAATTGGATGCTTGATTAGTACAAATGTGTATTCTGAGAAAGTCTAATGTATTTTTTGACAGATGATGTTTCGCATGTACATGACCCACCTACACCAGTTGATCACACAAGTCATGAGCCAACACAGAAAACAGGGTCTTCTCAGTCTGGCACAAGAAGACTCATTCGAATAGTGTATATCGATAATCAACCGTAAGTATTTCATTTTCAATTATTGCATATCTTATAAATATTTTATATTGATATTTACTGTGTACCAATTCATGTGCAGCACAAGGTTTGACCCACAAGAAGTAGTACGGGAGATTAGGAATTCACTTCTTCAACATCTACCAGGACCGGTGGCTCAATAGAAAGAGTACCCAAAGGAGGTGTTAGACAGATTGTGGTCCTCATTCATGGTATACAGTTGTTTCTCATAGTTAATGTGTTTCATATTTAATTTATTTAAGTAATGTCTACTAACTTTCTGAAAATATTTGTAGGCTTCGAATCGCTTCACAACTACGGTGGAAGAAAATGATGCAAGGAAGGTGTGGCAGAAGGTGACTGCCAATCGATTTGCAGATATGCTGCACAATATGAAGATTGCAGCAAAAAAAACATTTGACGTAATAGATGATCCACTACAGTGGAAGGGTCATGACCCTATTACTATCAGGAGAGATTATTGGGATGAAATGTGCGATAAGTGGGTGGGAGATGCATTTTGAAATCGCTCTGCGAAGGCTGCACAAAATTGAGCAAAAATGCCTGAAGCTCATCTACACACAGGTGGATCTAAGACATTTGGGAGCCATCTGAAGAAAATGGTAACTCATCAATATATCATATTAATTTTATAAGTATTGTTGCAAACTTGTGAACTAAATCTTTTGTCCTTTAACTTCGCAGGAAGCAGAAAAAGAAGGCACTGTACCATATAAGGATGTGTTTGTTGAAACACATAAACGGAAGACCACTGGTGTCTTCGTATTAGAGAAGGCGAGAACGACAACGATATGTATTTATTTTATTAATAATCATTGCAATATGCAAGTTATCATAATGTTATCATTAATTATTAATGCATACTTTAAACATTATTTTGTAGGAGGTATGAGCAACAGATGGTAGAGCGATATGGCAATGACGTTACTCAACATCCATCATTTGATCCTGCAACATGGGTGACTACAGCAGGTGAACCCAAAAAAGGTCGCGTGTTTGGGTTTGGGAGTAATCTGAACACTTCACCAGTTATTGCTTCTTCCAGTTATGGCTCGCAAACTTCTTCCGCTGACATAAGCTCCAAGCAACAACATATTCTTTCCAGTGATGATGTACGCCAGATCATTAAGGACACAATAAATGACTACTTCCATGACATTGTCTTCCCCTTTCTCCGAGATGAGATCAATAATCTTGTGCTGAACAGGGGATCTTCGATTGCAGGTCCCTCTCAGGTATAATCACATATTCAGTTTTTTGTCTGTCTACCTTAGAACACATATGAGCATAATCGAATCACATATATAACTTTTTGCCTGCCTTAGAGCACATATGAGCATGATAAAATCACATATAGAGTTTTTTGCCTGCCTTAGAGCACATATGAGCATGATAGAATCACATATAAAGTTTTTTTGACTGCCTTAGAGCACATCTGAGCATGATAGAATCACATATAGAGTTTTTGCCTGCCTTAGAGCACATATGAGCATGCTATAATCACATATAAAGTTTTTTGCCTGCCTTAGAGCACATATGAGCATGATAAAATCATATATAAAGTTTTTTTGACTGCCTTAGAACACATATGAGCATGCTATAATCACATATTCAGTTTTTTGACTGTCTGAGAACACATATGAGCATGTTATAATCACATATTCAGTTTTTTGACTGCCTGAGAACACATATGAGCATACCAAAATCACATATAAATTTTTTTTACTGCCTTAGAACATATATCATTCATGATATATTCACATATAAAGTTTTTGGCTTTGCCTGCCTTAGAGCACATATGAGCATGATATAATCACATATAGAGTTTTTTTGTCTGCCTTAGAACGCATGTGAGCATACTATAATCACATATTCAATTTTTTGACTGCCTTAGCACACATATGTGCATAATCGAATCACATATATAGTTTTTTGCCTGCCTTAGAGCACATATAAGCATGATAGAATCACATATAAAGTTTTTTTATTGCCTTAGAACACATATGAGCACATGATAGAATCACATATAGTGTGTAATTTATTTTATTATATTTTGTTTATCAATACTGACTGTTCTTTTCTTGTGTAGGCTGCTAGTGATAATCAGCATAGCAGAGCTGAAGGGACAGATAAAGGCAATGAAGAAGAAGACGCACAAAATCTTGGCGATGATTAGAGAACTGTGTTGAAGTTCTATTTTTTTTTTGTTTCTTAAATGTAATTATTGAATTGTAGTTAATTGAACTTGTTAATTTTAAGGTGAAATGATTAATTGTTGTAAATTCCTTTTATATGGAATTTTTTGTGTGGTTTGTTTTTTATTTATAGGAAATATAAATTGTACTGTTCTCGGTATTTAATTTTCAAATAATTTTTTTTATTTTTTTTCGTGTTTGCAACGGATTAGCGACGGAACCATCTGTCGCTATGCATATAAATCTAGCGACGGCTTAGCGACAGACGTAAATCCGTTGCCAAGCCGTGGTCGCCGTTTAGTATCGGTGGATTGGCGACGAAATATATCGCTCGTTATTCCGTCGCAATTAGTGACGGACCGGGAGACAAATTCATTCCATCGCCGGTTAGCGTCGAAAAATTCGCGACGTAAGCATACCGTCGCCTAGTCGTCGCTAATCCGTCGCTAAGCCTGTTAGCGACGGAATAGCGACAAAATGTGGTCGTCGCTAATCCACGGCTTTGTTGTGGTGATTGTGAAAGGGCCATGTCAGATTGGTTTGAGTTTTTTATCTTTTCCTTTCAGCCTTTCTTTGCTCATTTGGAGTTGTACAAGTTCTTCTCGAAAATCATACTTAACTCAATACATATCATACCGGTCCTTGTATTTTTGTTGTAACCTTCTCAACTGCACTTCATCGTCTTGATGTAGCTTACTGTTGTCTTTTCTAGAAATTTATGGGCACAAGCCAGATTTTTTTTTCTAGTTGAGGACTCGGTACCAACAGAGAACTTCAAATCAAAAGGGCCTTGTGTAAGGTAACCCAAACATACCTCAAAAGGTAACTTTTTAGTAGAATTATGAATTTAAATGCAAATTAAAGGTATGGTAGGTTATCATCCCAACTTTTTGGATGATTAAAATTATAGCCACTAAGTAGGTGCACTATAGTTATGTTAACAACTTATGTCTATCTATCTGTTTGTAGATAAAAATAGTGCTTTGCTTTAGCCTGCATCATATTATTGGATCTGATCAAGATACAAATGATATGATGGATCATTTTTCCATCTCATCCACCTTATCTCAATCCATTCAAAACAGTAACAATGTGAATATGAATGGCAAGCAAGATCAATTGGCCAACTCACCTTATCCTACAGAATTCTATCAAAAGAAGAAAATAATTAATCAAGGAAAGATAAGTATATCTTTAACAGTACATAATCCTATCAAATAAAGAAAATAGTTAGCCAAGAAAGGAAAGATAAGCATATATGTAACAATAAAGATGGCCTTATAAAATGTAAACAGAGAAAGATGAAAAAGTGAGAAAGAAGGCCATTCTTACCGTGGATGTAGGCTGAGAATGTTGAACTACATATTTCTTGTGTTACTCTCATTGCTATCTCTTTTCCTCATATTTACTTTTGGTTTATGGTATCAAAGCCTTCATTTTTTTAATGGCTACCCAATCCAACTCAGCAGTATCCAAGTATCCTTACCCTGCTACACTCAACGTGGCAAACTTTGTCTCCATTAAACTATCCCATACAATTTACTTGTTATGGAGAACCCAATTACTTAGCCTAATTGAGAGTCTGGATCAACAAGGGTTCATAAATGATGAAATTTCAGTACTTGCACAATTCATTATTGGTAGCAATGGAAACCAAGTCTAAAACCCAAATTTTATAGCTTGAAGAATGTCTGAGAGGCTACTACGTGGGTGAATAATGGAAACATTATAAAAAAAGGTGCTCAAATTTGACGTCGGCCTTGAATCTGCAACTCAGGTATGGTCAATACTTGAGGAAACATTTGCTTTAGATTCCCAAGAAAGGGAATGTTACATTAATCTGAAGATGCAAACCCATCGCAAGGGTAATCGAAGCATATTTCAATTCATCACATTACTCAAAAATATTTGTGATGAGTTGGCTGCCATTGGCAAGCCAACGAGTGACAAAAAAAAGGTTTTCTCGCTGTTAAATGGGCTCGATAGTAACTACGAGTCATTTGTTACTACTATGATGAAACCTCCTATCCCTTCCTATAACCAGCTTATTTCACTTCTTCAAAGTCATGAAACAAAGAAATCTTTGCAAATGGTGGAAAACTCTGGTCACGCTTATCAAAACATGGCCATTTTTAGCCAAAAACAAGGAAGAGGCTATAACAAAAAGAGTGGACATCATAATCAATTCACGTCTAGGGAACATGGGTTTACCCAACTTGGGCAACAAACTTTTAGATAGATGCATCAAAATAATCAAGGAGTTAGAAATCAAAACAATCAAAACAATCACAACAATCAAGGAGGTGGAGGGCAAAATTTTAAATAAAATAACAATTAGAAAGCCAAAGGAGTTACATGCCAAATATATTTCAAACCGAATCACACTGTTCTTAAGTGTTAACATAGGTTTAATTAGATGTATCAAATCGGAGACATCCCACAAGCTCTTGCCGCCATATCCATCTCTGACAGCCAAGACAACTCATGGTTTCTCGACATCGGAGTGAGTTCGCACATAACAACTGATCCAAGTAATTTCAATCAAATCATTCCTTATCATGGGTTGACAAAAAATATGGTTGGGGACAACAATAAACTCAAAATAATGCATATTGGGTTAATGTCTATAAACTCAAAATAGATCTTGATAATGTTTTAGTTGTGCCAAAAATAAAAAAGAACCTCATATACGTAAGTCAGTTGGCTATTGATCAGGATCTAACCTTTCAATTTTGTGCTGATCATTTTATGATAAAGGAGGAGAACTTAGAATGTGATAGCATCTGATCGTAGAAAAGGTGATCTATATGTCTTGTATCAAACCTAGGTATTCTTCTCCAATCATCAACGTGTTGTGTACTTTCAGACGTGGCATCAACGTTTGGGACATCATAGTATGGAAATAGTTGAGGTTTTGCGAAGAATTTTTTTTATTTCAAGTTCAGTTAATAAAAGCAATGGCATATGCTCTATTTGCGTTGTTGCTAAGTCTATATCTATTTGTAGCGAACCATTTGAAAAGATGCATTGTGATCTATGGGGTCCAACCCTTATTTTTTTGTTCAAGGTTTTAAGTACTATGTTGTTTTGGTTGATGATTACTCAAGATTCTCATAGATTTATCCTTTAAAATCAAAATCTGAATTCTTTGCTCAATTTTGTGAATTCCATAAGATGAGTGTTAGCCGTTTTCAAAAAAATGTCAAAATCTTTCAATCAGACGATGGTGGTGAATTTATTGGTATTAATTTTCAGAAATATTTAAGAGAATACGAAATTCATCATAGAATGTATAGTCCTAAGACACCTAAACAAAATGGTCGGACTGAAAGGAAACATCAAAACATTATTGAACTAGGCCTCTCTATGATGTTTTATGTAGGGATCCCTCTTAAATTTTGGGTTGAAGCATTTTTTACCGCCATTTGGTTTTGAATAGACTCCCTACAACAACTTTATGCTTGATCTCTCCTTTTCATTTTTTTTTAATCAGAGACTTGACTACTTATACATGCGCATTTTTAGATCTCGTTGTTACCCATACCTTCGAGATTATGCTAAACATAAATTTGAACTAAGGTTGTTACCTTGTGTCTTCATGGAATATAGTGAAACCTATAAGGGTTATCACTGCTTACATCTTGAAACTGGATGCATGTATATCAGTAGACATGTCCTATTTTATGAACTCCATCTGCCATTTTGAAAGGATAATCAAGGCTTAGGTAATTATAGTGAACCAATTGTGTTTTCTGAATGGGTTTCAGGTCTTGAGAATGCTGATAATCAAAACCAATCATAGTACTAGTCCCCTACCGTCAGTACTAATTATCGGAGCCAAACCTATGTTGACTCTAATCTCATGTCCTTTACTAATTCCACCTTGGATGATAGGCAACAAGGAAAACCTATTCAAGGAGCTCAAGGAGATCAAAATGATGTTGCTACCGGTCTCGAACAACATATAAGTTGTACTGGGCAACACAGTTCTACTCACATTGACCCAAACATTGTCGAATCTAATGTTGTTTCAAATGGTATTACTACCTCACTCTCTAATATTCATAACATGGTGACTCGTGGAAAGATTGGTATCGTGACGCCCAATCCCAAATATTTCATGGCCAAGCTTGATATTTCCACTAAACTTAAGAGTGTCAAAACTGCATTACAACATCCTGGTTGGCATCAAGCAATGCAAGATGAAATGCATGCTCTGCAGCAAACACAGGTCCTCACATGAACATTGTCGAATGCAAATGGGTTTTAAAGACCAAGTTACAAGAAGATGTCTCCCTTGAACGTCTAAAAGCCCGCCTTATCGCCAAGGGCTTCACCCAAATTTCTTGGCATAGATTTTCTTGAGACATTCTCAGTGGTCATTAAACCCACCACTATCAGAATTATTATCTCCATCGCTCTAGCTATAGGGTGGCAAATCCGACAACTTGATATCAAAAATGCATTCATGCATGGATCTTTAGATGAACCCATTTGTATGGAACAACCACCCAATTTTTGAGGCCCAAATTGTCCAGATCATGTGTGCCAACTGAGACATGCCCTTTATGGTCTTCGACAATCTTCAAGAACTTGGTTTGACAAATTTAGTATATTCTTATTGGCTATGAGATTCTACTGTAGTGTTGTTGATTCATCCATTTTCATCTACAACAACAATCAAAGGTTCATATATCTTCTACTATACATAGATGATATTATAATCACCTGTAGCAACCCGTAGTTTCTCGATGTAGTTGTTAAAAGACTCAATCATGAGTTCACTATGACATATTTGGGATTCATTCACCATTTCTTTGGCATCCAAGTTCAGAAATTCAACAGAGGTCTCTTTCTAAATCAAACTAGATATGCCTATGAAATTTTAGGAAAAGCACAATTATTTGATTGTTGACTCATATCTACACCTATGGTTGAACGACCCCACTCACCTCCACACAATGATCCATTTAAAGACATTCAGTTTTATTAAAGCCTTGTTGGGAGTCTTCAATATTTGACCTTCACATGGCGAGACCTCTCCTACAGTGTTAACTTCATCTGCCAATTCATGCATGCTCAGACAAAATATCATTTTCAGTTGATTAAGTAGATTCTACGTTACATCAAGGGAACTATTTACCATAGCATTCAATTTCTTGCTTGCAATTCTTTGTTCTTGTATGGATTTTTTGATGCAGACTGGGTTGGCTGCCCCATTACTCGACGATTCACTATCGATTATTGCATCTATCTTGTTGGAAATTGTATTTCATGGAGCGCAAAGAAGCAACCTACAGTTGCTTGATCCAACTCCAAAGCTGAATATTGTGCTTTGGCATCTACTACAGCTGAACTAACTTGGATCACATTCATTCTATGGGACCTCAAACTATCCATACCACATGCCCCTACTATCTTTTGTGACAACATGCCAGCCCTTCACATGACTGTTAATCCTGTTTTTCATAATCGATCCAAATATATTGAG
This sequence comes from Nuphar pumila, assembly GCF_984573655.1. NCBI lineage: Eukaryota > Viridiplantae > Streptophyta > Magnoliopsida > Nymphaeales > Nymphaeaceae > Nuphar > Nuphar pumila. The sequence continues at coordinate 94,493,718 of NC_143260.1, read as the reverse complement.
ATCGATTATCATTTTGTTCATGAAAAAGTGGCACAACAACAATTAGAAACTCGGTTCATCATTTCTAATGTTCAAGTCGCAGACATTCTCACAAAACCCCTCTCTAAGATTGTTTTCCATTCTCTAAGAACCAAGATTGGGTTGTAGATTTCCCCCACACCCAGCTTGAAGGGGGGTATTATCGGATCTGATCAAGATACAAATGATGTGCAAGATCATTTGTCCAGCTCAACCACCTTATTTTAATCCATTCAAAACAGTAACAACGTAAATATGAATAGCAAGTAAGATTAATTGGGCAACTCACCTTATCCTATAGAATTCTATCAAAGGAAGAAAACGATTAATCAAGGAAGGAAAAATAAGTATATCCGTAACAATACAGATTCCTATCAAAAAAAGAAAACAGTTAGCCAAGGAAGGAAAGATAAGTATATTTGTAACAATAAAGATGGCCTTATAAAATATAAATAGAAAGAGATGAAAAAGTGAGAAAGAAAAGCCAGCCATGGATGTAGGTTGAGAGTGTTGAACCACGTATCTCTTGTGTTACTCTCATTGCTCTCTCTTTTCCTCATATTTACTTTTGGTTTACATCAACCCCTAAAGTGACTTACATAAGTAACTCAAGAATTTTCTATCTCAATTAGATATGATAGAAGTAAACCAAATTTCTTTCACAAGCTAAAAGAACAACTTGGCTGCTTTTTCAACTATAATCGTCTTCTTGCAAGGAATCAAATAGACCATCTTGCTGAACTGATCAACTACTATGAACAAATAGTCATGGCCTCTCTTGGACTTAGAGAACTTCCTAAAAAGTCCATGAAAATACTTTTCCAAAGCCTAGTAGGCACAAGCAAAGGTGTGCCTAGATTTCTGTTAGAAGGTTTTGAGGTGCCACATAATATACATTCTCTAATAAAATATCCAACATCTTATTGTATCTTAGGACAATATACTTGAGAACTGTCTTTTCAACTATAAAGTATCTTGCTATCTTAGAAGTATGGACCTCTCGAATGCACTGCACCCTATCAATAGATCGCGGTACACATAAATGTGCCCCTCATTATAGTAGTCCATCCTTAAAAACAAATTCAATTAATTGCCCCTTTCTCAAATTTTTAAGCTCTTCCTTGAAATTTGCATCATCATCATATAGTCCAACATATTCTGAGTGACACAATGGTTGAATCTTCATAGCCACTAATAGGGCAGAAACTATTGGTACCTGGGGTCTAGACAACATACCTGCCATCTTATTGGTGATACCCTTCTTGTACTTGGTTAATTACCAAGTTAAATGGTTGTAGATATGACATCCACTTCATGTGTCAAGCCTGTTGCAACTTTTTTTTAGTTTAAAGAAATTGTAGAGGCTTATGGTTTATGTGCACAATTACCTTTTTCTCTAACAAGTAGGGGCGCATATGTTTCACAACTTGATGGAGAACATATAGTTCTTTATCATAGGTCAGATAATTGAGCTCTACACCTTTGAACAACCCTAAGTGGTATGCTACTAGCTTTCCATCATGCAACAAAATTGCCCCCGAAGCATAAAAAGAGGCATCAACTTTGATCTCGGAGGGCCTTTGTAGATTAGGCAAAACTAAGATGGGTGCTTCACATTTTAGTTGAAATGTATCCTCGTGCTTCTTTAACCACTCAAATTTTTAATTTGCTTTGGTTAGAACATGCAATGGTTCAACAAATTCATAACAATGTCTAATTAATTTTGTAATATATTGACATGCTGCCATAAAGATTCTCACCTTCATCACAGTCTTAGGTCTAGTCTAGTCTAGTCTGTGATGACCTTTACCTTGGTAGGGTCAAACTTCAATTCTCCCTAACCTACTACAAACTCTAGTTACACCATAGATCATTTTTCAAACTCACATTTTTTGTATTTAATTTTAATTATTGAGTTTATAGTACTTTGATAACTTTGGTGTTGTGGCTAATATGATCCTCCCAACACCTATTGTACACCAGAATATCATTCGAAATAAATTATCACAAATTCTTTTATGAAAGGATATAGTACGTCATTCTTAAGGTGCATGAAAGTGGTAGGGGCATTGCAGAGTTTGAAAGGCAACACCGTCTATTCAAATAAGCCTTGTTTTGACTTAAAAGTTGTCTTCCAAGTGTCCTCATCTTGGAGACCTCTATTTATAGTTTTCTTGGTGGATCCAAGCATGATTCTTGCAAATTTAGGACCTATAGATCAGGATCTGTCAGAAATTGATATGGAGGGATCCTATTGGCTTAGGTTTGAATAGGCCTTTTGATTGATCAAGGGTCAATTTAACCTAAATTTAAGGATTAGGTAGGCTAAACAAGATTTTGGTGGTTTAAGATTAGGGTAGATCCTATTTTCTGTTTTTGAAGAGACGAAATAGCATATTTTTGCAAATGCTTAAAAATATGTTAAAATTCTCTACATACACAAAATCAATGATTCTAAAACTATTTAGGACCATTTTACCCTTCACATGATCTTTTGTGTGGACCTCTTGATCTTCCCAAAAATTTGCATAAATTTCTTACAAACCTTTCTGAAATATTAAAATTCAGCTAAGGAGATCCATATGATATTTTGTGCAGACAACATTCATATAATTTCACACAATTTTTTTGTAAACCTTAAAAAAAAAACCAAATTAAGAAGATTCACATAATATTTTGTGCGAACCTCCTAACCTTCACATAAATTTGCATAAATTTTCTATGAATCCTTGAAAGATTAAATCCAACTAAGGAGATTTGCACGATATTTTATGATGGCCTTGGAAGGTTCACACAAATTTCTTGTGAGCCTCCTTCGAAAGATTAAAATACAATTAAGAAGATTGGCATTATATTTTGTGTGTACCGCTTGACATTCACACAAATTTCATGCGAAATTCTAAAAGATTAAAATCCAACTAAGGAGATTCACATGATATTTTGTCTAGACCACCTGACATTCACATAATTTTGCATAAGTTTCTTGCAAACCTCCTTTGAAAAATTAAAATCCAACTAAAGAAATTTGCATGATATTTTGTAGGACCTTCTAACATTCACACAAATTTGCATAAATTTATTCAGAACCTTCGAAAGACCAAAATCCAACTAAGGAGATTCACATGATATCTTGTGAGGACCTTCTGACATTCACACAAATTTGTATGAACCGTGTTAGTTAAATTTTAATCTTTTGAAGGAGGTTTGCAAAAATTCATGAATTTGTGTGAATGTCAAGAGATTCGTGAAGATCTCTTTACTTAAATTTTAATTTTTCATAGGTTCACAAGAAATTTATGTAAACTCCAGGAGGTTCACATAAAATATCATATGAATCTCCTTATTAGATTTTAATCTTTCAGAGGTTCATAAAAAATTTATTCTAATTTGTGTGAATGTCAAGAGGTCCGCTCAAAATATCATGTAAATCTCCTTAGTTGGATTTTAAGACATGTTTGGAAGTGAAAAAATGGTAGAAAAAATGCAAGTAGGATAGAAAATGTGACAACTTTTCTATCCATTCCAAACAAGAGAAAATTTCTAAAAGGAAAGTTCTAAAAACTTCATTTTTTATATGAAAAACTCCTCCATGCAAGGGGATGAAGAAATTTTTCATATCAAAAGCTTTTTTCTTGCACTTGAGTTGTCCCTCACTTTCAAAACATTCATTCCATTGGCTACCACTTTGTTGCATTTTTTCATCTTTGTCTTTCTCAGATGTACCTTGTGTGTGTGTGTGTGTGTGTGTGTGTGTGTGTGTGTGTGTGTGTGTGAAAAGAGGTCTAATAGATTCCTTTTTTCCTATCTTCCTCCAATAAAAAGGGCAGAAAAGTTATTCAACCCTATACACAAACAAGCAAAAAAATTTCATTTGCGAAAGTTTTCATATCAAAACTTCTCATAGGAAATATTTTTTTTTTCTTATAAGAGTTTTTTTTGTTTCCAAACATGACCATAATCTTTCTGAAGAGATTCACAAGAAATTTGTGTGAAGGTTAAGAGGTTCAAACTGAATATCATGTAAATCTTTTTAGTTGGATTTTAATCTTTTTGAGAAGGTTTGCAAAAAAATTGTGTTTAGAAGGTCCACATAAAATATCATGTGAATCTTCTTAATTGAATTTTAATTTTTCAAAGGTTCACAAAACAATTATGCAAATTTGTGTGAATGTCCAGAGGTAAGCATAAAATATCATGTGAATCTTCTTAATCTTTTCAAGGAAGATTGCAAGAAATTTATGTAAAAGTTAGGAGGTATGCACAAACTATCATGTGAATCTCCTTAGTTAGATTTTAATCATTTTGAGAAGGTTTGTAAGAAATTTGTACGAAGCTCAGGAGGTTTATATAAAATATTATGTGAATCTTTTTAGTTGGATTTTAAAATTTTGGAGGTTCACAATAAATTTATTTGAATTTGTGTCAATACTAAGAGGTCTGCATAAGATATCATTTGAATATCCTTAGTTAGATTTTAATGTTTTCAAGGTTCATAAGAAATTAGTGTGAAGGTTAGGAGGTTCGTACAAAAGATCACGTTGTTCTTAGTTGGATTTTAATCATTCAGAGGTTTGCAAGAAATTTATGCCAATTTGTGTGAATGCTAGAAGGTCCACTCAAAATATCATGTGAATCTCTTTAATGAAATTTTAATCTTTATGAGAAGGTTTACAAGAAATTTATACAAAAATCAGGAGGTCTATAAAGTTTATTATACAAATCTCTTTAGTTGAATTTTGAGCTTTTGGAGGTTCGCAAGAATTTTATGTGAATTTGTGCCAATGTCAAGATGTTAGAACACAATATCATGCATATCTACTTAGTTGGGTTTTAATCTTTTCGAGGAGGTTTGCAAGAAACTTATGCAAAGGTTACGAGGTCTACACAAAATATCATGTGAATCTTCTTAGCTGGATTATAATTTTTCAGAGGTTCATAAAAAATTATGCAAATTTGTGTGAATGTCAGGAGTTTCACATAAAATATTATGTGAATCTCCTTAGTTGGATTTTATTCTTTACGAGGAGGTTTACAAGAAATTTGTGAATTTGTGCAAACTTTTTAACCACTACATAAAATATCATGTGAATCTTCTTAATTAGATTTTAATCTTTTGGAGGTTCGCAAGAAATTTGTGTAAGGATGTGCAAAGGTAAAGAGGTCTGCACAAAATATCATGTGAAGGGTAAAATAGTCTTAAATATGTATGAAATCAGCGATTTTGGCTATGTGAAGAATTTTGACATATTTCTAAACATTTGCAAAAATGTGCAATTATTTGAGGATTGTACTGTAAAATATATTCATTGTTAGTTAATGAGCTCATATGAGCCAAGTCGAGCTGAACACCTATGTCTATATTCATCTTGCAGAACCTATTTCACGAATTTAAAGAAGCACTTTAGAGCGGAACACAAGCTGCTCATCTTGTTTTCCAGCTCTAATCTCTACCTCTCATTACACTTGACAATTGTGAGTGTGCCGCTCTCTAACCTCATCAAACTTGAGAATTGCAAGAGTGGAGCCCATAAATCTCCATTAACTTAGATTCAAGGTGGAGATTAAATGTAAGCGAAAAATCTGTTTTCTTTTTTTTCTTTTTTGGCCTAGGCCAAGGGAAACAAACCCAAACCCGCCCCCTCTTGCAGATCAGGTCATGCTAAACATGAGGTTTTTGCTCATGCCAACATCGTGGCCGTCTGTTTGCATTTTGGATGAATGCCACGTAGCATATAACTGTTCCGTTGACTTTTTAACTTTTCAAAATACAAAACGGACGGCCACGAATTTGGCATGAGCAAAAAGGCTCATGTTCAGCATGACCTGACCTGATCTGCTTCCACCTCCTCCAACAACCGGCCACACATTGGCAGACTCTGTTTGTTAAAAGCCTTGAGGCCCCTGCCCACTGTTAACTTCGGTGATGCTCACAAGTTGCCCCTACCAACCGAGCAGAGCCCTTGTACACTCTTGTTTTTCTTTCTATGTTGGGGAATTAAACCACCTCTTTTTGGAATGCTTGGCATAAAATCTCTCGAGGTAACCCCCACTCCATGATCCACTATATTACGGGCTCCTAAAAGCCGGACGCAAACCATGCATGCAGCAGAAGCAGATGCAGTGTTCGGGCCCGAGCAGGACACACAAACCAGAGAAAGTCACTGGCGGTGTAGCGATTTTTTATGTTTGTGCTTTACACAGAATATCGCCACACGCCCTAGTGATTTTCCGTGTTTTATGGAACACGGATCCCATCATTTGAAATAGGATGGATTCGATCATACATTCAATCCTAACCATCCAATCAATGGCTAAATGGTTCTGCTAAATAGCTAGTATTGAATGTATGATGAAATCCATTCTATTTCAAATGATGGGATCCGTTTCCTGTTTTATGTGGCCCGAGTACTCTTTGTACTCAGCCCGATCACCTAACCACGTCTATCCATGCAGACCTTTAATTTATTCATTGCTGTGGCTGTGGCAAACTAATTGTGACAGGGTGGTACTGGGCTCAATTGTGCAGGCAAGTGGGGGCACCAGGGAACGAATCCGGGTCGATAGCTACAATGGTGTCTCCATCGTGCTTAGGGTACGAACTGGACGTGATTAATTATTATAGCGATTGTTTTTTTACTGAACTTACTCAGGTCAAGTTGTATACAGGTTGCAGACATTATTACAAGGAGGGTCATGATTTAATTTGTGACTTTATTAAGTCTGATAATAATTTAAGTGGGTTCACGGCTCTGATGTGATTTCATCACCATCCTCCCTGTTTTAGTCTCCTCTATGTTAGCTCCTCTTATTAATGAATTGATTCTTTCTGATACAAAGAAGACAGAAAAAGTGAAGGTGCTGCAACTTTGTTAATCTATCTTTTGTACTTACTCAATTTTTACAAGGTGACCAATCGTTAATCTTGCGGATTACTTATGTAACTGCTCGTAAATGATTTTTTTCTTTCAAAAGAAAACAAATAATTGTTAATCCATCTTTTCAGAATCTGAATACTTTAATCTGTCATGTCATACTCTGACAATGATCCATTAGCCATTCAATTGGAGAAAGTTTAATGATTGATTCCATGGCGACATGCTTTTTTGAAGGATTTTTTCATATCAACCACCTTTTTTGTTTTCCTTAAATCTGACCATGCCTATCTATTATGTATTCTTGATTGCATGATTTTATATGAATTGGCTTTTAGATAAAGGTTGTCAAACTAAGAAGCGATAACGATGCATTTTAAAATGTATAGAAAGGAGAAAGGAATAAAAAAAAGAAATATGAGAATTGAATGAGAATCAAAATAAAATACAAATAAAAACTAAAATAAAAGTGATAAATATTAAATTTTATGTTTTTTTAGTATAAGAATTAAATGTTTAACAAAATCTAAAAATGATGACTACCAATTTAAAGAAAGCACATGAAAAAGAGTGAGAAGAGTGAGAGAAAACACATAAAAAAACAAGAAAAGTTGAGTAAGAGAATATATATAAGAACAATAGAAGAATATCACACTTTCAAAGCAAGTTTTCGGAAAGCGAGCTTCCCACCTATCTAAGAAGCCTGCTTTAAATCTTTCAATTCCGACATGGAGATAGGTTTTTATAAGATCTAAAAAACAATAATCCAAAATTTTCATAAATTGTAAGGCTTAAAAAATCATGTTCTTTAGCCAAAGAAATGATTCAAGTGTAGTTTCTTAGCAAATAGACCATACTGAACACATGTGCGGGGTTAGATTTGTCAAAAAACACCCATTCACTCATCCCACTATGGAAAACCCCTTTGGGGCATATTAATTATAGTTTGTTGGGTAAGAATCAAACTTTGGATCCAGTTTTCTCAAAGAAAATCACAGTTTCTTATGGTGAAATCTTGAAATTGTGAGCTATTGATTTTTGGAACCCTTTAAAATTCTTTATATACAATGCAATTATATGATCCAAAACTTGCTATATATATATACATACTATGGTGGTCCGGGTGGTTGTAGGTTGTCTCTTCTCGATCAAACCATACTGATGTACTCAATATAGTTTATTTGATAAGAATCATGCTTTGGATAATGTTTTCTTACATAAAAATAAGATTATTTAAGTCATGAAATTTTGATACATGATTTTTAATGGTCTTAAAAAACATACATGTATGCTATAATCACATGATCCAAAACTTGCTTATAGATCATATCTTTAGGGTCAGATCAACAAAAATAATTCAAAAAATATAAATCTTCAATTAAGTGAGAGTAGGTAGGAGCACCCTATATATATATATATATATATATGCACTCAACAAACAAAGACACACACATTTAGGAGACAAGACCAATGTTGTCAGTATCGGAACGGGACCTGTATCATTTGGCGAACAATTCAGGTGAATCGGCCCTTACCGATTCTCAATTGAATGGTTGAGAATCGGCTAAAAAATAATTTAAAAATATTACGTGTCAATAAGAACGTAACATGTGTTAAAGCTATTAAAATAATATTAAAAGTTAAATTTAAGCTACTTTTTACATTTATTAAAAAAATAACCAATTCAAGTCAGTATCATATCGATTTTCTGGCGATACTATAAGTTCGAGGACATGGCATTGGATAAAAATGATTGGAAGAGAAGGATTCATGTTGAACACCCAGAATGATTTTCTTTGTTGGTTCATATCGCCGACCTCAATTGTTTTGGGATGAAGGCGTTGTTGTTGTTGTTGTATAAGTACATGCCCATACGCACCGATACTGACAATGCTGGACAAGACTGTTAAATGACCATCTATTTCCTAGAATAGAATAGAAGTATAGAACCTATCATTCTATACTTCTATTATCAATTTCATTTTGTATAATTAAATGTTATTTTAAGCAATTGTATTATTCCTTTCCCATACGGTTCCAACCAGATAGTGCCAACTCTGCTTAATTATGCTCAGTGAGCTCCTCCAAGAATTTAATAGAAATAACTTGAGTTGCAAGTCTAGAGAGTGGGATCCATCTTCCACAATTAACAGCTGAGATTGCCAACTTATGAAAGCAGAACATTAATTACAAAAGAGAAATGGGGTAGCAAGATATCTTGTCAAGAACATGAGAAAGTTATACAACAAAAAATTACAGAAATCTCAAACTCTGAAATTCAGATTTTTCTGTTAAAAAAACTTAATTGAGAGGCATTAACTATCATCACTCGTTCAAATTGACAATAACATTATGATAAGAACTTTTTGGGGTTTTAAAATATTAAAATAAAAGGTTGAACTCCAAAAACCGTTGGGGACACACTCAAACAAGCCAGAATCAGGTCAATAAGCGTTTTATTTATTAACACTTAAATTCCATTGCTTTTATAAACCTTCTTTTCAACAATTTAATGAACCTAAAAGCTGCTGTGTTAACTCATAGAGGAATTAAGTTTACTATTATGTACTTCAGGGCCACTATTTGAGGTTTGAAGTGTCAACACATGTATGTGTATGTTAGTTCTTGCTAGAAAGTGGCAATAGAAGGGCGTGACAAACAGATCTGACAGAATCTGAATTCTTTGGATCTAGATATGGGCCCAGAACCAAGTGAATCGACCCACAAACTAATATGAGTTTATTATATTTTTTATTTAGCATGGAGAAACCACCCCTATAATTTGTGCTTCTCGATACAGATCAAGAGGTGTCACATTGACCACGGACATAATTAGTCAGTACACATGTCTACAGTGTAAAACTCTACAAGTACTCACCCAACCCACCAGGGATACTTTCTCGTTTGAACTAAGCGTTGCTGCAAAAAACACACTTCTTCACGCCGGCAGGTTATATGTTCCCCAAGGAACATGCACTGTAGCTACAGTGTGTGTTCTTGGTTCCCCACTGAACGCTGCATGGCGCTCAGTGGGGTGTATGGGGGAGCCATACACCGCAGTACATCCTGCAAGCTGATATACGGCAGTGTACGGCTCCCCCGTACATCCCACTGAGCGTCACGTGGCGCTCAGAGGGGACCCAGGAACACAAACTGTAGCTATAGTGCATGTTTCGGGGGTGCACACGCAACACCCTCTCCTTCTTCACTATCAAACTCTTGGCCTGAAGCCTTAAGCCACTCCACCTGGGTCGGTGTGTGAGGCCCTTGAGGGCTAATATGACTTTCATGCTACTTTATATATATATATATATATATATATATATATATATATATATGTATATATATATATATAACTTGAAGAAACCACACTCAACACAAAAACCTGGTCCTGCTGTCTCAGCTTGCCCATACCTCCGGCTGTTAAGCCAGCGTAAAACTCGAAAACTAGAACCCCTGCCCCCGAGGCTTATGCTGGACGTCGGATAAGACAATAAAATGACACCCATGAGAATTGAACCTTGACTGCCCGTCCAGCAACAAGGCCCCACCCCACTCCACTCCACTCCACTCCCACACACACACTATGCCAACACCCCCTTCCGTGCGAGTTTCATACTACTTGCTTATTCATTCTCGAACAATATTAAAACAAGTTGGCTCATCATCCCACACATAATGCTTTATCCGTATCCAATTTATGAGATCCACACGTGAATTGCTTTGAGAGGGTGGGGGCCACACCCTGGAAAGTCCAAGAAAGGATAGGTCCAATCAAACGGCACCCTTGAGATTTGGATTTTCAAAAGGACCAGCATGTGTTTTGACACAAAATCATTGGAAGCACTACTTGGCAGAAAGCCAATTAAGCAATGTCACAAAGAGGCATTTTTAGGATTTTATGCGCAAGGAAAAATATCTTGGTAAATTGAAACAGTATTTTTCGGGGAAATTATATTGGGAAAATATAGCCTTATGTAAGACTTAGAAAATCTAGGGAACATACAAAATAGAAGACTTTACATTAAAAAAAAACAGATAAACTTCATGAGAAAATCGTTGCACTTTTAGAAAGGACGATAGTCTTAAATATGATATGATATTTTCGAGACTCTCAGTTTCTAAAAATACCACAACATTGTCGTGATACTTTCAAAATATCACCTATTGGTGAGTATTACATTGAACTCATGACAATGGCCCACCATTTTAGTGTGTGTCCCCAGTGACATGAACCGACACTACAAGGATGAAGGTCAACAACGATGGTGTTTCTCATCGTTATTGGCCTATTTATTGCCACAATAGGTGTATAACGGCGATAAATAACGCTCGACATTTTTTAGCCTTGGTTAAGTAATAACGACAACATTTATAGGTCGTTGTTAATGTGTGACCAAACACCGGCGATGAATCTCGCCAGAACTAAAAACACCACTAGTGGCGACTCACCCTATAACGATGACATATCTATAACAATGACATTTTTGTGTCGTTGTTTTAGGTTGTAACGGAAAGAATTAACTCACTGTTATAGTCTATAACGATGAGAAGTAAGTCATTGTTTTAGGCTATGATGGTGATAATTACGTCGCTGTTATAGGTTGTAACGACGACATAGTGTCAAGGCCTATAATGGCGACACAAAAAAAGTCACCGTTATAGGCCTTAAACCTGCAAAAATAAATTTTTATATTAGTTAATTTATTTTTTTACATTACATTAAACAAAATAGGAAATACAATTCAAATATACACTTAAAACATTCCAAAAAAATACATGCATTCAAATATAAACATATACTTCTCCAACATCCTCAAACATTCAACTTCAAACATATATTCAAATATAAACACACCTCTCTCGCCTCCTCAAACATTCAACTTCAAACATACATTCAAATATAAACATACACTTAAAAAAATAAACACACTTATCCAACCTCCTCAAACATTCATCTTCTCTAACCCCCACAAACATTCAACTTCAAACATACACTTCTCCAACCTCCTTAAGCATTCATCCTCTCCAACCCTTCAAACATTCAACTTCAAACATACATTCAAGTATAAACTTACAATCCAAAAAATAAATATAGCTCATCTTCAAACCCCTCCCTTACATCCTCTCTAAACCAGCAACAAACACACTTTAAGAATGACTATAATTTATCAATTCAATTATGACAATGTTAATGATGATGATAATTCAGTCTGATAACTTACAAATATTTTAATCACATTACAATTAAAGGATCAATAATGCTTTCGATTTTTCCTGCACTTACATGAGAATCTGAAAAAACATAAATATAACATTAACAAAACATCTTTTCACATTCAAGAGGATATCAACTTTAATTTAATATATATATATATATCAGTTTATATATATTTAAAATCAGTTTCACACTTATTACAACAGAAAAAGCTTTAATACATGTCAAACAAAAAAAACTATAAACAAACACATGTCCTTAAAGCATAATATGACATCAAAAACTACGACATGTTCATTCAATAAATATACATCTAGTAATCTTATCTATGAGAAAATAAGAGAGATATAGGATGAGGGGTTTTGTCTGAGAGAATCTATGAAAGTTTGCATTTGCTCTCTGAACTTTTTATTTTCTTCTCCTTCTCACTTCCGAAGTTTTTTCTCTCACTTCAGTTATTCTCTTAATTATTGGGGCTCTGACTGCATCACCTCTAGTAGAGCATATAGCTCTGAAGCACAACTTTTGCCTTTGGATGAAATAAAAAAATGCATCAATCTCTCTCACATATCCAGATCACTCTCCAAGGACTTTGGCAAAGATGTCTCATTGCCACATTAACGAACCTCCTTGTGAAGAACATATTTCATCACTTTCAATGTCCACAGAGTGCAATTTGTTCTGTATGACGTTAATATTTGGTTATCAATAACTAATGATAATGTACAAAATAGAATAAATGAATGTGAATTTTGCTTCACTGCTACAAAGTATGAGTTACTTATAAAGGTGTATTTTGCTTCACTACAGATGAATGTTATGCAATCTGAATGAGTGTATGTTTGCAATGAGAAGATTCTACAGTTGCTCATTTGTTATAAAAAATAAATATATATTAATAGGAATGACAATAATAAATTTTTAATTATACAAAAAAATGTTGGATTAATATTTACCTGAGGCCATTGTGGACAACTCTGGAGTTGTAGTGTCCTGTGGTGTTTGGGAGGGCATCGCTCACTACAAGAAAATTGTTAATTAGCGACGGAAATTTGCGACAGATTTTTTCCGTCGCTAATTAGCGACAGATTAGCTAGAGAAACCTTTCTTCATGAATCTGTCACTAATTTGTGACGGATTAGCGAGGAAATAACTTTTATCGCTAATTCGTCGCTAATTAGCGACGGATTAGCGACATCAATTTTTTGTCGCTAATTCTTAATACAAGAAAACCATTTTAGCGACGAATTTAGAGAGGGAATTGTGTCGTCGCTAATCCGTCGCTAATTAGCGACAGAATATATTTCGTCGTTATTTTGGTATTTTGATTTACGACGGCTTAGTGACAGAATTATTCTGTCGCTAAATGTCGCGTAAATCCCTAATCCCATCCCTCTTTCTCTTTTTCCTGTTTTGCTGTCTTGCTCCCGCCCGCCGCCCTCTCCCTCCCGCCACCTGTTGGCATCTATCCGCCCCCCACCGTCCACCGCTCTCCAGCCGCCGCTCCCCGTCAGCCTCCCGCCACCGCCCGACGACGCCCAGGTAATCATTTCCGGCAGCAGGGGGACGACCCCCCTGCATTTCCGACAGCAGGGGGTCGACCACCCTGTGTTTTCGGCAGGGGGTCGACCCCCCTGTGTTTTCGGCAGGGGGTCGACCCCCCTGCATTTTCGGCAGAAGGGGGTCGACCCCCCTGCGTTTCCGGCAGCAGGGGGTCGCCCCCCCTGTGTTTTTGGCTGGGGGTCGACCCCCTACATTTCCGGCAAGGGGTCGACCCTCCTGCATTTCCGGCAGCAGGGGGTCGCCCCCCCTGTGTTTTCGGCAGAGGGTCGACCCCCTTGCATTTCCGGCAGGGGGTCGACCCCCCTGCATTTCCGGCAGCAGGGGGTTGACCCCCCTGCGTTTCCGGTAGCAGGGGGTCGCCCCCCCTATATTTTCGATAGGGGGTCGACCCCTTGCGTTTCCGGCAGGGGGTCGCTCCCCCTGCGTTTCCGGCAGGGGGTCGACCCCCTGCGTTTCCGGCAACAGGGGGTCGCATCGCCCCCCTGCGTTTCCGACAGGGGGTCGCCCCCCTACGTTTCCGACAGCACGTCGCAGGGGGTCGGCTCCCCTGCATTTCCGGCAGGCAGGGGGTTGCCCCCCTGCATTTTCGGCAGGGGGTCGCCCCCCTGCGTTCTGTGAAACTGCATCTGCCTCTTTTTTTTTTTTCGGCAGGTGGTTACTTCATTTTAACACAGTGTTTTTTGCAGATTTCTCAACGAAACTCACTTGTGCCCCACCACCCGTGGTAAGTAAGTGACAAAAACAATGCAAATCGGGTAAATACCCGTGGTGAGTAAGTGATGCAAGCGCATCACATGTTATTTAATTTATTGAATGTAACACTTTATTGTTCACACACTCACTTAGTTGTTGATATCTAGGACTGCTTTGTTGAAGTTCGGAGATCATGCTGAGCATGATTTTAATGTATGAATATGGAAGTGTTCTTATTTTTGGAGTACGGAGTCCATGCTAGGCATGGTAGTAGTTAGTGGGATATTGAAGTGTGTTTGCTGCAGATACATATTTGACATTTATTTGATATGAATTATTTCAATGTATTGCAATGTTTGATGTGATTGTATCCATGCTTGCATGTAGTTACTTTCAATTTGATTATGTCTTCCATGTGAAATTGTATACTGAAAGCATGCTTCAAATGAATGTATCGTGTCATGAATAGTTTGCACACATGCATCATAATTCTTGTGATTGTATGACATCATATATTGCATGATAAATTTGATATTTTCTTCATCATAGCATTCTGATGGTTTTCTTTTAGCTAGTTAGGATACTATTCGTAACATCATACGACAAAATGACTGCAAACCGTGAATGGATGTACCGTAGGATAGTGGACAATGAGTTATCGCATGAATATAGAGGAAATAATGGAGTTGACTTAGGCATGAATAACAGGGTTATGATATTCAAGTGTCATTGGTTTGATCCAACTGCAACAAGACTCGATAAAGCTTCAGGCATTATGAAGGTGAATCATAAATCCAGGTTTGGAACATATGAACCATTCATATTAGCCTCGCAAGCTCAACAAGTTTATTATACTTCATATCCGAGTATAAAAAAGTCAGATAGAAATGAATGGTGGGCAGTTTGCAAGGTGAAGTCCAAACTATACCCCGAGTATGATCAGTTACAGGAAGATGAGTTAGCTGAAGACAGCGATTACTATCAATCAGATGATGTCTATGACTTCGCTTATGGTCACGATGTTGCGCATGATATGCATGTCATATCTCCATTGGCTGATGAAACATTCATAGAGGAATGTGATCCAAATGATGTACCAAGTGGATGGGCAAACAATGAAGAAGAAGAAGAAGAAAGTCAAACTAGTGACGAGGAAGAATTCTCAAGCTAGTGAGCAAAATCTTATACTACAAACCTCTATTTAAATGCATTGCAGTACTTGATGTGAGTTGTATTGCAATACTTGGTGTGAATGATTAAAAATTTTATTTTAATGTATTGTAATACTTGATACGAATGATTCGAATGCATTGCAATACTTGGTGTGAATGATTAAAAATTTTATTTGAATGTATTGTAATACTTAATACGAATGCATTGCAATACTTGGTGTGAATGATTAAAAATTTTATTTGAATGTATTATAATACTTGATACGAATGATTCGAATGCATTGCAATACTTGGTGTGAATGATTAAAAATTTTATTTGAATGTATTGTAATACTTGATACGAATGATTCGAATGCATTGCAATACTTTGTGTGAATGATTAAAAATTTTATTTGAATGTATTGTAATTGTAAAAGCCCGTTTAAAAAAAAAAAAATACGTCGGACACGTGTCAGACACGTGCCCTGCACGTGTCAGACACGTGTCAAGGTTGATCTGTCGTGTCGGACACGGGTCCGAGCTGGACCCGGACCCGAGCCCGAACTCGGACCCAGCTTCTAGAATGATCGAGAAGCCTGTGACTTTAAAAAGTCACAGGCGTCTCGGGAGAGGGGCAGAACCCCTCGCCCCTTGCCTCTCATCTGCTCTGCCCCACCTCACGCCGCTGCCGTCGGCGAGCGATTCCGTCCGGCCGGCCTCCCTGACGACCGGCGATTCTCCCCCTTCAAGCTTCAGTGAGCCCCTTGATCGACCCTTCTCTTCTCGTTCCTCCCTGGGCCACCGATGCCGGCGACTCGCCGCCAGCCACCGCCAGCCACCAGCGTCCGGCGATCCTCCCTGCGGCCACCTCTTCACCTCCCCTCTGCGTTCCGGCGACCCAGTGGCCTCCGAGCACCTGCGTTCCTCCCTACAGTCGCCGAGCACCGGAGATTCGCCACTCATCTCCCCTCTTGGTGGTCTTCGGCAGTCGGCAGCCTCGGCCACCCTTTCTGCTCCTCCCTGTGTCTGGCAGACGCTCCGGCAGCCCGTGAGCCTCGGCAGCGCCGCCACCCTCCATCCGGTAGCCCTCAATCTTCCGACCTGGCGACTCCCCTAATTTCGGAGGTATAACCCTCCCCTTTTTCTCTCTTTTGTGCAAGTTGGATCGACAGGGGGCTAAGCCCCTGTCATCTTGCTGGCTGGCAGGGGGTTTAACCCCCCCCCCCCCTTGCCTCCCTTTTTGCTGTTGGTCGACAGGGGGGCCGAGCCCCCTGTCGCCTCTTGTTTTGGCAGGCGGTTACCCCCTCTTGCCTCTTTGTTGTTGGTCGACGGGGGGCTGAGCCCCCTGTCGCCTCTTGTTGGCAGGGGGTTACCTCCCCCCCCCTGCCTTTTTGCAGTGGGTCAGCAGGGGGACTGAGCCCCCCTGCTCTTTTGTTGGGTTCTCGATAGGGGGAGGAGTCCCCTTGCCTTGATGTTGCTTCTCGGCAGGGGGCTTCGCCCCCTATCTTCTTTTGGTTGTCGGCAGAGGGCTAGCCCCCCTCTGCCTTCGATTGCTTCCCCTGCAGGGGGCGGAGCCCCCCTGCACCATTCTGTTGCTCCTCGGTAGGGGGCTCTGTCCCCCTGCCTCTTGCATTGTGCCGGCAGGGGGGGCTCGCCCCCTGCCTCCTGCGTTGTGCCAGCAGGGGGCGAGACCCCCCCCCCTGCTTTCTTGTTTTTCGAGCAGGGGCTTGCCTTCCCCCCCTGCATCTTTGCTGTTCTCCGGCAAGGGGCTCTGCCCCCTTGCCTTGTTCTTGTTGCCGACAGGGGGCTGTGCCCCTGTCTCGTGCTTTGGCAGGGGGTGTTTCCCCCTGCCTTGTGGTGGCAGGTGTGGCAGGGAGCTTCTGCTCCCTCCCCTGCCTTTCTTTGTTCCTGGCAGACAGGGAGCTCCTGCTCCCTGTCTCTGCTGCTGTTGCCAAGCAGGGCTGAGGCCCCTGTCTCTGGCACCCCTGTCTACAGGATGCAGAGTTTCTGCATCTGCCTCCTACAGGCAAGAGGCCTGGATGCCTTGTTGCTTCTTGTTTACCTTCGGCATATGCTAATGTTTTGAGATCTCCAGGTTGAACGGTGGATCCAGCTCGCCCTCTGTGGCTCGAGCTCTTGCTTGCCTACGCTGCATGCGTACGAGGACCCGCAATCCCCTTAAGGTAGAGGATTCTTGCGTGAAAGGACAATGAACTGATAAATGCTAAAATAAGAAAGATAACTAAAAGAGGACGATATATGTATACGTATAATATATATACGTATGTCTTTACCTTCAAGGATGCGGTTTCGCGATCCTTGTCCTCTTTACTTTCCTGCACTTTCCTTTCTGTCGCCGCCGCGCTATATGTGCCTAGGCTTTCTATTTCTGCCTTTACATTCCATGTCTTTTAACTCAAGGACGCGGTTTCGCGATCCTTGTCCTTTTTACTTTCTCGCACTTTACTTTCCTGCTGCCCCGCGCTTTACGCCTTGGCATTTACTTGCTTATGTTTGCCTTGTTCTCCAGGATGCCTGGTCCTCCTTTATGTTCTTGCACTTTACTTCTTGTATTTACTTGTCGCCCCGCGCTTTATGCGCCATGGCTTTGCTTCTGCTGTACCCTTCGTATTTTACTTTCCTGTGCTGTCGTGCTTGCTCTTGCACTTACCTTTTGTATGTATTCGTCTTTACCTTGTTGCTGCGCTTCATGCATATGCCTTGTTCGTGCATGTATCCTATCTCTGTCGCATGCTCCTTTTCCTGCTTGCGCTTATTGATCTATCGAGGTGCAACCCCATGCCTCGTGAGTCGTCCTTTACACTCGCGTGGTCAGTATAGGATCTCTTACCTCACGAGTTGCTTACGTAGTTGCCTGCTTGTGCGTTACAATGATCGTGGTATGATCTCATACCTCGTGTGGAGCCTTAGCGTTCTACCCTCGCGGTGCAGCTCTGCCCAACGAGTCTTGCTCCTCGATTTGCCTTTGTATTATTATGTGCATGAGTTTGTCCCTTGTCAGCTTGTACTCCTTGAGTGCAGCTTCGAGTGTATAGTATATATCATTTTACTTGTCTTACAAGCCACGACACACACTTGTGCACTTCGGTTCTCCAAAGACATTGTCTTAGGTGCAAACCTATTTTCAAGATGTATAGCTTATAAAACAGTGATAGCGGTCGGAACTCCCAAATCGATGTATTTGGGATAGATGTGTTACAACCTCAGTTCGCCTATCCGATATAACTCAGATTGAGCCTGCGCGTGTGTAGGGCAGGGACCCTAGCGAGGTACTTGCGTCATCACTAGATCGGCGTTACCTCATCTCTGATGCGAGACCTAGTTTCTAGGCTTTCTGGTTCAACCAAGATTGTAGCGCCTTCCTTCGTGAAGGTATTGTTGGATCTCTTACGAGGGATCCATATTCCTCCTCTAGTAGTTGTACCCTTAGTCACGTACGATATGTTTGGACTACGAAGAGCAGGACAAAAGGTCTATAGTAACCTCTAAACGTGTATTGACACATGAAGCTAATTATGTTATGTTGATTTCGCCTAATATGCAGTTTGCTCGCGATTGTCTAAAGGACCCGAGCACGATCAGTTGGAACTGGAATGAGTTCACTGCGGGCTTCTATAAAGTAGAAGCATTGGGATTTCCGGCGAGAGATCCATACCCCTCTCATCGTGGTTGTACTTTTGAACAGGTACGTTGCGTACTACGATGAGTAGGATGAGAGGTCTATGTATGCCTCGAACATGCAATATCATGTGTTTGAGATCACAAGAGTGATGTTCCTACCCTCACTTGGGATTGACCCTTTTCATCGTGAATATACATTTGAATAGGTACGATGCGTACTGCGGTGAGTAGGATGTGAATTGTGTGCTTTCCTCGAACGCGCAATGGCGCGTATAACTCACCTAAATAATAATCATGCGCCTTCACAGGCAAGATGCTCAATTGGGTTGAAAGACCAGAGCATGAGAATGGGACGGCGGTTAAGAAACCCTCCGTCGTGCTCATTCGGGATGGTTCATCAAGAGAGAGGATGGATGGTACAAAACTCCAATGGACAGTCATATATGGCAATCTCGGGCAAAGATCCAACCTTCCTCAGTCATCGAAGGTTAGGGGAAATCCTTCGGGCCACTTCTGCAGAAGTACGAATGCGCATCCATTGAGCCTTTGTTTGCCTTTGGGGATTTACTCTCTTGGTCACAGACCGTCCCCTTAGGAAGCGGACTCAGTCAGTCATTCGGGGTATAATAAAATAAATAACATAATGGACCCCCGAATCGATCTCGGTTGTTTCTACGTTTTGCCTTGTGCGTACCCACAACGGCCTGCTCAATAATGAGACAAGATATAACTATATACACATGATCATGAGATATGCATGTTGTGACGTGCGTTGCTTGTTTGCTTGTTAGCTCGGTAGTTCGGTATGCTACTCTTTGAGCTAGGTACGCCTGGCGAGGCGTTACCCATGTTGGTTAAACTGCTTACGCAGTTCTTTGCTTAGTAATAACTAGCTTCTCATACTAGTTGATTGCTTATCATGTGTAGCTTATGAATTGCTTGTGATGCAATAGCTTGTGCCTCACGATTAATGTAATCGTTTGTCGATGGACTGAGCCATCCTATGGTACTTGTATACGTATTACGAGTGTTGTTATGAATACCTGTCTTATGCAATTGCTTTGCTTGACTGGTGAATAGAGTTAGTTACTCTTCACCTATTATATTTGTGGGATTGCTATAGTGGTTTGTTCAGCACTATACTCCTCCTTGCTCTTGTACGTAGTTGTTTGCCTTACTAGAGCCTTGCTTACTCTACAACACATTTGGTTAGATATGCTCGTTTTGCTTGTTCCTGCTTTAGCTAGCGTTTATCTTACTTATTGCAGCTTTTGCTCTTTCTTGTCCTTTGCACCCCTACTAGTCTGTTGTGAGACTGACCCATTTTCATGGGCAAGTGGTGAACAGGTTAAGACAGCTTGCGATGGCACGATGACGCGATGCATTCAAGGCAATGCCCTTTCCTAACGTTGCGTTCCTGGGGACTCTTTTGACGGATGTGGTATAAGGTTTCTTTGAAAGCATCTCTTTTGATTATAACTCTGCATTTCTAAAACTGTATTACCAAAATGTGGTTCTTCTTTTAATTTCAATAAAATATCTATTTGAACTGCAAATCGGTTTGTAAGAGGGAATCTGCTTTTGGTTGTAATGTGCCCAAGGTCTAGGGACTTGTTGTTTTAAACCTGATCTTCCGCTGAACTTCTGTTTTAAACTCTGATAAATGATTGATTTCAAAGCTTTCAACCTTTTTCATAAAAGGTTTCAAGTCCACGATTTTGGGGCGTTACAGTAATACTTGATACGAATGATTCAAATGCATTGCAATACTTGATGTGAATGATTTGAATTATTTGAATGTATTGTAATACTTGATGCAAATGCATGAGTTGTATTGCAACACTTGATGTGAATGATTAAAAATTCTATTTGAATGTATTGTGATACTTGATACGAATGATTTGAATGCATTGTAATACTTGATGTGAATAATTTGAATTATTTGAATGTATTGTAATACTTGATGCAAATGCATGAGTTGTATTGCAACACTTGATGTGAATGATTAAAAATTTTATTTGAATGTATTGTGATACTTGATACAAATGATTTGAATGCATTGTAATACTTGATGTGAATGATTTAAATTATTTGAATATATTGTAATACTTGATACGAATGATTCGAATGCATTGCAATACTTGATGTGAATGATTTCAATTATTTGAATGTATTATAATTTATACAATGAATGATTTGAATTATTGCAATACTTGATGTGAATGATTTGAATTATTTGAATGCATTGTAATACTTGATGCGAATGATTTGAATGCATTGCAATGCTTGATGTGAATGACTTGAATGCATTGTAATACTTGATGTGAATTATTTGAATGTATTGTATGACATATGTTATTTGTTAGAATATGGTTCGGAGAGGTTATAGTGGTCGCTCATCCAGTAGTAGCCAGGCTCAGCCTTCATCTTCACGGGCTCCTGTGATAGGTATATCATATAACTAATTGGATGCTTGATTAGTTCAAATGCGCATTCTGAGAATTTCTAACGTATTTTTTTACAGATGATGTTGCTCCTGTACACGACCCACCTACACAAGTTGATCACACAAGTCAAGAGCCAACACAGAAAACAGGGTCTTCTCAGGCTGGCACAAGAAGAATCATTCGAATAGTGTATATCGATAATCGATCGTAAGTATTTTGTTTTCAATTATTGCATATCTTATAAATATTTTATGTTGATATTTACTGTGTAACAATTCATGTGCAGCACGAGGTTTGAGCCACAAGAAGTAGTACGGGAGATTAGGAATTCACTTCTTCAACATCTACCAGGACCGGTTGCTCAATGGAAAGAGTACCCAAAGGAGGTGTTAGACAGATTGTGGTCCTCATTCATGGTATACAGTTGTTCTTCATAGTTAATGTGTTTCATATTTAATTTATTTAAGTAATGTCTACTAACTTTCTGAAAATATTTGTAGGCTTCGAATCGCTTCGCAACTACGGTGGAAGAAAATGATGCAAGGAAGGTGTGACAGAAAGTGGTTGTCAATCGATTTGCAGACATGCTGCACACTATGAAGACTGCAGCAAAAAAAGCATCTGGCGTAATAGATGATCCATTACTGTGGAAGGGTCATGGTCCTATTACTATCAGGAGAGATTACTGGGATGAAATGTGCGATAAGTGGGCGGGCGATGCATTTAGAAATTGCTCTGCGAAGGCTGCACAAAATTGATCGAAGATGCCCGAAGCCCATCTACACACAGATGGATCTAAGACATTTGGGAGCCACCTAAAGAAAATGGTAACTCATCAATATATAATATTAATTTTATAAGTATTGTTGCAAATTTGTGTACTAAATCTTTTGTCATTTAGCTTCGCAGGAAGCAGAAAAAAGAGACAGTGTATCATATAAGGATGTGTTTGTTGAAACACATAAACGGAAGACCACAGAAGTCTTCGTATCAGAGAAGGCAAGAACGACAACGATATGTATTAATTCTATTAATAATCATCGCAATATATATGCAAGTTATCATAATGTTATCATTAATTATTAATGAATACTTTAAACATTATTTTGTAGGAGGCATATGAGCAACAGATGGTAGAGCGATATGGCGATGACGCTACTCAGCATCCATCATTTGATCCTACAGCATGGGTGACTACAGCAGGTGAACCCAAAAAAGGTCGCGTGTTTGGGTTTGGGAGTAATATGAACACTTCACCAGTTATTGCTTCTTCTAGTTACGGCTCACCGACTTCTTGCGCCGACATAAGCTCCAAGCAGCAGACTATTCTTTCCGGTGATGATGTACGCCAGATCGTTACGGAATCACTGAATAACTACTTTCATGACATCGTCGCCCCCTTTCTCCAAAATGAGATCAACAATCTTGTTCTGAACAGGGGATCTTCGATTCCAGATCCCTCTCAGGTATAATCACATATTCAGTTTTTTGTTTGCCTTAGAACACATATGAGCATAATCAAATCACATATATAACTTTTTGCCTGCCTTAGAGCACATATGAGCATGATAGAATCAGATATAGAGTTTTTTGCCTGCCTTAGAGCACATATGAGCATGTTATAATAACATATAGATTTTTTTATTGCCTTAGAGCACATATGAGCATGCTATGATCACATATAAAGTTTTTTTGCCTGCCTTAGAACACATATGAGCATGTTATAATCACATATTCAGTTTTTTGACTGCCTAAGAACACATATGAGCATGTTATAATCACATATTCAATTTTTTGACTACCTTAAAACACATATGAGCATGCCAAAATCACATATAGAGTTTTTTTACTGCCTTAGAACATATATCATTTATGATAGAATCACATATAAATTTTTTTGCTTTGCCTGCCTTAGAGCACATATGAGCATGCTATAATCACATATTCAATTTTTTGACTGCCTTAGCACACATACGAGCATGATCGAATCACATATATAGTTTTTTGCTTGCCTTGAAGCACATCTGAGCATGGTAGAATCACATATAGAGTTTTTCTAGCTGCCTTAGAACACATATGAACATGCTATAATCACATATTCAATTTTTTGACTGCCTTAGCACACATATGAGCATGATAGAATCACATATATAACTTTTTGCCTGCCTTAGAGCATATATGAGCATGATAGAATCATATATAGAGTTTTTTTATTGCCTTAGATCACACATGAGCACATGATAGAATCACATATAGGGTGTAATTTATTTCATTATATTTTGTTTATCAATACTGACTGTTCTTTTCTTGTGTAGGCTGCTAGCGATAATCAGCGTAGTGAAGCTGAAGGGACAGATAAAGACAATGAACAAGAAGACGCACAAAATCTTGGCGATGATTAGAGAACTGTGTTGAAGAAGTTCTATTTTTTTATGTTTCCTAATTGTAATTGTTGAATTGTAAATAATTAAACTTGTTAATTTTAAGGTGGAACGATTAATTGTCGTAGATTCTTGTTATATGGAATTTTTTGTGTGGTTTGTTTTTTATTTACAGGAAATATAAATTGTACAGGAAATATAAATTGTACCATTCTCGGTATTGAATTTTCAAATAATTTTTGTTTTTAATTTTTTTCGTGTTTGCGACAGATTAGCGACGGAACCATCCGTCGCTATTCATATAAATCTAGCGACGGCATAGCGACGGAAGTAAATCCGACGCCAAGCCGTGGTCGCCGTTTAGTACCGGCGGATTGGCGACGGAATACAGCGCTCGTTAGTCCATCGCAATTAGCGACGGACCTGGCGACGAAATAAATCTGTCGCCAGTTAGCGTCGAAATATTCGCGACGTAAGCATACTGTCGCCTCGTTGTCGTTAATCCGTCGCTACGCCCGTTAGCGATGGATTAGCGATGGATTGTGGTCGTCGCTAATCTGCTGCTTTGTTGTAGTGGCTTCCTCCCTTGAAGTATCGTTGACATTAATATAAAGTGGATCAGGTCTAGTTGTTCACCTTGTCTAGCGAGTGGTGAACTGTTTCATGGGGAGGAAGAACATGCACGTCCTCATTGTGAATGACTATATATTGACATATGTTAATTTCACGTATACAGTATTAGATTAGACTACATTGTATAAAATTGAATCATACAAGAATATTCACTATCATATAAGAATGATATTAAATTTTATATATATTACGAAGAACCAATATACATTTTTGAACTCATTTTCAATAGAAAAAAAGAATACAAAGGCAGAAGACAGAGCAATAACACATGCACTTACAATACACTTCCTTTGTAACCCTAGATACTTTGTCAATGCTTCAATAGGTAGATGTTCAACATTATTTATATCAATTTTTGGGTCTGGCCATGAGTCCACCAACCAATTAGGACTTTCTGGCAACACAGGGTCTTCCTTTTCTACTTGTGATGCAAACATGCTGCAATAACCGATATACATTTAGGTGGTCAAGGTTTCATTCTTGCATACATTTTATTTTTACTCAAATTCATTCTAAATTCTAATTCTCTGTGTGGTTTTTAACAACCATCTATGAGAAAAAAAATTAATTAGTGGATGACAAACTCCAGTACTTGTCAAGGAAATTTAGTGTATGTTATGTTTTCAAATAGGATTCTTAAAAATGGTAGTTTTCATATCTATAGTTATTTTATTATTTTCACATTATGATAATTTTAATTCTACAATTGGTTCATATTAAATGCAAAGGATCAATATATATATGAGTGTGTTCATTTGGTGGTGAATGAATGAATGATTATAAGAGTTGATTTATATTGAATACAAAAAATAAATGTATGTATAAGCATGTTCATTATGAATGAAAGAAATGAACACGCATGTTCATTTTGAATGAGTGAAATGAATGAATATATGAACTATTTCATTTTAAAATGAATGAATATATGCATGAGTATATTTTTTTTAAATTAATTATTGAATGTATGTATGAGCATGTTTATTTTTAATAAATGAATGAATGTATGTATGAGCAAGTTCATTTTTAAATAAATATATATATATATATAAGCATGTTCATTTCATGCTGAATAAATATCAAAGTTGATTCATACTGAATGCAAAAAATAAATATATGTATGATCAGGTTCATTTATGAATGAATGAAATGAATATGTTCATTTTAAATCAATGAATAAATATCTAAGCATGTTCATTATTGAACGAATGTATGAGCAAGGTACATGAGAAAAAAATAAATTAGAAAAAAAAAATATTTTTTTTTGTGCTAAAAAAACACTAGAAAAGGCCTTTTTCCTAGTGCTATTTTAGCGTCAGAAAAGACTTTCTCGCCCAAAAACGCTTTTTCTGACGCTAAATTAGTGCTAGAAAAGATTTTTTTTGTGCTAATTTTGTGCCAAAAAAAGTCCTTTTTTTTACACTACAAAAGTGTGCCAGTAAATGCTTTAGCGGTAGCACCACTATTGGCACTACATTAGCTCCACTAAAAGTCTTTAGTGATGCTAATAACACCTTTACTAACACTAAATTAGCACCGATAAAGGTCTGATTTCTTGTAGTGTATGCATGAATATATTGTATGCTCTAATAGAAATAACCCATTTTATCACATTTTTTTTGTTTTCTTTTGAATCAAATCATATATACATATAAGCAATCATAGATGGAACATCTATGGTTGCTTATATATATGGAGCCATGAACATGACACGTGATATAGATTAAAGAATATAGATCAAGGGAGGATCATAAAAACCCTACAACATAGAAAACTTCTAAAATAGCTTAGTCAGTGACTTTACATGGCTAGAGGTTCAAGTCCTTAGCTTCTATCGCATGCCCTGTGTCGTTAACCCAAACCAAATCTTGATTAAGTGATCAAACCAAAGATAAATTATATATTTTTTTTGGCACTAAAAAAGCACCAGCTCTGCTCGTTTAACAACCGCAACAATTGAATTTAAATGCCTAAATCAGATTATGACCTGACTTTAAGGGAAGCTAGAATGTGACAATTCATAAATCTTGCTTCATATATACGCTTGGAGGTATATAGTGAAGTCAATCTTTGATCTAAAGCAATTTATATCAATGTAAACTAATGAAGACCCCATAATCAATTTCTACTCTTACTCATAATAATGACTTTCTCATTCAAAGCTCAAAAAGAACAATACAAAGATTCTTAACATCTGGAAGCAAAATTATTGCAATTTACAACACAAGAAAACGAGCAAACTTCAACAAGAAAATAAAAGTAAAAACTGTAACAACAACAATAATTAATCAAATAATTTTTACATGAAAAATGAACTTCATGATAATACTCAGAACAATTTAATTTGCAGAAAATAACCCAAAACATCAAGAAAGGCACATATCAAGGCAATGCATGACTACTTAATTCCTCAAACATTCAAAATTGGACTCTAAAATTAACAAAAAATCACTTTCTACCCAAAAGCAAAAACAAAACACTTAGGAAGACTCAAAATTTGCTTAGAGATAGAAAAAATGCAGGACTTCCCTAAGCATCAATCACCAAAAAATGAAAAATTCATCGTAAAACCAGCATTTGAAATGGTTGAAACCGTAAAAAAAATCAAAAGGGTCCATCGAGCCTTAATTATAGACTCAATAATGATGACATTTATGTCACCATTACAGAATAATCTATAACAATAACATTGTAACACCCCCAAAATTTTAACCTTAATTATTATTTAAATATTAAAATTTTGAGACTAATTTTTTTATATAAGTATAAGTAAATATGATATTATAATGCAAAAATAATTTTAAAAACGGTTAAGACTTTAGGTGGGGTCAAGGGCAAAAATTCTTTTAAGGGGGGTAGAATGTAAAACCTATAAATTTTGATGTTATAAATAAATAAAGAGATTAGCTTTATCCATGATTTAGAAATGTGTTTTTTTATCTTTTAAACGTCAATTATGGGTATTTAACATGCTCAATTATTATTTTCTGACCAATAAACAAAAATAGTCTTTTCAAGTATTATTTCAGACAAAATATTGTTAAAATATTTAAATTATTATGGAAATTTATTGTTTTAGTGAGTCACAACTCATCTAGGTGTTTTCGGGGTTTGTTTCAAAAGATCTAAGTTATGCATTGTGGACGTTAGAGGAGTTTGTCTCTAATAGTGACGTGTTCAGCATTTTTGGGATTTATGTTTCGTGCTTATTGTTTGTTGTCACAAGAAAGTTGGATTTTAGTCAAGAGAAAGCCTTGAGAGCATGAGATTTGCACCGTGTAGAGCTGTTAATGCCAATCACTTGCATGTTTTGGGGTCTTGATGTCTCGTGTGAGAGTTATTTATAGTCACAATGGGCAGTGAATGTGTCAGAAGGCCTTGATTCTTTATCTGACGATCGCATACAATGCATGATTAGTTGGACGTTGTATTGGTTTGTTCGATGAAGGTTCTTTTCTTTTGGGTTGTCCATTACTTTGTCTGTTTTGTCTTCTTCTCGCATGTTTCATATTTTTTGTCATCCTGTTTTAATTTGTATCATCGTTCATGTCAATAATATCACTATGTGGATCAATATCATTGTAATCAATAGGAAGGAAGAATCATGATTTTCTCTTCAAGATTTCATGAAAGAGTTGCCATTGTTGGTTTGGTAAATTTTAAATTATGGGAAGGCCAAAAGATTAGAAAAATACTCCCCTTTTTCTCATTGTCCATGGGTAAGATAAGAGGAAGCATGTGCATGTGCATTAATATGCAACTAGTGTGTTAATGTCTTTTAATCTGCTTTCCTTATCTGTATTCTGATTTGGTTTTTTTTATTCATTTTATTTTGGGTTTATTGTAAGGGCCTATATACTGCCATCAAGCCCGGTGAGCCTCGTATCGTTGCCTCACTGCTCCAACCAATCCAGTATGTACCTTCAGTTTTGAATCTTTTGACATTTTTGGCCACACACCAAGTATTTGATGCTTTATTAGCTTGAGCGGTCTTTGTAGATTTCAAAATCTCTCGATGTTTTGGGTTTCGATTCATTGTTTTTCATATTTTTAATGTAAGTTTCTTTAACTAAACTTGTAGATAGCATATTTAGGAACTAATTGCGTAAGGATGATGTTGTTGAACTAAATACTTAATTGAATGCAAATATAAGTTATGCGCACACATCACACATAGTTGTGGATATTTAGGGTTGTTATGTATGCTTAACTACCTATATTTTGTTTCAACCTCGTTATGTGCACATATACATATAGTTATAGATATCTAGAGGTGCTATGGTTGCCTATATATTTAACTGATTTGAGTGTATGATATACTAAAAATGTAATACTTATGCTAAGTATCAAAACAATTATAAGTCAGTGTATATTGAATGAAATGTAATGTAAAATGCAAATCGGGTAAACACCATGATAAGTATTGTGATCATCGCAAAATTTTTCCTCTCTTAGTATCTCTCTCTTCCTTTCTAACTTCTATTTTCTTTTTGAAGAGGAATAAAAGATAGAAAAGAAAAGAGAATGAGAAAAGGAAGAAGAGAGAGAAACTCTCTTGCGAAGGTCTCACTTGACCTTAATTTTGAAAATGTTTATAAAATTACTCACCTCCGTATTTGAAATATTTGCGGGAAAATCGGGAGACAAGATTCGCTCGTCAGTACGAGTTTCGACCGTTCCTGACGCCTTTACTAGGGGTAATCAAACCAAGGATCAAATTTATGTCTCTTTGCTTTGCTAAAAGATTATCTAAGAATTTATTCTAAGTCTGAATGCACAAAGAATCATGCTTGTGCAATGCAATGATGTATGCCCCTTTGAAAAGTGATTTGGAAATCTCCAAATGTTTCTTAGATGAATTTGATAATAGAGTGAAGAAATGGTTTTTGAATTGAATTCCAATTTAGAAATTTGAAATCAGGATGGGACTTGAGAAATCCAAATTGAGTTTGAAAAAAACAGAATTGCATTAAGAGATCTAGATGGGATATAAAAATGGAATTGGTTTTTGGAATTTGGGAATCAGGATAAACTTGGATTTGGAATCTGGCATCTTAAATGGATTTGGATCTGAGATCTGGAATTCTAAATGGAATATGGATCTGAAGTCTGAGATTCAGGATGGAGTAGATGTGGAAATTTGGGATCCTAAATGAAATTTGGATCCGAAGTATGGAATCCAAAATGAAGTTGAATTCTGGAATCCTAAATGGAATTGGATTCGAAGTCTGGATCCTAAATAGAATTGGATCCGAAGTCTGGGATCCAAAAATGAAATTGAATTCTGAATCCTAAATGGAATTGGATCTGAAGTCTGGAATAGAATTTTGGATCTGAGGTCTAAGATCCAAAAGTAGAGATTGCATTTTGGAAATCTGGATCCAAGTTGGGATTGGGTTCTGATTTTGGATTTAGATTTTGAAAGTCCAAATGGATCCTTTGAAGATGGGTCTGGGTTTTGAAACCCCAAATTGAATTTAAAATTTAGGAAAAATCAAATTTTGAGATTCAGAATCAATCTCAAAACCTTGATTTTAAATTTGAAGATAAGGAAACAAACTTAATTTGGAATTCGAAATCAGAACATGAATCAGAATTCTAAAGTTAGATTGAACTTTGAAATTGATTTTGAAATATTGATTTGAACTTGAATCTTGAATATGAATTTGGAGTTTCAAAGTTGATTGGAACATTAAAATTTGGATTTAAACTGGAAAATTTGAAGTTTTGAATACAAAGTGATCTTGAAACTTCAAAGTCAAATTGGACTTTGAAACTGAATTTTGAAATGAGATAGAATTGAATTTGAATTGTTATAAATAAGCATTGATTTGAGAAATGAAAAAAATACTCAAAATCACTTGGAGTTTTGAAAAGAAATTTTGAAAATATGATGCAATTCTATCCTACATGATGAATGGATTTAAAAAATTTTAAAATTGAATTTGAAGAATCTTATTTCATTCTTTAAGTGAATTAAAATAAGATTGAAGATATAATACACTCCTGACTATGGTCATTAAATGTATTATATAATAATCTATATTTAAATTCAGGTGAAGAATAAAACATATTTTTGTGCTTTTATAGAGTTTAAAATGAAATTAACTCTCAATATATCGTGACTATGGCCATTGATATATATTTTGAGTTAAGTTTAAGTTAAATTCTGATAAAAGAAGAAAATAATTAGAAAAATATGATGATTTTTGAAAAGGACCCAGTATGGATCCAATGTTATTCCATAAAAGATGAAAATCCTAAGTTTTGTTCACATCCTGACTATGGCCATTGATGTAAATCATCAACTTAGGATTTAATCACTTCCTATTAGAATGGTGCATGTGTCATTCGTGTTTCACCATGGTGGATTTTCAGAAATGAAAGAGAAAATAAAATGAAACATGTAATTCTAGAAAATATGCATGGTTATTCACTTTGATCTAATGCTTGAAATATAAAACTCTCATCATAGGCTAGCTATTACATCTTTGAAATTGCATTGGAATTCAAATTCCTAATCTAGAAAAGAAATTCAATAATTTACCAGTTTCCTGCAAAGATAGAGTTAGTTTAAAACAAACTTGCAAATGTAAGGCAAAATCTAGATATCATATTTACATTGAATGAGAAATGCATGAAAGCTTTCATATTTAAACAGGAAACATATGAAGGCATTCATCTAAACATATACAATAATACCTTTATCTAACTGAAGATAATGATGGAACCAAGAGTAAGATGAGACCATGGATTAATTATAACATCACTTCAATTTCGGAAAAAGTGAGATTAGTAACACAACATCCTATGGATTTCACATATCACGGCAATACATTGATTTAGCAAATTGAGATTAATAGCGTAGCAGCATGTTTTATTCTCAGCAAGGTAAAACAATGATCATCATAGCAATATAGTGATTTTGGCAAGATGAAGATAGTGGGTGCATTGTGTATATGTGTTTAGTGATGTTTAATGATATTGTCAAATGATACTTGGTGATATCAAGTGGTAACAGTGAACTGGAAGCATGAATGCTTATGCTGATGAACAAAGGTGATGCCGAGGTGGCATGGATTGATATCCCTAGATGTATCATGATGCAAAAATACAAGTGTGGGAGAGATTCTGATGGTGGTGAGGGTTTAGTGGAGTATATAATAGTGCAAGTGCAGGGAACTGAGAGTATGTGCTGTGAAGAAGGTGGTGTAAGGTGTTGTAGGTACTTGTGCAACAATGGCTGGAGCACTATTGCTGTGAAATCAGTGGGTACAATGACTAAAGACTGACAGTGGGCAATCATATTGCTATGATTACAATCATGCTACTATGGGACATGCGTATCTAAATGATGTGCACATATTATCAATGTAATGCCGCCACCTATGACCCACAGGTGTTGCTGCTATGAAGGGTGATAATGAGGAAGGTGAACCAATAAGCAATGTGCAAAGAATAAGATGTGTGGTGTATGAAGAGATGTAACGATAACTGTGATTGACAGCAGGAATATTATGAAGGGTTGTGCACAGTGGTGAGAAAGGATGAAAAAGATGGTATGGTGATGGACTTAATAGATATGCCTAATGTGTGTATACATACTGGGAACATGTGATGAAGGTAAAATATACACAGGTGCATATGGAAAATGGTAACAAACCATTGTTAACATGTGATGGTGTTTACAAGTGATGAATGCTAACGTGAAAATCAAATGCAGATGAAGTAACTAAATATCAGATAAATGTATGCTGATGGTGGGAGCTATAAGTGAACACATAGGTACAAGGTATTAGTGCAGAAGTGTAACAGTTGTGGCAGCAGCTGACGCAGGACGTGCTGCTGGAAATGAATGTGAACACATGGTGATGAACAATATAACTTGCAGAAAAAAAAAATAGCAGCAAATGTGCTATGTAGTGGCGGCAGGTAGGGCTAATGGAGTGATATTGTTGTTGCAGAGAATGCTTGTAGGGAGTGCAGTGCAGCAGAGGATGGGATATTGTAAGTGATGCTGTTGTAAAATGATGCAAAGCACAATGAGGAGGTGTAGAATGCCTTGGTTCCATTTGGCCACCAACGTTGGGTGTTGGCCTGCTTAACAAGGTGACTCTGATTGTTGGCAAAAATCTGGACCCTCTCCCAAAAAAAAAAAAGATTCATACCTTGAATTTCCAGTTTTCAATCTCTTTGGATCTGCGAGTTTGATAGTCAAAGGTATTGATTACCCCCCTTGTGATATGCTTTCCATTGAGAGCATCTACAACTGCAGTCACCATCTCTTTGTAGGGAAATTTAACAAATTCTCACCCTTGACTCTATTTCAGATTATTTCTCAATGCATCTAACTTGCATTGAATCCAAGCTCCCTGAATGTTTGCTAACCCAGAATTTCAATAACCTGATACAATGGGGATGACATCGGCCACTGGAGTTCCATCTATAGTGAATGTTGTGCCTGCACCTGGGGCTGCTTCTGTTGTGACTGAGAAGCTCACCGTGGAGATCGCAGCTGAATATACCAGACCACTGATGAAGATATGGTATGGAGGGTGATGAAAATGAGAGAAGAATGTGGGGTTGCAGGGGGTTACGAATGCTGGAAATTTGGTATATGGGATTACAACTTCAATAAAGCAAAACTCAAAACTTAGGAATCCCAAGACTACTTGCAACCAACTCTTCAAAGGGTTCCACCTTTCCCAATGGCAAGGAAACATGAAGTTCAACCACAATGCTAGTATGACCCCAAATATTCTTGGTTGCACTTAACATAATTCCCAAACAATCTGCTGACATTCTCTGCTCTAGATTCAATTCATTATTATCCAGCAGCCTCCTAACTAACTCTAGTTTTCTTACCTGTGCCTTGTACTTGTATGATGTATCAAGTATATG
This sequence comes from Nuphar pumila, assembly GCF_984573655.1. NCBI lineage: Eukaryota > Viridiplantae > Streptophyta > Magnoliopsida > Nymphaeales > Nymphaeaceae > Nuphar > Nuphar pumila. The sequence goes on along the minus strand of NC_143260.1, from coordinate 94,460,202 downwards.
AATGGATGCCAACGAGATGCAGGTGAATGCCAACCGGATGATGAAATCCCTTGACCCAAGACTCCTGGATTGACAACTCCTTGTGAAGCAGCACTCGTGGCTCCACAGGAGAAGCATATGTATTAAAATAAAGAGATAAGTGGACCTCCTTATATTGGTTATTGGTTTGGTATTGTATACCAGATGGGTAAATGAAGCCAATGACATGTATTTGAAGATCACAATACTAGACGCAGAGATGCAATGCTGAGAGGCAATGAACATATGCAAATTCGATGAATGACTAGGGGAAATGGACCCTTAAGGAGAGGCCTTACAATGGAATGTTTATAACGACCTTGCAGCAAAGCATGCGACAATTGCTACCTTCATCATGATCGTCACCAGGGATGTTCACATCGATGCTCTGATGAATGAGATTTGACAATGCTCCAGAAGGCGCAGGAATCATGCGAGAAAAACCAAATCAAAAAAAATATATCTAGTGCCAATTTGTATTCATCGTGATGCAATCAGTGACGGTACCCAAATCCGATGACATGACCAAATCAAAATACACTAATGGATTGATACATTTTACAAACCAACTGATACCGATGATGCCATTGAATCAAAGCAGAGAAGAAGTTATGTAGAGACAGAAGACAAATGGCAAATCATGCAAATGGCCTATGAAAACTAAAGGGGTGTGTAAATAAATCGAAATTAAGGTACATGCAGATAATCTATAATCCACAAGAAAGTCGAAAGGGAAAGACAGGAATTCAAATTACGAATAGAGGACCCAACATCGCAATGCAAGCCAATTAATAAGAGTGGAAATTGAAATCAAATGTAAAAGGGAAGTGAAAATAAAGAAAGGAAACTGAAATTAAACAGGCTACAACTGAAATGCAACATAAGCAATACAGCAAAATACAAAAGAGACATAAAAAAAAAGAGAAAGGAAAAAAAATGAAAAATTATTTTGGAATAAGACATTCCGATTGATATAGCACAGATTGGATCGATCCTGCTATATGCAAGCCGATCATGCCCCCAGTGCATCGTGATATAAAAGTGAATGCCAAAACAAAGAAGAGAAAGCGAAATCCTCAAAAAAAGATGTCGTAGATAAATCTTTACAGAGAAAGGGGGGGGGGGGAGGGGGGTACTTACCGCAGTATCTTAATTCAAGCAAAGGAGACACCCCCCCCCCTGTAGTCTATATTTGCAAGAGTCTGGATTGATTCCTTCAGAAGAGGGAAGAGGCTTTGTTGCAAGGACGTAGCCTGTATTCTGAGATGCAAGCTCCTTCAATCGGGTAAAAAAAAGAAAATGAGACGAAGAAGAAGGAGAGGAGAAATCTGAAAAAAGGGGGAAGAAGATTGTGAAGAAAGAAGCATGGAGGGGTGAAGGCGATGAGCCATGGGATCCTCTCTGTGCTTCTTTTAAAGGGGAAGAAGGAAGGTTCGAGAGAGAAGGCAGTTGGAGATGAGTGGAGGAGGAAGAGGATGCGATGGAGGGAGAGGGAGAGAAGAGTTCGAGAACGGGAGGGGGCCATTACGATTTTCTCTAAATTTCAAAAAGAGGGTTCCCTCAAAGGGGTTTTTTCATAAAATGGTTCTCACATGAGGTTTTTAGTAAAATGAGTTTCAAAAAGAGTTTAAACTGCATATTTTATGATTTTTTTTTGGATTTTTTTGTTATTTTCTTTTGGCATTTTCTACATTTTTTTGGGTGTTTTTTTTAAGATAAAACTCTGAAACTTACGAGAAAACAAAAGGATTTTTGAAATATTTTGTAAAATTTGTAAGTATTTACAAAAGAAGGGTTTTTCGAGAGTTTTAACGTTGTTCTTTGGAAAATCCTTCAGAAAATGGGTTAGAAATAAAAATTTAGTCTGGATTCTAACAAATCCGAGAAATGAATGGAAATTTTATAAAAAATTGACCTAATTATTCAAAAGATGGACCCAGGGGAAAAAAGGGAAATTTTTAAAAAAATTTGGAAAATTTGATGCAAATGTATCAAACAATAATTTATTTTATTGTATACAACGCCTTCATTCTTGCACACTTTACTTAGTTGTGGATATCTAGAACTACTGTGATTGAAGTTCGGAGATCATGTTGAGCATGATTTGAATGTACGAGAATAAAAGTATTTTTCTTGTATTTTAGGAGATCATGCTTGTCATGATTATTGTTAGCAAAATATGGAGTGTGTTTGTTGCAAGTATATGTTTAAGCATGCATTTGTGTGAATGAATATTGCATGATTGATGTGATAACATAACTAAATTAAATTATTTATGCGAAATGATATTTTTGGTGAAACATGTCATGCATGTTATGAACAAATAATGCACGAAAGCATGTGCAATAGAATTATGTTCATGATAGGATTATACAAATACTGTTATGCATGGACTGATACATCATATGCTCTTATGAATAAACTATGATTTAAGTAGATTATATGTGAATGTTATATATATATATATATATACTATTTGTGAGACACATTATGAATGAAATGTTTGCTTTGCATATTGTTTCATATGGTAAAACATGCATATATGACTTTTATTCTATGTGCAAATCTCAAAATATGTAAGTGTTACATATATTAAGGTTTAGTTGCTTCGTATTATGAAATGTGTATGTTCACGTACACATGCATTTAATTCATGTTTTGTTTATGCATGCTTCAAGGTTTAATCTACAAACACATGTGATAAATTTGTAAGTTCAAAAGTGAACTATGGTTCTTGGAACCTGGTTAGCAATATTGTGCATGTGATGTGATGGTTGTTGAATAAATGCATGAAAAAAATATGTGATAAATCTTGTTGAGATCAATTGAATGTTCAAGCCCAAATAGTGGCTCATGACCTTATGTTTGATCGATTGATTTGATATGTGTCAGTGACTCAAAGTGGTAACCTAAAATCTTATGATTTTCCATTGATTGTATACATGCCTGTACCCGTGTTGGTGGCTATCAACCCTGAAAGTGGTCAATGGTATTGATGCATGTAAGGCAATATTTTTCATTGAATAAGGTACCCATTGAGAAATTGTTTTCAAAGGATTCTTTGTGAAGGTGTGCATGACCAAATCAGGTAATCCGGTTATAGCGGTAAGTCTCTATGAGGAAATACATTGTCCAAGAGTATGTAGCCTGTGAAGACGGTATATTCCTGTGAGGAAGTGTATTATCCAAGAGTAGGTAGCTCGCAAAGATGGTATATTCCTGTGAGGAAGTGCATTGTCCAAGTCTAGGCAGGTCATCCGTCTAGAGCGATAACTCCTTATGAGGTTGTATATTTTTTAGGTTAGGTAATCCAGCATGGATCTTGTAAATCATTATTATAATTAAATGAAATATTACGATGAATTGTGATGATCTTCTGAGTTGGTTGAGATAGCCAATTATGAATCCATAGACTTGACTTTTTCATATGTTAAACTCATATGTGAGAATCAGACCTTTATCGATTTTAGATCATGATATGAGGTTATGATTGTGATGCTTTTGTTAAAGTTAGGTGAATAACACATCACGCTTACACATGACTAGTTTTGACTTAATAGGTGAATGACATATCATGCTTACATAGTTTTATTGCAAATGATTGCATTATGATTGTCTAAGTGAATATATCATACCTATGTATCATGATTGATGTGTATAATGAATATTTAAGTGATTTATTATAAAGTATGTGCGTGTGTTTCACACTAGCATGGTCAAATATGATTTGACCTATTGTTTATAAGAATTATGAATACATATGAAAATGATGTAATGATCTAAATGTCTTAGATGCATATATATATTTATGCAATGACTTGTATGTCTTGAATGCATATGGATTATGTTTTATGATGTGAGTTAAGGTTGAATAGAATATTAAGTAATTGAATGCTTTTAAATGCTTTATGTTTGAATACTTGAAATGAACGACTCATGGGACATTATTTCCTTGTTTATCACTTGATGATTGATGAACAACATATCATGTCTTTACCTTTCAATGCTTTATATATTTTCTTTAAGTTTGAGTTGCTCTTTCAGGCTTTAGCGAGTCTCACCCCATTTTATGGGGGACAAGTAATGCCGAAAAAGTATGATAAGTAGTTGAAATGAAGGACTGGTTGAGATGTATCCTCGATGATCCACTCTTACCTTATGATCTTGGTAGACATGATCTTTTTGTTTTAAGTACTTGATCATGTAAAGTCTGAATTATTGTTTTTATACTCTGTTTTGAAATAAAATTAAAACTCTTCATACTTCAGTTTTATATTATCCGTGATTTGAAATGTGTATATCTCATACATTTTGATTTGATTGTTATCTTTAGTATAACCCTGCCCAAAGTCCTAAATATTTTTCAAAGTCGTTTATGCATTATAAGATCTGATTTACTTATACTTATATAAAAAAAATTTACTCTTGAAATTTCAATATTTGAACAATAATTAAAGTTAAAATGTTTAGGGTGTTACAAACACAAATATCGCTGTTATAGAGCCTATGAGTATACCATATAACGACAATATACAAGGTCACCATTATTGAGTAAAACCTAATAACGTCATTTATATGTCGCCATTATTCATCTTTAACGACGAGATTATCGATTGTTAAATATTGTTGTTAAAGTATTTTTAACGATAATATTTAACGGCCATTATTGCTCAGTCAATAGCGGTGACTTTTTATGTCGCCGTTAAAGAGTCACCGTTATATATTGACCCTCATCCTTATAATGCGGACACGTTATGTCACACTAAGATCACTCGATCATACTTTTGAGTGTTTTAATTAGTTCTTTATATATTGAAATAACAAAAATAGTTTTTTTAATGATTAAAATTTAAAAAAATTGTGTCCTCATGTCTTATTTTTCAAAGAAATTAAGAACTCGATTCTGTCTCCAGCTCACGTCACGTGTCCGGTCGTACCTATATATCTTTGTGACATTGATAATGATGTTTGAGGGCCTTAAGTCAATAGATTGCATTCGTTTTCTGATGAGACATGCACTGGTCTTGAGGATTCTTGGGTCATGGACCTCATTATATATCAAAGAATCAGTGATCCAAACACTGTGGAATTTATCTGCCTCTTGCAAACCCAAAAAACGAGACAATCTTTTTTTTTCCTTTTTCTCTCATCTATACTTGGTTCTGAGAAAAATAATTTGGAATAAATATGAAAATTTAAAGAGATATTATTATTTTTGTCGTTTGGAAAAATTAATAAGTCAATATCGTCACGCTAGTAATCCAAACAATATTTGAATGCCACATCTTCTACGTACATATCCAGAAACTCTTAGCACTATTCAGCCCAACTGTTATACTGTTTATCACGTCGGTATTATTATATAATTAATGTAACTCATAAGATAAACAATTCTGAGGAAAAGTTTTACAACTGCGTTAACAGAACCGACTCGGAGCAGGATTAAACTGTTAAATTAAGTTAAAGAACTGGTGAGTCGGTAGGGTTATATAAGCATTATAGCTACTTGTATCGCGTTGTGCATCTAAAGTAGGGGTAGGCATCAGAATGGAATGGGCCTACTGGGCATTGACCGGTCCGGCCCGGCCTGCTAATGGACCGGGCATTGACTGGGCTGGCCCGGTTCTTAACAGGCTCGGGTTTGAAGGAAGCCCATGGCCCAGCTCATTGGCCCAACAGGCCAATGTGAAGCGGGGCCGAGTCCGGCCTGACCCAGCCCCAGCCTAGCCTAATCTTAAAATGCATAAATGCTTTATTGAAATTATGGGTAAGTGAGAGAATAAGAAGTTTTTATGCAATTAATTCTTAATTAGTATAACTAATTAGGTAAATAGTAATAATTAACAAATAGCAATTTCTCATGCAACTAATTAAGAAAATAATAATAATTATCCAAGTTATAATGTAATAGTTAATTTTTAAAAATCTTATATTATTAAAAAATGAATGAATAACTCAGGGCCATCAGACCGGCCCATTAGCCTGCAGGCTGGCCCGAGCCCAGCCCACGTATATAACGTGCCGGGTTTTGGCCGGACAGGCCAGGTCCTAAAACCATGGCCGAAATCCAGCCCAACCCCACGGTGGGCTGGGTCGGCTTAGCCCCTCTGGCAGCCGGGCGATTGCCAGGCCACCCCTAATCTCAAGTGCCTAAGCTGAACAATAGAATGCAAGCGTGATACATATACCAGCGGTATTTTATGCACCATTTTAAACGGCCAAAATATCCCGACATTATCATTTAAACAAATATATGACAATTTTCCATCATGAAGTTTATATTTATTGTTGTAGTATGCTAGTATCATCAAAATATCTTATTTAACGGGTTTATTCTTTTTTGTGTAAAAATTGATATTTTATTTATCTATTTTCTTGCACAGATTTTGCTGATAAAAATGTGAGAACACAACAGAAAGGTAAAATATCGTGGTATTTTCACAGTCAACAAGTTGTCGTTTAAAATGTTTCATCATTTCCGAAACCATCGACTGAAGCGTATCAGAAACAGGATAATCAGACGGTTCATATCGGTACTCGGATTCAACGAATCGGTGCCAGAAAGGCGTGACGTCACTTCAACATGCAACCCTCGGGCTTCGTGAGATCCGTCTCCGCACATCACTCCGTGTGGAGAGATTAAAACTTAAGTTCAAAATCAAAATCGGCGATCTTTTTCAAAGATCGGCAGTTCAGAGAGAGAGAAATTACCGTTTTGCCCCTCCATTTTGGTTATGATTAATATGTCATTACGCATTTTGAAATAACCCAGCCAGCCCATTCAACCTATCAACTTGACCAGGGTGAGTCGGCTAGGTCAATCTTGGTTTCATTTGGCGCGAAGCTATGGACCCTCTACTTGTTAAGCTTTAGCCCAGTGGAATGTTCTAGAGTCAAAGAACAAGTTTGACTAGTCTGGACAACCAGTGCAAACCATCACACCAGTCAGCAAGCAAAAGGGTTCCCCTAATGCATCTGTGGGTATATTGGCAATAGATATTCAAAATAACCAAGATATTTTCATTAAAATACGTACTAATTCTTCATGCCAAATTTTTTTATGGTCACCAGTTTTGGTGAATATTAGTTTCATTTGCAGACAAAATTGTAAGGAAAGCAGCCTTGGCTTTGACTCTGCCAACCGGTAAGGTACTACATTGTCCTTCCTCTCATAATTCATGAGAACCAAGAAGCAAAGAGGACGGACGTCGCATGTGGGGAACGCCCATTTGTCTCAACACAGAAGTAAGCAATAGTGGGCTTAGCGGTACACACTCCATCTTCTACTCTCCACTAGTTCATTGATTTTCTATATTCGATTATGAAGATGGACGGCTGTCAGACCGTGACTGCACTATATTACGCATCATTCTTGCTAAGATGAGATTCTGTGTGCGTATACATATGAGAGAGAGTGAGAGAGAGATTTATTGGTGGAGCTCAATTCCTTGCTTTCTCAGTTAGTACGATGGCATCAACTATTTTATTTACTACCCAACTATTGGTGGAGCTCGATTCGTTGCTTTCTTTTACTTTTCAGGCTCTATTGGTTGAGTCATGTAACTCTGTACTCTTTTTTAGTACTTTAGTAAAAAAAAATTCTTTTCTTAAAATAAAAACTGAATGCAGCAAAGAGATAAAGACACCGTGTATATATATATATATATATATATATATATATATATATATATATAGAGAGAGAGAGAGAGAGAGAGAGAGAGAGAAAGAGAGAGAGCACTTTAGTGAAGGAACCAACCTCATCAAGAGATTATCATTAGAGTCCCAAGGACAAAATCTCACAAGCGCACAGTCTCTCTCTCTCTCTCTCTCTTAAGCACATATACATACATACCATCACGTAAGCTTCATAATTTTGCTTTCCAATTTCTTCAATATCTACTTCTGAGCAAAAACCAGAACCCATCTCTGAACAGCATTTAATGAACCTCTGCCATAAATAGAACCCCTCAACCTTTCCTTATTTTAACCATCCATTCTGTCTCCCCCCACCCACCCACCCACCCCTAAAAGAATTGCCTTCCCCTTTTCTCTTGCCAACAACAATTCCGACTGCTCTTTTAGGAAGCAAAAAGTGAGAGAGAATGCCTCAGGTTATCTCTACCAGGTGGTGCCCTACACCACAACAACTCATGATTCTGGAAGACATGTATAGAGCAGGCATACGCACCCCAAACGCGTCGCAGATTCAGCAGATAACCACTCATCTTTCCTTGTACGGAAAGATTGAGGGCAAGAACGTGTTCTATTGGTTTCAAAACCATAAGGCGAGGGAGAGGCAAAAGCTTAAAAAGAGAATGATCAAACAGCTCCAACATCAGTATCTTCTGGAAAAGGCAAGGGTTAGCAACGGAGGAAGCCTTCACATGCAACAAAATCAGCACTTCCTTCAGCACCAAGTAAGTAGTCTCTCTCTCTCTCTCTCTCTCTCTCTCTCTCTCTCTCTCTCTCTCTCTATATATATATATATATATATATATATATATATATATATATATATATATATATATATATATATATATATATATATATATATATATATTGTACTTGCATTGAAGTTCAACAATTTTGGCTCTTCAGGAAGTAAGCAGAGTAGTGAACTTCGAGTGCAGGCTGGAGGCCCCTGAGTGTGAAGATATGAGGAAGTCTGTGGTGTTTGGAGGAGGGAACCATATTGAATGGGTTGTGCTGGAAATAAACCCTTGTAGTTATTACCGGCCATTGCAAACACTGGAACTCTTCCCCATCACTAGCACCGGCCTGAAAGATGAGAAGACTACCAACAGCAGTACCAGCACCACAACAGCATCCTCTTGCTCTAAAACTGCCGACTGAACCGTCTTCATCACTATGCATCACCTCTCTACTCTTTGTATTGCTTCCGCTTTTATATCGTTTAAGACCACTTGGTGTCCAATCACCTCTCCTCACCGTCAGAATCCCGTTAATTTCATGTTTTGAGCTTTTTTTCGTGTATGTAGATTACGAAATTCTGCAGTTTTTTTTTTAAATAATTGCACTCTCTTTCTCCCGTGTTTTCTTTTGTTGTGATGTATTCGAGATGTTAGAGCGAAATATCGCTACTCAAAAGTCAACTAGACATATACAGGAGAGTGAGAGTTCATTGTTCTCTTTAAAGCGTGGTAGTTGGGTATGGTAAGAGCCAAATTTCCAAAACTGTAGATGTAGTGAACTGGACAAGTAGGCGGTAAGGTGCTCTGTCCCTGCTTGGTACAGGCCTATAGGGTGATGAAATGTTCAGGGTAACTAAGAGAGAGAGAGAGAGAGAGAGAGAGAGAGAGGTTTGTGTACATGAGGGAAGTAGAGGGAATTGTAGCAGCAAAATTCTATTCGGCCGGCAGGGTCGATCGGACAAGTAGGGGGTTAGGATCTGTATGCCTCCTCTGTTTGTTGCAGAGGGTGACGAAGTTTTCAGGGTATGGAGAGAATAGTGTCGTTGGGGTCTGGAATTTCCTTTCTGTTTGCATGGTCTGTCTTTGGAGATTGTGAGCTGCCTGCCGGTTCTGCCCATTCACTGCAAGAGAGAGAGAGAGAGAGAGAGAGCATGCGTTGTGACTGTGTGCTTTTGATGAGTCATTGATAAGCATCACGTGCACCCTATGAATAAATGGAATCTCATCTGTTCATACCTTTTTTCTCCTTTTTTAAAAAATTCAAACATTATCGTTGAGCACAGAAAGCAATCAGGAATTGAGCCTTCGCCAGAAACTCGGGCAAATCTCAATTGACCTGCAACTTGTGACTGGTTGACTTGGGGCGATTCTTTTTCTTTTTTTTTTTAGATATTTTAAATTAAATTATTTATAAAAATGAATATGTTTAAAATATCTAAAAATTTAAGAAAATATAAAGATAAAAGTTTTTCTTTCAAAAATAGAAGTCTTTACTCATGCAAAGCCATCTCCCCAAAACCTTGACTGTAAAATAACTAAAATACCCTCAAACAGGAGGTGCTATGGTTGTATAAGATTCTGTCAGACCATCCATAGCCATATGAGATGCCTCATAAGTGAAATGGATTAAATGGAGATCTAGAGCAAATTGAGACAAAATTACGACCCACTCTAAAAAAAAAACTGGTATGATGCAGCCAAGTTAAAAGTTTGGAGCAAGCTTGGGTCAAACAAGGTGGGTCTACGTTGGTTTTGGATGTGAATATATGGTATGTCCTAAGGGCATCAACTAAATCCAAAACAAATTGGTGTTGGTATCGTGAGACTGAGTCTGGGTAGGGGCCAGGATACAGAAAGGTTCACCTTCGATTGGGTCTAAAGGAGTTTGGTTAGGGCCCAATTGAGGTTGATTTATAGGGACTAGGTAATGGATTCTAAAATGACTTTAGATTAATCCAATAAATTGGATTTGGACCTGTTAGGGCCCAATAAATTAGATTCGAACATGATATCTTCACTTTTCCCTAGAAGAGTGATGATCAACTATAGAAACACTTGATGCTATGATAGCAGCTAAGCTGCATGTATTGGACCTAGCTTGAAGTTCTGGCTCCGCCTCTGCCCAACAGGTATAGGCGGTGCCTCCAGCATATATAGTTGCTATGTGAGTTTTGGTAGACAGTTGATTGTTTGATACCTTTGATATTTTCTTTTAATTTATACATTACTTTATTGCTTAATTTCTATTATTTCAACTTTTCTGCTTTCTTTTGGTTTTCGTGCGTAAGGGCAGGGTAACGTAGCTTCTTTCGTAATCTCGAGCTCCAAGATTGCATCAATTTCTCATCATCAAAATATATACATGTATATATACATGAGCCACTCGATTGGGTTCATCTTGTTTTAATACCTGCCACAACGAATGCCTATGGTAGAGATTTGGTGCACATTTAATCATCTTCAATCATATTCAATCACTCAAGCTCCTTCATGAACATGAATTGTAATTTCTTTTACTTGGGCCAAAGATCAACAATCAATGAACTTTCTTCGACTTGGTTAAAGAAGGAAAACGCCATACAATACATGATCATGCTAAGGAGATGGCGATTTCATGCCATTCTATGTGCAAATATTTTATAGTACAGATCAGGTCAGGGGGTGCTTTGGATGTTGCTCATCCTTAACATAGACATCCATGAAACATATATGGACGGCTCACTGAAAGCTGCCCATATCAAAGCCTTCTTATGCCATGCATCCATCGAATATATGGATGGCACCAAAAGGAGGAGATAAGTTTCATCCATGCTATCGGCATCCCACTTACAGCGGTTTGGATACCAGTTATCTTCAATAGGGATCTTACACAAGTCAGAGGATTTGTGTTGATTATAGTCATCAAACTGGTACATTTAGACGGCTAAGATTAGTCCACATCCTGGTGAGAATGTGAGAAACAATCAGGTCCAAGGGACTTTGGACAGAAAAGCGGCCAAGCCCCTTGAAAGCCCTTCATCACCAAGTTGAAGAGCACCTGGAAACACACCAAACAAGGGATAGTTGGACAAATATGAACTGTTCATGTTGCAACCCTTGATGCCATTCATCTAGATGATAAATATTATTGGAAATTTTTGTGGGACACATCTAGGTGGAGACCTACCATTTGGTGAGTTTTTTTTTTTTTTTTTTTGGTGTTTTTCATGTTGGTAATGAACGGCATCTAAGGTACTGTGAACACTTTTCTTTCCACGGTCACTTGGATCTGATCCTCTCGGATGAGAATGTGAACTAATCCTAACCGTCAGTTTGACAGCTAGGATTGAATGTAGAATGGTTTCCATCATATGTCAGCACATTCAGAACCTTAAAAGGATCCATCCTACCGAAGACAGACAGTACCTAAGGCACCCCTGACCTCATCTGCTCTCAATAGTTCTTCTGCTTGCACTTTTGTGGTATTACTTTTACTGTCGTTGATTGGATGGGTCAGGTAGCAACATCAGGCACGCTCAGAGTTAGCACCGGCAGCTCTACGGGTCCCCCAACCAAGTCTCAAGTCCCTCTCTATTTTCGTGCATATTTTGTGTCTATTCCTACCTTCAGTTAGAGATCCCTACAGTTTGCCGCCTTAGATGCCTCTATTCTGACCTTCATGCCACATGGTCCTTTCTGGACAGGCAGTTTCATAATGTGGACCGTGTCAGACTAGCGCAAATGGCTTTTGTTGAAGGGCTCTTTCTTTCTTTCTTTTTTGTTTAAAATTTGATTGGTTCAACTATATGTTACCACAATTCATGCTGATCATCAACTGGGTTGACCAGGGTTGTGCTTAGTTCTTCCTAACTATTAATGAAATCTTTTTCTGTTCTTGCCAAAAAAAATGACAAAAGACCATTGCAAGCAATCCTAAGCTGAAGGTTTTTTCTTCTTTATTTTTTTTTCGATTTTGATTGGTTCAACGATATGTTACCATGTCATGTTGATCCTCTGCTGTGTTGATGAAGATAGACCCGACTGAACACGGATCCCATCATTTGAAATAGGATGGGTTCCATCATACATTCAATCCTAACTGGATGGCTAGGATTGAAAGTATGATGGAACTCATCCTATTTCGGATGATGGTATCCGTATTTGTCCCGACTTGACTGCACATTCAAGTTTTCACAGTTAAGTTTGGTTCAGTAAAGCTTGCCATTATGGTAAGACCTTATTTTGAATTTTTGTGAAGAAACTCAGGCCAATCTAAATAAATAAGACACTCTGGAAGGAAACAAATCATTGCTTATCTATGCCTAGACCATTTATCAAATTACATATACAGGGTTTTTTTTTTCAGCGATAAAGTTGTAATGCTAGTAGCTATTGGATGCCTTTGTCATCAACTGTCCAGTATCTCGCAGATGAACTGTGGGGCTCATGCTAAGTCACAGTGACACACCATTTAGAGGGCAAGAGTTAGACACACTATGATAAACTGACAGACTGACACATGCAGATATTATTTTATTTTTCAAATATTATTTTATATGTTAACAATAATACATTTTTGCATTTAATATATCAGAAAATACTTTTGTTGCTTTAAAATTCCATCGCTTAATATCTGATTTTTCAAAAAAAAATCAAAGTTGCGTGTCAAACTCAAGGAGCATGTCAAGTTGTACCCGTATCTTTGTGAAATAACAGGATAGAAAGCGAATAAATTGTTCACCACAGGTGCAATATGAGATTGCACACTTTTGGTGTGCTACTGCACCTGATCACTCACCATCTGCTGTTGAGCCCCACAGAGAGTCAGCTGTGGGGCCCAACAGCAGATGGTGAGTGATCAGGTGCACCTGCACACTAAAAGTAAGCAATTACATTGCACCGGATCTGCCATCGCCATCACTAGCTTGTCATTCTGAGATGTGTTTGTTATAAGTTTTTTTGTTACATCACATGAGTGGGGTTCAAAGTGATGATAATGTCATTACATAAGTTCTACTACTATATGGTTGTTTATAAATCCTGACTTGTCCCTTGAATATTTTTCATTCTTTTATTGAACGGGGCGCATGCTGGATTAGGAGAATTTGAATGACAGATCACCTGGAATGTGGTGGATACTTTCACATGCAGTGGTCCGATCATCCTGAAAGGCTTCATGATGAATTGGCTGATTAATTGTCTGGTGGTAGTAAGTTATTGCAGTCATGATCCATTCAATCTAACGACAAGATGATAGTGATGCATGAGTCATTCCCCTTTCCAATGAGATTCTACTCTAGCATTTGAATCCATTCATCAATCAATTTGTCTTCAAAGATTGAAGGTTCCTTTTTCAACTGCAGGTATCTCAAATGCTGGAAGACATGCTTTAATTTTCAAGTCTGTTGCTCAATATTTTATCAGTAAATTCGTTCCTATATGTTAAGGATATATATAGCACCCTAATCTGGGATTTTAGAGTTCGGGTTCGTGGGTACAACTTACTAGAAAGAAATACCAAAGTATCACGCAGAAACATGGCACCAAAATTTTTTCTAAAATAAACAACATTAATTAAATTCAAACAAAGTAATCTCACATAAGTCATAGGTTACATCATCCAAATGAGGCATCGCCTCTCAAGTTCAATAAATAAAAGAAAAAAATCTTCTTTGCTGGAAGACGATGACACCTACGTCCTGAAGAAGATTGGCAGCGTCCTAACACCAAGTCCTGTCTCACAAGTCACTTAGAACCTACAATTGTAATAATTAAAAAGGGGGTGATCTATAACTCAGTAAAGATTAAATTACAAGCAAAATAAATTTAAATTACAATTGTAGTGGGTTCTAGGCCCCTAGTCTTATTTTAGTTTTTTATCACACATCACACACAAGTTTGTGTCATTTAATTCCTCCCGATTTCTCACTTGATTCTCACAAGTTAGCATACCCTTGGTGCTAACTACTATCTACTTTGTCCATACCGGTAATAGCCTACCGTGGACGTAGCAACCCGTGTAGAATACTCTAATTCTACGGTGTTGGTCAAACTATGAACCACTCTCTCTTTATCCACTGTAGTGTAGGACCCTCGGTAGCGAACTGGCAAGTCAAAAGTCTATAGCTATACCTGCCTAAAGGTTTTTATGATTCGTGCTACATCTTAATCTAACACTAGAGTCCCAAATCTCTCGGTGAAACCCTAAAATTCTCTAGGACATTTGCATCTCATGCATTCACATGAACTCTCACTCAAGATTGTTTCTACTCATTCCCGATAAGTGTTCTCAAGGGACATTCATATTTAAGTATTCTCAAGGGACAAATCCTAGGGTTCTGAGGTTCACTAATTTTTTTAAGCATGCAGAGATGTAGTCTCTTTATATCTATAAATGTCGAGGACTCCAACAGTAGTGGCTCTTACGCTGACGGCTATTAGGTGGCTATTTTCATCTATAAATACTCTAGTATTTCAAGTTATAATAGCACCTCTGTAACTATTATGAAACTCAAATATCATCTTAAGAACTTTGTTCTCATGCATGTATTTATAAGTTCTTTATTTTATCTAACATATAATAATTCAATACATGCAACTCATGCTGACATATCACATATACATGAAATCATTTATGACATTCAGGACTAATTCAAATGCATTCATTCTCTAATCATAATAAAATTGTATTTCTATTTTGTAGTTATAAACTCATTAGAATACAACTATAATCTTAAGTAAGCATGATTTCATGTAGACTAATTAATAAGTACGTCAACATACAATATTTTATTAAGTAAAATGCTTATAATTTTCCTTACCTCGAATGTGAACACTGCACTCTAGTCACAGTCGAGTCTCATGTAGCTCTAATAGTAGAATCTGATCATCACACAAGTATATTTATATCAATAAATAGTCATTCCTTATACTTTGTCAAAATTACCAAAATACCCCTCTCAGGGTGGTCAATCAGACCTCAATTTTTGTGCCATGGTTTGGTCAGAACCATAGAATAGGTAGATTTCTCTTTGCGATATGAACTCAATGCACCAAATTTCACTCAATTATGAGTTCAGAATGCAAACTTGTTCTAGTTTTACTACCTTGATATTGGATCACACATACAAGGACAATTTGGTCATTTTAACTTTCTGTGATTTTACCTAACTCAGCTTAGGTCAAACTGGGATTGGTCTAAGTTTAGAATACCAGGTTTACTGAACCTAGTCGGGATCCAACTATGTTCGGGTTCAGACCCATTTAGTCTCTCTAAAATTCATCTTGAATCCACTTATTAAATAGTATGGATCCATATTCAGTTTGGTATAACTGAATTGTACCCAAACTGAACTGGTTCAGTTCTATGTCAGTCAAGAACCAAAACTGATCCAGTCCAAAACAGACTGGAATGGATCCAATCATGGACCATAACTTATCCATCTAGCTATAGACTAGATCCAGATCTAGTTCTGATCTGATTCAGAACTGTTAGACTAGATCCAGACCCAGTTTTGATCTGTATCCAGAACTAACCCATCTAATTATGGACTGGATCTAGGTCCAGTCATATTTTGGATCTAGAACTGATTAAAATAGTCTCAAACTGGATCTAGATTCAGTTCTGATATGGATCCAGGGTTGATCCATCTAGATCCAGTTCTGTATGGATCTGATTTAACTTGGATTGGTCCATATCAACTAGATCAAACTGAATCCTTTTTTTTTCATATACTGACCAAACTCGGTCTAGACTAAACCCGAACCAAGTCGGTCTCAGTCAGACCCTGACCCGATCTAGGTTCACACCCAAACTGGTTTGGTCAAGCGAGACCTTTTTTTTTAGTTGGTTCGGTCTAGGTCTCACGGCAGACCGAGTTGGTTTTAATGACTCCCTCTGCCGAGGGGGGGTTTGAGGTTGTCGACAACCTTAGGTTGTTAGTTTCCTCCCCTTTTCTCTCTTGGCTTACTCTCTTTCTCTCTCTATGTAACTCCTCCCCCCTCTCTCTCTCTACCTTTCTTTTCAAATCAAAAGAAAAGAAGAAAAGCAGGGGAGGGGTCGTTACCTACCGATGGTGACTCCTCCCATCTGCGGCACTTCGATGCATCTTTCCTCTCACTCTTTCTCTTAATCTCTCTGCAACTATCTCTCTCTCACTATTTGGTGGGGCAAAAAGCTCACTGTGAGGGCTCTTGGGGGTGAGGTTGCAATGAAGACGGGGAGACAGTTCTGCCATTTGGGGTCTTCCCCATGATTATCTTTTTTTCTAATCTTTATCTTTTCTCACCTGACTATGTCGAGTAAGTATTATAATTCTACCCCTCTTAAAAGAAGATTTGTCCTGAATCTTACTTGAAAATAAATGTGAAAACTTTTTGTGGATATATGATTCACGCTCTCAAGTAGCCTCATTCTTGTTGTGATGCCTCCATCTGACCAGGACCAAAGGTATAACTTTGTTTCACAGTCGTCGTTTCATTGTATCTAGAATTTCAATGGGATCCTCTCTAATGCTCATGTCATCCTAAATCTCCAAAACTGACTCCACTGTATCCAATATGTGTGAGGGGCCTGGCACATATTTTCGCAACATAGAGACATGAAATACATTATGAATTTTGAACAAAAAAAGTGGCAAAGTTAAACGGTAAGTTGTCTGACCAACCCTCATGAGTATCTCAAAAGGTCCAATATATCTTGAACGCAAAAAAAAAAAATTCTACCAAAATGCATTACTCCCTTAAAGAGACAAATCTTCAAAAACACATGATCACCCTACTCAAACTCTAACTCATGATGCCTCTGGTCCACATAACTTTTTTTTTTCGATTCTACACCGTGAGAAGTTGCTCTTGAATAAATCTGACTTGCTTTTTCATACACTGCACTAATTTAGGCCCTAACAATCTTCTCTCTTTGACCTCATCTTAACACATGAAAGTTCAACATTGTTAACCGTATAGTGCCTCAGAGGGAGATATGTCTATGCTTGCCTGAAAGCTATTATTATAGGAAAACTCTATTAAGGACAGAACGTCATTCCATGAGTCTCTATATTTCAAAGTACATGCCTGCAACATATCTTCTAAAGTTTGAATGGTCTGCTCTGATTGTCTGTCTGTCGGAGGGTGGAATATCGTGCTCAACTTTAATTGTATTTTTATTGTGTCCTGAAAACTCTGTCAGAACCATAAAGTGAACTTGGAGTCCCTATCTGATACAATTGAATTGGGCACTCCATGGAGTCTAACTATCTCTCTGATAAAGAGTTGGGTCAACTGGTCACAAGAGTGAGTCTCCTTACAAGCTAAGAAATGAGTTGACTTAGTCATCCTATCCACAATAACCCATACTGAATCCATCCTATTTATGGTCTTTCGAATCCCTAAGACAAAATCTATCCTGATATCTACCCATTTTCACTCCAGTATGAAAAGTGGTTGTAGTAGTCTGTCGGGTTGCTAGTGCTCAATCTTTAGTTGTTAACACACCAAACATCTACTCACAAACTCTGCAATGTCCCTTTTTATGTTGCTCCAAAATGTATCCTTTAGATCTCGATACATTTTGATACTGCCTCGATGAATGGCATATTTTGAGTGGTGTGTCTCATCCAACAACTGCTTTCTGAGTTGATCATTCTTAGGAATGCACACCCTATCTCAAAATCTTAGGAGACCTTGCTCATCTATTCTGAAGTCTGGAACTTAACCTTTTAAGATTCTTTTTCTCACGTTTTCCAATTATGGGTCTAAGGGTTGCTTCTCCTTAATTTGGTCTCATAATTTTGATCTTAGGGTAGTCTGCACGAATAATAACCGACCTAGTAGACATTGAGCTTCTGCTTTTTGATGAGCAATAGTACAAAATAATTTTCAATCTGAGAGTATGGCTAATACGAGTCAGATAGATTTTTTCCTACTTAGAAAGAGAGATAGGGGTTGTTGCATCGATTGTAAGGTTATACCGGAAGAAAGTGTAGTTACACAACATAGAGTCTTAATTTTAGATCTTAGAATTAGACAATGTCGCAAAAGGGATATACATAGGATATATCCTAGAATTAAGTGGTGGGCACTTAAAGGAGCTAAACAAGGAATGTTTGTAGAGCAGGTAGTTAAGGAAGTTGATTGGTGTCTCGAGGAGGATTCAGAATCAATGTGGAATAAGATAGTGGGTGGCATGAGAAAAGTGGCTAAGGAGGTATTGGGTGAGTCTAAAGGCGGTGCACCTCTAGGTAAGGATACATCATGGTGGAACGAGGATGTCAAATTAGCTATTAAGGTTAAAAGAGAGTATTATAGAAATCTAAGTAAGAGTCGTGATAATGAGAATTTGGAGAAGTATATGATAGCAAAGAAGGAAGCTAAAAAAGTAGTTCGAAACGCGAGGGATAAGGTATATAAGGAGGTTTATGACAAGTTGGATACCAAAGAAGGCGAGAAGGATATTTAAAGGCTTGCTAAGATGGGAGATAGGAAATCGAGGGATCTGGATATGGTTAGATGTATCAAAGATGAAACGAAAAGGGTTTTAGTCAAAGATGAGGAGATTAAAGAGAGATGAAAAGATTATTTTGATAAGCTATTTAATGGAAGTCATGCTCAGGATCTTGGAGACATGTCCATTCCTTTTCATGAGATGAATCGTGACTTCATGCGCAAGATTCAAAAGAAAGAAATTGCAGAGGCTTTGAAGAAAATGAAATCAAGAAGGGCGGTTGGCCCAAATGATATACCTAGCGAGGCTTGGAAATGCTTGGGAGAGAAAGGTTTAGAATGATTGAAAAATCTTTTTAACAAGATTTGGCAGACAAATAAGATGCCTAATGAGTGGAGGAAGAATACTTTGGTGCCTCTATATAAGAATAAGGGTGATATACAAGATTGCACAAACTATCATGGTATAAAACTCATGAGTCATACTATAAAACTTTGGGAGAGGGTGATTGAGTCTAAGTTGAGGAAGGTTGTCATGATATCGGAGAATCAATTTGGTTTTATGCCTGAAAGATCAACTATGGAAGTTATACATCTTCTTAGACAACTTATTAAGAGAAATAGAGAGAGGAAGAAAGATTTGCATATGGTTTTTATTGATTTGGAGAAGGCATACGATAGAGTACCTAGGGACGTTCTCTGGTGGACAATGATGAAGAAAGGTGTTTCTCTCAAGTACATTAGTATAATTAAATATATGTATGAAGGAGTAGTAACCAATGTCCGCACTTGTGGAGGGGTGACAACCAATTTTCCTATAACGGTTGGGTTACATCAAGGATCTGCTTTAAACCCTTTCCTATTTGCTATAGTAATGGATGAGCTTACGAGATCAATTCAAGAAAATGTGTCGTGGTGTATGTTGTTTGTTGATGATATTGTTTTGATTGATGAGTCTAGAGATGGGGTTAATGCTAAGTTAGAATTATGGAGACAGACATTGGAAGCAAGAGGTTTTAAGTTGAGTAAGAGTAAGACAAAATATATGGAATGTTGGTTTAGTACGCAACAAAGTAGTGATGGGAGTGTAGTGAAGCTTGGTGAGCAAGAAATATTGGTGGATGACTGTTTCAAATATTTGGGATCTATCATTCAAAAGTATGGAGGAATTGATGGAGATGTAAATCATAGGATAAAGGTTGGGTGGATGAAATGGAAAAGTGCAACTGGAGTGTTGTGCGATCGTAGAATGTCATTGTGGTTGAAGGAAAAGTTTTATAGGACGACTATTAGGCCCACTTTACTATATGGTATGGAATGTTGGGCTGCCAAGAGACATCATATTCAAAAAAATAGTGTAGCTGAGATGTGTATGCTTAGATGGATGTGTGAAAATACAATAAAAGATAAGATTCGGAACGAGGAGATACGTAAGAAGGTAGACGTTGCATCCATTGAAAATAAGATGAGAGAGAATCATTTACGGTGGTTTGGACATATTTGGCGAAGGCCTAATGATGCTCCAGTTAGAAGGATGGAGAAATGAGAAAATATATTAGTTAAAAGAGGTCGGGGTAGGCCTAGGAAGACTTGGATGGAGATGATAGGAAAGGATATGAATGATTTGAACCTCACCGAGGACATGGCATTGGATAGAAATGAATGGAGGAGAAGGATTCATGTGGAAGACACAGAATGATTTTCTTTGTTGGTTCATATCGCTGACCCCAATTGTTTTGGGATGAAGGCGTAGTTGTTGTTGTTGTTGTTGTTGTTGTTGTTGTTGTTTGAGAGTATGGCTAAGGCCTCTAACTTCTTGCTAAGGGTGTCAGCACCTACATTAGCCTTTTTCAGATGATACTTCAGTTCAAAGTCATAATTTTGCAAAAACTCAACCCATCTTCATTGTCTTAGATTAAAATCTTTCTGAAAAAATTAATGCTTCAGGCTTTGATGGTCGGTAAACACCTCAAGTTGTTCACCATACAGATAATGTTGTCAAATTTTAAGGGCAAGTGCCACAATAGCTAACTGCAAGTTATAGGCTGGATAGTTCACTTCATGGGTTTTCAGCTGGCGTGAAGTATGAGCTATCAACTTTCCACGTTGCATCAATACATAACCCAATCCTTTATGTGATACATCACTATAGACTGTGAAACCTCCTACTCCTAAAGTCAATACTAAGATCGTTGTTATAGTCAAGCGCTTCTTGATCTTCTCAAAACTCTGATCGCACTTCTTATTCCACTCAAACCTAACTTTTTTTTATTGAGTTTGGTCATAGGAACTATTAATACTTAGAATCCTTTCATAAATCATCGATAATAATCATTCAATCTCAAGAAACTATGAATTTCAGTAGTATTCTTGAGTCTAGGCTAATTGAAAATTTTCTAAATCTTCACAGAATTCACCATGACTCTATCTTTGGATATGATATGGATAAGAAAAAATACATGTTCCAGCCAGAATGCACACTTTGATAACTTAGCAGAGAGCTTATGTTCTCTAAGTATCTGTAAAATAATTCTTAAATACTCCTTATGATGCTCTTTCGTGGATGACTAAATAAGAATATCATCAACGAACACCACTACAAACTTGTCTAAGTATGTGTTATCATTGCAAAATTTTACTTTTGAAAGTCAAACTGACCTTTTAAAAAAGTTTTGAAAATAACTTGCCTCTGTTTTGAAAATATGGGAAAATTGAGAGATTGAGACTTGCCTGTCGGTACAAGGTTCAACCGTTCTTGGCTCCATAACCAGGGGTAATTAAACCAAGGATCAATCTTGTGCTTTGCTTTGCTCAACTGTCTAAATCATTATTCTATTCCTAAATGCACAAAGAAGTAGGCATGTTCTATGAACTTTGAAAAATGCAGATTGAAAACATGATGTATGCTTGAAATATTTTTTTGAAATTCTTGGAAAAGCGGATACTTTGAAAATCATTTTTCATACTTGCGAAATATTTTTGAAGAAAGAAAAACTTGGAAAATCGTGAATTGGACTTAGAAAGATATTTGAAAAAAATTCTTGAAAACTATGAATTTTGAGAAAATCGATTTTGAGGAAAAAATGGGTAACTTTGAGAAAATTGATTTTTCTGAGATGGAATTCTAAAATAGATCAAAAGAGATGGGTGTGTGGCCCTATGAATTCATTTCATGATGCATTCTAGACCTAGATGATGCATGGATGTAATTTATAAAAATATTTTCTGAAGAATTTGAGAAAATCATTTGTAAAAGGGACTCTGTGCCTTATAGAATTTATATGAAATAAATTCGCCACATATCCCTGACTATGGCCACGAATATGTATTGTATATATCGCATTTGATTCTAAAAGAAAAAATACTTAGAAAAACTTTTGAAAATATGCACTTTTTTTAAAATAGCCTAAGAGTGTAGGTTATTTGTAACTTAAAAGAAGATGATAAATTTGAGTATCGTTCGTATTCTGACTATGGCCACAAATACAAACTCCACTGAGTTTATTAACTCCTTAGAAGTAGGTGCACGTGTCATTCATGTTGACCATTGTGAATTTAAAATATGTGCATAAATGATAAGCATAGTAGTTATATATCAAAATCAAACTATATGCAAATGCATCCTAAGCTAAGCAGAAAAAAAAACTCTTATTCCAATATTACAATTTACATCAATAATAGACTGAAAAAAAAAGAAAAATAAAGAAAATACAATCTTGAGTATCCCTGCAAAATTAGCAAACTTGTTAGTAGACAAATGTCAGCTTTTCAGGATTTATCCAACAATATCTAAAATTGAGGGATTTATCCAGATATAAGCCTTTTTCATGCTTCCCTAAAATAAAACTCATTAAATAATATAGTGGATGATGCATAACTAAAAAAATAATGAAAATAAATAAATAAGAATTCAAAATTGAGGGAAATGACTAAAATACCCTTAAAAATTGATATTTATTGTAAAACAGGGTTAAAAATAGGGTTTTTTAGAAAAGATTTTTGTAATACGCTTGATCCAGGGATCAAACAGATTCAAAACAATGCCAAATCGGGTAGAGAATACTCTGATATGATTATGAAGATGATCAAACCCTAAAATCATAAAAATAATGGATGAAAATAATGAAATATACAAAAAAGATGAAATTTGCCCATGTTCCGATTGAATTGAAACTTTGTAGGCATTCTATTTTTATGATATGACTAAATAACATATCAAACAAATTAAAAAAATCATAAAAATTAACATGGGAACTTCTAATAACCCTAAAATTAAAATGCAATGAAAAATTATTTTTTTATGATTATTTTGGATATGAATATTAAATAAAAAGATAAAAAAATATGTTATTTTACCTATAATTTTGTACCTATCACGGTGTCAGACCAGAATTAGATATCAAACAGTTTATAAAATTTGACAGAAAAAACTAGACAGATCAATAAAAATAATCCTTTTTATAGATCTAGAATACGATCTTCAATTAGGAAGATATGACTCTGGCAACACGTACCTAATTCTGGCCTATGTATAACGATGCAATAAAGACAGATCCCGGTTTTTGTTTAAATAAAGGTAGAAAATAGAATAAAAAATTATGAAAATTTTACACAGGACAGTAGACATGCATATAAAGACATATTTTTACGGATCAGGAAAAATATCTTCAGTTAAGAAGATATGACATGCACAAGTTGACCTTGCATATGAACTGAGACTCAAGGTTCAAGAAATACATACTTTAGTCTCAGGCTTCAAGAAAATAGAAAACAATGGTAAAATTTATAAAAATCGCATCATAGAAAATAGACACAAATATGAAAACAACCCTTTTTACGGATTGGAGAGATCATCTTCGGTTAGGGAGAATTCACTCCGACAAGACGGACCAAGATTCGAACCAGCCTCGCGATTCAAGAAACACAGGGTTTGATTTTGGGCTAAATAAAAATAGAAATCTATCATAGAAATTTATGAAATTTTTACAAGATAAACTAAAAACATGGCACTTTTTACGGATTTGAAAAACAATCTTCGATGAGGGAGATATGACCTCGGCAAGATGCTCCTGGATTTACACAGTGTTTAAACGATGCAAGAAATAGGTTCCGACTTTAATTTTTGAAAATAGGATTACAGACCTTAAAAAAATCTAATTTTTTTATTGGAAACTGTGTTTATATGCATGATTCTACCATAAAAAATTTGGATTTAAATAATGAATATAAGTATGTGAAACAACATCATTATTAGACAACCAGAATTGCATATCTCAGAGATAAAACCCTAATCATGATATATTCTGATTTATGCATGTAAAAATCATAAAAATATGAGATCAAGGGCTCTTGATCATGCTTGAATATGTAGATGATGAAAATAACATAAACATAATATGAAAAAAATAAAAAATTTTGTTGAAGCATGGATTGAATTTGATTTAGCCATTAAAAGAGGGATTCAACCTATAGAAAGGTTGAATCTCGATCTTTTTCAGGCATTTAACAAAATAAATATGATCTAAACGTTTCTAATAGATCAAAAACGTATAAAGCATATTGACAAAGCATTATATCATATTCTTGAATGATATTTATGGATCTTGAATGAAAAAAATGCAAAAATTCAACACATAGGGGGCTGAAATAAGGTATTTAATAGAAAAACATGGAAAATGATAAAAAAAAGTAAAAACAAAATAAAAAAAGGAAGAGGTGCTCACCTTGGGCTGCAATGGAGGCTGCTGGACTTGAGGAGGGGAAGAGCTAGAGGGAGATAAGGGAGATAAGAAGAAGATCAGATGGGTCGACCTCCCCTAGAGGGCCCTATTTATAATTTTTCAAAAACTCTTAATTAAGAGTTGGATTTAT
The DNA here is from genome assembly GCF_984573655.1 of Nuphar pumila. Taxonomy (NCBI): domain Eukaryota; kingdom Viridiplantae; phylum Streptophyta; class Magnoliopsida; order Nymphaeales; family Nymphaeaceae; genus Nuphar; species Nuphar pumila. The sequence goes on along the minus strand of NC_143260.1, from coordinate 94,435,462 downwards.
TTTAAAGAGTTTCAAAAAAATCAAAATAAAAGGGGCAATTTTCCTTGGAGATTTTATAACCTATCAAAACTTTAACTAATTAATCCTAATTGACTCCTAATTAAACTTTGAAAAATCTCAAATGTGGCACCACCTATGTGGGCCCACATTTGGTTTTTTCAAACCCTAAATAAAGGTTTAAAAACAAGGTTAAAATGTTAAAATAAAGATAGAGTTTTAAAATCGATTAGACTTTGAATTTTCAAACTTCTAACTTAATTAAAACTGTAACTAATCCTAAACTAACCTAAACATCTTCAAATGTGGCACCACCTAATGTGGGGCCCCATTTGATTTTCAAGAACGATTTTTAAAAGGGTGAAAATAAAGATGTTAAAAACAAGATTTTCTAAAAGTTTTAAAAAGACACCTACATTTGTAAAAAAAAAATTAATTTTGAAATAGATAAAACATGAAAATGAGATAAAATTGAATAAAAACAGAAAATTTAGGGTTTGGTGCCCCCCTGCAGGTGGGCCCCACTTAAAGAAAATGGTAAAAATTGGAAATTGAATTAAAAATCAGGTTTAAAACAAGTCCAGATCATTTTTCTAAAGAAAATATTTTTGAAATATTGATTGTAAAGCCCTGGGGGTTAGCCAAATGGCAACTGGCGATTTAAAACCCAAGTTTTTTTAAAATTGACTTCAAAAGAGAGGTTTTAAAATCGAGTCTGGATTTGAGATTTTGAAAACGAGAGTGTTGGATCTCGAAAATGATATGCAATGACATGGAATACGATAAAATGACATGAAATGATACGAAATAACATGAAATGATGTGAAATGACATGAAATGATATGAAATGATATGCGGAATGCAGTCCCTGGATGAGGGATTTGAAGTCCCAGACCCCTAGCAGAGACAAGGAATTGCAAATTCTTGTTCGATGATGGAACTAATGATTGGATATCAGATCCGCTATTGGATCCGATCCAAATATGAATTGGGTCTCGGATATAGCTAAAATTTCAGAAAAGGAATTGATCCGAGCCTATATTGGCGACTGTACCAGCTTGAAAAATGATAAAATAATATTTTTAATAAAAATGATCTGAGAAATGATTTTGCCCCTGCAGGGCATGGAGTGACACTGGGGAATAAGGTTTGAACTAGTTTAAACTGATTCTAAAGTTTCTAAACTCAAAGGAACTAAAAAGACATCATTCTCAGAGAAATGGTGAGAAATGAGCACTGGAGTGAAGTGGGTAACAAGATTGCACTATGTTTGAGCTGGAATAAAGGTCAGAAATACTGAGATGAACTAAATTTGGAGCTTATACACTACCTAGACTTACTGGACTTAGCTCAATTTCAGCTGAAATGGGCTAAAGTGAGCTCCAAGACTGTGGGAAGTAAATTTTGAACTAGAACTGAGCCACTTGAACTCCTAGTGAGCTCAAGTTAGACTCAAAGACATAGGGTCAACTGGAATTGACTGACTTGAGAACAATTGGCTAGAATCCGAGCTAGAAATGAGCTTATTTCCTGAGAAATGAACCAGTTTTAGCTGAAATGGTCAGAAATGAACAAGATTCACTCATCGTGAGCTCAGGGGAGCTAGAAATGAATGACATTCTAATTGTTCTGAACTTAAAATGAGCTTGGTTGACTCTGACTGACTGAGATCTAAGGTGACCTAGGGGTAAAATGGTAAATTTTTGGATAAAAGAGGGTGAAATGACACCTAAACTGGGACAGACCTATGGGTTAGACTCCTAAGGAGATCGGCATCTGCTGAAATGGGGTGTTTAAAAATGAACGAGGAAAATTTAGGGTGTTTACAGTATGGTTTGAAGACTATGTTCATTATTTCCATGAACAATGCAGGTGCATTTGTCAATCTAGAGGGCAAGACTAAGAATTCATAGTGGTCATATCTTGATCTAAAAGTTGTCTTAGCCATATCCTCTTCTCTGATTTTTAGCTAGTGATACCCAGAATTCAAGTCCAACTTCGAAAAATATGCAACTCCTTGTAATTGATCAAACAAATCATCAATTCAAGGTAGCGGGTAGTTGTTCTTGATGGTCACTACATTCAACTGTCGGTAGTCAATGCGCATCCTCAGTGACCCATCCTTCTTCTTGATGAATAAGATTGGAGCACCCGACAAGGATACTGATGGTTGAATGAAACCATTATCCAATAACTCCTAAAGTTGCTCCTTGAGTTCTATGAGTTTTGTGGGTCTCATTCTATAAGGTATCTTAGAAATGGGTTTGGTTCATGGAACAAGATCAATCTGGAACTCAATCTCTCTGTTTGAAGGAAGACCTGAAAGTTCATTCAAGAAAACATCGGCATATTCCTACATAATTTCTACGTCAGTCACTGAAAGGTCATCCTTATTTCCAGTTTTTATGTAGGCCAAGTATCCAACACATCCATCATGATAATACTAATTGGACTTTATGTACGATATGACTGCTAGCGTGGCAAGTTTATTCACTCCCTTGAAAGGCGAAAGTTAGAATCTAAGGGTTTTGAAAACTCACACACCTTCTACAATCAATATTGGCATGGCATGTCAACAACCAGTCTATACCTAGGACCATATTGATCTCATTGAATTCCCGTTATAGGAGATTCACTGGTAATTTATGATAATCTATACACACAACACAATCTTTATACCTAATTATTACTATCGTGGACCCTCCTATTGGTGTTTCAACCAGATATGAAGTGTCTAATAGTGAAGATGCAACAGGTATCAACTTCGCAAATGATGGAGTAATGAAACTATGTGTGGCACTAGAGTCAAACAAAATATGTGTAGGAATTCCTGAAATAAGAAGTGCACCTTCTACCACACTTGGACTGGCTAGGGCTTCCTAAAGAGTAGTAACATAAACTCGGTCAGGAACTACTAGTTTCTTCTTCTGAGCTACACCCTCCTTCTGATTTGGCTGCAGACATTGGCTAGCAAATGATCCATCTGTTGGCAGTTATAGCACTTGACATTCTTTACATCACACTGCCCCTCGTGCCTCTCTAGACCACAAGTCTTGTACTTGTCCTGGAGATGGGTCTTGTCTCATGTCTTCTGCCTCTTTGTCTGATGCTTGCCTGCAGTCTTCCCTTGCTGCCCATTGCCCTACTTGTTGCTCTGTCCTCCAAAGGACTTCTTCAATCATGAGTGGAAACATCCCTTTTGTTGGTACTTCTTTTGGCATGTCTCAGTTGCCTCTAGGTTGCTTGACTTGGCTTTCCCTTCAGTTTTGGGCTTCTCCTTGGTTTTCTGCTCCCAAAACTCGTGCCTAGCAGCTTGATCAATGAGTTGACTGTATTTCTTTATTTGCATCGGTCCCACCATTCTTAAGATCTCTGGTTTTAGTTTTCACTCTTAGCATCTGCATTTTTCTTTTTCCACAGGTACCAAAGACTTCGCAAAATGGGAGAGAGAATTAAATTGGGTTGTGTACTGAGTCATAGTCATGTCTCCCTATCTGAGACAATTCTTTGAGAATAATTGTCGATAAAACCGCCTCATGAAGGTAGACCAAGACAAGTAGGTGTTCGATTTAGGGCATCTTTGACGGACCTCCACCAATGCTCTATGTTGCCCAACAAGTTGGACATGGCCACCCAGACATGTTGATCTTTTGGACACTGAATCACATCCATGTCCTTCTCCACTTGCATAACTTAGTTTTCAGCCTTAACACCATCAGGAGTGCCATCATATAGAGGATGATACATATTCTTGAATCTCTCAGCCAATGAGGTGACTCCTGTTATTATGGTATGGGTTTGGCCCTGTTGTGCTCTCATAGTCTGTAGAAGCTCATACAGGATAAAGTTTGTGGTGTATTCTGGAAGTACACATGTGTTTCTTACTATAGGATTTCTCTCACAAGAGACTGGTGAAGTCTACCTTCCCTCACTCCAGAAGTTGTGAGGAATACTATTACTAAAGGAGCGTGAAATAGAAGGTGTTCTCCTAGCCGAAGCACCACCTCCGTTTGCGCTCTCCTATGCCTCATTGTTAGGCAATGCCACCTTATGTCTGGTGGCATAAGTATCCCTCGATAGATACGAAGTTCCTCTCTAAGTGATCATTACATACTGCATTTGTCATTTGTTTATATTTTTTAATAAAAAATCAACTAAATTTATAAGATTCACATTCACATGCAATCATACATGTGCATAACACAATCCAAATTTTTATTAATTATTAAAGTTTTGTGCACACTCAAGCAAATGCTAAATTCAAAGTATGAAATATCCTAAAGCTAATTACATCAACTGAATGAAATCAAATATCAAATAAAATTCCCTCTACTAAGGGGGTAACTCAGGAAATCCAGTTGGACTATAGACTGGTGGTTGATGTGTACGTAGGAGAGTCAGGGGATCCTACTAGGCTAGTTGGTGTGTAGGTAGGAGACTTTGGAGTGTATGTGGGAGAGTATAGAGTGAGTTCTCTAACTATTTGCTCGCTCGTCAAGTCTTTTTGATACGCCAGCACTTGAGGTGGTAACAGACTGTCTTCTTTAGCATGCACCTCAGCCCAAGTAGTAGCTAGTGGTATTCGGTAAGGAATTGGTACCATATGCCCACAAGGTAAATGTAGGTAGAGGAGGCATAGCTACTCGTGTTGTTGGCATTCTCTTCTCTTCTGCATGAACCTCCATTAGCACTGAATTTACTTCCCTAGCTACAGGGGCCACTGCCTTCATGTAAACCGTCAGGTTGACTCTACTAGGTCATATCATGGCAACTCTATAGAGAGCAAGGGACATGTGTCATCCCCAAACGCTGATCATGGGCCTCTTGCCCCTCATGGAACTGGCATGTCTCCTCCGTGTGTCTCTTCCTCGAGCGAACAACCCATCTCTAGTTGCTCCTCCTGGTGTTGCCTGCACTCCCTAGTGGTGGAACTGGCGAGTTCTCCGAGCATACGGTTGTGAGCGCTTTCTCCTAGCAGGGGGTGCAATGGTGGACCTCTCATCCGATCTTCCGCTATCACCTAAACCCAGTGTCCCATGTCACAAATAGCTAGAGTTATTATGGACACTAACGTGGCTTTGTGTCCTAGTTGTGCGAACACATTGTTCTCGTTCGGGTTCTCTATTCCTATTCAATACAAAATTTCTAATTAATAAGTTTCTATCTAGCAGAGACTTTATTTTTTATTTATTGAACATTTGGATGATAAAAAAAAATCATGCCAAACCTGACTTTCATATCATTTTGTAACACCCCTATCCGAGACCTTAGTCTAGGTTCGTGGTTATTACTTCTCAGAGGGAAATACCAAAGTAGCGCACAAAAACATAGCACCATTTTTTTTTTTAAATAAACACCATTAATTAAATTCAAACAAATTAATCTCATATAAGCCATAAAGGCTACATCATCCAAATGAGGCATCACCTCTTAAGTTCAATAAATAAAAGAAAAAGGGAAAACTGATACACTAAAAGACGCAGCAACCTGCTTCGGTAAGAAGGCTGGCGGTGTCCTAACACAAAGTCTTGTCTCACAAGTCACATGGAACCTACAATTGTAATAATTAAAGAGTGGGTGAGTCTACAACTTAGTAAGAATTAAATTACAAGCAAAATAAACTCAAATTATAACTATAGTGGGCTCTAAGCCCCTAGTTTTACTTTAGTTTTTTTATCGCACATCATATATAGGTTTGTGTCTTTTAATTCCTCCCAATTTCTCTTGATTCTCACAAGTTAGCATACTCTCGATGCTAACTACTATATACTTTGGCTATACCGGTAATAGCCAACTGTGGAAGTTGCAGCCCATTTAGAATACCTCAATTCTATGGTATTAGCCAGACTATGAACCACTCTATCTCTGTCTACTGTAGTGTAGGAACCCCAATAGTGAATCAACAAGTTAGAAGTCTAGAGCTATACCTACCCCCAACATTTTCATGGTTCATGCTACATCTTAATATAACTCTAGAATCCAAAATCTCTCGTTGAAACCTTAAAATTCCCTAGGACATCTGCATCTCATGCTTTCACATGAACCCTCACTCAAGATCATTTTTATTGTCTCCCGACAAGTGTTCTCAAGGGATATTCTCATTCAAGTATTCTCAAGGGACAAATCTTTGGGTTTTGAGATTCACCAGTTTTCTAAGCATGCAGAGATGTAGTTTCTCTATATCTATAAATCTGGAGGATCCCAAGAGTGGCGGTTCTCATGCTGACAACCATCTAGCAGTCATTTATACCATCTTCCCTGGTGATTTATGGGTTTTTTAGCATGCTATAGTATTTCAAGTTACAATGACACCTCTGTAATTATTATCTGACTTAAATCTTATCTCAATAACTTTGTTCTCATGCATGTATTTCTAAGTTCTTCACAAATTCAATTATGCATTTTATTTAACATACAATATTTTAGTATATACAACTCATGCAGAAATATCATATATACATGAAATCATTTATGGCATTCAGGTCTAATTCACATGCATTCATTCTCTAATCACAATGCAGTTATAAACTCATTAGAATACAACTGTAATCTCAAGTAAACATGATTTTATATAGACTAATTCACAAGTACATAAACATAAAATGTTTTAGTAACTAAAATGCTTATAATTTTCCTTACCTTAAATGTGAACGCTACACTGTAGTCGCAGTCGAGTATCACATAGCACTAATAGTAGAATTTGATCATCACACAAGCATATTTATATCAATAAACACTCATTCCTTATACTTTGTCAAAATTATCAAAATACCCCTTTGGAGGTGGTTAGTTAGACCTCAATTTTTGTACCCTTAGTTTGGTCACAACAATAGGACAAGTATATTCCACTTTACAATATGAACCCAATGCATCAAACCTCACTCAATTTTGAGTTTGGGATAAAAAGTTATGCTTGTTTTACTAACTTGATATTGGATCGCACATAAATGGTAATTTGGTTATTTCAACTTTCTATGATTTGTCCTAACTGAGCTTTGGTCAGACTGAGTTCGGTCTGAGTTCAGAAAACTAGGTTTACTAAATCTAGTCTAAACTCCAATAGGTTCGGGTTTAGACTCAGCTAGACTCTCTAAATTTTGTCTCGGATCTACTTACTAAATGGTGTGGATCTATATCCAGTTTGGTGTAACTTGACTGGACCCAAACCAGATTGGTTCAGTTCTGCCCCATTCAAGGATCAGATCTAATCCAATCCATAATAGACTGGACTAGATCCAGTCGTGAACTAGGATTGATCCATCTAGTTATGGACTGAATCCAGATCTAGTTTTGATCTGGATCCAGAACTATCAAACTGGATCCAGAACTGACCCATCTAATTATGGACTGGATCTAGGTCTAGTCACATTTTTTATCCAAATAGGATTTGAATAGTCTTAGACTAGATCCAGATCCAGTTCTAATATGGATCTAGGGTTGAGGATCTGAGAATTTACATCATTTTGTTCCTTGATCATGAGTGAACAAACAATTTTGAAGTAGTAGAACCTACCAACTACAGGGAGCAGTTACAGCAGTCTTCACACCATAGGCAGTCACATATTATTGTTCTCTCTCTAGTTTTTGTTATTCCAGATGATAGAAGTCGATATCAACCAGTTCCAAAGTAGACCACCATGTCAGTTGTTAAGGTGCGACAAGCAGTGCAGTAGGAACAAGAACATCAGAAGAAAGTATATGTTGTGTACTTGGATAAGTCCACAGGAGAAATTTTTAAACCAATTAAATAAAGTGGTGTCTAACAAAATAAGTCACAGACACTACCCTTTTATCACCATCCCCTTGGCTCAAGCCCTAACCAAAGGGGTCAATCACCTCACCTGATCTAGATGGATTTATCAGCCATAGCACTTACAAAAGGGATCTCCCCTCCTTCCTCATTAAATGGGATTCTATACACAGCAAGCACCTAAGACAAAAACCTCGATTGCATCTTCTAGGGTAGATTCTACAAAGAAAGGACAATATAACATCAAAGGTCACCTATAAAAAATCACAATGCCTATCACCATATTTAAGCTAATTAGGGTGTCAGCAAAACATCAAAAAATATTAGAGGATATCCTAAAAAAGTCAAAGTTCCTCTGACTACAGAACCAAAGAGTCTTGTAGCATTAGTGTCCCAAGTCATGACCTAGGTGCCCATCACTTTCTCAAAGTGATAACTCACTTAAGTGTGTGTTCCCTCACACCAAGGCTCTCCACATCACCATCTAGATCAAAGGTTTCTCTATTCCCAATTGCCTATGGATGATGGTAGAGGTCTGAATACTTGTCCTTACATAATCACCTGAAAGGCTCAATATTTTTTTGTCAGAATTTGGAGACCATTGCATTCAAATCAGTACCTATGACGGGAATGTCAATGTAACTTTGGGAATGATAATACTGGAAGTAGAGATCGACCCAATATCACATCAGACCCTATTCCATATTGTAGACATACCTGCCTCCTATAACCTACTCTTGGGTGGCCATGAATCAATGACTTGAAAGCAATCCCATCTATCTACCATCAATGTGTGATGATTCCATGGAAAGATCAAATTATCCTTATATTTGTCGATGATCTGACCATTAGATTGGCCCAACTCATGATACCTAGGTCAGACAAGTTAATAGACATCCCCTCTATCTGGGAAAATGAGGCAAAACTTTATCCTCAACTGTAAAATTTGTCACTGAAAAGATGTTCAAAGTAACCACTATTGATTGCTTAAAGTCACCTAAGCTCCTCAAGTTGTTTGAAAGAATTGATAACTTAGAATTCAAGAAATATGAGAAATATCCTAAGTTTGCCAAATTTATTAAAGGATGGCCAATGTTGTTGAGAATGGGGTACATGCCCTTCAAAGGATTAAGAAAGATAATCAGGGCATCCAAACTCCTATCAAGGCCTACAAAGCTAATTCATGGGAGAGCTTAGGATACAATAAGAAGGGAAAGAAGAAGGTGACAACCAAGAAAAGGTTGGAACCTCTTCTTAAGTTCATTTAGGGAGAAACCATAAATCCCAAAATCACCCTAGATGCCATCATTAAAGATAAAGTAGAAGAGTTGTACATGTCCTTGGAAGAATTGGGTCTCGAGGACCTGACATTTTTATTCCAGCATACTAATCTATGGGACAATGTGGTTACCACCCTTAGCCAAAAAAGCTAGAATAAGCTAGAACGAGATTACACATAGATGAATTTGGATTCCCTTAGTGAGAAATCAAATCCAGATGAGCTAGGTCTAATCCCAATCGATAAAGAAATGGCTCTTTTCGTGGAGAGAGATGGATATGAAAGTTTGGGCCAGGACTCAGAATTTGATGCAGAAGTTGAATATGCCTTTCACCAATAAGTTATGCTCATTCAAAAAGATTTCAAAAGAGATGCATTCCATCAATTTTGGGAATACTACTATCAAAGATGGTTACAGTTGTTCACTCTGACAGAATTCCAAGGTACAACAAAAGCACCACACATAGGTGGACAATACCCTAAGGTGGAAATTCAAATCTATATCCGCTAGAGAGGATATCCCAAGTGGTTGGATGACCAATATAAGAAACACTTAATAGAGTTTGATAAATGGTATTGGGAAGACCAACTGAAAGAGCAATATAGGGCAGAACCTGTGTATTATTGCTGAGAATTCTGCTTATGTGAGGCCATGTCTAAATTGGAATCCAAAATTGAAAATCCTACCACAGATTCCCAATCCCAATACCAACAGATCAGTCATTTTCCCAGAGCCAAGAGAAGAGATATGTCTTAGACTTAATGGCACCAGGTGTGAACTCTACACATCGCAGGCCAGAGATAGCCAATCATCCAAATGCAGAATCATATTTTGAAGATTAGACTGATCAATCAGATTATTCTGCACCACTGACTAAGTCAGAAATATACTTCGGCAATGCCCTTGGGTATCATGATTGGATCAAAAAAATCAATTCCGAGTGTGAGGTAAAAGCCATGTTCTACAACTCAACCAACAAAGTTTGAGAGAATTTCCAACGTTATTCCACAGAAGTGACCTAGAAAGAATACCTCCAGCAATGTACAGATCAATTGACCCAAGAGGCAAAACATCAAGTGACTCTACAAGAAGGAGTTGTAGCTCGACCCAAATCAAAAGGTATGCAGACACATCAGGTTACATTCACTAGATCGGCTGTCTAGGGCACTAGACCTTGATGGAGGTAGACTATAGGCAATGCAGGAGAGAAATATGAGGCTAGTTCGATAGGCACACATGGTCTTAGAACGAGAGTCATACCGGGTAGCAAACCATTGCAATTCCTCTCCCTCCAAACACCTAGAAAATCAATTGATCGGCTTTCTATCATTTTTATGGTACTTGGTCGCACTTTCTATGAATAGAGCCATGTGAGTTCTTGGGTCTCCCTTTCCACTAAACTTGAGAAATGTCTTTTTTATCATCCTCCCATCCTTTAAGTTAGAAGTCCTCTAGGGAGTATTCCTTTCTATCCATATTCATATATCTTATTCTGGTATTGAGGTTTTGAACTATGTCTTCTAGGAACTTTATTTTTTATTTGATTATGATAATGTGGTTTGGATTGGACAAGTCAGCATGGGGTCTACAAACTTTTATCTCTCAATCAAACACTTGGGATTCTCCCCACAAGTTATAGCCTTCTTTATACTCCTGCTCCTCAACTCTCTTTGTCTTTCTTTCTGCCTCTGTTGCTTCAACATGTTCATAGTCTTTCTTTCTCTGAAGGTCTCTTATTCTACCCTTTGCATCTTCTAGACATCGCCTCATTTTTAACAATTAATTTGTTTTCTTAAATGGAGTTTGGACATCATGGGTATAAGGGGCTCGTCTCCTTATAGATCCTTCTATGCTTCAATTGTTTGTCTCATATTCTATGATGGATCCTTACGCGCACAATGAGAGTGTTATCATGAACTAGATTTTGATACCACCAGTGATTTTCCTTCTCTTTGATTGTTCTTGGGTTCTTGGGGATGTCAATAAGGGTCCTCTCTTTAGTCTCTTCATCGAAGATGAGGTTGGGCATCATGTGGGGTGGCATCCCATTGGTGGGATTTTCTAAAGGCTACTTTTCAGGAATGGATTAGGATTATGATTTTTGAAATTGATATCAAATTAATCATGACACCCCAAATAATGGTTCTGACAAAGGCACAAACAAGTAACATCAGGATTTCAAAAATAATGTGTACCTGGGTACCCTAAGTCTCCTTGAAAACTGCTCCATGAATATAGATCAAGGTTCCCTCCTAAGTCCACCACCTATATACCATGTAAGGTACTAATATGTGGATTATGTCGCTTCATAGTGCCACTGTGATCATCGCAAAATTTTTCCTCTGGTATTTCTCTCTCTTCCTTCTCTTTTCCTTTCCAGCCTCTATTTTTCCCTTTTGAAGGGGAAAATAAAAGACGGAAAAGAAGAGAAAAGAAAAGAGAGAGAGAGAGAAACTCTTTTGCAAAGGTCTCACTTAACCTTAATTTTGAAAAGATTTTTAAAAGATTACTCGCCTCCGTTTTCAAAATATTTGCGAGAAAAATAGGGAGACAGGGCTCACTCGTCGGTACGAGGTTCAACCATTCCCGGCGCCTTTACCAGAGGTAATCGAACCAAGGATCGAATTTATGCCTTTTTGCTTTGCCTTGATATTGTCTAAGAATTTATTCTAAGTCTAGAAAATGCACAAAGAATCATCCTTGTGTAAATGCAAAAGATGTATGCTCTTTTGAAAAGAATTTGAAATTTTTATCCAAATGATTTTGAAATTATGAAGAATATGATGAAAAAATAGTTTTTGAAATTTGAAGATGGACTTGGAGAAGTTAGATTCTTTAACTTAAGATTTTAAAATAGATCTTGAGTTTTGAAATAATCAAAGATTGAGATGAACCTAAATTTTGAAGGAGGGAGTTTAGAAAATAAGATTTAAAAGTTGAATATGGACTTTAAAATGGATTTAGAATTGAGGGTCAAGATGGAATTTGAAGATAAAGTGGAACTCTAGATTTAAAATTTGAAATCAGAATGAAAGGTGACAGAAATCTAGATGGGATTTAGAAATTAGAATTGGGTGTGGAATTTGGAATCCATGATGAAATTGGATTCGAAATCCGGAATCTGAGATGGAATTGGATCTAGAATCCAAGATGGGATTTGAAAAGTAGAATTGGATCTAAAAATCTAGAGTCCTAGATGGAGTTGGATCCGAAGTCTGGAATCCAAGATGGAGTTGAATCTCGAATCTAGAATCCTAAAGGGGATTGGATTCGAAGTCTGGAATCCAAGATGGAGTTGAATCCTAAATCGGGAATCCTAAATGGAGTTGGATCCGAATTATGAATTTTGAACATGTGTTTTGGATTTCAAAATCTAAATTGGATTTGGAATGGGATCTTTAAAATATCCAAGTTGAAAAAGTGGAAAATCAGATTTTAAGAAATCCGAAATTGAATTTGAGAATCCATATTGAATCTGAAGTGGATTGGAGAAGTTTCCATGGAACTTGAAGATAGGATTGGATTTCGAAAATCCAGATGAAACCTGGAATTGGATCTGAGAGATCTAAATTGACTTTTGAAATTTGAAATGAAGGGCAGAGAATGAAACTTGAATCAGGACATGAATCTGAAAATTATAAAGTTTAAATTGAACTTTGAATTTGGTTTTGAATTGGAAATTGAATTTTGAATATAGAAATGAATTTTGAGTTTTCAAAGTCAAATGGGACTTTGAAATTGAATCTTTGAATATAAAATGAATCTGAAATTTCAAAGTTAAATTGGGCTATTGGGATTGAAGTTTTGAATTTTCGGAGTAAGATAGACTTTGAGAATAGAAAGGAGTTTTTGAATTTACAAATGAGAATTGAAGATTGTTCTGAGAGGTGAAGAAGATATTTGAAGAATATATCTCAAAATCTCTTGATCTTGGAAAAGAATTTTGAAAATATGATATAATTCTATCCTAAATGATGAATGAAAGAATTTGAAATTTGGTTTTTAAAAATCATATCTCATTATTTAAATCAATTAAAATAAGATTGAAAATATAATACATTTTTTACTATGGTCATAAGGTGTATTATATAATAATCGTACATAAATTCAAGTGAAGAATAAAACACATTTTTGGTGCCTTTATAGAGTTTAAAATGAAATTAACTCTCAATATATCCTGACTATGGTCATTGATATATATCTTGAATTAATTTTAAATTAAACTCTGATAAAGGAAGAAAATACTTAAAAATATGATGATTTTGAAAGAGGATCGAGTGTGGATCTAATATTATTCCATAAAAGATGAAAATCCTAAGTCTTGTTCACACCTTGACTATGGCCATTGACGCAAATCGTCAACTTAGGATTTAATCACCTCTTATTAGAATGGTGCACGTGTCATTCGTGTTCCACCATGGTGGGTTTTTGAAATAGAAGAGAAGAATGATATGAAAATAGATAATTCAAAATAAATGCATACTCATACATTCTATTCTAGTACTGAAAATATGAATTTTTCATTGATATCTGATTATTACAACTTCGAGTTGGAATTGAAAATGTTAAAATCTCTAATGTATGAGGGGAGATCAACATTCTCCATATATTTCCTGCAAAATAAGTTAGCACAAAAACAAGAATACAAGAGATAATATCATGTCATAAACTTACATGCATATGGTTAAGCATAATGAAGGGTATGTGCATATATACATGCACATGATCACATTCTAATTACCCACTAGGCTGGAGATGGGTGTGAGAAGCGGTAATTTCTGTAGAACTGAATATCTAAGTAAGGTTATGCTATATGAGAGATATTTACGGATGAAGTAGATGTGATTTAAAGCATTGTAGAAGATGAGGCTGGGTATTATATCAGGCAGATATATGGATGGGTGTATAGCTGGAGTTTTGCAGAAAAGAAGGGGAAGTAGCTGGTGGCTGAATAGTAGGTAGTAGGCAGCGGAGTAAAGACATGATAGCAGATGATATGGCATATGCAGGGAAACAGTGCAGGGAAGTGAATGGTGGATGCTGAAGAAGGTATTATGTATTAATGATGCATAAAATCACATCATGAGCAATGAAGGAAGTGGGAGCATGTGCTGATGCAGGAGAGTAAGTGGAATGCTATAAGTGTAGGGGGGAACTAGTGTGGTGAAAGGACAGTGGAGAACATATACCTATAGCTTCTCTCCCTGGACTCATAAAATTTTCTGCTTGGTTGCTAAGCAGAATATTCATTAATTGTCATACTTCAATCAAACAATCCCTCAAACTCTCCTCTATGTTTTATCTCACCCAAGATAGAGCTCTCAAACCTCTCATCTCATACGATGCTTCCATATGCAAGATTTCTTGGACTGTGGACAATATTCTATCACGACGAGTGATGACTTTATGTACATGCCCATTCTGCAGGACTTCTTCGGAAGTCCAAACCAAGTTCTCTATTAGACCCATAAACCCATCTAATTTTGAGTAAATTAGCTTCAACAATGTATCATAAGCAGCATCCTGTCATATCTTGAAGAACGATTCTAGCCATTAGAGAGCCATAAACTTCTTCTGCTATATGTACCAAGAGGCCACATGGTTGGGTAGCCTACTTAAATAAAAGATCACATGCTTGTTCTAAAACAATTAAACTTGCTGAAATTCGCATTGCCTGGGATACAATTAAGGTGCGAGGAACGACAAATGAAGGAGTAGAAAGATGAAGAACAACAGGTGCAGCTGATGACAGCAGATGTTGTGTATGAGTTGTAGCAAAAAAAAAAAATGAAAATGCATAACATGCTGATATTATGTTGAGAGTGCATGCAGGTGTTGAGTGAGGTGGGGTGTGGCAGCAGGAAGATGAATGTGTATCAAGTGAGTGGCAAGGTGTTGGTACCTGGGATGCAAGGAGCTAGAGTACTATCAGTGGAGATATACAGATATACTATTTTGACATATACGAGTTGTAAAGGTGATAGTGTAACGTAATGTTGTGAGTGATGAGATGAATTTATGGGAACTACAACAATATAAGTAGTGAGGGTATATATGGCTGTAATAGGGAGTAAGTAGGGGTTGTTCTAACAGTGCATCTACAATCACTAGAATTCTCTATAAAGTGTCGATAATGTGCTTTAGGTGATAGGGTGTGAAAGGTATATTGGACACAATTGCAGCAATAAGAGATGTATTATAGTGAAATGGTAATGAAATATCATGCTGGGGCTGGAAGCTACAGTGCCAAAGTAACAGGCGAGACATAAAGAGTGTTGTGATTGTGAAAGTATAGGTGGAAGAAACTAACTACCACACATAGACTTAGGTCTAATACAATACTTTTCAATCTAGGATTTGTATAAAAATAATGTTTGCTTCTTCAAAATTTTCAAAATTTTTAAAATTCTATCTCTTTAGGTCTTAGAGCCCTCTATTTTCTTGCATGTGCTCATATTTTAAAAAACCACCCCACCTATCTTTACCTGGTCTTCATGTTGCTAGGCTCTCTTCCAGAACTATAGTTCGGGACAAAGCCTCACAACTGGGCCACTCATTTGGGCTAACGCCCCCCTACCACGTACTAAGGGCCATAGTTCAAAGTATATTGGTAGGCGCTCAAGGATGTTGAAAAATACAAGCCTAGAACCTGAGGAGAATCTTTTATGCCACATACTTCAGGTTTTTATTCGAGTATATTGGCATAGCATGATTGAACACAACTGATCTGAGCCTAGAGTCAGGGTTAGGGTCCTAAAGCTCTTTTGAAATTGATGCATTTAGAGTCAGCTTCTTAAAGAATGTTGTATGTGCATGTTGTGATTGAATATATTGTAATCATTTCTTTTTATTTTTCTATATTTTTCCCAATTTTTCCAAAATATTGGACAATTTTCAAATACCTCATTCTCCAATTTATGAAGCATTTCCTTGTATTTTCTCAAAACCCTAGGCGATTTTTCAAATTCTCCTCTATTTTCCTCACAACCCCAGGTGACTTCCATCCTTTCTTTCTTCTGGATCTTGAAATGCTTGCTTCATTTTTATCCTGCCTGCAAATTTTTAAAATTCATGTATTTTCCCAAGTCTAATTCCAATCTTCTCCGATTTTCTAGTCTGATGGCATCCAATCAGCTTGATTTGTCTTTTCTGAGGGCCACATCTCCTACGAGGTGCGGCAAGGTCTTCCCAAGCATTGAGTCCTCAACACCGGATCCTTCATTCCTTGGGGGTATTATTCATGGCTCAAAAATTTCTCTCATGTGTTTCTGGACCATTTGAATGATTGTGGGTTAAAACTGTCATCCACAATGAGAAAGCAGATAGTCAACAGTAATTTAATCCATGCACTGGCAGAGCGGTGGAACCTAAGCACTTGTACCTTCTAGTTCCCATGGGGTGAGATGACCTTACTATTGGATGAGTTTTCTAAGATTATGGGGTTACTCGAACCAACCGGTCAGCCTGGAGATCCACTTGATCAGCTCGTGATCAATGTTAAGGGTTTGAACCCTCGAGATACATTAGCTCGCATGACAAGACATAGATCCTGGCTGCTGATTGAAGCTGATGGGAATGAGTACATAGACCTGCTCGAACTTTATCACAAATATAGGGCATTCTCAGAAGCCAGTTCATTATCCAGAACAGCTCGAGAGAGGATCCAGCATGCCATGGTCTTGTGTACTGTGAGACTAGCTTTCTTTCCAGACAGACAAAATTATGTGGATATCAAAATAGTTCAACTTTTGAGAAGATGGGGAAGTCGACAGACCAGTCATCTCTCGATAGCCATGGTTGCACTTGCTTTTCTATACCGAGGGTTGACTCGCTTCGCGCTTGGAGAGTCCATTTTAGTCGAGGGGTGTACCTATGCACTTCAGTCCTGATTTCTCCAGCATGTGACGGCCAAAGCTAGTTTGTTCAGATACAATGGCAATGAGCTTCTTCCAATTGCACGGTATCAGTTTCTGATTGATCATATGCAAGAAGAAGAAGTGTTGTGGGACTACTTTGATCGAGAGCTATCACCTCCCAGATACACCTATGCATATGGCAAGTGTTTCAAGCTACTTGGTCCATTCTTTTGTGCCTACTATCATCTGGAGCGGTGTGTTCGACAGTTTTCTCAGAAACAGAAGCACGTAAAGATGCGGCTGCTATCAGGACTTGTGCCAGAGTTTGGCCTTACATCAGCAAAATGGTCTGAAACATACCATTCTACCATATATGGCTGGGACTCTTTTGTTACTCTTCCTCTTTTTTCTGATCCTCGTGTCTCTGCTGATTATCAATAGTGGTGGCAAACTGTATGTTCGCTCCCTCTTTCCCAAATTTATTATTGATGAAATTATGTTTTCTTTCAATAAAAAAAATATAAAAAAAATCTTTCAAATTCTTTATTTTTTATTTGATGACCTCGCCTAGGTAACAAGGCATAATTTTTAGTTATTTAGTTTCTTTGTAAAGGAATAGCAACGCAATTATCGTAATCCCAACAACGACTCAATCCCTAATAGGGAGTAAGTAGGGGTTGTTCTAACAGTGCATCTACAATCACTAGAATTCTCTGTAAAGTGCCGATAATGTGCTTTAGGTGATAGGGTGTGAAAAGTATATTGGACACAATTGCAGCAATAAGAGATGTATTATAGTGAAATGGTAATGAAATATCATGCTGGGGCTGGAAGCTACAGTGCCAAAGTAACAGGCGAGACATAAAGAGTGTTGTGATTGTGAAAGTAAAGGTGGAAGAAACTAACTACCACGCATGTAAGGCAAGTCAATGATGCTAAACAGACTATCGAAATTGAGAATGAATATCAATCAAATGTGAGGCACACTGGTATCTTACAAATTTATAGAAAATGTATATATGGGACTCAATGTGCACACAAACCTGGCACCACGGCCCCATCAATGATCTACGTTGCTTTATTTAAATGATACAAAATAGACTAGGTCCAAGGAACCCCACTCAAACTACACCTGCAATAGAACATAGGCAATCTTATATCCCTAAAGGTTTAAAATTATTACGGATGGAACATTGGGGCATGTAGGGTAGCAAACTTGCAAGAAGGGTTACTGGAGTTTATAAATATAGAAGAAGCCACAACCATGGAGCATTGGAGATCTTTCAGTCCTGTGAATGAATCTTCCTCAGTTAACGAATCAAACCAATAAAGCAACTCAGATTCATCTTTCAGACCACTCAAAACGTCAATTGCTCAAATATCCCCCAGTTTCACTGGATTGGTGATGCCTTTTTAATCGACCCAAATATCTGAAACAACGAGGTGTATTTCTCCAAAGAAACCTCCCACATGGATATTCAAAAGCTCATCACTGATATGCTGATATCTAAGTAGACTTTATACTGAACATTGGGTATACTAATGAAATCAATAAACGCAGATGGGTAGAAGATGAGAATAAAAAGGATGCAAAACATACAGATGTAGAATATTATGGGTTGAGCAAGCTGTATGGGTAACAATAGCATATGTTTGAAACGAGCGATGTGATGCAGAATTATACTTACCAGTAGGAATGCGTGTGATTATTGCAGTCATGATACAGTAACACTCACGATCAGCGTCATGCCATGTCAAACCATGTTATAAAAAAAAAAGGAGAAAGGAATATATAACATCTACAGACGTTATGCCATGGAACATAGTCTTAATCCGATATTTGCAGGGATGACCAGCGTGCTGGTATATGAGGAATGTGATGCTCAAATGCAATGATACATTGTAACTGAAAAAAAAAACAGGGAAATAAGTGATGATGAATCGAAAAAATAAAAAAAATAAAAGGGGCAAAGAAGAAAGAAGATAATAATCGTCATCCTGCTGCAAAATGCAGACCGACCAAAATGAAATAGAAAACCAGCTATAAAAGGGAATCAAAATAAAATAAAATAAAAGAAAGAGAAAAAAAAAAAGAAAAGGTATAAAACAAACAAACAAACAAAACATTCGGGTTGTAATACACAGGACGATGATGAGAGCATCGTCGTGTACATTCTACTGAAATTCAATAATGAGAAGAAGAGGAAACAAAAAAAAATAGAAAATAGAATTGTTGGAATTGGAGAATTCCTTTGATATTGCACAAGGTGGGTCGATCCTGCTATATGCAGGTTGATCTTGTCCTTGGTGCTTCTCAGTGAAAATAAAAAAAAAATGAAAAAAATAGGACAAAATGATAAAAGCTTCTATAAAATTAACACGGAAAGAAAAGAAACTCAAAAAGGGAAATTTTAAGAAAGGAATACCGTAGAATCAAAAGGAAGAAAAGAAAAAAAGAAAAGGAAAAAAAAAGGCAAGTGATACAAAAGAGAGTGGAAGAAAACGGGAAGAGGGAGAAGAAGTTACTTGTTTGGCTTGAGAGAGAGAGTTTCCTTCGGTAGATCGGAAAAGGAAACCAGAGGAATCCAAAAAAAAAGAAAGAGAAGAAGAAGACGCGTATGGAGGGGTGAAGAAGCGATGCTCAGGAGAGGAGCCTTCAGCTCCTTATAACGGCAAGCCATTACAATCTTTACAACAGAGATTCCTCTTCTTTTCAAAAATATTAAAAACAGGTTTTTAGAAAAGGGGCTTTTCAAAAAGCGATTTTAGCTAAAAGGGGATTTCATAAAGTGGATGAACTATTTTTTCTAAATTTTTGGAAGGAAGATCCGAAAATATAGGGAAAGTGTGAGGATTTTAACAAGCGGGACCCAAATGAGGTTTTTGAAGCAATTTTACAAAAAAATTGTTTTAAGACTTTAAGATTTTTCTAAAATGAGGTTTTTATGAAAAATGCAAGATTCGTTTCAGAAAATGAACCTCAAGATGGATCTGGATCCAAGATTTTTCATAAAATATTGGGTTTGGATCTCAATTTGAGATTGAATCCAAGAAAAATGACTTTTTTTATTTTTTGAAGAATAAAAGATCCGGGATCAGAATTGAGTCTAGATTCCAGTGAATCCGAGAAATAAATGGAATTTTGATTAAAGATTGACCTGATCTATTCAGAGAATGGGCCCAGGAGCAAAAAGGGAAGTTTTAGATTTTTTGGAAAATTTGGGGTGTTCACAAATGCCCCTCTTTGTTGCTAAGCCGGTTGTAAGCCGAGCTTAGCGGCAAAGAAGACACGCCAAATTTTCTTAAAAATGCCCCAGTCAAAAGGTTTGAACTAGGTGTGGAAGAATTTGTTTTCGAGAAACATTATTCTCAGGTTTGATCCTAAAAGGTTTTGGAAAGAAACAAAATTCTCGAGAAAATAATTTGGACAGAAGAACGTGAGGAAATCGAGATGGGACTTTGGGATGAATAACCCGAAATGGTAAAAGGAAGAGATTTTTGAAGAAGTCTCATGGCTGAGACAAGGATAAGAATTTTTTAGAAGACTCAGGTTTAGCCCTTAACCTGGATGGGACGAAGATATTTGAAAAACCACGATGGAACATTTTTGAAAAATACCTCCTGAGACAAGGTTCAGGTATAATCTTTATTTGAATGGATATACAAAGCATGAATTTCTTGATGGGGAAAACCATGATGGGACTAGGAGAAATACCTCACCAGAACGAGGCAATTCTCTTTTAAAAAATATAGACAACGCTAGGTTGTATCAAAATAGATATTAAGCATTTATTTTATTTTGGATAACCAAAAGATTTTGCCAATAAGATGAAACTGTAATTGATTCAAATGCTTGAAAGTATGCACATATGTGCGAAAGATATTCCCTCTTTTACCTAGAGTATTTCCTCCAACAAGGTTAACTCCCCGGATTTCAGAGTCAAATTCAAATTTTAAAGCTATTAGGTCTCTTCAAGGAAGTTATCCATTTCCTTGACATGGATAGAGAAGAGATACTCTTAATTTCATAAAAGCAAGTAGTGAAAAGACATTGATGAAAGGATTTCGCATAAGAAAAAATGATTTCTGGCAATTTTGGCAGTTTGATATCCTGGGGTTTTTTTCATAATGATCTTTTTGGCACTCTTTTTGAGACATTAAGCTTTCTTGGGGTTTCGGGGGAAGTTCATTACATCATCCTTCATTTTGGAGATGTCTTGGCTTTTCTTTTTTCTTCGGGGAAGAGTACGTCACAAGCTCCTTCATCTTGGAGATGCTCCGATCCTTCATTTTCTCAGGAATTGTACTAGTGATATTGGCTCATTGGTCAGAAGTCTCTTGATGATAGCAGCAATCAAATATCTTTTAGGGTTTGTCAGGAGGTTCAACGCAGTTGCCTTCATCTTGATGGTGATCTGAACGTTCCCTGGAAGGATCCGTCACAAACTCCTTTATCTTAGAGATGATCTGAATCTTCTTTGGCCCCGGGGGTCGAACTCGCATATTCGTCTTCACCTTGACGACAATTGAGAAATCCCCTTTGCGGATATTTGATTGTAGCTTAAATGAATGAGGAGATATGGATTGAGTGGATTCTTTTTAGCACTCAGAATATTTCCACTACCTAATTGCCAGAAAGTCGTCTTCAAACATGCGTCATGACTATGATTAATATCGATTCGCTTCTAGCCTTTCAACATCATTGAATATTTCTTTCGCTAATCATACCAAGGATATTTCTTGCATCCTCTTGGTTGACCAACAGAGAGAAGATTTGAATTTTACTCTTTTCCGCAAAAAGCTTTACCCTTTTGAAAAGAATACTAGAGGTGATCTGAGGTGATTCTTTTGTGCAGTAAAATATTAGAATCAACACATATTTTTAGCAAATTGGCAAAGTTTTCGAGAATCCTTTGTGAAATAATCACTCAATATAGATTTTTATAGAACCTTGAGCTGAAAATTTTGATTTTGGCAATTTTGATCAGTAAAACTGGATTTTACAGGACCAACATAAAAAATGAGGTTAAGTAAAGAATTTTGGTAAAGGACCTTGGTAAAAGAATTTGGTAGAGGACCAGTGTTAAACTGGAGTTTGAAGGACCAATTTGTGAAAATTGGAATTTTGAGGAACCAATGTAAATATTTGGAATTTTTGAAGGACTAGGGTAGAACTAAAATTTGAAGGATCAATTTTGAGAAAATTGGAATTTTGAAGGACCAATGTACACATTGGAATTTTGAAGGATTGAAATTTTGAAGAATCAATTTTGAGAAAAATTGGAATTTTGAAGGACCAATGTACACATTGGGATTTTGAAAGACTGACTTGAGAATTTGGAATTTTGAAGGTTCAATGAAAACATTGGAAATTGAAGGACCAATTGAAATTTGAAGGACCAGCGTAAAACTGGAATTTTGAAGGACCAACTTGAGAAAAAATGGAATTTGGAAGGACCAATGAAAACATTGGAATTTTAATGAAGGATCAATTGGAATTTTTGGAGCAATGTAAAACTAGAATTTTGAAGGACCAATTTGAGAAATTGGAATTTGGAAGGACCAATGAAAACATTGGAATCTTAATGAAGGATCAATTGGAATTTGAAGGACTAATGAAAAACATTGGAATTTTGAAGGACCAGTGTAAAAACTCGAATTTGAAAGACCAATTTAAGAAAATTGGAATTTTAAAGGACCAATGTAAACATTTTGATGAAGGACCAATTGGAATTTGAAGGATCAGTGTAAAACTGGATTTTTTTTTAAGGACCAATTTGAGAAAATTGGAATTTGGAAGGACCAATGTAAACATTGGAATTTGATGAAGGACCAGTGTAAAACTGGAATTTTGAAGGACCAATTTGAGAAAATTGGAATTTGGAAGGACCAATGTAAACATTGGAATTTGATGAAGGACCAATTGGAATTTGAAGGACCAGTGTAAAACTAGAATTTTGAAAGACCAATTTGAGAAAATTGGAATTTGGAAGGACCAATGTAAACATTGGAATTTAATGAAGGACCAGTGTAAAACAGGAATTTTCTGAAGGACCAATTTGAGAAAATTGGAATTTGGAAGGACCAATGTAAACATTGGAATTTGATGAAGGACCAATTGGAATTTGAAGGACTAGTGTAAAACTGGAATTTTGAAGGACCAATTTGAGAAAATTGGAATTTGGAAGGACCAATGTAAACATTGGAATTTGATGAAGGACCAATTGGAATTTGAAGGACCAGTGTAAAACTGGAATTTTGAAGGACCAATTTGAGAAAATTGGAATTTGGAAGGACCAATGTAAACATTGAAATTTGATGAAGGACCAATTGGAATTTGAAGGACCAGTGTAAAACTGAAAATTTTTGAAGGACCAATTTGAGAAAATTGGAATTTGGAAGGACCAATGTAAACATTGGAATTTGATGAAGGACCAATTGGAATTTGAAGGACCAGTGTAAAACTTGAATTTTGAAGGACCAATTTGAGAAATTGGAATTTGGAAGGACCAATGAAAACATTGGAATCTTAATGAAGGATCAATTGGAATTTGAAGGACTAATGAAAAACATTGGAATTTTGAAGGACCAATTTGAGAAAATTGGAATTTTGAAGGACCAATGTAAATATTGGAATTTGATGAAGGATCAATTGGAATTTGAAGAACTAGTGTAAAACTGGAAATTTTTGAAGGACCAATTTGAGAAAATTGGAATTTGAAAGGACCAATGTAAACATTGGAATTTGATGAAGGACCAATTGGAATTTGAAGGACCAATGTAAAACTGGAATTTTGAAGGACCAATTTGAGAAAAATCGAATTTGGAAGGACCAATGTAAACATTGGAATTTGATGAAGGACCAATTGGAATTTGAAGGACCAGTTGTAATTTTGAAGGACCAGTGTAAAACTGAAATTTTGAAGGACCAGTGTAAAACTGGAATTTTGAAGGACCAATTTGAGGAAATTGATATTTTGAAGGACCAATGTAAACATTGGAATTTTGAAGGACCAATGTGAGAATTGGATTTGATGAAGGACCAATGTAAGAATTGGATTTGATGAAAGACCAGTGTTAGACTGGATTTGGAAGGACCAATGTGAGAATTGGATTTCGTGAAGGATTTTGATGGAAGACCAGTGTTAGACTGGATTTGGAAGGACCAATGTGAGAATTGGATTTGATGAAGGACTAGTATTAGACTGGATTTGGAAGAACCATTATAGAAGGTTGTGTTGTTTCTATGAATGGTTTCAGGATTATCCCTTATCCTAAATGGGAAAAGAAATAAAATTGACAAATTTGACAAAATTAATAAAAGGTTGATAAAGAATCAAAAGAATTGATAAAAATAATAAAGAATCAATAAAATTGATAAAATTGATAAAGAAATAGGAATTAATAAAGAATTGACAAAGATTGACAAAGATCTGGTAAAAATTGGTAAAACTTGGTGGAAAATTTGAGGATATTTGGAAGACGATGAAAGACTTCAGGATTATCTCTTATCCTGAAGGAAGAAGGACCTCGTAGGACGAGGTTCAGATTTGTCCCTTAACCTGAAAGGGAAATTCAGGTTTATCCCTTAACCTGAGTGGGAAAAAGAGGGAAAGAGAAATACATCATGGGAAAGAGGCATCAGGTTTATCCCTTAACCTGAAAGGGTAACTAAAAATAAGAATTGACAAGAAGAATTAAAAATGGATGAAAATCAATAAAATTGATAAAGATGAATAAAATTGATAAGACTGATAAAGATTGATAAACGAAAAATTGATAAAAATTGAGAAAAATAGTTTGTTTGATCCTGCCTGCACGTGGGACCTCTAAAGTGAGATGAGAATGTTCATGAGAAAATCATTTTTGGAAAAAGGATCAACTACGACGTTGATTTGTATGAGAACTGATCTTTGAAGAAGAATCAACACGAGGGTTGATTGTGAAGAGAGATCAACATGTGGGATGACTCTTTGAAAACAATGGTTTGAAGCCGATTTTGAAAAGGAGGATCAACACACTGGTTGATTTTGAAAAAAAATGGACCAAAATTTTGAACCTTTGGTGATTATGACGAAGATTTTGCGGAAAATTTCATAATTTTGAAAAGCCCTCATAGGTAATATCATTTCTCTCATGGATGATGTCGAGATTGTCCCTCATCCTGAAAAGAATAGGAATTTGATGGCAAAGAGTATTTTGAAGTGTAAATGTAATTTTAACAATAAAAGATGCCCCAATATGGTGAAAAAAATAAGAATCAAAGATAGGAAGGAGATTGACATTTCATTTATAAGCAAAATCGATAACAAAGACTAAAATATTTATAAGCATCTTGACCAAAAAGGTCACAAAAGACTCGAGCTGACTTGCCCTTACAAGATGGTTGGTAAAGAAAATAGAGAAAAGCATAAAGACTCTAGCATTGTCAGTTTTTTGAATGATCTGGAAAAGGCTTGGTCAGGACGACGGGCTGCTCTTTATCTTTGTCCTCTATCAGAAGGTTTTTATCGATGCAGTCCTGGATGATATTTTTTAGAATGAAGCAGTGCTCTGTGTCGTGCCCCACTGCTCGGTGAAACTTGCAAAATTTGTCCTTCCATTTTTCCAGAAGAACCGGGCGATCAACAACTCTTGGAAGTTTAATCATATCTTTGCTTAACATATATTCAAGGACCTGTTTGAGGGATTGCTCCAGAGCAGTGAATTGGCGGTCATAACCCCAATTGTCCCATTTTATCTTTTCTTTCTGTTTGGCCAGAACCGGCTTGTCATTTT
This sequence comes from Nuphar pumila, assembly GCF_984573655.1. Taxonomy (NCBI): domain Eukaryota; kingdom Viridiplantae; phylum Streptophyta; class Magnoliopsida; order Nymphaeales; family Nymphaeaceae; genus Nuphar; species Nuphar pumila. The sequence goes on along the minus strand of NC_143260.1, from coordinate 94,409,801 downwards.
GCTTGAAGGGCTCCTTTCGATGCCCTGTCTGTTTGTTCTTGCTATCTTTGCTGCTACTGCCGCCAGAGTTGGTCGAGAAAGTATAATTCACCTTCTTTTTGAGGTCTTGACCGCTCTTGATGAGGGTGATGCCCTCATACATCCCATTGTTCATTCCCATCTCGAGCCACTCAGCTCGCTAAATAAGTTCGATGAAGGATTTTGATGGGTAGGTAAAAATAAGGCTCCTGAGAGGCTAAGAGAAGTTGTTCAAAATAACCTGGAGCGCGTGCTCTTCTGAGATGGGGGTTCTCATTTTGTTACATGTATCTCTCCACCTGTGAATGAAATCTACAACCTTTTCCTTGTCTTCTTGTTTCAGATTGTATAAATGATTGAGGGTCGGCAGTGCTTCAGTATTGAACATGAACCGTTCCACGAACAGATTAACAACTTTATCAAAATCGCGCAGCTCAACAGGGTTGATGTGTTCTGCGTACCACTTTGCTGCTACGTCTTCGAGACTGCATGGGAAGCATAAGAAAAGAGCACGGTTGTCTTCACTGAATCTGGCACACTATGCGAAGAACATGGCGAGATAGGCCTTTGGATTGCCGGATCCATCGAACTTAATGAATTTTCTGGGGAGGTCTTCCAAGTTGTTGTCCTCATCTAAACCGAGGTAGAAGTCTTGCCTGGTATATACTTTCTTTCCCTTATCTCGGATTTGCAGATCCTTGACCATCTTAGTTAGTGCTTGGATTGAATCTTCTACCGGGACCCCATCTCTAGGCTTGTTCACTGATTTAGGTTCTTCTGCCATTTTCTTGGGTTGTCGCAGATGCCTTGGGATGAACACGAACTTCTCTTCTTCGGAGTCCTCTTCTGCCGATTCTGTACCCTCAGATGTGTTGTCCTGCTGGATCCTCTTTTTGTTGATCTTGACATGCTTTTTCATTAGCTTTTTCTTGATCTTGCTCTTAGAGGATGTTTTCTTTGATCCTGCCCCAGCTTGCTTGGATATCATTTTTGCCATCATTTTTTGAAATATCTTGTGCATTGCTGGATCGACATCATCCTCATCTGAATCATGTGTCCGGGATAATCTGGGAGAGTTCACTTCCTCCACCTCACTGTCATCATGCTACTGAGTTGCCCTCCTTCCTGCTCTTGTTTGAACCATGATGAAATGTCGATGTTTTATATAGAATAAAGGAAGTATTTAAACTCGAGGAGTTTTTTTGGAAAAAGAGAGACGAAGAAAGAGATACTAAAAGATTTGAAGAGAGATCTCTTGATAAAAAGAGATCTTGGATGAGAAAATAGAATTTTTGAAGACATATTTAACGATGGATGACAAGATCTGAATATTTTGAAAAATTACAGGCAGGATCAAAAGAATTTAAATAAATCAGAAAAAGAAGAAAAAATACGCCTGGACTTTTGAAAGATAGGGGAAAAACTTAAAAGAATGTCCAGGGTTTAAGAAAATTATGAAAGAATAAAGAAATAAGAAAATATACAATCCTGGATTTTTGAGAAAATAAAAGATTTTTTGTGAAATAAACATCCAGGGTTTTTAAAAAATAAGAATTTTCAAAATAATATCCACAAAAGAATCAAACTATACAAGCAATGATGCACAAAATAGCTCTCCCTAGAAGCTGGCTCTTAATGCAATATTTGAAATGGCTCGTAGGACATTAATCCTAACTCTATGGTTCAGATCATCTGTTTTCAATCAAGGTACGTCGATATACTCAAGTCGAAGCTTGAAGTACGTGGCATATAAAATATTTCTCTGATTCTAAGGTAATGGCTTCCCAACGTCCTTGAGTACCTATTGATATACCTCGGACTATGGCCCTTAGGTATGTGGTAAGGGGGCGCTAATCCAAATAAGTGGTCCAGTTGTGAGGCTCTCTCCCGAACTATGGTTCAGTGAGACAGCCCAGCAACGTGAAGACCGGGACAATATAGGTAGGGATATTTTCAGAAACATGTTCAACATGCAAGAAATCAGATGGCTCTAACGCAAGTCCTAAAAGGGATAGAATTAAAAATGAAGAGAAGCATACACTTGCATACATTGTTTGCATTTAATCCCTAGAATTGAGGAGAGTTGTATTTTAGACCTAAGTCTAAGTGAGCATGGAATAATCTCCTCAATATGGTCCTACCAAACCATACTTAAATCTTATATGCAATGATGTCAGCTTAGGATAGAGTCTAGGCTCCTAAGGTTTGCATGGAAATGAAGTTGACATTTGTAGAATAAAGACTTAGATAATATCAAAGCAAAGCAAAAGGCATAGATTCAATCGGACGAAGACGAGTCCCATCACGGTCGCCAACTTCTGTGATCGTCGCAAAATTTTTCCTATGGTATTTCTCTCTCTTCCTTCTCTTTTCCTTTCCAGCCTCTATTTTTCCCTTTTGAAGGGGAAAATAAACGACAGAAAAGAAGAGAAAAGAGAAAAAAAAAGAAAGAGAAAGAGGAACTCTTTTGCGAAGGTCTCACTTGACCTTAATTTTGAAAAGATTTTTAAAAGATTACTCGCCTCCGTTTTTGAAATATTTGCGAGAAAAATCGGGAGACGGGGCTCGCTCGTCGGTACGAGGTTCGACCGTTCCTAGCGCCTTTACCAGGGGTAATCAAACCAAGGATCAAATTTATGTCTTTTTGCTTTGCCTTGATATTGTCTTAGAATTTATTCTAAGTCTAGAAAATGCACAAAGAATCATGCTTGTGTAAATGCAAAAGATGTATGCTCTTTTGAGAAGAATTTGAAAATTTTATCCAAGCGATTTTGAAATTATAAAGAATATGATGAAGAAATAGTTTTTGAAATTTGAAGACGGACTTGGAGAAGTTAGATTTTCTAACTTAAGATTTTAGAATAGATCTTGAGTTTTGAAATAATCAAAGATTGAGATGAAGCTAAATTTTAAAGGAGGGAGTTTAGGAAATAAGAATTGAAAGTTGAATATGGACTTCAAAATGGATTTAGAATTGAGTGTCAAGATGGAATTTGAAGATAGAATGGAACTCTAGATTTAAAATTTGAAATCAGAATGAAAGGCTAGATGGGATTTAGAATTTAGAATTGGGTGTGAAATCTGGAGTCCACGATGAAATTGGATTCGAAATATGGAATCTGAGATGGAATTGGATCTAGAATCCAAGATGGGATTTGAAAAGTAGAATTGGATCTAAAAATCTAGAGTCCTAGATGGAGTTGGATCCAAAGTCTCGAATCCAAGATGGAGTTGAATCTCGAATCTAAAATCCTAAAGAGGATTGGATTCGAAGTCTGGAATCCAAGATGGAGTTGAATCCTAAATCAGGAATCCTAAATGGAGTTGGATCCGAATTATGGATTTTGAACATGTATTTTGGATTTCAAAATCTAAATTGGATTTGGATTGGGATCTTTAAAATATCCAAGTTGAAAAAGTGGAAAATCAGATTTTGAGAAATCTGAAATTGAATTTGAGAATCCATATTGAATCTGAAGTGGATTGGAGAAGTTTCCATAGAACTTGAAGATAGGATTGGATTTCGGAAATCCAGATGAAACCTGGAATTGGATCTGAGAAATCTAAATTGACTTTTGAAATTTGAAATGAAGGGCAGAGAATGAAACTTGAATCAGGACATGAATCTGAAAATTACAAAGTTTAAATTGAACTTTGAATTTGGTTTTGAATTGGAAATTGAATTTTGAATATAGAAATGAATTTTGAGTTTTCAAAGTCAAATGGGACTTTGAAATTGAATCTTTGAATATAAAATGAATCTGAAATTTTAAAGTTAAATTAGGCTTTTGGGTTTGAAGTTTTAAATTTTCGGAGTAAGATAGAATTTAAGAATAGAAAACAGATTTTGAATTTACAAATGAGAATTGAAGATTGATCTGAGAGGTGAAGAAGATATTTGAAGAATATATGTCAAAATCACTTGATCTTGGAAAAGAATTTTGAAAATATGATATAATTTTATCCTAAATGGTGAATAAAAGAATTTGAAATTTGGTTTTTGAAAATCATATCTCATTCTTTAAATGAATTAAAATAAGATTGAAAATATAATATGTCTCTGACTATGGTCATAAGGTGTATTATATAATAATCGTACTTAAATTCAAGTGAAGAATAAAACACATTTTTGGTGCCTTTATAGAGTTTAAAATGAAATTAACTCTCAATATATCCTGACTATGGCCATTAATATATATCTTGAATTAACTTTAAATTAAACTCTAATAAAGGAAGAAAATACTTAAAAATATGATGATTTTGAAAAAGGATTCAGTGTGGCTCTAATGTTATTCCATAAAAGATGAAAATCCTAAGTCTTGTTCACACCTTGACTATGGCCATTGATGCAAATCGTCAACTACGGATTTAATCACCTCTTATTAGAATGGTGCATGTGTCATTCGTGTTCCACCATGGTGGGTTTTTGAAATAGAACAGAATAATGATATGAAAATAGATAATTCAAGATAAATGCATGCTCATACATTCTATTCTAGTACTAGAAATATGAATTTTTCATTGATATCTGATTATTACAACTTCGAATTGGAATTGAAAATGTTAAAACCTCTAATGTAGGAGGGGAGATCAACATTCTCCATATATTTCCTGCAAAATAAGTTAACACAAAAACAAAAATGCAAGAGATAATCTCATGTCATAAACTTACTTGCATATGGTTAAGCATAATGAAGGGTATGTACATATATACATGCACAGAATCACATTCTAATTACCCACTAGGCTGGAGATGGGTGTGAGAAGTGGTAATTTCTGTAGAACTGAATATCTAAGTAAGGTTATGCTATATGAGAGATATTTATGGATGAAGTAGATGTGATTTAAAGCATTGTAGAAGATGAGGTTGGGTATTATATCAGGTAGATATATGGATGGGTGTATAGCTGGAGTTTTGCAGAAAAGAAGGGGAAGTAGCTGGAGGCTGAATAGTAGGTAGTAGGCAGCTGAGTAAAGACATGACAACAGATGATATGGCATATGTAGGGAAGTGAATGGTGGATGCTTAAGAAGGTATTATGTATTAATGATGCAGAAAATCACAGCATGAGCAATGAAGAAAGTGGGACCATGTGCTGATGCAGGTGAGTAAGTGGAATGCTATAAGTGTAGGGGGGAACTAGTGTGGTGAAAGGACAGTGGAAAGCATATACCTATAGCTTCCCTCCCTGGACTCATAAAATTTTCTGCTTGGCTGCTAAGCAGAATATTCATTAATTGTCATACTTCAATCAAACAATCCCTCAAACTCTCCTCTATGTTTTATCTCACCCAAGCTGGAGCTCTCAAACCTCTCATCTCATACGATACTTCCATAGGCAAGATTTTTTGGACTGTGGACAATATTCTATCACGACGAGTGATGGCTTTATGTACATGCCCATTCTGCAGGACTTCTTCAGAAGTCCAAACCAAGTTCTCTGTTAGACCCATAAACCCATCTACTTTCAAGTAAATTAGGTTCAATAATGCATCATAAGTAGCATCCTGTCATATCTTGAAGAACGGTTCTAGCCATTAGAGAGCCATAAACTTCTTCTGCTATATGTACCAAGAGGCCACATGGTTGGGTAGCCTACTTAAATAAAAGATCACATGCCTGTTCTAAAACAATTAAACTTGCTGCAATTCGCATTGTCTGGGATACAATTAAGGTGCGAGGAACGGCAAATAAAGGAGTAGAAAGATGAGTAACACAGGTGCAGCTGATGACAGCAGATGTTGTGTATGAGTTGTAGCAAACAAAAAAAAAATGAAAATGCATAACATGCTGATATTATGTTGAGAGTGCATGCAGGTGCTGAGTGAGGTGGAGTGTGGCAGCAGGAAGATGAATGTGTATCAAGTGAGTGGCAAGGTGTTGGTACCTGGGATGCAAGGAGCTAGAGTACTATCAGTGGAGATATACAGATATACTATTTTGACAGATACGAGTTGTAAAGGTGATAGTGTAACGTAATGCTATGAGTGATGAGATGAATTTATGGGAACTACAACAATATAAGTAGTGAGGGTATATATGGCTGTAACAGAGAGTAAGTAGGGGTTGTTCTAACAGTGCATCTACAATCACTAGAATTCTCTGTAAAGTGCCGGTAATGTGCTTTAGGTGATATGGTGTGAAAGGTATATTGGACACAATTGCAGCAATAAGAGATGTATTATAGTGAAATGGTAATGAAATATCATGTTGAGGCTGGAAGCTACAGTGCTAAAGTAACAGGCGAGACATAAAAAGTGTTGTGATTGTGAAAGTGTAGGTAGAAGAAACTAACTACCACACATGTAAGGCAAGTCAATGATGCTAAACAGACTATCAAAATTGAGAATGAATATCAATCAAATGTGAGGCATACAACGGTATCTTACAAATTTACAGAAAATGTATATATGGAACTCAATGTGCACACAAACCTGGCACCACGCCCCCATCACTGATCTACGTTGCTTTATTTAAATGATACAAAATGGACTAGATCCAAGAAACCCCACTCAAACTACACCTGCAATAGAACATAGGCAATCTTATATCCCTGAAGGTTTAAAATTATTACGGATGGAACATTGGGGCCTGTAGGGTAGCAGACATGCAAGAAGGGTTGCTGGAGTTTATAAACATAGAAGAAGCCACAACCATGGAGCATTGGAGATCTTTCAGTCCTGTGAATGAATCTTCCTCAGTTAACGGATTAAACCAATGAAGCAACTCAGATTCATCTTTCAGACCACTCAAAACGTCAATTGCTCAAATATCCCCTAGTTTCACCGGATTGGTGATGCCTTTTTAATCAACCCAAATATCTGAAACAACGAGGTGTATTTCTCCAAAGGAACCTCCCACAAGGCTATTCAAAATCTCATCACTGATATGCTGATATCCAAGCAGACTTTATACTGAACATTGGGTATACTAATGAAATCAATAAACGCAGATGGGTAGAAGATGAGAATAAAAAGGATGCAAAACATACAGATGTAGGATATTATGGGTTGAGCAAGTTGTATGGGTAACAATAGCATATGTTTGAAACGAGCGATGTGATGCAGAATCATGCCATGTCAAACCATGTTATAAAAAAAAGGAGAAAGGAATATATAACATCTACAGACGTTATGCCATTGAACATAGTCTCAATCTAATATTTGCAGGGATGACCAGTGTGCTGGTATATGAGGAATGTGGTGCTCAAATGCAATGACACATTGTAACTGAAATAAAACAGGGAAATGAGTGATGATGAATTGAAAAAATAAAAAAAATAAAAGGGGCAAATGAGAAAGAAGATAATAATCGTCATCCTGCTACAAAATGTAGACCGACCAAAATGAAATAGAAAACCAGCAATAAAAGGGAATCAAAATAAAATAAAATAAAATAAAGAGAAAAAAAGAAAAGGTATAAAAAAAAACAAACAAACAAACAAACAAAACATTCGGGTTGTAATACACAAGACGATGATGAGAGCATCGTCGTGTACATTCTACTGAAATTCAATAATGAGAAGAAGAGGAAACAAAAAAAATAGAAAATAGAATTGTTGGAATTGGGGAATTCCTTTGATATCGCACAAGGTGGGTCGATCCTGCTATATGCAGGTCGATCTTGTCCTTGGTGCTTCTCAGTGAAAATAAATAAAAAATAAATAAAACAGGATAAAATGATAAAAGCTTCTATAAAATTAACACAGAAAGAAAAGAAACTCAGAAATGGAAATTTTAAGAAAGGAATACCGTAGAATCAAAAGGAAGAAAAGAAAAAAAGAAAAGGAAAAAAAAAGGGGCAAGTGATACAAAAGAGAGTGGAAGAAAACGGGAAGAGGGAGAAGAAGTTACTTACTTGTTTGGCTTGAGAGAGAGAGCTTCCTTCGGTAGATCGGGAAAGGAAACCAGAGGAATCCAAAAAAAAAAGAAAGAGAAGAAGGAGACGCGTATAGAGGGGTGAAGAAGCAATGCTTAGGAGAGGAGCCTTCGGCTCCTTCTTATAACGGTGAGCCGTTACAATCTTTACAACAGGGATTCCTCTTCTTTTCAGAAATTTTAAAAATAGGTTTTTAGAAAAGGGGCTTTTCAAAAAGAGGTTTTAGCTAAAAGGGGATTTCATAAAGTGGATGAACTATTTTTTTCTAAATTTTTGGAAGGAAGATCCGGAAATATAAGGGAAGTGTGAGGATTTTAAAAAGCGGGACCCAAATGAGGTTTTTGAAGCAATTTTACAAAATTTTTGTTTTTAGACTGTAAGATTTTTCTAAAATGAGGTTTTTATGAAAAATGCAGGATTCGTTTCAAAAACTGAACCTCAAGATGGATCTAGATCCAAGATTTTTCATAAAATATTGGGTTTGGATCTCAATTTGAGATTGAATCCAAGAAAATGATTTTTTTGATTTTTTGAAGAATAAGAGATCCGGGATCAGAATTGGATCCAGATATCCGATTTGGATAAAAAATTGGGTCAGATATGAGTCTGGATTCCAATGAATTCGATAAATAAATGAAATTTCGATTAAAGATTGACCTGATCTTTTCAGAGAATGGGCCCAGGGGCAAAAAGGGAATTTTTAGATTTTTTGGAAAATTTGGGGTGTTCACAGCCACCACTGATATACCCAATATAACAATTTAAAGGTACTGGTGGGGAATTTGAATATTCAAACAATTGGGCAATAAGTTTTTGAAAACCTGAATAAAAGAGAGAACTCTAATGCTAAGAGAATATGAGATAAAAATATAAAGAGCACACAATAATTCGAACAATGTTTCAACCAAAATCCTAACTAGATAGAGGTGATATTTTTCTATTTTCTAAGTAGCATGATTTTCTCCAACAAGTGTCTCTATTCTGCTGATAAGCCTAAACCTAATATTTATGCATGCACCTAATGCAAATCCTAGATTCAGGATTCAAGACAAGCTAAATACTAAAACAAAATTAAACCTAGAAACAAAAACAAGTCGTTCAACCATACATTGGCATCGATGGCAAAAGTTTTACTGTTTCAAAATAAAAGACAAAAGTTTATAAATGGTAAAGCCTGTGAACGGCAATGTCTACACACAAAAAATGTCTACATATAGCAAAGTCCATAGGTGGCAAAAAGTCCTTGGGACGGCAAAGTCTACAGGCGATGGTGTCTACAAATAAAAAAGACCACGGATGACAACCCTCTAATGGCAAAACGTCCCCAGGATGTCAAAGTCTGTGAACACCATGGTCTACAAATGGAAAAGATCAGAGACAGAAAAAGGCCCTAGGAGGGAAAAGTCTGCAGACGATGAGGTCTACAGAGGGGTCCACGAACAACAAGGTCCTTAGATGGCAAAATGTCCCCATGACTATAAAGAATGTCGATGGCAAAGTCCACAAATGAGGTGTGCAAACCATAATAGTCTTCAAACGAAGAGGTCCATAGATGGAAAAAATGGTGCTGACGGCAAAAAAAATTATTATCTAAACTAAAATTGATCAAATCCCAAAAACTATGCACGGGGATGTTGGACTTGTCAGAATGCAAAATCTATAAGCATTGCACTTCTAAACTAATTACCAAAAAGTGTTAACAAAAATTTTACAACAAATAAAGTACATTCACCTTGATTTCGCAAAAGTCATTTTCAAAATCAATTTAGAGGGTGTGGGATGCCCATCAGGCCTCAGTCATCCTTTTCTGTGAGAAGGTGAAGTGGAGGTGGGTTTGACCTTCATAGCTCAAAATCTACTATCAGGAGAATTTGGATCAAGAGTCTAAACTCTCAGCAAAACACATAACATGCATATAAACTAAATATAAAAGCAAGAATAAAGCATAAATAACTGAATGAATCCATATATTACCTTTTTCGATCTCAAGGTCCATTTAGGCTTTTTTGGCTTCAAATTGTAGGATTTCAAAATTTCAAAATTTCCCTTTTTGCCCCTAGCACCCACCTGTTGAGTCAGTCAGAAGGGCAATTGGGTCGATTCCTAATTATTTATCGGATTCACTTTATGGTTGAAGGTCCGAAGCCCAATTTCATTTCCTATATTTGACCTAATCTTGGATCCAGATCAGATATCCAAATCTAATTCTGAGCCCAATTCTCATGATTTTAATTCAAAATCTAAAAATCCAAAAATAATTCTCTATATGGCTTAGATATTTTGTCCAAATCCAATCTCCATTTGGATCCACTCTTTTCATTTTTCCTCAGTTAGAGATACAAGCTGGATATTTACTCAAAAATCTTGGATCCAGATCTATTTTGAAATCCCAATTTTTAAAAATTAACTCCGTTATTTCAAAAACTTTCTTTTTTTATAAAATCCTCAAAATTCCAAATTCAATATTTCCTTAAATTCTTTAAAAACCTCATTTGGATCCCATCACTTAAGTCCCTCGTATTCTCCTCGTATTTTAGATCTTCTTTCAGAAATTGCATGAAGGGGGCCAAACTTCAAAAAAAGTAGATTTTAGGGTTTTTGAGAAATCTTTGCAAATAAAACCCTCCTTTTTGAAAAAATTCAAAAAAATGAGGGACTGCTTTTGAGAATTTTGTAACGGTCATCCCCTTTATAACCACCATCGGAAGTGAGGGGAGGATCATCGATTAAGATCCATCGAGCATGGCGAAGGGACTCCCCTCATCGAGTGTTCCTTCCTCTCTTTTCCTTTTTCCCCTCCCTCTCTTCCTCTCCTCTTCCTTTTCCCTCTCTCTCCCTTTTCCTTTGGTTTTTCTTCATGATCGACCGAAGGAGGTCAGCCCTACAGCAATAGCCACGGTATGAACCATCCTCTCTCCCTCTTTGTTTTTCTTGGAATTTACTTCTTTCCTATTCTTTTCTTTTGATTTATAGCATCAGCTTCATGTTCTTGCTCCATTTAGGCATAATATGCAGTATTGATCTGCCTATAGCAGTATCGATCTGCATTTTGCAATAGAATGTTGACCCCTTTTCTCTGATTATTATCTTTTTTCTTTTCTTTTTGTAATTCATTGTTTTATTTTCATTGTTTATTCTTGCATTTACTTACAATTCTTGTAGTTGCTTCATTGAATCGATTATCGGTTTCTCTGCTCCACTTGATTTCTGTTACATTGAGTGAATGCATTTGTTCATTGTGTCTCCTGCTTAATTTGATCATGGTGCATTGTCATCATCTTCACATCATTTTCATTGCATTGTAGTCCTTCACATCAGCCTCATCCAGCATTGTTGCATCACCACAGCACTCTGCATCTTCTCTTTCGCTTCAAACCTGTTGTATCCCATGCATCAGCATCCGATTCATCCATGCATCATTGTTTTAAGATTTTGGTCCATCGCATTTCTTCAATCTGCTTGCATCGAGCCCCTACATTTTGTTGCATTCCCCTGTTATATTTCCCTCTTCATCAGCATCCGATTCTTTGCATTTCTTTAATCTAGCATCAATATCTGTGCATCCTCCGCAACATCATATTAACATTCACCGAGTTACTGAATTTTTCTTTTTCCTATTCAGAGATATTTTTGTCTTTCCTTTGCATTGGCATCATACTTTACTGCTCAGAATCTTTGTGTCACTCTTTGTTGCATCTCATTGCAGAAATATTCTCCCGTAGGTGGCATTTGTTCATGTGTTGAGATTTAATTTGAATTAGTGTTAGTTCGGTATAATATCAGTCCACCAGCATGTTTGTTTTCTGCTACTTTGCATTGTAATGGCTTAAGCTTATATCTGCATTACAGTTTGCGTCTGCGCATATCAATACATTGCATCTCTTGTACACTACCACCGTGTACTTCACGCTATTTGCTTACCCCAACCTTGGCCTCCCCAATACAACCATCATCTCTCTCTCTCTCTCTCTCTCTCTCTCTCTCTCTCTCTCTCTCTCTCTCTCTCTCTCTCTCTCTCTCTCTTCAGAGACCTGCAGAAAGAGAGAGTGAGTAGAGAAAAGGCGTGACCATGTAGATGAGTCCACCAGAGAGAGAAGTCGGTCATTAATATGATACCCATTAAATTCTGGTAGTGGTTATGCCACCAAGATGGTTTCCACGTCACTTGATGATCCTGATATGTTAACGAAGAAGCATCGGAATGCAGTATCAAATGCTGAGAAGTTATTGGCCCCTAGGATGCACGGTAACACCTGGAGTTGATGTAACAAAAAATAAAGTTACACATGGACTTGAAGATGAAAAGGTTTGACAGAATGGTGTTCAACTTTCCCCATGCGGGTTCCATGGAAAAGAAGATCAGAAAAGGGATAATCAAAATGTACAAGAAACTAATTGGGAGTTTCTTCTCAAATGCAATCTGCCTTCTTCATCGATATGGGGAGGTTCATGTTTCTCACAAAACTAGTGAGCCATTTAACAGATGGAATCTTGAATCCCAGGCTGAAAAATCTGGTTTTATGTTAGTTGAATGTGTTAAGTTTAACGAAAGTGATTATCCTGGTTATAATCACAAACGAGGATCTGGCAATAGGTCTAATGAGCCATTCCCATTAGGAGAGTGTAGCATCTTTAAGTTTCAAATAAGCAGTTCCCTGAAGGGAAAGTCATCGACAGATGTTAAAAGACCAGTGGTTGGGCTTGAACATGGTGGATTCCTTCCTGAGTTGCTACAGACTAGCTTTGAATTGCCAAGAAGTGTTCTTGATCAGCACTCTTCTTTTGTTGCTGATTCGCTAACACCTCTTTAGTCTGAAAGGATCAATCACCATACAACTAATTCCAAGATATAAACCTCAGGGTTACTTTAGTAGAAGTCTTTAGGATTATGGTCAAGCTATCCACCAAATTCTCAGAAGCATCTATAGTAGTTATGGAAAAGAAGCAGAACAGTTTAGACACAGTTTTCATTATTACTACAACTATTACTCAAGCCTACTGCTAATGACTGTTACGGGGCATCCTTGTTTTAGCTGCATCATTCTGTTATCTGTATTGAATAATGCATTGCGTATTTTAGCATGTCATGATGCATCGGATTTACACTCAAGTCGACATGTGCTGCATATCATGTATTGTATTGTCATTTGGCATTTCATCCATCATCGATTTGTCATCCATCATGGCATCTCCTACATGTTTTCGGATCCTGTACAATTAAATTTCTTGCTTGTAAGCGGCATCTGGGGGTAACCACTAAATTGTCTCCAAGAGCTGTTCATGATCCACTCTCAGACGCTGATCATGTCATCCGATCAATCAAATTCAAACCAGAACTTATATCACTAACGGCTGATGTGAAAGCTTTGGATGACGTAGATGATACTGTTTTAATCAATTGATCCAAAGGCATCTCATAATTGACTTGCCATTTGAGACTAAAGTTGCTGCATCACCACCTTGACCATCCTGGGTAGTAAAATCTGCAAACAAAGGCATGCTGATATGCTAGGTGTACCAATTGCAAGTGATTGTGCTTGTGCTAATAAAGCAGTGAATTGTTAGTTCACAATATTTCCTGTGTTTGAAAGTGGCGAAGTTCCAGGCTTTTCAGAGTCTGTTGGTAAAGGTGATGGGGCCAAAAGAGTGGAAGGGGAAGGAATGACAAAAGGTGAGTTTGCTGCTTGCAGAGGTGTTTCCAACTTTTGGAAGATATGTGGCTGCTAGTAAACTTTGTTGATCCACCTATGGTAAAGAATGATGTGAAATTTGAGGGGATGTGACTTGAATTAATTGAGGAGAGGAAACAGGAAAGGAGGATCCAGTCTTAAGTTGTTGATATACTAAGTGTTGACCAACAGACTGTTGTTGCTTTTGTTGCATTTATGATTGTTGTTGCTGGTATTGATGCTGCAATTGTGGCTGTTGCATCATCTGCTGCTTATGTTGCTGCTGAATCATATGTTGTTGCATTGATGTGTATTACATATCATCACTTAGTTGCATTGATTATGTTGTTGTATTGTCGTGGGTTGCATACCATCATTGATTATGTTGTTGCATTACAGTGTGTTGAGTACCATCACTTATTGCATCTGTGCTGCATCGCAATCACTGCTCATCGCTGATCTGGGTTCATCTATCTGTGTTGCATAACCTCTCCATTCATCCAACTTTGTGTCTCACACTTTCATCATATGTTGTAATTCCTCTGCATTTGCATTGCCGCATAAGGTTAGTCCAACTCTTTATTCTAATGTTCATAAGCATCGAATAATATAATGTTGTTCAATAATCTTCTGTGTATTTCATAGATCTGATTCTCATTCATCATCATATCAATCCTCAGATTGCATTGTGATTTTGCATCAGCATCCAACCGAGCAGTCATTCATGTTTGAACTCGATCTACTGCAAGAGCAGATGTTGTTCATAGACTACTTTCAATTGTTTTGTTCAAACTGCACATTGAAGTTGCTTTGTTCATTATCATGCCTATATTCGCTATGTTCAGTTGCACATTAAAATTGTATTGAATTGCTATCTACATTTCTGCAGAGCACATTTTCATTTTTTGCATCCGTATATATATTGATTTAGTTCAGTATCACTCCTGCACATTGATCACTACACCTTACTTCCTGTGTTGCACTTCATTGCATCAACATGTGCATTCATCTCTTCCCCTGCATATTAGTGTTCTCATTATATTTTCACAGCGAACCCAGTTTATACATATGCAAATCCAATTAGCATGCCCTATGCATTCTTCACCTGCAAATACATACGCAGCTCTTCATATGTATTGCAATTTTGTCATATACATCGCATTTGCGGGAAATACATGCATTTTTCTTCTTTTTTTCTTTCCACAGCCTAGGCATTTTTCATTCCAACAGCATATGCATCTTCACAGAGGTATATGCATTTCTTCATTAGTATAAGCATTTGCACTTAGGCAAATGCATATGCATTTCTTCATTAGCATAAGCATTACACTTAGGCAAATGCATATGCATTTCTTCATTAGCATAAGCATTGCATTTAGGCAAATGCATGTACATTTCTTCATTAGCATAAGCATTGCACCTTTGCATATGCACATGCATTTCCATAATAGCATAGGCATAACCATATGTATGTTAGTTTTAACAGTGTTTTCAATTCCTTTTTGTATTTTGTATTTCTATTGCCTTTTGCTATCTTATATTTACAGGAAATCTGGAAGACTCTGATTTATTTTCATAGATTAAGGAATTTTAATTTCAATTTAAGATTATAATAATTTCGTATTAATGAGAATTTCTATTTTACTGTTTAGAATAGAATGTATGAGCATATAGTTTTCATAATTGCTTGTGGCATTTCATTTTATTTTATTCTTCAAAAAGCACTATGGAAAAACATGAATGGCACGTGCATCATTCTAATAAGAGATAAATAACCCCAAGTAAATAATTCTCATTTATGGCCATAGTCAAAATGCGAACAATACTTAGGGTTTTTATCTTTTATAGAATAAAATTTGACTTACACTTTAGGTCCTTTTTGAAAAACATCATATTCTCAAAATATATTTTCTCTTTTTATCAGAATTAAAAGTAAAGATTAAATCAAGATATATTTATGACCATAGTCATGAATATATGGAAATTTAATTTTGCTTTAATTCTATAAAAGCACAAAAAAATATTTTATTCTTTCTTGGAATTTAAATGAAGATTAAATTAAAATATATTTGTGACCATAGTCATAAATATATTAAAATTTAAGCTTATTTCAATTCTATTAAAGAATGAAATTTGCTTTTAAAAATCTAATTTTAAAACAAAAATTTTTTTAAGCATTTCATCATTTAAGATAGAATTACATCATGATTTATCATCTTTTTCAAATAATTTTCAAGTTATTTTCAAAATTCCAAGTAATTTTTGAAATAAATTTTCAAAAACACAGTTTTCATTTCTAAATTCAAAGTCATTTTCAACTTTTATTTACAAATTTATATTTATCTTTTTATTTTCAATTCCACTCAATTTTAAATCTTATTTCAGATTTCAATTTTCAATCCTTATTTCTGAACTTCACATTTTAAAATTCATATTTTAACTTTGAATTTTATTTCAAATTCAAATATTAAAGTTCAAATTCTTTATTTCTTTTCAAAAATTCTAAATTTCAAATTCTATTTTCATTACAAATCCAATTTCAAATTCTGAATTTTTATTCCAATTCTCAATTTAATATTGGAATTCACTTTGAATTTCCAATTCAAAACTCAATTTTGTTTTCAAATATCAAATCAAATTTCAAAATCAATTCAAAGTCTCAATTTCAAATTTTGATTCAATTTCAAGTTTCCATTTCAGAATGAACTTAGTTTTCAAAACTCTAATTTATCAATTTTAAACTTCAAAATTTTGAAATCTTAACTTCATTTTCAAATCTCAAATCCACTTCAAACCTAGATTTAAAATTCAATTTTTAAAAGCAAGTTCAATTTCTAAATCACTTCTTCAAGGATATTTTCAAAACCTATTTTAAAATCACTCAGAAAATCCAAAATTCTGAAACATTTCCAAAGAAAAGCATACACATTTCTCAAGTTCAAAAAATCATAGCACAAACCTGATTCAATATGCATTTAGGATTTCAGAATAATCACTTAGATAAATTTTGGCAAAGCAAAAGACATTGATTCGATCTTTGGTTCAATTACCCCTGGTAAAGGTGCCAGGAACGGTTGAACCTCGTACCGACGAGCGAATCCCGTCTCTCTATTTTTCCTGCAAAATTTCAAAATATAGGCGAGTAAAATTTCAAAACATCATTTTCAAAAGGTCAAGTGAGACCTTGCAAAAGAGTTTTCTCTTTTTCTTTTTCCCTTAAAAAGGAGAAAGAAAGGAAAAGGAAAAAATTTTGCAACGATGGTGATCTAAGAGTTTTCTCCTCCTTGATTTGGCAACACATCCATGTAGGTATTATGATTTGAGATATAGATCTGGCAGAACCTCCACGTAGTGGATCTGAATAGAAGCGAGGGTGAGGCAAAGTGAGGGTATGATTTGGTTGTTCTCTACAAGGCTAGCACTTGGGTATGAAACTCTTAGATAGGTCAGGCTCTAGGGGGCACCTCCTATTTATGGGTTTTATGAATGATTGTGGGTTTTAGACAATGGATCTTGATCCTAAGGGTATTGATTTGGTGGTTGTATAGCAACCAACTTTTGATTGGTTAGACAAACCGCATGACGATTCGGTGAGGATGATATGGTTGCATTCTACTAGTTTATGCTACAGTACTACTTAAGGGTTAAAAACCTAAAAATCAGTTGGATTCAATGAATATGGGGTGAGGTCTATCCTTAAGATGGAGACGGTATTTCTGAAGGTTTTCTATAGAAGGGTTTTCATACAAAATGTGTGCAAGATGTTAGGATAAGGATAGTAATAAGGCGTAGGGCTTATCCTTGCATTCAAGGTAGTGGACGAAAAAGCCTCTTTGTCATCCTACAGTAGGCGTTAAAGACTTTTGTCATCCCCATTGGCAGATGACAAAGACTCTTTTTCGTCCCACAGCAGACGGCAAAGTCTTTTGTTGTCCTCGATAGCAAATGGCAAAGTCTTTTTCGTCCAATAGCAAACAACAGAAACTCTTTGTCATCACATAATAGACAGCAAAGACTGTTTTTCGTCTACAAAAAAATGGAGAATTTATTTTATTTTGAGTATTTTTTATATTTTGTTGAGATTTTCCTAAAATTCAAAGGATTATGCCTAACTTTTAGGGGTTTTCTTAAACTAGGGTAGGAAATGACTAGGTTTTTAGGACTTTTGCCTAAGAACCTAAGAAAATATTTTTCAAAACATTAGCACCTGGGCATCGTATAAAATTTGGTGTCTACAGATTTTTAAAATTTTAAAAAAATAAAAAGTCAGCCATATGAATAAATAAAAAGTGTAATAATTCTAGCTGTCTGACCAAAATATGGCTAGGATGACAGCGCCTTTGCTTGATGATACTAACCTCGGCCATTTTTCAGTAGATACTCTCATAAAAAATTTTGAAAACAAATAAAACAAACTGAATCTAAACATTTTTTAACCATACTCTAACAAAAAATGTCTAGACATAAATTAGAAAGAGGAGAGGTGGTTGAGCCCCAAGGCACAAGGAGTAGAGTTAAGAGTCGTTGCCACCCTTTCTCCCAATAAACCAGATTGCCAGAACAAGGAGTGGAGCACTTTTGCAAATCTAAGTTAATAACCCAATTTTACTCGAATCATCCATTACTTAAGACCTAGTTTGGTGGCACTTAAATGAGGTTTTTGATGTAATACCTGACTTGGCACTCAAAACCCAGTTTTCAATTTTGTTTTGGTTGTCATCCCAACAGGGGGTTAGTTGTATGATACTACACTAAGTGGATGTTTCGATTACTTGGCGTTTTCATAGTTAATTAGCAATTACTGTTTGATATAAGTTTTCAAAAGGAAAGGCTAGATATACTCCATCTAGCGCCCTAGACTAAAATACAAAGGTAGCATAGAGCAGTATTTATAGTGGGGTCTTCCTTTATTCCTAGTCAAATGCAAGTTGAGTGTCGACATAGTTAATGGCCTCATCAACTCTTAAAAAAGCATAACTTACAGCAGTGGCCAGGGGGGTAAAGAAGGGCAGAAGAACTAGGTCACACTTTGCTTTTCTACTGCCCAAGTTGCTAGAATCTTCCATGATAAAGTGGATGCAAGTAACAAGTGTTAAATGAAAAGTGTGGATGGTGTGCCATATAGTTGAAGCTACTCGTCCTAGGAATTTCTGGTGTATGTAAGGATCAAGCCAACCTATAAAAAATTACTGGCCAACTCTTATAATGCTTAACAGGTTCCACTTCAAAGTTTGTGGGACCCTTTATCTTCTGTTCTCCATTGGTGGATTACTCAATACGGGAGATGGTAATGCTGAAGTTCTTACTGTCTCATTTCCTTTTGCTATATAGGTTTACTTTTTTCGCTCCAAGAGAATTTATGATGTGAGCGTAAGCATATATGAAACCTGCAGGAGGCTATTGGTTCCTAGGATTTTCAACTACATAATTACTGCCATGTTGCAATATAGTGCTCACCACTAAGCAATTATGAAAGAGAACTGCATCCATGTCAACGGCCTTGCAAGCAGGGCCAAGTAGGAATTACCATTTTTGTACTCATAATTGCGGGCTAGCATTTTCTCTAGTGTCTAGTTTTCCCTTGGCTTTATGTTTATTTGAGCATGCCTTGCTTTGTGATCTTGTAAAGTATATGGGGTAATTGGTTTCTAACGATAGGAACGCGCAAACAACTCTTATTTTGCATTTTTTTTTTTGTAATATGACTTTACATATGTGATCTAGATGGTTTGTTTAGCAAGAATTGGCCTTTGGATCCTCAATCTAAGACATGTTTGCAGGTTTTTAATTATCAAGCTTAAGCTTATTTGGTAGGATCAGTTTGTGCAAGTCACCATGTGATGGGACGACACAAGTTTGAACCCACTAGTATGGGTGGTTGAATAACTGCGTGGTTGTATGGCCACCAGTAGGACTTGTCTACTGGAAAGGAGGGAGCCCTTAATCCCCTAAGTTGATCATCAAAATAAAAGTAAAACTTCAAAAATCAAGGGCCAAAGAATTTTATAAATTTCAAGGCTCATTAAATTATATTGAAAATACACTATCCAAGAGTCAATTCATAACAAATGATCCATGTTGAACAGTTGATGGATATTTTATATGGCCTTGCATTACTTATTAATGAAATCCATGGATATTCAAATATGGATTTTATTATGTTCATGAACTATTGTTTTGATATTGCATGCAACTATGACTTATGCAAGATTTTATCTTAGTTTTACCCACTTTAGTTGCAAGATGAGCTCTTCTAAAACTTATACAAGTTATATCAATTTGGACACGAAAAAAAAAAACAGCCTTAGAGCTTTAGATATATTGTATTTGATGTTTCATGAATCATGTTAGAGATATAAGCCTGAGTGAGTTGGAGTGATGCAATGCATCTTATTAATTTTATATAGTACGGTCTCTGTAACACTCCAAAAATCTTAACCTGAATTTTAGGAAAATTTTAAATTTCTTTTTTAACTTTAAACAGCAAAAAATGATATTTTTCATGTGGGGGTTGAAAGATTCTGGAGCAGGTTACAGGTATGAATCAACAACGTAAAATCAGATAACCATTTACGAATCATTTATGAAAACCAAAATGATTTATATTTTCAAAAGTAGTCATTCACAAAATGCAGTAAGATTGATAAAAAGGGCAGAGTTATAATTACATAAGCACTTAAGATCAAAATGAAACAAAATCTTAAGTCTAGTCTTAGATCCTCAGAGGTCCTGGTTCTTGATGTCGCTCCTGCATCTCGCAATCCACTGTGCAGCACATTAATAACCTAAAATCTCTTTAAAGGGTTAAACTCGTGAAATCCTGGTAGGCATGTACCGATTCTAGGTAATTACATAACATTAAAATATATATTTCCATATAAGATGTTATAGTTCATCAAAGCATGGTACATTTCAACATAATTTATCAAGGCATGGAGTAGTTTAACAAGAAACAGTATGACATGTTTCAAAATTAACAACTGTAAAGTAACATGCAACTTTATTCAGAATATAATTGTGCATTATCAGGGCATATTTTCATTTCAAGACTATGTGAATAAAGTTTGTTTCTCTTGATTACAGTCCCCTCGGGTACACGGGGAATGACCACCTCGAACAGTCATGAAATCTTGGGGATATATTATTCGTGAGTTGTAATTTACCTGGTTGCCTGACTAAGCAGAACCCAAAGCAGGTGGTTTGTGACCGAGAGAAAAACTCTGCTATGGCATAACGTTCAGTATAGGATGATAGCCCCGTTGAAAGTTGCAGTAGTTGGAAATCTATCATCTAGGACACGATAGCCTCGGTCTCCTAAACTCTAAGTGAGCGGAGACCATTGGGATGCCTTACTCCCATAAAACATAATATTATAATTAAGGCATGTATCACCTACCTCTTCAGGTAAACCATAAATATGAATGGGTTATGGAGTTTTTATTATGGGATTTTATCATTTTATGTGCCTCATATCTGGTTGTACTTTTGCAATGGTATTTTTAAAATGATATTTTCAGTAAAAACTTTGGAAAATCGTCAAACAAATGATATAAAAATTTACTTTCCACTTTCGTGGTGAGTACGGGTCGAATCCATAGGGAACAAGATGATATTCAAAATTAAATCTAAATATTTCAATTTATTAATATTGTAAAATATCTAGAATGAAATAAAACAACTACAATTAAATTACATCTTACTAAAAAAACAAGAATTAACTAAAGCAAATTCTAAATTAGGTTGCTCAAGCTTCCTTCAAGTCCGCAAGGGCATTTTCATCCTTTCATAAGCTATGGCTTTACACCCTTGGCGTAAATAGTCCTTCTGACCTGCAGTGTACTTGTCAACCTAAGATAAAATAAAATAAAAAGTTAGTAGTGAAATAACTACAATTAATTCAAAATTACCACTAATTCTAATAAAAAAATAACTCATAAAACTAAATCATAATTTAAATAAAAATAATCTAAAATGTAAATTTCTATTAAACTAACTAATGTATACTAAACTAACTAAACTATATTCTGAAATTACACTAACTATTTTGTAGAAAAATTAGGACAGTTACAAAAAACTCACTAATGAGTGAAATGTCTGTTTTGCCTTCACTATAATGCACGAATCACTTTCTGATAGGTTTTTGAAAATAGGCAATTTAAAGGGTCAACACAGATTCAAACATCACAAAATTTGTTTTGTTGGATTTTTGACACGTGCAGGATTCTGACCCTTTTTATAGATTTCAAAAAAACACCTGGAAGCTCTAGATATAAGCATTTTAAGATCACTAAAAATCTAGAAATATGCATGTTTCAAAATTTGAAATCCTGAAAAAATGGTCTTTGAAAAACACCTTAAATCTCAACCAAATCAACTTCGAATGAGTTGAATTTTGGTTTGCAGATAGTAGACACGTGGATAAAGAGAATAAAATTGATTTCTTTGAAAACTTGCATATAAAATTATGCATGCGAGTGACTGCAAATTCTGGTTCAAAAGGTCAATTCAATTCAAATGAAAATAATGTGATTCACGAACCACTGACATAAAACTCATGCAAAAATAGATCACTCGTGCCTAATATGTTGTTGAAAGACACTAATAGAATTTAATTAATCTAAAAAAATTATCAATGCTAAAATAACCTAAATTACTTTAAAGAAATGACAACTAATTCTAAAGTAAGGCTTAAATGCACATTATTAACTAAGCTAACTTAGACTAAGCACAAACATGAATCAAAGTATTTAAAATAATGAAAGCAACTAACCTAACCTAATGTACCTATCTTAAAATAAACTAACTAACTTAACTTGAAATTAAAACTCATTTAACTTATTTAACTTGAAAAATGAAATGAATTTAAAGCTAACTAGGGTAACCTACCTACTTAGGGCATAAGGGGGTGATTTTGAAGTTGGATTAAAATAAGAGGCTCACGGCCCCTTAGTGTCCCCCACTAAGGAATAATCACTAATTAATAACATAAAATCAAAGGGACAACTAAGTAAAGCAACAAAATTAATACATTACTAAAAATAATTTAATAAAACAAGGAAGGTAAGAATGAAAGACAATAAAGAAAATTGTCTACCTATATTCAAGATTTCCTAAATTACTTACCAAAAAGAATAATTACCCTAATCAAAGCAAATCAAATAAGTATAGAAACTATCCAAAAAGAGTTAAAATCAGCAATTCACCTAAGACTAAGGAAAGAAAATAAATTACTTACCTAAGACTACCTCAAACGATTTTCAAAATCCACTAAAGTAAAACAATGAATTAAAGCAAATCAATTAGAATATGGAAATTTAAAAAAGCAATTCAAAATAAGAATCTAGACTAAGAATAAAATTGGAAAGTAAACTAAGACTTGAAGAATAGATAACTTACTTACCTAAGATATACTAGCCTACCACACGATTCTTGAAAAGGAAACTAAACACTAACCCTAATTACTAAAGCCTATCAAGCATTAATACTTACCCAAATTAAACAAAGACTCAAAATCTGGTAATTAATCTAAATATTCAAAAAACACAATCAATCTAAGGCTTAAAGAAAGCAATCAATTGACTTACCTAAAACACACTACATGATTTTTGAAAAGACCCTAAACAAAAAATTAAGACTTACTAAAAAAATGAAATGCAAAGAATGGAAGACTAGCCTAATCAAACCTATCAAGTAAAGGCTGGAAAATATTCTACAAATTCAAAATCTAACCTATATTAACTTTAGAAATCAACTTACGCCTAAGGAATGTCATTCATTACCTTAAATATCATACTACACAATTTTGGAAAAGAGACCTAATTGAAAGTCAACACACAAAAATAATGGCATGCTAACCTACTCTAAATTAATTGCCAAAAGAAATGCTAACCTAACATTAACTCATTGTTTCACTTTTATAAAAATCAGAACTAACACTAATGAAATAAATATTAAAACTTGAATTTTGAATTTATACTAACCTAATCTAAACGGATGCTTAACTCTAACCCTAATCGGCTAACACTAATTCTAACCGAATAAGCTAAATCATAGGTGTATGCCGGATCTAGCTGCAGCTAGATCAGGACAAAACTCTAAAACAAGAACCACAATTCGAACCTTAATTAATATAAACAAAACAGAAAATAAAAATTAGAAATGAAATATATTTACAATATGCACAATAACCGGCCGATTGATTCAAAGATATGGAATCGGTTGGAGTTGATTCAATTGGTTGGTTATTGGATTCAAGATCGGATCTTACTCAAACAAGAGTTCGATCAGATCAGAATCTTAAACATTGAAAAGAATGAAATTTGGGCTGACACATACTCAAGGGCTAACTCACGGTTGAACCAAGGTATGACATAGGACAAGGCTTGACTTGATCTAACTAGAAGACGGGAATTAGAGAACACACCTCAAGGGTTGTTCGACGATGGAGGGGAGAGAAAGAGTGGTTAGTGGAGGTCAAAATCATGCCCAACACGTCCTTGAAGATCTGCATGGTGTCTCTTTGTTGTTGCACTTGTCCTAGAGCCGATTGAGAGAAGAGGTTGAAGAAAGGAAGAAGAAAGCCGCAAGAGGGAAGAGCACAGCTACTCCTCATTGATGTCGACGACACACTACCGAGGAGAAACTCACCTTTGATCTGCAGCACCTGCAAGAAAACACAACACAGACAACAAAGAAACAAACACAAGAGGGGAAGAAATACGGAAAATAAAAGATAAAGAAGATGACACGCAAGGAAGGACGTGTGAGAGAGAGTGGAAGAGAGAGAGAGAGAGAGAAGGATGGGCGGTAATTCCAAGGCTCCAAAAATGTTAGCCTAAGGTTTTTTAGAACTATTTAAACCTCTAATGTAATTCCTAATTCTAAAAACTACCTAAAAACTAAAGCTAATTCTAACTAAAAGTTAAACTCTATACTATTTGCATATGGCTACCTAAATGCATTATGAAGAGGTGGTTTTCGGAAAGGCTCATAGAAAACACTTTGGATCATGTGGTTTTATAGATCTACAAGGTTTGGGTCCAGTCCAAGATCCAAACTTGAGCTCTTGGGTCGGATCTAGATTCAAACGGCCTTGAAAATCGCTCCAAAACCCTAAAAATGATCTATTTTTATCAATTTAACTCTGATTTGAGTGAAATTCGAACTGTAGCTCCTTCACACCTAAATACACCAATACATGGGTTTTAATACTTAAAATTATATAAAAATATATAAATAATATATAAAAATAATATACATTTCATGCATCATCAAATACCCCTATGCTTGAATGTTTGTTAGTCTCTTAACAAACTAATAAAGAAAACTAATATGCTAAGAACTAGAAATAAAAAATGCATGTAATGAAGCAAATAATATATAATTTTTAACTCACTTTCATAGGAATCATGGTTGCATTTAGCTCATGCAACAAGCCCTTTGAACCCTTGGGTTGCCTCAGTGGACGAGTAAGGTCTCGTGAGAGTTTGGACTAATGCTACCCACAAACATCTATGTCATGCATGAATAAAATTTCTTTTTTAAAAAGTATTAGGAAATTAAGAAATTAGTTTAGGCAAGTATTTCATGCAATTTACATTCTTCTGACATATATTTAAAATTTACATGCCTCCACAGTAAAAACTTTTTCCTTTCACTTTTCTAAAAATTATAATTATCTATATTTTTTCCTCAAAAAAACAAGTATTATCATGTTATTTCTCATTTATCATCACTTGTATGTTTTATGCATAGTTTTTCATAATTACTTCTAAGCAATGAATTTTTCATTAAGCTCATTCTTTTTCTTTTGATTTTCAATTTTCTCATTTTTCTCTACTTGAGCACTATTTCAAATTTCCAATTTTTGTGACCTGTGTAACGAGCTTTAGGTCAATGACTCCCAGGCCAGACGACCTTGGGGCACCAAATACAGAGTATCCCTTAGACTTAATTGCTCGAGTCACTAAACCTTTCATTTTCATAGTTTACGTATAGTTTTCTTCTTGTCATGTGCAATGTCTATATCTATTAGGTTTTTCTATAAAGTCCATGTAACGGGCTTTCAAGCTGGTGGCTCCCAAACCAGATGGCTTTAGGGCACCAGGTGTAAACACCCTTCAAGCTCTACTTGCTCGAACCAAATAGGTCTCAGATATTGACTAGACAATGAAGTGATCTCCTTCGATATCTTTTTCATCATGAGACTCAAACATTTCAACTTATGTTTAAGTTTCGCTACTGGGGATTCTAAAGACATCAACAACTAAATGTATGCTCTTTTTCTTTTAAGCTCATATTTCTTTATATTTTTCATTTGCTTAGTTTTCGAAAACATACTGTGCATACTTATACTTGTGATTCAAAACAACTTTAACATTCAAATACTATCTTTTCTTTGAATTTTACATAAATAACCACTCTTTTTATATTAGTTCAAAAAAAATTACATGGGGCTTAAAAAAAAATTAAATGGCAGATTATGCAAAAACATTCATATATGCTAAAAACTTGTTTCTTAAAGTTCTAATTTTTTGAGTTTTTATCAAACAGCTACCTGAACAAAAAAAATGGATGTGTATCTAATACCATTCTCCCATGCTTGAATGACACTGTCCCTAGTAGTATATAAAAAATGCAAACATGTAATTCAGATGCACACTAAAGAACATAAAATAAATATATACAGGGAGAAAAGAAAGATGCAACTTGTTTACGTGCAGGCCTCTTGAGCTGATAATTGCCTTGACTTCGCACCACCACTATGCATATACAAATGCATAGTTTTCTTTTGGTCTGACAAATGGTGTGCTTCAATAACAGTGTCATGTGTCTGGTAACCTGCAACTCATACACTGAAGCATCAAATAATAAAACATACCTACATGACAAAAAGAAATCCAAGTAAAAATAAAATAAAAATAAATTAAGTAAAAATATATTCCTACTATATACATATGATACACAATCTCTGCTCAGATCATGTCCTGTTCTTCAATGGAGTTCTAGCATTTTCAACTTGAAAGCCATAAGTTCCTTGCCCTTGGGATTTATCATAGGTTGGCTCGTCAGACTACCCTCGGTTCTCCTCGTTAATGCATCTACTAACTGACCCGTCTGCGTTTCAAGCTTGGCAATAGAATGGGTATGAGAGTTGAGCATTTGGTTACATTTCTCCAAAGCATTATGACTGGTGGTTTTCACCTCCTGCAATGCTTGAAGAATCTTCTCTTTAAAAGACAACTGTGAAGTTGTCTCTTAAGGGGTAACCATGGGAAAGGTAGGAGAGGGCTGGGGGTAATTTGGCCTCTGAAATGACTGAGTGAATGTATTGAGCCTAACCTGATGAGATAGAGGGGCTGGAACTGAGGCTTGTTGGTTTTTTTATGAAAAATTTGGATGATTTTGCCAACCCGGATTGTATGTACATGAAAATGGTGATTCATGGATTTGGTGAACCCCTGAGCAGCCTGAACTTGTTTGTGAACAAATTTAGGGTACTGCATTGTCGAAGGGCACTTATTGACAAAATGTGTCGAACTGGCATAAAAAGCACACACTTGATGAATGGGTGATGGGTCTGCAAGAAGTTGATCCAGCTTCTGAGAAAGCATATCCACTTTGCTTTGTAGCTTAGCAGTCGGACCAATCTCTAAAACACCACCTCGCTTGGGAATGCTAGGTGTGGGTCTCTCGGTATGAGAGCTAGAGGCATGATGTAGGAAGTTTTCACTCAATATATCAAACAACTGTCATGCCTCATCTTCGCTCTTCAACATGAATGTGCCCCCACACGAAGAATCGATCATTTGATGATTCTGTTTAGATAGATTGTCATAGAAGCATTGCACCAATTGCCATCTTGGCATCTGGTGATGGGGACACTTACGAAGGAGATCTTTCATTCTCTCCCAGGTCTCATGGAATTGCTCGTCTTCTAGCTCTGAGAAGCTAGTGATGGCTTTCCTAAACTAATTGGTTCTGCTTATGAGAAAGTATTTCTTCAGAAACTTCTTCTGTATTTGATCCCAGGACCCTATTTCTATAGTGTCTAAGGACTTTAGCCAATACTTGGCCTTGTCCTTCAATGAGAATGGGAAAAAGGTCAATTTTAAATTATCGTCCCCAAAATTCTGAATCTTCACTGTAGAACATATTTCAAGGAACTTGTCAAGGTGCCTATAGGGATCCTCGTGACTAAGACCATAAAATGATGGAAGCATCTGAATCATACTGGCCTTAATCTTGTAATGTGGCACCCCGACATTGGGTCTCCTGATGCAAGATGTCTGGGTGTACTCCGTGGGTAGGAAGTACTTCTGCAACAGACGGGTTTTGTTATGCTGCTCCATTTGCTCTGCCATCCAATTCAGACTTCTAGATCTTCTCAAAATACGCTCTGGTTTTAATTCAAATGGGTGAACAGGAGCCCCTAAAGTTCTCTGCCCCTGCATACACTGGTACCAAGACCAGGTGTATGGGTCGACTAACTCTAACTATGCTAACCTATCTAACTAAACTAAACAAAATCACAAAAACACAAAGTAAATAACAGTAAACTAAACTAAGCAAAGTCAGAACAATTTAGCTAATCTATGAAATTTAAATAACGCAATCTATACTAATTCACAAAATTAGCAAATATAAGAAATCACAAACTATGTTCTCTAAAACCCGCTTGTCTATTTGCTCCTTTAGGTACAATTTAGTGAATCTTAAAAAAATAGTACGTGAATTCTATATGTACTAACTAAGTAAAAACCTATATTCACTTACTAATCCTACTAACTAAAAAGGAAAGAACAATAAATGAATATTAATAAACTAAAATATAAGAAATAATGAATATCAATCGTCGTTCCCCCGCAACGGTGCCAGAATTTGGTTATATTTTTTTAATGGTATTTTTAAAATAATATTTTCAGTAAAAACTTTGGAAAATCATCAACCAAATGATATAAAAACTGACTTTCCACTTTCACGGTGAGTACGGGTCGAATCCACAGGGAACGGGATGATATTCAAAATTAAATCTAAATATTTCAATTTATTAATATTGTAAAATGTCTACAATGAAATAAAACAACTACAATTAAGTTACACCTTACTAAAAAAATAAAAATTAACTAAAGTGAATTTTAAATTAGGTTGTTCAAGCTTCCTTCAAGTTCGCAAGGGCATTTTCATCCTTTCACAAGCTATGGCTTTACACCCTTGGCGTAAATAGTCCTTCTGACCTGCAGTGTACTTGTCAACCTAAGACAAAATAAAATAAAAAGTTAGTAGTGAAATAACTATAATTAATTCAAAATTACCACTAATTCTAATAAAAAAATAACTCATAAAACTAAATCGTAATTTAAATAAAAATAATCTAAAATGTAAATTCTGATTAAACTAACTAATTTATACTAAACTAACTAAACTAAATTCTGAAACTACACTAACTATTCTGTAGAAAAATCAGGACAGTTACAGAAAACTCACTAATGAGTGAAATATTTGTTTTGCCCTCGCTACAGTGCATGAATCACTTTCTGATAGGTTTTTGAAAATAGCCAGTTTGAAGGGCCAACACAGATCCAAACATCACGAAATTTGTTTTGTTGGATTCCTGACACGTGTAGAATTCTAACCCTTTTTACATAATTCAAAATATCATTTGGAAGCTTTAGATATAAGCATTTTAAGATCACTAAAAATCTGGAAATATGCCTGTCCCAAAATTTGAAATCCCAAAAAAATGATCTTTAAAAAACACTTTAAATCCCAACCAAATTAACTTCGAATGAGTTGCATTTTGGTTTGCAGACAGTAGACACGTGGATGAAGAGAATAAAATTGACTTTTATGAAAATCTTTGAAAACATGCACATAAAATGATGCATGCGACTGACTGTAAATTCTGGTCCAAAAGTTTAATTCAATTCAAATGAAGATAATGTGATTCACGCACCACTGACATAAAACTCGTGCAAAAACAGATCACTCACACCTAATATGTTGCTGAAAGACACTAACATAATTTAATTAATCTAAAAATTTTATTAATGCTAAAATAACATAAATTACTTTAAAGAAATCATAACTAATTCTAAAGTAAGGCTTAAATGCACATTATTAACTAAGCTAACTTAGACTAAGCACAAACATGAATCGAAGTATCTAAAATAATGAAAGCAACTAACCTAATGTACCTATCTTAAAATAAACTAACTAACTTAACTTGAATTTAAAACTAATTTGACTTATTTAACTTGAAAAATGAAATGAATTTAAAGCTAACTAGGGTAACTTACCTACTTAGGGCATAAGGGGGTGATTTTGAAGTTGGATTAAAATAAGAGGCTCACGACCCCTTAGTGTCCCCCACTAAGGAATAATCACTAATTAATAACATAAAATCAAAGGGACAACTAAGTAAAGCAACAAAATTAATACATTACTAAAAATAATTTAATAAAACAAGGAAGGTAAGAATGAAAGACAATAAAGAAAATTGTCTACCTATATTCAAGATTTCCTAAATTACTTACCAAAAAGAATAATTACCCTAATCAAAGCAAATCAAATAAGTATAGAAACTATCCAAAAAGAATTAAAATCAGCAACTCACTTAAGACTAAGGAATGAAAATAAATTACTTACCTAAGACTACCTCAAACGATTTTCAAAATCCTCTAAAGTAAAACAATGAATTAAAGCAAATCAATTAGAATATGAAAATTTAAGAAAGCAATTCAAAATAAGATCTAGCCTAAGAATAAAATTGGAAAGTAAACTAAGACTTGAAGAATAGATAACTTACTTACCTAAGATATACTAGCCTACCACACGATTCTTGAAAAGGAAACTAAAAACTAACCCTAATTGCTATCTTAAGCCTATCAAGCATTAATACTTACCCAAATTAAACAAAGACTCAAAATCTGGTAATTAATCTAAATATTCAAAACACACAATCAACCTAAGGCTTAAAAAAAGCAATCAATTGACTTACCTAAAACACACTATATGATTTTTGAAAAGACCCTAAACAAAAATTTAAGACTTACTAAAAAAATGAAATTCAAAGAATGGAAGACTAGCCTAATCAAACCTATCAAGTAAAGGCTGGAAAATATTCTACAAATTCAAAATCTAACCTATCTTAACTTTAGAAATCAACTTACGCCTAAGGAATGTCATTCATTACCTTAAATATCATACTACACAACCTTGGAAAAGAGACCTAATTGAAAGTCAACACGCAAAAATAATGACATGCTAACCTACTCAAAATTAATTGCCAAAAGAAATGTTGACCTAATGTTAACTCACTGTTTCACTTTTATAAAAATCAAAACTAACACTAATGAAATAAATATTAAAACTTGAATTTTGAATTTATACTAACCTAATCTAAACGGATGCTTAACTCTAACCCTAATCGGCTAACACTAATTCTAACCGAATAAGCTAAATCATAGATGTATGTCGGATCTAGCTCCCGCTAGATCACGACAAAACTCTAAAACAAGAACCACAATTCGAACCTTAATTAATATAAACAAAACAGAAAATAAAAATTAGAAATGAAATATATTTACAATATGCACAATAATCGGCCGATTGATTCAAAGATATGAAATTGGTTGGAGTTGATTCAATTGGTTGGTTATTGGATTCAAGATCGGATCTTACTCAAACAAGAGTTTGATCAGATCAGAATCTTAAACATTGAAAAGAATGAAATTTGGGCTGACACATACTCAAGGGCTGACTCATGGCTGAACCAAGGTATGACATAGGACAAGGCTTGACTCGATCTAACTAGAAGAAGGGGATGAGAGAACACACCTCAAGGGTTGTTTGACGATGGATGGGAGAGACAGAGTGGTCAGTGGAGGTTGAAATCACGCCCAACACGTCCTTGAAGATCTGCATGGTGTCTCTTTGTTGCTGCACTCGTCCCAGAGCCGATTGAGAGAAAAGGTTTAAGAAAGAAAGAAGAAAGCTGCGAGGGGGAAGAGCACGACTACTCCTCATTGATGTAGATGACAGACTACCGAGGATAAACTCACCTTCGATCTGCAGCACCTGCAAGAAAACACAACACAGCCAACAAAGAAACAAACACAAGAGGGGAAGAAATGCGGAAAATAACAGATGAAGAAGATGACACGCAAGGAAGGGCGTGTGAGAGAGAGAGAAGGATGGGCGGTAATTCCAAGGCTCTAAAAATGTTAGCCTAGGGTTTTTAAGAACTATTTAAACCTCTATTGTAATTCCTAATTCTAAAAACTACCTACAACTAAAGCTAATTCTAACTAAAAGTTAAACTCTATACTATTTGCATATGGTTACCTAAATGCATTATGAAGAGATGGTTTTTGAAAAAGACTCATAGAAAACACTTTGGATCACGTGGGTTTATGGATCTATAAGGTTTGGGTCCAACTCAAGATCCAAACTTGAGCTCTTAGGTCAGATCTGGATCCAAACAGCCTCAAAAATCTCTCTAAAACCCTAAAAATGCTTTATTTTCATCAATTTAACTTCAATTCGAGTGAAATTCAAATGGTAGCTCCTTCACACCTAAATACATCAATACATGAGTTTTAATCTTTAAAATTACACAAAAATGCATGAATAATGTATAAAAATGATGTGCATTTCATGCATCATCAATATCATTAGGCAATTAAAGGTTCAGTAACCCTAATACCCCTCTAGGAAAATCGTGTACCCAACCCATTTAGTATTGATCTAGTGCTTTTTAGTCCCAATGAGCACTTCGCCTGTGAAGGTGGATATAATGTATTAAGTGTGTGGGTATGCATGTATCATTCATATTATGGTTCCTCTTCACACTTCATGGGTTTGCATCAACCACAAGCTCATGTATGAGCTAACATAAGTTCATGCATGTTTATAATACATCACATATCACATGCTATCCACACCAATGTTCCCAATGGCACTAAATGGGTTTTTCAAACCCCTAACTCCAACATGAGCCATGCATGTAACATAGTTATTTAATATTTCAACATGCGAGCATAGCTAGCAGGGTTTTGTGACCCACAATTCTAATATTTGAGTTTAAATAATTCACTGCATGCGTGCATCATTACGTGTCATTTCTAAAAGCATATCATCATATGCATTAACATTGTAATACAATTATATGTGAATTATAATCTTCCTCATAAAATGACATGTGAATCCAATCTTAAGAAATTTTATGCATGCATCTTTAAAGTTCATAAAGCCTGTGGAAGCTCATAAACAAGCGAAAGTTCGTAAACATGTTAAAGCTTGTAATTATGCAAGAGGTCATAAAAACTCATAAATATTTTAAAAACTCATAAATATTTCAAAAACTCAAATATTTTAAGCTCATAAATATTTCAAAAGCTCATAAATATTTTAAAAGCTCATCAATATTTCAAAAGCTTATAAACGCTCTAATTATTTGAAAAGCTCATAGAAGCCTATAAATTTTTCATTTTTCATTTTTTATATAATATGTATATTTAAATTAACATGTATAAAAATGTATAGTTTTTCTCGTTTCTATGATTATAAAAAAATAAAAAAAACATGTAATTGTTTTTCTTAAAACAAAACAATAAAATTCTACACTTAATTGAAATAATATGGGGATATGTCATACTCGATTTGATAATATCATTACAATATTTGAACTTTATAAAATTTATAGGTTATTTTTAGTATTTTGACCTACCACATTTTCTAACATTTGTATCAAAGATTCATTTGATAACCTGGAAGAAACTTTAATAGTTTTTATATTAATTAAAATTAGCCTATGTAATTAAAAAGATAAGTTATAAGGAAAAAATTTTGCTAACACTTAATCAACCATGTCAATGTCATGTAGTGCCTATTAAGTGATATGATATTATCATCTTTTATCTT
This sequence comes from Nuphar pumila, assembly GCF_984573655.1. NCBI lineage: Eukaryota > Viridiplantae > Streptophyta > Magnoliopsida > Nymphaeales > Nymphaeaceae > Nuphar > Nuphar pumila. The sequence goes on along the minus strand of NC_143260.1, from coordinate 94,376,312 downwards.
TTAAAGTTAATAGAGCTTTTCTTTTCTCTAATTGTTGAAGAGTATTTTAATTATTGTGTTTTTATTTACATTAGAAAGAAAATATTAGTTATTCTAATATTTGTAGTTTTTTAATTAATAAAAAACTTTTATCTTATAAATCTTCTTGCATCCAAGTTATATGGCTCAAAAGGTACTTTTGGATTGTTTGTCACCATAACATTCATTGAATGAATTGTGAATATATAAGTGAAAACAAGTTATCATTTTGTGTAGTCTAGTTTTATTATTTTATTGATACTATTATGTACATGCATCTAAAAAAATTTTTTTCTAGTATGTTGTTGGACCCATTATGGAATTGTTACAATTAATTTGAGTAATCAATTATAGTAGTAGTTTTGCAACAACAATATGATTATTGATGTGCCTAGTTTATCATTAAAGTTTATAATAATTATTTGATAAAACTTGGTTATATGCAGGTTCCATATGCATATTGTTTTTTTAAATAAATTTTGAGAAAATGACTTAGTTTGTTATTTTTTATTAGGCTTTATAAAATTAAGTGATTTGTGTATATTTGCATCCTATTGAATCATATAGCATAATGTGTATGTTATGTCACTTAATTTTCTTAAATGATACATTTATGAAAATATTATTGGTTTCTACCTTAATGATAACAATTCCGTAACAAATATATTGATTATTATTATTTATTTGATTCATGTAATATGTTCTTTCATATTATTTGAATGAGTGATATAATATGATCAAATTTGTGATTTTATGATCCATTATTGAAACAAAATACTCAAAGATAACCCGTTTGGTGGAAAATGTAGTTGGATCAGTGCCAATGCAAAATTTATGTAAAGTGAATTGGATAATTGTTTAAACGAATTTTTAAAACCTTCATTTATTTTTTATATGTTATGATATCTTATACACATGTGAATCGATTATGTATTTAGAACCAACTTAATAATTGTTCATTTTCTCTTGGTTTTCTCTCTTTTTTATTTTGTTAGAGGTTTTGAATTTAAAACTCTACGTATGATTGAATTTGGCATGCATTTTTTCGTTATCGTTAACATTATCAATTTGGTCAATACAAATTTTTGAATATTATATCCTTTTATCATATATCATAAGAATAGGTAGTGAATTATTTGGGTTATGATAAAAAAAAAATTATGTAAAAAAAATTTCTTATCGCTTGTTTTTTTATTACCCTTTTAGATGTTTTTGATAAGATAATGAATCTTGTCTTAAATAACAAATTAGTGTATAACATGAGAAATGGATAATTAAAATATTAAATATAGCAAATTCATGTTCTTTTAGATGCTTACATCATTTGGAATCATGTTAGTTAGTTGCAAATATATCAAACTCTTGCATCATTGAGAATGATTTATATTATGTGAAAATTTGTTAGTGCAATCATTTGTTATGTTAATATAATAATGTATGAAGTCGAATTGTGTTATATAACAACAGAATTTTCAATTTATTTAGCACATAGATGTATTTGCTTATTATGATATTTAGATGATTAAGATAATATCATTTATCTCACTTTTTAAAATAATTTATTGCATATAAAATATATGTCATTATTTGTTCTTGAATTGTAAAAATTTTAAAAGGTTACATGTTAAGAATTTATAGATGTCCTGATCATATTTGATTTAATCTCATAAAAAGAAAATGAAAGTTTATAAATTTTGCAAGTTTTATTATGTAGATTATTATGAATTATTTGAATTCATGGCTATTTGTTTTTTAGTAAGAATTTGCATATTTAATTCTAAAAAATGTTTAGTTACATGAGTAAAAATTTGTGTTAGAAATAGTGAGAACTTGTAGTAATTTTCAAGTTATTTTTATGACTATTAATAATTTTAAACATGGGTCTACTAAATATAAGATGTTTATGATTTTTACTTTATCTCAAAGAGTAGTTGGATGCAATGAAAGATGTTTGTAATCATACCAGAAAAATCATATATAATTATTTGATATGTTAGAACGATGTATTTTGTCTTACATGTGTTAAAAGATACAGGTAATGATTGCATTGAAAAAATAACTCATTTATTAAGCCAATGATTATAATTAGACATTCTTTGAGATCTTAAATTTGTTTATCTTTGTGTTTTATTGGTATATGATCTCAAATTTCATACAATGCATGTTGATACTATATTTTCTAAAGGTGATTTTAATAAAAGATGTTTATATGTCACAACTAAAAGTTATTTAAACTATTCAACAAACACACAAGGTATGCAATTTAATTAATTCTTTTGAACAAGGCAAACATTGGTATATGAATTTTCATAGTGTTTTATTTCTTTTTTTTTATATGATTTTGCATATATGAACCGATGTGAATGTTGCATATATCACAAGGTTAGTGGGAGCAGTATCATCTAATAGTTGAATTGTAATTAATCATTGTAGTTCTATTAATGAGATAAAATAATGATTTTCTAATCATTGTTTATTTTTATAAAAACTTTGATGAAACTTGTTATTTTCTTGTAGTTGGGTATGCTTCTTGATGAGCAACAAGGACTTATAATTTTTTCCTGATAAGTTTGTGAATAAGGTGATATTTATGAAAAATTGTAATTATATGTCAAAACATATTACAGTCTACTATTTGTTAATTAGATATATGAGCGACAAGTTGTCTTACTTTCTTTGAGTGTAAAAGCAATGCTTACAGCTTTATTGACTATAGAAATTGTTACATATTTTTTACATGTATGTGAAATTATGATATCTTGAAAATTTTATTTGAGTCAAGTGGAAGATGTTGGAGATTTATATGGCCTTGCATAACTTTTTTAATGAAATCCATGGATATTCAAATATGGTCTTAACTATGTTCATGAACTATTGTTTTGGTATTGCATGCAACTCTTATGCAAGATCTTATCTTGGTTTTACTGGTTTTAGTTGCAGGATGGGTTCATCTAAAAACTTATGTAAGTTGTATCAATTTATACATGGGAAGAAAACCTCAGCCTCAAAACTTTGGATACACTACCTTTGAGGTCTCATAAATCATATTAACGGTATAAACCTAAGTGAGTTTGGGTGATGCCATGTATCTTATTTATTTTCTACAGTAGGGTCTCTTGAATATGAGGGCTTCAAGAGATAGACCTACTCATGGCACGAATATGAGAAAATTATTTAAAGACTCGATACAGACCGTGGAGCATACGGTACACATGTTTGTAGTATACCTAACATTGTTTCTCTGCCAATTAGGCAATTTGATATATGTGAGAGTAGGCAGCAGTATTGAGAAACAATAGTTTATAATCACGCTCATTAGTAGCCTTCGAAATAAGTTGGTCATACAAACTTTGATCCTAGACAATTTGTGTGTCCTATATTGGTCATGTATGTCTATGTATTGGATAAACAAAATTTTTCTTATGCTTGTAACGGTGACTAGCATGACGCATTATAGTAAGGTCAGACATTTAGTATGTCCTTGAATATGGTCCCAATTTGTATACTAGTAAATATGTATATATTGAGTCAAAGTCATGATTTGCCAAATAAGTTTTTTGCAAATCTTATTTTTGGGGATATGTTTATAAATATTGTATTTGTTAAATTTTAGTTTTGGTATCTCTAAATCTCTAGAACTTTTAGAATCTTTAATTAAAAATATTACTTAATGAGAAACAACCTTATGTCATTTAACCAAGAGGCAAATCCAAGTCTGCTCCATTCGGTATGCTCTTAAACTTAGGGGGACACAAAAGCTTGAGTCTCATTCTCTTTTAATTGTGGTTCAAGTTAAAGTAAATTAGTGATTCTAGTCTTGTGTCTTATTTTTTTCTTTCTTTTCAATCAACATAGATTGAAAAGATTTGCTTGATGGAAGGTATGTTGTCTCTTTCTCTCTCGTTTGATGTTGTTAGCAATTTATATATATTATTTATTCAAATTTCTGCTTTGATCCTATGATTATATTTGGGTTGGATCGTAACTTGACTTGAATAGCAATTAACATAGAAGGGGATACTTTGGAGATTTTATCTGGGTAGGTTTTGGATGATTCGCTTGTGAATATATTTGCATCATGCTCCTTTAGAGGTTGTGATCTACTCTTATTTGTTGTTTACTCTTGAGATAGATTTTTATGTTTAGGGGGATGAAGAGAGCATTAAACTCTTCTTTTGTTGAAGGAGGAGAATGTGTGCCTTTATTATGGTCTTTTCAACAAGGAGTGCATGTGTGTGGTTTCCAATAATCAATGCTAGTGCAGATCAGTTAGGGTTGTTGTTGAAGGTCATCGAACATCAGTTCCAACACGTGTCTTGATCAATGCTTTTGTTTGTAATGATGTTTTGATTAAGGGTCCTTTGTTGGCCATTGGCTATGTTGTTTTCTTGCTTCAGTCTTGTAATATTTTGCTATAGAAAGATAAGCCACCAGATTGGCTACCCTCTAAGGGTAATATTTTGTAATTCTTTTTATTCTTTAGTATAAATTTGGGGTAACCCCAGCAATCCTTTAAAAAAAATAACATAGTTAGCTTGCAAAAACTATAACTTTGCAACAGTATGTCAGAATTCTATGGTTTTTGATGTGTTAGATAGCTTATTCAATTTTCTAAATTTTGTCTTTTAAAGTTAAAGCAAGTTCCTCTTATTTTATGTCTAAAATTGTATAACAATCAAATAATTATTGTTTTGGCATATTCAGTTGCATATTTAAATAAGCTTGATCTTATTTTTATCATAATTAAAATCATGTTAATAATTGTTGGTTATAGTTACATATTTTTTTAGTTGCAAGTATAAATTATTTGAAATTTGATTCATCTAGATATGCGTTGATGTTTTAACTAATTATTTATAGTCTCATATATTAATTTAGAATATTGATTTGATCATGGAGATTTCATTTTCATATTTAAATTGACATGTCATATAGATCATGTATAAAAGTACTAGCTTCTCTCATTAGTATGATTATTTTAAATAAACAAAATAAAAAATGTGATTGTTTTTTATAAAACAAAGAAATAAAATTTACACTTAATTGCAATAATATGTGGATATGTCATACTCAATTTGATAATATTCATTTCAATGTTTGAATTTTGTAAAGTTTATAAGTTAGTTTTAGTATCCTGACCTACCACATTTTTCAATAATTGTAAGGCCTAATTTCTAAAACATGGCTGACAACATTGAAAATATGTATCATCTGAACCTCCTAACGTTAGGAGCAACAAATTTTTAGGAAATTTGTATCATCTGAGCCTCCTAACTAGTAGTCTCTCTCTCTCTCTCTCTCTCTCTCTCTCTCTCTCTCTCTCTCTCTCTCTCTCTCTCTCTCTCTCTCTCTAAAGAAAACGAGATTACAAAAAGCGACAAACACAAAAAAAGGTTTAATGTGGTTCGGTCTTTCAGACCAGTGTTGTGAGAGGCGTACGCCTCAGTACCTGAGGCGTACGCCTCAGAGGTGAAGTGCAGGCTCAACGCCTCGCTTCGCCTCATCGCATTTACAACCTTGCTTGAGAGTCTCACGTTGTGAGAGGCGTACGCCTCAGAGGTGAAGCGCAGACTCAATGCCTCGCTTCGCCTCATCGCATTTAACAACCTTGTTTCAGACCTAAGTCTACGATAAGAAAAGCTTTCTCCTCTCTATGTGTTATTCATCACTTCACTTTTCATATTCATACAAGATGAGTAAGACAAAAACATAAGCAGTGACTTATACATGCAAAGATGATTCGTATGGTCCAAAATAGGTAGGATATTCTCATCATTATCCATGCCTTTACACATGCTCTTCATTTTCTTATTTTGAGAGGATTCACACATCCTCATTTCCTTTTTTTGAGAAGATTGACATGTCTTCTTTACTTTTTCATTTTGAGAAGATGGATAGAGAGAGGAAACGTTGGCAACGTTATTGTTAAGGATGTCTAAACTTTCCAAGATTGATTTATCCTTCATTTGATTTTGAATGCCATTAAAAGAACTTACAAAAGTTGACTGGTTTTACTGGCTTACCTTTCCTTGTTTTTGGATATCCAAAATCAATCCATCATGCTGGCTTGCCTTCTTCCCTTTCTGGTTTTGAACGGACCCATCATGTTGGCATACCTTCTTTCCTTTTTTATTTCGAATTCCATTCTAAGATTGTACCATAGTTAACCCATTGTGATGATTCGGATTAATCTGCTCACTTACCATACTCGACCCACTGTGATACTTTGGATTAGTCTGCTCAATCTCATCTTGAGATTCCTTCTTTCTTGGTTCATACTTACCTGATTCATCCTTGCTTTGCTTATCTTTATTCTTACCTTGCTTGGATCTCAACGTAGGTTGAATATGATCTTGTGCACCTTGTTCATTTTTGGCAGGTTTCACCATAAGAATTGAACTTAAATTAAGGTGGGCTTCATTTGGATCTGGATCATAAATTGGATCTGGGTAGTCAATCTTATTACTCTCCCTCAAACAATGTTGATCACAAAGGTCAGGTTTGCTTCATAGACCAATAAATTATGCTTTGGATAGGGGCTTGGTAAAAAATATTTGCAAGTTGTTGTTTGGATGAGACATATTTGGTCACTAAGGTTCCCTGCACAACTTTCTCACAAACATAATGATAATCAATTTGGATATGCTTGGTTTGACTGTGAAAGATAGGATTTGTAGGCATGTGCAAGGCATTGATGTTATCACAGTGTAGGAGTGGCACATTGAATAAAGGAACTCCAATGTCGCAAAGAATAAATGATATCCAGATGACTTCAGTTGTGGTAGATGTCATCGATCTATACTCGGCTTCAGCACTGGATCGGGCCACATCCTTTATTTCTTGGCACTCGAGGAAATAAGATTGTTGCTGAGAAAAGTACAAAACCTAGTGGTGGATCATCTGATGTCTGCACATCCCGCCCAGTCAGCATCTGAAAAGGCGTAAAGATCTAGAGTGCTCTGCCTCAATATCCATAACCTAAAATTTACAGTTCCTTTGATGTACCTAAGTATCTGTTTGATAGCCTAATAGTGACCAATTTTTTAATCATGCATGAATTGGCTAACATAATTAACACTAAATGATATTTCGAGATGAGTAATAGTAAGATATTGAAGAGCTCCTACGAGACTTTTATATTGGGTTGGATCATCAAACTTTTTTATGAGATTGGTTTGACATTTTTGGGCCATCAGGTTAGCAATAGGTTTACATTCTTGCATTTGTCTCGTTCCAAAAGATCTCTAGCATATTTTTCTTGACATAAAAACATGCCTTGAGAATTGTAATCAACTTCAATACCCAGAAAATAGTGTAGGGGACCCAAATCTTTAATGGGAAATTCTTGCACAATTTTTTAGTAAACCCTTTTATAAGTTCATTGTTTCTTCCTGTCAGTATCATATCATCAAAATAAATAAGTAGAATTAAGGTTCCATAAGCATCATGTCTAACAAACATTGACGGAACTGTTGTACAGCAAAAAAAATCCCAAATTTGTAAGAAATCACTTAATCTTCAGAACCAAGTCCTTGAGGCTTGTTTAAGGCCATAGAGGACCTTCTTTAATTTGCAAACATACTCAGGATTATTAGGATCTTCGTATCCCAGAGGTTGTTTCATGAGAACGTCTTCTTTTAAAATCTCATAAAGAAAAACATATTTAACATCAAGCTACCGAATATCCCATCCCTTGACAGTGGCAACAATGAGAATAGTTCTAATACTTCCTGGTCTTATAACAAGAGAAAAAGTTTCATAGAAATCAATTCCTTTAATTTGGGTGAAACCACATCCAACAAGACGGGCCTTGAGACGATCAAGGGCTCCATCAGGCCTTAACTTGACTTTGTAGACCCATTTGGACCCTAAAATATTATCATTTGGTCCTTTAGGAATGAGATCCCAAGTCTCGTTGGTAAGAAGGGCTTCCATTTCTTCATCTATGGCTGCCTTCCAACCAGGATAAGAGAGAGTAGCCTTGATATTTTGAGATTCCTTAAAAATCGTCTTGACAATGTCGTGCAGGCCAAGGTATTTAGGATTTGGTTTGAATATCCCATGCATAGATTGAGTGAGAATTTGGTTCTCACTGCTGCTAGGCTGATCAAAATTAGATTCCTCTTGGTGGGATGGGATTTTCACTATTGTTGTGACTATTACCCATAGGCACGGTTTGACCACCAATTTGAGGAGTCAATGTCTCATCAGTTTCTTGAGGACTTTGATCCTCACCTTGAATGGTTGATTCTTGGACCATAGATTATTGTTGTTCAATGTTTTCATCATTTCTAACAGCATGGTGTGTAAGTCATTATTCAAGGTTTTCAACATTTTCATCATTTCTAACAACATGATGTATGAGTTGATGTTCAACATTTTCACCATTTCTAATAGCATGGTCTTTGAGTTGCTGATATTTACCTTGACCAACATTTTCTTGAAAATCATGAGATTGATCTATGAGTTGTTATTCAGCAATTTTATCATTTGTAACAACATTTTGGTCAACAGTATTTTGAATATGAGATCAATTTTTATAATCTCTAAAACTTGGAAAACTGTCATCATGATCATTTCTAATGTTGAGTTCACTGCTATCTCTACTTTCATGCCCATTGACGTCCCAATTAGGATAGTTGTTGAGCACCCCCTCAACATTGTTGCTACGATAAAGAAAAACCAGCTTTTTATAAGGTAAGTTGGCTTCATCAAAAACATGTTTGGCGATATATATCCTTCCAGTTGGGGGATATAAACATTTATAACCTTTATAATGAATGTTGTATCCTAAGATCACACCTGCCAAGGTCTTTGGGTCAAACTTATTTTTGCAATAATCACGTAAATAAGGAAAACATCGACTTTCAAAAATATACAAGAAAGAATAATCGGGGTGAGTACCATAAAGTTTAAAATGAGGAGTATAATTTTTTAATGATGATGTGGGTAGATGATTTATCAAAAAAACAGCGATAGTGAAAGCATCGACCCAAAACCTCTTAGGTAAGTTAGCATGAAAAAACATGGTAAGGCCCAACTCGGTAACAACTTTATGCTTTCGCTTAGAAAGTCCATTTTGTTTAGGGGTGTTGGGGCATGAAATTTGTCTCTTTATACCAAGATCATCAAGGTATTTGATAAAATCACTGCTAGTATAATCGCCACCTCCGTCAGATTGAACAAAAATTTATTCTTTTATCAAACAGTAGTTCAACAAGTTTATGAAAATGTTTTAAATAGTAAAAAAAAATCAGATTTCTTTTTTATAGGATAAAACCAGACAAAACTAGAGAAATCATTGACAAAAATAATGTAATAATGATAATTTTCTCTAGATAAAATGGGTGTGGGTCCCCATAAATCAGAGTGAACTTTAGTAAAAGGTTTGACACTTCTTTCAAATTTCTCAAAAGGAAGCTTAGAGCATTTTCCAAGTTGAGAACTTGAGCAAAAAAATCCTTTATTATTGTGCTTCAAAATATTAATAAAATTACTTCGTTTCAAAAAATGCATGGTACCAATATTTGCATGTCCAAGGCACTGGTGCCATATTTCTTCAGTAGTGTTCATAATCGTTTCGCAAAACAGGTTGAATGACCTTGCCCCAAGGTATAGAGACCTCCCTTTCTATTCACTGTCACCACTATTCAGTTCATCGCCATGTCCTTTATAACACAACCACGAGCAGAAAATTCAAAAACTTATGGAAGCTCTGTAGTGAGTTGGCGCACAGACGAGATCTTCCTTGATCTCAGGAACATATAAGACATTAGGTAATGATTTTGAATTAATTTTGGTATCACTAGTATAAGAAATATCTAATTTCTCACCATTTCCAACCAGAGGGTAGTCATGACCAGTGTAACCTTTGAGATTTCATATGGGCGCTCGCACCAGTGTCAGGGAACCATTCAAAGTCATGGCTATCAGTCGTGGTCAAAGCAGAAAGGGCCTGAGGTATCTCCTCAGATTGGAAAGCATGGTTAAACTGATTGAAGTAGGTTATGGTTGAATGATTTCTTTTATTGCTGACGATTTCATACTTCTTCTCCTTGGTGTCGCTGTTGCTTCTTTGATTCTGAGTTCCTGAGCATTGATAACTAGCATTGTTGACCTTCTTGTTTTCTTGAGTGTTGTCCTTTTGTCCATTTCCATGTCTTTTATTATTATTATAATTTTTTATTGCCTTTTTTCTTTTGAACATTTTGATGGGCGTAAAAAGCAACTTGGGGGTTGTAGGCCTCCTGAATTTTGTTTTTAGCCTCATAACTTTGAAGAAGAGGCACAACCTTCGTGTACGAAGGCACATGGGGCTTGAGTATAGATGTGATAAAGGACTCATATCCTTGCCCAATCCCTTGAAGGAGCTAGAAAACCTCTGCCCCATCTTCAACAGGCTTCCCGATGGTTGCAAGGTCATCACACAACCCTTTGAATTTTGCAATATAATAAGTGACAGAATCGTTACCTTTCTTGAGAGAGAGGTTATTTATTACATCAAATTAAATTTTCTTCCCTGAGAATCTTGCACAAAAGCATCAACAAGAGTGGTTCATATCTCTTTTGACGTCTCTAAGCCAACTACCAGACTAAGAACGCTCTCAGAGAGTGTCCCAATAATCCATCCTCTAAGCAGGCGATCAGATCTGCGCCATGCTAAATATAAAGTATTTGGCACCTCCCAGGGTTCCGTGTTTCCTAGCAAAATCTGTTGGGTTCGGTTGGGGTTTTTTCGGCGAAGCCACAATCAGCATCCCTGTATGGTGGTGGCCTTGCAAAAGCAAAATAGAAAAGCAGAGCGCGCGTACCTGATGCCGCCATTGATGGAGCTGTTGTGCTTGCCGGAGAGGGTCGATCTTCAACTCAGCCGGTCTGCAGCCACCACAAGCGCAGGCCTTCGTATGCAGACGGTGAGTCGACCTCTTTCCTCCTTAAACTTCTGTATTTGCGCTTCCTTAAAGGGTCGCTCGTGAAACCCTTTTATAAGGCACAAAATGAGAACGGTTGAATAATCGTTCCCTCTGATTTCAATGCAGGTTTAACGGAAGGGAGCACACTCATGGGGAGCGTTACCCACATCGTGGGTAACCACCACCAACGTGGTAGTTAATCCCAACATTCTCCCACTTGCTCCGACGATAAACCCTTTAACCAGAAAACCTTATGGGAAGAAAACCTTATGGGAATAACTTGATGAATAGAATGGCCTTTATATTCTATTATATAGGTCCTTAATTGAATCTCTAATCCTTATGAGATTAACAACAACCATAATGAGAATCAAAAGACTGAAAGTGATCACTTTATTTATATGCATATGTCAAAAAGAGTTTAACAATCTCATCCTCATTACATGTTCGGAATATAATCTCGGTGCTAGCCCTTTAGTAAGAGGATCAGCGATCATCTCTTTTGTACCAATATTGACAATATGCACTAAATGATTCTACGTCCTTTCTTTAACAACAAAATACTTCAATTTCATATGCTTGCATGACGTAGTACTTTTGTTGTTGTTCGAAAATGACACCGCAGCTTCATTATCACAGTAGACCTTCAGTGGCTTTCCAATGGAATCAATCACCTTTAACTGTGATATGAAGTTCTTTAACCATATAGCCTGCGAAGTAGTCTCGTACAATGCAATGAATTCTGCCTCCATGGTGTGGGCAGCAGTGGTCGTCTGCTTTCCACTTCTCCAAGAGATCGCTCCCTCAGCAAGTAAGAAGATGTACCCAGTCGTAGACTTTCTACTATCAAGGCATCCTTCTAAATCCGCATCTGAGTAGCCAATGACCTCGAGGTGATCAACTTTATGATACGTTAATATATAGTCTTTTGTCCCTTGCAAATACCGCAAGACTTTCTTGGCAGCCTTCCAATGGGGTAAACCTGGGTTAGACTGAAATCTGCCAAGTACCCCTACTGCAAAAGAAATATCTGGTCGAGAACATGTCTGCGCGTACTGCAAACTGCCAACAACTAACGCATATGGATAAGCACTCATTTGTGCTTTGTCAATATCGTTCTGTGGACAATCCTTTAGGCTCAGCTTGTCACCTTTTGACATGGGTGTAGAAGTAGGAGAACAATTCTCCATCCCATATCGCTTTAACACCTTTTTTATATAGGATCTTTGGGAGAGGCCTAGAAAACCTTTTGCTCGGTCTCGACGAATCTCAATGCCAAGAATGTAAGCAGCCTCACCCATATCTTTCATATCAAAATGTGATGCAAGAAACTATTTTGTCTCTGAAAGCAACTTTATATCGTTGGTTGCAAGTAAGATGTCATTCACATACAATATCAATATAATGAACTTACTCCCACTTTCCTTAAGGTATATACATTGATCAATAATGTTTTCTGTAAACCCGAAAGTCACAATGACTTGAGAAAATTTAATATACCACTGTCGAGAGGCATGTTTAAGTCCATATATTGATTTGTTAAGCTTGTAAACCAAACGATCATTTTCAGAGAAACCAGGAGGTTGTTCCATGTATACCTCTTTATTCAGATCCCCATTGAGGAATGTTGTTTTCACATCTATCTGATGTAGCTCTAAGTCATAATGAGCTACGAGGGCCAGAATAATCCTCATTGACTCTTTAGTTGAGACAGGAGAGAATGTCTCATTATAGTCAATGCTCTCCATCTGGGTGAATCCTTTAGCAACCAATCTTGCTTTATGTAGCTTTATGTTACCTTTGGAGTCCTTCTTGATCTTAAAGACCCATTTACACCCTACGGGCTTTACTCCTTTAGGTAACGTAACAAGATCCCACACTTGATTTTTAGCCATAGAGTCTAACTCTTCTTTCATGGCTTCAATTCAATGCGAAGATTGTTTGCTTTCAACAGCTTCCATAAAAGTCAACAGGTCATCATCCATATCTATGAAATCATCAGGCTCCTGAAGGTACACCACATAATCAGGATGTATGGCAGATCTCTTAATCCTTGTGGATCTCCAAACAGGTCGTTCCTCAGACTCAGATTGAACTTGATCATCCTGTTTGTGCTCTTCCGTACTGTCCACAATAGGTTCACTTTGGATTTGTGCATTAACAATCGAATGATCAACCACACCATCATTAGGAATAACAATGTGGTATCTTTCGATGTTTTCCTTAACAGGTGATGAAACTGGATCATGTATTTCCTCAAAACCAATGCTTTGAAGTGCACTTAATCCTATTGAACCATCTTCTAGGAATTTAGCTTTATCCGTTTCAACAATCTGTGGTGAGTGAGATGGGCAATAAAACTTGTACCCTTTTTATCTTTCTGGATAACCAATGAAATATCCACTAGTTGTTCTTGGATCAAAGGCTTTAATGTGGGGGTTATATAGTTTAGCCTCTGCAGAACATCCCCATATGTGCATATAAGACAGTGATGGTTTCCTACCTGTCCACAGCTCGTAAGGAGTTTTAGGCACAGATTTCGTAGGAACCTTATTTAAAATATGCACAGTTGTCCTTAAGGCTTCACCCCACAACTTTATGGGAATTGTTGAATAATTCAACATAGCTCTGACCATTTTCTTAAACGTACGATTTCTCCTTTCAGCTACACCATTCTGATAGGCACTACCAGGCATGGTATATTGAGGCACAATACCTTCCTCTTTAAGAAATCGCGCTAATGGTCTTTCCTTTTGCCCCATCTCAGTAAACCTACCATAATATTTGTCACCTCTATCAGACCTGACTATTTTAATAACCTTATCGGTTTGTTTCTCTACTTCTTTCTTAAATTCTTTAAACATCTGAAAAACATCAGATTTTTCAAAAATCAAGTAGAGATACATATATCGAGAATAGTCATCAATAAAGGTGACGAAATATTTTTCGCCTGTGTAACAGGGAGAAAATGGTCCGCATACATCCGTATGGACTATTTCTAATATCTCACTACTGCGTTTGGCACCCTCTTTATATGTGTTTGTATGCTTAGCCTTTATGCAATCAACACATGGGTCATTGCCAGTAAAATCTAGAGATTGCAAGATCCCTTCATTTACCAGTCTTTTTATTCTCTTTTCAAAGATATGACCCAACCTTCAATGCCAAAGCATGTAAGATTTATCATCTGTCATGCTACGTTTATTTCCAACCAATGCGTATTCAGAAGTCAGAGTCTCATGAGTTTGGATCTTCACATTCAATCTATATAAACCATCATAAATTGATGAAGAACCAATTTCAATTGAATTTCTAAATATGAATAATTTGGAATTTTCAAACTTAAAACAATATCCAAATTTATCCAACTTTGAAATCGAAATTAAGTTTCTACTATACGATGAAATATAAAAGACATCATGAAGATCTAAAACTACGCCCGTATCTAGAGTAATCATGCAGGTTTCAACACCCTTCACATGTGAACGCATCTTGTTTCCCGAATAGATACTTTTCTCATGCATTGTTGGTTCTCTTCTGCTCAGGAACAGTTGTAGACAGTTGGAAATATGAACAGCAGCACCAGAATCAATCCACCAGCTATTTTCAGAAATATGTAATAAATTACATTCATGAGAAACTAATGACAAATTACCTCTCTTTTTCAACCACTTCTTGTACTTTATGCAATCTGTCTTTATGTGTCCCTTCTTCTTGCAAAAGAAGCACTTTATGGGAGTAGAGTTGGATTGTTTGTCTTGGGATGACTTATCCCCAGTTGGCTTCTTCCTAGCATTTCTCTTAAATGCATTCTTCCTTGGTCCTACCTTGAACGTATGAGAAGCCATATGTGCACTCTGCACCTTCTCACCTTTCATCCTCTCTTCTTCTTCAACACACTTAGACATAAGTTCATTAAATGTTCATTCAGCATTATGTGTGTTGTACGAGATTTTGAAAGGTCTGTATTCTAAAGGTAAGGATGTTGAGACTAAATGCACTAGGAAAGAATCAGAGATGATGAGCTTCATGTCATTCAGCTGAGATGCTATGTTCCTCATCCCTAAAATGTGTTGGCGAATATTTCCTCCTCTAGTATATTTCATAGATATGAGTTTTGACATCAGGGTACTAACTTTGGCCTTGTTTGAACTCACAAACTGTGCCTCAATGGCATTCATGAATTCCCTCACTGTTCTGCATTGTGGGATAGCACTTCGAATGTTCTTAGCTACTTTAGATTGCAAAAGCAACAAGCTAAGTCTATTCGAGCGCTCCCACTTCTCAAAAGCAATCTTTTGATCAGCAGTGCTCTGATCAGTGAGGGCAGCGGGTTCATCTATCCTTAAGGTCAAATCTAGATCCATATACCCTAATGCAAAAAGAACAGTTTTTTTTCAATCACTAAAATTAGATCCATCTAGAAAAAGTATAGAGCTAGAGCCATCTAAAATCACAGAACTTGAAATTGCATGACAAAAGACATGTATCAAGAAACATTCATACGAGACTAAAGACTTTAGTGGAAAAAGCAAAATAATAAAGGCCCTTGATATGCTTCTTTCCAGGCGAGTGAAAGGGGTCATCAGAGTCCTACTTTGGTAAGAGCTCTGACACGCGAAACCACTTCGCCTACCGACCATATTCGGTAAAACTAAGGTTCTTGTGAAGTTAGACCATCAACACAAGGTATCTTTGGATACTCATGTGTGATGTATCTCGACACATTTACCTTATTCTACCCTACTTAAATTCCAAACACGATAAAACTACCTTTGGGTCGTTTATCGTTTCATGAATATAAGTACAATATTAATATTGACTAAAATCATATGATAGTACAACATTTTGACAACATACGTGTATTCAGTCACTTTGGTGACATGAATACACTAAGTTATCTGACTATCCTTAATGTCAATATTATATATAAAATAATACCTTAAAATAGTCCGTAAACCGAATGGACCAGACATATGACCTTTGAAATGGTTTCAAAACTGAATGAACTTATCATATGTTTCACGAACCGGTCTTAAAGCACTCTGAACCGGTCTGAAACAGCCCCGAACCGGTCATCCAAGGGTCCGAACCGATTCTGAACCTTATGAACTGGGTCAAATATGAACAAAAGTTCATTAAAACCCTATAATCGTATGCCAAAATCTATGTATTTTCTTATATTTAAGAAAACAGAGTCTTAGCATCTCGGAACCGGTGAGAAACTAGAAGGAACCGACCAAAAACGGCTCTAAACTGGTCCCGGAAAGAGGCTGAGTCAGCCCCTAATCCGGTTCAGGCCAAATAGTGCCTGGACCCTTCTGGATCCGGGTCAGACCCAACTATAACCGAATCCGGGTCAGACCCGGAATTATCTGGATCCGAGTTGGACCTGGTACAAGATGGATCTGGGTCGGAACCGGTAATGACTGGATCTGAGTCGGACCCGGTACTGGCCGGATCCGGGTCGGACCCGGTACTGACCGGATCCGGGTCGGACCTGGTACTGACCGGATCTGGGTCGGACCCGGTACTGGCCGGATCCGGGTCAGACCCGGTACTGGCCGGATCCGGGTCAAACCCGAGGTTATCTGGATCTAGGTCAGACCCGAGGTTATCTGGATCCGGGTCAGACCCGGTTAAGACCTAGATCTGGGTCTGATCCGGTTTTACTGGATCCGGGCCAGACCCGGTAATGACTGGATCTGGGTCGGACCTGGTACTGGCCGGATCCGGGTCAGACCCGGTACTACTGCATCCGGGTCGGACCCGGTAGCTACCAGATCCGGGTCTGACCCGGGTTTTAACCGGATTCGGGTCTGACCCGGTTGCTACCATATCCGGGTCTGACCCAGGGGCTACTAGATCTGAGTCAGACCCGGTAGATACCGGATTCGATCCGGTTCTACCTGACAAAAAAATGAAAAAAGGGCAGAAAACCCCGATCTTTTAGAAAACAGGGGTTTTCCCCTTTTCATTGTCGGCGACCAATGTCGTCGGTCGGTGACCAACGTCGCCGGTCGGCGACCAACGTCGCCGGTCGGCGACCAACGTCGCCTGCCGGCGACCCACACCGCCTGTTGACCAACGTCGGTGCTCCGATGTCCGACAGAAACAGCCACCCGCCGACGAAACTGAGGGTCGGCGTTTCCATAGTCATCGGCGACTACTCTTGCGGTGCGGCAGCATCCAAAAAAACATTGACACCGTGCGGCAGTCTCCAGCGATGGCGGAAAAAAAAAACATCGGCCTAATGGGCTCAGGTAATAACCCTAAATTTTTTTTTATCAGTCTATCGCCCAACGGCGACAGTCGCCGGTGCCAGCGACAGGCGTCGGTGACCTACTTTGCTGGTCGACCCAGAGCACACCCCGCAGCGGAAGCGGGGTGTGGGCCCATAACCCAATGTTGGGTTCGGTTGGGATTTTTCCGGCGAAGCCACAATCGGCATCCATGTATGGTGGTGGCCCTGCAAAAGCAAAATAGAAAAGCAGAGCGCGTGTACCTGATGTCGCCATTGATGGAGCTGATGTGCTTGCCGGAGAGGGTCGATCTTCAACTCAGACGGTCTGCAGCCACCACAAGCGCAGGCCTCTGTATGCAGACGGTAAGTCGACTTCTTCCCTCCTTAAACTTTTGTATTTGTGCTTCCTTAAAGGGTCGCTCATGAAACCCTTTTATAAGGCACAAAATGGGAACGGTTGAATAACCATTCCCTCTGATTTCAGTGTAGGTTTAACGGAAGGGAGCACACTCATGGGGAGCGTTACGTGGTGGTTAATCCCAACAAAATCTGCTTGATAGTGGTCTCTGGTGGGGTGTTGTCTTCATTGAGAAAGTCGTGCAGGTCAAGGCTTTAAACAAGCACCAGAACTTGCATCTTCTATAGCAATAAGTTGTTATGTTTGAGCTTCAATGTCACGAAATTAGAGACGTTGAGAGTAGCTAGATACAAATATGGCGAAGAACTCGGAACTGCTGAAGAAGAAGCCATGAAAACCGATCTTCAGGAGCAAAGAAAACTCAAGTGGCTGAACCTCACTCAGAAGGCTCTGATACCATAAAGAAGATGAGATTACGACGATCAAAAAAGCTCTCCTCTATGTGTTATTCATCAATTCACTTTTCATCTTTATACAAGATGAGTAAGACAAAAACAAAAGCAACAACTTTCACATGCAAAGATGATTCATATGGTCTAAAATAGGTAGAATAATCTCCTCATTATCCATTCTCTTCATTTCCTTATTTTGAGAGGATTCACACACCCTCATTTCCTTTTTTTGAGAAGATTGACACGTCTTCTTTACTTCTTCATTTTGAGATGGATAGAGAGAGGAAATGTTGGCAAAGTTATTGTTAAGGATGTCTAAACTTTCCAAGATTGATTTATCCTCCATCTGATTTTGAATGCTATTAAGAGAACTTACCAATGTTGAGCGATTCTGTTGGCTCACCTTTTCCTTGTTTCTGGATATCCAAAATCAACCCATCATGCTGGCTTGCCATCTTCCCTTTCTGGTTTTGAACGGACCCATCATACCTTCTTTCCTTTTTTATTTTGAAATTCATTCTAAGATCGTACCATAGGCGACCCACTGTGCTGATTTGGATTAGTCTGCTCAATCTCATCTTGAGCTTCCTTCTTTCTTGGTTCATACTTACCTGATTCATTCTTGCTTTGATTCTTATCTTGCTTGGATCTCAACTCAGGTTGAATTTGATCTTGTGCTCCTTGTTCATTTTTGGCAGGTTTCACCGTATGATTTTAATTTAAATTAAGGTGGGCTTGACGTAAATCTGGATCACGAATTGGATCCGGGTAGTCAATCTTATTAACCCCCATGTACATGGACATGGACGCACATACCTATTTTGGTGTTTTCAGTTTCCTTTGAATTACACAAGTGAGAATTCTTGTGAACAAGAGCAAATAAAGGTCAATAAAATTAAGTGATCATTGGATGAAAAGGCTAGTTTGTCACTGTCAAGCAGAGTGCAAGCCACAATCCCCTTTTCAAATACTAATAACTGGCCAAAGCATGGTGTGGTCTCCTAATAGCATGTTTGGCGCCCCATGAAACCCAACCAAGTTCATGCTTTGCCCCCCCCCCCTTCACGTGTCGTTAAGGCAACAGAGTTCATGAACCTGGTCGTTTTCACGTGATCCTAAACGTACAAACTTGACGACTTTTGAGATTTCGACATCACCAAATGCACGTTCCTGTCTCCCTTAGCTATGTGCCTAGGAGATACCCACGTTGCCATCCAGCCCAACTTAAAAAATAATAAAAAATAAAAAGGATTCAGATCCAATGGCCCGATCCAATTTCCTTCTGATGACCAAAACATCGATGGTTTTCTTCCCCGATATCAAAAACATGACCTGATCAAGTATGACAGGACCCTACACCAGGTTTAGCCATCAAAATACTGGAGCAACGGCACCAAATCATAAGGCCTAGGCCGTGTGTTCGGGCTGCTAAGCTCTGATCTAAAAAACGACTCTTGGATCATATTTTTTCGACATAAAAAGTCAATTTTATGACTTTTTATGTCGAAAAAATCCTACATACCCAGTAGAATAACAAGATCCAAACACTGATTTCTACTAAAGATCACACCTAGAGGGTTAGAAGTGTAAAAGATATTAAAAATTAAAAAGTATTACAGTTTTTTTTTATTAGGGGTTCCTAGCCAATATTATCCCCAGAAATGGACGACTGAAAATCGTGCAATACAAGATTGTAATTGGTAGGTTCTGTGTGCCCTTCATCGACATCTAAGTGCGTTGGACACTTTTTTCTGTCCAAGGCTCCGTGGACCTGATCTGCTGTCAATAGGGGGGGGGCAATCGGGTCGGGTTGGCGTGTCAGCATACCTCAACCCGAACCCGACCCGTTTATTAAACGGGTCGGCTAGCTGTGGCAAACACTAACCCGACCCATTTAATAAACGGGTAACCCGACATGACCCGCCAACCCGTTTAATAAATGGGTTGGGTCGGGAAAACGGGTTGGCGGGTAGCAGGCGGGTTGGCGGACGGGTTGGCGGGTTGACCCGACCGCCTAACCCGTTTATTAAACGGGTCAGCCGGGTTGGCATACCCCCAACCCGAACCCGGCCCGTTTAATAAACGGGTTAAGCGGGTTGACCCGTTTATTAAACGGGTTGGTTTAAGCCCAACCCGACCAGTGTCATGAATCTGGCCATCGAAAATATCGTGATCAATTGTCATTTTTAATCCGAAAAAAAAACTTGAGAAATCTTCAAGAATTTCTAACATGTAATATAAGCCTGTGAAAACATAAAGCATAACTAGTAACACGTTAAAAACCTTGCACTTTCAAAACTGCATCTTTTTGTCGATTATGATGGCTTTTCAAAATATCGCCCCTTTGCGATACAAACTTTATTCCAGTTCATGGGTATAGGACTGACTGCCACGTGGATACCGGTGGGCCATAGTCAACACCCGATGATGTAGGCCAATGGAAGGCCACACTTCTCTAAGTCAAATGTTCTGATGGAGTGACGTCACCTTCCACGCAGCCCCCCGGCTTGCATAAATGTTGGAGAGGCCGTGGGAGCTGGGACACATCCCAAGACCAAGGATGGCTCACACCTTGTACGGCGCCACCATGGGACGTGCGGAACTCCGGCAAGTACCGTCGGCAGCCATGCCGAAGCCCCTGTCCGAGCCGATACCAGTGCCGTCGGACGCCACCAGCAACGTCTGGTCTGCGGTGGTGGCGGCATTCTCTCTGCCTGACAGTTGGAGTGAGTTCGCCCACATGATCACCCCGACTGCCTTCCCAGCAGTCTCCGGCCACGAGTCTCCGGAAAATGTGCTGCCATTGAATGTGCCTTGCCTCGGCCGCCAAAATGGGTTCGCCGAGTTCCAGCAGTCCTCGATGTTCCAGAGGAACCTGAGCTTCCACTCACTGGAGCAGCCCAGCTCGCCGCTCCTGCGGCAAATGAGTGTTCCATTTCAGCCGTTCTTCCAGTCTCCGGTCGAGAATTCAGTGTTTGATCCTGAATTCTCTGATGTCCAGTCCGGCACCCAATCTATGAGAAGGGTCTTCAGTACCGGTGATTTGCAGGCGAGTTTGTTGGTTAATGAATTCTGTGAAGAGCACAAGTTGATTGATTCTTTGATATATATATATATATATATATATATATATATATATATATATATATATATATATATATATATATATATATATATCGGGTCGTCTTTAACCATTCAAATTGTGGATGTCGTATGCAGAAGCTGTGTTTAAGTTATGAATCCGGAAGCCCATTAGTGCAGAAAGTTTCCCGATATAATGCAGAAGAGAAAAAGGAAAGAATACAAAGATACAAGAGCAAAAGGAACCAGAGGAACTTCAATAAGAAGATCACGGTATGAAGTTTAGGACTCTGTTTGAAGAAGAAAATTTTGACTCTGGTTTTATAACCTTCCATGATGAAATACTAATACAAATTGGAATCTCATGCCAACTTTCCTACTGTTGAGAGTGTTTTCTCTGCTTTTTGATAACCAGTATGCTTGCCGAAAGACATTGGCGGACAGACGCCCTCGTGTGCGGGGCCGATTCGCAAGGAATGAAGAACAAGGAGAGAGTTCTACCCATATTCAGTGGAATAAAATTGAAGATGATGATGAGGAAGAAAGCTGGATACATCTCTTGATGTGAATCATATTTCAATTCCTTGATGCTAAGAGAGGTCTATGTAGACAATAGTATTTCTAGTTCTGCAGAAAATCTGCTAGTCCTAATGAGATAGTCCTCCATAATTTGTACTGTATTTTCAGAAATGACAGCATATGGGAGTTGAAAAACTCAAAATTTTAGCTTTATTGCATTGCAGTACCTTTCTCAAATTTCACCGAATATATCCTTGTTTTTAGTCTGGATATTGAAGAATTTGTTAGTTCTCACTCTGTACATACTAAAAAACCAAGAGTGCCCCCTGTAAACAGACTTCCTTCTAGACAAATATCTCGCTCTGTTAATTTTCAAATTAAATTGGAATTCCAAGTTTGAAACTCAAGCTGTGCATAATAAAAGAGAATACCAATCTATTGGAACAGAAAAGATAAAACCACAAATTCTCCCGTCTCCTATTTTATCTCAGGGACCTCCAGCTCTTTGGTTTCCCGTAATTTTACAAAAGATTTGTCCTTTGGTTCTTCAAATCGTTGGGATTTAATCAGTTTTCCATTGTGAATTCAGACCATTATGCAACATGATAGGTTTCCTCAGCCTATTTGCATTTTATGAGCCAACCAATAGAGTAAGAAACGACCCTCAAGGGGTCATCAACATGTATCAAGTTGGTAGGTAGATAGAGAGGTCTCCCTATACCCCGAGTTCGAGTCTCTATGTAGATGCCCCTTTCCGCAGTGCAAAGCAGGAGGCAGCGTAAGGATCAAAGAGAGAGGGTGGCCACGGAGTTTTACGCTGTCAGGATGGAGACCGTAGAAATGTCGACCAGTGCTTGTGCAGTTTCTCCATGTAATTACCCAAAAAATAAAAAATTTGAGAAATCACAATAAAAGTAGCGAATTGTAATAAGAAGGGAGAGAAAGGAAATGGTAGCACAACATTTTCATGAAACTTTTAGGTGGCAACTAATGAATATTTAGGCAAAGAAGAGACATCTCATGCCGAAAATAATAAAAAAATGGTAGCTTCTTCATGGAGGGCGCCAAGTGTAGTCTCTCTCTCTCTCTCTCTCTCTCTCTCTCTCTCTCTCTCTCATGATTTCAATCATTGGTCGGCATAGATTAAAGATGAAAGCGAAGGGAACACAAGAACACATGTAACCTTTTTCATCTCGTATGCCTTTTTGCATTATAAAATTAACAGCACCAAACTTAATGGTCGTCCACTACTGTTTATCTTCAAAAGCAAACAAGTTACGCACTGCACCGGAGCATAAAGGAAAATCATCCCAACTAGGCAGTCTTAAGACCTTTTCTCCACCTCAAATACGCAGGGAAGCTGCCTATTAATTAATTTAAGAGTGGCACAGGATGCCCTAGAATCTAATGAACAAATATGGTTTTAAATTCAAACTAGGAAGAATCTTGACCGTGGAGAGAATCTTGGTAGCCACTTGACCTAAAGGTCATGAACTTGTTGAACTAAAACCCTAAAAGCTCCCCATAGGTGGGAGACTGACATGAGAAATTTAGTCAAAATTTGCTCAAGCGTCCCCACTTAGGTGTTAGAAAAGAAAGCGCTTTTTTATACTTCCACGAGGCTCATACCAACTTTATTTGCACAAAAACTACAAAAAATGAATAGTGATATGAGAATGTTTAAAAGGACTAGACTAGCGAACATAAATGGTACTTGTTACCAAGACTTTTCCTTTCTTTTAGGCATAAATTTTAAAGCTTTTCAACTCTTTACCAAACCAAATTACTCTCTCTCTCTCTCTCTCTCTCTCTCTCTCTCTCTCTCTCTCTCTCTCCCTCTCTCTCTCTCTCTCTCATGCTCCATGGTCAATAAGATAAAATCATGAAGATCAATACCAAAGGGGAGTCTCAATACTTTTGTGCATCCAACCATAAAGCTCCATCATAAGCTAACCACCAATGTGAAAAGAATTATTTCAATATCTGAAATCCTTTTCTTTTTTCAATATTAACTAAATTAGATGCCATAGAGCTCTATCATAAGCTAACCATATGCAAATTTTATTTTGGTATAAGCAAAATGCTTTGCACAAAATTAAATTGATCCACATATAAATCTGTAGTTAGATTCGTATATAAATCTGTAGGATCCAAATATAAATTTATGTGGATGACAATTGTTCAGAGCATGAAACCAAAAAAATCAAATGTACATCAAGGTCTCAACCCTAAAGATGACCTATAGTAAGGTGTAAATCTAGCTTTAAAAGATGATCAATATTTACTAATCCAGATTGGGATCCATATTTTTAGCTTTTCACTCTCGCTTTAAATTTCAATCTCGGCTTAATGATATTTCAAACCTAGGTCAAAACTTGAATTCATTTTTGGATCTGATCACAAAATTCATCAGAAATCGAGGTCCATGTTCATGTCCAAATGTTTGCTAAAAGTCTAAGGAGAAATCATAAATTTGAGATCTAATTTTTTCCAAATATGCAATGAGTATTGTTTGATCTTAAATTGCAAGCATTATGATGCTTAGCACACTTTAACACCACCTCTTTGTATGAATGTAGATGTGTTTATGACATTCATATTCCACTTTAATTCAATTTTATGCATATGCTGATACGACCCATAATATTAACCAAAGCAGAATTATGCAATACAGGATTCACAAACATATGCTGGCATGCACTACAAGAAAATCATGGATTAGCGACGGCTTATATCCATCGTTAATCCGTCGCTAAGCCGTCGCTAAACAGTTTAGCGACGGATTAGCGACGGATTAGCGATGGATAGAGGCCATCGCGAATTTTTGCTCGCTAATTAGCGAAAAAACTTATTTGTCGTTAATTCCGTCGCTAATTTGCGATAGATTAGCGACGGATATTGTCCGTCGCTAATCCGTCGCTAAATTTAAAAAAAAAATAAAAAAAAATGATCCCTGTCGGGTGGTATTCCGGCAGCAATAAGCTGGACTTATACCGCACCCGACAGGCATCGTCGTCCTCCGTGAACCGGCGTCGTCGTCCTCCGTGAACCGGAGGACGACGACGCCAAAGGCAGACCTTGCGTGGCACCGCCTTCGGGGGCAAGGGCTCGCACCCCTTGATCATCAGCCGCTGCACAAAGATGTCGTCCGCCGGGCACGTCCCCCCGATGTCGTACGACATGTACTGCTTCAGCTCCTCCTGGAACCGTCGGCAGGCGTGACCCACCGGCGGGTAGATCTCCTCGGAGCCGAAGGTGGGCGAGAAACCCAGCGGCAGCTTGTGCGGACCCACCACGTTCCTCACCTCGTCGGGGACATCGAGGCCCCAACCAGCCAGGTGATCTGTCTTGGCACCATCATATTGTTCAAGGACCACGGGGTCGTTCTGGCCGCTATTGCTCCCCCGTTCCGGCAGCGACTCCTTCAGCCGAGCCAGCTCCGTGAGCAGGT
Source organism: Nuphar pumila (assembly GCF_984573655.1). Lineage (NCBI taxonomy): Eukaryota > Viridiplantae > Streptophyta > Magnoliopsida > Nymphaeales > Nymphaeaceae > Nuphar > Nuphar pumila. The sequence goes on along the minus strand of NC_143260.1, from coordinate 94,351,276 downwards.
TCTCGAGGAGGGTGTTGGAGGAGTGAAGCTGGTTCTGCACCTCGGAGAGATGGGCCTCGGTCGTGACGAGGCGATTTTGCGTGGTGTTGAGCTCATGGAGAAGCTCGTGGGCGTCAAGCACGCTGCCCAGGCGCTGAGAGTATTGGGACCAGTTGAAAGGTTCAGCCCGGCCTCCGTGGGAATAAGAAGGGAATGGAACGGGATGGAATGAAGCAACCCGGTAGGATAAAAAAGCAAGAGGAGAGGGGGAGAGTGGGCCCGATTTAAATTTCGAAAGGGAGAGAGGGAAAATTTCGCGCTCGGTTTAAATCGAAAATTAGCGAGGGCTTTAGCGACGGAATTTTTCCGTCGCTAATTAGCGACGGATTAGCGACGGAAAAATTCCGTCGCTAAATCCCTCGCTAAAATGTTTTTTTGGTATTGAGAATTAGCGACGAAACAATTGTTGTCGTTAATCCGTCGCTAATTAGCGACGGATTAGCTAGAGAAAACTTTCATCGCTAATCCGTCGCTACTTAGCGACGGATTCATGAAGAAAGTTTTCTCTAGATAATCCGTCGCTAATTTGCGACGGCAAAAATCCGTCGCAAATTTCCGTCGCTAATTAACATTTTTCTTGTAGTGATGGTTCATGAAACGTGAACTTTAGAAGGGATGCTGAACAAATAATATAATCAAGCCTACATATTCTCTAGCTCTACCAAAGCTATCAGACCCATTATAGAAGGATATATCTTTCCAACCCAATTCATTAAAAGATCGTAAATCTCCTTTTGGCTAATTAATTAAAAAAGGAATTTGGAATTTGACCAAAAAGGGGGCCTTGTGGACTGCACAGTATAATATATCAGTAGCACTCTAATTTGCACAGTTATTTGAGCAGAACGCCAAAAGCATTTTAATTTGACATGTAATTTGTGTACAATAAGATCAGGTTGTACGGATAGCTAAAAACAAATATCACAAAATCCAACAATGCCCAAATTACTATAAAAAGTTGTCCCAAAGCAACCAACACTTAGGGTTCTTTGCCACGAGTCCTGATCGGGTGCAATATGATTGCACAAATATTTGTGCATTAAGCACCTGATTGCCCTCCATCAGGCCTTGGGCCCCACAACTGACAGACCCTGTCCCCAAGATGGAGGGTGATCAGGTGCTTAATGCACAAATATTTGTGCAATCATATTGCACCTGATCTTTTCACTCTTTGCCAAGGCTATATGCATAGACACGAAGTCATTATTGCCTCAAATCTATGCCTAAACAAAATTATAAGAGATCATCAGCTATCAAAGCAAGCAGAGGATTTTACAACAGAAGTTGCAAGAGCTCATTATTGATGCAAATTTAGCAATCCATATTTCATTTGAATAATCTATAAATACAACTGAGTCATCCAGCATATATTTCTGTAAATAAATAAGAAATGTTGGCATTACTCCACTATAAGAAAGGAAGAACTACATTACATGTATTCCACTTTCTATTTTTCTCTCCTCATTATGTACACCAAATTCCGTGTTTCTTTAACTCATCAGGATCACCTCCACCATCTTCAAAAGTGTACTTTAATATAGCTTCACAGATATGACGCATAATGAATTTAGGTTTTCGATCTAAATAACCATGATTTTGGCTAGCTTGCAATTCACCGAGCTCAGAAGATTCAAACAGTGTATGGGATGATCATCTTTTCCTCCAAGAATTTTGGCTTATCCTGTTTTTCCTTTTGCCAAGCCTGCGACTTGGAAGTATCTTCCGAGATAAAGGGTGGAAAACATGAAGTGAATGCCTTATAAAGCTTCTTCCTGTAAAATAGTTCACAAGATGGAGTCAGAAATTATTGCAGGTCCAAGCCAAAAAATTAATTTTGAATATGTTGACAATTTTATAAACACACACACACAGTATGTCATGCATTCCAGCAAGATCTGCAAATTGAAAATGACATTCTTCTTGCAAAATGAACAATGGCTTGTCACAGGCTTAGAGCAGCCATTGCTAATCACAGTTGTGGAACAGGCTTTGGCTAGATACATCAATGGATGAGCCTAACCACTTTCTTCATCTATTATTGATACCATAGCCCACATGGAATGCTTTGGCCACTCAGATAGACCCATTAGGTCCTTGATGTGTGTGTGTGTGCAAGGAAAAAGCACATCTAGCACAGATGAATTATAGGATTAAATGATCCTACTAAACACCATCGGCAACATTCATTTGCAAAATGAGACTAACATAGTTTATTGGAAGAAAAGCAGTTGCAGAATTTTTTTAATTCAATATTCTAGTGTAAGGACACCCTCAAGAGATATTTGCCCACAAGTTCCCAACCAGAAAGCAAAAATGTTTGCTTGCCATCATTTGAATGGCAGCCATGCATCAGGCGAGAAAAAAATGTGGCTTATGCTTAAAATCCTGAGATAGGATCATAAGCATTATGTAATTGTTGTAATTCTCATCCTCTTTTGATTTTTAATATAAGAGAATACCGAGAGGTGCTCCAATTCTATTGTACACCCAATGGCTGATTGTCTGATTGCTCATAAGAATAAGGTGAAAACTTCTACCTAATGATGTCTATTACCAGTATTTTGCTGCCAGTTGTAGGTCAAACCATGCCTTTTCACCACATTTTTCCACTAGCCCAACACACGTGCACATGCCCACATGCATGCAATCATGGATATATACAAACATACATACATAAGCACACACACACAATATACAATATATATATAGGCTTGAGCATCGGAAGTCTTTCTTTTCTTGAAGCTTGTCTAGACATTTGGCTAAAGGTGCCTCACTCTCGATACATCTAGAACCTTGTGAACCCAACACAAGGGCTTGCAACATCAATGCCATTCAATAGACATGGAAGTAAAATGCCTTATCTAGTGGAATATTCTTGAAAACCCGACATTCTTCTTGGTTGTTAAGAGCAAAACATGCAGCAGCATTGGTGATTAATAAGCATCCCAGTTGCTATTGGCATAAATAAGGCACTTACCAAAAAGCAAATCCCTATCACCTTGCACTACTACAGAACTCAGTAAATCGTATCCGTGTAAGCATACATGCATTTCCCTATTTACAAACTGCAAAAGTATTTCTAGCAAGATGTGGGTACTCCTTCCCATTAACTTATGACCTTGATAGGCTAATGCAATTGCACAAGAGACAAAATACTTATGACGAATTTAAGCATCTGCTCATCTTGGGATTATAACATACAGTTAACACATACAGACTGAACATAACATCAACCTTAGATCATGCATGTGATATAGCACCATAGGCACTCGAAACATACATGTAGCAAACAATGGTTTTATGTGCCAGAAAAACATGTCACACTTCTCCCTATCAATCTATCTCATCAGAATCATTCACAGAACACCATAAAAACAATTTTATAAGTTCAATCAATCTATTACAATATAACCATCTGCCAATGCATGTTTTCCTATTTAATTGTAAGCAGATATACAAAGAATATAATTTTGGGAGACTGTAAGCTTAATAACTAAGTTTCCCAAACTAGAAGCCGTAATAACTTTTAATATTTGATGAAATAAAGGAATACAATCAGATGGAAACCATGTCATCTACTTTCTAATATAAAACATGATTTCTAATATAAAACATGATTTAAAAATGAAAAATCCCAACGTTAGAGCAACACCAAAATAAGCCAGCAAGAAAGAACTTTCTCCAACAAATTTTTTATGCTTCAAATTTTTCCTAGATATTCTTCAGCCAGTAGGGCTTTGACAAAAAATGAAGAATAAAAGGTGTCAAGAACTGCATCCAATCTAATAGATCTTTATAGCATCTGAGAAAACTAGGACATGATTCAAAATAGGTTCCTAGGAATATCTGGAATAGAATCCAAGCTAAAAACATGGGACTAATATTTGCCCTCTCTGTAAAACAGAATGATGGATTCTCCTGCCCATGGTAATCATTCCAAAGGAAAGTACTCCAATTCTCAAAGACAAGCTTTCAAACGAATTTTAAGCATCCATTTCATGAACACTAAATAAATTTGCAGAATATATAAGAGACAAAGGAGACCTTCAAAGTTCAAATAACAAACCATTGCAATGGTTCCATGAAAACCATGTACAGAATGAATATTTCACTCAGGGGCATCTGCAGAGCTCAGAGAAGGCATCATTTCCAATAGAAAAAAGGTGTCTTGTCTATCAAGCCCATGTATTTACCCTCACGGAACTTGCAAAAATGGAGTGAGTTTTTATAAGAAAGTTACCCTGCAGACATAAAATCCTCAAATCCCTCATTAAAGTTTGAATGGTAGGTGGTAGGGTTGATTTGGGCCTTATTTCCACAGAACTTCCCACAGACAATTTTTCTGCAACACACAAACGCCCTCAAGCGACACCAGCTCAACTTATGAACAACCACAGTGCCCTAATGTAATGAAGTATGCGGAATTACAAAAGCAAACTGCAAAAGCACAAATAAGTCCAAGAGTGGACAATTACAAAGAAGATAGACAAGCACAAAAGGGAATAGACAAAAGTCCACTAAGGGACAATACAAAGAGCCAATTAAAAATAAAATATTATTGGAAATGTGCTTGGAAAGCAATGAAAAATATAAGGGGAACTCTCCCCTATTTATATACAAAATACAAGAGGGAGACCATTGGGAGCTCCCCTTCATAGAGACTTTGGGGAGCTACCAACGGTCATATTTATGACCATTGGGGCCCCCACCGACTTCATGAAGTGGGGCCCCAATGACATGATAAAAAAAATGAAAATGAAAAAATAAGAAAATGAAAAATAGTTGTTTTTAATAAACAACTATAATTATATATAAAAAGACAAAAATGCCTCTATTGGGCAAACTGTAACAATACAAATTTATATATAAATATATATGAATATATATATATATATATATATATCCATACATATATATTTTAACACTCTCCCTCAAACTTTACGAGGAAATGACCAAAAGTTTAATAAGGAGAAAGACAAATCGAAGAGCAGGAAGAGCTTTGGTGAAAAAATCTGACAACTGGTACTCTGATTGACATACAACAACGTAATAGTTCCTCTCGGATATTTATCATGAACATAGTGACAATTCATCTCAATATGTTTGGTTCGTTCATGGAAGGTGCAGTTGCTCGCAATGTAGATTGCACTCTTATTGTCACAGCACATCTTCGAAGATGTTGAGATGATGATTCTCACATCACTGAGAAGACTTTTAAGCCACACAAGCTCCATTGTTGTCGTAGTCATTGCACAATATTCGGCTTCAGTTGAGGATGAAGATATTTTTTGTTGTTTCTTATACCTCCAAGAGATCAATGAATCTCCTAAAAAAATACAAATATCAGTAGTTGAGATTTTATCATTTGAGTTATCACCCATGTCAGCATCAATATAAGCAATTAGATATAAAAATAACGAAGAGGATAAAAAAAAATCTTTTGAAATGGTGTTTTTAATATATCGCACAATCCTCATAATTGTCGTCATGTGCACTGTGATAGGAGCATGTTGAAATTGACTTGATGCATGAATAGCATGAATCATATCAGGTCGGATGATGGAGAGATAAATGAGAGATCCAATCATTTGACGATATGGAGTAGGATCTTCAAGCAATACATCATTTTCGAATCTTAATTTTGCATTTATGACTTTTGGGGTCTCCACTTTTTTATCTGAAACTCTTGACCTAGCACATATGTCAATAACTAATTTCATTTGAGAGAGAATATATCCTCTGGAGAGTAGGCAACCTCAATTCCTAAAAGTATCTCAAAAAATCCAAGTCAGACATATCAAAAGTTTTCTTTAAAATTAATTTAATTTCAATAACACCTTCTTTGTCATTTCCTATGATGATCATATCATCAACATATAAAAGAATAATCACAATTGTAGTACATGATATCTTGACAAAGAGAGCAATGTCAGTATAACAAGAGATAAATCCTAAATTAATCAAAACATTACTAAATTTATCATATGAAACCTTAGGAGCTTATTTAAGACCATACAAATCATTTTTAAGTTTTAAAATTTGACAATAAGAGTGTTGTGACAATAAGAGTGCATATGATACAAATGTACTTGGAGCACTGAAGATTTGATTTGATCACCTAAGTTGAGATTCTTCTAAAGGTATGTTTTGAGAGAACCTGTCAAGGGCACATGGGTGATTATCTTCACCCCGTCTAGTATACATATGCATATCATTCGATACATTTGCATTCAAACTTTCATGTTGATGACCATCCACAATCGGATGGTCAAGACTAGAGTTATTATCAAAAAAATCAAACACCTCAATAGAGTTAGACTTATCATGTCTTCGCAATAGATAAAATAGAAATGAGTAATCAATTTCTTCTTTAGTTTCTTGGTTATCAAACCCATTTTCATTTTCAAGATAGGTGACATCTTTTGAAATATAGAGTTTGTTATTTATTGAATCAAAACATCGATGCCCATTTTTATTTTCTCCATAGCCCAAGAAAACACATTCAATGGCTTTTGGAGATAGTTTGTCATTTTTATGAGTGAGCACCTATGTCACAAGGATTCATCTAGCAGGGTGCCACACCAGCGTCGACGCGGGAGCGGTCGCGTTTGCGGTCAACCCGATCCTGGGTGCATTGATCGCACCCAGGGTCATTTCAGTCCATTTTTTTGGATTTTTTTTTTTAAATTGCCCTATGAAATGGGCTGCAGAATTTTTTTAAAAAAATCTGATGACAGTTGTTGCTCTTGATTTATAAAGGGGCACTATGAGCTTTGTTGGCATCCCATGCTATTCCTGCCTCCAAACAATTAATTTGCAGCGTTGGAAAACATATTGTTAACTTGGAAATGATGATCCATCTTCCTTAAAAATTAAAACCAAAATTCAAGAGCCTTTTGAAGTCTTTATCCTTCAACCATCCAGATCCTTCTTCGTCAAGGATTTTCTCTCTCCATAATAAATTATAATGGTGGTGGTAGCCTTGGTGGCTATTAGTAGATGGCTATTAGTATTCACTTTTCTCCTAACGAGATGGGTGCTCAAGCCATAGCCTTGTGTAGACCTTTCTTTTCCATATGTCAAATCCAATAAATTTCTTTTAGTTGTCATCTATGTGCAACTGTATATAAAATGAAATTTGAAGAACCCTAGGCAGTGGCGTGGCAGTGGAGCCATAGGCCGCGTGAAGGCTCTCTCTCCAACAAACCACATCAAACCTTTCGCTTATATTTTTTTTAATGAAGACCAGGGAGTTTCAGACATGATTGAATCATGACAGTCAGCAGAACGCAGCAGGCTGGGTCAATCAGATTGCCAATCCTTTCAGTTCAACAATTGTGTCCCGTTGTGCCAAAGTACACAACAAGCAGAACGTGGATAACAAGTCTTCAAACAAACACACTAGCAAAAAAAAATTGGACCCCGACCCGCACCGGAGGAACCCCCGGACCCCCTTATATATATATATATATATATATATTATATTTTTGCCCTTGTCGCACCCCTGCACCCGGGTTTTTTGGAAGTGTCAAATCCCCGCACCAACACCCATGTGACATAGGTATATATATATATATATATATATATATATATATATATATATATATATATATATATATATATATATATATATATATATATATATATATATATTTTTGCCCTTGTCGCACCCCTGCACCCGGGTTTTTTGGAAGTGTCAAATCCCCGCACCAACACCCATGTGACATAGGTATATATATATATATATATATATATATATATTATATTTTTGCCCTTGTCGCACCCCTGCACCCGGGTTTTTTGGAAGTGTCAAATCCCCGCACCAACACCCATGTGACATAGGTGAGCACATAACACTTACAATAAAAAATTCTTAGTCTTTTAAAATCAACAGTCATTTTAAAAAGTTTTTCAAAGGGAAAAACTTTTTGTAATGACGACGAAGGAGTTCTATTTATTAAGTGTGTTGAGGTTAAAATGGCTTCATTCAAAAAAATATTTTAATATCCTTTGAAATTAAAAGAGTCCTAGTGGCTTCTATTATATGTCTATGTTTTCTTTCCGCTAATTTATTTTGTTGTGGAGTTTTAGGACAATATCTCTGAAGACAAATTTTATTTTGTTTCAAGTAGCTTTGAAAATTATTTGACATGTACTCCACTCCTAAATCCGATCTAAGAATAGATAAGTTGCTAAGAAATTGATTTTTAACCATTATATGAAATTCCTTAAAAAAAAAGAACACATCGAATTTATAATTTAGAAAATAAATTCATGTGTATCTAGTAAAATCATCAACAAAAATAACATAATAAGAGTAACCTTCTTTTGATATGATGGGTGAAGGACCTCATACATCCGAATGCACTAATTCAAAAGGCCGAGTAAAAATAAAGTTTTTATGAGGAAAGGGAATGGCTTTCATTTTTCCAAAAATGCAATCTTTACAAGATATATCTTTTTCTTTACATATATTTTTCTAAAAAGAAAAGAGAGACATCTTCGAAAAACTAGGATGCCCAAGTCTCTTATGCCAAGTATCAATACTTTTATCATGTACAAAATTACAAAATGACTTGGGTGAAAGGGATAAAAAAGTCCATAAAGTAAAAATTGCATCTCCTATAGCCTTGCCCAATCAGCTTCCCTGACTATAGATCTTGCACGATGCAATCTTTAGATAAGAAAGAAATTTTGCAACCATGATCAAAAATTTGAGAGACGAAAAAAATATTTAAATTTAATTTTAGAACCACACTTATTCTTGAAACAAGAATTTTTTGATAATTTTTTAAATCAAATGTTTTAATAATATTTATTTTCGAAGAAGTTCCATCAGCCATTGAAACATAAGATGAAGTAGAATTAGTACAAACTTCGAAAAAAACATTCTTATAAGGTGTCATATGAAAAAAAGAACCTGAATCAAGAATCAACATACCTGGAGGAGATGAAGAAGATGCAATGGCGGCGTCCTGGTTTATTACAACTATATCTACTTTTATAGTTGGACCCATTATTATAGTTATTTTGTTTTACAAAGTAGGGAGGCTTATAGGCCCTTACATTGGAACTCGGCCTAGTAACAGCCAAAACATCATCATTCTTATTGGTCATGCCAAGACGAGTTTCTTCTTGACATACCTCGGCAAGAGCATCTTCGAAAAGCATAGTTTTGATTCTATGAAGAAGAGAAGACCTCACTTGTTCAAATTCTGGTCTTAGACCATGAAGGAATTGAAAAAAGTGTTCCTTCTCAATTTGCTCTCTTCTAATCTCAACATCTTCAGGAGCCATCCATTTAGGCTCAGAAATTGTTAATTCATCCTAAAGAGGAGACAAAATACTAAAATAATCTTGAACATGCATATCCCCTTACTTAACGGATATAATCTTATCTTAATAAAAATAATGTCTAGCAAGATCCTTTTAGGTATACATATCCTTAAGAAAGAACCAAGCTTCATTGGCTCTTCTAAATTTAGCAATGTTGGAACATATTTTTATGTCAACATTGTTCATAAACCATGCCAAAATTTTGGCATGGTTGCTTTCCCAATCCTCTACCTTTATTTGATGTTCATTGATGGCTTTAACACGATCATCTCCAACAAGAGCTTTCTCAACACCTTCTTCGATCTTGGTGAGCTTTAATGATGATTTAAGAGAAGTTCTCATCACAAAGCCCCCAAAGTTTTTTTTTCTAAGATGATTTTTCATAGTTGAAGCCCACGTCAAGTAGTTGGATGTATTGAATTTGAAGGAGAGCTTCACTCTTGATTCATGCCCCATGATGGAAAAGAGATAGATAAAGAAGAAGAGAGGGATATGCACCTTTGGCATGATCTTCAATCACCACAAGTAAGACCTCCAAGATCAAGAGAACCCAATGGGCTTTGATATCATGTAATGAAGTATGCGAAATTACAAAAACAAAGGGCAAAAGCACATATAAATCCAAGAGTGGACAATTATAAAGAGGATAGACAAGCGCAAAAGTGCATAGACAAAAGTCCACTATGGGACAATACAAAGAGCTAATTAAAAATAGAATATTATTGAAAATGTGTTTGAAAAGTAATGAAAAATATAGGGGGGAACTCTACCCTATTTATATACAAAATACAAGAGGGAGAACATTGGGAGCTCCCCTTCATAGAGACGTTGGGGAGCTCCCAACGGTCATATTTATGACCATTGGGGCCCCCAACGACTCTATAAAGTGGGGCCCCAATGACATGATAAAAAGAAATAAAAAAGAAAAATAAAAAATAAAAAAATAAAAAATAGTTTTTCTAATAAACAACTATAATTATATACAAAAAGACAAAAATGCCCCTATTGGGCAAACTGTTACAATACAGATTTATATATAAATATATATGAATATGTATATATATACATAAGTATATATATACATACATATATATTTTGACACCTAAATCATAAAAGGTTCCACAAAATAATGTCCAAGGCAATTAACCCCAATAAGATTTTTTTTTTACCTGCCAAGTAAAGTTGACAAATTAAAAACACCATATGGCCCTCTAATCTCATTTACAGTGGATGCAGAACTTGAAACAATAACATTCTTCCCTCCAGTCCACCCAACAAGCAACTGCATATGCATAGAAACATTTTTCAAGTTTGAAGCTAAAACATCATATGGTTTCTAACCAACAAAAATTAACAAAACATATCCCACTTTCATACCAAAATTGTCAAAACATATTCCATTTGCATAACCAAGAAGGAAAATTGACAATAAGCATAGAACTTTAATAGGCTAGACCAGTTACTGGAACCTGGTTTTTGCCCTTTATAAGGCTTTAGTGGGGTATGTAAAGATCCAGAACAGACCCCTACTTAATTGTATCTGGATCCCACACAAGACATGATCTATAGAACCCATCTAGCCTCCAACTTTTTGACAAACTTTTAAGTAAAAAGTTGCTCAGTCTTGGTCGGACCCCACTACACCTCCACTGATAAAAAACAAATATGCTAAAGAAAAAACTTTTTAACATTCTAATAAAAATGATAGAGGATGACAAATCAAGCTCCAAGCATAATATATGTAAGAAGTGCAAATCAAACACATCATATTCCTTTTCCCCTTCATAAAGAGATGTTATTAAATCCATATACAGCTTCCTGTAAAGCACACATGCAATCATCAAATAGAAGCTTCTTAACAAATGTGCACCTTAAATCCAACATTTTTTTAGTCTTGTTTCATATCATTATTAACTAGAAAATACAAATTCAAGAAGAAGTGCCTCACCTTGGCACCTTGAATCATTTCTCTTCTTACACGAATATCAGATAAAAGAGGGGAATAGATGAGTTCAAAGTATAGACCACGCTGTTAACAAAATTTCAAAAAGTGTTAGTAAGAATTATCTGTCAAGAATGAGCAGTTTCAACAATCTAGAACAAACTATCTTAACATAAATTCATCCATCAAGGAATCAGAAACCTGTATTGCAGCTTTCACCATTTGAGACTTTAGGCAAAAGGGTAGCTACTGGGAAAAATCAATCGCAATTAAGTCTACCTAGAAAGCAGAAGAATATCACATAAGATATGGAGAAATACAAATCTCATTACAAAATATCATATAAGCATGCATTGATTCCTAGATATGATAAAGGATTAAACAGTCTAAACATTAATATTTTATAATTCTCAAAGAAAAAAGAAAAGGTCATTCTGATATTTTTATTAAAAATGCAATAAACAGTAAGAAACTTATAAAATAGATGTGGCATTGCCTTAGCTGTCAAAACTCAAAAGCGCAAGTCGGAGCCTAGGCAAAAGACACCTAAAAAGACTAGTCGGTGCCTAGGTGGGACTAATCGGCCTAAGCTGGACCAAAAACATAAAACATCAAGAAAAGAAAAAATATTACAATAAATAGTTAAATTTAGTAACAAACATACGATTGTAACTATAGATGAAGTGTGTAATTCAGTATAACATGTTGCACAATTCATGAAATTGCAAAATATTAAACATACACCAAAACTTGGGGCACACCATCTCATTACATTATATACATACATACATATATAAAAAGAGTGGGGATTATCCTGCCCTTGTTTCGTTAGGTCACTGTTAGGACCCTCTGAAAATCATAGTTTTAAATGTTTTATGCTTGATCTAAACCGTTAGATGTGTTTATGATTGTTTTTAAATGGAGAACATGTAATTGATTAAGTATCTTTATGCTCAGATGTATATTTTAAAGAGGTAAAAAAATCATTAGTTGATATCATACTAAAATTTCATAATAAAATTTTCACATTTTTACATCAAATTGATTTGAAACAAACTTTGTTTCTCAATAAATAAGTATTGATAAGCACATCTAGTGATTCAAATTGAGCATAAAACACCTAAAACTTTGATATTTTGAGGGTCTTAACGGTGACAAAGAAAAAGGAGACAGGATGAACCCCGTTCCCATATATATATATATATATATATATATATATATATATATATATATATATATATATATATATATATATATAACTGAAAAAACAGATTTTATATGTGTATGTATCAAAAAACATGCATACATGTAAACAACAAAAATAAAAAAGAAGAAGAAAAAAAGAGGAGTGGAGGGGCGAGAGAAAAAAGAAAAAATAAACAAGGAAAAAAAAGAAAAAAAGGGAGGAAAGAAGAAGAAGAAGAAAAAGAAGAAGAGGAAGAAAAAGAAAAGGTTGAGGGATGAAAGTGTAATGAAATCAAGCGGAAAGAAAATCATAATGTGCATAAGCACAAGAACAAGTCCTTGACAACACAAATGTCAAAGGCAATATAAGAACACCTAAGGGCATATAATGGCTACAAAGAGCCTAAATATGCATACTAAATAACCCGCACCAAAATATTCCAAACCATAAAAGCAAACTAAATAACAAAAAACAAAAAGGGCCTAAAACAATTCCAGTACTACGAATTCAAGTTCGCGTTCTGGCAAGCGTGTTCGAACGTAGTCTGGTTCATCGGCTGAACGGCCACCAAATCATACGTTTTGAGGATCAGGTTCACTGAATTCAGCGCGGAAGCCTGTATCATGCTATCAACGGCGGCCGTCAAGCGAGTGTACTGCCGGAACGGCGAATTCAGGGGTATACCGAGAATCCCTCTGTGAAACTCGACGACGGTGGCAAGGGAGGGAGCCAATTGGAGGAGGGAAGAGAGGGGGAGGAGTTGGATGGAGCACCTGTGGGAGTCCGACATCACTCCGCGGATGGAGAAGTTGTAGGTGATGCCGTTGTAGCCCAACTCCATGGCTTTCACCACTAGCTTGACCCTAGAGCACTTCTGGTTGTCCTTCCCTCCTCTTCCTCTTCCCTCTATCAAGGGAATTTTGAGATCAAAGATGACCATCTCTGGCTCAACTAGGATTTTTTATGGGCGGAACCAATAAGGGTTTTATGGGGGAGGGGATCGGACGCGTCGGCGAAGAGTTTTTTCCCCATCCAATACGTCGTTCGAAAGATCAGATTTTTTGTAAAAACGAAAGAATATATTTATGGTTTGGGTTTGGTTCCTTGACTTGGTCTGGGATCCGACCCAAACGTGGGCTCTCGGAGTCTCGGTTGTGCTGGGAATGGACTGTTCACTGTTTGTCCACAATTTGGTGCAAGAATTGCGCTAGATAGGAATATTGTTAAGGCCGTGTTTGGGAGGTTGCTGTCCGAGTAATTGGGTGGGTGTTCGACACAGTTATGGCCATTTAAGAATTTTGTTTCAGCGGAAGACTGCTTGAGGAAGGAAGTGGTAGATGGGAATATCGTTAAAGTTTGATTCAGGAGGTTCCAAATCCTCACTTTTACCCTCTTTCAACTCCTTTCACACATTGAGCAGCTCTATCTCTGTTAATAGTTTTGGATTTAAGTAACCCAAATCTCAGGCAATGGACAAACATCGAATTTGGATCATAAACAAATTTTATTGACTTTTAACCAGTGTTGTGAGAGGCTTACGCCTCAGTACCCGCCTCCAGTGGCGTAGCTAGGATTCATGTGGGGGGGGGGGGGGGGCAGCGCCCCCGAAAAAATTTAATTTTGAGATAAAATAAAAAATGGCTACAATTATTAATAAAAATCTATTTCATATGGACAAATCAAACTATTTGCTGCAGTCAGGGCTGGGCTAAAACTGGGCTACAAAAATGGATAAAAATCTATTTCATATGGAATCAAGGTTGGGTTAGGACTGGGCTTTTAAAAAAAAATATTTAACTGTTTCGGGAGGCAAGACTGGGTCAGCACTGTCCTGGCCCCCCCCAGCTCCGCCTATGCCCGTCTCAGAGGCGAAGCACAAGCTCAAGGAACCGAGGTGTTGTATGAGGCATTTGCAGGCTTGAAGTGCACGCTTCACATGGGTGAAGTGCATGCCTCGCATCGAGGCGCGCTTTGCTTCTAAGGCGTGTGCTTCAAGGTCGGACCACCGCTATGAGGTCATCCAGTCGGCGAAGACGTTGAGGAGGCTGGCGAGGACGAGCGTCTGCGAGAAGGCCTGGATCCCCCTCGACAACGTCTGGTTGATAAGTCCTAGAGGGACCAACGATTGGGACAGGAGGGTGTCTCGGTGGGGGCTGCACCAGTTCTCCTGGTACAGAGGGCTGCCCGTTGATGGGTTCGGTGGGAGAGGCGTTGTTGGTGGTGGTGGTTCTTGGAGTTGCGGCTCTTGAAGGAAGAATGGGGTGGTGGTGATCCTTCTGCAGATGGTGGTGATGATGGTGGTGAGATTGAGGGACTTGAGGACGAGGTGAGTTTTGGTAGCCATTCTTTTTTATGGTTTTGGTTGGTGGTGGTGTGAGGGGTTTTGGTTCAGGGGAGTTACAGAATTGGGCAAATGGGGTGGGGCTGTTTGGATGGTGGGATTAGGGTTTTGAGGTTTGCTTGGGGTATGGGTGGAAGGCGTTTAGTGTTTAGGGTTTTGACTCTTTCAGTAGCAGTTGGGGACTTGGGGGAGTATCAAGTTTGTGAATCAGGTAATGAACTCTAGACATATTGAGGAAACTTAGAGTTGGCTCAGTTGCTAAAGAAATTGCATTGTTTCAAGACTTTAAGCAATAGGATTTGAACTTGTTGGGATTTAAAATATATTTAAGTTATAATCTTTATTATTCAAGTAGCATGTAAGAGCTAAATTGAGTTCAACACCTGTTGTTCGTGTTCGGCTCACCAAACCCATTTTGCTAGTTCAAACGAACTCTTTAAGAACTGAACATAAGCCCAACCACCGGCCACCAGATGTGTTAATGGAAGTGGCTTCTTTCAGCTTTCATTTGGTGGCAGTTGATCTTTACCACGAATTGTTGGATGAGTATACGTGTGTGTGCATGTTGGAATTACACAACATTTCATTAGGTTTTGGTCTCTCAACGTATTAACACATGGTGATGTAAACTAACAACTCCTACCATACAAGTGGAGCCCTCGTTGTATTCAATATGACTTCATGATTGTAGATATAACTTGTTTTATCTTGCACTATGAGTCTAACTTAATTGTAGTTTACATGTGCATGCATATAATAAAATGAATAATATGAGTTAATTATAGGAAAGTAATATTTATTTTACACTGACGTTTATTAGTAGTTTTTATTTAAAAATTTTATTAGTTTATTAATATTATATATTTTATTATTTTGATCATGCGGCTTACGCTTCAATGCCTCGAGGCTTACGCCTCGCTTCATAACAGGCTCAACGCCTCACTTTGTCTCATCGCATTTAACAACCTTGCTTTTAACATTATCAACTTGTGTCAGATGTAAATTATTTGGATTTGGAGTCTTATCCAAACAAAAATTTCATATATCAAATCCATATTTAAGTTGAATATATGTCTGTATAATTTTTTTATCAAATTTAACTGAATGGATTCATTTCAAGGTTTTAAAACCCTGTGACTCATCACTCGGCTTGTCCTTGAGTGACTCGTGACTCGGCCGGGTAAACAGTGACTCGGTCGGGTCATGTTAATTTTGTATGTTATATAAAATATATAAATATATGTATATATTATGATTATTATCTATATTTTATAGTATTTTATCAATATATTATATGATATTTTTTATAATATATTTACATATATAATTATATTTTTATATATAATATTTATAATATTTATATTATATTTTATATAATATATGTAATTATATATATATATATATGCATGACTCACTCATGACTCGGCTGACTCACCCATGACTCGGTCAAGTTTTGTTAAAGCCAAGTTAAGCCTGGTTTTTGACCTGGGCGATTCGGGTCTAGTCAACCCAGTCACCGGGTCAACCCGACAAGCTTTTAAACTATGATTCATTAAATTGGATATCTGACCCAGTTCTAAAGTGTTTGGATTCTTAATAACAGGTTCAAAAATGGATTGGATTTTGTTAAATCTTTGGTCCAAACCTGAGACTTTGTTTCAGATATCGATTTAGATTTATTAAAATCACTGTTTTGAATCAGGTATATGATTGGATTGAGATCGCATCCAATTTATTTATAGCTTGTAGATCTAAGTTCTTTTGGCCATTATTATTAGGAAGCTTGAGGTTGCCTAACAAATTGGGTGTAAAATTGTTTACCCAACAAGACAATCGAAACAGGTGGACGTGTAAACGAGTATCCTTGAGGGAATTACTAGTGCTTAGAAACAGTTAAGGAAATCCATATTTCTTTTCAAGTACACTTCCCTTGAATTTCAGTATTTATATTTCTCCATCAAATCCCACCAAATGCCCCCTCCCAAACGCAGCCTAAGGGATGTTAGTGTTTTAGGATTCGGGTAGGACACCTAACCGATTATGAATCTAGGTTAGTTGGAATTTGTAGAGCAAACAACATCTCCGCATCTAATTAATGATCGGATTTTTGGATTTAACATGAGGTTTGCTTACAAATCTGAATCCATGAGATACTTGAATCCTATCATACAATGTTGTTTGTATCATTGCAAATAGGGATGCACAAGGCTCGGGTTCAACCCGTTTAAGCTCGGCTCGAACTTGTTTGAAAAACTAAACGATCTGAGCTTGAACACAAGTCCAGGCTCGATGTGGATAAACAAGCCAAGCTTGATCAAGTCGCTGAGCTCGAGAAAGCTTGCATAAGGTATATATAAAACATGTTTGCAAAATAAAACTCAAGAGGCATTTTTTCTTAATGGGTAGGGCGTTAGTCAGTCTCTTAAAGGTGATGCATTTGAATCTTCCACCTTGTAACTTTTTTCTCTATTCTAGAGAGCTTTTAGTATCTATAAATTTTTTTGGGTCAAAATATCCACATCACACAATGTGGTTTTATAGTGTGTCATTTGTGCATAGGTCAGTGTTCCAATCTCACTTTCTCATAACCCTTTATTGGTAAAAAAAATTGTTTTGGCTAATCTTGAGCACAAGCATTTTGAAGCAAGCCGAGTTCAAACCGCCCAGGCTCGGCTCGTGTGCATAGTCGAGTTGGCTCGGCTCGTGTGCATGGTTAATTCTAAATCAGCCTGATTTGTGTCGTATCAGCAAAAAGTTGATAAGAAACTAAGTTGATTCGCCTTATTTTTTAAATAAATTTTTGAAATGGTTTGAACTAGTCCTTTTAATATTTTTAATATTATTTTATTTTTTTTCCTGACTTGTGTCATCTGCTGGTTAAAAGCTGTCTGATTCAGCTTGATCCAATTCAAAATCATAATCGGCAAATCGATTCAGGGTCCTATACGTTTCTAACAACATTGCTATCACATACAAGTATACAAGGTTATCTACTTTTAAGCTAGTCTGATTCGGGTTTGCTTTTTTCCCTTTTTAATCGACTTTAGATCCAAGTGTATAGTGTCCAATTATGTCTGGTCACTAGATACATAAATTTGTATGGAATTTAACCCATATATGTCACTAACATATGTATTTATGACATTGAAATTGGGGCTGGAAAATGAGAGAAGACGATCATGGTTCAGGTTTTGAGGAGCTCATTTGAACTTGTAAAATAAGCTCATCAAGCCGATCACACTAATAACTATTCAGCTTGGCTCAACTTGTCCATGCTCATTAAGTAATACAAATATATATATATATATGCTAAATATACTTATAGCATAAAATAAATTCTTAAAGTGTTTGACTTGTTAACATTAGTCATAGAGTTAAGATCTCTCTACTTCCAGCTTTCAAACAATGTATTTTTTTTATAAACAAGTTAGCATCAGTGTGGATCAATTATTGGATATTTTATATGGCCTTGCATAACTTTTAATGAATTCGATGGATATTAAAATATGGTCATAATTATGTTCATAAACTATTGTTATGGTATTGCATGTGATTATGACTTATGCAATGTCTTATTTTGGTGTTACCAGTTTTTGGTTGCAACATAAGTTCATCTGAAAACTTATATAAGTTGTGTCAATTTGGGCACGAAAAAAATAACTTAGCCTTATAACTTTAGATATACTGCTTTTGATGTCTCACATAACATGTTATTGGTAAATCCTGAGTGAGTTAGGATGATGTAGTGTATCTTTTTTTGTTTTTTTTGCAGTAGGATTTTCTGAATATAAGGCATTACGGGGATTGACCTACTCATAGTGCTAGTATAGGAAAATCACCCGAGAACACAACAAGAAACCGTGGAGCATGCAGTACACATGCTTGCAATGAACTTGGTATTGTTGTCTATTTGCCAGTTAGACAATTTGATATGTACAGAGGCAGATAACCTTATTGAGAGGCAGAATTGATAATCACGCTCATTAGTAGCCTTCGAGACAAAATTAACTCTGCAAACCTTGGTCTTAGATAATTAACATATCTTTTATTTGTGCTATGTCTACATATTGGGTGTACAAAGCCTTTATAATTCTTGTAACAATAACTAGCATGAGCACACTATATTAAGACCAGTCCTCTGGTATGTCTTTCAATGCGGTCTCAATTAGTATGCTAGTAAATATTCATATATTGATTACAGTTATGATTTGCCAAACAAAAATTTTTTATATCTTGTTTTTGGGACATGTTTGTAATTATTATATTTGTTAAATTTAGTGTTTGTATCCTTAAATTCTTTAAAACTTTTAAAGTCTTGTTTTAATTAAAAGTATTTTCTAATGTGGAATGACCTTGTCTATTAAGAAAGTGTGGTTAGAGGTTTGCATCAACTATGACTTCTTTCTTAATAGGAGATTAAAGTCTCTGTACTCTATAAATAGAGGATCTCACCCGGGGGAATAGCAATAGAGAAATCCTTTTATGTAGCCTTATATCATGTAGCTAAGAGGCAAGCTCAGTTTTGCCCTCATTCGGTGTGCTTCTAAACCTAAGATAGACACAAAAGCTTGAGTCTGGTTTTCTTTTAATGTTGGTTTAAACTAAAGTAAGTTTATCTAGCTTTATGTTTTTTTTTTCCTTTTTCAGTCAACATGGATTTAAAAGCTTTGGTTGGTGAAAGAAATATGTTTTTCTCTCTTTTTTGATGCTATTATCAATTTATGTATATATTATTTATTCAAATTCATATTTGGGTCAGATCATAACCCAAAATCGGATACCACTTGGCATAGTTTGTTTGCGGAAGCCACAATTTTGTAACTATATATCAAAATTCAATGTTTTTATGCGTTCAAAAGCTTATTCAATTTCTTAAATTTTATCTTTGTACACTAAAGTTAAATTCATCATTTTTTATATCCAAAATTGCATGACAATTAAATGGCCTCTATTTAAGATGTTAGATTTTTTATTTAAGTGGGTTTGATCTTATTTGTTATTTTAATTTGAATCATGTCAATGCCTACTCATTGATTTGATTTAATATTTGTTTAGTATAATTACATATTTATTTTTAATTGCAAGTATAGGTTATTTGAAATTTTATTTATCTAGATATGATTAGATATTTGTTAACAAAAAATTTATAATAAAAGAAATATGCACTCACCTTGACTTAGCAAAACCCTTTTCAAATTCATTTAAAAATATGTGAGATACTCATTTCAAGCTTCGCTCGTCCTTCTCCATGATAAGGTAAAGCAGAACCAAGTTTCGACCTCTGTAACTCGAATCACACCATCGAAAAAATCTAGATTTAAGATTTCAACTCCTCGCAAAACTAGATATGCAAGCAAGAACAATGTGTATAAGTTTTTATGCAATAAATAATAATAGAAAAGGACAAAAACCAAAATAAAAGCACAAAATTATCAAATAGATCTTGCAAAATCACCTTTTTTAGAGTCTAGGCCCATTGGTCTTTTAGGCTCCTCTTTGGTTTGGTAGCACCTTGGCATAGGTATGGTAGTTTAGAGATTAAACCGTGAGATTATCAAAGTGAAGGCAAGGCCCTAGTTTGCATTAACTCTAGAGTTAGCACTCAAATAAGGAATTTTCAAATGATTTGGACTCTAAGGGTCAGCCCCTATTTATAAGAATCATGGACGAGATATAGATAAAAAGTTTTTTGGATTTGAATTCAACCCAAAAAGATATGTGTTTATTTCAAAGAAAGGATAAGGTTCATCCAAGAAGAGTCTTGCTTGAAAAACTCTAATAGAGAGTTTGAATGTGATAGGGACACACCTCTTTGAGACTTATTCCTTCATTTGATGGGATAGATGGCAAAGTCATATTGTCGTCCTAACAATGGATGGCAAAATGGTTTGTCATTCCAACATGAGATGATAAAAACCTTTTGTTGTCCCGACACTGGACGACAATCCCAGATTGTCATCCCAACACTAAACGGCAATACCGTTTTGTCATCCCCAAACTAGATGACAAACGATGTTTGTCATCACTGTAAGAGCAAAAAAAAATTAGAAATTTTAATGGGAATTTTTGTAATCAATGCAAAAAAAATTATTTTCTTGTTTAATTAACATGTGTGATTGAATTGTGTTTAATTACTAATGTTTCTAGTTTAACTTTGGTACAATTGACAATTATTGACTAACTGACAAATAAATTAAAATATTTGATTAATTAGCAACTAAACTAAATTATTAATTTATTTGTTGAATATATTAATTTGTTAACTAATTACCCTGATAAATTATAATTAACTATGATAGTTAATTAAACTATAGTTAGTAGAAAAATTTAAGCTAAGTATTGAATAAATAAAATCATTTATTCTTTTGGGGTTTGGTTTAGACCCAATAGGATTTGGATCCTATTGTTGATCCAATGTGAATATTGATTAAGGGTTTTAGAGATTAATAAAATAAATAAATATATATGGTGTAAACAAATTAAAACTTTTAGTTAGGGTTTTGTTGGATTTGGCCCAACCCATTCACAATGGGTTGAGGCATTTTTTTATGAGGAGGCTTCTTGAAAAATGCATGAAAGGGGTGAAACCCAAGGGTCATTCTCTCATTAGAATCCCAAGGTGGTTCTAGAAGGATCTTTCTCCCTCTACATGGTTAAACCCAAAATGGATACCATTTTCTAAGTTCTTTATGTGTGTTTTCATTTTGGTGAAATTTGAAAAGAAGACTTTTTGGTTTTGAAAAAACAAGGTCTTGTTAGTAAATCAATTTTTTAGAGGAGGGCTTGACCTCATCTCAACCTTCCATCTCCCCTCAAGTATGCTCATCCACTCATCTCACTTTAGCCCTACCCTTGCCCTATAAAGGGTCCCCAAAAAGTTAAAGGAGCTCATAACTCTCCTCAAAAATTCAAAAATCACACTTTCTCTTCTTTCTCATCTCTTCTCTTCTCCCTCTCCACCGAATTTTGGAGGGGGCTTAGGGTGTTTGGCTCTTTATCTCTACCTTCATTGGTGTAGGGTGAAGTACCTTGTGGGACTTCATCCTACACATTTTTGAAAAAGAGGATCATTGTCCTTTTTTGGATTTGTCTCCTAAGAGGTAAGTGTAATCACTAGCATTTTTTGTAATGGTTATTACATTCATTCACCATATGCATGTGTTTTTGTAATACATCACTAGCATTTTTTTGTAATGGTTATTACATTCATCCACCATATGCATGTGTTTTTGTAATACATGTATCTATGAGTGTGATATGCATGAAAAAATCCTGTACATATCTTTAAATATTTTCAATAGTCTTTTGTAAACTTGAAGGCATTTATAATGGTTAGTCTTTATTATTAATGGTTAAGTTTTCACATAAATGCATTTTAATTATTGATTTCTATTAGTAATGTTTGTCTAATGGGCATTTTGATGGTTAATCTCTATTTTAATGCATGTCTAATGACTAAGTTTTTGTATAGATACATTTTGATGGTTAATCTCTATTTTAATGCATGTCTAATGACTAAGTTTTCATATAGATGTATTTTGATGATTAATTGTTATTTTAATGCATGTCTAATGACTAAGTTTTCATATAGATACATTTTAATGGTTAATTTATATTTTTAATGCATGTTGGCTAGGTTTTTGTATAAATTCATTTTGACAATTATTATATATGATGCAATGGTGATATTGGTTGATGTTTAAAAAAATCATGTAGTGCATCCATGAATCCCATTCAGATCTGTGATTGAATGTATTAGATTGATGTTTTATGGTTTAGAAATCTATTTTTAGAAGTTTTTAATTTATACTATGCATAAATTGATTTGTATGGAAAACCGTGTGAATCCATTTACAAAAATAGGTGTTTAGTAACATTCTAGGGGTCATGTAGGTCATGTTGGGTGAATGTTTTCATAGTTTCTTGCATGATTCAAAGAAAATCAATGGGATCTCTTGATTTTAAAAATGGAAATTTTAGGATTTATGTTATATGTCCAGTCTTGATAAAAATTTTGTTGCTTTAAATGCGAAATGATTATGACTGTTGTGTTTTATGGTGTTATGCTATAAATCTCTATGCACACACATAAAAAATCAGGCTGTTCTGACTTGGGATGAGGGAGTTATAATTTTTACAAGTTTGGGTTAGGAATCAGTCCTAATCGGGACCCGATTCTCACCACCGTGCAATGTAAAAATCATAACCATGTAAATCTACATATAAATAATGCTTAAACCATTTGTGTGTGTTGTTGACATGCATCCCAGCCTATTAAAAAACTTAAGCTCACTGCCAACCAATTTTGGTGTGAGATACATGTGCTGGCTGAAATTGGGTTTTTGCAAAATTGACTTTGTCTATTTACCAAAAACCAGTTTTGGTGTGGGATTTTTCTCAATCTGCAGACATTAAAATAAATATTGTTTTTTTGTTTGATTAATGTAGACACATTACGGTACACTCTATAAATTTTGTGGGGTTTATATTGACCCTAAAATACTAAAAAAAAAAATGGGATTCGAGTGTGAAACCTAAAAATTTTAATGAGTGGGAGTTGATTGTATGCATTTTTCTTGAAAAACTAGTTTTGGGTTCTTATGTACATCATGCATGATCAGTGTCAAAATTTTAATGTTCAGATCTAAGCCACTTGTGGATAATTTCAAAAATGTATATGCTTCAATATATATATATATATATATATATATATATATATATATATATATATATATATATATATATATATATATATATATTGGTGGGTGTTTATATTGTAGCAAGATGGGCAACTACATCAAGGAGTGCCAAAAGAAGAAATCTGATAAAATGAAGGAAATGACTTGGAGATTCTCAGTAGCAGTAGCAACCTCAATGCCCACAACGGCCACAACCACAACAACAACAACAACAAAAACAGGTCGAGCAGAAGATGAAGGCAGGACGTGTTTGCGCCATTACTGTTGAGCAGTTGACCAAGTGCAAATTGGTGCAAGGTATCGTGCTATTTGCTAGACATGCAACTCTTATCTTTTTTTATTGTGATGCCACTTATTCATTCATTTCTAAAGGGTTTGTTAAACAGTTGAATATACATGTTGAGTCTTTAAATTATGCATTTGATGTATATACTCTAATTGGTGATCATTCTTTATGCATGACTTATGTTTCAAATATAAAAGTGTTGTTATAAGGGCATAACATGCCTGCATACACAATCCTACTTGATATGGCTGATTTTGATGTCATATCAGGCATGGATTGGTTGTTCGAGCGTTATTCTCAAGTTCCATATTGGGAAGAAAAGGTTGTTCTATCGCAACTCAGAGTTTTAAAGGTGAAGCTTAGACTTTCTAGACCCGCTCTAAAGGACAAGGTGATTTCTATGTTAAAGGCACGAAAGTACCTGCAAAAGGAGGTTAGTGCTTTTTTCAACAATGTCTCTTTGGTAAAGCCAAAGACTGTGATGATTGAGAAGTTGAATATTGTACAAGATTTTTTAGATGTGTTTTTAGAGGAATTGCCTTGACTTCCTCTGCATCGAGACATGGAGTTTCGCATTGAGTTTTTGCCTGCAACTGCATATATTTTCAATGCACCATATCATATGGCGTCAGTAGAGCTCAAGGAACTGAAAAAATAGTTGCAAGAGCTAATGGAATGAGGTTTCATTCGATTGATTGTGTCACCATGAGGTGCACCAGTATTATTCATGAAGAAGAAAGATGGTTCAATGAGATTATGCATTGACTCTAGAATGCTCAATCATGTTACTATCAAGAACAAATATCTATTACCGCATATTGAGGATTTGTTTGATCAGTTGTAGAAGGCTAAGGTATTTTCGAAGATCGACCTTATATTTGGATATCATTGACTCAGAATTAAAGATGAAGATATTTTGAATACAACTTTTTGAATGAGGTATGAATATTATGAGTTCATAGTGATGCCTTTCAGACTCACTAATATGCCAATGGCCTTTATAAACTTGATGAATTTTGTGTTCCGACCGTTCTTGGATATATTTATGATTGTATTCATCGATGATATCTTGTTATATTTTGAGATCTTGAAGCAACATTGAGAACATTTATAGATCATTTTGAAAGTCCTTAGAGAACACCAGTTGTTTGTTAAGTACTCCAAGTGTGAATTTTGGCTTGAAGAAGTCATATTCTTGGGTCATATGATCTCAAAGAATGGAGTGTTTGTGGACCTTGCTAAGGTGAATATTTCACTTATTGCTTAACTCCTCAATTAAATGGATGAATATTTTAATTTTAAAGTTTTGGTTTGGTTTCTAATAGGTAAAAGTAATGCTGGATTGGAAACAACTGAAGATCATTAGCAATATCAGGAGTTTTCTTAGATTGATAGGTTATTATCAACGATTCATCTGAAATTTTTTTAGGATCACCTTGCTGATGACAAAGCTTCTGCGTAAGGGAATCAAGTTTGAGTGGACTGACAAATATGAAGAAAGTTTTTAGATTCTGAAGACAAATCTCATGATTGCACCTATCTTGGTTTTGCCTTCTGATCGAGATAGTTTTGTGCTATACTTAGACATCTTTGGTACAAGATTGGGTTGTGCTTTGATGCAGAATGACAAGGTGATTGCCTATGCATCCCATCAGTTGAAGATTCATAAGCAAAACTATTTGACCCATGACTTGGAGCTAATAACAATAGTGTTTGCACTGAAGCTTTAACGACACAATTTGTATAAGAAACAATTCAAAGTTTTCATGAAACATAAGAGCCTTAAGTACTTGTTCTCATAGAAAGAGCTAAAAATAAGGTACCAATGCTGGTTAGAATTCATCAAAGATTACAAATTTATCTTATCCTATCATTCGAAAAAGGCAAATATCATAGCAGACGTTCTTAACGACAAGTCTAGTAGCATTTTGGCTAGTCTTGTGAGAGGTTGGAAGCTTGTTGAAAACTTTGTTGGTTGGAAACCATTTATGGTTGGTCATAGAGCAATTCAGTTATCCAGTTTGATCATTCAACCCAAAATCCTCACAAGAATTATTACAAAGCAGAGACATTATCTGTAGTATGAGAAGCTTAAGGCACATACATAACAAGAGAATACTTTTTTTCATCTTAGTGGGGATATAAGCATTCAGATGGAAGAACGACTTTGGGTGTCTGATAACCATTAGTTGAAGAAAGTGATTCTAGATGAAGTCCATAAGACCAAGTACACCATCCATCCTTGAGGTACAAAGATGTTCAATGACCTACAATAGAGGTATTGGTAGAATAACATGAAGCGAGAAGTGACAATATGTTTGAAAGTGCTTGACTTGCCAACAAATCAAAATTGAGCACCAGAGATTTGGCAAAATGATGCAACGGATCAAGATTCCATAGTGAAAATGAGTGGTAGGTCTACCAAGGATCTGCAAGAAATATGATGCAATCTGGGTTACAGTTGACTCACTTTTTATCTATTCGGATCAGTCAATATCTTGAGAGTTTGGCCAACTTGTACGTCAAGAAGATCGTGTGACTTCATAGAGTATCAGTTTTGATAATCTCGAACCCTGATCCACAATTCACATCTCAGTTTTGGGGGTAATTGCAGTATGCTTTGGGAACTAAATTGAAGTTCAATACCGTTTTTCACCCTCAGACCGATGGTCAATCATAAAAGATGATAGAAACTCTGAAAGATATGTTTCGAGCATGTATGCTTGTTTGAAAGAGTGACTAGGATACACACCTGATTTTGGTAGAGTTTGCATACAAAAATAGTTATCACATGAGCATTGGAATGGCTTCATTTGAGGCCTTGTATGGAAGGCCCTATTGATTGTCAACTTATTGAGATGATATCAACAAACAATTAGTTGTGATGGTTTTGCAGTACTACACTCACCAAGTGCAAATGATTCGAGATAGGTTGTGAGTGGCTCAAAGTGAACAGAAGATCTATGCCGATCACCAGTGGCGAGAACTCACTTTTTTAGTTGAGGACATGGTCTTTGTGAAAGTGTCTCCCACCAAGACTATGTTCAGGTTCTGAAGGAAGGAAAAGTTAAGTCTGAGATTTGTTGGACCATTCAAGATTCTAGAATGGATCAACAAAGCAACATATCATGTGGCACTGTCACCACAATATGCTCAAATTCATAACATCTTTCACGTATCTATGTTGCGAAAGTACGTTCATGATCTTTCGCTTGTCATTCAGTATGAAAACATAGAAGTGCAAGAAGACTAATAAGGTCATTCTGACCTAGGATTATGGAGTTACGATTTTTACAAGTTTGGGTTAGGAATCGGTCCTAACAAGGACCTGATTCTCATCACTGTGCAATGTAAAAATCATAATCATGCAAATCTGCACATAAATGACACTTAAATTGTTTGTGAATGTTGTTGACATGCATTCCGGTCTATAAAAAAAAATGTTAAGCTCATTGCCAATCAGTTTTGGTGTGGGAAGTTCTTACATGTGCTAACCGAATTTGGGTTTTTGCAAAACAGACCTAGTGAGTTTGCCAAAAACGAGTTTCGGTATGAGATTTTTCTCAATCTGCAGACATTAAAATAAATTTCACTTTTCGGCGTGCTTAACGTAGACACATTAAGGTACACTGTGTAAATTTTGCAGGGTTTATACTGACTCATAAATACTGAGAAAAAAATAAAGATTGGGGCGTGAAACCTAAAAATTTTAGTGAGTGGGAGCCGGTTGTATGTGTTTTTTCTTGAAAACCCAGTTTTGGGTTCTTATGTACATCATCCATGATGGGTATAAAAATTTTAATTGGGTAGGCTTCCAAAATACCTAGTCTTACTGAACTATGTGTGTGTGTTCAGATCTGGACCGTGACCGTGCAGGTTCAGATCTAAGCCACTTGTGGATAATTTCAAAAACCTATAAAGATATGAATTTTTTTGTATTATTATGGTGAAATTAAAGTGGCAAAAATATATTAGAATGAATTCATGTTGAGAAAAAGCAACTAGTGAGTTATGCTGCCAACTCCAAAGTCAAGTTTGGAAAGAAGTAATTCAACTTTTTTTTTCTTGTTTTAGGATACCCTGACTACAAGTGAGATCATAAACACGGTAGATCCAGATGAGTTGTATTTCCTTGCATATTTCTGAAGTTAGTGTTAGCATTCAACTTCTATGTACAAACAAATCATGTATTTTTATTTTTAAATATTTTTTATTAATATTTTCTTATAAAAAATAATTTTTATATTTTAAATTTATTTTTTTATTGCCAAGATTTTGCCGAAAAAAAAAACACAAGATTTATGATTTTTTTTCAATTTCTCACAAGTTTTTTGAAAAATGAGAAATTGTCGATAAAAACGTTTGTCACTATGGTGATAAGGCCAGAGTTGTCAATTACATTCTTGTCAAGATGTAGTAATTAGGGATGCAAGCGGTTCGGATTTGGAACAGATAACTACATGAGAATTTGGATCAGGATCGGATCCTGAACAGCCAAAAATTGCAAAATCTCCATTCTGGATTCAACTCATTTGCATCCCTAATTGCCATAATACTTGTCAATTGATACAGTGAATGTGAAATGAGATAGGTGGATGTTTAGGTCGTTTATATTACTCAAATACTTTCGTAATAAGGAGGTTTTGGGTTTGATTCTCACCTTTAAATATCCAAAAGAAACCTGCTTGAGCTCGCTTACCTGGCTCGAGCTGGCTGGCAACTTGCCCGAGTCCAAGCTTGAGCTGGGACAAAACCTAAATGACTTGAGGTTCCAACAACGTGAGCGCCATTAGGACTGTCAATGGGTCTGATTGGCACCAAGTACCTGACCTGATTGGGTATGGTACAAAAAAAGTGATGACCCGAACCTGACTCGAGCAATGTGTAGGCCGGGTTTGGATTGTGATTTTTGTTAGGTACACGACCTGGCCCTTTTTTATGAGAGGGTGGTGTATGTTCCCCCCCGATGATTCATTGAATCCCACGTCTGTGTTCGGGGCTTTGAATGAGCACCACGTATACAAGCACATGGGGCTCGTATTCCCGTGTATGTTGACATAACTTTGCATCGGACTCTGGTGTTGTTGCAAAGACTTAATTACCCTTTTTTGCTATTCTTCTCATAAAGTGATGGTTTGAGAAAATGACAAAAATGCCTTTCATTCAAAAAAGAAAAAACAAACAGTTCAAAAAAAGGACAAACATGTTCTCCATCCAGAAAGTCGAGGATGATGTTGACTCTTCAAAGTCTTCTTCTTTCTCCGTAAAACACTGTAAAACCCTCTCTCTCTCTAGAGAAGAAATCAAGGGAGGATTCTTGAAAAGACTTAAGTGCCCCAAAGATGATTATTTAAGATCCAGTCTTTGCACTGCAGGATTATCCGAGAAAGAAATCTCTCCTGGAGGAGGC
This sequence comes from Nuphar pumila, assembly GCF_984573655.1. NCBI lineage: Eukaryota > Viridiplantae > Streptophyta > Magnoliopsida > Nymphaeales > Nymphaeaceae > Nuphar > Nuphar pumila. The sequence continues at coordinate 94,322,037 of NC_143260.1, read as the reverse complement.
CATGAACATCAACCCTCTGACTCCCTTCTCTTTCTACTTCTGTGCACATCCAGCAGAAGATCCTACATTGCTCCATCAAGCACCGACTGACCTGCACATTGACTCTTGTGGAGCCTGATTCAGAGTTTTTACCCTTACAGAAGAGGGGTAAAACCTCATCTCACTCTCTCTCCCTTCTCTCTCTACTTTTGTGCACATCCAACAAATGATCCAACATTTCTCCATCAAACATCGACTGACCTGCACACTAACTGTAGCATCGTTCAACTTGATGAGTTGTGGAGCCTGATTTAGAGTTTTTGCCCTTACAGGAGGGGGGTTTGGGGGCTCCTCCCAGCGTGGGTAGCATCATTCAACTTGAAGAGTTGTGGAGTCTGATTCAAAGTTTTTACCCATTCATATTTTAAGGCATTAGATCTCATGTTTGAACATCCACGCATGTGCAGTTTGCTTTCATCATGTTCAGTTGTTTTCTAGATTATACTTTGAATTCTGGTGCATTTTAGATCTATCGATTTGTATGTAACCAGAGCTCATTTTAATCTGATTTTTTTACTGCAACTTCATGCATATGTATTCATGCTCTCCACCAAAAATCAAACCATTTTGAGTTTGTTTGGCTCACTTTAAAAATCGAGATTCAAAACTTGTTATTTTGCACCGTCAGGATTTTAGCAGAATCAGGACCAACTTGCGGGAGTGATTTCTCCCTAACCAGAGATGATCTTTCCAATCCGTAAAAAGGGTTGTTTTATAAATTGAATCTAGTTTGTTCATATCAAATGTCAGCGATTTCTATGGGGTTTTCATACCAGTTTTCGGTCGAAAACCATAACCCTGTCACCCTGTATCATTTTAACGGCTCATATTTTGATCCATTTTGTTTGAATTTTATTTCCCTAATGGGAGATCATTTTTCAATTCTGTAAAACGACTTCTCTTCGTTTATGTGTCTAGTTCATTAAATTTTCAAAATTTTTCATGGTCAATTACTATTTTATTTTGATTAAATACCAGAACCTTATATCCAAATTTTATAAATGTTTTGATTTTGACCCCCATATCATGACTGTTGTAGCACTTCTTCAACAAATCGTTATTTGATTGGCAATATTCTTCAACAAATTGTTGTTATGATTTTTTGGTGTCTCTAATGAGTCCCTATTATGATTTGTAGTATTTTTGGGTCTCCAACAAGCCTCACAATGATTTATAGTGATGTTCGGTCTTTTAACTATGATTTATAGTGTTTTGAGGTCTTCAACGAGCCCCACAATGATTTATAGTGTTTTTCAGTCTTTTAACTATGATTTATAGTGTTTTTGGGTCTCTAACGAGACCCACAGCAATTTATAGTGTTGATGGACCTCGCTATAGCGATTTGTAGTGTTTCTTGCTAAACACTACAGCGATTTGTGATACAAATCGCTATCCGAATCAGGACCAACTTGTCAGGGCCATATCTCCCTAACCATAGATCGGATTTCAAATCCGTAAAAAGTGGTGTCTTTGTTATGAAGTCTAGTTTATTCCTGTAAATTTTCAACGATTTCTATGGTCATTTGATACCACATTTGAATCTAAAACTAGACCCCTATCAGTCTGCCTTATTTGAGTAACATAGGTTTTTATTTCATTTTGTAAGAGTCATATCTCCCCAACGGAAGATCATTTTCCAAATCCGTAAAAAGGGTTTTTTTACTCTATGTGTCTAGTTTATATCTGGAAAGTTTTATAACTTTTTATTCTCATTTGTATTTCAAACCTATTAAAAACCGAGACATGTTATTATTCCGTTTTAAGTGAGTGGATGGAAGTTAATTATAACCCTTCTCAATTTTTAACAGATTTGAAATATCAAATGAGCATAAAAAGTTATAAAACTTTTCAGATATAAACTAAACACATAGAGGAAAAAAACCCTTTTTACGGATTTGGAAAATGATCTTTCGTTGGGGAGATATGACTCTTACAAAATGAAATAAAAACCTATCTCACTCAAATAAGGCAGACTGATAGGGGTCTAGTTTTAGATCTAAATGGGGTATCAAATGACCATAAAACTCACTGAAAATTTACAAGAATAAACTAGACTTCATAACTAAGACACCACTTTTTACGGATTTGAAATCCGATCTTTGGTTAGGGAGATATGGCCCTGACAAGTTGGTCCTGATTCGGATAGCGATTTATATCAGAAATCGCTGTAGTGTTTAGCAAGAAACACTACAAATCGCTATAGCGAGATCCAGCAACACTATAAATCGATCTGGGTCTTGTTAGAGACCCGAGCACACTATAAATCATAGTTAAAAGACCGAAAACACTATAAATCGCTGTGGGGCTCGTTGGAGACCCCAAAGCACTATAAATCATAGTTAAAAGACCGAACAACACTATAAATCATTGTAAGGCTCGTTGGAGACCCAAAAATACTACAAATCATAGTAGTGACTCATTAGAGACCCAAAAAAATCATAACAATAATTTGCTGAATAATATTGTCAATCAAATAACGATTTGTTGAATAAGTGCTACAACAGTCATGATATGGGGGCCAAAATCAGAACATTTATAAAATCTGGATACAAGGTCCTGGTATTTAATCAAAATAAAATAGTAATTGACCATGAAAAAATCTGAAAATTTACAGGGATGAACTAGACACATAAACGAAGAGAACCCGTTTTACAGAATTGAAAAATGATCTCCCATTAGGGAAATAAAATTCAAAAAAAATGGATCAAAATCTGACCCGTTAAAATGACACAGGGTGACAGGGTTATGGTTTTCGACCCAAAACTGGTATGAAAACCCCATAAAAATTACTGAAATTTGGTATGAACAAACTATATTAAATTTATAAAACAACCCTTTTTACGGATCGGAAAGATCATCTCTGGTTAGGGAGAAATCACTCCCGCAAGTTGGTCCTGATTCTGCTAAAATCCTGACGGTGCAAAATAACAGGTTTTGAATCTCGATTTTTAAAGTGGGTCAAACAAACTCAGAATGGTTTGATTTTTGGTGGAGAGCATGAAGACATATGCATTAAGTTGCAGTAAAAAAATCAGATTAAAATGAGCTCTGGTTACATACAAATTGATAGATCTAAAATGCACCAGAATTCAAAGTATAATCTAGAAAGCAACTGAACATGATGAAAGCAAACTGCACATGCGTGGATGTTCAAACATGAGATCTAATGCCTTAAAATATGAATGGGTAAAAACTTTGAATCAGACTCCACAACTCTTCAAGTTGAATGATGCTACCCACGCTGGGAGGAGCCCCCAAACCCCCCTCCTGTAAGGGCAAAAACTCTAAATCAGGCTCCACAACTCATCAAGTTGAACGATGCTATAGTTAGTGTGCAGGTCAGTCGGTGTTTGATGGAGAAATGTTGGATCGTTTGTTGGATGTGCACAGAAGTAGAGAGAGAAGGGAGAGAGAGTGAGATGGTTGATGTTCATGGTCTTCTCCAGGGGGAACTCTTTGCCTCCCTTGATTTCTTCTCTAAAGAGAGAGAGAGTTTTACAGTGTTTTACGAAGAAGGAAGAAGAAGAAGATGACGATGAAAAGTTCAAACAGACATTTTTGATGGCTCAGGTTTGTTTCATCGGATGACCATCGGGAGGAGCTTCCAAACCCTTCTCCTGTAAGGGCAAAAACTCTGAATCAGGCTCCACAACAAATCAAGTTGAACGATGTTATCCACATTGGGAGGAGCTCCCAAACCCTCATCCTATAAGGGTAAAAACTGTGAATCAGACTTCATAACTCATCAAGTTGAATGATGCTACCCACGCTGGGAGGAGCCCTCAGACCCCCTCTTTTCTGTAAGGGTAAAAACTTTGAATCCGACTCCATAACTCTTCAAGTTGAATGATGCTACCCACGTTGGGAGGAGCCCCCAGACCCCTCTCCTATAAGGGTAAAAACTCTGAATCAGGATCTACAACTCATTTAGTTGAATGATACTACCCACGCTGGGATGAACCCCCAAACCCTCCTCCTGTAAGGGTAAAAACTCTGAATCAGGCTCCACAACAGTCAATGTGCAGGTCAGCCGGTGCTTGATGGAGCAATGTAAGATCTTCTATTGGATGTGCGTAGAAGCAGAAATAGAAGGGAGAGAGAGTGTGAGAGGGTTGATGTTCATGGCCTCCTCCAGGGGAGATTTCTTTCTCAGATAATCCTGCAGTGCAGAGACTGAGTCTTAAATAATCATCTTCGGGGCACTTAAGTCTTTACAACCACTCCTTTTCAAGAATCGTCATTTTTTTTTGCACCAATGGAGGAGAGGGTACTTAAGTCTTTGCAATCGCATTAAACTCCAACGCTAATTAATGCTGACAAACATGGGGATACGAGACACGCTTACATACGTGGTGCTCTTTGGGACCCCCGAGCATGAGATGTAGCTAACTGCCCTGTTCGGGGGGGAACATATAACCTGCTTTGCTTTTTTATCAGATACCGAGTTGAGTGTTGTACACGTAATTTTAGTAATAGTAGACTTTTGAAATTATACGGATCCGAGTTTAGGTTTAGGATTTTGTATTTGTGACCCCGCGAAACTCCAACCCGACGAATTGTTAATTGGGTGGGTTCGGGTACACCCTGATGGGAAGGATACCCGACCCATTGACAGCCCTAAGCTCTATCAAGGACCGGTTTCTGACATGTAATATCAAAACTGACCCGACTACTTTGGTCGACCGGGTTTCATTTCTGAACCGAACATGTACATTGATTCAACGTCTTCGTCATTTATAATAAAAGTTGAGGGGGGCATCGGGTCTTTTGCCACCAACCACACGGTTGGGGAGAAAGCATCACAAGGGGAAGGATCTCTCTCTCTCTCTCTGTGCCAGCTCCGACTCGGCCTCATGATTCCATGAAGGGCGTATCTTTTTACCGAATCGGAATTCCGGTTCCATGGACGCTCCTCTGTTGCACCCTCCTCATGCTCCCTTCAGGTAAACCCTCTTCTCCCTTTTGTTGGCGTTTGTTCTCTCTCTCTCTCTCTCTCTCTCTCTCTCTCTCTCTCTCTCTCTCGTGTAAATAATTGCCCTTGAGACGTCTGCTTACCCAAACGCCGTTTTCCTTTTCTCCTTCCGTTCGTTCCGTAATTCTTCTTTTCTTTCTTGATCCGGTTTCGTTCATGATCCAAACGAACGGAAAACGGGAAAGGAAAAGGAATTGTTGTCCCCCATTTTGTTGATATTAGGCTTTTTTTAGTCTAATTTTATTAATTGATGCATATTCCAAAGATTTTATTGATTAGGACATAGGAATTTGTCCTTTTTTTGCATTGTGTTAATTTAAATGGTAATATGGTTAAGGTTAGGGATATTTGGGCAGGAAAATTGGGAATCTATGTCATGATTTGGAATGAAGGGACAGGTCAGTTTGAGGTTAGCGTGCGGTGTTGTTGTTATTTACTCTTGGGGATTTTGCTGTTTGGCATGTGTGAACAGTATCAAGCATGGGCGAGCTCTGTTCCTCTACGTGGTCGATGGATAAAATGTGTAATTGTTAGAGATATGTGAATGTCTGAACTCGATTTGATTTTTTTGTGAGAAACTTATGTTGTGATTGGCAGGAATTAAAATTCTGCTGCTTCTTGTCCCTAGGGCTGTCGTTCGATGCGAGTTAAAGCTTGTTGAATTCAAAAATGAGTTTGACAAGCCCGATTCGACGACAGTCTCAAGTTCAATTGGAACAGTGTGGGGAGCTTGAGCTTGGACTCTGGGTGAGGCGGGACTTAGTGTGGTATCATGTGAGTTGTGGGAGATTTTTCTGAGTTTTGTTGGTTTTATTTCACAGGAATTCTTTCGGCTGGAGTTGTTACGTTGAAATCAATTGAGATTTTTACAACTCATGAATGGCTTAAAGAACCAACTGTTTATTTTCAATGTAAAGGAAAGAACAGGACGGTTTTGCCTGATGTGAAAAAGTCTCACTACTTATATGCTTTCAAAGGTGAAGAATCTTGGCAGGTTTGCAAGAAGTGCCTTCTTTTTCTTTTCTGTTCTTTGTGCATAGAAATCTTAAAGAACCTCTTTTTTCCTGTGAAACAAAGGGGTCCTAAGTCAATATCGTGAGTGTTGATTTGGAATTTGATACAATTGTTCTTATGATACACGAAAGAAATTTGATTGTCATGGTTGTTTCTGAAGTGGCAATGATTTCTACTCTTTCAAGAGGTTTAGGGAAAAGATTAATCAAAGAGCATGTTAATTCATGTCACTTACCGATGATGTTTGTTTGTTTTTTCGATGAAAACACTGGGGGAAAGACCCCTTTCCTTTATTTGGACACTATATACAACAGTACACAAGAAGAATCATTCTATACAGTCATCAAAAGAAAGCAAACAAAACACCCAAAAAAATTAGCCATTCACAGGACGTGTATCGCTCTCCAACCAGACATCCCAGTTGGCCGACTTGTTCTGCCAAGTCTTCTCTTCCATCTCCCGTAAAGGCCACAAAAATAATCCACCCACTACTACAGATATATCTCCTTAGAACTGCATTTTCCACAAATAATGTCTCATGAAATCTTCCTTACCCCAATTTTTAGGAACTCACTATTTTCGTTCTGAAGACTGAACACCACCCTGCGCTGATTGCCCACTTTACTTTGAGCAATTTGAATGTGCACTTGTTGGACACCTGGCTGCTGAGAGAGAGAAGCAAATAAACCAGTATGCACCCAGATTTTAAACAGCTTCCACTCCTCATTGTAGTGAAGCTTCCACAGATTTTCTACACAGGCATACCACACTACCTGCTTGGCTGTGCTCACAACGGCATCCAAATTTGAATGAATCGCCTCCATATTACTATGTGGATGACCTGCTTCCAGCAATCTGCAATCCATCTATTACTAAACCTTCTTGAAAACCACCATTTGCTGATGCTTTTATGGCATGTACAAATCCAACTATTTCACCTATATGAGAGCTATCCATGTCTCCGATGTTTGTAAGGAAGTTTCATGAATGGAAGTCACAACTACTCTTCTGTTTAGAATTTTGAAACAAATGTTTGTTTTTCATGTTATTGGTGCAGGAATTTTTGGATTTTAGATTTTGGGTCATTTTTTCCTTGTACAATAATTATTGCTGCCTTGTTTTGCTGTACTTATTTGATGGGTGTGCAAAACAACTACTATGATTCAATGAACTATGGTACTTCCAACTTATGGATGCCAAAGTGATGAGCCATTGTGAGGTAAAATTTCTGACCTGTTTATTTAAATGGTAGGTCACGGTTTGGGTGCTTTATAATATTATTATGTCTCTTGTTTTGTGTATTTTTTTTCTTTTTCATGCTAAGTGTAAGAATTGTACTGAGAAGCATAATAGTCACAAAATGCTGCTTAATATTTTGTTGTTTCCGCTATATGTGAACAGTTGTGTCAAAAGAGATTAGTGAAGTTGATATGGTAGTCCTGATTGTGCACAAGCAGGAACGTAGGGAGGAATCTAATGCAGGTAACATGAGGAAAGAATCCCATGGAAATTTGTTATATTACTTTTCACATCTCCGGCACCAAACTAAATAATGGAGATTGTACCAAATATTAGTTGTACCCAATTCGGTGAGAAGTCTATTCATACGATAGTTTCCTTTCACAAAAATGATACAGGTGATATGATCCCATCTCTACAAAATGATGTGCATTCATAGTTTTCATCCTTGATTCCCTTCTTATTTTTCTTTTTCACCCTAAGGATAAGGTCTTATTTTCTGAGAGTGAGTGAGCATTTGTCATAGAGGCCTCTTTCTGTCTTCATGCAGGGTCAGTGATGGAAGATGAAAACTATGTCACATAAGAGGATAAAAATCAGAACCAAAAGCTACAATTGGACATGTCAGAGGGTTAATAGATTTGTAGAAGAGTTGCAATGCTCAATTCTATCACTATATTACATAGGAGGATAAAAATCCGAACCAAAAGCTACAAATGGACATAATAAGGGAGATTGATTTATAGAAGAGTTGCAATGCTCAATTCTCCTATGAAAACTTCAGAAGATTATCCTGCTTTAGATATTTAAGGCTGTACTCGAGTTCCAGTCTCCCAGGACCAAGATACTGACTCATCTCTTTACTGTTTTGGGAAAAGGCTTTGCAAACAGTACCCATTTCGTTTGTTGACCCTTAATCGTATGCTGAAGTCGCGCAGAGATTTTGTTGCCAGTTCTAATTGATATTGATGAATCTCACGATGATAAGAGATGGACACAAAAGAGAATTGTGAGGCTTGGTAACCATCCATTTGTCCTTATGAAAAAATGGTGGAAATGCAATAGAGCAGAATTTGTAGTGAGAGAGGTAAGACAAATGATCGTCTATGGATTATCAAAAAGCATTTTCTCCAATTACTAAATGAACTCTACTTAGGTCATTTTCTTCTCCAATTCCTTGTCTTAACCATGGTTGTCAGTTGAGGAAGCGAGAGCGGGAAGCAATACGGGAAGCGGGAGCAGGAAGTGAGGCACTTTCAAAATTTTAGGAAGCGGGAAGCGTGGGACCACTTAGGAGCGAATCGGGAAGCGTCTCGGAAGCGACCTAGGAAGCGTTTCAGAAGCGAGGGGGAAGCAAAAAAAATAAAAACAAAAAATACAAAATACAAAAAATTGGAAAAAATGGGGGAAGCGTGATGGGAAGGGAAGCACGCTTCCCCTTTTACCTAGGTGCTTCCGGTAACTCTGGTCTTAACTAATTGTCAAGAATGCTTGCCATGATGGTTGTTTCCTCCACTGTAATTCCAATCCAAGAAGGTAAGGAAACAAGGTTTGCAAGTTAAAGAGGGCTATGCATGGATCAGATTAATCTGCAAAGATTTGTTTGATGCTGCTTTAAGGTCTGGATATTAGAGGGGTGTGAGTACATTTTATTTGTGTGGCAAGGAGACAAGGACTCGGTAACTATTTCAGCTGCAGATTTGTGACAAGTGACAAAATATAATAGATTACAGAGTCAAAGGTTGAAAAAAGGTCCTGAACCACGTTTTGAATTAAAAAGGCACACTTTTTTTTCCTTTGACATGTGGATGCAATGGGGATTAAGTTGTTAGACCCTACTTGGGTAATATGATTTCTCAAAGTATGTTCTCCATCTCCCAAGGTAAATGGTTGTTAGGATGCAAAGTGGATGGGACTCTTGTTAAACCAAATCGTGAACTAGACATATGGAAATCTACATTAAATCTTGCTATCTTATATGTCTAACCATCAAATTTCAAGACATAGGTATCCTATGAATATAGCCAATAAGTTCAGTCATGCTTAAACTCTCACATCTGGCTTGCATGTGGAATCCTAAAGACATAAGAAGGAAAACCTGAAAATCGATTCTATGTTCCACCTATGCACATGGTAATATGAAACCTATAACAATGCCAATAGGATAGGGTCAATGGATGATTGATTTACATTGGGTATGAGGCAGCTCTGTGTTATGGTGAAGAAAAATCAAAATGCAGTTGATTGCTCAAGTATTGAAGCAGAATATAGTGCCACTAACCATGGGTTTTACAAAGGTCATGGATAAATATATGTCCGTTTCATGACTGAACTTTCCACAGCTTTGATTTGCAATAAAAAAGTGACCTTTTATAGGCTCCCCATGCATTGTCTAAGCCATAGTCACAAATATAGGTATTGACTATATCTCGGTGCGACTATTTCTCGTGATATTATGGGTTTGGTGATAAATCTTGGGGCTTAAAAAATATTATAAATAACAAAAATAAGTAAAAAAATATTGTGTTTAGACAAAAAATGCATAAATAATAAAATAAACAAGTAAAAAATATAAAAGAAAGAAGAAAAACATATTTAAAATGTAAAAAATAAATAAAAACTGTAAAACTAATTGATAATATTGTGATAATATCACGAGAACATCACAATATTCTCATGATAATATTGTGATATTATCAAATTGGTGATATTTTCAAAATATCACAATATTTTCAAAATATCATGATATTTTACCTATATTGTCGTTTGCTGAATTTACAGTGATAATATCGCGATATTTTGAAAATATTGCCGATCTGTGACTATGGTCTAAGCACAAAGCATAAAGAAGTTAACAACCATTTTATGTGGTGAAATGCATAATTTATTTATAGTACATTGTAATTTAGATGCTTTATAACTCGTTATGTTCTCATTTTCTTCTTTAGTGACTAGAGGCATCTTCACCATTCTTAGTAAGAGATGAATAAATGGTTTACTAGTACCTAGGCTATTTACGGTTTGCTTACCATAATAATTGCATTCCAAGCTCTTCCCCTCTCTCCTTTCTCTCTTCTTATTTTCAATTCTCTCTCCTGTTTCCTCTTTCTCACATTGGTATTAAACCAAATGATCACATGAACATTTAAATTCAACAGTTTTATTTGAGAATTCTTCTAATGGGAGGTTTTAACTTTATGTGCGGTTTTCAGTTGTCAGTAATTGAAGTTTCATCGTTCTGTAGTTATTTGACTTGTGAAAGAGTTTCTGCTTATGGTCTTAACTTTTCAACACCTACTGTGCAGCCTCTGACAGAGCTTCCAGATAAGAAATGCAAGAGGTGTGGGCTGTATGAGAAAAACACTATAATGTCCGATGATGTATTTGATGAGTGGGAGCTGTGCTCAGATGACTTCCTGACCCCTGATGGCAGATACATTCATTTTAAGGCCAAGGAATTCAATGCCACCTTTCTGTGTCCTCAGTGCCTTCTTGAACATGGTTGGTATTTCCGTGTACAGTTGTACCTGAATTGATTGCCCTGACAATATCTAAAGACACCATCCTTAAAGAACATAAAAAATGCACATTTTGAAGGCATGAATATCCCAATATTTAAATGGACAACTGGAATTTGGACTAGAATAATTGTGTAACAGGTGTTACTCGTAGACCTGAATTTTTGGGTGACACTGTTGTCTAATTAGCTACTTGACTGACTTGTGCAAGTCCACTGGACTCTAGCAAATCAGGACAAATTTCTTTGTTTCTGATACAGTGCGCCCACCCTAACACTGCATAGGAAAGCATATGAGAGTTCTCTTTCTGTTCTGAACTTTTTATGGTACTTGTTGCTATGAATGCAGGTGGCCATGATTCTAATTTAACAAGCAGCAATACTGCTAAACATGGGAGCATACTTTTGATGGTACTGGTGGTGGTTTTGGCTTCCAGTTTGTGTGTCTTTGGGGGCATAGCAATATATAGATACTGGCAGAAAAGGAAGAGGGAACAAGATCAGGCAAGATTTCTGAAGCTTTTTGAACAGGATGACGACATTGATGCTGAGTTAGGCCTTGGAAACGAAATATAAAAACACATCAAGCTGGGTCTTGGGTTTGAAGCAAATTTCAAGCTTGAAACTCATTTTCTCATTGTCATCTGTAACGTAGTTGTATAGGACATGCTCTCCGTTGATATATACAAACATTGCGCGCCTTGAATGAATTATTTAAGACTGATCACACATCCTAAACGTTTCTGTTTTTATTGTGAAAAGGAGTATATAATAGTGCTGCTGTCACAACCTTCTATTTTTCTTGTGAAAAGGAGTATGATGTAGTTTTGTTATCTAGTTCAGTGTGACACCTACATCCATCTTAGATCAGCCTGGCACAGTGGGAGGGGGTCTTGGCTACTAGGCGGGTGGGGAAGGTTCCATTCCCATGAGTGTCCACAGGTTCACACAGCCAAGACAGCGACCATAAGTACCCACTAGGTCTTTGATCCTGGGGCTGGTTTCTCCATTTCTCATGAAAAAAATATATACTATTTTGCATTTGAGATGCATATATACTAAGGGAAATTTTTCAAATAGTGATCAATGTTACAAAAAAGGCCTATGTTTTGATAAATAGCAATTTTAAGGTTCATCTTTTCAAATAAATACAATAATTCACGTTTAAGTTACTTTACATTATTTGTCTAAGAGCACGTTTGAAAGCAAGAAAATTTTTCACAGGAAAAGAAAATTTTGCTTGTGAGAAATTTTGATATGATAACTTTTTCAAATGAAAAATTTTCACTTGTTTGTATAGTACCAGAAAATGGACTGGAAAATGTGAGAAAAATGAGAGAGATAAAATGGTGGTGGTGGGAGGATGATGAAGATAGAGAAAACTCTTGTTGTGTTAGCTCATGGAATGAGATGTGTTGTGGGCGAATGGTTGCCCTATTACAAAAAGGAAATGATGGAAAAAATTCCTCCACCCTTCCACGTGAAAGAATTTTTCCTATTAAAAATCATACTTTTTAGAAGAAAAAAAATTCTCTTGTTTGTAATGGTTAAAAAAGTTATAACTTTTTCTTTCCTACTTTCACTTTTCCAAAATTTCACAATAAATGAACATACCACAAAATTTCTACAAGTTTATTAGCACTAGTGGTGCAAATGAGTTGGATTTGGGACTTAGGTTTTGCAAATTTTGGTTCTGGATTCGACTATGATCAAAATCCTCATGTATTTAGTTGTTTCAGATTAGAACCTTTTGCATCTCTAATTAGCACTTCCGAAGGGTGATTGGATTTGATGGATCCAGCATGAGGGGATCCAATGGATTTTTTTTTTTTGAGAATTAAAGTAATTGACCGAAGGGCACCACCAGGAGTGGAGCCTGTGGCTTAATTTTACTCAACACAGGGATCCAATGGAATTCATAATTGCATTTTAGATTTGGATACTTTTAGTTTGTTTGGATATTCGAATCCTATCCAAGATCTGACATAGGGTAAGATTTTTTGTTTTTGCTATAAATAATTGGTACGGGGTTTCTGGGAGGGAGTTTTGAGTGGATGAATGAAATTATTATTTTTTCTTGAGTTTATGCATTATTTTTTTATTTTCCATTGTTCTTGTTTTCATTGCCTAATTTGAGAAACAATATTTTGATGATGAATATGTGATATGAAATAATATGATATGTTTATGTTTAACATGATGATATGTGAAATGCTATATTATGACTTAATATGATATGATTTATTGTGTATCTAACGTGTATTTGATGCAAGGTTCTTTCACTAAAGAATAGTTAAGACTATGTGATCACGTGCAACATTTGAAGCAATCATACTCGGATATTTGAAGGAAAGCTTGATTGGTTCAATCGTCATAAAGTCTCTCTTCAAGATGGAGATGATCGGCCACCTTAAGAATGTTATTTTTTCATCTTAGAGTCATATGTAACAAAACCTTCAAAAAGCATGCATAATTCATATTTCTATTTATATTTCAAAAATCACACTTTAACGTATGAGTCATGTCATTTCAAAAAGACAATTTTTTAATATAGTCGTTGAGTATGTTTTTTGAATTATTTCAAAAAGGTTAAATCAAACCTTGTAGAACAATCATTGTACTTCCTACAGACATTTATGTAAAAGACAACTATTGATAAGATATAATGACTCATGATTTCAAAAGCATTTATGTAAAAGAAAACTATTGAAAAGATATAGTAGCTCATGATATAAGAGCATTAACTCAAGAAATGACGATTTGTAAAATAATCATTGTTTTAAATACTCAAGCATTAATTGCACTTTAAAGATTTATTCAAGAAATGACGATTTATAAAATAATCATTATTTTAAATTCTCAAGCATTTATTGTACTTCAAATCATTTAATTAAAAAATAATGATTTGTAGTAAAAGCATTATTTTTATAATACACAAACATTTATTGTTTAAACAAAGCATTTATTAAAGAAATGATGACCTATGAAAAAGTGAAATGGTACACGAATTATTATAGTCTAAAGTACATAACTTTTTCATAAAAAAATGATGTCTTGAAGAGACATGGTGTCTCATATAAAAAAGTACACACATTTGAAATAGTATTTAAAAAAGACACGCCTTTTTGTAAACATATATATACAAACAAAAAAGTGTCAAAAGAAAAGAGACAATGAGCTTATTGACAAAAACATGAATCTGTAGTGAGAAAAATCAAAAAGAAAAATTTGTTCTCTTGAGTGATTATTCTTTCCACTTTTGAAAAGAAAATAATCTGAGAGAATCTTCAAAATTTGAGATATTCTAAAAGTGCATTCATCTGTTGCATATTGTTTTGAAGGTTCTATAGGGAAAGTGTGTAAAATTTCAGTTTCTCAGTATTGATCCTTCTTGAGATTGAGAAGAAGACCTCTATAGGCTTATCTGTTTGAGGGTGTTGTAGTATTGATCTTTCTCGAAATTGAGAAGAAGACCTCTACAAAGTTGTCTGTAAGAGGGTGTTCTAATATTTATCCTTATTGAATTTGACAATGAGGAAATAGTGAAATACTCAAGTGGTAAGACTTGAGGACTGGATGTAGGTCAGGTGTTTGACTGAACCAAATATAAATCATGTATTCTCTGTGGGTTGACTGCAATTAATTTTTATTTCTGATCCGTAATCAAATCCACTATTCACCCCCCTTTAGTGGAATTTAATTTGGTATCAGAGCAGGTTTTACTGGATCAGACATAATAAGTCCTCTGACATAAAATGGCAGCATCTTCCTATGTTCGTGATATTGAAGGTTAACACTCCTCTTATCCTCCTTTTTTTACTAGCACTAATTATGGATATTGAAAGTGTAGAATGATCATATTTCTCAAGTCTGTAGACTTTGCAGTATGGAAGATTGTAGAATGTCCATATACATCTCCAGCATCAGACTATGCTTCATAGTCTGATGAAGAAAGGAAGATGGCAAATTTAAATGCAAAAGCTATGAATGCATTATATTGTATCATCGATCAAAATGAGTTTAACAGAATATTTATCTGTGATTCTGCATATGATATATGGCATTCTCTGAAAGTCATCCACGAATGAACTAACAGAGTAATTAAAAAAGCAAAGATCTCATCTTTAGTTCGAAAATACGAACTATTCAAAATGAATAAAGATGAATCTATTATAGAGATGTTCAGTAGATTCACCAACATCACCAATTATCTTTAATCTCTGGGAGAAACCTATTCTCAGACTGATAGGGTGAAAAAGATTTTGAGATCTCTCATATCTGATTAGGAGAAGAAGACCACAGCTATCGAAGAAGCCTAAGATCTATCAAAATTAACCTTGGACGATCTCATAGGAAATGTAATGGCCTATGAAGTGCACATGAAGGAAAGAAGGGGAGAAGAACAACTTTCAAAGAAAACTCTTGTCTTCCCAGCTCTTCCTGAAGAAGATGATTCAGAAAATGACTCTAAAATAGCTCTTATAACTCGAAGATTCCAATGATTTATGAAAAATGATAGGTTGTTCAAAAAGTATAAGGAAAAGCAGGATCCTAAAGAAGAAATTAGCTGCTATCAATGCAAAAACTAGGTCATGTAAGACGTGACTGTCCTCTTCTAAAAAGAAGAACCAAAGAAGAAGACCCAAAGAAAAAATACTTCAAGAAGAAAGCTTTTCATGCTCAATGGGATGACTCAGAGCCATCCTCAAGTGAAGATTCAAGTGATGATGAAGCAAAAACAACAAACATGTGCTCCATGGCAAAAGAAAGCCCTGTAAGTCCAAAATCTATTTTTTTTATGAACTTCTAGATGCTTTTCAAAAACTATTTGAAGAATCTAAAAAAATGAGTCACAAAAATAAAGTTTTAAAATCTGAAAACATAGATCTTTCTCAGAAAAATAAAAATCTTACTATTGAAAATTCTGATCTAAAGGAGAAAAATCTAAGGCTAGCTTCTAAAATTAATTCTACAAGTGCAAAGACTAAAAGTCTTTAAATAAAAATTTCAAAGTTAAGAAGTAAAACTGAAAACCTGATGAAAATGGTTTTCAAATTTACCAAAGGAAAAGAGAACATAAATAAACTTCTAGCTTCTCAAAGAGTCTCCTTTTACAAGAATAACATTGGTTACTCTCATTTCAATAAACCATCTTGTACTAATCAGAAAACCACTTTTGTTAAAAGTTCTTTCAATTCCAAACTAAGTTATCATTCTTATAAGACAAATATTATGTATTCTTTCCTGATTAAAGAGAAACCCAAATCTAAATGGATCTGGGTTCCTAAATCTAACAAAAAAGAACCTGATTTGTTACCAAAAAAGTTATTTACTTGATTTGTTGTAGGCTCTCAAAAAAAAGAACAGGTGGATATTCAAAGCATATAATGGGACATTCAGATCTATTTGTTGTTCTTCAGTATAAGGAAGGAGGAACTATCACCTTTGGAGATAATAACAAAGGTTTAATAATCGGTATTGGTAATATCGGTAATATCGGTAATATCGATCACCCACTTATTAAAGATGTCCTTCTTGTGAAAGGTTTAAAGCATAATCTTCTAAGCATCAATCAAATGTGTGACATTGGATATAATGTCAGCTTTAAACATAATGCATGTCTTATATTTTACTCAAACAAAAATATTATTTTAAAAGGGCTAAGAAGAAATAATATTTATGAACTATATCTAGATAGTATTTCTGAACTTTGTCTCACTGCCAATAATGACTTTCAAAATCTGTGGCATATGAGGATGTGACATATCAACTTTAAATATATCTCAAAACTTGCCAAAAATAATTTGGTTTGTGGGTTGCCTAAAATGTCTTTTAAAAAAGATTATTTTTGTGATGCATGTCAATTAGGAAAGTTGTCAAAATCATCTTTTAAATAAAAAAATATGGTGTCAAGTAAAAGACCTTTAAAACTTCTACACCTAGATCTTTTTTGTCCTTCAAGAATAGCTAGTCTTAATCATAGTAGACATGTTTTTGTCATTATTGGTGATTACTCAAGATTCACTTGGGTAATGTTTTTGAAAAATAAAAGTGACACATTTTATAAATTTGAGGTTTTATGCAAAAAATTATAAAAATGAAAAATCCTCTACAATTGTCAAAATTTGAAGTGACCATAGAAGAGAATTTGATAATGAACTTTTTATTAATTTATGTAACTTACATGATATTTCTCATAACTTTGCCTTTTCTAGAGTTGCACATCAAAATAGTATAGTAGAAAGAAAGAATAGAACTTTACAAGAATCTGCCAGAACAATGCTTCAACATAATAATCTTGTTAAATACTTTTGGGCTAAAGCTGTAAATATTGCATGTTATATCTTAAATAGAGTTCTAATTAGGCTTTTATTAACAGAATTTCAAGAATAGACTATTTTAAAGTTTTTTGGTGTAAATGCTTTATCTTGAATACTAAAGATAGTCTTGATAAATTTGATGCTAAATATGTTGAAGGCATATTCTTAGGATATTCAAGTCATAGTAAATCATATAGAGTTTTCAATAAAAGTACTAACTCTATTGAAGAATCCCTGCATGTTAGCTTTGATGAATCTATTTGCAAATCTGTTCTTAATTATACTAATGATAATGACTTTATTAGTACAGATTTTTCTATAGATAATGCAGCAAAGCATAATGAAGATGGTCAACAAAGAACATTTGCTAAAATTAAAGATCATCCTCAAAAGCAGATATTGGGAGACCTATCTAAAGGGGTTCAAACAAGGGCCCAACTAAAACGAATTGCAAACATGGCATTCATTTCACAATTAGAGCCTAAAAAGATTGATGAAGCCATTTTGGACGAATTTTGGTTGCTTGCAATGACTGAAGAACTAAATCAATTCCAAAGGAATGATGTTTGGAATCTTGTTCCTAAACCAAAAGATCACTCAATCATTGGGACAAGATAAATTTTCAGAAATAAAATGGATGAGTCAGGTAATGTAATTAGGAATAAAGCAAGACTCATGGCTCAAGGATATAACCAGGAGGAAGGTATTGACTTTGACGAAACATTTGCTTCTGTTGTTAGACTTGAATCCATTCGTATATTTTTAGCTTATGCTAGCTATATGGATTTTAAATTATATCAAATGGATGTCAAAAGTGTTTTTTTAAATGAATTTATAAATGAAAAAATTTATGTAAAACAACCTTCAGGTTTTGAAAATGAATCATTTTCAGATCATGTATTCAAATTAAATCATGCTTTATATGGTTTATAACAAGCACCTCGTGCTTGGTATGATCGTCTTAAAACTTTTTTGTTAAAAAACAGATTTTCAACTGAAAAAGCATATTCAACTCTTTTTTTCAAAATAGTGAGTGCTCATACCTTAATTGTTCAAATATATGTGGACGATATCATTTTTGGATCTACTAATGGTAGTCTTTGTCAAGATTTCTCTAAGTATGTGCAGAAAGAGTTTGAGATGAGCATGATGGGGGAACTCACCTTCACATAAAGCAAACTAAGGATGAAGTGTTCATTAATCAAACAAAGTATGCAAATGAGCTTTAAAAGAGGTTCAAAATGGACTTATCGTCATCAAAGAACACACCTATTAGTACATCTACTACACTGGACAAGGATGAAGATGGTAAGATTGTAGATACAAAATTGTAAAAAGGTATGATTGGATCACTTCTATATTTAACTGTTAGCCGTCCAGATATCATGTTTAGTGTAAGTTTGTGTGCTAGATTTCAATCTGATCCTAAAGAATAACATCTAAAAGTTGTTAAGAGAATTATGAGATACTTAAAAGGAATAGTTGATTTTGGATTATTTTATTCAAAATCAGAAATTTTGACTTAATATTTTACAGTGATGTTGATTTTGCTAATAGTAAATCTGACAGAAAGAGTACAAGTGAAACCTGTCATTTGTTAGGACATTTTGTAGTCTCTTGGTTCAACAAGAAACAAAACTGTGTTTCTCTGTCAACTACTGAAATAGAAAATATTGCAGCAAGTCTTGCCTGCACTCAAGTTATTTGGATGAAGCAAACTTTAAATGATTTTGGATTAAAATACGAAAATACTATTATATTGTGTGATAATACAAGTGCAATAAATCTTTCAAAAAATCCTATATTGCACTCTCGTACCAAGCATATCTAAATTAGACATCATTTTCTACGTGATCAAGTTCTTAATAATGTAATTAAACTTGAATTTGTGCCTAAAAACCATCAATTAGCAGATATTTTTACTAAACCTCTTAAAAATGAGGATTTTATACGGATTAGACGTGAATTAGGCATTTGTAAATTAAATGATTTATAAATCTTCATTAATATTTTTTTAACTTGATCTATCTTTTTGTCAAAATGAAATTTTTTTGTCAAATCATCTTTCATGATTTTATGTTCTTGTCTCATATGGACTCTCTCTCTTAATATTGAAATATACTTCTTTATATTACTGATTTGATTTGATGTGTTCTCTGTTCTGGTGGATGTCCAAACAACACAAGATCTTCTCATGCAGAATCAAACATCTCTGCAGTCAGTGTTTCAATCCTTAAAGAGTGGTCAAGATGATATTCTCCAACATATGCATTCGTCATCTCACTCAAAATGACTTTTTCTTATGATGATACTCTTATCTTCTTTTTGTTGATGACAAAGGGGGAGAAAAACTTAAACTTATGTACACGTGATATGTACACAATAAACTCTAAACTCATGTGTGTTTTGATATGTCAGATTTTCACTTTTTCATGAATTATTTCTTACTTATGCATATTGCTATTATCTTAATGATCTTGATGTGTATGACATATTGATAGGGAGAGTTTATATTGTCATCATCAAAAAGGGAAAGAATGTTGAGAAACAATATTTTGATGATGAATATGTGATATGAGATAATATGATATGCTTATCATTAACATGATGATATGTGAAATGTTATATTATGACTTGATATGATATGATTTGTTGTGTATCTAACGTATATTCGATGCAAGGTTCTTTCACTAAAGAATAGTGAAGACTATGCGATCACGTGCAATATTTGAAGCAATCATACTCGGATATCTGAAGGAAAGCATGATTGGTTCAATCTTCATAAAATCTCTTTTCAACATGGAGATGATCGGCCACCTCATGAATGTCATTTTTTCTTCTTAGAGTCATATGTAACAGGACCTTCAAAAAGCATGCATAATTCATATTTCTATATATATTTCAAAAATCACACGTTAACGTATGAGTAACATCATTTCAAAAAGACAATTTTTAATATAGCCGTTGAGTAGGTTTTTTGAATTATTTCAAAAAGGTTAAATCAAACCTTGTTGAACAATCATTGTACTTCCTACAAGCATTTATATAAAAGACAATTATTGATAAGATATAATGACTCATGATTTCAAAAGCATTTATGTAAAAGAAAACTATTGAAAAGATATAATAGCTCATGATATAAGAACATTAACTCAAAAAATGATGATTTGTAAAATAATCATTATTTTAAATACTCAAACATTAATTATACTTCAAAGCATTTATTCAAAAAATGATGATTTATAAAATAATCATTATTTTAAATGCTCAAGCATTTATTGTACTTCAAATTATTTAATTAAGAAATGATTATTTGTAGTAAAAGCATTATTTTTAGAATACACAAACATTTATTGTTTAAACAAAGCATTTATTCAAGAAATGACAACTTATGAAAAAGTGAAGTGGTACACAAATTATTATAGTCTAAAGTACAAAACTTTTTCATAAAAGAAAGGATGACTTGAAGAGACAAGGTGTCTCATATCAAAAAGTACACTCATTTGAAATAGTGTTTAAAAAAGACATGTCTTTTTGTAAACCTATATATACAAACAAAAAGGTGTCAAAAGAAAAGAGACAGTGAGCTTATTGACAAAAACACGAATTTGTAGTGAGAAAAATCAAAAAGAAAATTTTGTTCTCTTGAGGGATTATTCTTTCTACTTTTGAAAAGAGAACAATCTGAGAGAATCTTCAAAACTTGAGATATTCTAAAAGTGTCTGTTGCGTATTGTTTTGAAGGTTTTATAGGGAAAGTGTGTAATCTTTCAGTTTCTCAATATTGATCCTTCTCGGAATTAAGAAGAATACCTCTATAGGGTTGTCTGTTTGAGAGTGTTGTAGTATTGATCCTTCTCGGAATTAAGAAGAGGACCTCTACAGAGTTGTCTGTAAGAGGGTGTTGTAATATTTATCCTTGTTGGGTTTGACAAGGAGGAAATAGTAAAATACAAGTGGTAAGACTTGAGGATTGGATGTAGGTCAGGTGTTTGACCGAACCAGTATAAATCATGTGTTCTCTGTGGGTTAACTATAATTATTTTGTATTCTTGATCTGTAATCAAATCCACTATTCACCCCCCTCTAGTGGAATTTCTGTAGAGACGTGGACCGAGATGTTACAAGTTATGGAGGCCAAATTTGTACCCCTCAATTATGCTCAACAAGCTTATCGGCGATGTCTTTTGCTTCGGTAGGGTTTGAAGTTCATAGCCGAATACACTGTAGAGTTTCATTGCCTAAACCTTTGTAGGCGACTTCAGAAGATTGAGGATTAACAAGTTACTAAGTACATCACGGACTTCGTTCTGCTATTTATGATCAGATGATTTGCCTTGTAGTGTCAAATGGAGATTAAGCAACCCAACATGGCATGTCTATTGAGGAGAAACTCTAGTCAATGAATGATTTATGAGCATCATGCTCGTAGTCCAAGGATGCTTTCCCAATCCGAAAAGAGAGTTCAGACCAACATGATACTAAGGCCTCCAATCAGAAGGACTCCAAGCAGCCAGCGATGTGAGGATTTAGAGCCTACACACAACACCAGGTTGTGTGCTCAGGCCTTTAAGAGCAGACTAAGGTGTTTTCGTTGTGATGGAATTGGACACCTAGCAGCCCAATGCCCAACGGTTTACAAGCAGGTTCAGATGGCTGAACATGAAGAGAATGATGAACCATATTCAGATATTGTGGATGAGGGTCAAGACTCAAAGCAAGATGAAAAGACCATTATTTTTTATGGTGCAACCCTTTTACGCGGGCCCATGTTTGGAGATGTGGATGTCACTACCAATGATTCGCTGGAGATGAATCCTTTCCAACCAGGGGAGGATGAAGCAGTTGTGGATCCAAAGTTAAGTCCAACTCCAGTGAAAGACAGGAAGAAGAAAAAGCAGAAGAAAGGGTGATTGGATCTAATGGATCCAATAATAGGGAATCTAATGGGATTCGTAGTTGCATTTTAGATTTGGATTTTTTTTGTTTGTTTGGATATTCGGATTCCATCCAACATCCAACATCGTGTAAGGTCTTTGTTTTTTCTATAAATAATTGTTATGGGGTTCCTAGGAGAGTTCAGACTGGATGAATGAAATTATTATTATTATTTTGTTTATTCATTGCTTTTTTTTATTTCCCATTATTCTTGCTTTCCTAGCATAATTTTGGTAGGAGTAGAGCAACTTAGAGTTTGTTTTGCGAATCGAGGATTTGATTTGCATCAGGTTGCAATTGGGTTAGATCTTTACCTAATTGAAGATAGAATGAACAGATACATGTAAAGAAATTTGTTCTGTTTTGAAAAATGATCGAATCCAGAACCTCTAATTCTTGGTTTAATTGGATCTGAACTAAAACTAGATACAAAATAATTAAAGGTAGGTCCTACCCAACCCAAACCCACCCCACCCTTCTCATGCACGATTATACCTTTGTTTCACGCATCACTTTCATGTTAAAGGCATATTTCATATAAAAGTGGTGCTCTTTCTTTCATGTGTTGAAACAAACACCAAGTTGGAAAGTCTGTGTGAGACCCACACATTTTCAACCCAAGGTCAAACGAACTTCCTCCCTTGATCGTCTTCAACAGAGACAAGAGGAGCGTCAAGATCTGCGTGTGTGCGTCACCTGCCGGGCGAACTCCGGCAGGGGCAGCTCCGGCGAGCAGCAGAGCAGCGTCAGAGAGGGAGAAGCCACACACCGTAGGAGAGAGAGAGAGAGAGAGAGATGGGGGTTTTCAAGTGGGGGGAACGAAAAAAAAATTTGTGGGTTTTCGTGAATTTTAGGGAGGGAAAGAAAAGGCGGATCCTACCCGCGAAAATAATTTTTACTGACGCATAATGGACTGCGCCAGAGAAAGTGTTTTTCTGGCGAAACTATTTTTTTGTAATGTTTTCCGTGGCGCTACTTATTAAAGCGCCAGTAAAATTCCTATTTCTTGTGGTACTATTCCCAAACAGCGACATATCATGGAAACCGCAGTGCACCTCCAACTTAAGGCTCCCAAAGTTTTTAAAAAAACATTCTACCTGTGCAACAACCATTACAATCAACGTTTTTTTATAGCTGATATTTTTGAGTTACTAAAACATGTATTTACTTATTTCTCATTTTGATTTTTTTTATTTTCATGAACCTACAACGGCTGAGCTGAGTACAGCAAGCCATGTTCAGACTCGCTTGAGAACCATAGCAAGCTAAAATTTCTAGCTGTTTTTCAACACACCAAACTTATTTATTAAGGAAAGTTGCTTGCTAATGGCTTATTTATCAGCTCTACCCACATAAATATTAGTTCTTTACTAAGAATATTCTGTTGGAAAGCATAGTGGGTTGGGATATTAAAATAACCTATGGAAATCACAGAATAAGAATAAAGTGAGCTCGAATTGCAAATCTAGAGCCATGAGTCAAGTGGTCTCCAGATTTGTGTTTATTCTAAGATGCTATTTGGATGAAAACCTAGTCTTAGGTAAAAAAAACAAGTTTAGAAGATAAAACTAGGTCTGACATTTATTTGGATGACACACTTAGCTTTGAAGAACTTGGTTTTGCTGCAAAATTGGGCTTTGGAAACTCACACTACAGTGGGGTTTTCACATCATGGCTACCCCATCACTCAAACTCCACCCCTCATTGGCCAAACAACTTCCTATGGTCCTATCATTTTCCAGCTGGAGTATGATTAGAAAATTTTTTATTTTTTTATTTGCAAAAATAATTTTTTTCAGTCATTACCCGCCAATCAGTCTAAAAACTGATCGGACTGTTACCATTCCTGCCTGTGGTACCAGCCTAGCCAATTTTCTGCCAGCCACAACAATTTTAGACTGCTAGTTGGCAAGAAAATGAACGATTTCTTCTTTGGTCAGTAACTGGTTGGTCATATTTCTTTTTCTTTTCTTTTTTTTGCCTTGTGAAAAACATGGATTTTTCATGTTTGCCATCTAAACGCCCTAAAAACAAGGTTTGTGGTAAGCTCATTTTTCTCTGAAACTCGGTTTTAAAGCAAAACCTACGTTTTTGAAACCCAGGTTTGCCTTGTGTCGCTAAAACAAGGCCTAAGGCACAAACCAAATAGAAAGAATTAAGATTGCTTCTTAACTAAAACAGTATGCACTAGGCAGCTCTAGAATAAGAATAAAGCGAACTTAAATTGCAAATCTTGAATCACGAGTAAAAGTTCATGAGCCGGAAATTTGTGCTTATTCTAAGTTCAGGAGCAAAACAAATAAAAAAAATGATCGTACTGTCCTTGAAATTGTGCATTTTCCCAAAATACCTACCAATTTGACAAGACACGCCATTTTGCAGAACAATGTGTTTCTCAAAATACCTAAAAAAAATGGGAATTAAAATTTTGAATGTGCAGAATATTTTGTCAAATTGCTAGGTATTTTGAAAAAACGTGCTATTTTGCAAGGACAATAGGATCATTTTTCACAAAACAAATAGGGTGAATTAAGCTTGCCTCTTGGTTAAAAGAATATGCACCAAGCAACTCTGACCATTGTATCTAGAGTTTGGCAATTCATGACTCTAATTCTGATGAAAAATGCATCAAGAATATTTCACTTTACTGGGGAAAAGTGAGTAGAAAGAATGATAGGTCTACTACAAGCATCTAACTATCAGTGTCACGTCTTCATAAAATCATTAGTGGCTTTTGCAATAATGCTGAATGTCGGTCTATGTCATCCTACCAAATAAAAGAAAAAAGATTCACCACAGCATAATTCAAACTCATTCAACATAGTACCCCTAAATTTGTGAGATAGATATCAAATTATGTTGCATCTGAAGTTCTAAGGGATGGTTAATCATCTTAATTTCCTCCTCTACAAAAAAAAATTTATTTTAATTTCCTGAAATATCTCTATTTCTCAAGGAGAAAATGACAGTTGATTCACAGGTGAGTTTGAAAAAAAGTCATAAGAAAAATCTGCTAGGATCACCAATATCTCTCCCTTTTTTTATTTTTTATAGCTCTCCAAACATACCCTTGATAAAACTGTAGGCACCACAATGATTAAATTTAAGGCAGCATTGGTTGTATTCTGTTTGAACCTATTACTTCCACTTCTAAAATTCCACATGGCTATGAACATTTTTTTTTTTTTGAAAAGCAAGCTGTGGTTAGGCAGACTCCTACCAGTTATACAATGATACCATTGGGATTTGATCTTGGAACGTCCCAATACAAGGTGACGTGCACTAGCTGATCCTACCAGACAAGCGGATCAGCCCCCATCGGTAGCTATGAACATATGTCTGCTGCACATGATGGTTAGAATTTTGCAATTTCCCTGGGATCGAACTAGGGATGTGAATGGGTCGGACTCGATCAGGATCTACACATTACCAGTCTGACTTAATCGGATTCAAAGTCAGACAGGGATCAGTTAAAACTGGATCTGACTGTCTTAAAAACCGACATTTACAAGTACTCGGATTTGGATTTACTCGGCTTCATATTTTACTGACTCAAAATTAAGTCAGATTCGGGTGCAAAAGTCGGTACCAAGTTCGGATAAGATCCAACTTTGGCTACCCAATCCAACTAATTGGATTCAGATTTGGTTAGATATCTGGCCTCAATCCGAACCATTTACATCCCTAGGCCAAACCATCCATCTGAAAATAGAAAATCATGATCGTATAGTATTTTGTATGTTAATCCCATCTCAACATGTGTCGAGTACAGTGAATGGGGAACCATTTGACATTTGTAAGCGGGGCCATATAAAAAAGCAAGACTATAGTAATAAGACTATCAACGGGTCATCAGATCTAATCGAGTCCTGATCTGACTTTGAGGTGCTAATACTGGGTCTACTTCCAACCGTGTTTTGTTTAAGCAAGACAAGATCCAAGTCCATTTTCAAATAGCTAAAACTGGACCTTGGAACTAGGATCAAACCCAAGGCTGCAGGTTCAAAGATTTATAAACCAGACCTGGATCCATCTGCTACAATTGGATCATGCAGATCTAACAAACTAAGGTCTTAATCAAAATTATCCTACTTGAGCTTGCATATATATGCTCATCAAGCTTGTTTGGGTCGGCCGGGTGGCCGTGAACGTGTTGAGTTGAAGACCTCGCACGGGTGTGTCCATAGCTTTCAGAGACGGGCCAAGTAAGGCAGGGTGGTCGTAGGGCCCCACGTGGGGTTTTTCCCCACTTGGGTGAGGGTAGGGGTGGCAATCGGGTCGGGTTGGCGGGTCAGCATACCTCAACCCAAACCCGACCCGTTTATTAAACAGGTAACCCGACACGACCCGCCAACCCGCTTAATAAACTGGTTGGGTCGGGTAAACGGGTTGGCAGGTTAGTGGGTCAGGTTGGCGGGTTGGGGGGTTGGGTTGGCGGGTTGACCTGCCCGCCTAACCGATTTATTAAATGGGTCAGCCGGGTTGGCGGGTTGGCATACCCCTAACACGAACCCGGCCCGTTTAATAAACGGGTTAGGTGAGTCGACCCGTTTGTTAAACGGGTTCATTTTTGCCCAACCCGAACCCGCCTAAGAGGCGGGTTGGCAGGTCGTGTCAGGTTTTACCACCCCTAGCTGAGGGTTCCTCATCATCAAAAAAGAAAAAATAACTGAACATTGGCCGAGCTGTGAGCGACCCATCTTTTTTCCGAGCCCTATTGTTACTATGGCAAAAAAACAGGAATAAATGATGCCCGGATATAGAGCATAATGAGGCACCTAGTTCAATGGGTACTTATTGTTTTGTTTTGAAAACCAAGCTCGGGTTAGGCAGACCCCTGCCAGTTATACAAGGATACCATTGAGATTTGAACTTGCAACGTCCCAAAACAAGGTGACGTGCACTAGCTGCTCCTACCAGACAAACTGAGCCCCCCGTTGGTCAATGGATATATATTTGAATGCCCACAGCCATGAAAACAAAAACCCAAAAATGAGAATCTGTCATTGGCCATTCATTCTGTCACAATTGTGAGACAACTATTCTCGTTTACCCCATTTCTCTCATGCACGCAATCACAAAAAAAAGGGTTTTTTTTTACAAATCAGTCCTTGCCCTTTAGCCTATTTGTAAAATAACCGCTGCCTTATCTCATTTTGCAAATCGATCCCGGGCTTTTCATTAACCCTTGCAAATCAGTCATTGAGCTTGCTGATGGTAACCGGTAACTGTAAAGGACAGATAAATTGATGGTTCTGCCAAGACACCAATTTGTAAAATGTTAATAAGGTAGGGATTAATTTTCCTAAACTTAATACACTGACAACTATTTGATGAAGAGCAGGGTGGTCGTGGGAGCCCACCTGGCTTCACTGACGGTTCCTCATATATATATATATATATATATATATATATTTGATGAAGGCATTTTGGTAACTTGTCAAACTAACAGTCTAGAAAATGATTGTACTGTACGGTAAAAATGACATGTTTTCTTAAAACTTCATAATTTGCTAAATTTGTACGATGACCAAAACCACAAATACCCAACTTCATTTTTATCTTTTTACCCTTCATATATGTAAAACTCATGAAGTTTGTCGCTCCGCTCATCAGATATTGTAAACTCTCACTTAAAATGAGGTATGTATGTTTTTTCCTGACCTTATGAAGTGCACAAAATATTATGCTGTCTTTTCTATTAATTATAAAATCACAAATATCTTAGTAAAATTGCATATTCTATACCAAAGTCACTTTCTTCTCTCTTTAAACCTCACTTAAATGTAGATTCACACATTTTTTATGATCAAAATGCGCAAAAACAAGTTTTGTGAACCTCCTTTGGATCATAACTTTGCAAATACCTTAGTAAAATCACATATATCTAGTACCTATAAAATGTGATTTTCATGTTTGTAGTTTTTTGTAGTATAAAAAGTGATTATCTACACCTCAGGGCTATTTTCACGTTCTCTAGGATTTCTTTGTGGTCACCAACTTGCTTGATCTTTTGGTGACTATTTTTGGCCACTTTTTGCAACGATTCATCGGCGGCACTTCATCATTGTATTTCAACGAGTTGTGGCCCCAGTGAAGTCAATATGTGATTTTCATTCTAAACTTTTTTTTATAGAAATGAGCATCATTTAGGCCCATGTGTATTTGTATGTGGTTGTTTGTTTGACCTTTATTTTATTTAATTTTTGATGTTTCTGTGTTGGTGTAATGGGGCTAAGGTTAACTGTGTTGGTGTAATGCGTATTTGTTTTCTACGTAGGTAGTTAATGATATTTTATCTCGTGATGAAACTATACCAAGAAAGTTACAGCAAAAAGTTGTTCAAACACCCATCCCCAAGCAACAAAGCAATTGTGGTGCTCGAGATACTTGTAAAGGTTGGTAAGAAAAGTAAAAATGAGTCGAAAAAGTAAATTTTATGAAGATACTTTGATGGCAAGTGACGTAAGTGTTAAGTTTGCCTGTTTGCATGTTCGTTTATTTGTTCTTTTATTATGTTTGTATGTATACTCAAATGAATCTAATATTCATATACTACATATATAACATTTAGCAAAATTCATAGAAAGACTCAAAAAAGTTCACAATCGATACATAAAAAAAGAAGATAATTAGCCAATAAAATAATTACCCATTTTGTTGTTGAGGAATATCATCTATGGGACAAACTATCCAATCATTGCGAGCATTGAAGCCAAACTGTTATGTAAAAAATTATATCTGCAAACCAACTTTTTACAATTAATCGAGTACAAGAGAAAAATAATAATCTTATTGAATAAGTAATGCTATTGTACTAGATGTCTGATGTTCTTATCTACATTAGTAGTGGTGCTCATAGAGTTGTACAGCCTGAACTTCCTAACATTCATATATATTTATCAAATAACTCAGTGTTTGTTGCTTCAATTAATAGGAATTTGCATCTGCAACATAAATCTAGTTGAAGACATATGTACATAACATTTTCAATGTATTGTAAATGTAAATATACATTAGGCAATTGTGCAACAAATACCTTGTTATATTCTTTGAAAGGATACGACAATTTGCGAGTCTCCAAGAAGAACCCTATCACACACTGCTTTTGCTTTGACCATTTTGATGTAAACAGTTAATGATAAGCAGTTTGTTTCCATTAATCGATGTTAATGACTATCGCTTTATGTACTCACCGAGAAATAAAGGGTAAGACAAATGGTAGTTGACAGTTGTGTTCTATCTTAATATAATGTTTGTGGTATTGTTGTAGTCTTTCTATGAATCTATGTAGATGTTACACAATCAAAATATGTGATATATTTATGTTAGATTCATATGAGTCTACATACAAATGTAACAAAAAATAAATAAATGTGAAAACCTAACATGTACGTCATTGCCAAATATAGTTTCTATGTCAAAATCATGCTCATTACGCTATTCTTTTTTATGTTCATCTTTTTTGTTATCATTTGTTTTCATAATCAATTAAAAATAAATATAAACATATACATGTTAGCACCACTGGTTGTATACACATATAATTTGTTTCATTATACATCTTACCACAATTGAATCAATGATTTGGGTGGTGGGGGTTTCGTTCTCTTTCTACTGCTATATTTTCATTTACGTGTATACATCGCGAACTACTTAAGAGATACATAAAAGATATATGACATTGAAGCAGTTCATTAAAAAACTCTAAAAAAATATATAAAAGCAATTCATTCAACAACTCTTAACATATACACATTTTTTATCAAGAGGTACTCAAACATACTATTATTCATGCTTTTGCCTGTTGTGGTCAATCTTACTTTATACATTGCACTTGTATGATATAATAGCATTGTGTTTTATTTTTTCGTCTCTTCACCTTAAGTCACCCTAGTTTACGAACTACTTTTTATGGATAGACAGGAATAAGAGTTTGTGGAGCATTGTATGGAACATTATCCATCATTGAAATGAATGGATATATATGATATGCAACTCGATAAGATCGAAATATAAAGAACTTGTCATAGAAATCCTTTGGTAGTATTCCCTCATACAAAATGCATGTAATCGCATGTTCACATGGGATCCCACTGACTTGCAATTATTCACAAGAGCATAATTGTTTCTCAAGATCAACATTGTAACTGTGAGATCGATCGCAGGCTTCGCATCTACACTGGTTTCAATGAACTACTTGCATGTGTAGTTGTTGTGTCTTTCTCTTCAATTCCTCTAGTTTTTCTTTTACCTCAGACAACAAAACGTCTAACATTTGCTACCTGATTTTTTTTTTCTTAAAAAGTTTTATCAGCATGAGATAAAGTCTTTCAATAAGAAGCATTAGGGGCTTGTCACATATGGAGAGAATTCATGAATTGAATATCTTTTATATTACATGTTAGACACCTATATATTTTTGTTGAAAAGTGACTTCTAGCCGAATGGTTCATTTTAACACCTATGACAATGTAATTGCATGCAGTCAAATCTTGCTCACAGATTTTTTTTTTAAAAAAATATTGCACTATTGCACCCCACCAAAGTGCAATGAGTGGTGAATCAAATTTCTTAGCAAAGTTCTTAGTCAAATGTTTCATGTAATATCCAATATGATATAATGGCTATATGTGGAGAACGTCATACGTTAGCCCTATGTGCCTATTTGAGATAATTGTCAACTCTCTTCTCTCTTCAAATTCATTGATGTGTAAATTCTTTCTTCACAAACTTCAAAAACCACAATCATAAATCTTTTGACTCATTATCTACAATTGCAAGGGTTACCAAAAATATTTCACTACAAGGATTAATACTATGGGCCAACAATAATATACTCATGTATTTTTTTTTAGAAATGTCTTATTTATTATAATAACTGAAAGTCATCTTTTAAAAAACTCATTGTTGCATGGATGAAAGGAAAATAATAGGTACTTGAATCGATATCCCTTATTGGTCTTAATGTAGCCTAGTGTTCCTCGGTTTGCCTTCATCAAATGATCTAAATAAGCGAGAATCATGTTAAAGAATTGTTCAAATGAATCATATAGTTCTTTCTTCGTGTGTTTTCATCCACGATATGCTTGTTTGTAACTAATCTCCACACTTTCCTTGTGATTGATGTCAATCATGATTTTTTTTTTAGTCATCTTCGTGTTATTGTGCAAGCGTTTATGAATAAAACTTAAAATCTATTTTAAAGATACTTTTTCAATTAAAGGTTGCCCAATAATCCACCACATTTATGTTTTGTGTCATACTTCTTAACTGAAAAGAATATTGTTCCTCGCACCTTTGTGCAATGGATCTTTCAGAAGCAATCACTCATAGTTTGCAAGTCCTTTCTCGTGCATATGATGATGACTCTGTTACTGCAGCTCTTCATGAATTTTGTTTTATAATTATTCTTGATCACATGGTTTTTCAAAAACTTACGACATTGCTAAATATCATTAAACTTTTAGCCAACAACAATGTCTCAATCATTTGAGCATATTGTTAGCCACTGAAATGCTTCTTAATTATTAAGTCTTTTGTTACGCAACTCGTCCTATAACTGAGCTGACTTCGCTTCAATCATTCTTAATTACTCTTCATTATACGAGAATGCATTGAACAAGAATTTATTTAATGTCCCATTAGTATAAAAACATAAAACAGTTTTAATGCCCAATAAATGCTCATATAACTTATACAATATACTAAGAATTAGACTTCTTAATTGTCATTTATGCATCATTTTCATCCATCATTATCAGTCTCATGCTATCAGTGTCTTGGTCATCTCCTATCGTTTTAGAGTCATCCTCAGCCAATATGCTACAATCATCATTATCATCTGATCTTTCATTATCAATGTGATCACTGCTACCACTAATTGATTATTCGGATGCACAACTAAATCAAAATTCATCATATCTATCATTACATTTTCTTTCATGCATACAATATTTATGTATTTTTAGCTTTCAAGATTAACCATAAAAATAACACCTACATCATCACACATACATCTCAAGTATAAATTATAAAGTTCAATAAATTGTATATAGTTATGTCATTTGCTCTGAAAGGCTGGATGTCATCCAAATTATTGCAGTGAAGATCACTAGCATTGATTTGCCGACATTCATTCACATCCGCTATAGTGATCATTTTATCATATACAACATCAATTGTTCATGAAAGTAATTCATTGCCTTCATGTCCAACATCTATATCCCTAATTGATTGAGGCAACTGCATGTCCTCTGCGTGCATGTCAAAAAAATTAATATTGCCCACTGTTTGGGACAGTTGAATGTTCACCAAAGAAGTGAGCTCAATATATAGTGTACTTACTTCTTATTTAACTTTGTAAGTAACTAAATAAATATTACCATTAATTAACAG
This sequence comes from Nuphar pumila, assembly GCF_984573655.1. Lineage (NCBI taxonomy): Eukaryota > Viridiplantae > Streptophyta > Magnoliopsida > Nymphaeales > Nymphaeaceae > Nuphar > Nuphar pumila. The sequence goes on along the minus strand of NC_143260.1, from coordinate 94,289,600 downwards.
TGATTCTACATCATCATCATAAAAAACATATATTCATATTTGTTGATTATCTACGTTTGGAGAATGACTATACTAAAGGCTCAATAACTCTTCTACATATCTAGTTTTACAAGATATCAAAGCTACAAATTTTTTAAAGCTATTATTTTTTTATACCACTATAGATTTACAAGTAGGGTGATCAACAAGATGGTAGTGTATTTTAACCTTTTCTGAGATCATTATTAACTGCCTACACCAACTACACAACATATCATTCATCTAATGAAAATAGCATGTGAGAAAAAGATCATTTATATATCCTTCATTCAATTAATAAGAGATATGTGACAAACCACTCTGAAAACTAACTACTTATAATAATCATAACCTCTATTCCATGATTGTGCATAGTCAACCTCATCACACTAATTGCATGATTTTGCACAATCAACCCTAGCCGCATTACCCTGACACAAAACTACTGAATATTACATAAAAGACAAGCAAATAAATATAAATCATCTACAACACCAACATATATATATATATATATGAAAAAACATAAACATAGTAACCCCTAATCAATAAATTCGGTATCAAATATTAAATAAAACACAAAAAAACATACATAAAACGTCTACAATAACAATCAAACATATATAATGCAATGCTATTAAATGTTCATATCTACAAAAAAAAAGTTTAAAATAGAATAAAACATATGTATATATTTGTTTGGTTGTGGTAATCTCGTCGGAATGGAGCAAAAAGATTTCACGAGAGTCGCAACAAGGAGAAAGGAAAAAGGGTTCAAGTTCTTTTTAAAAAAAATCAAAAAATAAATAAAAATAACAAAAATAACTTTATATATGATTCATGTAGAAAATTTTACATGCTAAAAATTTGTGCATGTCAATGCATATTTACAGATCATATTAAATAGAATCTCATCTATGGAGATTCGCAAGTGCTCTCCATGAATGACATACATGTTTGCTAAAGTATCACTATATTTGTGATCTTCGGATAATAGTGTGAAGGTCAAGGATATTCTGGATGTTGTTGTATATTTACGGACCTCCTTCGGGATCAATTACTTAAAAGAGATATGCACCATATCTTTCAAATGTCGTACTATACATATGAATCTTGTAAAGTGTTTGCGAAGTTTAGTAGGTTTTAGTTAAAGAAGATTAACAAATTTGGTTGTGGTCTTTGTAAGGTCTGTAAATAGATCGTGCGAATGTACTTTTTAATGAGACGTTGACAGTGTACTACCATATTGCACAAACCTTAAGAGGTTGGCTCGTGTAAAGGGTAAACAGGTCCTATAAAAGTTGGACATTTGTTATTGTACACACCAGGCAGATTTCAAAAAAACGTATCACTTTTCAAGGATAGTACGGTCATCTACCGTACAATTTATTCACAACTCTTCCCCTCTCTCTCTCTCTCCAATCTCCTTTCCATTTTTTGCCCTGTTTAAAACTTTTAAAATACCACGTATTCCCTCTTCTCTGTTATTGCATGTTTCTCATTCCACAACCAAGATCAGAAGTTCAAGAAAAGGGTATGGAAGGAAATATCCGTACGTGAGCGGGTCTCTTTAAACCTCCATGATGCTTCTCAAATTGGGTGCTCAGATTTGGGTCAAAGTGGGATGCAAAAAAGATAAAACAGAATTGAATCTGACCTAATCGGATTCGGAGTCATGGAAAAAGATAAAACGGAATCTAAATCCAATTAGACTAAAACCCCATATTTACACTTAATAGGATTCAGGTTTTAATTGGATTAGGATTTAAATTTCTTCGCAAAATTAATACCAAATACAATTTTTAATCGAATCAAGATCTGGCTACCGAATCCAACTAATTGAATTCGGATTCGGGTCAAACATTGGGTTACATCAGACCAGTCGACATCCCTACATGAATTTTTTTGGCTGGGCAAGCTCCCACCCCAAGATGGTGACTTTGCGTTGAACCCAATATGGTGATTTGATCCCTAGAGACTAGATTGGTTGGACTTCCTAAACAAATGCAGAGAGAGAGAGAATAAAATATTTATATTTAGTAAAATTTTGATAAAGCAAAATTATTTGTATTCGGCTGTCAAAACATATTTATTGAGAATAAAATTGGTGTTTTTAAAATTTATTGATTATTATAACTTATTAAAAAGAGGTTGCAATAGGTATGAATTTGTATAACGAAACATAAAATATGAAATTTGAATTAAAAGTTTCTTTTGTATATGAATCTGAATTTAAAAAATAGAAAAGAAAAAATAGATAGTTTTTTTAAATAACCCCAAAAACAGTTAGTTAAATAAAGGCCAATTGGTACCGTATTTCAAGTCACACAAACAAAAATTCAATTCAAAACTTGAACACATCCCCGGATAAGTTTCTTCTCCCAATAGCTTTTCTCATGTTGTCGCTCTTGCAACAAAGCATGAGAAATCCAACTCTGAACAAAATGGGTGACAACTTTAATCATAGACCATCGCATTTTCACATTGGAATAGTTCACATTGGACATTCACATAGAAGAAGCCATGCCACACATCCACAAACTTTCAATTCCCTGTTTACCAGATTGGAATGGAGATACGGTGTGAAGCCAATTGCCATCAGGTTTTCAAACGCTAATTCATGGATCCAATAATTGCTGCTGCTAACGAACAGAACAATATATTAAAAGAGAACACCAATATTACCATGTATCTAAATTCAGAATTTCTCGCCAGTACACAGTTTTAAATAAAAGGAAAAATATTTTTCCATCCATAAAAAGAACCAGTTATAACTGAGTTTGCAAGATCCAATTACCAGACGTTCAATCCTCAGCACTGGCTGGAGAGCCACTGCGTCTTGCAGGAGAGCCACCGCGATCATCATCCAACGGGCTCCGGTCATCATCATGCATGGGTGAAGCGCTCCTGCCATTCCTCCCATTAGCCTCTGGGCTCCTGTACCTACCCCCAACTGGACTTTCTCTCTCTGGGATAACAGGGCTACTGCTGTTTCTTGGACTGCCACTGTAATCAGAACCACAGTGGCGACCTGTCTCCCTCCTCTCTCTTGGTGGTGGGCTCCTGTCACGTGGGCTGCTGCCACCTCGGCTCACACTCCTCCGCCTGTCAGGGGAAGGACTCTGCCTCCTCCCTTTGGCAGGAGGTGGACTTGCCTTTGGCTTGGGGCTCCTGCCAGGCCGAGGACTTCGTGATCTGTTCTCACGCACTGCTTTGCGTCCATCCCTCTGAGGGGACCGAGACCTGGACGGACTGCCACAATGAGACAGAAAAGTTTCAGCTTCTTTTTTGTGGAAAACAAGGGTATCACATGATAAACTGCAAAGCAATAAATCATCGCATAATAAATTTGTTCTACGTGATGAAGACAGATTTTAATTTTAAGGAAAGAAAAAAAGAAACTTTCAGTTATAATCGGAGAAGCGAGAATGTAAAGCCTCTCTGAACCCACATTTTTTGGCCCATTAGCACCATCCGAACCAAGGCTGCCACTAATATAGAAGGCAAGACCATTCGTTGTGATTGCTGAATATAGGTGTGATGCATTCCCATTCCTGTTGATGCATTCCCATTCCCAACAGGAATAATCCAAAAAATGTAATGAAATTCCTTCCATGATTACAGGAAATTAGGAAATTTCAATCGTATCCACACCTCTGTGCTTTGAGTAGATTGACTTTGTGAACATGGCACATTTTTATGGTAATGAGCACAAATAGATGACGTGCAAGGGAGTGATGAGAAATACACCCTTATTTTCTATTCCTAGCAACAAAAGAACAGAATTGATAAAAAATGGTTCATCAATGAAACTATTCAAAATTAAGACTGGAAAAGGCACAGAAGAATACCTGTAGCTATGGTTTCTGCTGTAGCTGCGACTACGGCTTCTACCACGGCGTGGAATTGGTGACCTAGAAGGGGAACGGGAATAGCTCCGGCCATGCCTACAATGTCATTCCCCATCAACCAGCTGAAGAACTTGTATAGCAAAGAACATAAAAAGCTGCAGATGTGAAATAGTTCTTAATACCTGAGTTTCTTTGGACTGTTCTGGCAATTCCTTTCTATGTGACCATTTTCACCACAGCGGTAACATTTGTTCTTCCAATCTCCAGCTTTGCAATCCCTAGCCCAGTGTCCATCAATGCCACAATTAAAGCAGCGACCAGACCCAGGAGGAGGGCCTTTACCTAAATACTCTCGAGAACCTCCTGGGCCACGAGGTCCCTACACAAAAAGCAATGGTTAATATTAGTAGACATTTACTCCAGAAAAGTTGGAAAAAGTAAATACTAGAAGGCAGTCCTCTTCGCTTTGGTATCAATTCCATTATCTACTGGTTGAGCTCCAAAGCAGTATCATGCTAAAACTCAAAGCCAATTACAAGAAATACAATTTTTACAGACGAACTTTCAGAGACATCAAAAGAGAACTTTTAAATTTAGTCATACAACATGACGTGTCTTCCTCGTGTACATCAAAGGTGTGTTTGATCGCGTGTTCAGCGCATCCGCAGAACGGTGATTCACCGTTCCACCCTCACCCCCACTGGTTACTGCAAGAACGGGACGGGGAAACACCACTTAAAAAAACTCGGGCAGAGGGGTCTCTCTCTCCCCTGTGCAACTGCCAGGCAGCGTGGCCAACAGCAAAAGGCCTGCTCTCTCTCTCTCTCTCTCTCTCTCTCTCTCTCATAGTTAATTTGACTAGGGCTTCTCTTGTATTTGATTAGGGTTGTTTTTCTTTGATTAGTGTTTGAATTAGGGCTTTTTATATTTAATAGTTTTATTTAGTTTTATTTAGTTTTTATTTTATAGTTTATTTTTTGTATAGTTTAGGGGTTTTTTGGTTTATTTATGATTTGTTTTCTTGTATTTTAGGATTTTATGATTTATTTTTTGAATTTGTATATAAAAAATATGAATTCTTATTTTTCTCAATTTACCCAAATTTTAAACTTTTTTTGTAATTGGATCTATTTTGAGATCCATATTTGGGGCTTATAAACTTTCATGATTAGATCCAATGTGACACCCATTAAAGCATTTATATATAAAAAAATATCAATTCTTATTTTTTTTCTCAAGTTACCTAAATTTTGAACATTTTTTGGTTTTTTTAGATCTAATCCAAGATCCATATCTGAAAATAAAATCTATAATAAACATGTTAAAACACTCTGGGTGGGTCAAGTAGTACAATCCAAAACAAAGTTATCAGACCCATTATCCATATGCATCCAAGCTGTCCGCACAGTGTAAAAATCATATGCTAGACACAAAGAACACAGCTTCTTCTTCACTAAACAAACACTGGACGTAGTGCAGTTGTTACGGAACAGACAGCATGTGTCATGTCTGTAATGTTCTGTTGTTGTGTTCAATCTTAAACAAGCAATCAAACACACACTAAGGGCATGTTTGTTTTTTATCACGGGTTATTCAGCTGTGAAAGTTTTGTCCATAAGAGTGATTTATATGATTCAAATTCTCAGGCATTAGCTTTCTCATGTTTGCTTTTAGGTTGTGAATTTGAGTTGTGTGAAAATCTATCATGTGAGAACATGTCAAGTCACTGCTTTATCACCTTCACAGCTAAGCATTTAATGCTTGTGAAAGTTTTACACAGGGTTGAACTTGTGTAACACAAGTTTTGAGGCTTCAACATTGACAGATGGAATCACATTCAGGGGTTGCATTTTTGCATTTTTGTATGTTTGCAATGCCCCTATGAAAGTTGTAAAATGTGATTTAGAATCACAAGAAACCTGTGAAAATTACAAAATCACAGGCATTACAAACACAAGGAAAGCTAATGACCATCAGTTAAAGGTCCTAGTTTGAGATACTTCAAAAGGCAATTGTGGGGGTATGAGATTTGGAAGGCCCTAACCAATTCATCCACCTCATTGTCCTAACCACTTAGAGAAAATCATCGTTGTAGCCTTGAAGGTATTTCTAGATTAATGTGAATCTGCAAATGTGTTTATTATTGTTTTTTTTCAAATAACATGCTATGAATTATGGATTGAACTAGTTTAACAAAAAAAACTTGACCTTTTTCCATTATAAAGTTCTAGTGCAACTAAAAACATATTTGAACATGAAAAATACTTGATCCACACGAGTAAGCTATAGAAAATATATATGCAATTCGGATCAAGTGAACACCTGTAACTGTTTTCTGAAACAGGTCAGGACAGTTGGAACTTGGAAGATTAAGTCTCTCTCTCTCTCTCTCTCTCTCTCTCTCTCTCTCTCTCTCTCTCTCTCTCTCTCCACCAAAAAAAACAATTTAGCATATATGGAGAGAGCAAGAGAGATGAAAACATGCTAAATTGGTCTTTTGGGGTATTGTTTTATTTTTTAAATTTTGACTCCACAGATGTGATCTACTTGCTTGACTTTATAGGGACTAGCTCTTGGAACGCTTGATTCCAACACATGGATAGGTTTTGAAAAGGTTTGAAAAATCAACAGTTCAGAATTCCTGTAAATTTTGAAGGTTCCAAGTATCTTTTTAATTTTCATCCAAAACACATGATCCAGGCGTCGATTACTGGTAAATTGACCATGCAAAACACATCTATGGGTCAAAATAGCAACAAAAAAAACTAAAAGCTCTGGAAAAACTATATATATATATATCACATGGATAGTTTTTTATAAGGTTTGAAAAATAAACAGTCTAGAATCCATGTAAATTTTGAAGGTTCCAATTATCTTTTTAATTTTCATCGAAACACATGATCCAGGTGTCAAAACTGGTAAATCGAAGATGCAAAACACATCTACGGCGTCAGAATAGCAAAAAAACACCTAAAATACCTGAAAAAACTATTTACAATGTTTCATTTAGCATGTTTTCTTTTATATATATATATATATATAGAGAGAGAGAGAGAGAGAGATATAGATATATATAAGTCACAGGGATTCTGCAAACCAGGTGCCGCAGCCGCATCGACACGAGTGCACGTGCAGGTCGGCACCTAGTGCGGTCAACCCAACCCTGGGTGTGGTCAACGCACCCAATGTCATTTTGGTCCAATTTTTGGTCTTAAAAAAAATTGCCCGATGAAATGGTCTGCGAAGAGAGGATTAGGGCAATTTTTTTTTCGCCCTAATCCTCTCCTCTCCCGCGCTCCTCTGCTCTCTTGCTTGCCTCCTCTCCTCACGACGTCTCTCAGGGGAGCCTGACGCCACCTCCTCCTCTCCTTCATTGCAGGCCGGTGGGGGCCGACGCCCCCTGCCGCCTGTATTTGACCTATCGGTAGGGGCTTTTTGCCCCTGTTCCTTGATTTTTCGGCAGTTCGACGAGGGCGACCCCCTGCCGCCTGCCTGCAACCTATCAACAAGAGCCTTTGCCCCTCCCTCATGTTATCCGACAGGGGGGTCGCCCTCTGATTTTAGGGGAGGAGTTGAGCCCCTCCCTGCTTCCTTGTTTTGGCAGGGGAGGGGGTGAGCTCCTCCCTGCTCCCTATTTTCCGAGGCCCCAACCCTTCCCCTCCTTCTCGTTTTCCCTAGACGGGCCGGGAGCTGGGCTCGACCTGACAGACCGAGCCTACCCCTCAACCCTCCTTTGTGAGCTGGGATTTGGGCTCGGTCTGACTGACCGAGTGCACTCATCGGCCTTCTTTTGCGAGCTATGGGCGAGCTCAGTCTGACAACCAAGCCCACCCTCCCTGCTCCCTCTGATTTCGGGGGAGGGGGTGAGCTCCTCCCTGCTCCCTGTTTTTTCTGGCCCTTCCCCCCCTCCTCGTTTTCCCTGGATGGGCCGGGAGCTGGGCTCAAACTAACAGACCGAGCCTACCCCTCAACCCTCCTTTGTGAGCCGCGAGCTGGGCTTGACCTAACTGACCGAGCGCACCCTCGACCTTCTTTTGTGAGCTAAGGTCGGGCTCAGTCTGACAACCGAACTCACCCTTGGCCTTTTGTTTGTCGATCTAGTTGGGTTTGGGTCCTCTTCGACTACGTACCTTTTGGTATTTATTTATACGTAGTACTATTATATTTTTTAAACTTATTGTATATGTTATTGACTTTGCACTCAATATTATAAATCTTGAATTTTGATTGTGTGCATAATTGATTTTAATATGATTTTTTTGTGTTTTTAAGATAAAAATGGCAGATAAAGGGAAAGGACTTGTGTCATCCTCATCCTCATCCCCACATGTGAGTTCTGTTGTTAGTTTTGTTGATAGTTGTAGTGGGATAGATGATGTAGGGTCATTATGGGTACATGTAGAAAAGCTTGCAAAAATAGGAGGAGGTGGTAGAAACAAGAGATTTCGATACAAGCTATGTGAAAGAGATTTTGTTGGGTCTTACACAAGATTCGAGGCTCATTTATTGAAAATACCAGGACATGGCATTTTAGGATGCAGAAAAGTTGATAAGGTAATGCGAAGACAATACAAGAAAATACAAGAATATGAGAAAAGAAAGACAATGAGTGATGTGTGTGCAATTAGTATACCATTTGAAAGCCACCAAGAAGATGCTGAAAAAAAAATCAATATAGGAGGTAGAGGAACGATACAAGCAACATTCAATACATATGGAAGGGAGGATATCGATAGAAAAGTAGGAAGGTATTTTTATTCTAGTTTACTCTCATTTAATGCGGCAAAAAATCTTTATCGAAAGGATTTAGTAACATCTTTGGCAAATTGTAATTTGAGTGGCTATGTGCCTCCAAGCTAAGAAAAACTACGAACCAGAAAAACTACGAACCACACTTCTTGCAGAAGAGAGGGCAAATGTGGAGAGGTTGCCGGAGATTAAAAAATATTCATGGGAGTAAAATGGAGTTTCTATTGTTTCTTATGGATGGACGGATATTCAAAGGCATCTACTGATCAATTTCATTGCTTGTTCGCTTAGTTGGTCAGTATTCTTAAAAGCAGTTGATGCATCTGGAGAATATAAAAATGTGGAGTATTTGAAGGGGTTATTTATAGAAGTCATAAAAGAATTGGGTGATAAGAAAGTAGTACAAATCATTACAGACAACGCTTCAGTTTGTAAAAGTGCAGCGTTGAGTTTGGAGACAGAGTACCCAAATATTTTTTTGAACTCTTTGTGTAAGACACAGCTTAAATCTGGCCCTAAAGAGCATCTGCAACCCTGAAGAAGAAGAAAAATCATAAGCATATGCTTTATGTTCATGGATTGAAGATTTTGAAAGAAATGTTAAAAGCATTAAAAATTTTGTTGTTAACCACCATCGTACTAATGTTATATTTAATTGGCATTCTAACCTAAAATTATTGAAGGTCACTGAAACACGTTTTGCGTCCATCGTTGTGATGGTGAAAAGGATTAAAAAGTAAATAATGAGTTGGTTAGCATGGGGACTGATAAAAATTGGGCATTATATCGTGCTGATGATGATGTCAAGACTCAAGAAATTAAGAAATTCATTGTTGATGAGTTTTGGGACAGAGTGGTATAATTCATTTAATTTACACAACCTATTTGGGAAATGTTGAGAGAAGTTGATAAGGATGAGCCCATGCTTCACAGAGTTTATGAAATGTGGAATAATATGATTGAAAAAATAAAAGTTATAGTTTTCAAGTATGAAGAAAAAAAAATCATGCATTGGATGATTCAGAATTTTTTAACCATATTCATTCAATTTTAATCAGAATATGGTGGCACATTCTCTTAATCCAAATTATTATGCAAAAAAAATGGCAAGCAGGTGGTATTGGTCGTGTCCCTCCAAATTGAGACCCATAGCTATCAAGACATAAAAATATATGTATGACGACTTTTTCCATAAACATATCTTCTAAATCAAGTCACACAAGAGTTAGGAAAATTTTCATCTTCGAGATTATATGAACCAGCATTAGTCGCGAGAGAGGAGGATAATATAGATCCTATCACATGTTGGTTAACATTTGGATCAGAAATACCTCTTCTCCAACTTCTTGCATTAAGATTATCATCGCAGCCTACTAGTTCATCTTGTTGTGAAAGAAATTAAAGCATATATTCTCAAATCCACAACATAAAGAGAAACAAACTCACCAACAAGTGTGCAAAGGATTTAGTATATGTTCATTCAAATTTTCGACTACTTTCACGAACCAATGATGAATACAGGTACTAATTTGCTTTCTTAGTTATTTGATTATTTCTTAGTTTTTCATTTAAATATACTTATATTGTGTTTAACATTTTCAAATTGGGTTTGTAACGCAGACAAGAAACATCCAAATTTTAGGATGTAAACCCAGAAGAGTGTGACTTCGAGGGAGAGCATGATTTCAACATGACAAACATGGATTTATCTGAGCTCAGTCTTCCTTCTAATGATGCATTTGATGATGAAGAAGAAAATTATTAAGATCCATTACTTCATCGTCATATACATTGTAGGATATACTTTTACTATGTAATTTAGTTCTTTTATGCTTTACTTATTTGATTGATATTTAGGTTGATTTAATTGCGGTGTTAGTTTTTGTGATATAGAATAAAATTGTAAAATTGTTAATTTGATATATTGCATGCATGATGAATGATATTATGACAATGTTAATTATTAAATTATGACAATGTTAACTATTAAAACTTCAAAATTATATATATATATATATATATATATAATTTTTTTACATTTTTGCCCTGTCGCACCCCCGCACCCAAGGTTTTTTAAAGTGTCGCACTCCCACCCCTGCCCCCACACCCATGTGACTTAAATATATATATATAGCACCCATGTGACTTAAATATATATATATATAATCACTAGAATATGAGAAGTGGAAATCTGAGCATTTACAACACTTTTTTTTTGCAAATCCAACCATGTGAATGGGGTTGGCATGGTGAATTTGCTAGGAATCAACCACTGGACCATGTATTTTCGATGAAAAAATGTGATTTTTTAATGCTTGAATATTTATGAAGATTATGAGCCATTGATTTTAAAGCCTTAAAAAGATCTAGCTTATGCATCAAATCTGCATGATTCAAGAGTGAATGGGGTTGGCATGGTGAATTTGCTAGGAATCAACCATTGGACCATGTATTTTCGATGAAAAAATGTGATTTTTTAATGCTTGAATATTTATGAAGATTATGAGCCATTGATTTTAAAGCCTTAAAAAGATCTAGCTTATGCATCAAATCTGCATGATTCAAGAGTGGGTTCTTATAAAACCAAGCATGTAGATCACATTTGTATGGTTAGATAAAACAAAAAAATCATGAAAATTGTGGTTCACACATTAGTTCTCATATTTACAGTTTTCATATTCTAGTGACTATATATATATGGTTTATCTTTGGTACAATCAATTGTACCTACAATCTAGTTTGAATCTCACCATGAGTGTTGTTTTGACACACTCTAGCATCATAGATGTCTTCAGCATGGTCAAGTTAGTGGGAATAGACTCTTGGATCATGTTTTCAAGACGAAAAAACATGTTTTTATGAGTCGGGAAAAATTGATGCCTTCATAGCCATTGATTTTTGGATTGCCAGAAAAAACTATATACAGGTCGGATACCTGCAATACAAAAACCAGATCCCTCTAAACAAAACATGTAGATCACATCCATGGTGTTATATGTCAGAAGAAAAACCAAAAAGGGGGAGTTCCACCCCATTTGCTAGGTTGATTGCACCAACAATAGACTGTAGCAAATCTTAACTCATATATATATATATATATAGGAAATGAAAACCTACAAAATGGTGCTAAATGATTATTGGAGAATTTGACTTCAATGCATGGATAGGTCAGAGTTTCCAGTCGAGGAAGCGGGAGCGGGAAGCGATACGGGAAGCGGGAGCGGGAAGCGAGGCACTTTAAAAAATTTAGGAAGCGGGGAAGCGTGGGACCACTTAGAAGAAAATTCCGAACCGTCTCGGAAACGACCTAGGAAGCGAACCGGAAGCGAGGGGAAGCGAAAAAAAATGAAAAAAAATGGGGAAGCGAGGGGGAAGCGTGGGGGAAGCGTGGGGGAAGCGTGGGGGAAGCGCGCTTCCCATTTATGGGAAGCGCGTTTCCCATAAAAGGGGGACGCGCTTCCCATAAAAGGGAAGCGCGCTTCCCAAAAAAGGGGACGCTTCCCCTCACGCTTCGGAAGCGCGACGTTTCGCGCTTCCCCTTTTGCCTAGGCGCTTCCGGTAACTCTGGGATAGGTTACAATTTTCATAAATTTTTGAGGCTCTAAATGCCATTTTTTCCATCCAAAATGCATGATGCAAGAATAGAAAATCAATCATGTTGAACACATCTATGGGATCAATTTCGAAAATACAAATACTGGAAATCCAATAGCATGTTTTATTTAGCACCGTGACCATTTTGTCCGTTATATATATATATATTATAGTCACTTGTATCATTCAAGGAGATTTCTAGAGGGTTTTTCTTGAAGATATTTTCAGAAAGTATTTTTTTCTCGACAAAATCTCGAAAGCTTTAAAATTGAAAAATATAAATAATAATAAGAAATATGGGGAAATAATGGGTTTTCTATTATTTTTCATGCAAAACATATAAAGAAGCAAGTTTTTAAAGTTTTTAAAATACAAAATAAATCAAATAACACAAAAATAGCATGATAATATTGCGATATTTTGAAAATAACATGATATTTTGCCAATATTATCTGCCTAGCTGAAAATGTAAAAAATATCGCAATATTTTCAATATTGCAAAAAAATTAAAAAGAATCTGCTAAGAAAGAAATAGAATGCAATACAAAAAAGAAATCAAATTTAAGCATTATGATTAATTAAACATAAATAAAAACTACTATAACATGCAAAAACAATACGTAAAGACTAACAAAACAAAATATTTAGTACTAAGAGCCATATTAAATAAAAAAAGATTCAATTTTACCTAAATTTATCAATTATGTCAAAAATGATAAAAAAATGGGTGTCATATGATATATCACCATATCCTACGACACGGCCCGATAATGATGAAGTATTGTATCAGTCTGCGCACCGGTACAGTGATATAGCATATCGTATCGTAAGAAACAAACAACACGATACTGATTACATGATACCAAGTTAAAATCCCACATGGTTTTATCCCTCAGCTTGCCTATTAAAAAAAGTAGTGACAATTATATGTCAAGTCATGTTCAGTTGGCAATAGCTGTAGATCTAACAGCAAACGTCAGCACAACATTATAAAGAGAAAGCAGACAGAAATTTGCCATAATTAGTTATAAGCAACAAAATAAAAGCATTCATAGGCTTAACCAGTGTTTTTAAAAACACACCTCAAGGCGCAAAAAGTGTGTCTCGCCTCAAGGCGAGGGCCTTTGTGCCTTGAGGCACAGGCATAAAACGTAAAACCATCGAGGCATACGCCTCATACGCTCTGAGGCATACGCCTCGAGGTGAGGCGTGCACGCCTCATGTTGCTGGTCAAATGAGGGTCAAAGCCCTCATTTGACCAAAATAAAAACGTTACCCCCAACCCTCAGGCCTAATTTATCTATCGCCCCTCTCTCTCGTCTCTGTCTCCCCCCCTCTCTCTCAAGCCCTCTCTCACAGTCTCTCCCTCTCTTGTCTCTCATAGTCTCTTCCTCTCTCTCTCTCTCAGTCTCTCCCTTCTCGACCTCCTCCTTTTTGTCGGAAGCAACCGTGACGCCGGCAGCCTTTGCCAGATCGAAGGTAACCCCGACCCCCTGCCTCCTTCTCTTCAATCTCTCCAACAGGCAAGGGCACGACCCCTGCCCTGCCTCCCTCTCGTCTCTCACACAAGGTATTATCTCTTTACTGTAGAGTGTACACTTTCTCAAAATGCCAACTTGTAGATTTCTTTACGAATTAAATTATATTTATTTTACATATTGCAGTAGTATAGAGGTATTTTAGCCATTTTTTTCTTATCATAGGTATTATTCTTTTTATTTTTATTGTAATTACATCCTTTCAAGAGAGTTTGTTTGTCTTTTGTAATATACTTACTGACCGTTGCATATGGTCATGGTCTTTTTTTATCTTATTCTGTTTTTAACTGTTGTAATGGATCTTATGAGTATGACCTGATCGTTCTATAAATTAATGAAACCATTTGGGGTTCGAACTTGCAATGTCCCAACACAACGCCGGCAGCCCTTGCCAGACCCCAGGTAACCCTGACTCCCTGCCTCCCTCTCTTCAATCTCTCCAGCAGGCAGGGGCACGACCCCTGCCGTGCGATTTATTTTGGCAGGCGTGTTTTAAGAAGGTTGTCAGTTTCTGTAAACGCCCATTGAGGTTGGGTTGTGTAATCACAATATCTACACATTTTTGCATTGTAACTATGTCTTTTATTTCGTAAAATTTGTTTATATTTGAATTGACCTTTTGTATTCACATTCATTGAGGTCGGAGTTGCAACTTCAATGCTTGCTACATCTGTAATCTGGTAGGGTTGACTTAGCTTTGCCCATGATATGTTATCATTCACATTGAATCTTTGCAATTACTTAGCTTTGCCCATGATCTGTTATCATTCACATTGAATACATTGTTAGTTTTTTCTATATTCTCCTTTTAGTGGCAAGTAATTCAAATTGGTTCCTAACTAAAAAAAAGTTAAACTAATAATTTTCTAGTTCCCACTGACTTCATGATTCTTATTGAATATGAATTTAATTTTTTGTGTTAATATATATTTTGTTATATGTATTTTTGCAGTTGAACAATGGAAAAAGATGTAGGATGGGATCATGGAGTTAAAGTTTCAAATCCCACTAAAGATCCCAAACTCGTAGGACATGTAATTTTCAATTACTGTCATAAACAGACTACAAGAGGCATCTATAGGTTAAAGCATCACTTAGTTGGCACAAAACATGGTGTAAGCATGTGCGAAGCAGTTCCACCTGATGTGAAAAGATTTTTTCAGAATCATCTGAAGGATCAAAAGTAAAAGAAACAAGAGGAAGAACAAAACAAGTTGGATATCGGGAAAAGTGTTTATTTTGGATCATCAATCGGCGATAATGTGAATGAAGAAACCAGATCATGTAGTGATGCAAAAACAAGCACAAGTGGTCATATGAACCTCTTTGTGAACAAAAAAGCACGACAAACCACAATAAACACTGCTTTCAAAAGGGATGAAAGAAAAAAATGCATGTCGTGTCATTGGTAGATTTTTTTATGCAAATGTCTTATCATTTAATCTTTGCAACAGTCTATATTTTGGTGCAGTGGTAGAAGTTATTGCAAATTATGTGTGAGGGTTCAAATTGCCTTCTTATCACAAGATCAGAATGTGGATTTTGAAGGATGAGGTAAATTGTATTTACGAAATTTTAAAAGAATTCAAAAAGGAATGGCCAAAGATTGGTTGCAGCATTATGGCAGATAGTTGGACAGATGGAAAAGAAAAAAACTTAATTAATTTTTTTGTGAACAATTCATTTGAAACAGTATTTTTGAAATCCATTGACATCAGCAACATGAAAAAAACGATGTAAATTTGTATAAGTTATTTGAAGAAGTTGTTAAAAAAGTTAGTGAAAGTAATGTGGTGCAATTCATTACAGATAATGCACTAAATTACGTGGCATCTGAGAATATGTTAACAGTAGGAAAAACATGTTTTTGGACATCATGTGCAGCACATTGTTGGGATCTTATGTTAGAAGATATTGGAAAGATATCAATTTTTAAAGATATAGTAGAAAAGGCAAAAAAATTTACAAGATACATTTATATGCATGGGTATTAAATTTAATGAGAAAGTTCGCAAAGAAGAAAGAACTTCTATGTCCAGCAGTTTTGGGCTGCCATATCATATGCAATTAAAGTTATATTTCTCGTGAAAGTGTTGTGATTAGTTGATGCAGATGAACCTCTTATGGGATTTTTGTATGAAGCAATGGATAGAGCAAAGGAAGAAATTGCTTCAAACCTTGACAACGTTAAAAGAAAATATAAACCTATTTGGGATATCATTGATAGACGATGGGACTTGCAACTTCATAAGCCTTTGCATGCAGCTGCCTATTATTTAAATACACATTTTCATTATGCCGACAACTTCAACCCGGATGGAGAAGTGATGAGTGGCTTTTATGATTGTGTTGAAAAATTGGTTTTTGATGCAAATATTCGGTTGAAAATTATAACATAAATCGATGCATTTAAAAAGGCAAAAGGGTTGTTTGATAGAGAGGCAGTTGTTACAACAAGAAAATTAAAATTAAAAAGTCATGCTAAGTTTGCAATTATGTTGTTATTTGTCAATACTTTTTTATGTTTTTGTTAATTATGACATTCTTAATGTTTTTATTAATTTTTTATTGTTTTATTTGAATGCAGCTGATTGGTGAAGTTCATTTGGGCACGAAAATCCTGAGTTGATGAATTTTTCAATTCGAATTTTAAGTTTGACGTGCAGTGCATCGGGCGCTGTGAGAGGAATTGAAGTACTTTTTCATTGATTTGTGACTTTGTATTTTATTTTTGAAAATATTTTTATAAGTTTAATTATCTTATAATTGATTATCAATGATTTGAAATTATAGGTACACACAAAACGAAAGAATAGACTTTAACAAGAGAAGATAATGTACAATATGAAATTAAGAGAGAGAAATTTGAGGAGGGCTACCAAAGATCATATATGTCTAGATCATATAGACTCAGACGATGAGTGGATTGTAGAGAAGGAAGATCCAATGTTGCCTAGTGATCCCAATTGGTTGGAGGATTCATGGTTGGATTTGAACTTCGACATAAATGTCATTGAGCATGTGCCTATTGAAAAAGTCACTTCACCTTATGATTCACAAAGTGGTTCTAGGCAAGCCAAGTCTTCAAGAGATCAAGGTAAAGCTATATTCCTTTTACCTTACTATGAATATAAATGTATTTTTTTAATTATATAACATAAGTATTTAATATATAATTTTTTATTAAAGAAAAAGAAGTTACCGAGGACATGGAGAAAGATGAAGAGACAGATAATGAAGATGAAGAAGAACCTATTTATATGGATTCCTCAGATGATGACATTGAAGACTTAGATATTTATGATGACGAGACGCAAGAAGAGCCTAGGCCCTAATTCATATCATAGAGCTATGGCCATTTATATGTTTTTTGGGTCTTTGAGTTGTAATTATGAATGTTAACACTTTCATTTTGAAGAGTTTTGGACAATTATATTAACATTTGGTTGTTAATGTTAACATGCATTTTCTAATTATGACATGATGTTGTTAGTGCTAATATGCATTTTGTTGTTAATGTTAATTTTTTATTGAATGAATGCTCATATTTTATTTGTTAGATATCAAGTTGTTGTATTAATGTTACTTTTACATGTTAATCTCATATCTTTTCCGTATTTATTTGAGATTTTTTATTTTTTGTTGGTTGTTGCTTCATCAATAAAGCATTTCTTATTTATTTATAATTTTAGATAATTTTTATAGTTTTTTTAAGTTTTAATAATAAAAAAATTTTGAGGCTTACGCGCGCCTCGCCTCATATTTTGGTGGAGTGCCTTGCTACGCCTCAACGCTTTTCACAACACTGAGCTTAACAATATGACAACCACAGGAATTTAGTCAAACAAATAAACTATGAACTAAATAAGTTTACGCATAAATCCTATTAATGGACAAACCATACATCAACAAGCATCTAGCGAAGACAAAATCTTCTTAAGCAAGAAGAAATATCAAAAACCTCATGCATCATAAAATTTCAAAAACAACCCAAACTATACGCAAATTTTGCCAGCAACACATGATCTATGTGCACTAGTAGGCGGCACAACAAAGATAGGCCTGATACAATTAACCGAAAAAATAATGTGAGTGTACAGCTGGGTTGTACTATTGTGTGCATATTTATATATATACTGCAAATGGAGAAAGTACAGAATATTTATAGATCAGAAAAGCATGACAAAATTGATTTTTTCAATCCGAAAACAATGACTACTTGGTATAATATTTCCTATATATCCTAATAGAAATGTATCATGCATGGCACCCAGAAGTCCAAGCGTCTACACAGCTGTGCTTGGCATTTTAAAGTTCATGCAGACACATTTCCTTTTCATTTGCAGAATCAGATGTGTTCATAGTCACAACACAGGGATTCTCGGAAATCATAAATGATTCGAGCTGTAAATCAATATTAATGAGAAGCCATCCGTTGATTTGAGTTAATCTTTGGTGGATAACTAACTAAAATTAAGCCCAATGACACAGCAATGTGAAAAACCAGAAACAGTCTCAAAACTAGGGGTGAGTGGGTAGCAGGCTGACAGAGCTAGGCATCAATCAGCCAGTTGAAGGGCCAGGCCTAGCCAAGTCAACAGGCTGGTCCACACCGGTCTGGGTGCCAAAACCATGGAATGTCATTTTTTGAAATGGAAAACAGATTGGGCTGGAATGGCCTGTTCTTACTTTTAACCAGGTTAACTGGCCATCAACAGGGAATAGGCTGCTTGGAGGATTAAAAGACCGGGCTAAGGCCCACAGGCAAAACAGGCCAATGCACTCCTAGTCAAAAGACAGCCAGGTAGAATACTCTCAAATCTGAATACACATAAACATGTCTACACTTCAGGAATAAAATGGAAACATACTTTGCAGAAAGAAGGAATCAGAAGTTTACCCCTCTTGCAAATTCTACAATGATTCTACTTCCATCAATTTCTCTTCCATTTAAGCTGTATCTAGCATCATCAGCATCTCGAGGATCACTAAATTCCTGGAAAATAGAAGGTGAACAAAAAATACACATACAGAGGCTCACATTTGGATTACCTTAATCAATGGGAAACTGGTATAAGGTTAGGAAGATACAGTCTGTGATGTGGATAACTCATTTTGCAGCATAAACAGAACTCATCCTATCAATATGATGAAAGAAACAAGAAAAATAACATGAGCAGCAGAAACACTTACAATGAAGGCGAAGTCATGCTTCAAATCCACATCTCGCACTCTGCGGAAACGTTTGCCAGAAATAGTAAGGCCATCATGACTTAAGTACCGGAGGGTATGATACTTCGCCCCTCAGAAGATGAACAAAACACCACTTTGTGACCGTTGCCACCATAAAAACACGCAATAACATCATTACAGAAAGAATGCGCCAAATCCTCCTATTAATTCTGCAAGAATAGCCACCAATTCCACCAAGGGCACCCTCTCACCATAGACCTCCAGGTTAGGCAAAAGCCCAGTAACCTTCAACAAGATCATTCAAGTTAAAAAACAAGACCACCTGAGGGTGCAACCTTCTCACATAGATAAGGATCATAAGGTAGCAGAGAGTAGAGAACCAAAACCCAAGCACAAAGGCTGGCTTGGTTTAAGGCCAAATGTCTTAAAAAGACATGATGAAGGTGCTAACCCCACCACCCACTAAGGTACATGATCAAGAAAATGACCACAGCTGGACAGAAATCAAGGATCCACATGTCTATAAGACACATTAGAGAAAAGAGAACAGAACACATAGTGGGCAAGACTGATAAAGTCAATCCAAAGACGAAAAGGCACATTGGTTCAATGTATGATGACCAAGGCCACACACAGAATGTGCGCAAATTATTTGCAGTGTTTCTTGCAGAAGACACTCAAGAATATGCCAAGACAGAGGCAAGACATAAACAAGATAAGAGGCTGAAACCCCAAAGATGGACACACAAGGTGTAAGATTATCAACAGACCTGTTGCAACAGGAGATGAACACCCCTCGATTTTGTAAGGCATAAAATTGAAAGGCACACAGAACAAAAAAACTTTAGAAAATATGACTAAACCAAATTTCCTCAAGAAGTAACCAAAACACCCTAAAGCAGGACCCAAACTGAAGGCATATGAAATGCTAGAAAAAACTTTAGAAAAGATGACTAAACCAAATTTCCTCAAGCAGTAACCAAAACACCCTAAAGCGAAACCCAAACTGAAGGCATAAGAAATGCTAGATGATCACAGATCACCCGATCATTGATAGCAGGACCTAGCTAAAGATATATGTGGAAGCAGAGGCTACCAATATAGATACTTGCACATGCTCAGCCGCAGTATTCTGACATACATTTTGTTGTGAAAATTAAGGACTTTTTTTTCAAACCATGTAAAACAAGCAAAGCTGCAAAACCAATCACATCTCAATATACACAATATTATATACCATTGAAAACTTAATTACCTGCCATATCTGCTAAAAGCATCTTCAAGATCACGTGAGCGTGTGCGGGAGGAAAGGCGACCAACATAAAGGCGTGTGTTACCATACCGGTCATCATTATAGCGAGGCATTGTCACACTGTACAAACATCAGAAAGCACTTTCAATGATGCCTTTAACTAATAAACAAAATAACTATGCAGCAAGTATCCCAGATATAGTAGACATGGTTTAAGCACAGTTTTTTACAGATCTTAGTCGCAATGATATGCTACAACATTTGGGGGAAAAAAAGCCAATCTATAAAGCCAACGCATTGTCCCCCATGAAAGTCACAGTCCTTTTGTAAAAGCACCAACAACATACTTCAAAGGGGAGAAAAAAGAAATAAAAAAAAATATTCAGACAAAAATTCAACCAGTGCACCTAAAAAAATGGAATACAGTTGAAATTTTCAACTCAAATGTGGTAAGGGCAACATATTCTACAAATCTATAATAGTGGGACCAAATAAGGGATCCAATCTTATAGATCTAACAATCTCAACCAGAAAATTTACACATCCCCAGGTTCATAAATAACCAGACAAAAAAATCAAACAGTTGTAACTGAAAAATATCAGGTTAGCATATGGACATCAAAATCTAGCCCAAAAAGTAGACAGTAAGACCTTCAAAAGTTGATTGAAAAAAGAGGTTTCCATATTCTCTGAAATTACTGACAAACCAGTATGCTTAGGTATGAACCAATGTCACCAATATCACCGGCATTCTGATAATATTGTGATAATATCGGGTCAGACGATATTGTGGGCAATATATTGCCTCGCCAAAACTTCAAATACCATTATAATGTTGTGATTATATCACAATATTTTTGAGAAACAAATTTATATTTTAACTTTTAAGCTTACATTTTCTATTTTTTTGTTTCTTTTATATTTCAAAACCTTTTAAATCAAGTTCCTTTATATTTTTCCGAGAAAAATCATGCAAGACTTATTATTTTGTTATCCATTTATTATTATGTATATGTTTCCAATTTTTAAACTCCCAAGATTTTCAAGAGAAAAACCAACTTTTGAAAATCTCACCAAGAAAAAACCTCAGCAAGAAACTACCTAGAACAATATAGGTGACTATGGTATAAGCCATGAAACATTAGTACTCAACACGTAGGGCATAACAATGTCAGCATATAAGAAACCTATGTCACATGGGTGCGTCAGAGGGGCTGACACATGCATGTCTAGTGCGTCAAAGGGGCTGACGCAGCTGGTCACACCAGGTGCAGGGTGGTCTGGGTCAGGTCTCAACCCAACCCAAAACCTTTTTCTTTAAGTTTCTTACGGGGGGTTTTTTTTGTGTTATTTCTTTCATTTCATTTATGGCATGTATCGGTGTCACCTATATTGGAGATATTTTGAAAATATCACTTTAATATCGATTATTTCAAGGTAACTGATAATATCGGGAATAGAACACGATATTTTCAAAACAATGCCAAAAGACAAAATATCGCAAAACTATCACAATAATATCATGATATTTTTGGAAAAAACTCTTTTTTATATTTTAAGTTTGCATTCTCTATTTTTTGTTTCTTTTACATTTTTAAAAACTTTTAAAACATACTACCTTATATTTTTGGAAGAAAAATAATGCAAAACTTATTAATTTCTTATCTTTTTGGTTATTATTTGTATTTTTTCAATTTTTCAAACTCCAGAGATTTTCCCAAGATACAAACTTTTGGAAATCTCTTCGAAAAAAACCCTCACCGAGAAATTGCCTTGAACAATATAGGTGATTATGGTATGTATTATTGCTAGGTTTTATACTTTCATTTGATTGAATTTCATACTTGCATTCCTAACCATTTTTATTGTTCATACACCGATGATTTACCTCTAAGTTTTATTTGAGTTTTTTAGCTTTTAGTTACCCTATATATATATATATATATATATATATATATATATATATATATATATATATATATATATATATATATATATATATCACCGATACTTTGAAAATATTGTGATATTATCAGCTATTTCAAGGTAGTCAACAATATTGGGAATATATCACAATATTTTCAAAATACCACCAGAAACAAAATAAGGTGATATTTTTTTAGAAAAAATCATTTTTTATTTTAAGTTTGTACTTTCTTTTTTTTTGTTTCTTATATATTTTAAAACCTTTACAACATGTTTTTTTATATTTTTGAAATAAAAATGATGCAAAACTTATTACTTTCTTAGCTTTTTTGTTGTTAGTTATATCTCAATTTTTTAAACACTAGAGATTTTCTCGAGATATTTCCAAAATTTATCAACTTTTGAAAATCTCTCTCAGAGAAATACCCTCGTCGAGAATTTACCTTTAACGATACAGGTGACTATGATATATATATATATATATATACATACATAACCATGTACACATTTTTTAAGTTTGTTGTGTCATAACTCCAAACCCGCAGCCCGGAACCATGTGACAGGAAGAAACGTGTAATGCAGCATAAATCTTAGAATTCTTGAACCAAATAAAAACACAGATACTGCCCATATGCTTGGTTCTGGTTGGAGAGTCGGCCCTTTCTGTTTGGTCCACAGCTATTTATAAGTTCTAATTTGGTGTGTCCACTACAAAAGCTATTAAAATCATATTTCTACCACAATAATAAATAATTTGACAAAATATTACTGAACAAAGAGGAGAGCAGTGCAGTGTGTGCCTGCACTGCTGTCCTCTTTCTAAATTTTCTGGCACTGATGTGATATATATATATATATATAAGTTGTTTATATTATATTATATAGCCATACCCTGTACCCACATTTTCTGAATTTGTCGCGTCTCCGAACCTGCACCCTGTACCCATGTGACATAGGAAGATATGTGTTGTGAAGCATAAATCTTAGAATTCCTGAACCAAATAAACACAGATACTGCCCATAGTTTCGGTACTGGTTGGAGAATCGGCCCTTTCTACTTGGTCCACAGCTATTCACAAGTACTAATTTGGTGTGTCCGCTACAAATGCTATTAAATTCATATTTCTACTACAAAAATAAATGATATTATTGAACAACAAAGGGGGAAACAGTGCAGTGCATGCCCGCACGAAACAAGCAAACAGCATACAGGTTAAAGATTAGAACTGAAAACCACCAGCCGGCCAAACCTAGCCACAAGTCCCAGTACTGCAACTACAGTTATGCTATACAAATAAACATTCATATGCGGCTATGTCACATGGGCACGGGTGCAGGTACGGAGGGTACGACACGGGAAGTTCGAAAAATGCAGGTACGGGGGCACAGCTAATATATATATATATATATATATATATGTGTGTGTGTGTGTGTGTGTGTGTGTGTGTGTGTGTGGCAAGGGGTGGAGGATGTTTGTTTTATTTAAAATATTTAAAAATGTTTCAATGGGCTGTTTCTGTTTTCTAGGGTAAAATGCTTTTTTTCAAAAAACAGGGGGGTAAAATGAATTGTTTAAAAAATAGGGGGTGGTCGAAATATTTTATTTTATTTTTAAGGGAAGGGCTCTCTCTCTCTCTCTCTCTCTCTCTATATATATATATATATATATATATATATATATATATATATATGAAGAAGAAAAAGAAACAAGAAGCTGCCAGCATGTTTAAGGTATGGTGCTCTCTCTCTCTTTTTTTGTTTTTTTTTCTTCTTCAACTTTCTCCTCCGCTATGAAGAAGAATAAACAAGAAGCTGCCAGCATGTTTAAGGTACGGTGCTCTCTCTCTCTCTCTCTCTCTCTCTCTCTCTCTCTCTCTCTCTCTCTCTCTCTCTCTCTCTCTCTCTCTCTCGCTCTCTCTCTTTGTTCTTCCTCTTCTTCATCTTTCTCCTCCGCTCTTTCTTCTTCATCTTTCTCCTCCGCTCTTTCTTCTTCTTCTTCCGAGGGGTTTGTCCCACTGCCTCTCTCTCTCTCTCTCTGTTGAATGGATGAAGAAGATGGAGGAGCAGAGGAAGAAGAAGAGTAGAAGGTCCTCTGTCTTCATTTTGCTTCCTCTTCTCTTCTTCTTCTTCTTCCTCTTTCTCCTCCCCTCTTTTCTCTAGGGTTTTACGAAACAAAAAAAGAGTTTTTGGGTTTTGGGCTGGGTCCAGGTTGGACCCGACCCAATCTGGGCCTAGAACATACCCTTGCCGTGCCCGGTACCCGTACCCGTGTCGGGCCGTGTCAACACGGGTACGTGGGCCACTTATCTACGTCTATGTGACATAGATGCGCAGATGAATGATTCAATTCTATTAAGCAGCACAAAGACACTCAAGTTGACAACCCAAAAAAAACGCCATCTTAATGTTATTTTCAAAAAAGATTAAAAAAAATGGAAAACCCAGTCTAACTCAAAAGTTGAATGACTACCTTCTGATAAAAAGCAACAGCATTCAACACAAGATACATAAATCACCTAACAGAAGCAAAACAGCATCAAATAAGTACAGGTTATTAAAATACACCATCTTCAGGCATACATGTTGACCACAAATGCAAAAGGTTGCAGATTACCAAAACCATCAAGAACAGCTATAAATAAAACATCTGAGTCACAAGCTCACAAGATATGCATGTGCATAGCCATATGTATAGAATTATAGGACAGGCATAGGTGCTAATCCTAAAAACATGCAAGTGTAACACAATTAAACTGTTCCAATTCCAACATTAGCCATACGTATATGTAGTTCCCACGATCATGCATGATAATTAAGAATAGCATAGTCACCATCAGAAGAAAAAATGTGGGAAAAGAAAACAAAAAGGACCACAAATCCTGATCACAGGGCTGTTACAAAAGCAGAAATGGACGACGACAGAAAAGCTTATATCTTGATACATAGAGAATATGAAAGATAAACAAACATCACAAAGAAAGAACATATAGGTGTTTGGATGAACGATGAAAAAGAATGGACAAAGTTGGGTATTGCTCTATAAAGAATAATACAGTATCGAACATATCCAAGTTACTGATACTAAGATTGCTCCAAGCACCCTGAACACAATGTCAATGACAGAAACGTGTTTGCATGAACTCTATGATATCCGATTTTGCAATGTTGCAAATAATGGACATGACAAGCCTGCAACCAAGCTGTTTGTGGAGATTGAGCATTTCCAACATTATGCTTGTCATCGATCACCAAAGGTAATCTTTATGGGCAGGAAGGGATGCTAGAATAGGCAAAGGAGCTCACCCAGTCTATGCCAGTGATGTTCATGCTTATGTCTTGATTATGAATGGTGTGGCTAAGACGCATTGTGATTGCTCAGCTAGCTTAAGAGATGGCCAGTAAGCTGGGGATTTGGTCATGATAGAGTTCATGTTGTAATAATACCAGTCAACAATAGCCGCCATGTTGATCATGAAAGCAAAAGGCAGCAAATCCTCAAAGCTAAGAAGTATGGCTATGAATAAAACGTCTTCAACCACACTCTTAAAAGCTAAGCACACGCCAAATTATATGAGAACATGTTAGATGCAAATCCTAAGCCCACAAGCTTTTTCTGTGATAGGAAAGCTAGGGATAGTTAGCAAGGAGAAGGAAAAACGCCATCCACATAGCTTCTATGATCACGCATGACGATTGAGTATATCATAACATCACCACCAATAACCAAAAAAAAAGTGGGAAATATAATAGACGGGACCATCATACAAAAGTACATTGACTGCAAAAAACAGATGGACGACCAGAGAAAAACCCTATACCCGGAGGTTTAAATAACATTCAAGGAAACATATATCACAAAGAAAGAGCATATGATGGCTACATATAACCAGCAGAAAAATAAACAAAACTCACATGCAACCAAAACTTCAGGACGAAGTTTGCATGAACACATTTATTATGAAACAAATGGAACAGATCGGGTATTGCGCTAAAGTATCACAAGTTATCCAAGTTTTCTGGATAAGAAGACGCATCCAAACACCACTAAGCCCGGTGGGTTTTTCAGACAACCAAATAAAAAGCGAGACGAAAAACAAACCAAGAAAAAATGATGGTATAATAAATCCCACCTACCACAACTCCACAAACCAACTACACTCAACGAGAGCCCAGGATATCCAAAACCCTAACCCATCAATAGCTCGAAACAAACCCCAATCCTAACATATCATGAATCCAACAACCAAAACCAAAACCAAATATAATCAATACGAAATCCATCAAGCAACCTCAGAGGACGCAAAAATAAAATAACGCCGAAGAACGAAATACCAACCATATCGGAAACCCAAAACGGGTGAAGAAACAAATGAAAAAGATCCACGATATTGTAGCCGAAACAAAGGGAAGAGACAATGAGAACAGGAAATTGGAGATGAAGAAGAAACTCCTACCGCAAACGACGAGAAAAAACGATGGATCTCTGGATCTCTCTCTCTCTCTCTCTCTCTCTCTCTAGGCTAGAGAGGAGGGAAGCTAGCGATATGATTTATCCCCAAAAACCTTGCCTTCCTCGAGGGTGTGGTTAAACTAAACCCAACCCAAGTCAAACCATGGTTTAGGTGCGGTTAAGCTAGTAAAAACAAGTTGGGGCTCTCAATGGGTTCGGTTTGTATCGGGTACCCAACCGATCCAGACCCAAATTTTCGGGTATCGGCTTAAAAATGTCGACCCTAATAATAATCAGGTCATCTCGAATTTGATCCCAGCAATATGCATGCTGGGTTTGGGTTATGCATTTTGCTGGTATTAGATGCAGCTCAGTTTTTTTGCCGAATATCCAACCCAACCCCAGTGTCATATGTACTTTTAGTAAAAGTAAGGCGAGTAAGCTATATATATATATATATATACCTAGGTTTGGGATTTTATTTTCTTTTGACCAACAAAACCCAAACTCCAATCTAACCACTTGTTATTTGGATGGCTTGGGAACATATTGTCTTAGAGCTTCAAGAAACAAAATACTATAGCTCATTCTATTACATAAGTGGAATACAATGTATCCCCATTAAAGCAGAGAAGGCCATCTCGGAGCCATTAAGAGGGGTGCCATTTTGGACGAAGATGGTGGGATGTCCCCCACCTCTCTAAAGAATTCTCCCTTATTTCATGAATGAGAAAATATGTAGAGTCCAATAATACTTCTTGAATTGCTTCTTAAATTTTTAGGACCTTAAGTTTGAGAATAATTCATTGATGATGAGACTCTAGTGTCTTAGTTTTGTTTTGTTTTTATTGCTAAGTAGGATACATTTTAAGCAACTAGAGGGTGTTTTGAGTTTATGTGATGGTTTAATTTATGCAGTAAGTGTAGACTCTACTCCAAACCAGACAACTCTATAAAGAGGTTTGGAAACCCCCCTTTGAATGAATATTAAAATTTGGTACATATTATGTCTCTTTCTAGTTGTCTCCCTCTCTCTCTAAACTTCTTTTTCTTTCTCTCTTCCCTCTCCCACTCTTCTCCCTTTGATCTCTCTCTTATTCATATGAAGGTAAGAGGCTCCCTAGGTTGTTTGTCAACCTCCCTAAAGAGCTTCTACTTGGACAGGTTCTAATGGTTCTAGACCAAAAACCCTAGCTAAATCGCTTATCGAGCCCAAACGATATCTACCTGATTATCTGTTTGGTCCGATTTCACCTTGACCACATCCATGAGAAACATTTATGATTGCTTCCTTCAACGTCTTCGACGTGTATTCCCACCAGAGTTTAGCAAGGAAAAAGCCATTTGAAGTTTGCCCTAAGATAAATGATCAGCGAAAAGACGTTGTTGTTTGGCCCAACGATAACGCTAAGCTGGTGCTAGTCGAGTGCAACCCACAACAACATGCTTTCATAATCCTCATTTGGGTATGACTTAGGTGATCAAGACTACTTTTACGACTTATGCAGGCTATATTAGTGAAATACACATGAAAAATCAAAAGAAAAATAAAATAAGCATAGGGAAAACCATAAAAAGAATAGAACAAGCGCAGAGGATTTTTATGCATATTCGAAATATGCCAACATAACACTAACCAATCAGCAAGCACAAAATGAAACACAAGATGAAACAAATGAGAGGGCTAAAAACAATAAATTAAGATATAGTTGTTGAATAAAATTGTTTTTGTTTTTTACATGTTTTTCTAGTACTTGAGATGAACGTTGTTTATTTAGTTATATCATATATTTTATATATTTGAATTATTTGTGTTGTTCTTATCGATGTTGGAGTTCTAGAGTTAAGTTTGAAGGAGCAACATCTAGTTCACCATTATAGAGTTATCTACTTTTTGTTTACGTCGGCATGTTCAATCTTAATCCTTGATAGTTGGATGGCGCTCTGAGAATAGTTGTAACTTAAGTGATTGTTTTTACAGCATTGTAGTTGCTTCATTTACATTTGGGAATGTATATTCTTTGTTAGTTTCAACTTGTTGCAACATATGGCTAATTGTATAAGTCAAATATAAGCTTCTTTACATGCTTGGTTCTATATGTTATAGTTGATGACATATAGTTGCAAGTACGGTTACACGCATAAATTTTTTGGTATTTATTAAAATTAATAAAAAAGAATTTTATGTCTCAATTGTGGATTTAATTGCATTTGAATATATACAATAATTTGAATGTGAATCTCATTAAATTTAATTTAATTTAAAGTTTGAATCTAATTTAGAATTAATTTGGATTTGTATCTAATTCAGTGTAGATATGGATTTGTCATTTGGATTTCGATCTAAATTTGATTTTAAAATAAATTGGATTTGGATTGGATATATGATCTAAACTTAATTGGATGGTATTTGAGAGAGGAGTCTCAATACTCCCTCACGATTTTGAGGGGATAGAATCCACGTGGGATTGGCAATCCCATGTAGAGAAGACTATCTAGAAGGATGGAAGAGGGCTATAAATAGCCCTATTCATGCCCCCTCCATTATCTACAAAATTCTCTATCCAGTACTTTCTCTCTCTCCCTATTCTCTTCTTTTCTTCTCTTTTCTTTTCTCTCTTCCATGACCCTTGAAGGTGTAGGGAGTTTGTGACTGATCTTTTATAGGTGGTGCTATAATGCCCCAAAATTTTCAATTGAAATACAAACATCCTAGGACCAACAAAAAGATAGAAATGGGTCCCTTGCCTCACCACCACATCGCGTCATCACACCACTATTCATTTATCACTTGTATCCCCATAAAATGGGATAAGACTCTTTTTGAGTTGGTAAGTATAAATCAATAACAGAAACATTGCACATGCTAGAATATTCATCACAGTTATAATGTCACGGTGCAATAATATCATCATAACATGATATAACAACATAAAGAGCAAGCATGAAACTTAACATTATTGTGAATAACATGTATCTCAACATCAATTTAGACAACAAATATGCATCTCAACACTAAAGCATAAATAATATTTCATGAGTCAATGCATATCTTCTTCTTTCTTAACCTCCTCAGGTAATCGGGTAAATTATCGTATCTGATAAGGTTATGACAGGTGTTTATTACACTACATGAATTTTTTCTTGAAGTACCTAACAAATCGAAGACCCAAAATGGGCAACTCGTGGCTGAGAGAATCCCGTAAAGGCTAAACGTTCAAAAAGATTGCAATACAGAACTATCTATACTAGTAGGAGTGTATCACCTAGGGCACATGGATAACCTTGGTCTCCCTAACTTTGAGTGATTGAAGACCAAAGGAACGCTCTTGCTCCCATAACAAATGTTCAAAATGACATTAAGTTAATCTACATGTGTTTGTCACTCGAGGTTGTACTGCCTACATTCTCCAAGGTAGAACAAAGTGTGATTGGATTATAGGGTTTTTCTTTTATTAATGCATGTAATATTTCATGTACCTCAATCCGTGAGGCAAACAAGCTAAGTAGCCCAAGTACCTTCTTAGTGAAATAGCTATAACATGATGTTATTATATACCCAACCCAACTATGTTACTCTTGCATACCTTGTGAGTTTTCAATAGACTCAAGCTCATACTCGAGCTATCAAATGAATGGCATGACTCACATACATAACAATATTATAATGCAATAATAGAAACATTAACACAAAGTGTGTCTATTGTCACTACAAAGGTTCTTTGAATCATAGACTCATATATAAGCAAATCATAGTGGAAGCATGGTTTATTGCATGCATTTACATCATATCATCACATGCATTTACTTTGTATTGACTATTTAGTCATGCATTTGCATCATTCATTAGCTCATTGCATGTATTTGCATCATATTTCATACATAATCATGCATTTGCATCATATATTATTAATTCATTGCATGCATTTGCATCGTATTATATCATTAATTAATTTATTGCATGCATTTGCATCATATTGCATAATAGTAATGCATTTACATCATGCATCATTTCATTGCACACATGTATATCTTAATAAAACAAAATGACTATAGTTTTTTAATCATTAACAACTTAATAAAATATAATGACTATATTTTCACAATCATTGATAACTTAATAAAAAGAATGACCATAATTTTAGAATCATTAACCGTTTAATAAGATAAATTGAACATAGTTTTAGAATCATTAATAATTTAATAAAATAGATTGACTATAGTTCACAATCATTAACAATTTAATAAATCAGATTGATTATACTTGCAAAATCATTAACAATTTAATAAATCAAATTGACTATAGTTTCAAAATCATTAACAATTTAATAAATACAGATTGACAATAGTTACAGAATCATTAACAGTTTAACAAATCAGAATGACTATAGTTTAATAATCATAATAGTTTAATAAATCAGATTGATTATAGTTTCAGAATCATTAACAATTTAATAAAAACAGATTGATTATAGTTACAGAATCATTAACAATTTAATAATTTATATTGACTATAGTTTTAAAATCATTAACAATTTAATAAAAATAGATTGACCATAGTTGCAAAATTGTTAATGATTTAATAAATCAGATTGACTATAGTTGCAAAATCATTAATAGTTTAGCAAATCAAAATTATTATAGTTTAAGAATCATAATTGTTTAATAAATCAGATTGTCTATAGTTTCAGAATCATTAACAGTTTAATAAAAACAGATTGATTATAGTTGCATAATCATTAACAATTTAATAAATCATATTGACTATAGTTTCAAAATCATTAACAATTTAATAAAGAAAGATTGACTATAGTTGCAGAATTATTAACAGTTTAATAATTCAGATTGATTATAGTTTTAGAATCATTAACAATTTAATAAAAATAGATTGACTATAGTTGAAGAATCATTAATGGTTTAGTAAAATAGATTGATTATAGTTTCAAAACCATTAATAGTTTAATAAATCAGATTGACTATAGTTTAAAAATTATTAACTAAAAACATGTATAAAAAATAATTATAAAAATTTGAAATACATGAGATCTAACTATGAACATGTATTAAAGATGGAAAACCACCATAAAGAAAAATTGAAATACATGAGATCTAACTATGAACATGTATTAAAAATAGAAAACTTAACATTAAAAATTAAGATACCTAAAATCTAACATTAAACATGAGTTAAAAATGCAAAACAACCATTAAAACTTAAGATACATAAGATCTAATCATGAACATGGGTTAAAAATGAAAAACAATCATTAAGAATTGAAATATATAAGATCTTACTATAAACATGAGTTAAAAATGAAACTCTACCATTAAAAATTGAAATATATGATATTTAACCATGAACATGTATTGAAAATGAAACTCTACTATTAAAAATCAAAATACATGAGATTTAACCATTAACATGCATTAAAAATAAAATTCTACCATTAAAAGTTAAAATACATGAGATTCAACCATGAACATGTATTAAAAATGAAATTGTACCATTAAAAATAAAAATATATGAGATTTAACCATTCAAAATTACAAATACTCTACAAAATCAATAAAGAAAACATATAAAAGTATGTACATGGGTTTTTCCCATGCATATTCATACACATACTTATATGTATTAACATATAAATACATGTATGTATGTGAATGAAAGTTAAAACATGAACAAAACTAGTTATTAGAAAATCACTTACATTTTTTAAGAACACAACCTCATAAAAGTACTAGCACAAGAGAAAATCTCCTTCTCAAAATCATGTATAGTGAAATCCCTTGATGGTACCACACACTAGAGAAGAGATTAAAAGCTTCACCAAAGGCACCAAGCAAAATCGTGGAAGGGGGAGAGAGAGCAAGGAGAGAGAGATTTTAGAAAATTAGAAGAGAATGACCCCTCTTCAACTTTTTGACCCATATTTATAGAGTTAGTGTTTGAGGTAGATGTGTGGCTAAGATTAAAAGTGTGAGATGGAGGGTTGAGATAAAGTTTTTCAGGAACTTTATCATTCTCTCAAACTATTAATCCAAAAATTATTAAATTTTAGAAAATGTTTCAAACACAGAGAAAGTCCTCAATTTTTTTTGCTTCGTTTGAGGTCTAGATTGGAAAATACGACCTTTGCAAGTCAGAATATAATTTTTGTCCTTACAAAAAATCTGTAATAATTACTTATAATTATTGATTTTATTTATCTTAATTTGCTCTAAGCTTATGGCTAATTTTTTTATCACTATTAATTTATATATTGATGAAGACACTGTAAAAATTTTAGGCATAGAATTATTCTCGTTTGTAAATTAAAAATCATGAAAGTTGGTTCCAGAAACCTAGAATTTTTGAACTATAGTTTGTCCAAGAATAGGAATAGGTTGTAATGCATGAATTTTAATTCTCAGATGACATGTGTTTAAACCTAATTTTTGTGAAAGATTTTGCCATACATGTCCATCTGACTACAATAAAATTTACAAAAATTTTCTCATTCTGTAAATTTGTTGGTTGATGCCTCTTTGGTAAGACCGAATTTGATAGGTCTATTTGGTTAACAGAAAACCAGTTTCGGTAAAATATTTATTTCTTTATGTTTTGGATTGAGTTTGAGGCAAGATTTATGGTTATAGTTAGTTAACACGTCTGAGCATCTACTATAAAAAATTTAGATTTTATTTCACTGTATTCTGACCATAACAGAATTTACATTAACTGATAAATTTTGTTTGTTTTGATCTGAGTTAGAACTCATATTTGAATGTGTGTCAAGGTTCAAAAAGTGAACCAACTGGACATGAATAATGTCCAGAACTAAACCCACTAGACACATAACTTGTTTAAGTACAAGGTGTGGTCCTAATGATCTTTATTAGTTAATTGTTTTGGTATTTGAACATATGAATATGCATATATGTGATCGTTGCAAAAAAAACTTCTTTTTCCTTTTCCTTCTTTTGAGGGAAAAAGAGAAAAAAAAAACTCTTTGCAAGGTCTCACTTGACCTTTTGAAAAAGATTATGAAATTTACTCGCCTCCATTTTGAAATTTTGTGGGAAAATGGAGAGACGGGATTTGCTCATCGTTACGAGGTTCAACCGTTCTTGGCGCCCTTACCAGAGGTAATTGAACCAAGGGTCGAATCAATGCCTTTTGCTTTGCCTAAATTTGTCTAAGGGATTATTCTAAAATCCTAAATGCAAATGAAATTATGCTTGTGCTGTGATGTATGCCTTTTTTTTAAATATCTCAAAAATTTGGGTTTTCCAAGTGATTCTAAAATGGAATTGGAAATATCTTTTTAGAAATGACTTTGAAGTTCAGAATTTGATTTTTGAATTGAAAGGTAAAAACTTGAAATGGACTTGGATTGAAAGCTTGAAATTAAAGATTTTGAAATTGGATTCAAAATTGAGAACTTTGAAATCTGAAATTGATTGAAAATCAAAGTTGAATTGATTTTGAATTGAGAATTTGAAATTAGAAATCGATTTTGAGACCTTGAAATCAGACCTGAAATTTGAACTTGAACTTAGAATTGAAGTTTTGGAATTTTGAAAGATTGAGTTTTGAAGAAAATGAACTTGTAAATTAAAACTAAATTGGAATTTAAAAGTTGAAATGAGAATTTAGTTGAGACTTGAACCTAAACTTCCGAATTTTGAAAATGAAATTTGGAATTAGAGTAAAGAATTTAAATTTTAAAAGTTTAAAATTTTAAATGGAACTTGAAATTGATTTTTGATTTGAAATTGAGACTTTGAAGTGATTATGAAATTTGATTTGATGTTTGAAATCAGAATTGAATTTAGAAATGGAGTTGGTAATTTAAAGTGAATTCCAAAATTTGATTCAGGATTGAATTGAGAATTGAAATAAAACTAAGAATTTGCAATTGAATTTGTAATGAAAATAGAATTCAAAATTTGGAATTTTGAAAAAAATAAAGAAACTCCGCCTGTGTATAACTGTTTAGTTATACACTGCCAGTCCCAGGCCCGAATAAAGGAGGAGGGTTGCGGTAGGCCAGTGACACCCAACATAAAAACTTAGTCACACCCTATGAATATGAACCAATATACAAGATTGCATAAACTATCGTGGTATAAAACTCATGAGTCATACTATGAAACTTTGGGAGAGGGTGATTGAGTATAGGTTGATGAAGGTTGTCATGATATCGGAGAATCAATTTGGTTTTATGTCTGGAAGATCAACTATGGAAGCTATACATCTTCTTAGACAACTTATTGAGAGATATAGAGAGATGAACAAAGATTTGCATATGGTTTTTATTGATTTGGAGAAGGCATGCGATAGAGTACCTAGAGAGGTTCTCTGGTGGACAATGATGAAGAAAGGTGTTTCTCTCAAGTACATTAGTATAATTAAAGATATGTACGAAGGAGTAGTAACCAATGTCCGCACGTGTGGAGGGGTGACAACCAATTTTCCTATAACGGTTGGGTTACATCAAGGATATGCATTAAGCCCTTTCTTATTTGTTGTAGTGATGGATGAGCTTACGAGATCAATTCAAGAAAATATGTCATGGTGTATGTTGTTTGCTGATGATATTGTTTTGATTGATGAGTCTAGAGCTGGGGTTAATGCTAAGTTAGAATTATGGAGACATACATTAGAAGCAAGAGGTTTTAAGTTGAGTAAGAGTAAGACAGAATATATGGAATGTCGGTTTAGTAAGCAACGAAGTAGTGATGGGAGTGTAGTGAAGCTTGGTGAGCAAGAAATACCGGTGGACGATTGTTTCAAATATTTAGGATTTATCATTCAAAAGTATGGAGAAATTGATGGAGATGTAAATCATAGGATAAAGGTTGGGTGGATGAAATGGAAAAGTGCAACTAGATTGTTGTGCGATCGTAGAATGCCATTGCGGTTGAAGAAAAAGTTTTATAGGATGACAATTAGGCCTGCTTTACTATATGGTACAGAATGTTGGGCTGCCAAGAGACATCATATTCAAAAAATGAGTGTAGCTGAGATGCGTATGCTTAGATGGATGTGTGGAAATACAATAAAAGATAAGATTCAGAACGAGGAGATACATAAGAAGATAGGTGTTGCATCCATTGAAAATAAGATGAGAAAGAATCATTTACGGTGGTTTGGACATATTCGACGAAGGCCTAATGATGCTCCAGTTAGAAGGATGGAGAAATGAGAAAATATATTAGTTAAAAGAGGTCGGAGTAGGCCTAAGATGACTTGGATGGAGATGATAGGAAAGGACATGAATGCTTTGAACCTCACCGAGGACATGGCATTGGATAAAAATGATTGGAGGAGAAGGATTCATGTGGAAGACCCAGAATGATTTTCTTTTTTGGTTCATATCGCCGACCCCAATTGTTTTGGGATGAAGGCGTAGTTGTGGTCGTTGTTGTTGAAAAAAATAAAGAATTTGAACTTAACATTTGAATTTAAAATGAAATTCAAAGTTAAAATGTGAAATTCAAAAAATGTGAAATTCAAAAAATGTGTAATTTAGAAATAATTTAAAATTTAGAATTTGAAATAAGATTTAAAACTAAGTGAAAAAAGGCAAATCTAAATTTGTGAAAAAAATGACTTTGAATTTAGAAGTGAAAACTGTGTTTTGAAAATTTATTTTAAAATCACCTAGAATTTTGAAAATAACCTAAAAGAATTTGAAAAAGATGGCAAATCATGATGCAACTCTACCTTAAATGATGAATGCATTAAAAGAATTTATTTAAAAGTTAGAAATTAAAAGCAAATTTTATTCTTTAATAGAATTGAAATAAGATTAAGTTTTAATATATTCATGACTATGGTCACAAATATATTTTAATTTAATCTTTATCTACAACCAATACTTCCCTCCTCTCTATGTTCCACCACCATCTATTCATCATTTTTTGAGTAATAATGTTCTCCCTCAGCAACCTCCAGCTGGTTTGATGTGCCCGCCAATCAAGTTGAGAAATCTACTATGAATTCAACCTACTGAAGTTGAATGTTGAAAGCAATTTATGAAATTGATCTACTGATGCAAAACCCTTTGCATTTGTTCGGTCTGATTGGATTTATGTTCACAGCATATCACCTGATTCTTTACAGCATATCTCTTGATTTCTCACAACATATCACTTTATTCTTTACAGCATACTCTTTGATTTCTCACAACATATCACTTGACTCTTTACAACATATTATTTGATTCTTCACAGCATGCCATTTGGTTTCTTACAACATATCATTTGATTCTTCACAGTATGCCATTTGGTTTCTTACAACATATCATTGGATTCTTCACAACATGCCATTTGGTTTCTTAGAACATATCATTTGATTCTTCATAGCATGTCATTTGATTTTTCATAGCATATCATTCAATTTTTCATATCATAGTAGGCATTGCACTTAGGCAAATGCATATGTATTTCTTCATTAGCATAAGCATTGCACTTAGGCAAATGCATATGCATTTCTTTATTAGCATAAGCATTGCACTTAAACAAATGCATATGCATTTCTTCATTAGCATAAGCATTGCACTGGTAAAATGTGTTTTTTTCTTCTGATCTTGGGTATTTTTTATAAGAGTAATGCCTTCATATACCTTATTTTTCATTCCCATTTCGAGCCATTCATCTCGCTCTGTCAATTCAATGAACGATTTTGATGGAGAAGTGGAGATGAGACTTCTTAATGGTTGAGAGAAATTGTTGAGGATGATATGGAGTGTGTGCTCCTTAGAAATGAGAGTCCTCATTTTGTTGCAAATACTTCTCCATTTGCGAATAAAATCTCTAACCTTCTTATTGTTTTCCTGCTTGAGGTTGCACATATGATTGAGCGTTGGTTGGGCTTCCGTGTTGAATAGGAATCGCTCGATGAACAAATTGACAACCTTATCAAAGTCTCGCAACTCAATTGGATTAATGTGCTCTGCGTACCATTTGACGGCTATGCCCTCCAAACTACGTGGAAAGCATAAGAAAAAAAGCACAGTTGTCCTTCTTGAATCTGACACATTCTGTGGAAAACATTGCGAGATGGCCCTTGGGATCGCCGAATCCATCAAATTTAATGATTTTTTTGGGAAGATTCTCCAAGCTATCGTCCCCATCTAATCCAATGTAGAAGTCTTCACTCGTATATACTCTTTTACCTTTATCCCGGGCTTGCAAGTCTTTGACCATTCTGGTCATTTCATTCAATTGTGTTTGGATTGGATCTTCTACTGGGGTCTCGTATCTGGGTTTGTTTACTGACTCTGGCTCTTCTGTCATCTTCTTAGACTATTGCAAAGGGTTTTGGATGAACACAGGTTGTTGTTTTTCTGAATCCTCTTCTGCTGATTCTGTATCTTTAGAAGCGTTGTCGTACTGGACCTTTTTCTTGCTGATCTTGACATGCTTTTTCATAGGTTTTCTCCTGATCTTGCTCTTGGAATATATTTTCTTTGGACCTGCCCCAGCCTATTCGGACATCATCTTTGTCATTATTTTCTGAAATAGTTTGTACATGGCTGAATCAACGTCATCTTCTACTTCTTGTCCCTGTCTCCTGGATGATCTGGGGGAATTCTGCCTTACTGTCACTGTGCTGCTGAACGATTTTCTTCTCAGTCCTTGTCCGAACCATTTAAAAATACCAAAAAAAATTTACAAAACAAGGGTTAGACTACTAAAGATGATTTAATAATGAAAGTTTTGAAGAATTAGAAATTTGGTTGATAATTTAGGAAGATTATCCAATTACCAGGAATTGGGTCATCACACGAGTAGTGACCATTGCGTTATTATTTTTATAACAACTGAAAATGTGCCTTGTTACCTAGGCGAGGTCATCAACCATGATGAAGATATATGAAGATTGGATTGTTATTTAGAAAGAATACTCCATTACAATGGGTGAGATTGTCACAAAGGTATGACCATCGCAACTGAAATGAACTTTTGCTTGATCAGAATTGTCAACTTTTGAAAATACATTGAGATAGTATCAAAATGCGAGAAAAGTAATTTCATTGATGATAAATCAAAGACAAAGAGAGGGTGGACAAACAGTTTGCCACCACTCTTGATATTCAGAAGATACATTGGGCCCATGAAACATACAAAGAGGAATGAAAGAATCCCAAGTATATTTGGCCGCATGGTATGCCCCGGACCACTAATCTGACTATAGATC
Source organism: Nuphar pumila (assembly GCF_984573655.1). Classification (NCBI taxonomy): domain Eukaryota; kingdom Viridiplantae; phylum Streptophyta; class Magnoliopsida; order Nymphaeales; family Nymphaeaceae; genus Nuphar; species Nuphar pumila. The sequence goes on along the minus strand of NC_143260.1, from coordinate 94,250,839 downwards.
AAATTCTGGCATAATACTCATTGGAAAGTGAGTGTTGACATGAATCTGCCATTGCGAAAACTGCCTAAGAAACCTTTTTGGCTGATAGTCGGCGCAAAAGAACAAACCAAGTAATTGGTAGCGCTTGCCACATGCATAGGTGTAGCGAGGAACTGATTTTTGTCGGTTGAAGTAGTCCCAAATGATCTCCTCTTGATGCAAACTTTCGATCAAGGCTCGATACTGAAGAGTGGACGGTGGCTCTTTGCTATTGAATATGAATGAATTGGCTTTTGATGGTACATATCGCAGGAACCATGACCGTAAGGCATAGATGCATCCTTCTACCAAGATAATCTCTCTAAGAGCAAAGCGAGTCAAACCTCGATAGAGGAAGGCTAGGACTGCCATGGAAATTGAGAGACGACGGGTCTGCCGACTTCCCCATCTTTGCAAGAGTTGGATAACTCGAATATCAACAAGGTTCTGACCATCTTAAAAGAAAGTTAATCCCACTGTGCATAGGATCATGGCATGTTGAATCCTATCCTTGGCTGCTCGAGATAAGGTATCAACTTCCTTGTACGCCCCATACTTGCGATAGAGCTTGAACAAATTGTTGAACTGACTTCCATTCATTTCAATGAGTGACCAAGATCTACTCCCGGTTGCTCTGTCTACGACATCTCGAACATCCACTCCTTTGATATTGATTAGGAACTGCTACTCGACGAGATTATCTGGCTGACCAGCTGACTCCGGTAATCCTATGATGTCGTTGAACTCATCCATTGACAGAGTCATCTCTCTTCATGGAAACCAAAATATGCAGGTACACAAATTCTATCATTCTGCCATATCTTGAATCAGATTTCCATTGATGGTTTGCTTGCCTACTGCTGACGCCAGTTCCAATCCACAGTCATCAAAGTGGTCTGAGAACATACGTGAAAAGGTGGCAAACCAAGAATAATACCACCGAGGGGAAAATGGAAGAGTATGAATGGCCCAATAATCTGGGAATCTCTGTCTTATCTCACATGACATATGATCTTTGGGGAAGATAGTATCAAGTGAATTGGATGCCATCGAATAATACTGGGGCAAAAAAAAAATGAAAAAGAACCAGATAACATGCAAGACTTTATGAAATAGAAGATAGAATTTGTAGAAATTGAGATCCAGAAAGGAGGAAGATATATACGCCTGGAATTTCGAAAATCAAGGGAATTTTAGAAAAGAATTTTCAGGGTTTTTAAGAAAATTGATCTGAAGAGAATGGAGAAAATAAGAAGAAAATATATACCTGGGTTTTGAAAGTAGAGAGAAAATTTTGAAAGAAATACCTAGGGTTTTTAGGAAAACTTAGTCTGAAAAATACAAGTATAAAGAATAAGTGAGCATCACAGAATCAAAGCTGCACAAACAAGGATGCACAAACAAGGATGCACAAACAACACTCCCTAAAAAGCTGACTCTAAGTGTAATATTTGAAAGAGCTTGTGGGATCTTAATCCTAACCCTAAGGTTTAGATTATCTGAATCCGATCAAGATACACTGATATACTCAAGCCAAAGCTCAAAGTACGTGGCATAAAATTTTTCTTTGGTTCTAGGGTAATGGTTTTTCAACATCCTTGAGCACCTGCCGATATACTTCGGACTATAGCCCTTAGTACGTGGCAGGAGGGTTATTAGTCCAAATAGGTGGCCCAGTTGTGAGGCTCTTTTCTGAACTATGGTTCTGTGAGAGAGCCCAACAACATGAAGACCTAGACAATATAGGTGAGGATATTTTGAAAATATGATTCAAGCATACAGAAAATCAGATTGCTCTAATGCAAAGTCCTAAAGAAATAGAATCTTAAAAATCATAAAGAAGCACATACTTGCATACATTGTTTGCATTCAATCCCTAGATTGAGGAGGATTATATTTCAGACCCAAGTCTAAGTGAACATGTATAAATCTTCTCAATTTGGTCCTACCAAACCATACTTAATCCTATATGCATTAATGTCAGCTGGGTTTAATTCTTGGTCTCTAAGGTTGCATGAGAATGAAGCTGACATTTGAAGAATAATAACTCAGTCAAATTTAAACAAGGCAAAGGCTTTAATTCGATCAAATAAAAGATAAGGTCTCATCACGGTTGTCACTTCTGTGATCATTGCAAAAAAAAATTCTTTTTTCTTTTCCTCGTTTTGAGAGAAAAAAGAAACTCTTTGCAAGGTCTCACTTGACTTTTTCAAAAAGATTATGAAATTTACTCACCTCCATTTTGAAATTTTGTGGGAAATGGAGAGACAAGATTCGCTCGTCAGTACAAAGTTTAACTATTCCTGGTGCCTTTATCAGGGGTAATTGAACCAAGGGTCGAATCAATGCCTTTTGCTTTGCCTAAATTTGTCTAAGGGATTATTCTAAAATCCTAAATGCATATGAAATCATGCTTGTACTGTGATGTATGCTTTTTTTGAAATTATCTTAGAAATTTGGGTTTTCCAAGTGATTCTGAAATGGATTTGAAAATATCTTTTTAGAAACAACTTTGAAGTTCAGAAATTGATTTTTGAATTAAAAGGTAAAAATTTGATATGGACTTGGATTGAAAGCTTGAAATTAAAGATTTTGAAAAATGATTCAAAATTGAGAACTTTGAAATCTGAAATTGATTGAAAATCGAAGTTGAATTGATTTTGAATTGGGAATTTGAACTTAGAAATCAATTTTGAGACCTTGAAATCGGAATTGAAATTTGAACTTGAACTTAGAATTGAAATTTTGGAATTCTAAAAGATTGAGTTTTTAAGAAAATGAACTTGTAAATTGAAACTGAATTGGAATTGAAAAGTTGAACTGAGAATTTAGTTGAGACTTGAACTTGAACTTCTGAATTTTGAAAATGAAATTTGGAATTAGAGTAAAGAGTTTGAATTTTGAAAGTTCAAAATTTGAAATGGAACTTGAAATCGATTTTTTATTTGAATATAAGACTTTAAAGTGATTCTAAAATTTGATTTGATGTTTGAAACGAGAATTGAATTTAGAAATGGAGTTGGGAATTTAAAGTGAATTCCAAAATTTGATTCCGGCTTGAATTGAGAATTGAAATAAAACTAAGAATTTGCAATTGAATTTGTAATGAAAATAGAATTCAAAATTTGGAAATTTAAAAAGAAATAAAGAATTTGAACTTAACATTTGAGTTTAAAATGAAATTCAAAGTTAAAATGTGAAATTCAAAAAAGTGTGAAATTTAGAAATAAGAATTTAGAATTTAGAATTTAAAATAAGATTTAAAATTGAGTGGAAAAAAAGGCAAATCTGAATTTGTGAAAAAAATGACTTTGAATTTAGATGTGAAAGCTGTGTTTTGAAAATTTATTTCAAAATCACCTAGAATTTTGAAAATAACCTGAAAGAATTTGAAAAAGATGGCAAATCATGATGCAACTCTACCTTAAATGATGAATGCATTAAAAGAATTTGTTTAAAAGTTAGAATTTAAAAACAAATTTCATTCTTTAATATAATTGAAATGAGATTAATTTTTAATATATTCATGACTATGGTCACAAATATATTTTAATTTAATCTTTATTTAAATTCTAAGAAAGAATAAAATATATTTTTTGGCTTTTTTAGAATTAAAGAAAGATTAACTTTCTATATATTCATGACTATGGTCACAAATATATCTCGATTTGATCTTTACTTTGAATTCTGATAAAAGAAAAAAGTATTTTTGAAAATATAATGATTTCTAGAAATGACCTAAAGTGGAGGTCCAGTTTTATTCTATAAAAGATAAAAATACTAAGTATTGTTCGCATTTTGACTATGGCCATAAATGTGAATAATTTACTTAGGGTTATTTGCCTCTTATTAGAATGGTGCACGTGCCATTCGTGTCATACTATAGGGCTTTTTGAAAAATAAAATAAAATAAAATGTAACAAGTAATTACAAGAGTTTAAAGTGCACCTAAATGCTCATACATTCTAATCTAAACAGAAAAGTAGAGATTTTCATTAATATAAAATTATTACAATCTTAAATTGAAATTGAATATTGAAATTCCCTAATCTAGAAAAGGAAATCAGTATCTCTCAGGCTTCTCTGCAAACACAAGATAGCATAAGGCAACAGGAATGCAAAATATAGAAAGAAATTAAAAATGCTATGTTAAAACTAACATACATATGGTTATGCCTATGTTGTAACGGAAGTGCATATGCATATGTGAAGATGCAATGCCTATGCCTGAATGAGATACATATGCATTTGCCTAAGTGCAATGCTTATACTAATGAAGAAATGCATATGCATTTGCCTAAGTGCAATGCCTAATATGCTGTGAAAAATTGAATGATATACTATGAAAAATCAAGTGACATGTTGTGAAGAATCAAATGATATGTTGTAAGAAACCAAATGGCATGTTGTAAAGAATCAAATGATATGTTGTAAAGAGTCAAGTGATATGCTGTGAGAAATCAAGGAGTATGCTGTAAAGAATCAAGTGATATGCTGTGAGAAATCAAGAGATATATTGTAAAGAATCAGCTGATATGCTGTGAACATAAATCCAACCGGACCAAACAAATGCAAAGGGTTTTGCATCAGTAGATCAATTTCATAAATCGCTTTCAACATTCATCTTCAGCGGGTTGAATTCATAGTAGATTTCTCAACTTGATTTTACACAACAAACTGATTTTAAAAAATTGATTTTGCAAACTGATTTTTACAGATTAAATCAAGTGCAGCAGGTGGCGGGTACATCAAACCAGCTGGAGGTTGCTGAGGGAGAGCATTATTACTCAAAAAATGATGAATAGATGGTGGTGGAACATAGCGAGGAGGGAAGTATTGGTTGTAGTGAAGATAGTTAGGAGGATAATGTGATATATGCATGCCAGCAAGCTGCCTAAATACAAGCACAAGCTGTTGGTTTACAACAATAGAGCTCTGCATAACTCCAACAATTTGAGTGCTAGTAGATGAGGGTCCAATACTTGATAAAATAAGAGAATTTCCCCTCTCTTGCAGTGATGAGCCTGAATGAGCAGATAATACAACAATATTTCCATTATATTTTGCAGCAGAACCTGCCACAACAAATTGGGTAAAATGAACATCACCATCAGTGCCATGTCGATAGAATGAAGTGTAATAGCCTGCTGATGGATCAAATGGTTGTTGGACAACAAAGCTTGGAAGGTGACATACACCACAATGGTAAAAGCTTCAGGAACAAAGTGGCGACAACTCTTATCCAGGCTATAGGCACAAGAAATTTTTTTCTTGACTGGCTACATTTACTAAAGGTTTAGGAAGGGTATGCTTATTGGGATGAAGAATATACAAGAATGATAAGGTGATGTTGAATCAACAATTACAGAAGGACATGGGAAAATGAGAAATCCCAGAAAATAAAATGCAATGCTCAGATTGAAAATAACATGTGATGCACAATGAAACAGTAAAATGAATTCATAAGATGATGAAACAAAATATAACTATAATGGAACATGCAGGTATGAGGAATGCAAAACTGAAATAAACTATGGGAATATCAATGCAAAGGAGAGTAATTCAGCGCAATAGTGACAGAAGCATAGGTGTAGCCAGTAGAATGCATAAATGGAGAGAGATATGTAATGCAAATGAATACCATTACAAGGATGCAAATGATCAAGAAATAGCAGAGCATACAATAAACAATAATGAATAAACAAAGCAAGATGATTAAGACTGACAAAATATGCAAATTCTAATGCAAATGAAGGGTTGATGAAGATGCTGAATGAATGAGACATGATGCAGGATGAACAGGTCGCAACAACCACTATAATGCTACAAACCGAACATGTTCAACCGGCGTTGATGTTGCGCGTAATATGCATAAGTCTGAAGCTTATGCGATAGGGGATGCAGATGGATGTCGCGCTAATTGAGCCAATGCAAATGTCGTGAGATGCAGGAATAGGGAATGGAATGCTTAGGTAATGTTGGGACAGTTGTAGGGGAATTACAGAGTAAAGTATGATGTTGATGAGGCGATACAGTGCTGCGGAGCATAAATCATGTAATGAGTGATGGTGGGTGCTGTGAGGCTAAAATGCAATGGATGAGGTGATGCTGTAATGAGGTGCGGTAATGCCGTTGATCGCATCTAGTATAATGAAATGAATAGGGAACCGCAACTATGTTGCAATGCTGCAGATAAATGTTGATTGAATGCTGTGAGTGGAATGGTGCCATGAGTGGACTGATGCCATGAATGAACTGTCGTGAGACTTGGTGAACAAATCAAATGAGAGCAGATCTCACGGTAGCTCAAAGGGGAGGGACTTCATGATAAATCAAATGCAAATTTGATTTCAAGTTGGATTAGAGCATTCTATGGTAAATCAAATATGAATCCTCATAGCAGATCAGTACAGATGAAGACTTCATAATGAAATTAAATCAGAAATATCAAGCACTGAAGCCGAATGCGGGATTTCACAGTAAATCAAATGTAAACCCAATTTTGGATTAGCCAAGTAGAGCATTTCACGACATATACAGAGATTTGCAAAATGCTGATGTTCAGCAGTTTCTGAATTGAATTCAATTCAAATGCAGACACTATGTTACATTGGATCGATGCAAACGAAATCTATTGATGAAGACGATGCTGAGATGCAGATGATACCATTATATAATAAAGAAATATAGATTCAAAACATGATAAAACTGCAAAATTGAGGATGAAACAAAATCTATGCACACAGATGAATGCATTGATGAGCAATGATCTGATGTGCTGAAATCACATATGAAATAAAAGAGTCCGGATATATGATGTTGAAAGGTTGAATCCACATGAGATGCACACATTCAAAATGTAATATAAAAAAGAAAGAAACGAATGAAAATCGATGAAACAAAAACGCAAATGCAAATCACTCTCAAATACCGACTAGAAACTACACACAGAGTCAAAGAAATGCAAAACAGAAAACAGTATGCCAACGTTGAATGCTAGAGAAAAAAAATGAAAATCAGAGAGAAAGAAATACCAATCCTACAACATGAACTGAAAAAGCAGAAGGGAGAAGAAGGAAAAGATGAAGAGGAAGAAATACTCACCGATCTGGATTTGATTCGGTTGAGAGGAGAAGTAGCCTTCCTCTGAGTGCTACTACTACTGGACCAATCTCCTTCAGTCGATAAAGAGGAGAAAAAATAGAGGGAAAATGAAGAGGAAGGGAAAAGGAAAGATGGAGAAGAGGGATCGGGAGAGCTCGCCTTGCAGTGCTCGATTGCAATGCTCGATGATCCTCCCCTCACCTCCGATGGTGGTTATAAAGGGGAGGACCATTACAAAAATTTCAAAAATGGTCCCTTAAGGTTTCAAAAATTTTCAAAAAGAAGGTTTTAATTACCAGGATTTTTCAAAAAGGGGGGTGAAGCTACTTTCTGAATTTTTTTTCGTTTATATTTTTGAAAGAAAAAACTAAAAATACAAGGGAGGGGATCCAGATGAAGTTTTTAAGAGGTTTTGTAAGATATTTTGCTTTGAAATTTAAGGATTTTTTGAAAGGAGGTTTTGTGAAATAACAGGTTTAAATTTAAAATTGAGTTTCAAAAAATAGATCTGGAACCAAGGTTTTGAGCAAATATCGAGTTTGGATCTCGAATTTAGGAAACATGAGAGGAATGGATCCAAATAAAGATTGGATCTAGATAAAATACCTGAGCCAATACAGAGAATTGATTTTGGATTTTTTAAAAATAGAAGATCCAGACTCAAAATTGGATTTGGATATTTGATCTAGATCCGAGATTGGGTCAAATATAAAAAATGAAATTGGATTTTGGATCTTTGACAAGGAAGTGAATCCGAGAATTAACCAGAAATTGACCCAATTGCTCTTCTGGCTTACTCAACAGGTGGGTGCTAGGGGCAAAAAGGAAAATTTTGAAATTTTAAAAAAATTGGGGTGTTCACAATATGCTGACATTTTTGTTTACAATGTTAAATAAATGCATGGTATATTTACATGCTTGAATGAGAATGATATATAACATATATTTATGATATGATGTTAGGGCATGCATCATGATGTTAATTACATATGCTATGATACATGAGTTGCACATTGCATATGTGAATGCTCTTGAATGAGCTTCCCGGTTCAAAGAACCAAATTAGTACTTGAGAGCACAAACATGATATGTTGCATAAATTTTATGTAGGATATATTGTAAGACATGGAGAGACTTACTTGCATATGGAATGGTAGTTCAAGGAACCACTATAGTGCCATGGGTGCACAAATGGATGTATGTGTGGCACATGATATCACTATGTTGTAAGGTATGAAAAAGCATGCACATGATTTCACTCCTGAGTGAACAAGGAGTTGTTGAGAACCCAATATGGGTGTTGTGAGTGCACAAAGTTATGTTAATGATACAGATGCGTACATAATAATGTACTGGATATGTCTTCACATGTAAGATACTCGGTTGATTTAAATGCACCAGAGCATATTGGATATGACTTTATAAGAAAGATGCTCGATTAGTTTAAATGCACCAGAGTATATTGAATGTGTTATGAATTTGACTCACAAAAAAAAATGTGACTACCAAGATGGGTAGTATGATGTAACGCCCCAAAAATTTGACATGCAAATTTTGGATTTTTTTTTAAGATAACATAGCAGATTAATGGTTAACTTATTCAATCACACAGTTGGGTGAGTTACAGGGTAAAAAGAGAATACTCTTGCAAAGTTTAATATTATCAATAAACAGAATGTCCAATATTATTACAAAATCATAAATAAAATATCAAAATGTTCATCAGAGTTATGGAAGATCATAATTAATGAATCTCATGGCTCTCCCATGATGACATCACAATACGCTCTGTGTGCCTTATTCGCTTTCTATGAAAAATAAGAGAAGTAGAAGCGTCGAACTACAACGAGTCAAAGTAACATTCTATAATTGTATATGTGTGATAATGCATGAAATGCATTATAAAATTAACATAATATGCATGTCATTATCTATATTTTTAGAGTTAAAACTCATGTTTATGTTGAGTCTAGTCATAGGAAGCTACATTTCAAATTTCGTCCAATTCTGAGTTAAATTGGTGAAGTTATGAGCATTTTCGTGAAATAGAGCAAATTTCGGCGAGATCCAAATCCAGACCCATATGAGCATAACGATTTTGGATCTTGGATTAGGGTTGGATCACACTGAGCTAACCCAAGACCCATTTAGGTTTTCAAAAAGGGGTGCCCAGCATTTTTTAAGAATTTTGGAGTGTTTTTGAAGAAACTCTTTCATAAGAGTCTTTTTGAAAATTCTTAAAAGTTTTAGACAAGAGGGGGGGGCGTCCCATTTTCAGGTTTGGTCCAGAATTTTGAGAACCCTCTACAGCACCATCCACCTTCATCTTCTTCCTTTCACCTCTGTTTCATCGCACTGAGAAGTTTTTCGTGTGTTGCGCCGCCGAGGAGTTTTCTGGGCGTCACCATCTTCTTCCTCTCCATTTCTTTTTGTAGTTTTTTTTTGTCAAGTTTATTTTAAACTCTGATTTTTGTGTGCAGCAGCAAGACAACCATTGACGGAGCTTACTCTTCGCACCGAGGAGCTTTTCGGGTGCTATTCGATTGAGGAGCTTTTAAGGCCTTCATGCAAGCTGGGGAATTTTTTGGGCTAGCGCTTTATTTTTGTCTACCATCCTTCAAACCCCCATCACCGTTCCGCCATCGTGCTTCTAGAGGTTGTAGACACTAACAAAGATTAGAATAGAATGTGGGAGGCCTCAACTCGTGGACCAAAGCATGGATCAACCGGTTGATAAGTCTCTTATAAGTTAAAGGTTAATTACATCAAGCGCGAGAAAGTTATATGTGATGAAAAAATGAAAATGCCCCTGTGATCTGGAGAAGGCTTGAGCAACATGATTTAGGATTTGCTTAGTTAATTTTTAATTTTATTTAGTATGTAACTTAATTGTAGTTATTTTAAATTAGTGTTGACATTGTTATATTAATAAATTGAAATTTTTAGATTTAATTAGAATATTATCCCGTTCCCTGAGGATTCGAACTGTACTCGCCACCAAAGTGGAAAGTCGGTTTTTATATTTTTAGTTGACGATTTTCTAAAGCTTTTATTGAAAAATATGTTTTAAAAATACTATTGCAAAAAGTACAACTAATGTGTATAGTGTCGTGTGTATTGGTAGCATGCAACTGTCTAAATAAATAAAATGTCTACATTTATATATACTACATGAACTGCACAATAGTAACAATTCACCAAGTTCTAAACTCAAACATTTACCATCTCGAACAACCAACAATATAAAAGTAATGAGGTAAAGAGTTTGATTTATCATATTAACTCACACTATGGTACACACAAGCTAAACGTCATAGCGGACTAAGACCACTCGAGGGTTCATTAAATTTTATTATGTAACCAGAGTGACTGGCCATACAGATACCCAATGGAGACAATTCACGACTAAGAGAGTATTCCCCAATGGCAGTAGCTAGAATTTAAATGCATCCTAAAAACTTCTGTAGAAGACTTGAACATACCACATAGGACACATTGTAGTCCCGACCCCCTAACTTTGAGGAGTGAGGACTGGGTGAGATGCCTCGGTCTCACAAAAACATGAATATTCCGCAGAGTTTATACCATCTACCAATCTATGTGGACCACAAGTCTGTTACCATACACCGTCTTTCAGGTGTACCTAGAACCCAAGGAATCCAGTAACATCTACCATCTTTCAGGTATACCCTGCAATCCCAAATTTAAGAGTGTTTCTTTCATAGATTGATATATTATTATGTTTACTATCATAGTACCTCATAGAGACACTGAACTTTCATCCTGCACTCGGGTGGTGACAAGTATAAGTGGGTCCGTCAAGGTGTGAGTAAGCACTCATACCAACATCCACCAATCACAGGCTCATATTCGCCTAACACTCTATTTTATTACATGCCAAATCACTTAACAATTCGCATGCGCATGCCATGTGTTGTGGGGATTTTTCCCCGGTCGGTTCCGTAGACTTCTTACAGCCTATCCTAGAGCCTAACCTACATGGGTGTAGCTTGTTCTGGGTAGCAATCATTATTGTCTTAAGTGTCTGCCATGCTTCATTTATTTATTATCATTTTATTTTGTACCAGTCACAACAAACTAGTGGAGTGGCGTATCTTGTTGATCACCCGCGATTGGCAAGGCATTTTGGCTCATACCCGGTTGGAGGTGCCACCCTATTGCAACAACTCTGGTTGTTACTCAACATGGTAGTCACTGTTGTGCTTTGCAAGGTTGTGACACCATGTTGTCATAATTTTTTTTTTTTTAGTTTGCTAAGTCAGCAAACCCAACTGGCTTGCTATGGTAGCAATGCCAAGTTGTTGTGAGCTTGCAACGGCTGGGGTCAAGATGACCCCAACCGATGTTGCACAGTACCCGTCGGCTACCCTCAACATCAGACTGGAGACTGGTTATAGGCAGACCCAGTTCAATGTACTTTGAATAGCGATACTAACTGAGTGTTGCACACCCAACCACATGTGTTAAGTATAATTAGTTTTTTTTATATAACTGCATATTGATCACGAAATGAACGATATTCTTGTGCATATAAAATTTTTGACATAACTGCATATCAATCAAGCAATGAATGATAATTCTGCTCATCTAATTTTTTTGACATAACTGCATATGATAAAGTAATGAACGATAATTTTGTGCATATATAAAAGTTTTTGTTACAGCTGCATATTGAAGCTAAACAATAAAAGATAAATTAAATTCTTTATGACAGTCTGCAAATAAAAAACAAAACGATAATACATAGACCATATTGATAACAGTCTGGAAATCGAAAACAAAACTATAATACACAAATTATTTTTATGACAAATCTGCAAATCAAAAGCAAAATGATAAACAAGTATTGGTAGCAGTCTAGAAATCAAAGCCAAACGATAATACATAAATTTAGATTTTGATGACAATCTGCAAATCAAAGCTAACAATAATACGCAAATAAATTTCTAATGATGGTCTGTAAATCAAAAACCAAATCAATAATACGCAAACAATTATTGTTGGCAGTCTCAAAATTGAAAATAAAATGCTAATACATAGACAAATATTGATGACTTATTACTGTAGATTTCCATTTTCTTGACTACTGATTTGGGAAATTCATAATCAAAACATGATAATCGCTATATGATCGGATGATGCAATTTAAGTTTGTGATCATGTTGATTTGAACATCTCACGTGAAACATGATAGATGCTCTCTGCTCTAATATTGTTGATGTTCAATTCCTGATCGTATAGGCCTAAGCAAGACATGGCAACCAAAGATCACAATTAAAAACTTGTGGTTTGAATAGCCATCACTCACTTAGTACCATACATGCTTCTAGTCTCGTAGATATGTGTTGTCGTGCATATCCAGACTATCAATGACTATGTGTACCACACGATTCTAAGCAGACACACAGGAATATAATGTTCATACCTCTTTCGATGAGTCAAATCACCAAATACTCTTGCATGGTTTGGTCAGATCTACGTTTGGATGCCTTCCTCCAGTCAATCCTTCATCTATCAACTTTAATATGGTTGGTAGCATGGTAAAGAAGAAGATAGAAGGGATGAAAAGGAAGAGAGAGAGGAGATGAGAGAGAGATGAGAGAGAGATAACCAACCAAGAAAATTATATATTGTCTTTTTGGCAACTCATGATTTTTCCCTTTTTATCTTTTGGTTCATGGCTAAAATTTTGAACTCTTGAAACCACCCTTCTTATAACTATAATTCAATAATATTGTTTTTGATAAAGCTATCAAAATGATAATTAATATTTTGCCCCTCTCATCATTCACGCCTATACGACTTTTTCCTTATATGATTTCTCAGTATCCATATCACTCTTGCCCTTCCTTTCAGCTATGCACACAAGCCAAATCATGAAAATTATGGATATGTGAGAAAAGATAGCTAACTTCCTAATTCAAACTTTTTAACCTTCTCATTTTTTTAACCTTATCTTAATCCTATCTTGAAACCCTTAGAGGGAAAAAACATGTACTAAGGTAGTTTCTTCATCTTTATAGAATCAATGTTTTGAATGTTAAAATTCTAATCGAGTTTCTCGTTTTAGAATTTATGTCCAGCTTATCTCTTGAATAAATAAAACATGTAACTCATCATTTGATTTCAGATTTTTTTTTGTAAAAGAAACCAAAGTATGAAAAAGTAAAAACCCATAAGAATGGGGAGGGATTTGAACTTGGGTCACTCCACAAAGAGGCAACAAACCTCTCCACTGCACTATGATTTATTTCATTACAATTAGAGTCTTGTTTAATTTACTTATACACGTGCATGCATTATGCATTTTTGTCAAAAAGAATATAATGTTTCTTCATTAAGCCATGCGTGTGGGTGTGATGCGATTTGAACTTGCATCAAACCCCCAAGAGGCAACAAACCTCTCATTTTGTTACAAGCTTTGTCTACTTTAATTTAAATATACCTTTATTCAGGTTTTTCTCAACGGGTCTCGAATTTTCAGATTTGAGTTCCCGAATATTACAAATTTATGGAATCATCTTGATTGGGTTATACGATATTTGGATCTAGTAGAATTTGAATTGAATTTCAATCGGGTTTTGGATCCATCTGGGATCTGAATCCACTTGCTATATCCAAATCCACATATTGGATTTGATATAACCCTATTCAGATCCAAGATTCATTTGGATTCAATACATTTAATATACTATGGTACTATCTTAACCACTTTGAGAAAAAAATCTGTTTTAATTCTTAAAAAAATTCAGGTTTTCCATATGATGCTCATGTCTGGAGGGCAATGGGGTAGGTTACCTTAGAGGGGTACTTGAGTTGTTGAGCCTTTGTGGTGCTATGTGGGCACTTGTGATGAAAATATATAAAACTTTATTTTAATAGCAATATCTAATAACCCATGCAAACTTTAGCTTACCTTGGAGAGAGTGGGTGGTATAAACTTCATTGGACCATTATGTTTTTTTATTTGAGACCAACAACATCTCACTTGGTCCTCAGTCTTCAGAGTTTGGGGGTCAAAACAACCAATATGTCCTAGGTGGTAGGTCTATGTCTTTTGTAGAGGTATTAGGAAGCATGCTTGGAATCTCGACCACTGGTGAGGTTTCTCTCGGTCACATACCAACCTCTATGGATTAGCCTCAGTAAGTCACTCAGGGAATTAAAATATGTGGCATAACAAACACTCGAGTGGTCTCCTTTGAAGTTATGATTGTACTGCGTATATCGTAAGAGAGTAATAAAGTGATATTTAAAGCCTTAAACTTGATCACATTTATGCATAAAAACTTGTGTGAAAATATGCTCTAATAATCCAGATGAATAATCATGATACTATTCTTGTTATATGTCATGTTGTGTAAAACCCACAATAAAAAAAAAATCCAAACCCGGGTCGGATCCAGACCTGTTAGGGTTAAAACACACAGAGCGAGGGTTTCATTTAAACCCTCTCTCTCTCTCTCTCTCTCTCTCTCTCTCTCTCTCTCTCTCTCTCTCTCTCTCTCTCTCTCCCCCCCCCCCCCTTTCATAGGCATGCTAAGGGAAGGGAGGGCTCCCATCGCCTGCACCTCCCTCCTCCAACTTCTCTCACTCTCTACATGTGATGACACTAATGATGCCAGCTCCCTCTTTTAGGTATTCTCCTCCTTCTTCTTCTACTTCTTCTCTCTCTCTCTCTCTCTCTCTCTCTCTTTGCATTTGTCAGAAGGCTGACAGGAGGTCGACGGCCCCCTGCCATGCCTTCCACCTTTCTTCTTCTTCGCCTGGTTGCCGAGGGCTAGCAGGAGGCTCACACATCCTTGTTGTATCCTCCCCCTCACTTTCTATGTTCACTAGAAGGCTCGTAAGAGGCCGACAACCCATTGTCGTGACTTTCCCCCTCTCCTACACACTTTAGGGTTATAGGAGAGCCGACAGAAGGCCAATGCCCCCTGCTATGCTCTCCCCTCTTTGCCTCCCTCTTTTTTGTTGTTTTTGCCAGGCAGGGGTCTTGGCCGCTACCATTTTTTCCATTCTGTCAGGCAAGGGCCTCGACCCTTGCTGTTAGCCATAATGTCAGGCAGGGGCCTTGGCCCCTGCCATTTGTTTAGTTCTATCAGGCATGGGCCTCGACCCCTGCTATTTGAGAGGTTTGTGAGGCAGGGGCCTCAGCCCCTGCCATTCAAGGTTTGTTAGGCAGGGGCCTTGTCCCCTACCATTTGAGGTTTGTCAAGTAGGGGCCTCAACCCCTACCATTTGTTGTTTTTGTTGGGCAGGGGCCTTGGCCCCTGCCATTCGTTGTTCTTATCAGGCAGGGTTCTTGACCCCTACCATTCACTATTCTTGGCAAGTAGGGGCCGCGGTTCCTGCCATATGGTATGTTTGGCCAGGCGGGAGCCTCGACCCCTGCCATTTACTACGTTTGTCAAACAGAGACCTTGGGCCTCTATCGTTCAATATTTTCCAACAGACAGGGGGCATGCTTCCTGCCACTCGACAGATTCCATCTGATAGAGACCTCAGCCCCTGTCGCTCATGCTCTTCGCTGACAGGGCATGCCCCACCACTGCCTCTTTCTGTTCTTTATTATGACTATAGCATACTAAGTGTTTACACTTTGCAGTTCGCATGACTGATCTTGCTCGTGCCCCGCGACCCAAGTCCTACATCACCTACACTCGTAAGCACTCACAACAACACAACCTTTTGAGGTAGGAAAAAGTTGCATGAGAACTTTTGCTGAATTAAATAAAGTATTTGGATTCTGAGATAGAATAATTGATATTTCATACATGCGTACATGTAGATAAATATGGCTTGTGACTGTTTATCTTTATTTTTCTGAAGTTTACATGTTCCTCTGTATTCTACATGCATAGGCTTGCTCTATAGTAAATTCTTGTTACTGCTTTCATGTACTTCCTTTCTATTAATGTCACATTATAGTTACTTAGTTTTGCAAGTACATGTTTTTTTCTTTTGGCACCCTCATACAAGCCTCGCAGGGCATACAAGTGTGAAATTGAGTACATGCATTGTGGTGTCAAGAAGAGGGCCTTCTTTGTGCAAGGCTCAACTTCTCGAGCACAAAAGCCAACTTTTGAAGATAGTGTTTCTCTCTGCGTTGCTAGATGCAACTATTTGCACCTCAAGTTAGTTACTCGGAAGGAGTGCTCGGATCTATGGTGATTCTGAGACTTGTGTTCTGGTTTTGTAGAAACTAAGCTTGCTAACTGAAATGACATATACTACATCCTACGAAACATAGTGTTGGGTTATTATTTAAGAAACCGAAGATCTACCATCATAGCCAGATCCTTTAGACGAGTATGTATGTACACTATGAAGAATAGTATGAGAGGTCGTTAAGCACCATCTAAATAAATAAAGATAATGATGTTCGCCTCTATAAGCCAAGTGCTCAAAGAGCAATACATGTCAAATTTGAACCAAATGAATTACAACATATTAAATGTTACCTTCTCATCGTAGTCCTATCTTTAGACATGTACAACCATACTTTAGGACAAGTATGTCACGCCAGTGTTATGATGTTGAGATGATGAAGTTGTGGCAATCTCGAAGTATGCATATAGCACAATGCTGAGATCACATAAATGGTGACAACTCGCGTTCACAGGCAAAATGCTCAAGTGGGTCTAGTAGACCAGAGCATGTAGAATAGAGCAACTGATAAAAAACCCTCACCGTGCCCATTCAATACTCACAGTTCATCAAGAAAGATGATGAATGGTACAAAAACTCTGATGGACAGGTTGTTAACAACCACCCCATGGACAAAAGACTCGGCTTCCCCAGTCATTGGAGTTAGAAAAAATAAAACTACCATAAATTATCCTAGGTGGTAGCTCCCAGGTACTTATGTAGAAGTTGGATGCATCCATGGGCCACGAATGCCTTTGGGGATTTACTCTCTTGGTCACTAATTGTCTCCTTAGGAGTGGACTCAGTCAACCATTCGGGTTAATGAAAAATACTTGACATAATAAACCTCTGGAGCACTCTCAGTTGTTTCTATGTTTCGCGTCTGTGCATACCACTTGCCAATTAATATTAGAACTTAAGAATATGTTGTTCACAATACAACAACAACAACAACTACGCCTTCATCCCAAAACAACTGGGGTCAGCGATATGAACCAAAAAAGAAATTCATTTTGGGTCTTCCACATGAATCCTTTTCCTCCAATCATTTCTATCCAATGCCATGTCCTCGGTGAGGTTCAAAGCATTCATATCCTTTCCTATCATCTCCATCCAAGTCTTCCTAGGCCTACCCCGACCTCTTTTAACTAATATATTTTCCCATTTCTCCATCCTTCTAACTGGAGCATCATTAGGCCTTCGCCGAATATGTCCAAACCACCGTAAACGATTCTCTCGCATCTTATTTTCAATGGGTGCAACACTTACCTTCTTACGTATCTCCTCGTTCCGAATCTTATCTTTTATTGTATTTCCACACATCCATCTAAGCATCCGCATCTCAGCTACACTCATTTTTTGAATATGATGTCTCTTGGCAGCCCAACATTCCGTACCATATAGTAAAGCGGGTCTAATAGTCGTCCTCTAAAACTTTCCCTTCAACCGCAATGGCATTCTACGATCGCACAACAATCTAGTTGCACTTTTCCATTTCATCCACCCAACCTTTATCATATGATTTACATCTCCATCAATTTCTCCATACTTTTGAATGATAAATCCTAAATATTTGAAACAATCGTCCACCGGTATTTCTTGCTCACCAAGCTTCACTACACTCCCATCACTACTTCGTTGCTTACTAAACCGACATTCCATATATTCTGTCTTACTCTTACTCAACTTAAAACCTCTTGCTTCTAATGTATGTCTCCATAATTCTAACTTAGCATTAACCCCAGCTCTAGACTCATCAATCAAAACAATATCATCAACAAACAACATACACCATGACATATTTTCTTGAATTGATCTCGTAAGCTCATCCAACACTACAACAAATAAGAAAGGGCTTAATGCATATCCTTAATGTAACCCAACCGTTATAGGAAAATTGGTTGTCACCCCTCCACACGTGCGGACATTGGTTACTACTCCTTCGTACATATCTTTAATTATACTAATGTACTTGAGAGAAACACCTTTCTTCATCATTGTCCACCAGAGAACCTCCCTAGGTACTCTATCATATGCCTTCTCTAAATCAATAAAAACCATATGCAAATCTTTGTTCCTCTCTCTATATCTTTCAATAAGTTGTCTAAGAAGATGTAGAGCTTCCATAGTTGATCTTCCAGGCATAAAACCAAATTGATTCTCCGATATCATGACAACCTTCCTCAACCAGGACTCAATCACCCTCTCCCAAAGTTTCATAGTATGACTCATGAGTTTTATACCACGATAGTTTGTGCAATCTTGTATATCACCCTTATTCTTATATAAAGGCACCAAAGTACTCTTCCTCCACTCATTAGGCATCTTATTTGTTCGCCAAATCAAGTTAAAAAGATTTGTCAACCATTCTAAACCTTTCTCTCCCAAGCATTTCCAAGCCTCGATAGGTATACCATATGGGCCAACTGCCCTTCTTGATTTCATTTTCTTCAAAGCCTCTGCAATTTCTTTCTTTTGAATCTTGCGCATGAAGTCACGATTAATCTCATGAAAAGGAATGAAGAAGTCTCCAAGATCTTGAGCATGACTATCATTAAATAGCTTATCAAAATAATCTTTCCATCTCTCCTTAATCTCCTTATCTTTGACTAAAACCCTTTGCGTTTCATCTTTGATACATCTAACCATACCCAAATACTTCGATTTCCTATCTCTCATCTTTGCAAGCCTATAAATATCCTTCTCGCCTTCTTTGGTATCCAACTTGTCATAAACCTCCTTATATACCTTAGCCCTCGCGTTTCGAACAACTTTTTTAGCTTCCTTCTTTGCTATCATATACTTCTCCAAATTCTCATTATCACGACTCTTACTTAGATTTCTATAACACTCTCTTTTAACCTTAATAGTTAATTTGACATCCTCGTTCCACCATGATGTATCCTTACCTAGTGGTACACCGCCTTTAGACTCACCCAATACCTTCTTAGCCACTTTTCTCATGCCACCCGCTATCTTATTCCACATTGATTCTGAATTCTCCTTGAGACCCCAATCAGCTTCCTTAACTACCTGCTCTACAAACATTCCTTGTTTAGCTCCTTTCAGTGCCCACCACTTAATTCTAGGATCTATCCTATGTCTATCCCTTTTGCGGCATTGTCTAATTCTAAGATCTAAAATTAAGACTCTATGTTGTGTAGCTACACTTTCTCCCGGTATAACCTTACAATCGATGCAACAACCCCTATCTCTCTTTCTAAGTAGGAAAAAATCTATCTGACTCGTATTAACCCCACTTTTAAATGTTACTAGGTGAGACTCCCTCTTCCTAAACCAAGTGTTTGCTAAGATCATATCATAGGACAAACAAAAATCTAAAATCCTTTCTCCACTTTCATTTCTTTCTCCTATACCATAGCCTCCATGGATACTCTCAAATCCATCCCTACTAATGCCTAGATGTCCATTAAGGTCACCGCCGATGAAAAGCTTTTCTCCATAAGATATCCCTTGTACTACTCCATCTAAATCTTCCCAAAATTGATGCTTAATAGAATCATCTAAACCTACTTGAGGTGCATAAACACTAATAATATTAATAATACCCGTACCTAATACTAATTTAATAAGTAAAATTCTATCACCCTTCCTACGGACCTCAACTACATTATCTATAAACTGACGACTCATAACAATCCCTACGCCATTCCTATTCCTATTTATTCCTGTATACCAAATCTTATATCCCCAAGGTTCTATCACTTTAGCTTTCTCACCTACCCATTTGGTCTCTTGAAGACATAAAATATCAATCTTTCTCCTACACATAACATCTACTAACTCTACAAACTTACCAGTTAAAGACCCTATGTTCTAAGTGGCTAACCTAATTTTATGGTCTTGGACTAACTTCTTTACCCCCACCCGTCCAACAAAGTGAGGGAACCCTTGCCTATTTGACACCACACCCGGGCGCCGGTGTGACGCGTCGCTTCTGGGCGACGACCTAGCAACCCTTGCCCATTTATCACTGCCTCCGGGCCTAGAGAGTACAGCGCATCGCTCAGTAGGGAACGCCCCAACGAAATTCTCATATTGGTTCATTTTCATAGGATATGACAAAGTTTTTATGTTGGCTGTCACAGGCCTACCGCAACCCTCCTCCTTTATCCGGGCTTGGGACCGGCAGTGTATAACTAAACAGTTATACACAGGCGGAGTTAATATGTTGTTCACAATAGTTGTAGATTAATGAGATTCATTCTGCTAACAATGTTATTTATATCTTGTGATGAATATCTTTTTTGGTATAATAGTTATTTACTTATATTGCTCATGCTAGAATAGATTTGCTTTCTTGCATTTTAATTACGTATTTTAATTATTGTTTTTAATGAAATAAATTGCTTATCTTATGGTTGTCCTATCTTATTTATTTCTTTATTGTCTATTCGTTTACCTACCAGTTTGTTATGAAACTGACTCATTTCATGAGCTGGTGATGAGTAAGACCTTACAGACAACTGATGGCATGCTGCAACTTGGCTCAAGATTTCATTTTTTTAGCTGACATCTTGGCTTTGTGTTTTGGGTTTTCTTTATTTTTTTTATGGAAGAAATATTCATTTTTATCATAAACTGCAACTTTTATGTTTTCGAAATCACAAGTTAAAAATTTTGGAGCATTACAACTTGGCATCAAAGCCAGTTCAAAAAGTGGTGAATCTTGACCATTGAGCATCCCATCGCGCTGTAAGTCTTTGGTATTTTATAGCATATTAGATTAAATTGTATTCTTGTTTTTATTTGTAGTACAATTCGAAAGATGGATCCGTTTGTTGGTCCTAGTGGTTGTCACAGTAGGGGTGTGCATGGGTTGTGTGGCCCTTCTGTTAGGGGGAGGGGCTCTTTTATGAAAAGGGGCAGACATGGGATGTCTGGTGGTTGGTCATTGGGCTAACCGCCCACCCCTACCCACCTATATGGATGATCAGGGCTTTCCACTATCGGTCGCTTACCAGATACCTTTGGCCGCAACGTGGGCTGAAGTTTATGCCCGAGAAAGTGGATTTGCGCCTTCGCATATTCTGGTGCAGCAACAGGCACCACAAGAGTCATCAGGAGAATACATTCCTCCGGATATACCAGGGAAGTGTGTATTCTGCAGGAACTTAGAGCCCACCATAGATGCCTGTCTCCTCAAGGCGGAGTACGATGGTGAGATCACAATTTCAGCTGCAGGCGAGCAACCACCACCTCCAGTAGGCCTAGTAGGTGGTGTATCGCCCACATACATCCCCACAATTGATTTATCAAGTTATAGTTTCAGCTCACCGAAATATATATTGATGATGCCTCTCTATGGGCAGGAGGCCTCCTACGAGAAGTCACCACCCTACTCCCCTAAATACATATTCAAGCACACGGGCAATAAGAGGGAATATCTTAGGCAGTATTCTAATTGCTCTTAAAGGGAGTAAATACCTGCCAAGTTTTGATGGAGTATGCGAACTCCTTTATCATTGCTAAATAAAACATTTTTCCTTATGTACCAGCACTGCTAGATTTTGTATGAATGACTTTCTTAATAAAGACTTATGTTCTTATGCTCCCTTAGCATATTGACATTTACTCTTGATTCCTTTTCAAGGATGACAAGAATCTTGAGCAACAACACGGCTAATGAGTGGTGTGAGCAAAGGGGATTCGTGATGGATTTCCTCAACACCCTGGTGGAGGCAATTCAGAGTCAGGTTCGCCCACAGCGGGATTAGGCTCCCCTTACTAAGACGACACCGATCACTACTTATAAAAAGTTCCTAAAGCTCGATCCTTCGACCTTCATGGGCAAGGTTGACTCAGACATGGCTGAAAGTTGGGTCAAGGAGGTAGAGCGAGTGTTTCAAGTTTTGTCTGTACTCGACGATAAAAAGACCCTATTTGGGTCCTTCCGACTGAAGGACAATGATCGCGAATGGTAGGACACGACTCAGGACGTGCAATTCCTGGATGCTGAGGTGAATCCTTGGAAGGTCTTCAAGAGGGCTTTCCTAGGAAACTTCTTCCCTCCTCATGCGAGGGAAAAGAAGGTGGAATTCCTGGAGCTGTGTCAAGGCAGTTCGAGTCTGGGCGAGTACATCGCTAAATTCCAGCGATTGGAGCTCTATTGTTCTAACCTATTTAGGGATGACCACGAGCGGGCTGGGAAGTTTATTCATGGATTGAAGGAAGGACTCATGCATCGGGTCCTCACCAGCATGCCCACAACTTTTCCTGTGGTTGTGGCCGTAACCACTCTACTAAACGAGGATTGGGAGCATTCTAATAGTGCTCAGGAGAAGAAGCCACCTAAGGCAGGTGGTGATTAGAAGAGGACCCATTCTGTAAGCCAAGTGCAGCAGTCGCCCTTACCTATGAAGATCGAAGGAGGAAAGAAGCAGTTCACTCCAGCAAAGTGACAACGATAGCAGGGCCACCCACCGCCCAAACAGCCTTTGGGTGATAGCTGCCCCAAGTATAAGAGGCCCCATGAAGGACAACCCTGTCCACAGGAGACTCGTTGATGCCTGTATTGCGGCAAGATGGGACATTACATCGATGATTTCTGCAAGAAGGCAACTGACGACCTCAAGCGAACTAGCAGCATACCCCAACCTTCTTGACCACCTCAGCATCAGGCACCGGCAAGCGATGACAAGAAGGTGCCAGGTTGAGTTTATGCTGCCATGGTGGAGCAATTGACCAAAAAAGATCTCGTAGAAGGTACCATTCTAGTTGTTGGTTAAGCAACTTTTGCACTTTTTTATTATGGTGTTACACACTCGTTTGTTTCGTTAAAATTTGTAGAACAATCACATATAACTATAAAACCACTCCACAATGCGTTAGGCACGTATAACACTAATGGGAAGAACACGGTTTGCACCACATACGTACTAGAGTTGGACATAGTGGTGGCCGATCGACAATTGCCTGCTTGTGTCATCCTGCTTGAGATGAGAGAATTTGATGTCATCGTAGGCATAAATTAGTTGCACAAGTATCATGTCAAGATCTTTTGTCGTAATGTCAAGATCTTTTGCCGTAATGGCAAGACCATTTTATCCCCTTCAGTCTTTTTGAGAGTAGATGATCATACATTTATTTTAGCATTTTATCATATTAATTCATGAATGATCTGATGAATAATCACACTAAATTCTCTCATTTTTTGTTAGTTTCGATAAAATGCATGAAAAAGATAAAGTTTGGAAAAAACATGAATTGCAAGTTTTATTTTGCGATTTATTCAGGAATTAGTCACAATTGTTTTAGTAGTTTAGACTAGAGTTTTAAGTAATTTAGATTTTAATTAGAGTAAGCCAGGAAAAATCACATTCATATCTCTCTTTCTTTTAATTAGATTAGTTTAGATTAAACAGTGTAGGATGTTGCATTTTAGTGAAAACATTGTTTTGGCAAAACTTTTTTTAGAAATCACTAAGAAATAAAGGAGTGCTTTGAAAGAAAAAACAACAACCTAGTTCTAGCTTTTTAAACCCCACGGCTGAAGAGAGGAGGCGTCTTCCCTTTGAAAAAAAATGGATCCCCTCTTTTCTCTCAACCCTTATCCTCTCCCCCACCGGCTCCTCTTCTTCTCTTCTTCCTTCCTCCTCATCTCTTCTCAAACCCTCTGTTAGACGGTGGTCCTCGATCCTTTCTTCCTCACAACGGGAACGTCGATGCTAGGGAATGACTGTAAACACCCTAAATTTCCCTCATTCATTTTCAAACACACCCCTCGTGCAGTGCCAACCCTGTTAGGTCAGTGTAGGAGTCAAACCTCGAGTCTGTGTCAGAAAACTACCATTTTACCCACTTTCATTAGAAAAATTACCATTTTACTCCTAGGTCATCCCAGACCCCCAGTCAGTCGAAGTCAATCAAGCTCATTGGTCAGTTCAGAACAGTTAGAATATCAGTCATTTCAAGCTCACCTGAGCTCACAGTGAGAAGGTCATTTCCATTTCTGCCAAAATGGGATCATTTCTTCAGAAATGAGCTCATTTCTCACTCAAATCTAAGTCAATTGTCTCTGAGTCAGTCATTCCCAGTCATTTATATTCTCCTGAGTCTAACTTGAGTTCACCAGGAGTTCAAGTGCTCCAGTTTCAGTTTAAAACCATTTCTAAGTGTCCAAGTGCCTATTTTAGCCCATTCCAGCTCATTCAGCTGAAATTGAGCTAAATCCAGTCAATTGAGCTAGTGTTTGAGCTTCAATTTTAGTTTATGTTAGTATTATTGATCTTTGTCTCAGCTCAAACCCAAATCTGGTATGTAATTCAATTCACTTTAGTGACCATTTGTCTAAAAATGACAGCTTTTCTTGAAAATTTATTCGAGGAGTTCAATTGACTCAGTGTCTTATCAATTCACTTGAGTTCTGAAACTCTAAAACCCAGCTCAATCCAAATCATTTCAGTTCAATTCAGTTCAAATCCCGATTTTCAGTGTCACTTTGGCCCAGTAGAGCCCGAAAACCATTTCATGAATCATTTTGCAAATTTTATCAATTTTAACACTTTTTGAACTGGTACAAGTGTCAACCAAAGTCCAATATCCAAATTTCTCTATTCAATGTTAGCATTTCGCATGGCATTTCATATCATTTCTCATAATTTCATATCATTTCTCAGCATTTCATAACATTTCATCATATTTTATTTCATTTTCGAGATCCAGAACTCCAGTTTTATAAATTCCAATCCAGATCGAGTTTTGAAAGTTTTTAGAAATCAATTTCAAACCCTGGGTTTCCAAAATTGACATTTTTTATCCCCAGGATTCAAAATTTAGAAATATTTTCCCGAGAAAAATAATTTGGATTCTTTTCAAACTCAATTTTTTAAATTCTAAACTAGATTTTCTTCGCAACGAGGTATTGAACTTCAAATTCGGAGCTCATTTCAAAAACTGCCAAAAATAGCTTGTTTCATCTTTAAATTTTCTAAAAAGACTATTCTACCCCTATGATCATCAAAATGGATTTTAAAATTGAAAAAGTGGGCCCACTCTGAGATGGCTTCACCATTTGCATTTCCTTTTAATAAAAAAAATCCCAAAATTTCTGCAAAATTTCAACATCTAATGAATCATTCATGCATATTTTTTCAAATCCACTATGGTTGACACGAATGACACATGCACAAGCTCTTATGGAGTTTATAAACTTGGTGGGATTCGTATTTATGGCCATAGTCAGAATACGAAGCAAACCTAGATTTATGATCTTTGTATTAGCCACATTCAGCCTACACTCTTAGGCTAACTTTAAAACGCACTGCATTTTTCAAAACTCAAAAGGATTTTTTCAATTCCTCAAAGAAATATCTTTCAAATCCATATCCATTCATTCAATTTGCATCATTTTCTCAATTTAAATTCCAATTTCAATTCAAAAAAATCGATTTTCTCAAAATTTTCTATCTTTTTCAGGAATTGATTTTCTCAAAAACTCTGAGTTCTCAAATGATATTTCAAAGTATTTTCAAGTTCAAATCATGATTTCCCTAGATTTCCACATTCTCAATTTCATTTTCAAACCCCAAAATCGATTTTCTAAAAGTCCAAGTTTTCCTGAGAATCCATTTTCTATTCAAAAGTCATTTTCCATTAAAAAGTCATTTTCCAATGCAAATTTCTGATTTTTCAATGAAATTCATAATTTTTCTAGAATTATCACTTTTCTCAAGTATTTCTCAAGCATTTTCTAAGTACATTTCAATTTTTCAAGCAAACATCATATTTCTCAAATATGTATTCTTTTCAATATTTCATAGCACAAGCCTGATTCTCTATGCATTTTAGGAAAAATAGAGCATAATTTAGATAATTTAACTTAGTCAAAGCACACATTTGATCCTTGGTTCAATTACCCTTGGTAAAGAAGCCAGGAACAATTGAACCTTGTACTAACAGGCGGATCCCATTCCACGAATTTTTCTAGCAAATTTTAAAAAACAGAGGCGAGTAATTTTCAAAAACCATTTTCAAAACTTTGGTCGATTTTGACTCGCAGAATCGTTTCTCTCTGTCGTAGAGGGAGGGGGAAATTTTTGCGATGATAACAATGACGAGTCTTTTTCCCAACCCATTCTGGTTCGTGTGGTAAGCATCTCTTTTCCTCTTTCTTCTTCTTCTTATCAATCTTTATCTTCTCAGCATAATCTGGTATCAATATTGTAGGTTTTGGTTTTCGTTTTTGCATTTTTGTTGCATCATCTTCTTTACCTTTATTTCAGCATCATCATCCACCATGTTTCATTGCATCAGTTGCATCTAATCGGAATTCATTAGCATTATCAGAGGATAAATCATCATGATCGAACGATTGATTCATTAGCATCAACATTTACTACTTTTTTTGGCAATCGATAGTGGTTTGTGTGAAGGAGCATTGTGATCATCTGATCTACTGATCTTCAGTTTGATCAGATGTCTAGATCGATTCTATTATGTAGGAATTAGTGTTGTTGCTGTTTCTGATTTCTATCAGAATTTTATTAATCACTGTTGCTAATTCTGATTCTCGACGATTATTGTTTCCAAAGCCGATCAGCGATTTCCGAGTATCGATTCCCAAGCTGATTTTCGGTTTGAGATTTTGATCGATTGTAGTCCAGCAATCAAACACACGAGTTGTGATCAGCTGAAATTGAATAAATGAATATCAACTGTCTGAATATCGATAGAAATTTGAAAGTTTTGATTGCCATTTTTTTACTATTTTCTAGTGAGTGTGCTATTACGGATCTCAGGTTTATTGGATCAGTTTGATTGGATCCGGTTGGAGCGCTAAGATACTACTTGTCTATTGGATCTGGTGATTGTTACTATGACCGATGTCTGGATTGTTTACAATTTACTGGATCAGAATAGCAATAGTGTTGTTTACAGAGTAGTGTGGTGAGTGTGTGTGTTAGCATATGAGTGTGAGTGTGTGTTGAGTAAATAGCAATAGTATTGTTTACATAGTAGTGTGGTGAGTGTGTTAGCATATGAGTGTGAGTGTGTTAGCATATGAGTGTGAGTGTGTGTTGAGTGAATAGAAAGTGTGATGTGAATGTGAGAGAGTGTAGGGTGTGCTGTGAGTGAGAGTGGAGTGTTGCAGCCGATTGTGCTATGAGCATTGTGAGTTGAGAGTAGAGTGTGTTGTGGTTACAACATTGCTGAGTAGAGTTGTGTGTTATGCAACATTTACTAAGCATTTAGTTAGCATTCATCACATACATATCACTCATTTAGTTAAGCAGATCACTCTTGCATAGCAACTAGCTTCGACATATTATTCACCTGCACATTAATTACTTAAAATCTTAATTTTGTATGGTTACTTGCATTCATTAAATGTGTGGGTGTGTTTAGTCTTTTGCTTTACATTAGTATACTTTAGCGTTGTCATGAGTGTATGTTTTAGCTTTTTAGCATTTGATTGTGTTTGTATTAGCATTTAGCTTAATTAGTCATTTAGTGCATAGTAGTATAGTTTTATTATTGTCTCTTGTGTTGCTCGTGTACTTTTGAATTATGCAGGAAAGCGTAGAGAAAGCAAGCAAGCGATATCTTGTGTGTGCGTCCGATACGCGACACGAGGCACGAGCGTAGAAGACATCTTTTGCTTTTCTTGTAGAATTTAGGAATTCAATTCAATTTTTGAGTTGTAATAAAACCATTTTAAACCCTCTGCGTAGGGTATTCATTTGTTGTAATAAGTAGTTCAATTTTCATACTTTTTTAATTTTGGTAATAAAAAATAGTTAATTGTGTGTTTGAATATAAAGTATTACCCGTTCCCTGAGTTCGACCCGGTCTCTACCACTTGTGAGAACCGATTTTTATATTTGGTGTCTGGTTTTCATATTACTTTTCATTTAAAAATCTTTTCAAAAATCATTTTACAAAAAAAAGACATCTGTGGAATTCAGAATTCCCAGACCTGTGCAAGCAAGTCAGATGATCTCAATGCTAAAGGTGCATAACTACATATGGAAAAAATGCACTACCTTCCTGGTTAGTGTCATCCAATAGGATCGGACGCCTATTCCCATAAGTGAGCTGGATGTGGTTTGTTTCTATCTCGACGTATTTTTTCGGGAGCTACTAGGACTTTCGCCGCCTTGTGAGGTAAAATTTAATATTGAATTGCTATCAGGTATGGTGCCAATCTCTAAAGCACCATACAGGATGGCGCCAACTGAGCTCTAAGAGCTTAAAAAGCAGTTGCAGAAGCTGATGGATCAAATGTTCATTCACCCCAGCATATCTCCTTAGAGAGCTCATGTACTATTCGTGAAGAAGAAGGACGAGTCCTTACGATTGTGAATCGACTATTGAATGCTCAACCAGGCCACGATAAAGAACAAGTACCAGTTGTCTCGCATCGAGGATCTGTTCGATCAGCTATAGAAGGCTAAAGTTTTCTCTAAGATCGACCTTAGGTCTGGGTATCATCAACTCAAAATTAGGGAAGATGATATTCCTAATATGATCTTTCAGACTAGATACAGGCATTATGAGTTCACAATCATGCTCTTTGGACTTACCAATGCCCCCACAACTTTCATGGACTTAATGAATAGGGTGTTTAAGCCATTTTTGGATACATTTATAATTGTGTTCATCGATGACATCCTGGTATACTCGAAAAGCTAGGAGCAACATCGAGAATACCTAATCATCGTGTTGGAGACCCAGTGAAAGGAACGCTTGTATGCCAAGCTCTCCAAATGTGAATTATGGCTCAAAAAATTTATGTTTTTGGGACACGTTATTTCTAAGGAAGGAGTATCCATGGACCCTGTAAAGGTAGAGGTCGTGCTCAGTTGGCAGCAACCGAAGAACATGCGTGATATAAGAAGTTTCATTGGATTAGCTGGATACTATAGAAGATTTATCCAGGATTTTTATAAGATTGTGTTACCTTTGACGAAGTTGCTGAAGAAAGAGGACAAGTTTGTTTAGGATGATAAGTGTGAGGCTAGTTTTCAGTTGTTGAAAGAGCGACTTACCAGTGCTCCGATTTTGGTCTTGTCTTCTGATAAAGGTGGATTTGTGATCTTTACTGATGCCTCTAGGTCAGGCTTAGGGGTCGAGATGATATAGAATAAGAAAGTGATCACTTACGCCTTGCAACAACTTAAAATTCATGAGAAGAACTACCCGACTAATGATTTGGAGTTAGACGCGGTTATGTTCGCATTGAAGGTATGACAACACTACTTGTATGGAGAGTAGTTTGAGGCATTCACTGATTACAAGAGCCTCAAGTATTTATTTTCTCAGAAAGAATTGAACATGAGACAACGACGTTAGCTCATATTTCTCAAGGAATACGATTTCACCCTCTCCTACCACCCAAAAAAGGTGAATATCGTGGTCGATGCCCTTAACCGCAAGACACCCAAAGATTCGATCAATATTTTATTTGCTGGATGAAAGTTGGTCGAAGACCTAGCCTCTTGGGAACCTTTCGCAATCACATGAGGTTCAATCAGTTTATCCAATCTAGTAGGTCAACTCGAACTACTTGTCAGGATCATCAGTGGACAGAAGATGGATGCACGTTACGAGAAGCTGAAGGCTCAAGCACTGCTGGCCGATACCCATTTTTATCTGAAGGAGGATGAAAGTATATGGCTGAAGGAGTGACTTTGGGTTCCTAATGACCGGGTTCTGAGGGACGAAATTCTTATGGAAACCCACAAGTCTAGGTATACTATTTATCCTGGTGGCACGAAGATGTTGAAGGACCTACAACAGAGGTATTGGTAGAGCGGGATGAAGCGATACATGGCTAAATACGTCTTGAAATGTCTAATGTGCTAGCAGATCAAGATCGAGCACCAGAAACCCTGTGTGGCCATGCATTAGATAGAAATCCCACTATGGAAGTGAGAAGATTCACCATAGACTTCATAGTTGGTCTACTGAAGATGCAAAGGAGGCATGACATGATTTGGGTGATCATCGATAGACTCACCAAATCTGCTCACATTCTACCTATCTGTCTCATCCAATCACTCGACAATCTAGCAGATCTTTATGTTAGAGAGATTGTGAGACTGCATGGTGTTTTGGTCTCGATTATCTTCGATCATGATTCGATATTCACTTTAAGGTTTTGGGGGGCAACTTCAGATAGCTTTGGGCACAAAGCTGAAGTTTAGTACTATATTTTATCTTCAGACTGACGAGTAGTCTAAGTGTACGATTCAGACCTTAGAAGACAAGCCTCGAGTTTGTATGATGGACTAGAAGGGAGAATGGGATTCCCACATCAGTCTGACAGAGTTCACGTATAACAACAATTACCATGCTAGCGTCGGGATGACTCCATACGAAGCTTTGTACAGGAGGCCTTGTCACTCATCTGTCTACTGGGACGAGGTCGGCGAGCGAAGGCTGGAGGCACCTATAGTTCTGCAATACTATACTCAGCAGGTGTAAATGATTCAGGAACAACTCAGTACCAATCAGAGTCGATAAACACCAACGAGAGCTTACCTTCATGATTGGTGAGATGTTTTTTTATAAGGTATCCCCGATAAAGAGCATATTCCGGTTCAAGAAAATGATAAGCCAAGTTCTAGATACATCAAATCGTTCGAGATCTTTGAACGAATTGGAGAAGCAACTTAACGTGTGGCGTTATTTCTTCAGTACGCTCAGATCCATAATGTTTTCCATATGTCCATGCTAAAGAAGTACATTCATAATCTATTGTACATAATTCACTACGATGATGTGGATATACGACAAGACTTGACATTCGAAGAAAGACTAGTAGAGATCGTTGATCGTCGTGACCAAGTATTAAGATCAAAGACCATACCTTTGGTGAAGGTTCAGTGGCAACATCATGGGATTGACGAATGCACTTGAGAACATGAGAATGATATTAGGAAAAAATACCCTGACTTATACTTTAACTCTTGAATGCAATAAAATTTTGTGGACGAAATTCTTTTAAGAGGGGTAGGATGTAAAACCCATAATTAAAAAAAAATGGACCCAGGTCAGTTCCGGACCCGACTTGGACTCGTTAGGGTTAAAACACAAGGGGGCGAGGGTTTTATTTAAACTCTCTCTCCCCCCGCTGCTGTGCTCCCTTGTCCCTTTGCAAAAACAAGATACCCCTTTGAGGTTTCCCTGTTCGGCTCCCTGATCCCACCCCCTTTTATAGGCACGCTGAGAGGAGGGAGAGCTCCAATCGCCTGTGCCTCCCTCTTCCTCCTTCTCTCGCTCTCTACGTGCGACAACACCGACTCCCTCTTCCAGGTATTCTCCTTCTTCTTCTTCTTCTCTCTCTCTGCATTCGCTGGAAGGCCGATGGCCCCCTGTCGTGCCTTCCATCCTTCTTATCTTTGCCTAGTTGTCGAAAGGCCGACAGGAGGCTAGCGACTCCCTGTCATGCCCTCCCCCTTGCTTTCTGCATTCGTCAAAAGGCTGGCAGGAAGTTGACGGCCCCTACCATGCCTTCCCCCCTCTTCCTCTCTCTTTAGGGTTGTCAGAGAGCCAACAGGAGGCCGGTGACCCCTACCACACTCTTCCCCTCTTTGCCTCTCTCTTCTTCACTGTTTTTGTCAGGCAAGAGCCTCAGCCTTCAATATGTCCATCAAGCAGGGGCCTTGAACCCTACTATTCGATTTGTTCAGACAGGTAGAGGCCTCAACACCTACTGATTGGGATATTAGTCAGGTAAGGGCCTCGACCCCTACCGATTGACATATTTGTTAGGCAGGGGTCGAGGCCCCTGCCATTCAAAGTCTGACAGGCAGGGGCCTTGGCCCCTACCGCTCATTCAATTCTGTCAAGCAGGGGCCTTGGCCCCTGCTACTATAATCGGTTATATATAGCAAGGGCAAGGAATGCTACATATAACACCAATAGCAAAACATAGTTAAAAACAAAATATGGCATTTAGCATCATTTTATAAATAATAAAAAGTTAAATACTTATTATATGCATATAATGTTAAGACCGTCTGTAGTAAGCAAAAAGATACTGAGAATTAGATGTTGTCTATCATTTTGTTTGGGTGAAAGGTACCTCTTTCATGATTACTATTTAGTTTGATCCTTTCGTCTTGAGCAGCAGAAGAAGGGATTGGTCGCTATAAATAATCGATTATAGTAGCTGATCATTTAAACTTCATCAGGTAGTAGTCAGCAGGTTTGTACGTGTGCATAGTTAGTGATCTCAAAAGATTTATAGATCTTGTTGTATAATAGATTTCCATCTTCCATCTGTAGGATGTGGATTGAATATAGTGTGAATCCAACTGATTACTAAATGGGTTGGCTAGTGTTGAGACATGGGGTTGCAAACGGATCGGATTCAGGAAGTGGCATTTGCACATTTTGACTGTTCTGGATCCGAACCAATCCGTCTTCCCAATGTATTTTGAAATCCAAACTGTTTGCATCCCTAGTGTCCAGGCCAGGTGACAGTGAAAGCCCAATTCAGCAAGGTCCAAACAGGATGATGTTACCATTGATATATCCTTGTAGAAGAAACTGGCATCAGTTGGTTCACAAAGCCAAACCGGCATCAGTGAAAGCTCATTAGTGAATGGGTTGGCTGTGTTCGAGCCTAGTGACAGTGAAAGTTGTATCCAGCAAGGTTCACATCTCAAATAACCTGAGAGATGTACTAATTGCTTCACATCTCAAAATTTGGGGACCAAAGTTCACCTTTGCTTGATGGTGTTTTGTTCTCATTTTGTTATAATGCACATGGATGGAAGCCAATAAGTACTATTATTGGCTGTGTTCATTGGTCGACAATTTGGATCATACTGACAACTTCAGTTAGTTGAAGAGATTCCCAATCATGTGCTTTCTGCCATGAAACTGCTTTTTTATTAAGTTTTGTTTTACCATTATGGTTGAATTTTTTGATATTTAAGAATGTTATTCCCAATATTCTTATTATATTGAGATATCTTTTCGTGTTCTTTTGACAAAAAAGAGAGAGTTAAAGTCCAAACATTTAAATAGGACAATGTTCAATGTTTTTTTATGAGAATTGATAGGTTGTTGAATTTTGTTGTAGGTGATTCAAAGTTCAATGTTCAAAATACAAAAAAATGTATTTTTATGATGTTTTTCTTTATATATATGTTGTTTCTCTTTGTACATGTACAATTTATATATATTGCATATACGGTATACCTTCAAACAAGGTGTTATTGAATGGATAAGAACTTGATTTTTTATAAAGATAGACATGAGCTCAAATACATAGACAAAGTTCGAACATTTTGTAACTAAACCCGTAATCACATGGTCCATGATAAGATCAAGTGTCCACACCTGAAGTATAAGAACATATTATACCTGAAAGTAAATCTGGTAAACACTCATTTGATGCAGCATGAGTTTTATCAAGAATACATAAATTGAATCTACGACGGTGAAGTAGAGGTACAGAGAAGATGGGTACAAGCATGCTGAAAATGATGATGTGATCAAAGGTGCTATGGATGTTGATGATGACGGGGTTGGATGACATTTATATGGGAACACATATCTTCTAACCTCAACTAATCTTCTATTACACTGAGTGTAACAACCAATGATAACGAAGAGAGATTGTTTGATAAATTACGAGACTTGTCTCAGTGTAAAGTTTATCTAGGATATAAGTTCTCAAAACTCTCTTTCATCAATAGGTTGCTTCATTTGAAGACACCTAATAATTGGAATAACAAGTCATTTGATATGTTGATTGATTTGTTAAAGAATGTATTTCTTAAGTAGGTCCGCTTGCCAAACTCATTTTACGAAGCAAATAAATACAAACAATATCTGAGTTTTAGCTACAAGAAAATACATACCTCCCAATAAGTTCTCATTTTTTTGACCTTTCTATAGGTTAGGTTAAGGGATAAAGGGTTGAGCTGGAAAGGTAGAGATGGAGGATTGTGAAGGGGTGAACCCAAGTCCCTTTTTCAAAATTTAAAATGCATTTTTCTTCTTTCACAAAAATAGAAAAGTGAGAAAATGACTCGAAAGAGGCTTGTAGGCCTATTTTTAAGCATACATAAGGAAGGGGCAAAAGTCAAACCACTAAGGGAATTTGGGTTTGTGGAAGAGATGGGGATTGCCCTAATTGGATGGGCCCCACTCTCTATAATGTTACAAGGAGAACCTAAAATCCGCCCAATCCATAAAGGATCCCCCTTTTGGACTTGATTCAACCCATGTCCAAATGGGTATGATCCAAATCCAATATTGAATTAAATATATTAAATTCTTTCATTTATTATTATATATATTTTTTTGTTTCCTTAATGCATTTAAAATTCCAACTTAACTTAATTTTCCAAAAATAATATGTTAAATTAAGTGTAATAATCCACTTAATGTTATTTAAGCATAGTTTTCATTCAAATGCTCACTAATTAGCGAATAAATATTAATTAGTTATAATTACTATCTAAATGCTCATTACTTAATAAATAAATGTTCATTAATTAATAAACTAATGCTAAATAGTTTTAATTAGCAAATAAATATTAATCACTATAATTGACCAATATTTCTCATATGACTGTAAATTGAAATTGCTACACAAAATTCTCTTTGTGTATATATTAAAAATTCAATTTTTTTGTAGATCTTACTCATAAAGTGAGATATAAAAAAGAGAGAGGGTGAGAGCCATTTTATAAGCAAAAGAGGGAGAGAAAACAAGGGTAAAAAACAATATGATGAAAAAACCTTGCGGTGAAAACCATGAGGTGAAAATAATAGGATAAAAAACAAGGGGTTGAAAACCATGAGGGGGCTTTGGGTTAGGTTGGGTCCATCAGTTGGATCCAGCCTAGACATGCATTAATTAATATTTGATAAATTAAATATTACCAACAATTAATTGATAATATAATTGACTAACAATTGACAATTACTAAGAATCAATAATTAAATATCATTTAATCTAAAATAATTACCAAAATAATTCTCTTTTTCTGTTAAAAAAATTAGAAAATTTGCCCAGTATTACAAGAGATGCATCACTAGTTGGTTTTGGCAAAAACTTCCTCCTAAGGTTGCAGTTGATTTGAGGAAATAAGGTGGGTGTTGGTGTTGCTAAAACCCATCTTAATTTCATGTTTTGACAATTTCATTTCTCAAAAGTAAATTTGGGAGTCGTGGATTCCACAATTGAGCTCCGTTGAGTTTAAATGAAATAAAGCATTAGGTCCTTGTTTGGAATCTAGCTTTCCATGGTAGCTGGGGAAAGAAGTATGAAATCCATAAAATTTGTGAATTTGGTGATTCCAACCTGCTTGTTTGGGAGCACCATTATAAATTAAGCCAATACTTTGCAAATCCATTTTTTTAAATTGTTTTGATGGCATGGATTTCATAGTTCATTCTTTAGTTACATGTTTCCAAACACATTAGAATATTGTAAAATGCAATTGCCCTTGTTTGACTTGGGTTTATAAATAATTGGCATGCACAGTTCAAAGAATTAAGAAATACAGTAGTACTAAGGCTTTATGATATCAACATAGCTCTCATTCTCATTATAATACACACTTGAAATCCACACCATTATTAACCTTCTACACAACCTTCAATTTAAGACAACAACTATGAAATAACTAATATAATCTCATATTACAACTCTAAACTACAACAAACATGAAGTGCATATTCATAAAAATTACTTCTTTATTGTGCACACTCTAAAATTCATAATCTGGGTATTATCAGTCGAATAATTATCAGCCTACATTCATTGTGTAAGATTGTCTCTAAAGTTTTGCTAATCATCTGGTTTTTATTGAGACCTTGATAAACTCCATGTTTCATCCCCATCCACGTAGGATTCATCATTAGATTCACCTTCAAACATATCAACATTTTCTTTAAGTGAATTACCTCTCAAGCTTCTTATAAAATTGTGCAAGATACAATATACTAAAACAATCTTTGCTTGAGTTCTAATTGAAAATTGTAGAGCTAATCATAGAGTACTAGTTGAGCATGACGATAATTAAAAGTCTTTTCTTGGGTGGGAAATAGGTAGGTTCCGTTCGCTACCGGGTCAAAACTCGGCCCGTTATATATGTGCATCGAATTTGGGTCGGCCCGTGGGCTACTAGGTCAGCCCGACGAGCCTAAGCTAATTATTATTTTTTAATAATATATAAATTAAAAAATTAATTAATTGCATAATACCTCGGTAACTATTATTATTTACCTAATTAGTTGCATTAATTTTATTGAAACTAAAAATATAATTAGTTGGGTACAAAGGAACTTGTTAATTGATTGAAACAATAATTTATTAACTTTTAAAATTTTATGATATTTTAAAAATTAATTTATTAATTTTATTAAAAAATAACCTATAAATGGGTTTGGGTCAGGCTTGGCCCATCTCAACTCGCTTCACATCAGCCCATTGGGCCGAGTCATGAGCTGATCTTCAAACCCAAGCTCGTTAATTTTATGAAATATTTATGGTTTATATTTCTTGTGGTTTATGATTTTTAGTTTATTAATGATTTATTTTCTTGAATTTTAGTGTTTTATGATTTATTTATGGTTTTTGCATTTGTATATAAAAAACTATGAATTATTTTTTTATAAATTACCCAAAATTAAAATATTGTTTTTTCATACTTGAATCCAAATTGAAATCCATATTTGAGGCTAAAATCTATAATTTTATGATCAATTTTTATAATTAGATCATAATATAAAATTGATTAAAGCATTTATATATCAAAAAAATATAATTTTTTATTTTTTTCTATAATTACCCAAGTTTTTAGATCTACTTCTGGATCTATATGAAGAGCTAAAATCTCTAACAAACATGTTAGAACACTTATATGGTAGGTCGATCTAATTGTACGGTAAAAAAACAAAGTTATCCAATCTATATTAGCTATATGTGTACAAATTGTTAGCACTACTTAAGAATCAACATGAACATAAAAACAGAACTTTGAAACAAACGCTGAACAAAGTACAGTTGTTATAGGATAGAACATACGTTTTGTCTGTTCTATTTTATTATTCCGTCCAACAAACACTCCTACAAGAGAACTGGGCAACGAGACCTAGTTTCCCTTTTGATTCTCCTGGGAACGAACACACCAGCGAACAACACCATTTTCAACATTCCATGTCATCGATCCCAGTCAATCAAACATAACGCCGAACGTCCATCACGAGTCAATCGACGGCCTCCGTCTGTCCAAAACCCCCGACGCGGATCAATATCTCACCAAAGACTGGTATAAATACCGAACAGCTCTCCTTTTTCATTTGTATTCGTCGTTTGAAAAAATCGCACATCGTCTTCTCGAGCCCTTCTCTTTCTTCTCCGTTTCGGTTTTCTGCAACTATCTACGGTTTCGCCGTCTCGAGGATGTCCGGCCGTGGAAAGGGTGGCAAGGGGCTCGGAAAGGGAGGCGCCAAGCGCCACAGGAAGGTGCTCCGCGACAACATTCAGGGGATCACGAAGCCTGCCATCCGTCGCCTCGCTCGCCGTGGTGGCGTGAAGCGAATCAGCGGTCTCATCTACGAGGAGACCAGAGGCGTTCTCAAGATCTTCTTGGAGAACGTCATCCGGGACGCCGTGACCTACACGGAGCACGCCCGCCGAAAGACGGTCACCGCCATGGACGTCGTCTATGCCCTCAAGAGGCAGGGCAGGACGCTCTATGGGTTCGGCGGTTAGGGTTTCTGATCCAAAGTCTTGCTGTCAGGAAAGAAAAAAATTGGTTCTCTGTATGTCATGATCAGCTTTTAGAGAATTTAGCGGTTTTTGACTTGGGATGGATTTGATGTTGGGGTTAGATTTTGCTTTCTCTCTGTTTCGGTTAAACTTATTTTTCGGTTGAATGTAAAGCTTTTGGTGTTTAGACTCGGTGGCGCTCTTTATTCGTTACTGAATACTATGAAATAGATAGAGCATTTCATCATTTTGATGAAACAAAATCGTGTTGTTTTGTTTGCATTTCTGTTGGTTTGGTGTTTCCTTGTTATGTGTTGATGTGGGTTTGTTGGGTGTGGATATTGTGTTATGTGGTGAATATATACCCTCTGTGTGTTTTGCTTTTAATTTCATGTTTTGTTTTGCTTATTTGAATTGCCATGATCAGAATGTACATCTTATATAAAATGATGGTGATGAGATTTGTCAATATTTTTGCGCGTTGTGCCTACCAAATGTAAATGGAATTGGATTTCCTCTGTTAGCATGCTGGGAAATTTACTATCTGCATTGTTTTGGTTTCTTTGGTCAGATAATCCACCATGCCTTATGTTCTGGTTGTTGTACTTCTTTCAATGAAAGATCTCCCCCCCCCCCCCCCCCCCCTCCTCCTTTTTTTTTGTGTGAGTGAGTTACGATTGATTTAGTTTGGTAGACAGGATGAAGGGTTTGTTTTTGGCTATGGAGGGATGCCGCTATGCGTCATACAAATGAGGCATTTCTCATTGCATTTGATGATGACATTATACAAGTATCACTATATTCTGTTTTTTCTAAATAGTGGCCAAAACATTCTTTCTTTCTTTTTTGCATTATTTTTGAAATATCACTTATATTTGTTGCT
Source organism: Nuphar pumila (assembly GCF_984573655.1). Taxonomy (NCBI): domain Eukaryota; kingdom Viridiplantae; phylum Streptophyta; class Magnoliopsida; order Nymphaeales; family Nymphaeaceae; genus Nuphar; species Nuphar pumila. The sequence goes on along the minus strand of NC_143260.1, from coordinate 94,211,960 downwards.
ATAGGTGCAATAAGGTTGTTTTGGAGAGCTTTACTCTTGCTTTTTAGTATTAAATTTGAAATGGTTGTTCAGTTGTCATAGGAAAGCTTTTATAGGAAATATGGCAGACAAGGAGGAAATTTTATGGACGTTCCCTTCTGAAATTTCTATGGCCATATCAGGCCTACGGTTTGCTGATTTACGATATATTGACTGCAAAAAGGAACATGTTATTTGTTTTGTATGAAATTCTGGTGTGAATTTTCAGACCAATAAACTGTAATAAAAAGTAGACATGAGGGAAGTAATCTGTCATGCTTGATCCCTCATAACCTGATGTGTGCCTGCAAATTCGTTATATAATCAGATCATTTACAGAAACTCTGAGGTGAGTTTTGAAACTTTTATTGAACATTAGTGCTTGTTTTTGTTGCATTAGAAACATGCAATCTAACGACCAGTTTTGTTGTGGCCTTGCTGCTTTTGTTGTAAGCTATATCATCTTAGTTGTAACATAAAAGTGTTTTGTAAATTATTAATATGTCTATTCATGCAATCTGTGGCCCATTTTATTTGCTTGTGTTTATTCAAAATTTATCATTTGATTTCATAATTTAGCATCAGATGTGGAATATTGAAATTCTATTTCAGTTTCCCTGTAGTTAACAAATATTTAAGATTATTTATTAAATTATACAATAATGAGGCAGAAGTTAAATTTTGATTCAAGGAGTATGAACTGAAGATAAAAACACGTGGAAGATCGTACTGTTTGGTCAATGTGAACAAATGCATTTTTACTGTATTTTTGTTTTGTGTTATATATTGTGAAGTCTACATGAACACTTTCTATTGACCTATTTATCTTTTTGATAAACGTCTTAATTTGCTTTGTGTAGAACATTGACTTTTGAGATTCAGTTGTCTTATAATCACTCCCAACTCTAAGTTGAATTGTATGTTGTGTCTATGAAATGTCATGATGTACTGATGATCATGTATATTGAGCCTCTGAAATCTCTTGCTGATGATCATGTTTGTGCATTTTCGAATTGTTTACTTGATAAATGTCTAATGATGCACACCTGAGGTATCAAACTCCTGTCCTTTAAACTGTTCTCGTTAATGAAATTCCATCACACAGACTAAAGCTATGCCAATAATTTTATATGATCAAATCTGTTTTTTGAGAATTAATACTTAGACGGTAGTACTGAAATTGATAAACAGCAAAAGAGGCTAATGGTGCTCGTCATGCTTCCATAGATGTTAGAAGGTAGTGTTGAATTTGAAAAGTCAGACAAGCACATCCTTTGAATTACTCTTCTCTGAAGTGATTTGGGAGATCGCATGTCCATCTCATAGCTTAGAGAATTGGAACGTCTTTACCATGACGTCTCATGATGCCTCATCAGTTATTCAACTCAAGAATGGAATTGACAAAAAAAAAAAGGTATTCAAGCAAGTCTGTTCAAATCAATTTCTATTTGGAAATAGCATATCGGCAACAACTGTAACTGCTGATACATTTGTGAAGAATATGATGTTGAGAGTCGGATGCATATTGCTCTCTTTAAATTATCAAAAAATATCAAAAAATACTTGTCTTCCTATAAGAAATCAAGCATACTGCACAAATAAAAATTGATTCTCCCTGACTGTCTAATTCCCCAAGTTGCCGTGTCAACTCCTCCAACCTCTCCCTTAGCCTTGATGCCCTTACATCAGCCAAGTGCAAGGACTGCTCAGCAGCATCACGGGCAACCATTACTGCTGCAGCCGTCTCTTAAAATATCAAAAAATATTTTAATGTGAATATTTTTGCTAACATAATGGTGCTAGAGTGATGAAATATGCATCAGGGGCAGCTATTGCAATTTGACACTGCATTATCAAGTGTCTTAACTGCATACCTGAGATATGAAGAAGTAAAATATCAGGAGTGAAGAGCAACGCTCTTTAACAATAATCAGAATTAAGGGAATTTCAACTTAGAACTAGCCAATGATTTTGATCACCATCATATTCAAAAGAAAAATGGGAGTCCTGCAAACAACTACTGCTGTATAATTGAAATCCTGCAAACTATTGATAAACAAAGACACCAAAATGGCATTACACAAAATTTAACGAGTATTTATCATGTCATTTTGAAACCAACTGTATCTGTTAAGTGTTCATCCAAAGATGTTTGTCTCTCTACAATGGCTCGCTTTTGCACGGGCTCTTCTATTACTCCTGTAATATCAAGAAAAAAATAGAACTGAGATTTAAGTTTTAAGCCCCATAAATGCCAAATCCTAGAATTGAAAGTAACAATGAAAATATAAAAAAATACTTGTCTTCCTATAAGAAATCAAGCATACTGCACAAATAAAATGAGTAAACATATTTTTACAAGGATATGAGTTACAATCGCCATGATTTGCTTCAACCAGGTTCATTTTTTTACTCCTGCATAATGTATTAAATTATGACTTAACATTGTAAGTGATTTTACAAATAAATTTATAGCTATGAGAAAGTATACCTTTGATCTTCTTCAGGAGTATAAATTGATTGTTCGACATCTAAATCTTGCCATGGCATTGAAATACTTTAATATTTATTGAAAAATAAAATTTTTAGTGTACTGCTCAATTCTCAACCAAGAGATTATTGTAGGGCCAGAATTTATCGAACTGGGCAGTTTGGTACGAAATCCATGCAACAAGTCCTTAAATCGCAATTACAAAGATACAACCACGATCCAAAGGAATAGAAAAAAGAATAAGAACCATGCCATAAAAAAAATGGCCATTTATTTCTGTATACAAACCATTCAGAGGGGAAAGAATCAAACCCCTCAAATACACACCTTCCACACTTCATTCCACAGTGACAAATATAGCGAGATTTATGAAAAAATCTCATGATAATATTGCGAGATTTATGAAAATCTTATGATAATATTGTGAGAAATTGCCTGAAAGTTTAAAACGGCAATTTCTCAAGAGATTTTTCAAAATATCGTGAGATTTATGAAAAAAACATAAACACAGTGATTTAAATGGGTTATTTACTTTTTAAAGGGCTATTTATCGCAAAAAAAAAACGTAATTTTTATTTTTAAATAATTTTTATTAATATTTTCTAATAAAAAATAAATTTTATATTTTTTAATTTATTTTTTATTACCGAGATTTTGCCTAAAAAAATGCCAGATTTATGTTTTTTTTTTCAATTTCTCCCAAGTTTTTGAAAAACGAGAAATTGCCGACAATAACATTTGTCACTATATATGCTTCATTCTTCTATATATTTCAATTCCTCAAAAAAGTTTTGAAGAGGTTAAATTCAACAATTCAATTGGTCTGCCAAAAATGAGGGTAATTAAGGTGCATTTGGTGTCATGAAAGCGGGTGTCTAATCCTAAAGAAGCGGAAGCGGAAGCGGAAGCGGAAGCAGATCAGGTCATGCAGAACATGAGCGTTTTTGCCCATGCCGACATCCTGGCCGTCTGTTTGCATTTTGGATGAATGCCACGTGGTTTTGTTGACTATTAAGCTTTTTAAAATGCAAATCGGATGGCCACGATGTCGGCATGAGCAAAAAAACTCATGTTCAGCATGACCTGACCTGATCTGCTTCCTAAAGAAGCTGGTGGGCTGAGAATAAAAGATGGTTGGTAGATGGAACAGGGCCTTCCTAATGAAGTGGTTATGGCTTTTTAATAAAGGAGGATAAGTTTTGGACTAAGGTGTTGGAGAGGGGGTCATAAATGGAACAAGGAAAGGATTAGACGATTATTTACTAGCTATAAAAAAATCAAAGTGGAATATAGGGAGACCATATTTTTTGGAAGGATCCTTGGTTCTAAGAGGTCACACAAAAAGGAGGTATATTGGATGGCACGAGACAAACAATGTACAGTCAGAGCTAATTGAAGTGTGGAATATTGAGCTGAGGAGGAATCCTTCACAATGGATGAAGCGCATTCAGGATTTGCAAAGCATTTATCTTTCTGAAGAGCATGACAGAATCTGGTGGAAGCATTGGCTGAGCGAAGAATTTTCAGTAGCCTTAACTTGTACCTTGGTTGCTGGACAAAACTCTTTGGGAAAGCGGTCTACGGATCAGAATAGGGTGGTTGATTCTCATGAGCAGATTATTAACAGATCATGTTTTGAAATAAAAAAGTTTCAGATTGACTAGTAGACGATCTTTATGTGAATGTAGTGAGGAAGATTCAATACACCATTTCTGGGAGTGTCATTTTATACAACAAATTTTCAAGAAAATGTGGCAGATCTCATTATTAGAGGAGGGTAGCTTACATGATTTAAGATTACCTATCTTGGCCCATCACATGAACACGAGGCAGCAGGTGACTATTTATATGGCAATGTTGGTTGCTTATAACTTGGCGTTTTATTTGGATGGAAAGCAACAGTAAGACTCGAGAGGAGGTCCATTCTGCGAAGCAAGTTTGTCTCCATATTAGATGTGAATTGGTGGTTAGGCTGCGACTTAAGTGGCCATCTACAGTCATAGATTCTCTCATTGGCACCAAACTTATCTCGCTTTGATTTTGTGTTCCTTTCTAAAATTGTTATGCATCGTTCTTGTTCCATAGATGTGTGATACCTCATCACTCAGCATCTTTATGTGAAGATGCTTTCAATCAATCAATAATACTGAAGTATTTTTCCTTACAAAAATACATAGGTTAAGATTCTCATTTCGTAGTCGATGTTTTTGCAAGAGGGATCAGGAGAAGTCCCATCAACTTTTTGTTACTTGTATGGTCACCCAGAAAATTTGGAAAAAGGTCATCACCTTGTTTGAGAAACGGCATACTCAGGTTGAGTTTGACAGGAGCTTAAAAAACGGGGTTCAAATAATGCTTGTGACATAAAGACAGTAACAAGGCCCGGCTATTAGCTACCAATGGGGGCTCCTCTTGTTTGGTAGGAGCAGTTAGTGCACGTCACCTTGTGTTGGGACTTTGCAAGTTAGAACACCAAATGGTATGGTTGTATAACTAGTAGGTGTCTGCTTTCTCTGTCTAAAAAAAAGCATGGCCTATTAGCTTTCCAGATCATTTGGCAATTGCTTTACACACAAGCGAACTTGTGGTGTGATATATAGGTATACTCTAGGAAGTTCACAACCTTTCAATAAAAAAGAAGATTCACATGATTATTTTATGGACCTCATAAATTTTGCATCAACAAATTTGTAAACCTGGCTAACTTTTATCCAAACAAAAGAGATTCATACATTAAACACATATCTTTCGAGGTTTGCAACCCCTAAGTTAACCTTCTCTAATTGAAATGTTTTAGCTCAGCAGGTTCACCCCATGCATTTGCGGTAGTCCCGAAACTCGTAAGTATGTCATGCAAATCTCTTTTAATTGAAAACTTGCAAACCTCCACAAATATAGTATGACCTTTGCGAAGATACCCTGCAAACATCTTTTAAGTAAATACTCCTTAAGAAGGTCTGTAAATATGCGCTGGCATTTATAGTCACCTATTGTAAATGTCTTCGATGTTTTGATTTGACCCTTGAAAATACAATACTATCTTTGCAAATATAGTATGTCCTTTGCGAAGAAAACCTACAAACCTTCTTTAACTAAATACTCCTTGTGTACATCCGCAAATGTTTGTTGACATTCATAATTTTTTGTTGCGAATGCCTGTACCTTCGCATGCTTGCTGATTCATATATAAAGTCATCATTGTTCTTTTTTTATTTTTTTTATTTGTTTCTTCCTTTTTTTTGCAGCGAATCTTGTAAAATCATCTTGCATCATTTCAGTGAGGTTGCAGTATCCTTTTGGTTAACTTTTTCATCTTTTGATTAGGTCAAAAAATTAATTTCATATATATAAATATTATTTTCTTGCAATCTTAAGTTTTTTTGTATATATATTTAATATAGATTTGTAATATTTATGTTTGACTATTTTCATGGATGATTTATATATGTTTGTTTATATTTTATTTAATATTTGATACTAGATTTTTTATTTAGTTTTTTTTTTCATATATATATTTTGGTGTTGGGGATGATTTACATTTATTTTTTTTGTCATTTATTTAATATTAAGTGACTTTGTGATGGGGTAATGAGGTTAGGGTTGGCTATGTACAATCATTCAATGATGTGGTTGGGGTTGACTATGGACAAGAATTAAATCATTAAGTATGGGTTAACATTTTTTTATAAGTAGTTATTTTTTAGAGTGGTTGTTATAGATAGTTTTGTTAATTGAATGTATGAAGAATATTTGGATAACCTTTTTATCACTATTTTGATTAGATGAATGATATATTGTGTAGATGGTGTGAGCAGTTAATGATGACCTTTAAAAGGATTAAGATACACTATAAATAACACTGATCACTCTACTTGAAGATCTATATTAGTCTAAAAAACCAGTAGCTTTAAGAATTTTATTGTTTTGATGTCTTATAAAAATGAATATACAAAAGAGTTATTGAGCCGCTAACATATGTATTCTCTAAACTTAGTTAGCCAACAAATATAAATAGATGTTTTAAAGATGATGTTGTTGCAAGTTGAATTGAGTGGTGTAATATTTGGGTTTGGATGGGTGTGGTGTCGAGCCATTTAAAAGGGTGTCTTTCTGGACAAGGGCTGAAAAGTGACCTTGGGGCGTCTTATCTATTTAATATTTTGAATCTAAATATTACCAAAGTGGGTTCAAGTCATATCATCAAATTTAGGGAGAAAGGTCTTAAAGGAAATAATTAATTACTCAACTTTCAAAGAATTACTTATTGTGGTTTGACTTAGATGCACCTGAAAAATATGTGTGCACCCGTGTCTCCTGCACATTCAAACAACGATTTAGTGTCTTCTTGTCCAAGCAAAAGCAATGGCGAGCTTTAGGTTGGTACCCACTTGGTTTTCCTCATGCAATTTTTTTGTTTTTTTTTCAATCATTACCTGATGGGAACGAGAGGATGAATATAGGTCATCCATGATCTTGATTATACATGCTACTCCATAAAATATTTTTTGACAACCTAACACTTTTTTTTTTGGATTGAGAAACGGTGCTACTATCAGAGACTTGGTCACATTGGCTCTGCCTGCAGTACTTACAATCACTGTCCTATAGCAGCATAAAATTCTGAGGGCAGATCCTTAGACCTCAGGAAGTCGCCTTGTGCGGGGGGGGGGGGGGGGGTGACACACATGGGTTTCAACCTAGACCTCCCGACTAGTGGCCTAGGACCCATCCCACTAGGCCAAATCCCTTGGGTTAACCTAACACTTCAAAGCAGTGCTTATCAGAATCGAATCAAATCGGCGGATTTGAAATGAATCAGCCCCACTGTTTTGCCAGCAGGGGCAATTCAGTGGGGCATAAAAAATGGCTGATTCTGCCTAAAACAATTTTTTAATGTATAAATATGATATTTATATATTTTATACATAATATATATACTATAAAACGATCCATCCTTAGTAATGGGTCACGTACTCTCTCTCTCTCTCCGTAAAATCCCCATGTAAATAGATTTTTTAAATTCTCCCCCCATAAGATCCTCCTTATAAATCTCTCTCTCTCTCTTTTTCTTGCCTACTTAAGTATCTTTTCTAATTTCTCTCTCATAAGTTCTTATGCAAATAGCTTTCCTAATTAATCTCTCTATTAAACTACATTTATACCACAACCAAATTTAGTAAATAACATTAAAAATCACTACACTCACCTTGTCATTTTACATAATGTTGCGTGACGTGAATACTCATAAAATTTTAAAAAACAAAAAAAAATTATTAATGTTACTTTTAAAATGTTATAATGCAACAAATTTTTGGCCCCCGTAATGCCCCTCATCACTCCTTTATAAGTAGCATATATTATTTGTTTTCTATTGTTACTATATTGTTTAAGCATACAATTCATATTTTACAATTTGATTGAACTCTATAAGACATCATTTACTTCATTTGCATATTTTCTTTTTCAGATAAATTTTCCTAAATTTTCCAATTTTAAATGATTTTTGGATTAAAATTAAATTTTTTAATACACCAATTCAAAATGATTCCATTCGATCTGATTCTGGCTGATTTTCAGATTCTTTTTTGAAACCGATTGAAATCAGAACCGGATTTTGACAACATTAATGCCTCAGAGTCACTGGGAGACACAAAGGCACACCATATGGTAAATAATGATTCCTTCCATGGATGGATTGCATTCCTTTTTGCTCCATTATGAAGGAGAGTTCTTTCATGCTCCAAGCCAATAATTGCCAACTTGGTGCTAGTGCACTTGCCCAACAGCATTTTCAGATGTCTATTGCATTAACTTTGCATCTATAAATTAATGCACCCTTTTTCTCATGAGTGACTAAACGATTCAAAGGATACCTACATGCAATGTTGTATAGTTTGGCCAACGATTCAGGTGTATCGGCCGATAAGTGTATCATTTTGAATCGGCCAAAAAATAATTAAAAAATATTACATATCAATCAGATCGTAACACATGTTAAAGCCATTAAAATAATATAAAAAAATTAATTTTAAGCTAGTTTTTACATTTATTAAAATATAGCCGATTCAAGTCAGTATCGTATTCAAGTCAGTATCGTATTAAAATATACATTTATTTTTTACATTTATTAAACATTTGCCTACATGCACTCTCAATTTGCTCCTACCATATTCTACTCTAGCAATACATGATTCAAAGGGCACGTACATGCACCCCCGTACCATATTGTATTTGTCCTTGTAAATTCTTGTAAGGAAATGACCCAATAAGATCATCTCAAGAAATGAGGTAGATCCTCATATACAATGGTAGGGTATAGTGGTGTCCTGCTCCTTACGCAATGTAGGTCACTTGTGATGCACAAGGCATTTTAAGACAATGACCACAGGTCTGCTTCAGAACATATGGGTGCACCACCCCAGTCTCTGTCATGGGATGCTGCTCATGTCATGCATAGGGGGTATTTTTCTGTGGGCTAAGGCATGAAAGGGTTCTTTCCAGTAGGACCCATAGGGGTGTCAACGGGTCGGGTTTGGTTTGCACCTAGGTAGAACCAAACTGAGACCCGATTTGAGATGATAGTATTAGATCCAAACTCAGGTCCAATCAGATCCACCTTATGAGAAACCATACATGGATTTTATAAGGATTACATGAACCAGACCCAGTAAAATAATATGTTTTTTAAAATCTTTTTACATTGAAAAAATGTGCATCTTAGTTGGAACTCGGGTCAGGCCTGAGTCTGGTATGAAATTTCACAAACCATACCCGGCTTCATATATTAGTTGGACACTTCAGGTTCGACCGAGATTCAAATTGGACCTTTATCACCAAACCCTAAACGTATAAGGTTTGGTACGGGTCAGGTCCAGGTCAGGTCCAGGTCAAACCAACCCATTGACACCCCTAAGGACCTACCTGCTCCAAGGATCATCATGATTGATCGTCGTCATCATCATCATCAAGCACCATCTTTACATGTATACGACATGGCCCAAGAAAGCCTCGCACACCTGGCTAGGTGGGTTGACTTAAGGTTAAGACATTCAAGCTGAAAGACATTGATAATTTGATTACTTAACATTCCTTGCTGCAAGGGGTGAGGGGATACTATCTTGGTGAAAGGGACAGTTGAGGCCATGAATCCCTTTCCAACAGCCATGAGTAGGGATGGCAGTGGGGCGGGGCGGGGCGGGGTGGGGGACAAGGTTTCCACCCCCGCCCCGCCTCAAGATTTTATCCTCTACCCCCGCCCAGCCTCCCTGGCGGGGATGGATTTTATCCTCCACCCCCGCCTTCATCCCCGTTTCATGTCCTCCATCCCCGGTTCAAACGGGGATGAGGCGGGGCGGGGATATTGCGGGGAAAAGTGGTCGGGGCGGGGATCGTGGCGGGGACGGGGCGGGGCGGGGAAAAGTGCATGTCCATCCCCGCCTCCACCCCCGGACGGGGATGGATTTTAACCTTCGTCCCCGCCTCCATCCCCGTTTCATACCCTTCATCCCCGGTCCAAACGGGGCGAGGCGGGGCAGGGCCCCGCTTTCCCCCGATCCACTGCCATCCCTAGCCATGAGGAGTAGAGCTGGGAAACAAGACAAGCCGCTCGTGGCTCAGCTCGTAAAAAGTTTGTTCAAGCTCCTAATACACTTGGCAAGCTGAATATGAACAATAGGTAAGTACTTGGCTCGCTCGACTTGTATATGCTAGTTATGCAGTCAAAAATATATTTTAGATACAATTTACATGTATGTTTTTTTTTGTAATTCAATTTCTTTCATCTCTAAAACAATGTATTTTTTCTATAAACAAGCCAGCTCAAACTCAGCTTGTTTTACTTATGAGACTGATTATGAGCTTGAGCTCAGCTTGGTTTGCCACAAAAATGAGCCGAGCAAGCTCATCTCATTCAGCTCGTTTACCAGCCCTAATAGGGGTATATGGTTGAGTGATCGGGTCCCTTTTGAATAGGGGGAAGGCATGGGCCCCCTTATTAATGAAGGGTGGCAACAACTACATGGTGCTACCTGCACACGTTATGGGGGGCGTTTGTGTGTCACACTAAAACTCTCCATGCACAAAATGACATGAAAAATGTTACAGTAGAAAATGTCTGGGAGGAGCAGCTAGTGCACATTACCTTGTGTTGGGACGTCGCAAGTTCAAATCCCAATGGTATGGTTGTGTAACTGATGGGGTCTCCTTAACCACAGCTTACTTATGTAAATAAAATGAAACCTTCAGGCACTACAAGAAAAAACTCTTTTACTGGTGCTATTTTACTTGCTTCGTATACTGGTATTAGATGTACTGTGCCAGTATAATAAATTTTTTTAGCCTAGGCGGGTGGTAGTTTTCTAGAAGTTGTTTCCTGTGTGCGAGTACGCCATATCAACTTTGTGTTGCCCCCCACAGAAAAGCCCCCATTTACCATGGAAAGGGGATTTTTTTTTGTCACGCAAATGCCTCCTACAGGTGTTTGGTCTGATCATTGATTCTGCTATCGTATGAGCGGTTTCCTTTGTTATCTAAAATCCATCTAGGTAAACTGTAAACCAGACTTATGTAGGTTATAATGACATAATTATCGGTATCGTTTATAGTTATGATTGATTGCAATTTAGAAATACCAATTAACCTTCTGAATCCCTTTGGGAGACCTGCCGTTTTGGCTATGATTGCACCATAATGCCGATCAAACCATGGCATAGTAGTCTGAGGGTTAAAATTGTGGTGAACAACAATGAAAGAATAGTGTTATAGATGTGCATGTTTGGCATTTCGATCACTAGGAGTTGATGAAAATCCGAGCTTGTTAAGATCTTCAATCTTACAATGTTTATGTTCATCTGGGTTTCCAATTCTACTCACATTGGAGGATTTGTTTTCTGTTATCAAATTATTCACCTTCTTCCGCCCTTAGGTATAAGTTTGATGAAAGAGAGGCAAGGTTACGTAAGGCATCTTCCTTACAGTAAGGAGGACAAGCGTCCTGCTGTACTTAGTCGCTTTCCTGACAGTGTAAACCCGTGGCACACCCTTCCCCGCTTTGCTTCAGCAGATTTTTCTTTTTGAAGCAACGGAAAATGCATTCCAGATTTATATGTCGTCTGACTCCCTCAAGTCTGAGTTTCACTCAAATGGCTTGTTTGAAGTTTCTAATTCTGTTGGAAAGTACATGGACCCAATTCTAGCATCCTGTTGTCCAATATATATATATAAATAAATAAATATATATATATATATATATATATATATATATATAGAGATAGAGAGAGAGAGAGAGAGAAATCAACATTACTAAGTCATAGGATCAACAAAAAGTTGAGCATGTGAAAACAAAAAACAACAGACCCATAAAAAAAAAGGGCTGAATGCACGAAAGCAAAACATAAAAATAGAAGAACACATAGATCAGTCAGGGTCTTGTGGAAGAGAAGACAACTGAAGGGGGTGGATAACATCTGAAGAGAGGCTCAAAATTGCGTACACATAAGCCAAGATGCAATGAATGAGCTTATTGAAAGCAATCAGAATTTGACGAAAGATTACATTGTTGCGAGTCATCCACACAACCCACCAAGAAGTAAGAAGCCAAGTTCTTCAGATCAGCCGCCACCGCTTGCAACTGCGAACCTGCGATGGACCCCACAGAAGGTCAAGCGCGAAGGATTCCTGTCTCACGATTACTTCAGGTTGATTCCACGTATTTTTAAAGAGATCCACAAAGATTGGGCATGCCCAAAATAAACGATAGGTTGATTTTTTCGCCGCTTGACAAAGGATGCACCTACTCGAATACTGAAAACCCACCTTCTTAAGGAAGCAATCTGTCTGTACCGTATCATGTAAAATTAACCAGGCTAAGAACTGAGAGCAGGGAGTTGGCCCATTCGCCCATAAAAGACGCTCAGGAAGCCAGTCAGCCCCAAGAGGAAGAAGAGACTGATACAGTGTTCTGGTGCACAAAACGCTACTAGGCGTAATTGCCCATTATAAAAACTGCACATCAGGACTGGGATTACCATCTTGCACGAGGATGAAAGACATGGCCTTAAGCCACATGCGACGCAAGTGCAAGATATGTAGCCTGTAGGAATGACAAATATAATGGATCGACTCAAGGGAGCCATACTTAACATGGAGCAGATGAGCACATAGATTGCCTGGACGATGCGCCATCCAACATTATTTCACGATGAGAGCAATACTCCTTAGTTTGGGAGCAGAGATCCCCAAACCGGCCATATGCCTTGGTAACACCAAGGAGTTCCAACCAACCAGGCGACACTTCGTCCGAAGGTGGCAACCAGACCAAAGAAAATCTGCCATCAAACTGGAGAACTTATTCTCCATACCCTTGGGCATCAAAAACATGAACACAAAAAATTCTGGGATAGAGGACAAGACGTGCCGAATAAGGGTAAGTTGACCAGTGATGGATAGGTAGGATGCCTGCCAGGAAGAAATTTTTGTCTGAACTTTTTGGATAGTGGCAGCCCAAGCGGCTGAGGAGATGTGCTTTATTTGTAAAGGAAGACCCAGATAAGAAATAGGTAAATTCGAAGTTACGCAACAAAAAATCTGTTGTCCGGCGGCCAACAAGGAAGATGGGGCATTAAACATGGACAAGCAACATTTACTGTCATTTAGGGATAAACCCGAAAGAGAGGGGAAAAACTGAAGGACGGGCTTGAATCTCAGCATCTGTTGCACGGTAGCGTGGCCGAAAATGATTATGTCATCAGCATAGGTTAGAATATGATGGGAGAATTCCTGGATTCCAATGTGATCGATTATACCTTTATCTGCTGCCCTCTTGAACAACACCACGAGACCCTCAACGATGACATTAAATAACAAAGAGGAGAGAGGGCAACCTTGCCGAATACCGTGCCCAAGCTTGAACTGCCTACCTCTTGCTCCATTAAGCTTAATCAAAGAGTGAGCATTTGTTACCAGCTTGCGCACCCATCAAGAGAAACAACTACTAATGCCGAAGTTGGTAAGCATGCAGAATAAAAAAGGCCAATGGACCGAGTCGAAGGCTTTATGGAAGTCAAGCTTGAGAGAGAAGAAAGACTGACCGCTGAGATGCAAAGAGTGAAGGACTTCTGATGCCAAGATGAATGAGTGTTGAATCCGCCTGTGGGGGATAAAATCGAACTGAGAGTCCGAGAAGATTTGAGCAGTGATGGCTCTGAGCCTATTGGCCAAAACCTTAGCAATAATGCGGTAAAGCGTACTCACAACTGAAATCGGACGGAACCTCGAGATATCAGAGGTTATCACGTCCTTCGGGATGAGAGAGACAATGACTAAGTGCGTGTGAACCGGCAACCGACAATTGCGATGGAACCTAACAAAGACATTGATAACGTCATGCTGAATGCAAGACCAAAAGATACAGAAGAAATCCACGGGAAAGCCGTCGTAGCCAGAAGCTTTCCATTCTGAAAGACCATTGATAGCTGAAATGATTTCAATGCCAGGGAACTTAGATTGCATAGTTCTAGCTTGAGATTGATCGATAGCTCGAACGAGAAGAGGGCCAATAGTGCCAGTGGAGGATATCTGAGCAACATAAAGGGTTTTGAAATATTGAGAAATCTTGCGAAGGACATTGTCGTCAGAGTAACTGACTCCCACAATGGAGATAGAGGGAATAACGTTCCTCCTGTGGCGGTGTGAGGCGTAGGAGTGGAAGAAGCTAGTATTGCTGTCACCAGCCGCAAGGCAATGCATCATCGCCCGTTGTTTCCATCTAATTTCATCTTTGATCCGCCATGTTTGCAGAAGCAAAGAAAGCTCACTGGATCTGGCCTTTAGGCCATGAATAGTTAAATTGGAAAGGGATTCTGGGAAAGACATAGAATGATGAATATTAGACATCCATTTGTTGGAATTTACTGATATTATGATTCAGAAGCCAAGTTTTAATGTCGTGGTTGAGGCGAAAAAGCTTCTTATGGCACTGAACGACGGCCCTGACCGTAGTAGAAGGCTTGCTCCATGAACGATGAACCACAAATTCAAAGTCGGGCTCCTTCAGCCACCACTTTTAAAAGACGAAAATCCTTGCAGAGGTAAAATCTTCCCCCCAATGAGTGATAACCTGGCTATGGTCCGAGACAGAAGGAGGAAGCAAGAAGCATGTGATGTCGGGGAGGATCTCCAGCAGATTGGGGGAGACGAGCACTCGGTCTAGTAGCCTGTAGCATGAGCGAGACCTTCTATTCGACCAAGCGAAAGGCTTGTCGGTAGGAGGATTATGATAAAGTTGCTGTTGTTGAACAAAATCCTGAAAACCCCTCATAGAGGCAGTTAGAGAAACTGGAGGATTTGAGTCATGAATAGACAACAAGCAATTAAAGTCCCCCATAAGAAGGTGCAGCTCCCCAAAAGAATCGATAATTCTACTCAAATCAGACCATAATGTGGGTTGGAGGGGAGGATGGTTTGGGCCATAGACAATAGTGATCACCGTTGTAAGGGTTCCCGCTTTTAAGGAAAGGGCAATCGAAAGAGAGAACAGGCCATCGTCGACTTGAGAGATACCCAGAGAAGACTTTGCGAGAATAAGAATACCACCAGCATAGTGGACCGTGGGCTTAAAGAAGAAGTCTGCCCCTCTCCAAATTTCAGAAACGATAGAGTGAGAGATGTCTTTCATTTTTTGTTTCGCATAGAGCAATAAGATCTGACTTTTTCTGGCAAATCCAGCTTGCCAGGAACAAGCGCTATTGAGAGAGAGAGAGAGAGAGAGAGAGAGAACCGATCAAATCTTTTTCAGTCTAATAGCTATGCTCATTTTGAATGAAAAAAATACTATCCAAGGGTCAATTCTTATTAGTTTGACCATGATAATCCATCCGCAAGGTCAGAATTGATAAAAACAACTTTCACCACACGATTTAAGAGGGGTATGAAGATGGGGGATAACATAAGGGATGACTGGAACTAAACTTTTTGTGATTTAAAAAATGATAATTTTCCCTTAAAAAAACACGATCCAAGGGTATATTCGTAGTAAACCAAGTATGCTCTATCCTTCGATAAGGTCAGATTTGGTGAAAACAAATTGCATCACAATATTTAAGAGGGATGTGAAGATAGGGATGAGTGGAGCCGATTAATTTGTTGCAACCTACTCTCTCGTATGTATCGTTGTTGAGATGAAGGGTTTCAAATCTTTAAGTTAATAAAGCTACATATATAAGTTCTTAGTGCACTCGATGCACGGAGAGAGAGAGAGAGAGAGAGAGAGAGAGAGAGAGAGAGAGAGAGAGAGAGAGAGAGAGATTTATTGTGGTATCTTCACATTGTATTATATGAGATTGATAAATTGTGGAAGGATCCATTAACATGAGCACTAGGTCATCATTTAAAAGAAATTTAAGCATTGTGTGGGCAAAAGTCAAACTAAACATGAGATCGTCTTGTCATATTTTATGTTATTTTTGGAGAAGCAGTTGCATCTTGTCTTATTCAATTACCAACTGATACCATGACATCAAGAATGGTGCTCCTGCCTTGGGAACATGCTAACGAATCATCCACTACTACTACTTGGTCCTTAAAATTGTGCATTGCATGATTTTAAATGTAGACTTTTTGTTGAAGGGTTTTGTGCATACCACCTGCTTTTCTCCAATGTACACAGTATGTATCAATTCCCATATATTTTACTTTTTTCTCAATGGCAACAACTTTTCAATTTACACTAATCTAGTGAGGTGCTGACCCTCTAAATTAAAGTGGGGGAGCTAACCTGTTTGCTGCCACCCAGTGGGAGCAGTAGTTTCTAGCAATTAAGAGGCTGGAAACCAGCAGAGGGAGGGTTAAAACTAGGAGTGCCAATTGATCGGTTTGGTTCAGACCCAGGTGGAACCAAACTCAGACCTGATTTGAGATGATGGTATCGAGTTCAGACCCGAGTTTAATCGGACTCAGATCTTATAAGGATTCCATGAACCACACCCGGACTATTCCCGCTATTTTTTTTTTTATCTTTTTTACACTGAAAAATTACGGATCTTAATAAGAACTTGGGTTGGGTCTGGGTGTAGAATAAAATTTCACAAACCATACCCGGCTTCATATATTTATCAGACCCTTCGGGTCCAACCCAGATTCTAATAGGAGCTTCTTATTTATCACCAAATCCTGACCCTATAGGATATGGTACGGTCAGGTCTGGGTCAAACCGGACCCATTGACACCCCTAGTTGAAACTCTCAAAGCTCGTGGTTTTTGGCCTTCAATTAATTCAGGTGGTTTGCCCAGGAGGAGGGAAGTGGAGATGTTGATCAATGCCAACTCTATGTAAATCACTAAGTCTCAAATTTTCTGTTTTTCTTGCTCTTTCTCTTTGGTCAAGGTAAATATCTTGGGTTAGGTTTCGAGGTTCAATGACTCAAGTATTAGTAGCAGTAGGGGTGTCAACTGGCCGGGTTTGGTTAGGACCCAAGTTCATACCCGGTTTAATCACCCATCATAAGATAAACCATAACCAGACCCAATAAGAACTACATGAACCAGACCCGGGCCATACCTGGTAAGATACTATTTTCTATCATTTTTACATAAAAAAATGCCGATCTTAATCAGAACTCAAGAAGGGCCGGATCTGTTATAAAATATCTCAAACTATACTCAGATCCATGTATTAATTGAACCTTCAGGTTCGGACCCAGGTCTTCTTATTTATCACCAGGACCCTATAGGATTTGGTAAGGGCCGGGTCTCACTAAACCCGACCCATTGACACCCCTAGGTGGAGGGAATGCTGTTAAAATTAGTCCACTAGGTGAATCATTTTCTTAAGAAAACCTAAGAATCAAACCAAATCGTTTGTGAATCAACAACTTTTTATCATCAGATGGCACGTGTTATTTGAAAATAACAATATTAAGAAATTTTTAAACCCCTTAAAAGAATATTAAAACACTCATCTGAATGGGCTCTTTTTAGAATTGCTGGAGGGCCGATTCGATCTGAATCAGCTGATGCGGGCCCGATTCAGACTCATTTTAATAACATTGGTAGCAGGCATAAATCCCACTTTTTTTTTGGGCATTGCTTGCGTCATGGCTGATGTAATCATCATAATCTTTTTATTTATTTATTTTCATGAAAAAAAGAAATCAGGCAGTTCGCCACCCATAAGAATATTTCTCCCATAGTTATCATAACATTCTAAAGACCACGGAAGCTTGCATTGAAATTAGCTCAAAGCCACACACTTTTTTCATGCTTTCAAAACCTTATGTGATCTATGTGAATATGAAGTCTTATAAGAGTCCGGATGGGGTGCAATATGATTGCACAAAAATTTTGTGCATCAAGTACCCTATCTTCTATAAGGTCTTGGGTCCCACACCAGACAGGCCCTGTCCCAAGATGAAGGGTGATGAGGTGCTTAATGCACAAATATTTGTGGAATCATGTTGCACTGATCTTTTCAGTCTTCTAATATTGGGACCACGTTTATCATGTTAGAGGAATTGCTTTTCTTCTCAAGTTTATTTTTCTAAATAATATGTCTAGTCGGTATCTTGTGGCAAAATGTTTAAAGAAGTATTTGACTAATTACATTATTTAGTTTGTATTGCCTTTTTTTCCTAAAACCTGTCTAGTGGATATCTGTTTTTTTTCTTTTTTCAGTACTTGCTTCAATCATCACTTCTTAGTCTCTCTCTTCTGCTTCCTGATAATTTTAAGCTGTTATTAAGTCACCTTTTAAGCACTTGCTTCTTGGTTAAAGATTTAAGTCCCTGGTAACGATGGTTTCTCCCGCACCAAATGATTAGTGCCACTAAAGGAGGCGTTTGAGTATGGCACCCTTTTCCACATTTACCTTTTCGCAAAAATGGAATCGGGCAATTTTGTGTAACGCCCCAAAATTTTAACCTATATTTTTGAGAATTTTTTTAAACAGCGGAAACAATAAATACTATGAGGTTAAACATTTTGGAACATTACAGTGAAGAACAAACCAAATTATTTATTTCATTTCATCATCAAATGAATAATAACATCAGAGTTTAATGACATGTTCTAATAATAAAAAAGAAAACCAAAATATCCCGAGAATAGTAAATCCAAAATCTCAATCCAAGTCTCATCCCGCAGCCACTCATAAACTCTATTCTTCACCTGAAAAATGATAAATTTATAGGAATTAATCTACAACTGTCTAAGTAAGAATTACTGTAATTTTTCTTTCAGGTGCATCATATGTGTAATACCCCAAAATTTCAAACTTTTAATTCCTTTGAAATAGTTGAAAAATTCCTTTTCTTTAAAGAGTTTATTTTTAAAATCAACGAAAACGATTTCTTTTAAAGAAAAAAGGACAAGTTTGACAACTTTGGGCACGTTAGCGAGAGAATAAGGATTTACCATGTACGATCTGCAATAATACTTAGGAAACCATTTCTTCTATTAAAAGAAAGTGTCAGGTTTGTACAAAATTCGAATTTCCTTCAGGGAAACCATAACAAAAACCAAAATGTCCAGGTGAAGAACTACGAGCAGAAACAGTGGATCCTGAAGTTATCTCGCAGTCGCGTCATCGCCTGTGATGCACCTATTCATCACCTGTACTCATAAAATGGGTTAGTTTTGCGAAAAACTAGCAGGTGAGCACAAAAACAGAAAGAACTAAATTAGGCATAAATAATTAATGCCGCAGGTAGTAACGAGCAAACTAAGCAAATACACTAAGTGATTCTACTTAAGCAGGTAAGTCAAGCAAATAAGCTAATCAAGAAGGCTTAAACAAGTAATTTACGCAAGCAAGCAAAGCAGATAAACTGGAGAAACATGCTAGGCAACTAAGTCAAGCATGAAAGCTAACACATGAGCTATCTGCACGTGAGCTAAAAGCTAGAAAGCTGAGTGCAACAAACTGAAAGGTGAGCATGCTCAATTTAGTTTTATTTGTTAACCGGCCATGCGGGTACATACATGGCACGTGAGTCGAAACAGGCGAGACCAAGCCAAGAGTTCATTATGCTATGTATTTTAAGATACCTCGGTTGTCTGACTAAATTCTATTTCTATGGAGACGACCGGTGGTCGAGAGAGTAAGTCCCCAAGGCCTGATAGGGATGTATCCAACTTCTGCAAAAGTATTAGGCTAACTTATGTAGCCCCTATCCTCTAACCTCCGATGACTGGGGAAGCCGGGTCTTTTGCCCGTAAATAACCATAAATGACATGTCTATCGGAGTTGATACCTTTCGTCCTCTTTCTTGGCGAAGTTAGATTGAATTGAGCGCGACGGGGTTTCTTAGCCGTTGCCTCATTCTTCATGCTCTGGTCCATTAGACCAAACACGCATCTTGTCTGTGAAGGCGATCCCATTTTTATGTGTTTTCAACAACGTGCACAAAGCACTAATCGAGGTCATAAGACCATCTCATCCAATCATCGTAGTACTAACATGCCTCGCAAGTTCAAGAGTACAGTACGAGGAAAGGGATATAGGTCCTCAATAGTAGCCTCAATAGTGTGTTTTGCAAAGATATAATGTTTTTAGAAAGTTATTTTAACATTCTAAATCTTTCGAAATGATCAACAACTTGCCTACATATGTGTAAGACCTGTAATTTTTCAGTATTTTTCTGAAGAAATTTATGAGGTATTTCCAAGTAAAAATAGCATCTGAACCCGAAATACGAATCAGATCGATTTGTACGAACCAATTATACTTAGGATATTCGGCGCTTCACAAATATATGTTCAAACACTCTGGAAGTCATAACTTCCTATCTGAACGAAATCAAGAGATTTCCTCTAGCCAACTTTCTTAGTTACGTCAATATGAAGGGAATGATGTACTCAGAATTTTTTGGAAAAAAAACATCGAAAATTCAGAATTTTTGTGGGACCCACGAAAATGTAGGGACCCACAAAAATATTCCTCAAAAAATATCTGGTGGGACCCACAAAATATCCCATGGAATATTCCAGATGGATAAGATCAAACAATTAGATGGATAAGATCAAACATTCAGATGGATAAAATCAAAATGAATTTTTGAAAAAAACTTTGGACTAAAATAGAAATTCTGAAACTTGGGGCTCAAGTTTCAGAATCTATAAATAGAGGAGCCCTCCCCTTTTGAAAAATCGCCAACCCCTCTCTCTCTCCTCCTTTTTCAAACCTCCCCTACCTAGCCTAGCCCACCTGAGCCTGCCTGACCTAGTCTGAGCCTGCCTGACCTGGTCCTAACTCACCTGACCTGGTCTGAACCCACTTGACCTGGTCCAAACTCAATTGACTTGACTTGAACCTAGTTGGGTTTGAAGTCAAAGTCAAAGTCCCTTTTGGTCCCAGATTCTGGTTTGGATTTTTTTGAACCCAGACCTAGTCGGACCTCTCGAAGGAAGAATCAAACCTCGTTCAAAGCATTCAAAACAACTAGAGGCATTTATTCCGCAATTTGAAGTAAGTTTGCTTCGTTAATCCATCTCTCTCAAGTATTTGCTTGTTTGTATATAACATATACTTTTTAAAGTAGTATCTGATCCTAGTTCATAGTTGAGCCCTTTAGGACACTTCAGTGTTCACCCGCTCGCCTCGTAACTATCGTCGGATATATATATGTTCAACTACGCAGTATATGTGTTCTTAAAAATGGTATCTCACCCTAGTTCTTGGTTGAACCCTTCAAAACACTTCAGTGTTCACCCGCTCGCCTAGCTCGTAACTATCGTTGGATGCGGATCTTGGTGTATATCGTCTGGATCAGGCTGCCGCGTCTTATATCGCCAAGGCCGTGTACGTTACCTTTTGCCGTCGCGTTGTATGATGCCAAAGCTCCCTGCTTTTTGCAATTTCTGATTAATGCACTTCCGATTATGCATTTACTTACATCGTCGCATTGAAAGACGCCAAGGCTTCTGCTTTCTTTAAATATATATGTAGAATATTTCGTTCAGTTACACACCCTGAACAATATGTATATGCATTTCCTTTACACCGCCGTTGTATAAAGCAAAAGCTTCTACTTATACTACATATATGGCACGTAAATGAGCATTCTAATGGAGATCAACTCCAAATCGCCAATGTGATTCCCTTATCGCTCCACGTTCAAGATTTTGCTTGACGAATGAAGTCCTTATTGAAAAGGCTTCGCTTTTTGGCAAAATGCTCTTTTCGTAAAGACTAAGTCATTTACGTATGGCATGGCTATGGCCCAAGGTTTCAAACAACCTTGATGGATGCAAGGTACGCACAATGGTGCACATCCGTTTTTCGAGTTAAGCATAGCGATTTCCCGCCAAAGAGGGGAGATGCCGCTGAAATGGATAAAAGAAATGCACGCTTTCTCCGTCAAAGAGAGGAAGTGTTGCTGGAATTACAGAAGAAGCTAAGAATAGCTCAGAAAGAACATAGTAGGACACTTCGTCATATAGCGGAGTGCTACCCAATTCATGGAATGCTTTCTACGATGTAGAAATGATCGTTGCACCACTGCCGATGGAACAGAGGAGGTGCTGACGAAATGGTTGGCAAAAGAGCTGCTGAAATCGGTTAAAATGACATAATGATGTCTGTTGTTGGAACGATGCCAGAATGACTCGTATCTCTGTGCCTGTGAGGGCACCTTGCTCGTAAGGGCCGTTACGCCAGAGTAGTGGTTGCGCCTTGACTAGGTTGTGGGCTCGTTGCGTAAAAATACGCCGAGCAACCAATCCATTGTGATTGTGTCATATGCATGCTCATTGAGAGACTGATACAGAACTAGACTCGTAAGGGCCGTAGAGCCAGAGTACGTTGTCCACCCGAAAGCAGTGTGATGCTCGTACTGGCCGCAGTGCCGAGAGCAGAGTCAAGCATGCATATGAATAAAATGAAAAGAGCCCGCGGTTGATGACCGAGTTAGGGGCACAGTGAATGGGGTCGAGTACATACTCCTCAACAGCTGCCCTATAGGCATGCATTAATTAGCTTGTCAGACCGGCAGACCCCTTCAAAATTTCTCACCGGGGAAGACAGTGATGGTGCAACCTTGAGTGACTTATATTACCTTCGAACCTGATAAAGTTCATGATGACCTCCGTCACTCAGAGGTATGGAGGTCGTGGTTATCCTTAGATTCTAAGGATTGAACCCAAGTACTGCAGTAGCAGAATGCATTCGAATACCTAGTAGGGACTTCTTCCGGTATATTGTACCATCCTACTATGGGGATGGGGTTAACAAGCCTCTGAGCATCTAAAAGTACATAGAATAATCAACCCCCAGATCGTCGCGTTGGTGCTCAGATATACCTCCCTTAAGCCTAGGGGGAGGGGTTAATTATCGAAACAAAGCATTAGCTTAGGTTCAACGACACTTGAATGTATGAGTGTATGGATGTTGTTGAGTCAGTCCTGCATAACCTTTATGAATGTGTCATGATCGGTATACGACTGAACTGACTGAGCAAAGACCCGTGTTGTATCCGCACGACTAAGCGAAGCTCGAGGCACTGCCCTTAGAGGCGTGAGATACAAATGTGCCAAGTATGAAGACTTGATCTAGACATCCCTTTGAGATCTAGAAGAGGTCAAGGTTAAGTCGTGAAGACTTAAGTGGTTATTCAAATCACAACCCAGAAGAGGCTCACGCTAAGTCATGAAGACTTGAGCGGATGTTCAACTCATAGCCCTAAGGAGGCTCTTGTGATATACACTAAGTCATGGAGACTTGAGCATCGTCATTGCGAACTGCGGCCCTGAGTGGTCACACTTTTATTTGTGTTGAATGGATATGTGTTTGCCTGCTTACCAGACCATCAGTTGTTCTGACCCCGTTTAATGAGGATTTTAGGTGTTAAACCTGCGTTGCGATATGCGGAGCAAGGCGGCATCGAGTTCCAGGGTTTCTCTAGACAAAGTTGTACTGCTTCATTTTATTGAACCTACACTGCTTTTCTAAGTAGTAGTGTTGTAATAAACATGTGGTTTTCGATAAAATGGAACACTTTGGTGGTCACTGAGTTGCTTGGCCACATACATGTAATGTGCTCAAAGTTTTCTAAAACTGACGACTCATTATCGTCTGATTCCGGTGCTAAAAGCTTTCTAAAGTTCCGCTGCAAAGAAAAAAAAATCATGAAAATTTTAACTTAGCTTTGTTTTGAAAATCCGGGGCATTACAATATGGCATGCGATTTTCTTGAAACTCGCATCCGATAACGCAGTGTCTGGATGCTACGCAAGTCTTGACACTGGTCTCGGTAAATGAGCTTCGCAAAAGAACCCATCACCCAACAACTTGATCTTGTCCCAGATCAAGGATTTTCCTGAAACATATCGGGTAAACGAAAATAGTAGAAAAGGTACTCCTTCCAAATCCACTGAGTCGGGGGGCTTAGATGCAATTGCGCATCACCCCCCAAAAAATGGGGGGGGGGGGGGCACAACTTGATCGACAGAACTCTGCAATCAAAGAATAGGGGAACCTCGTTAAGGACCCAATTAACTTCAATGTTGCGTTGTTTAAGCTTCAAATACACTATAGTTGCGAGAGCGAGAGTGGTGGAGGGCGAAGCACATTCCATGAGATCAAAACCATAGAATTCTACGTGAAGAATGCAACAGGGAAAAACATGTGTGATGGCAAGGCAAAAAAAAAAAAACAACAATGCGAAAAGCAAGAGCCAGGGCGTGAAGCGCGATGTCAAAGCGAAATGACAGAAATAAGAAGTGCGAAAGCAAAGGACAAGGATCGCGAACTGCGTCCTTGAGCAAAAGACAGTAAGTAGTAAATACAAAAGCAAAAGCCTGAGCGCAAAGCCCGACGACAAACAGAAACAGAAAATGCGAAAGCAAAGGACAAGGATCGCGAAACCGCGTCCTTGAGCAAAAGATAGTAGGTAGTAAATACGAAAGCAAAAGCCTGAGCACAAAGCGCGGCGACAAACAAAAACAGGAAATGCGAAAGCAAAGGACAAGGATCGTGAAACCACGTCATTGATTTAAAAGCGTACTTATATACGTATATGTATATAAATATATAATTAAGTCCTTTCGATCTTTAATTATTTAAGCTCGATCTAATTATTTAAGTCCTTGTACAACTTTCCCTACCTTGGGGTATTGCGAGGAAGAAGTCATCTACGAGCGTAGGTGATCGTTGGTTCAGTTCGCGGGGCGCGAATGGGCTCCATTGCGCAAACTGCAAAAGTACATTGTTTAACATTAATTTAAACGAATAAGGACAGGGAGAAGACTCAACTTCTTCACAACTCAATGCAGGGATCATCGGCCCCTGCTATTTTGAAAAAGAATGGGGTAGGGTCCAATGACCCATGCCGCCAAAGGAACAACTGCAGGGGCCATCGGCCCCTGCCGGATATTTAAAAAAGGGTAGGGGCCATTGGCCTCTGTCGTGTTAAAAATAAGAAGGGTAGGGGCCTTCGGCCTCTACCGAGTTTTCAAAATGAGGGGCAAGGGCCTTAGGAGGCCCTTGCTAGGTTTTAAAGAAATGAGGGGCAGTAGCCTTCGACTCTTGCCAATTTTTTAAAAAAACGGGGCAGGGGCCGATGGCCCCTGCCAAGGAAATGAGCAGAGAGAGAGAGAGGGGCCAAAGGCCCCCTGCGGCTTTCAAAAGAGGAGGCAGAGGCCAATGACCCCTGTCGATTATTTGAGAAAAGAGCAGGGGCCATTGCCCCCTACTAGACTTAAAAGAGGAGGGGGCAGGGTCCAATGGCCCCTGTCGACCTCGACAGTCATCGGAACAGGGGCTAGTGGCCCCTGCCGATGCTTTTGAAAAACAAAGCAGGGTCCCCTTTGGCCCCTGCCTGCATCTGATAGGAGAGGCAGCGGGAGGAGGGGACTCACCTGAGGCTGTCAGCGAGGAGGGAGGTCGTCGGGGAGGTGGGAGGTCGTCGGGAGGTGGTTGCCGAGATGGGAGCTTGCTGGAGAGGGTGAGCCGTGCGAGACACAGGGGGAGTGGGGAGATGAGAGATGGCAGAGGGGAAGAGAGGGCCGATGGGTGAGGGACGCCGGAATGGGAGCTCATCTGAGAGGAAAGAGGCGTCGGGGAGGGTCAGAGCCGAGAGAGAGGGGAGAGAGCGGGAGTCAGGGGGAGGCGTTTCGAATGCCTCCCCCTTTTCTCCTTTATAAAGGAAACACATGGGATGGGCGCCCCCTGTGTGTCGCCCCTTGAAACCCCCCGTAAGCCCCTTTCAATGGGCTAGGACCCGGGTTTGGATTCAGGTCGGGTCCAGACCCGTCCCGAGTGCAAAAACAAATTTTTTTAATGGGTTTTACATCCTACCCTCCTTAAAATAATATCGTCCTCAAAATTTGATTGATTTTATTCCTTAAAGTACAAGTCACAGTATTTTTCCCTTATATCAGAATCAGGCTCCCAAGTACATTCCTCTATCCCATGGTGCTTCCAACGCACCTTCACAAGAGATATAGTCTTGGATCTAAGCACTTGTTCTCAATGATCAACGATCTCGATTGGTCTTTCCTCGAAAGACAAATCCTTCTGAATGTCTACATCATCATAATGGATGTTGTGTGATGGGTCATGAACGTATTTTCGAAGCATGGATACGTGAAAAACATTATGGATCTGAGCTTAATGAGGAGGTAAATCCACACGGTAAGCTGCTTCACCAATCCGATCCAGGATCTCGAACGGTCTGACAAATCTAGAGCTTAGCTTTCCCTTTTTCCCAAACTGAAATACGCTCTTGGTGGGAGATATTTTAACAAAAACCATATCTCCTATCGAGAAGGTGAGCTCTCGACGATGATGATCAGTGTAACTTTTCTGCCGACTCTGAGCAGTTCGGAGTCGCTCTCGTATCATTTGCACCAGCTGAGTGCAGTGTTGTAGTACTACAGGAGATTCTATCCTTCGCTCGCCAACCTCGTCCCAGTTGAGAGGCGAACGACAGGGCTTTCTATACAAGGCCTCGTAAGGGGCCATCCCGATGCTAGCGTGATAACTGTTGTTGTACGCGAATTCAGCAAGACTGGTATGAGAATCCCATTCTCCCATCTAGTCCATCATGCACGCACGCAACATGTCCTCCAAAGTTTGAATTATGCGTTCAGACTGTCCGTCGATCTGAGGGTGGAAAGCGGTGCTGAATTTTAATTTCGTACCCAAAGCGATTTAAAGTTGTCTCCAAAACCTCAAGGTAAACCTCAGGTCATGATCAGAGATGATAGATACAGGAACACCATGCAACCTCACAATCTCATGAATGTAGAGGTCTGCCAAACTGTCTAAAGACTGACTAATGCGGATAGGAAGGAAATGAGCCGATTTGGTGAGTCGATCGACGATCAGCCAAATCACATCGTTCTTTCTTCGCATCCTTGGCAAACTGACGATAAAGTCCATAGTGATGTCTTTCCACTTCCATTGTGGGATCTCCATCTGCTGCATTACTCTGCCAGGTTGTTGATGCTCAATCTTAATCTGCTGGCAAGTCAAACACTTAGAGATGTATTCAGCCACGTTTCGCTTCATTCCGCTCCACCAATATCTGCGCTGCAAGTCTTTGAACATCTTCGTGCCTCCCGGGTGAATCGTATATTTGGACTTATGAGCCTCTACGAGAATCTCGTCTCTCAAAGCAAGATCATCTGGGACTCAACGACGATTTCTGAGCCAAATGCTTACATCCTTCTTTAGCCAAAAAGGAGTATCGGTCTGCTGTATACCAGCCTTAAGCTTCTCGTACTGCTCATCAGCCTTTTGCTCAGCAAAGATCTTGGCTAATAGCTCAGGTTGAGCTATCAGATTGGAAAGACTAATAGAAATTAGAGAGACTGCAAACGGTTTCCATGAGACCAAATCCTCAATCAACTTTCAACCAACTTATAAAAGGTTGACGGAAATGCTAGAAGCCTTACGACTGAGAGCATCAGCTACAACGTTTGCCTTTACTGGATGGTAGAAAATGGTGAAATCGTAATCCTTGAGAAATTCTAATTAGCGTCGTTGTCTCATATTTAGCTCTTTCTGCGAAAACAAGTACTTGAGGCTCTTATGATCTGTAAAAGCCTCAAATTGTTCTTCGTACAAGTAGTGTCGCCATATCTTCAATGCGAACACCACAACTGCTAATTCCAAGTCATGAGTCGGATAATTCTTCTCATGAATCTTAAGTTGACGCGAGGCATAGGCGAATAGCTTACCATTCTGCATTAGGACGCAGCCCAAGCCTGTCCCAGAAGCATAAGTGAAAATTACGAATCCACCTTGACCCGAAGGTAAGGCTAGAACAGGAGCAATGGTAAGACACTCTTTCAGCATCTGAAAACTGCTCTCGCACTTATCGTCCCATATGAACTTAGTTTCCTTCTTTAGCAGCTTTGTCATAGGTAGAGAGATTTTGGAAAAGTTCTGGATAAATCTTCGATAATATCCAGCTAAGCCAAGAAAACTTCTGATGTCCCGAACACTCTTCGGTTGCTGCTAGCTTAGTACGACCTCCATCTTTGCAGGATCTACATACACTCCTTTCTCGGATATAACATGTCCCCAAAACATAACCTCCTTAAGCCAAAACTCGCTTTTAGAGAATTTAGCGAACAAACGCTCCTTCCACAAGGTTTCCAAAATGATGATTAAATGTTCACGATGTTGATTCCAGGTTTCAGAGTACACCAAAATGTCATCGATGAACACGATCACGAAGGTGTCCAAAAAGGGTTTGAACACACGGTTCATGAGGTCCATGAAGGCTGCATGTGCGTTGGTGAGTCTGAAAGGCATGACAGTAAACTCGAAATGCCCATATCTGGTTCAAAAAGCCGTCTTGCAGATATCGTCTCCCTTAATTCTGAGTTGATGGTATCCTGACCTAAGGTCAATCTTTGAGAATATCTTGGCATTTTGCAGTTGATCGAACAAATCTTTGATACGTGGTAACAAATACTTATTCTTTATCGTGGCCTGGTTGAGCATTTGATAGTCAATATACAATCGCAATGATCCGTCTTTCTTTTTAATAAATAAAACAGGAGTTCCCCAAGGCGAGACACTAGGGCGAATGAATCCTAAATCCATCAATTCCTATAACTGCTTCTTAAGCTCCTCGAGCTCGGCTGGCGCCATACGGTATGGAGCTTTGGAAATTAGTACACTACTCGACAACAACTAGATATTGAATTCAACCTCTCGTGGTAGGGAAAGTCCTGACAGCTCCTTTGGGAAGACGTCTGAAAAATCCCGAACCACCTCTAGATCTCTGATCGAAACTTGCGTCGGCTTGGACTGGACGACACTGACTAAAAAGGCAGTGCATCCCCTTCTCAGGTAGTTTTGTGCCTTTAGCGAAGAAATCATCTTGCTTGCACGGATCGCCTTCGCGAACTTGACTTCCACCTTAGGCATCCCTGGCGGAGACAACACAATCTTGCTCTCATGGCAAAAGATTTTGGCGTGGTACTTGTGAAGCCAATCCATGCCTAGAATGACGTCAAATTCGGTCATATCTAGAAGGATAGCGCAGGCCGACAAATGCCGATCTGCCAAGACTACGTCCAAAGCTGGCACGTAGGTCTCACAAATAGTATTTTTCCCAATCGGGTTATAAACGTTGAAAGCGTTATTCAACGAACTTACAAGTATGTGCACAAGTTCAACAAATTTTACAGAAATAAAAGAATAAGTGACACCACAATCAAAGAGTACGAAGGCTGCTTGGTTAACAATCAAGATGGTACCTTGTACGAGCTCGCCTTTGGTCAATTGTTCGTCTGTGGCGGTGTAAATGCATCCTAGTGCCTTCTTCTGGCCGCTGGACTGTGGCTGTTGCGTCTGGTACGAATGTTGCTGTTGTTGCGGCTGCAGTGGTGGTCGTGGGAGCAGAGGTGCTCCTCCATTTCGTCTGAGGTCGTCGGCCGCCTTCTTGCGGCACTCACGTGCGAAGTGACCCATTTTGCCACAGTACAAGCATCCACCTGTAACAAGAGGGCATGCCTGCCCGGGGTGAGGTCGTCCGCATTTAGGGCAGACATCGCCCACCTGCTGCCAGGCGAGAGGGTTGCCCTTCGACCGTTGACGCTTTGAAGGAGGATATTGTTTCCTTCCCCATTCCTTCTTTACGAAAAAGGGCAGCCGCTTGACTTGACCACCAAAGAGATATTTCTTTTGATCGCTACCCGCAGTGGGTGGCTTCTTGCTTTGGGCACTCTTGGAGCACTCCCAATCCTCCGTCAGGAGAGTGGCTGCAACAACAACTGCAGAAAGAGTCGATGACATGCTGTTAAGGACCCTTGGTGGGAGTCCTTCTTTCAATCCGCAGATGAATTTTCCCGCTCGCTCGCTATCATCTTCGAATAAGTTGGGGAAATATCGCTCCAACTCCTGGAATTTGGAGATGTAATCTACCAGACTTGACGTGCCTTGGCAAAGTTCCATAAACTCCACATTTTCCCTCTCCCTTGCATGAAGAGGAAAGTAGTTTTCCAAGAAAGCTCTTTTTAAGGTCTCCCAAGGAATAAACGAAGCTGTCAGGAACTATATGTTCCGGGTCGTGTCCCACCAGTGGCGGGCAGCACCCATAAGCCTGAAAGTACCATAAAGTATCTTCTTGTCGTCTGTGACTATCAAAACTTGGAATACTCGCTCGACTTCCAAAACCCAGTTCTCAGCTGCATCGGGGTCAGGCTTGCCTATGAAGGTTGGAGGATCGAGCTTTAAGAACTTTTCATATGATACTGTCGCATGATGGCTCGGTTCTGAGGTAGGTACTTTGTTGTGCACTTGATTTTGCATAGCGTTAGCCAAGGCGCTCAAGGAATCCATGACGAAACCCCGCTGATCTGACCATTCGTCAGATGAACCTTCGTTCGAATCTCGAACCATCCTTAAAATGACCAGATGGTACAAAAGTCAATACTTGAAGGAGAAGAATAATATCAAAGAGTTATCGTATTTCCGAGTAATAGAGATTACAAAAGCCCAGCAGTGCTGGTACAAGAGGTTACTTATAATAGCAAAACACAAACTGACCATGGGTACAAAACCAATGAGTTTTATCTCCTTTTTAGGGATGATGAGAGTATTTTTTTAAGTACTCTCTTGCGATATCTGTGCGCCTTAACCCGCGCAGAGGGGGAAAATAATGCAAATCTTCATTCGAGACTCCTTGCCCGTGAAGAGGGGTCGTGGGAGTGTAATGTGGCGAGGCATTCGTCGCATAGGGAGGCGAAGCCAGAGTGTACACCGGAGAATCCGATATGTACTGTGGTGAGTCTGGAGTTGGTGTGTATATTAGTGAGTTGGGAGAAGGCAAATAAGTGGGTGGAACGACGTCCTGAGCACCCTCTTGGGAAAATATCTGTCCATCACACGTTGGTGTGTCTAAAGACCCTGGACTGAGGATGCTGTGTCTTCCAGATCTTGTGCTGCAGACGCCTTTCTGTTGTACACTTCCCTGAGTTGACAATTATTCATTGTGTGACCTTCTCACCACAGAAATCACACTCCATCTGGGCTTGCCAGAGAGATTCCGCTTCAGAGGATTCCAGAGAAGCATGCCAATTAAGCAAAATATGTTTTGGCACGCGACCACCTTCCTGAAAGTGCACTGCTGCCCACGTCGTGGCTAGCGATGCTTGGTAAGCATTCAGAAGCGTAAAGCCCCAAGAATCCACAAAAGTGGGAGGGGGAAGCCTGTTAGTCCAACATTTTGACCCGATAGTCGAACGCTCATGTCTTCCTACCACAGAGCTTCTGCCCCTAACTGAACGACAACGCATTCTTCGTGCGCCTCTTCTGCGTCCCAATCTCGCACCATCCGAAGGGTTCATTTTCTTTAAACAAGAAACCCCAAACACCCATGTAAGGTATGCTCTAGTCTAATAGTATAAAAAAAATAAGAAATTAAGTTACAGCGCGATGCGGATGCTCGATGACCAAGAATCACTGTTTCCATCTGCTCTAATAACAAGTTGTAACGCCCCAAAATTTTGAACTTTATAATTCCTTTAAAATAGTTGGAAAATTCCTTTTCTTTATAAAGTTTATTTTTAAAATCAGCGGAAACAATTTCTTTTAAAGGAAAAAGGATAAGTTCGACAATTTTGGGCATGTTAGTGAGAGAATAAGGATTTACCATGGATGATCTGCAATAATACTTAGGAAACCATTTTTTCTATTAAAAGAAAATGTCAGGTTTGTACAAAATTCAGATTTCCTCCAGGTTAACCGTAACAAAAACCAAAATGTCCAGGAGAAGAACTACGAGCAGAAACAGTGGATCCTGAAGTCATCTCGCAGACGCGTCATCTCCTGTGATGCACCTATTTGTCACCTGTACCCATAAAATGGGTTAGTTTTGCAAAAAACTAGTAGGTGAGCACAAAAACAGAAAGAACTAAATTAGGCATAAATAATTAATGCCGCAGGTAGTAACGAGCAAACTAAGCAAATAAGCTAAGTGATTCTACTTAAACAGGTAAGCCAAGCAAATATGCTAATCAAGAAGGCTTAAACAAGCAATTTACGCAAGCAAGCTAAGCAGATAAACTGGAGAAACAAGCTAGGCAACTAAGTCAACTATGAAAGCTAACACATGAGCTATCTGCACGCGAGCTAAAAGCTAGAAAGTTGAGTGCAACAAACTGAAAGGTGAGCATGCTCAATTTAGTTTTACTTGTTAACCGGCCATGCGGGTGCATACATGGCACGTCAGTCCAAACAGCCGAGACCAAGCCGAGAGTTCATTATGCTATGTATTTTAAGATACCTCGATTGTCTGACTGAATTCTATTCCTATAAAGACGACTGATGGTCGAGAGAGTAAGTCCCCAAGGCCTGATAGGGATGTATCCAACTTCTGCAGAAGTGTTAGGCTAACTTATGTAGCCCCTATCCCCTAACCTCCGATGACTGGGGAAGCCGGGTCTTTTGCCCGTAAATAGCCATAAATGGCTTGTCTATCGGAGTTGGTACCCTTCATCCTCTCTCTTGGCGAAGCCAGGTTGAATTGAGCGCGATGGGTTTTCTTAGCCGTTGCCTCATTCTTCATGCTCTGATCTATTAGACCAAATGAGCATCTTGCCTGTGAAGGCGATCTCATTTTTATGTGTTTTCAACAACGTCCACAAAGCACTAATCGAGGTCATAAGACCATCTCATCCAATCATCGTAGTACTAACATGCCTCGCAAGTTCAAGAGTACACTACGAGGAAAGGGATATAGGTCCTCAATAGTAGCTTCAACAGTGTGTTTCACAAAGATATAATGTTTTTAGAAAGTTATTTTAACATTCTAAATCTTTCGAAACGATCAACAACTTTCCTATATATTGCATTAGATTTTCTTGAAACTCGCATATGATAATGCAGTGTCTGGATGCTACGCAAGTCTCAACACTGGTCTCGATAAATGGGCTTCACAAAAAAACCCATCGCCCAACAACTTGATCTTGTCCCAGATCAAGGATTTTCCTGAGACATATCGGGTAAACGAAAATAGTAGAAAAGGTACTCCTCCCGAATACGCTGAGTCGGGGGGCATAGATGCAATTGCGCATCGCCCCCCAAAAAATAGGGGGCCCAACTTGACTGATAGAACTATGCAATCGAAGAATGGGGGAACCTCGTTAAGGACCCAATTAACTTCGAGGTTGTGTCGTTTAAGCCTCAAATCCACCATAGTTGCTTGAGCGAGAGTGGTGGAGGCCGAAGCACATTCCATGAGGTCAAAACCATAGAATTCTACGTGAAGAATGCAACAGGGAAAACACATGTGCGATGGCAAGGCAAAAACAAAAAACAACAACAATGCGAAAAGCAAGAGCTTGGATGCGAAGCGCGATGACAAAGCAAAATGACAGAAATAAGAAGTGCGAAAGCAAAGGACAAGGATCGCGAAACCGCATCCTTGAGTAAAAGACAGTAAGTAGTAAATACGAAAGCAAAAGCCTGGGCGCAAAACGCGGCGGCAAACAGAAACATGAAATGCCAAAGCAAAGGACAAAGATCTCGAAACCGCGTCCTTGAGCAAAAGACAATAGGTAGTAAATACAAAAGTAAAAGCCTGGGCGCAAAGTGCGGCGACAAACAGAAATAGAAAATGCGAAAGCAAAGGACAAGGATCGCGAAACTGCGTCCTTGAATTAAAAGCGTACTTATATACGCATATATATGTAAATATGTAATTAAGTCCTTTCGATCTTTAATTATTTAATCTCGATTTAATTATTTAAGTCCTTGTCCAACTTCCCCTACCTTGGGGTATTACGAGGAAGAAGTTGTCTATGAGCGTAGGTGATCGCTGGTTCAATTCGCTGGGCGCGAACGCGCTCCGTTGCGCAAACTTCAAAAGTACGTTGTTTATCATGCATTTAAACGAATAAGGACAGGGAGAAGACTCGACTTCTCCACAACTCAATGCAGGGTTCATCGGCCCCTGCTATTTCGAAAAAGAACGGGGTAGGGTCCAATGACCCATGCCGCCAAAGGAACAGCTGCAGGGGCCATCGGCCCCTGCCGAATATTTAAAGAAGGGCAGGGGCCATCAGCCTCTGTCGTGTTAAAAATAAGAGGGGCAGGGGCCTTCGGCCTCTGCTGGGTTTTCAAAAAGAGGGGCAAGGGCCTTAGGAGGCCCTTGCTGGGTTTTAAAGAAAAGAGGGGCAGGAGCCTTCGACTCTTCCCAGATTTAAAAAAAAAGGGGCAGGGGCCAATGGCCCCTGCCAAGGACACGAGTAGAGAGAGGGAGCGCAGGGGCCAAAGGCCCCTTGCGGCTTTCAGGAGAGGAGGTAGGGGCCAAAGGCCCCTGTCGATTATTTGAGAAAAAGGGCAGGGGTCGTCGACCCTTGCTGGACTTAAAAGAGGAGGGGGCAGGGGCAGGGGCCAATGGCCCCTGTCGACCTCGACAATCATCGGAACAGGTGCCAGTGGCCCCTGCCGATGCTTTTGAAAAACAAAGCAGGGTCCCCTTTGGCCCCTGCTTGCATCTGACGGGAGAGGCAGCGGGAGGAGGGGACTCACCTGAGGCTGCCGACGAGGAAGGAGGTCGTCGGGGAGGTGGGAGGTCGCCCGGTGGTGGTTGCCGAGATGGGAGCTCGTTGGAGAGGGGGAGCCGTGTGAGACACAGAGGGAGTGGGCAGATGAGAGATGGCAGAGGGGAAGAGAGGGCCGATGGGTGAGGGTCGCCGGAATGGGAGCTCGCCGGAGAGGAGAGAGGCGTCGGGGGAGGGTCAGGGTCGAGAGAGAGGGTCGAGAGAAGGAGTCAGGGGGAGGGGTTTAGAATGCCTCCCCCTTTTCTCCTTTATAAAGGAAACACTGAGGATGGGCGCCCCTTGTGTGTCTTCCCTTGAAATCCCCCGTAAGCCCCTTTCAATGGGCTGAGACCCGGGTTTGGAGGTCGGATCCAGACCCGACTCGGGTCCAAAATTGATTTTTTTTGATGGGTTTTACAATATGTCAAGTATGTGAGGTGGGTGTCGTATGTGATTTCCAACATATACAAAGGAAGAGTAAAGATCTATGCCATGACCGTCAATAATTTATAAGAAGCTAACTAGCAAGTAATATCGTTAGCAAAAATTACATATCACATAGACACAAATTTCATTGCATGCTAAAATTAAATATTTACATGTCACAAGTAATTCTATATGTATAAAATTATAAATCTATCACTACCTACTTAGATGTGATACCTAAGATGATCTAATTCAAATGTTTATTTTTAATTATCCTGTGGGTACATATGGGCCAAATCACCCGTAACGAAAGAGAACATTCAGGGGTTTATTATTCATAAATGTTTTATTAACCCGAACGTTCTAACCAAAACTGTAAATCCTAAGAGAGCGGTCAGTGACTGAGAGAACCTCCCAAAGGCCTAAACCAAAACATGATGCATTCCTAACTTCTACAGAAGAACAAAAAGCTACCACCTAAGATACATTGGTAGTCCGGGTTCCCCAACTCCGAGGACTGAGAACCAAGGAGTCATTTTTGCTCGAAACAGTTAAACACCTGTCCCAGAGTTTCGTACCACCTGGTTGATATTTTGAAATGATATTTTTAAAAAAAGTATTTGCAATAAAACTTTGGAAAATCGTCAACCAAAAGTATAAAAACCGACTTTCCACAAAGTGGTAAGTACGGGTCGAATCCTCAGGGAACAAGAATTAATCAAGATATTTCTAGAAAATTTAATTTATTAATTACAAATTTCAATCTACAATTATAAAGTTAATACAACTACAATTAATCACTACAATGAAAATGAAACAACACTAAGTCTTCTGCTCCACACCAAGGGTATTTCCGTCTTTTCGCCAATTATTCACTCTTCGCACTTGGACAATAACCCTGGAAACTAAATATGCTTTTCAACCTAAAAATGCAGAGAAATACAAAGTTAGTATTCTAATCTAACCATGCAAACAATAACTAAAACTAATTCTAATTTTACGAAAATAGTAAAACAAATGCTACTTATCAGACAATAACTAAATAAAATACTAAACTAATTCTAAAATTAACTAAATTAATTTTACTAATGCTGTATGATGATTATGCAGCTCCTAAAATGCAGAAACTACTGAAAACAGGTCTAAAATGCCGAAACTAAGGAAATTACGAAACTGCCCCTAACTAGTGCAAAATAGCTTTCTGACAGGTTATCGGAAAACCACTGTTTGACAATGCAAACGAGGTCCGATTTTCCCGAAATTTGTTCTGTTCTGCAACTGTCAGATTAAACAATCTGACAGTTTTTACAGATTGAAAAAAAGATATCTGGAACTCCATATATAAGCGTTTTAAATCTGGGAAAAATCAGGATATCGAAAGTCCTGTAATTTAAAATCCAGAAAAAGCGGTTTTCGCAAAACACTTAAAAATCAGACCAAATCAACTCCGAAAGAGCTGAAATTTGGTCTGCAGTCAGATAACACACCACTAAAGTGAACAGAAAAAGAATTTTTGGAAAAACGAAATTTTTACACAGAAAATAACGCTTGTGCTACAGGGCAAAAATCAGGTTTTTCTTTGAGTGCACTATTCACTTTATGAATTTATTTAAACACTATAAAATGCAAATTAAACCTAATGTAATCTAAATGACACTGAATAACAGTGTATATGCAGATGAATATTACAATTACGCTAAATGCATGACGAACAAAATACGATAAGCAAATTGTGATTAAAACTACGTTAACTAACGATGCAAATGCAACTATGCTACTCAAAGGAATGCAATTCGAACTACTATGTTAAATAATAACTACCACAAGTAAAACAATCACAAAACACAACGCACACAATCAAAACAAATACAATATACGCACATACACACTTCTACACTAAAACTAAACTAAATAACTAAACTAATTAGTATAAAAATCAAAATAAATAACACTAAATGAAATTAATTCACTAAAGAACAAAGGCTAGTATTAGGGTTCACTCGGTTGACTCGACTTGGACTAATGTTGACTCGGCTAGGCTTGACCTAACTAGTTGGGTTCGGTTGACTAAGGATTGGGTTCGGTTTGGTCTATGACTTGACTTAGGCTTGGGTTTTGACTAAGTTAGGTTTAACTAAAACTAGGTTGGATGTGGTTTAGGGTTGACTTAGTCAACTAAGGTCGGTTTGGGTTAGGTGGGCTCGGTTAACCTAAACTTAGGTTAGGTGGGATAAGGTAGGCTCGGACTAAAGTGACTCACCTTAGGTTGGACTAAGACTTGACTAGGATTAGGTCTTGGTCTTTGACTTAAGCTTGGGATAGGGTTGACTCGACCTAGGTTTGGTCTATGCTTTGACTTAGGTTAATTAGGATCGGTTTTGACAAGGTTAGGTAGACTCGGTTTTGACTAGACTCAAGGGGGTTTAGACTAGGGTTTGACTCACTTAATTGGGTCGACTAAAGTAGTAACCTCTTAATTATCCTACAATTAATTCAAAGTTACCGATTTTAATGAAGGAGGTTAGGAAAATAAAGTAATAATTATCAATGCTCAACTTGGAAATGATTTGGATTCTCCAAAAATCGCCCCACTTAATGAGGGAGTTACACTCCTTAATTGCCTTTAAAGCTCATTGTGGAAAAATGAAAAGTCCAATCTAGAAATCCACGAATTTTGCTTTTCAAGATGGAATTGAATTGACTTTAATTCTTTATGGAAATCGTGGAGCCTAAATTAGAATTTTTGTTTAATTTCAAAAACACTTTCCAAAGTGAAAGAGTAACTCTTTCTTTAATGCATATTCAAAATTCAAATCTTCCTTAAATGCCTCACACGATTTTTGAAGAACCTCCTCTTTCCAAAAGCTTTCCAAATTTCAATTACTTTAATTACCTCCCTTCTCAAAAATCGCCAACTTCTAAAAGTACCACTTTCTAAACTAATGTAATTAAAGCTACCTAGAGAATAGAAGAACTTAAATAGAAAAACGATTTTCTAGGATTGAATGCTACCCTAATTCCCAAAACTTAACTTAAATGACCCCTAAAAACGGCTAAGACACTAAACCCTAATACATTGAATCTAGACACCTTCTTAATCTACCTAATTGCAATGAATGCTTTCTAAAAAAAATCGACCTAGAGCTCAATTGGAGCTCTAATGGCTGCCGCCCCACCTTGGGGAAGAAGAAGACCAATAAAAAAAAAAAATAAGAACATAAACTAACAAAAAACGATTTTACTAAGTAGCCACTATTTTGATAAAATTAAATTAAAATATAATAAAAAGAACTCCTAATTACAAAAATGCAAACATGAACAACACTATGCTGGAATTTATTTAAAAACATCAAGAAATGAAAATTCGACTTTTGTAAATAAATTCAAACACCAAAAACACAAAATGATAAAAACGATTCTCTAGAACAATCCGAAAATAATGAAATGAACTAACACAAGTTTATGTTGCTGTTAACATACAAAATACACAGCAAACCACATGACTTACCAACATAAACACACACTTTTAATGAAAATGCAAAGATCGGCTAGAATAAATCTAGCCGATTTTTTTTCTTTTTAAAAAATGAAAGCAAACAAGACACAATCAAATCCACAAATAAGATGAATCAAAATGACTTTTTATAAGTAGATTTTCAGTAGAACAGAACCAAGAACACGCCTATGACATATTACAAATAAAATAAAAGAGATCGACTAGATGAGATTCTAGCCGATTTATTGGTTTTTCAATGAAAAACACCTTTAGATCTAGACCCAACATCCAAAATAACTCAAACTCATCTTTTTGAAGGCTTTTTCTATAGAAATAACATAAACACACACGTGGAAGAAGACAACCCAAATCGGCTAGAAGAATCTCTAGCCGATTTACACGTTTTTCTTAAAAAATGATGGAGATCGATACTCGAATATGCAAACAATGAAACAAACCTAGATCTAACGTGCTGGTCTATGCACGGATACTATTCTAAGGTTGAAACAATAAAAAAATAAAAGAAACACACAGAAATAATAAAAGAAAACCAACACGCAATTCGGTTTTTTGCTAGAAGAGAAGGAAGAAGAAGACCTACCTCTTGGAAGATCCGACGACCGGGGGGATGAAGAAGAGCGGACCGTGGCTGGAGTTGGACGTCCCAAGCAGTTCGAGAATGCTGGACTTCACCAAAAAACAGCACCTTTGCAGCTGCTACACGTTGGAGATCCACCAAAGATGGATTATGCGCCGATTCTCGATCGGAGGGTGTAGAAAGCCGGATGGAGGTAGGGCCGGCTCACCTTGTTGGTGTGTTTCGCACTCCCACACAAGGTTAGTAGTCTCCACCTCTGCTACACCTGAAAAAGTACATAAAAATGGTGAGAAGACAGCAAGGAAAAAGGAAGAAATGAAGAGAAAACACAAGGGGGATCGAAATATGCTTGAAACCCAAGCATAGACCGGTCTTCAATGGCCAAAACGTGGGGGGGATGGAGAGGAAGGAGCTGATGGAGTAGAATCACTGTAGGGGGCGTCCAAACAAAGCCAAAGACGCCTAGGGTTTGCTGGAAAAAACTATTTATATTTTTTTGGAATTTCAGAAACAGGGTTAAAAAATAAAAATTTGCTAGGCGCCATTTTCTGGGGGGTTTTCTGCAAAATATTTTGAATTGGATATGGATAGGTGTGTGGGTTGGATTTTGGGCTTTCTAAGGGTTGATCCAAAGTCCAAATAACCTAATTGGGTCGGATATGGATCTGATCTACCTCGAAATCCATGCCCAAACACTGAAATAGCCATAACTCTCTCATTTTAACTCCGATTTTTCTGAAATTCGAACCATAACCCCTTACTATCAAAATACATCTAAACATGGGTTTAAAACCTTAAACTTGATATATAATGCATGAAAAACTTATTAACATGATGCGCATTTCATGCATCATCACCACCTACCCTCTCCATAGTAAGCCCGAATCTGAGTGGGTTGGTCTTTTCATTTAATTAAATTTCCCGAATTACAGAAGCGTTTCCTTCAAATTTACTATCATAGTAGTAGATCCTCACCCTTTATGATTTTACAAGGGTATACAAGCCAAATTTTGTCTATTTGATTGCACAGACCCACTCAGAGTGCACCAATACTTTAAACCAGTTAAGCACACAAGCCCCAGTTCCTTTAAGCCAGTAAAGCCAACAAAATTTAATATTTAATTTACTTACCAGTGTAATTCAATCAGCCTCAGTACCCAAAATCAGGTACTTAACCCATAACGCCCATTAGGCAAGGTTTCCCAAACAACCCACTCGCACGAGGTATTAACAATGACTAACTTAATCATTTACCCACTTAGGTTACCACTGTATATAGTTTTTTTTTTAGTTGAACTCTAACATCACTGGTGTATGATTATTGTCCTACTGCAAAGGAAGGCACATATCTAAATGTCACTATGTGCACAGTAATGTGGGCTGAGTGTATTTGAAACCGATGTAACAACTTTAAACATATACATACTTATATGTATGCTCAACAATGGTTAATAAGGTTAGATGTCACTACATATGTGTAAATATGCCATAAAACAGGAATTCGGAAAAGCACAACAATGTATATGCATCAATTACAGAGTAGGCTTCTTCAAGGTAAAGTCATATTAAGCTAGTGCTACTCTTAATATGCTACA
The DNA here is from genome assembly GCF_984573655.1 of Nuphar pumila. Classification (NCBI taxonomy): domain Eukaryota; kingdom Viridiplantae; phylum Streptophyta; class Magnoliopsida; order Nymphaeales; family Nymphaeaceae; genus Nuphar; species Nuphar pumila. The sequence goes on along the minus strand of NC_143260.1, from coordinate 94,171,344 downwards.
ACAGAATATACTACAACATCAACTATTCATAAGATAACCAAATGAATATGCACAAGACCTAATCATGCATCTAATATTGATTAAACAGATAACAAAAATTATCACTAGACTTATACAAAGCTCAAGCATGGTTCAACTATCCATTTCCCATAAAACTCAAAGAGATTGCATGAGATTTAGGCATGCACTCATTAGGGATTAATCTGATAGTAAGGAACTGCAAGTCATTTACAACATTCAGGTATAATCAGTGCATCGCTTCTTTGCTTAATATAGAAAAGTTAAAATAGTGAACACAATGCTAACTAATAGGCGATGTATATAGGCATGTATCCTAGTCCATATCTTTAGTATAGAATCATTTAGCTTAACACTTACATATAGATTTTTCCAACACAGATCATGCAATTATAACAGCTTGGTACATAACACATGCGCAGAATCGAGATTCTGCAGTTGTGTTATGTCGGATAAAAAAAATGGGTTGTAATACCCAAGTTCGTATGATTGCACAGGATATGCTGCAATTCAGTTGCACAAAAAAAGGAATAGACCATGCTGAGTGAAGTTACTTAATGAAATTTTAAGTTTTAGAAAAGTCAATGCATCAACATACAAATTCAACTATAACCAGAGCTAAATTAATCATGTTGTATTTCACAGAACAAATCTTAAATGCACAGACAACAATAACAACTTGATCAGATGCGACGTGCATATATAAACAAAACGAAGGAATCACCAATGCAGATCGGCTACCACTAGGCCTAAAAAAATATATTCAGCCGAAGACCACAACTCAAGGAGATCGAGAAATTTCGGTTCCACGATTTCTAGGCTTCTGCCCCTAACAGAAAACAGAATGCCCTCTTTCAGAAAAACCGAACTCATCAATGGACAACTCTCTTTTTTTTTTTCATGCACCATGGCAGTAAGAATCCCCCAAATCGATCGATTTGGGGTTTAGGCAACCCACAAAGCCCACATTCTTAACAGAATCTGAAACCCCCAAATCGGGGATTTGGGGCTTTCGACACCCACAAAAAAAACCCAGTGGTCATTCTCGCTGTCAAAAATTCAAAGTTTTGGGATCTTCCGACAGCTTGAACCCCCAACTCCCATTTCACTATGGATTTCCGGCAACCCCCAGCCCATGCTCGACCCATAGTACACCCTAAAGATAAAAAACAATAAAACCTACCTCGTTCGGTGCTCTGCAGGTGGCTATCACGAGAAGATGGCTGCTAGTTCCGGTGGCCATACCTCTTTCGATGATGGAAGGAAAGGTGGTTGTCGCTGTTGGGGTCATGCGAGAAGTCGAGAGGAAGAAGGGGAGACAGAGGGTCAAGGCGAGAATGAGAGAGATCAGAGACAGAGGAGAGTGAGGGAGACAGACTCGGTGTCCCCCTTTGTAGGGGAAAGCCCGAGAAGAGAGGAGCTCTCCTCCGGCGGCTATGCTTCGCCTCCCCTCCTCCCCCCCCCCCCCCCCCCCACACACACACACACACATTATGATTTATGTGTGTTAGGGTTCGTTCAGAACCCTAACAACCTATTTTTATCGGGCAACCCGATACGGGTTGCCTTTAAGCTTTTTTTTTTTCACTTCATAGGGTGTGGGCCGGGACCGGGTTCGAGACCGAGATCTGGGTCCAGCTGGGGTTTTGGACCCGCACCATCTATGCAATATGGATCCATGGGTTGGATCCGAATGGATCCAATCGTGGATCCCTTAATATACTTACGTCCATTTATATATATATATATTTCACTTCTTATTTTCTTTTTCTTATATATATATAAGATATTATACTTATATACATAGATATCTTGGATCCAGAATGTGGATCCCAGGCCTATTTACGCATTATATCTATAAAAGTTTCAATAATTTCCAAAAAAAAATGTGGTTATTACATCATTTCCCTCTAAAAAGAAATTTTGTCCTCGAAATTTACTTGTAAGTGCTTACTAAAAAAGATTGGGGTACTTCTCCTGCATATTGGCCTCAGGTTTTCAAGTACTTTCATCCATGCCATGGTGTTGCCATCTCACCTTGACGAGAGGAATGGTCTTTGATCTCAAGACTCACTCGCTTCGTTCCAATATTTTCACTGGTTTTTCTTCCATTGTTAAGTCTTCCCTTATATCTACGTCCTAATACTGGATGACATGTGACGGATCTTGAAGATATTTCTTTAACATAGATACATGGAATACATTATGAATCTAAGCATACTAAGGGGTTGAGCTATACGATAGGCCGTTTCTCCAATCCGCTCCAAAATCTCAAAAGATCCTACATATCTGGGGCTCAATTTTCCCTTCTTACCAAAACGAAACACACTTTTGGTGGGTGATATCTTCACAAAAACCCGATCCCCCACATCAAAAGTGAGCTATTTGCGCCTCTGATCTACATAACTCTTTTGCCAACTCTGGGCTGATAGCAGTCTATCTCTTATCATCTTGATCTGTTGGGTATAATGTTGCAACATGATCGATGATTCTATTGAGCGTTCACCAACCTTGTCCCAATACACAGGCGATCTGCAAGGTCATCCGTGGAGAGCTTCGAAAGGGGTCATATCGATGCTCGCATGGTAACTATTATTATAGGCATACTCCACTAAGACCACATGCTTGCCCCATTTGCCTTTCCAATCCAGCATACATGCTCGCAACATATCTTCAAGTGTCTGGATAGTCCTCTCTGATTGTCCGTCAGTCTGGGGATGAAAAGCGATACTCAGCTTCAGCTTTGTACCCAAGGCCTATTGCAATTGGCCCCAAAACCGAGAAGTAAACCTAGGATCTCGATCTAATATGTTAGAGACTGATACTCCATGCAGTCAAACAATCTCTCTAATGTATAAATCTGCTAAGCTCTCGAGGGATTGATTTATCCATATGGGTAGAAAGTGAGCCGATTTAGTGAATCAGTCCACTATTACCCATATGGCGTCATGCTGTTTCCCTGTTTTGGGCAAACCTACCCCGAAGTCCATGGTGATTTCCTCCCATTTGCTGCATCATTTCGCCAAGCTTTTGATGTTCAATCTTGACTTGCTGACAAGTCAAACACTTCGAGACATAACTTGCGACCTTACACTTCATTCCATTCCACCAATACCCTCATTGTAAATCTTTAAACATTTTTGTACTCCCCGGGTGTATGGTGTACTTGGACCTATGTGCTTCTCCCAATAATTCTTCTTTCAACTTGGGATCACTAGGGACTCAAAGTCGCTTCTGCATCCAGATACTGCCATCTTTCCTGAGTGAGAAGTGCGATTTTTTTTGCTGAGCTAGTGACTTGAGCTTCTCATATCGGGGATCCTCCTGCTGACACTCAATAATCTTTGTAAGGATCTCCGGATGGGCAGATAAGTTAGATAACTTGATACTTCCCTCGTCATTTACGAATGACTTCCAGTCAATAAATTCTTCCACCAAATTTCACCCTTTGTCAATAGACTGGACAAACTGCAACCAACTTTGTGATTGAGAGAGTCAGCTACAACATTTGCTTTCCCTGGGTGATAGGAAATGGTAAAGTCGTAATCCTTTATAAACTCTAACCATCGTCGTTGTCGCATATTCAACTCCTTCTGGGAGAATAGGTACTTGACACTTTTATGATCAGTAAATACCTCAAACTGTTCCCCATACAGGTAATGTCACCATATTTTTATAGTGAACACTACGGCTGCCAATTCGAGATCATGAGTTGGATAGTTTCGCTCATGAATCTTTAGTTGGTGAGAGGCATACCCTATCACCTTTCCATTCTACATTAAGACACATCCCAATCCTGTACCTGATGCGTCTGAATATACTACAAAACCACCATAACCTGATGGTAAGTCCAATACTGGGGTAGTGGTAAGCTTCTTCTTTAAGATTTGAAAACTCTCTTCGCACTTATCCGTCCATTCGAACTTAATTCCTTTCCTCAAAAGCTTGGTCATGGGCATGGAAATCCGTGAAAAGTGCTGAATGAATCTTCTGTAATAGCCTACTAACCCGAGAAAACTCCTGATATCGCCGATATTCTTCGGTTGACCCCAATTTAATATGGCTTCAACCTTAGCCGGGTCCACCGATACTTCATCTCGCGATATGACATGTCCTAAGAACATGACCTTCTCAAGCCAGAATTCACACTTGGAAAATTTTGTGAACAACTGGTGTTCCTTGAGAGTCTCCAATGCAATCCTTAAATGATCTCGATGTTGCTCTATGCTTTCAGAGTATATAAGTATATCATCGATAAAGACGATCACGAAAGTATCCAAGTATGCTTTGAATACCCGATTAATCAAATCCATGAATGCGGCAGGAGCATTTGTCAGTCCGAATGGCATAACTACGAACACGTAGTGATCATACCTTGTTCTAAAGGCTGTCTTGAGAATATCATCATCTTTGATCCGAAGTTGGTGATATCCAGATCTGAGATTGATTTTTGAAAATACCTTAACCTTTTGCAGTTGATCGAACAGGTCTTCAATGCGAGGTATGGGATATTTATTCTTGACGATCGCCTGATTCAACATCTGATAGTCTATGCACAACCTCATAGACCCATCCTTCTTCTTTACGAAGAGAACTGGTGCTCCCCATGGTGATATGCTAGGTCTAATGAAGCCTCACTCCATCAACTCTTAAAATTGTTTCTTTAGTTCCTCCAACTCCACTAGGGCCATACAATAGGGAACTTTCGAGATCGGTGTCGTCCTAGCCACTAACTCGATATGAAAATCCACCTCATGTTGTTGAGGTAGAACAAGCAACTCATCTAGAAACACTTCTGAAAATACACCGCCCTACTATGGATAGGGTCAATAGGCCTCTGGTGTATCTAAAATATATGGAATAATCAACCTCCAGAATGTCGAGTTGATGCCCGGACAATGCTTTGCCCACGTACCAAGGGTAGAAGAGGTTAAATATCGAAACAATGCATTAACTCTAGGTTCAATGATGCTTGAATGTATGAGTGAATGAACGTTGTTGAGTCAGTCCTGCATAACCTTTGTGAAGGTGTCATGATCGGTATACGACTGGACCGACTGAGCAAAGACCCATATTGTATCCGCACGACTAAGCGAAGCTCGAGGAGCTGTCCTTAAATGAGTGGGATATGAATGTGCCAAGTATAAAGACTTGAGCACGATATTGAGCCGGAAGAGGCTTGCGCTAAATCGTGCAGACTTGAGCGAGAGATCCAAATCACAACCTTAAAGAGGCTTGCGCTAAGTTATGAAGATTTGAGCGAATATTCAACTCATAGCCTTGAGGAGGCTCTTGCGATATATGCTAAGTCATGGAGACTTGAGTGTCGTTATTGTGAACTGCGACTTTGAGTGGTCAACGCATTTACTTGAGTTGAATGGATGCACGATTGCTTGCTAACCAGACCATCAACGGTTCTGACCCCGTTTTATGGGGATTTTAGGTGTTGGACCTGCGTTGCGATATGCGGAGCAAAGCGACATCGAGTTCCAAGGTTTCTCTAGACAGAGTTGTACTGCTTCCTTTTATTGAACCTATACTACTTTTTTAAGCAGTGATGTTGTAATAAACATGTGGTTTTCGATAAAATAGAATACCTTGGTGGTCAATGAGTTGCTTGGCCACATATCTGTAATGTGCCTGGAGTTTTCTAAAACTGACGACTCATTATCGTCTGATTCCGCTGCTAAAAGCTTTTCTAAGTTCCGTTGCAAAGAAAAAAAAATCATTAAAATTTTAACTTAGCTTTGTTTTAGAAATCCGGGGCGTTACACGGATCGTCTCCTCTCATGATAGGGGTGCGACTTCACATGCTTAATAATATTTTATGCATATCAAAATTAACATCTTTGGTATAGGCACATTTGAAAAAGAAAAAATGCAAAAACATGCTAAGATTTACGTGAATACGTGTATTTAGAATTTACCTCGGTAGAAATATGTAGATTTATATATTTTCATGGCTACTTACTGAAATATATGTATCACAATACATATATTCTCATAGCCAAACACATATACGTGCCTCATGATCATGCGCACACACACATAGATCAATTATGCCCTTACCTCGATTTGAAGAACCGTGCCCCGAAAATGGTATTGTTTCCTTCACTTTCGGCTGAAGGCTCCATGTAAGGTGAGGAAGGGAGATCCCATGTCAATAATGGAGAGAGAGAGAGAGAGAGAGAGAGAGAGAGAGAGAGAGAGAGAGAGAGAGAGAGAGAGAGAGTCCAAATCGGGTTTCACGATTTTGGATATGAGAGCCTCTCCCTATTTTATCTCCTTCATTTAAGCATTTCAAATTCTTAAAAAAAAATTAGAAACCATCTCTCCATTTCTTCCTAAAATCATGGAAGATGAGAGATATCCTTGCTAATGCTTTTGGAGTGGATAAAAATGTGGGGTGCTAGGGTTTTGACATTTTTTTTAAAGATATTACAACGCAAAATATAAAAATCCGTGTGCAATGCGGTATTTTGAACCAGGGTCTAACCCCAAAGCGACAACGAACTTCTCCACTGCACTATGTTCTGTTTCATTACAAATTAGGTATCTTTTAAACTATTTATTCTTGTCTAAGCCTCTATGCATTTTTGTCAAAAAGATAACATGTTTTTCTAAAACATGTGTATGTGCGCATGGTGGGATTTGATCTTGCGTCAAATCCCCAAGAGGTAACGAGCCTCTCCACTACGCCACAATTTATTTCATTGTAAGTTTTGTCTAAATTAATTTAGATAAACTCTTGTCTGGCATTTTTCCCTAAACGGCTTTGCCTTTCTCAAGTGGATTTTCCCGACTTTTTTTACACACCTACGAAACTTCGTTAATTGTTCTTCGGTTCTCGAATAGGGATCATAAGATATTTGGATCCATCGAGATCCAATTGTAATCGGGTTGAGATTCGGATCTCAAATTCGAGTTGGATCTAAAATATATTTTAGATCTTTTGAATTCTCTAACTAGATTTTTGGTTCTTGATTGAGATTCGATTGTATTTGAATCCATTGAAATCCAATTGGGTTTTTAATAAGATTTTGGGGCCATCAAAGATTTGAATTCACTCGCCCTAACCGAATCCAATTACTGGATCCATTTGTCTTATTATCGTATTCATTTTAAAGAATTTTAACATTTATTTATTTCGATAATTACCAAAATTTTGCAGGTTTTACATCAGGTGCTTCCAAATTAAGTTCAAGAACATTAAACCAAGGGTTGCATTATATTTCAAGAATCTGATGTGTTTTCTCATGCTCTTGCAACAATCACAATCTTAGAAGCCCTAGGGAGGGTCTTTATCTGCACTCTTAGTGATTCTAAAGCCTTACCTAAGCCTTAACAACTATCTTCATTTGTTACCAAGAAGCGGAGGTATGAATATGCATATATATACATCCATTGATCTTTTTGTTTTCCATTTATTTTATTTATTTTGTATTTTCATGATGGTCCTCGTAATGTTTGTCCAAATGATAGATATTGCCCCTGTTTGGTGCTCACAAACAACAATAACTACAGATCATTGGTTGCCATAGAGGCATATATGGTATACAAAGATACTCAAATATGTTAAAAGAGTTGAGTTTTAGCGTTTGCTCTGATCACTTAATTTGGTGGCTTGGTGTTTGCAGGCATATAACAAGAGGAACTTTAGCTCTTACCTAATAATGATTTGATTTTGGAGGTGTGTAATATTTGTGAAAGTAAAGAAAATTGTAGAAGCCTTACATGCCAATTTTGTATCAACAAATAAAGAGCCAGACACGAGTTTATTGAAGATGCGATATAACATCTTACAAATATATCTAAAAGCATATAATTTGGATCTCATCTTTTACATGTAAAAATTCTAATCAATTTGCCCTCGGGGTATGCATGCACGTGTGTGCCTACGAAATGCATACATGGATACAAATGTGTTTACAAGTGTTCAAGTACCAAACTTTTTAAGATTTTGCTATGAAAATTTAATATTGCCTTGCTGATGTGGACCCATAATGCTGGATACTTAAATTAGTTGGGGAGGAATGTCTGGTTGATTTTTTTTTGAGAGAAAGATTGCCAGGTTGAATTAGTTTGTTTTATGTGCCACTTTTATCGTGTACATTGCAAATTGCACTATCCTTTGCATTGCTGAAATGATATCACCTATTTGTTGAATTCTTTGCCATTAACAAAATAGAACAAATAGTTAATCTAATGTCAAGGTCTATGTGTCATCTACTGTTTGTTAAAGTCTAATGCATGCCAACACATTTTATTCATTTTCAGAACTATGATTTTTTAATGCTAAAACTTTATGGACTCTTACAGTTGTAACGGGCAATCCTTATCTTGAACAAATGGAGCTCAATACTATGGATGCATTTGTTGTTGGGTGTGGAGGCTACAATATATACATAAACAAGCAACATATTTCTTTTTATTTATTTCTTTTTCTTTCTTCATTGAGATTTATGCCAGTACTATTGGAAGATGAGTTGTTCTTTTATGTGTAAGATCAGTGGCCTATATGAACGATGCCTGACAGAGTTTAGACATATTATTACTTTATTAGTATGATTCAAGGAAATCCTGACATGCTTTAATTTCAGGGCATGATTATGGTTTGAAGCTGCTACAGTTGTTGTTGCTCCCTCAATGGAAATACATGCTAAAAATGTTTTTAAAACTGCATTGGCAGGTGGCTTTGCATAAGAGTTTCAAGGATGTGGGCCCTTCTAGGGAGCAAAAGTTTTAGTTATCTCAAATCATGAAAGACTTTATCCATATAATCTGCTACCCCATTGTAGCTTTTGTTTTTACACTATGATTTATAATCTTCAATTTTAGTCATTTGTGAGGATTGTCTTTAGATACCCTAGAGACTATATTTTGTTTAATGGAAAGGTCTTGTCAAAATTATTCTCTTTTAGCACTCAAGAATTTTCTTTTTATTTTCTCCCTCTCCATGGGCATGAAATATGTGTTGTTGATGTTTGCCGAGAAAACCCCAGTTTTATCATATGTTCACTCTATTCTTGATGGCAATATGATTTTGATTTGATTGTCAATTATGAATACTTATTTTTTGGTTTTTCTGTGTAGGTTTATAGCCTATAACAACAAGATCCTTGTCTCGCCGTTATACTATAACAGTGTGTTAATTCTCTACTATTGCTAAGTATCAGTAAGATTCTTTGCTGGTGTTGGTTCTCTCTTTAACGATAGGCTATAAATGTATCCGTTATTACTCAACAAAGGCATTTTTTTGGTAACTTGTCGGCAAGAATTCTCACTATTATAGACCTATAGCGGGCAAGAAATAGAGCAATAAAATCAAGATATATCGCTACTATTTACCTGCATCCTTGTAGTGCAAGATTAAATATGATGGAAAATATTGATGTTAATCGAGATTTTGATCTCATAAAGACTGGCAAGATAAACCAAAGCCTATGGTTCTGAAATGGATCCCTTTTCCAAAAATCCTTGGCTGACAAAAAGATTACGGATATGGATCGGCGGTACAACCAAACCCGGCCATTTTTTGCCATTATTCTCATATCCTTTGGTATGATTGTTTCAAATTTCTAAATAGAATAATAGCCTTTTTTGGATTTCTTATCTCAAATAATCTTGCATTTATTGCTGTAAAATTTAAAGACAACTGAGTTTGAATTTTAGGGGTTCGCCACATCATTTGAGGCATTTTAACATGATACCTCAAGGGTGCAAAAGGATCAGACATGGGTTGGATCATGAATTTTAAGCAATTGGCTTTTTTTTTATTGGATTTCAGAGATAAGTTTGAATTTGAATCTGTATTGGAAATAGATCCAAAACTGAATATGAATTTTATAGGTTGAAAACATGTATTTTAGATTAAAGCACCATATAAATTGGATTTGATCTGGTTCTAATACAAGCCCGACATGAAGTATTTGTTAGAGTCCATGTCCTAATCTGAAAAGAGCCTGTCCATAAAATTCTTAATCTAAACCAAAAATGCATTAGTGTTCTATTTTAAGATCCATATCTGAAGGATATGGATTGAGGGTCCAACCAATTCCAAACACACGCTTCCTAAGGCTTCACCCTTTAATTTGAGTTAGTAATGCTCGGTAGAGATTATGTGTTAAACTAGCTTCATAAAAGAGAACAATGACGTAGATGACACTAATTTTTATCACAATACCATAACTGACTGCAAACTAAAAAATATAACAAACATGACCAATTTACTAAGTTGAGGCTTAGTGGCACAGTCGCAAATCTCGTTATTGGGATTTTCTTGGCAAAGGAAAATCATGTTTTTTAGGATTATATTGGTTCTTGAAAATCTTATGCTAAAGTCAAGAGACTCTGCCCCAAAGGGGCTTGGCACAGTGGGATGTAGACAGGTGGTCTAAGTTCAAATCCCATGGGTGTCACCACTTGTGCAAGCCGGCGACTCTCTTGAGGCAAGGGGTGAGTCCACAGAGTTTTACACTGCTGGGACAGTGATCGCAAGTACGGCAGGCAGAGCCAGCGGCTAGGTCTCAGATCCTGGAGAAGTTTCTCTGTGTAAATATAAAAAATGAGACTAGAGTAGTTTGATCTACTTGGTCGGCTAGCTGGTAAACGAACAAAGTCACTCATACATACCCTGACATATAATGAGCTCATTTCAACTCATAAATAAGCTCATTTTCAAGTTGATATGAGATCGATTTTGTGTTTAATGGACCGAGCTTGAACATACCCTGCACAAATGAAGTAGGCTTAGTAAGATCATGAAGATTATATATGCATAAATGCTTAACATTTGGTAAGGTTGCCATTTTTTTGGGGCTTTTTGACATATACAGATGTGATTTGAGTTTTGATTGTGATATTAATATGGGTACGTTTGTTTATGCTTCCATGAGAATCAATCTTTCACACAAATGAGAAAATAATTCTCATTGACTCCATTTTCTTACGTCAAAACATACGTTGAGAGAATAGGGCTTGAGAAAAACTTTTGCAGATGAGCGCGGTTTTCTCATTTGCACCATAATAAGAATAGCAAGGGGCCACTTATGATTCTGATTCATATGACTCCAAATCACATTTAATTTTGAGTCGCGTGGCTACAAGTTTCTTCTATAAATTGAGAAAACATGGTCCAATGCAGGTTTTCTAGAAAAATAGAAATGCTAAATGCATCTATGAGGTTGGATTCCCAGCTAGGTTGAACACTCAGTTTGCCATGACCAAATGCTATACTATATATGATACTGGCTAGTTCTTTCTAAATTTGAATATGAATCCGAAATATAAACAGTAGATCCCAATCAGATCTGAGGAGCTAAGGTTGAATCTGAATCCAAAATACATGTGGTAATACTGGGTCAGGAAAAAATAGAGCAAAAGCAAGCTAGTTATTTGTAAAAAAAAAAAAAACACAACCAGGTTGGATTTTGGTTCGGATCAACTTCAGATCCGACTTAAAATGCTGATTTGAATCCGACCCAAGTCCACAAAAATCCAATTAAACAGATTCAAATCCGATCCAAATGCATACTCACATTTTACTTGAAGGATCTATACCTGAAAATAACATGTGGGACTCGAATAAGATACCCGATCATATCCGATCAGTTTGTAGCCCTAAAAAATTTTATTTGGACTTGGTGAGTGACAGTCGAAACATAGCAGCACATGCCCATGCCAGTCCAAAGATATAATCCCTATATTTTGGCGACCAAACATTATATTTGGACCAAATGAGTAGGGTCACTGTCTGGAGTCAATGGTCATTTTTTTTTTAATATTTTGAATAACAAAAGATGCATTATTCTTTTCTAAGAATTCTTTACTAGATGAAAACCCACAAAATTAATGGGTTAAACAGGATTACTTTTTTTTTTTTTTATGACAAGGAACCCTCGTGGAAGCAAGGAAAACCCCAGGGTAGGGGCCCCACGATCACCCTGCCTTACGTGGCCCATCTCTGATGATTATTAGATAATGAGTTTACAGAAATCAGCATCCTTGCGCGCCACCAATTATTCCAATTATTAGTTTAATTGATTATTCCTGTTTGGTGATTGTGTGTATGTGTTTGCTACAATCCATTGGACCTACAGTTGAGTTGAGATATCATAACGGAAGTTGTTTTGACTCAATCTAATGTGTCCAGTATACTCAATTTAGTAGAAATTGACCCTTGGATTATGTTTTTCAACAAAAAAAGAAAACATATTTTATCGAGTCAGAAAAAAGCAATGCATAGCCATCGATTTTTGTATCATTGAAAAACCTGCATACAGGTGGGATTCTGGTGATACAAAATTCAGTTCCCACTAATAAAAACATGTAGAGGCCAAGTAACTTTTTTTACAAAATTCTTTCCAAAATAATGGCGAGCAAGGTGATTCATTCTCTGGTCAGCCCCAACCAAACGGGCGCAGATCAGGTCATGCTGAACATGAGCGTTTTTGCTCATGCGGACATCATGGCTGTCTGTTTGCATTTTGGATGAATGCCACATGGTTTTGCTGACTTTTGAGCTTTTTAAAATGAAAATCGGATGACCACGATCACTACAAGAAAATAGGGAATTAGCGACGGAATTAATCCACCGCTAACTAGCGACGGATTAATGAGAGAAATAAATCCGTCGTTAAAATCAGTAATATTTACGAAAATAGCGACGAAATAGCTTTCGTCGCACAATCCGTCTCAAATTAGCGACGAAATAACTTCCGTCGCACAATCCGTCTCAAATTAGCGACAACTTAGCGACATAAGGTTTTGTCGTAATAACTGCGACATTTAGCGACGTATTTCGCGAGGGACAGTCTGTCGTCGCTATCTAGTGATGCAATTAGCGACATAATATTTCCGTTGCTAACTAGTTATGTAGATTTACGACGGCTTAGTGACAGAATTATTTTGTCACTAAATCCGTCACTAAATGTCGCATAAATCCCTAATCAGAGCCCTCTTTCTCTTTCCTGTTTCGCTGCTCCCGCCCGCCGCCCTCTACATTCTGCCGCCCTATCCCTCCCGTCGGCCTCTCCCCGACCCCCACCGCCCACCGCTCGTCAGCCGACACTCCCCGTCCGCCGCCCGACAACGCTCGGGTATATTAAATTCGATTTTTCCGGCAGGGGGGTCGCCCCCCTGTTTGTCCGGTAGGGGGGTCTCCCCCCTGGTTTTCCGGCAGGGAGTTGCCCCCTGGTTTTCCAGTAGGGGGTTGCCCCCCTTCTTTTCCGGCAGGGGGGGTGCCCCAATGCCTTTTCGGATGGGGGACGCCCCCTGCCTCTTTGGTTTTTCCGGTAGGGGGGTCGCCCCCTGCGTTTTTAGTAGGGGGGTCATCCCCCTGCTTTTCTGGCAGGGGGTCGCCCCCTTCTTTTCTGGATGGGGGGCGCCCCGATGCCTCTTTGGTTTTTTCGGCAGGGGGGTTGCCTCCCTGCGTTTCTGGTAGGGGGTCGCCCCCCTGGTTTTCCGGCAGGGGGGTGCCCCAATGCTTTTCAGGATGGGAGGCGCCCCCAACCTCTTTGGTTTTTGGTAGGGGGTTGCCCCGCTTCTTTTCCGGCAGGGGGGTCGCCGCCCTTCTTTTCTGGGTTTTCCGGCATGGGGGCGCCCCAATGCTTTTCCGGATGGGGGGCACCTCCTACCTCTTTGGGTTTTCCGACAGGGGGGTCGTCCTCCTATGTTTCCGGCATGGGGTCGCCCTTCCTGGTTTTTCGACAGGGGACACCCCCCTAATTTGCCACTAGGTGCTCAGCTTCTCAACGCCTCCATCGTGCTCATGCCCGTGTGCACGACGTGTGCTTTTTGAGATCTCTGTGTTTGCTTTCCCTTTGCCGTAGCAGAATCGTGTCCCTACTTGGTGCTGACAGCTCAACTGCAAGGTTCCTTGTGCATCTTGCTTGAGGGCTTGACATGCGGTTTGGCAGGCCACACTGCATCGTTCTATGAAACTGCGAATGACTAATTAAATCAGTTATAGTTTGTTTGATGGTTCCTGCTACTCGGATAACTCTAGTAAAGTTAGAGTTAATACGTGCACCAAAGCTCAACTTCTGGAAGGGCCACATTTTTTAGATAAAGGGTCAATGCAAGATTTTTTCATTTCAGCAGAGGGTGACTTCATTTTAGCACATTGTCTCTTGCAGATTTCTTAACGGATCCCGCTTGTGCCTCACCACCCGTGGTAAGTAACTTACAAAATCAATGCAAATTGGGTCAATACCTGTGGTGAGTACGTGATGCAAGCGCATTACATGTTATTTAATTTACTGGATGCAACACTTTACTGTTGATGCACTCACTTAGTTGTTGATATCTAGGACTGTTTTGTTGAAATTTGGAGATCATGCTGAGCATGATTTAAATGTATGAGAATAAAAGTATTCTTATTTTTTGGAGTACAAATTCCATGCTAGGTATGATAGTAGTTAGCATGATATTTGAATGCGTTTGCTGCAGGTACATGTTTGACATTTTTTTGATATGAATGTTTTCAATGTATTTCAATGTTGAATGTGATTGTATTCATGCTTGCATGTAGTTACTTTCAATTTGTTTATTACTTACATATGAAATTGTATAATGAAAGCATGCTTCAAGTGAATGTATCGTAATACAAACCTCTATTTGAATGTATTGCAATACTTGATGTGAATGATTTAAATTATTTGAATGTATTGTAATACTTGATGCAAATGATTTGAATGTATTGCAATACTTGATGTGAATGATTTGAATTATTTGAATGTATTGTAATACTTGATGCAAATGATTTGAATATATTGCAATACTTGATGTGAATGATTTGAATTATTTGAATGTATTGTAATACTTGATGCGAATTATTTGAATGTATTGCAATACTTGATGTGAATGAATTGAATGTATTGCAATGATGTAAATGATTTGCAGGTATTCCAATGATTTGAATTATTTGAATAGATTGTAATACTTGATGCAAATTATTTGAATGTATTGTATGACATTTTTTATTTGTTAGAATATGGTTCGTGGAACTTACAATGGTCGTTCATCCAGTAGTAGCCAGACCCAACCTTCAACTTCACGGGCTCCTGTGATAGGTATATCATTTAACTAATTGGATGCTTGATTAGTTGAAATGTGCATTCTGAGAATTTCTAACGTATTTTTTTACAGATGATGTTTCACATGTATATGACCCACCTACACCAGTTGATCATACAAGTGAAAAGCCAACACAAAATGCAGAGTCTTCTCAGTCTCGCACAAGAAGACTCATTCAAATAGTGTATATCGATAATCGATTGTAAGTATTTCGTTTTTACTTATTGCATATCTTATAAATATTTTATATTGATATTTACTGTGTACCAATTCATGTGCAACACGAGGTTTGAACCACAAGAAGTAGTACGCGAGATTAGGAATTCACTTCTTTAACATCTACTAGGACCGATCGCTCAATAGAAAGAGTATCCAAAAGAGGTGATAGACAGATTGTGGTCCTCATTCACAGTATACAGTTGTTTGTCATAGTTAATGTGTTTCATATTTAATTTTTTTTATAATCATCTCTACTAACTTTCTGAAAATATATATAGGCTTCGAATCGCTTCGCGACTACGATGAAGGAACATGATGCAAGGAAAGTGTGGCAGAGGGTGGCTGCCAATCGATTTGCAAACATGCTGCACAATATGAAGACTGCATCAAAAAAAGTATCTGGCGGAATAGATGATCCACTACTGTGAAAGGGCCATGACCCTATTACTATCAGGAGAGATTATTGAAAGGGAATGTGCGACAAGTGGGTGGGGGATGCATTTCAAAATCGCTCTGCGAAGGCTGCATAAAATTGAGCGAAAATGCCCAAAGCCCATCTATACACAGGTGAATCTAAGACTTTTGGGAGTCACCTGAAGAAAATGGTAACTCATCAATATATATATTATCAATTTTATAAGTATTGTTGCAAACCTGTTAACTAAATTTTGTATCATTTAACTTCGCAGAAAGCAGAAAAAGAAGGCATTGTACCATATAAGGATGTATTTGTTGAAACACATAAACGGAAGACCACGGGAGACTTCATATCAGAGAAGGCGAGAACGACAACGATATGTATTTATTCTATTAATAATCATTGTACTATAAAAGTTATCATAAATATTATAATTCTTAATTATTAATGCATACTGTAAACATTATTTTGTAGGAGACATATGAGCAACAAATAGTAGAGCGATATGACGATGACTCTACTCAGCATCTATCATTTGATCCTGCAGCATGGGTGACTGCAGCAGGTGAACCCAAAAAGGGTCGTGTGTTCGAGTTTGGGAGTAATATGAACACCTCACCTATTGTTGCTTCCTCCAGTCGCGGCTCACAGACTTCTTCCATTGACATAAGCTTCAAGCATCCTATTTTTTCCGGTGATGATGTACGCCAAATCGTTAAGGACACAATGCGTGACTACTTCCATGAAACCATCGCCGACGTTCTCCGAGCTAAGTTCAACAATTTTTTGCTGAATAGGGGAACTTCGATTGTAGGTGCCTCTCAGGTATGAAAGTTTCATGCGATATATTGCATGTTGTTAGATTTCATATAACTTTGATTGCCTTAACTTAGGTGCATTGGATATAATTTATTTCAATATATTTTGTTTATCAATACTGACCTTTTATATAATATTTCAGTATACTATTTTTACTGCCTTTGAACACAAATAAGCACGATAAAATCACATATAAAGTTTTTTTGACTGCCTTAGAACACATATGAGCATGATATAATCACATATTCAGTTTTTGCCTGCCTTAGAACACATATGAGCATGATAGAATCACATATATAGTTTTTTGACTGCCTTAAAGCATATATGAGTATGGTAGAATCATATATACAGTTTTTTTAACTGCTTTAGAACACATATGAGCATGATATAATCACATATATAGTTTTTTGCTTGCTTTAGAACACATGTGAGCATGATAGAATCACATATAAAGTTTTTTGACTGCCTTAGAGCACATAAGAGCATGATAGAATCACATATAAAGTTTTTTTGACTGCCTTAGAACATATATGAGCATGATAGAATCACATATAAAGTTTTTTTGACTGCCTTAGAGCGTATATGAGCATGGTAGAATCACATATACAAATTTTTTTACTGCCTTAAAACACATATGAGCATGATATAATCACATATACAGTTTTTTGCCTGCTTTAGAACACATGTGAGCATGATAGAATCACGTATACAGTTTTTTGACTGCCTTAGAGCACATAAGAGCATGATAGAATCACATATAAAGTTTTTTTGACTTCCTTAGAACACATATGAGCCTGATATAATCACATATTCAGTTATTTACCTGCCTTAGAACACATATGAGCATGATAGAATCACATATACAGTTTTTTGGCTGCCTTAGAGCATATATGAGCATGGTAGAATCACATATACAGTTTTTTTGATTGCTTTAGAACACATATGAGCATGATATAATCACATATACAGTTTTTTGCATGCTTTAGAACACATGTGAGCATAATAGAATCACATATAAAGTTTTTTGACTACCTTAAAGCACATAAGAGCATGATAAAATCACATATAAAGTTTTTTTGACTGCCTTAGAACACATATGAGCATGATATAATCACATATTCAGTTTTTTTTCTGCCTTAGAACACATATGAGCATGACAGAATAACATATACAGTTTTTTGACTGCCTTAGAGCATATATGAGCATGATAGAATCACATATACAGTTTTTTTGACTGCTTTAGAGCACATATGAGCATGATAGAATCACATATAAAGTTTTTTGCCTGCCTTAGAGCACATATGAACATGATAGAATCACATATAAAGGTTTTTTGACTGCCTTAAAACATATATGAGCATGATATAATCTCATATTCAGTTTTTGACTGCCATATAACACATATGAGCATAATAGAATCGCATATACAACTTTTTGCCTGCCTTAGAGAACATATGAGCATGGTAGAATCACATATAGAGTTTTTCTGACTGCCTTAGAACACATATGAGCATGATATAATCACATATAGAGTTTTTTTACTGCCTTAGAACACATATCATTCTTAATAGAATCACATATAGTGTATAATTTATTTCAATATATTTTGTTTATCAATACTGACCTTTCTTTTCTTGTGTAGGTTGCTGGCGATAATCAGTGTAGTGGAGCTGAAGGGACAGATCAAGGCAATGAACAAGAAGATGCACAAAATCTTGGCGATGATTAGATTAATGTGTTGAATTTGTTCTACTTTTTTTTTGTTTCGAAAATATAAATGTTGAATTGTAAATAATTATAACTTGTGAATTTTAAAGTGGAACGATTAATTATTTTAGTTTCCTTTTATATGTATTTTTATGTGTACTTTGTTTTTTATTCACAGGAAATATAGATTGTACGAGAATTTTTTTCTCGATATTTAATTTTCAAATATTTATTTTTATTTTTTTCCTTGTTTACGATGGATATATCCATCACTATTTATTATTACCGTTGAAGGTAGCGACAGATATAAATCCGTCGCCAAACCGAAGTCGATGTTTAGTAACGACGGTCGTGCGACGAAAGTTGTCATTCGTTATTCCGTTGCAACTTAGCGATGAAACTGGCGACAAATATAGTATGTCGCTACTTAGCGATGGAATGGGCGACAGATATATGTCGTCGCTTACTAGCGTCGAAAAATTCATGATGAAAGATATCCGTCGCTAATCTTGCTAGCGACGGATTTAGGTCGTCGCTAATCCACTGGTTTGTTATAGTGGTTGTCACCATGAGCAAAAAACTTTCATGTTCAGCATGACCTGATCCGCTTCCCAACCAAACTGCATTCAACAAGGGCAGGAACTTCGCTCATGAGCTTGTGCGAAACTTCCACAGAGATGAGGGGCATCCTTTAACCATGCAAAAGTGGACGAAATATGACACTATTAGATGTGTGAGAAAAAAAAGCGAGTCTTTCTATGATTGAATGAAGTTGCAGGCCACCACACTTGATCTGCCCTCCATTTTCTATTGGGCCCTACAACTGACATGTTGTACCCTGGTGATGGATGGCAGCCAGTGTAGCAGCACACTCAAAGTGTGCAATGTGATTGCACCTGATCTGCCTTCAATTAAATAACTTTTGTTGTCAAATCGATCTTGTACCATTTCAAAACATCAACTTCTGAACCATCAAATCACATATCTTAAACATTAATAATATAGTAACTTAAAACTATGGTTTCCTAATCAGAAATCTATTAGTTAGGCTAGATTGGATTTTAATCCAAAGCTACGGCTATATTTAACACAAAAGAAAAAGAACTATGTCACTTGTGTGAACCTAGTCAAACAAGAAATTAGTGACTGACCAAGTCTATCACTATAAGTAATAGTGTCGGACACTCAGCCATCACTATTACTTATAGTGACGGTTAAACAAAGAATTAGTGACTGACCAAGTTGTCACTGCACTCGGCCATCACAATTACATATAGTGACGTCTCTAGCCTTAAAAGTTACCACTTCATTTTGGTGTTAGTGTTTTTAAAAATGTCACCAACAACTATTTCTAAGTTGGTACCTTTCAACAAATGGGGGCTCCTCCTGTCTAATCGGATCAGCTAGTGCACGTCACCTTGTGTTGGGATGTCGAAGGTTCAAAACCCAATGGCATAGTTGTATAACTGTTAGGGGTCTGCCTAATCCCAGCTTCCCCTTCAAAAAAAGTTGTACCTTTCGGGAGCAATCGACCCAAAATTTTGTATTGTTTGATGCGTCTTCAGCCCTTGTCAGGTTTACATTAACTTAAATCTTGAACAGCTATGAGTTTTTTGAGACTTGTCATTTGGTCACTTTGCTCATGAAAAATGTGAAAATCAAAGCAACTTCTTTAATATTAACCAACATTAGAAGAACACAATCATTTAAACATTCTTGAGATGAAATCCACATAATGACTACTAATTTGCTCCTTTGTCATGATTATTTCTTTTTTTTTTCTTTGTCATGTTTTCATGATTATGCAAAACACAATTTATTTTACTTGTGCCTGCTAAAGTTTTCTCTAGAGTGTGGTTACAAATATCGTCAAGATTATGAAAATCTCACATTATTATCGCAAAATATTAATAAGCTAATAAGCCCCCGCTGCACATTGCTTCAAAATTGTACATTAATAAATTTATTATATCTTGCTATAAGCACTTATTAAAAAATCAAATGTAAATCATGTGCATTGGTGACCTATGTCACAAAACGATATTGGATACAGCATTCTTGTGTAATTTTTCATTAAGAGTAGTTTATAAGCCCATATTTTTGTGGGCCAGTTAAGGCAGGGTGGTTTCGCTTATGGGAGGGTTTCTCATTATATATATATATATATATATATATATATATATATATATATATATATATATATATATAAGTTGAAGTATCCTTTGACATGGTGACCAGACTAAATATATGATGATAATGATAAGCATGATAATGGCAGCGGCAGCGATGGCTACTATGACGACAAGATAGATGATGATAATCATATGGTGGAGTCTATAATACCTAAATGTGCAGTGCTTTTGCATTTATATTTAACATTAAGATGTCTTGGGGGGATAAAGATTTTTTGTTAGCTAAAGGCCACACCATGTAGGCCTCCAATTGATGATGTCCTTGTAACGTGTGCCAGCGAAAAAACATACAACACAATAGCGTGAAAATGTGAAAATCTAAAAGAAAAGCCATCAATCTATTTCTTCCACGTTTGCCTAGAAAAAGTGCAAGTAGGCCAGGTTCTAACAGGGGTGGTTCATGTTCAGGTGAAACCAAACCTAGCCCTGATTTTCGAGTATGATATCAGGTCCAGACACAAGTTTAATCAAACTCACTATAAGAGAAACCATACCCGATAAAAACTATATGAACAATCGACCAGACCCTGTACTGCATTACAGTATTAGGGTCTGGACCTACTAAAGTAGGTCCAATTAGATAAACATGTCAGACCCGCAAGATCTGAGTAGTAGATGTACTGGTGTTTTTTTTCAAGAAAGTGATAATGTAATACTTTCTATACCAAACTGGGTCTAGGTAGGTTAGAACAGAAAATATGCACATATTTGGGGTGTTTTATTTAATGCTAGATTAGGAATAAAATGCACGACCTCTTTGTCTAAAAAAATAATTGATTTATTCTCTAATTGAATCACTTTCGCTTGTTGTTAGAAGAAATTAGATTAAATAACTTCTATCTTACTTAGCTTTTGATGTCATTTCCATGAATTTTTAAAGCTTGTTACCTCCTAGTTCTCATGCTGCAAGCCTACCAAGTGGTAAACCTATGTAACTGGATTTTGTCCTTGGCTCATACGGGTCCGGATCGAATCGTTTAACCAAAGACCAATATACAACCTTGTACCCCACTTAACCTTAAGGACATGGTTGAGTTATAGTGATGAAAATCGATTGCACGATTCGTCAGAAAATCTTTGATATACGAACTACTCCTACACTAGGCTATGGGAAACTAGAAATCTAATGGAAAATAAGCAGAAAATACTCACTCATTCATTCATCTCGCCAAATAAAAAACCCGCATAATAACATATTTATACTAGAAAGAGAAACCCTAATGTAATATGGATCTAAACTCTAGCTATGATCTAAACCTAAAAAAATCCATGAGTTGTGAATCCATATATATATTGCATAATTAAATATTGGATAAGGTCCCTAAAGTTCGTGCCTATCTGGTTCCAAATTCAACCCACTTACAATCTTAAGGTGTTAGAAACTAAAGTTAAGAAGGAACAGACCATTCTTGAAGGACTAAGAAAGGTAAATTTGGTGTCTTAAAACTTCAAAATCTAGGAGACTGATTGAGTCGCCTAGATCTGGATATGGTCCTCTAAGTTTAGGCCCACCAGGATCCAAAAATACAACGTGCTTACAATCGTAAATAGGGCTGATGAAAGAGCCCAATAAACCGAACTAAGGGTGTTGAGGCTTGGCTATTTCTTGTGTCAAGCTGAGATAAGCTAGAGGTCATGGCAAGCTCAAGCTATATATAAAAAAAATACATTTTTACAAGTTGAAAATAATAGAAGTTGGATTCTGAACCTACTTAGCCAAGCTCCAACTAGCTCATTTACAAAATAAATACATTGTTGTAAGTAATAAGTTTTGAAGTATATGCTTGTTGCTTGAAAGCCAAATGCTTAACATATACACTCCATGATCTAAAATATATGTAAAATATATTTATTACTATTTTTTTATAGTCCAAGGGAAACCCTCCCCCCATCACCCATCACACATTGGCTGGCATGCTGTTGGTAAAGCCCTTGAGGTCCCCCTGCTCACCAGGGAGTACACCCAACTTGGACCTGGATGCCACCTGTGGGTTTCTAACTTGTGATGTCCTGTGGACTTTATGACATTTACAAGTCACCCTTACCAAATGAATGAAACCTATGTGGGCTTACATTTATTACTAATTAGTAAGCCTATACGAGCTGAGCTGAGCTGAGCCGAACCCATCATTCATGTTGGTTTTGCTGAGTCTATTTCACAAGTTTGGAGGTACTCTTTATAAGCTGAACATGAGTCAAGCCACAAGCCAGCTCATCTCATTTTCTAGTCATAACCCTAAGGAGTGCTTGCAAAGAGCCAGCAACGGTCTGGCTATACTTGAGAGTACCAATCAAAGTCCTAGCTCAACTTGGTCAGTCAAACTATCAAGGGAGTATGAGACTGGTTGAGCTGCCCAACTTTGTTAGGGCATTCTTGGTTCTTGGTTGCCATGAGGACTCATATCTCCCTCTCTTTTGATTCTTGATTGCCATATAAGGACTCCTAGGATACATTTGGAAGAGGGAAAAACTCTCATAGGAAAAGAAAGTTTTGCCTATGAGAGTTTTTGATATGAAAAGTTTTGCACTTGTTTGTGTAGCATGAGAAAATATGAAAAAATGAGAGAGGAAGAGGAGGGTGGTGGTAATGGTGGTGGGTGGTGTTGATATAGATGGTGGTGTTGATGGTGAGATGGGCGGTGGAGAATGTAAAAATAAATTTTCTCTTGGTAGAAATCATTCTTCCACCCTTATGGAAGTATGTTTCCTATAAAAAAAGTATGCTTTTTAGGGAAACTCTCTCAGCCAAAAAGTCTCCCTCGTTTGGAAGGGTCAAAACATTCATACTTATATTTTTCATTTTGCATGGCTTTTTCTACATCTTTCTTGCTTCCAAACGTGCCCCTGGTGCTCTCTCTCTCTCTCTCTCTCAAAAGATTGAACAAATAAATTGCTTGGCTATTATATATAAATAGGGCATAGGTGAACTGAAAAGAGAAAGGTTGGCAGTCGACTGCATAGATATTCGTAAATCCCTTTTCTCTAGATCCCATTGGGCCATAAATAACAAGGTCAGCTTCAACCCTTTGTGATCAATAGCTCCCCTCCTCCCCTCTGCATTGGAGCCCCATCGCCGGGGGAAAGGCCTTGGTCCAAGCAGGTAAATCTCTCTTTGGTTCTTCATTTATTCAAAATCTTGATTTTAACTTCATGAAATGAGGTTTCTTATTCTCTTAGTGCTTTCATATGTTTGGATTCGTTGAAAACTTGTTTGGCAGCAAACCAACTTGTCTTCCCTTAGCTTTGTAGATAGAACATATGACTTCTAAATGCTGCGTTTGGATTCTTCGAAAATATGTTTGGCAGTGAACCAACTTGTAGCTTCCCTTGCTTCGAAGAACACCACTTCTCTAAAGCCGTGTTTGGGTGTGAAACACAATTAGGATTTACCTGGTACTTATTTTCTGATCAATAGAGGTTCCATGGATACAAACACTTCCTAATAGATGGCTGATAAGTTCTCTGTAATGATAGTGAAGAAAACAAGTTTCAGACCCACAACTCCCATGCAATACAAACAGTGTCAGAGTCTTAGACATAGGAATTCAAGGTTCTTGTTTATGCAATACAAACAGTGGATTTGCAGGCTCCTTAGGGTCATTTAGGCACTGTAGATTTAGAAGCTGCTAAGGGTCTTCCTTCTCTTTGTTAATCAAATTAAGAGTGGTTGTTTAGTTGTTAGATGGTAGTTTCTTCATTACTGAAATTCAGATATTCTTTTTTTTTGTTTAATATCGGCATATTTTGCTGCCTATTTTAAAAGCAAAAAATAGTGTGCTATTTTTACAATACCATCATATTTATTTTCTTAATGACAAAATCTGGATAAATGATTTTGCATATTTTTACATGTTTTCTATTATTTTCCTACAAGTTTCTATATCTTTAGATTTATTTATGTTTCCTGATATCTGCCGATAGAAACGTGCAAATTATACAAACAATTTGAATTATTTCACGAGAAATTCATGGCCGTTTAATTTCCATTTTGTTTATAATCCAATAAAAAAAACCCATCAAAGACCAACACATCGTCCGGCCTTCGATTGGTAAACCCGAATTTCGACTAAGATCCACAATTTTTTATTGGACAGGGGTCCGGGCCCGATACCAATATCTCAAATCAATCAGGTCTGAGACTGGTTCCACCTGGATCCAAACCAAACCCGGTCCGTTGACACCCCTAGGTGCCATGCAAGCTTGTGATGGATGGTGAAAGCCTAGTTTTGTCTAGCCGAGCCCATGCCAATGTTTTGCACGGAGCCTGACCTGTTGTTTTCATTTAAGGGTCTACAATTGTGGATCCGATTCGTGATCCATGTCTCGTTTCGACAAATCAGATGCGACAAAAGGGAATAAAACAAAGAGAATTGGTTCTGATATGGATCATGATGGGGTTTTGTCATATTTGGATCTATCTGATCGGATGGTATTTGAAGGTCCAATAAGATGCAGATGAATCCGGCCCACTTATAACTGTTAGGCATAGTTTTCATTTTTTTGGTGGATAACCCCAAAAAATAACCTCACTTACTAGAGAGCTCATTGGTGTAGAAATTCCAAGGCCCCGTTGCCCAACAGTAGGGATGTCAACGGGTCGGATTCGGATGAAAAAAGATAAAACCAAATCAGTTCTGACCTAATTGGATTTGGATTCAGAGTTGAATGAAAAAACCCAATAACGATCCAACTAGCTTAAAACCCGATGTTTACACTTAATTAGGTTCGGGTTTTAGTCAGATTCAGGTCAGGTTTCAATGAAAAACTCAATAGCGAACCCGAATCCTATTGAAAATTTGACTACCCAATCCAACCAATCAGATTCATATTTGGGCCGGATGTCGGGTTACATCTGACCTGTTCACATCCCTTCCCAACAGGAAGTACACCTAACTTTGGTCTGGTGGCACACCCATGGGTTTCAAACCTCGGGATGTTCCTTCAACTTGGCGATGTTCACTACTCACCCTGAACAGATGAGCAGGGCCCTAGTGGGCTCTGGGTAGGGCTGCAAATGGATAGGATATGGTTGGAATATATCCGATTCGAGTTCGAATATTATTTCTGAGTTTGGATCTTTTGAGTAAAATCTGAATGCACATTCGGGTCCGATTCAGATCTGTTCAGTCGGATTACGTTCAGATTCAGATCAGTATGTTAATTTGGATCTGGGATTGAACCCAATCAAGTTCTGGTCTGTTTGCATTTTCACATGTAAATACCTTGTTTTTCTTATATTTTTTCTGTATCCAGTATAATCACTTGTATTTCGAACTCGTTTTCAACCTTATAACCTCACCCGATCTAATTTGTATCTGGATTTGGATTCAAATCTAGTGTTTGCATTTTGGATTTAGATTCAGATTTAGCAGGATCCTGCCCCGAATCTGACCCGTTTCCGCTCCTAGCTCTAGGCGTAGTGGTTTGTTCTGCACTTAATGACAAATATCATGATATTTTCAGAAATATCATAAAACACAATGTTTTGGTAAACGTAACACACGAATAGAATCACAATATTTTCATGATATCATGAATACATTGTTTAAATGAAAATATTGCAAGTTTTGTTGTAATACAAACCTTTAAAAGCTAAATCTCAGAACTTTTTTTTTTTATACAATTCCTCAAATTCCTTGTTTATCTGTATTTTTACATATTTTTATTGTATTCCTTTCATATATCTTTTGGAGTCTTAAATGCATTTATTATATCATGATTCCCCAAGAAGTGAAAATTTGATAAATCTCTCAAGTTTTTTCATCCTATAAATTGTTGTTTTATACATTTGTTGCTATGGTTCAGCTTTCTCAAGCAAACCATAGTGACAAATATTGTTGTTTTCTTAAAAATACAAAAAAAAAATGAAAAATTGCCTCCAGTCATTTTTTTTTCATAAGGATGGAGAAACCACTTCAGAGTAAGAGACCTGGCTGCGCTGCGACTAAGCCTGCCAACCTACGGTCGCTTCTCCTCTTCTCCTTCTCCGGTGGTGTAAAACTGTGGCTTACCCCTCGCCCCTAGGGAGTCACCTTGCTTCTGCTTGTGCAGGGGGGGGGGGTTGACGCCAGTGAGAATTGAACGTAAATGGCCCGTCTAGCGGCCAAGGCCCCATCCCACTATGCCAAAGCCCTTGCGGCATTATTTTTTTTTTTTTTATTTTAAATGTAAATATCACCCAACTTCTTTGGGAAGTTTTTTTTTACTTAATTTTATTGGCTATTTATCTGAAAAAACTGTGTGGGTTTTATTTTTAAATGTTTGTATTTATAATTCCTTACAAAAAATTATATTTTTTATTGCTGAGAATTTGCCGAAAAAAATGAGAGATTTTTCAAAAAATATTCAATTTCTCACGAGCTCTTGGCTGCCGATATTTTGCCTTTTGTAACTTTTGTCACTATGGAACTGAGATGTACACAAAGCTAGGGTGGTATGAGATTTATGGAAAGACAGGCGATCTTTTATGAGAAAGGCTGGTTCGCCTCCAACACGTGGTCACAACGCGTTCTAGGACTTGTTATTCAAGCACAAATGGATTGAGTAATTAATCTAAAAATACAGGCATCTATGTGGGCCCGTTGAGATTCCGAATCTGAACCTCCTATATCCGAGTTGAATTGGTATCTTTTCATTCTGCGCTTTGGTTTCTGTGAGCGGTTACAAAGGCCTAAAATTGAGGAGACAGATTCATTTGGGGCTAGACTCTTTTTGTTGGTCGTCTATTTGAACAAAAAACCGGTGCAAAAATACTGGGAAGTTCAGCACTACAATTGAAACGGCTCCTTAATTCCTTGTCTGTTGCTACAGTTGCCACCTTTGGTGGTTTCCCATTTCAGGCGATTCCTTTGCTGGCTCTCAAATGTGAATTGCCAGTTGCCAACTACGTCTGGGACTCCTGTATGACAAGTTTTTGATGAATACTGCAAAGGGTAGGAGAGAGAGAGAGAGAGAGAGAGAGAGAGAGAGAGAGAGAGAGAGAGAGAGAGAGCATTCTAGGGTGCCTCTTTACTGTCCTTTTGCCGCCACAGATTCCATTGAAATAGCCGCCCTCATTCCATTTACAGTTTCATCCTCTTCCTATTGTGAAGAGGAAGAAGCAAGAGTCTCTCTCTCTCTCTCTCTCCATGACATAAGGTTGGTGCTGGCCTTTCCCTCTCCTCATTAGGATTTCTGCATGAAACATGTTGTGTTTTGTTTCTGATGGGGATGGGTGAATAAGGAGAAAAAGCCTGTTCTCTATTGTGGGGAGACGACCATCTGCTTTTTTTCACCCACAGAGGCCTTGTTCTGTCTCCGTGGGCTCTGCTATTGATGTTTCCAAAACGCCAACGATTCTTTTCAATCTAAAAGGGTCAAAAGTGTTTCTTAAATTCCTCTGTTTTAATGTGACTCCTTTTGCCTTTATTTTGAAACGGTGTTATCTTCGAATTTGACAGGCCTTTTGATTTCTGGGTAATACGCAGTGCCAGCATATTTTCCTGTGGCTGTTTGTGAGGCTTGGTCAATACATGGGCCCAGCTCGTTGCTTGAAAGATGGGCATACACATTTGCAATGCTAATATTCTGGGATCATTTCACAGTTTTAGTGCTAGAGTTATTCTCATTGGGATTATTTTAGGTTTTCCACTGTCATCATTAAGCATAGCGATTTGGGATCCATCTTATTGTTTTCATCTTGTTCATGATAAGATATGATAAAAAAACCTGTTCTTATGTTTTGACTTTTAGATGATAAAGTTGTTGGTTTGGCTTGAATTTGCAATAGATGGTCACAATATAGGTGGATAGTAGCGATCTTTATCCCCATGGTCTTCTGATTTGGAGGAAGGTGGTGATTAAAACCTCATGTTTCAGGAAACTGCAATCCATTTTTAAGTGACGTTCCTGGGGAATAGTGTTTGCATGATTTTGGGTTGTCTAGTATGTTAAAATGTCATTTTTGGTAGAATAC
Organism: Nuphar pumila; assembly: GCF_984573655.1. Taxonomy (NCBI): domain Eukaryota; kingdom Viridiplantae; phylum Streptophyta; class Magnoliopsida; order Nymphaeales; family Nymphaeaceae; genus Nuphar; species Nuphar pumila. The sequence goes on along the minus strand of NC_143260.1, from coordinate 94,142,942 downwards.
GTTTTCTCTTTTTATTGAGTAGAATAAGTGTGTTTCTGTGTTAGATGGGTAGAAGATCATGTCTGAGTTGAGTTACAGGAGAGAAGGATTGGTTACTAGTCCTAAATGAAAGAGAGCAGTGGTCCTGTAACCTTGTGAAGGTTCTCCACTGGCACATAACAATTCTCCAGCACATAGGTTGATTGGGTTGTTTTATCCCACAAGGGTCTTTGGAGCTAAAAAGACTCTTTAAGAACAAAGGTGATCGAGTCTGTGGCAGAAGGTAGTAAGTCAGACCCATATGTGCAGATTACAATGTGTTCCCCTGTGCTGCCTTTGCCTCTCAGTTTGGTTGTTGGCTGAGTTTCACTAAGCTCATTGCAACTGTATTTGAAGTCAGTTCTCTGTATGGTGTTCTCTGGCAAAAATGATGCTCCATTTGCTCATAGATTGAGTGGTCGAAGATGAAAAATATGTACTGTTGGTGAATGAAACTAGGTGAGCTAATTGACTCTGAATAACGTCTAGTGCTAGAACTGTCAACTGCAAGTGGAAGAGATCATTCTTCTCTTTCATGGGAAAATGCACAAAGAATAAAATGTGACAGTAAGTTTTGATACTAGTAAAAGAAGGTTATCAAGGAATATGGACAATATGTGTATAGCTAGGTCTAATCCATCTGAGATTACGGACACTATTTTGCTGATGCCTTTATGCTTCTCTTTTTTGGTTTTTAACTTCCAAGCAGTATCAGCTTCTTTCACTCTGCCTTCTCGTGCATCTTTAAATGATTATTGTTCTTTGACAAAATTGACGTCATTATTATGCAAATGTAGGTGCTCATTTTTCAACAATATTTTCCATTTTATAATCTGGGCACCTATTTGCTCATGCAAGTCTGGTCCATAATATCTAGCTAAACAACAATTTGGATAACAGGTAAACACAGTGGTATGCACTTTTTAAAGATGCTTCTTCATATTATATGATACATGAATTTTATTACTGAAAATCTGTTCTATTTTTCTTTAAAGAAAACCCACAGAAAATTTCCTAGCTTTTGGCTCCTTTACTTTGTTGTCATCAATGGTGATTTTCATTTGGAGTGATATCTTTGGATATGATTTATCACTTGTTAACCACTGTTGTGAATGCCATTGACACAATATATTTTTTGTAGCATTAGTGAAATTTCATGTAGCTTGGCCTTTTTGCTGCAATTCACATGCATAACAGCTTTCATATTCAGAAAATATAACAATTTGTTTCTTTTACCTAAGCGAGGGTAGCTCTTCTTCCATTAATTCTTTATCCATTCTCGTCTTATCCAATCGTAATGGTCAGTATGTGGATTGGACCATCTTGAGTCATCTGCTTCTCTTGATTAATGTATTTCTAGTGTTCTGTCTTGGAATCCCGCTGAATATGTCGCCATAATACTACTGCTTTTATTCTTTCTATATTCTTATTTTCTTATTCAGAATTCTGTACACCCTTATATTAGACAATAAACAACTTCTGTTTCGGGTAGATACTTTCATGGAGACTCGTCTGTAATCCTTAAGCAGAATCACTGTAGAATTTATTTCTGTTTTTTATTTAAGAATACATGATTTGTGTAGCACTGTAGCTTCTTGGTGAACCAGTAGATACCATCCTGCTATCGATTGTTCACTTTGTATCATCTGAATTGTAGGCCAATAACAAAGCTTGATTGGTGCACCACTCTGTCAAGCACATATGGCAGACAATGATATATACACAGGAGATGGGACTGTAGATATCAAAGGCAACCCTGCCAGCAGGAATAAAACTGGAAATTGGAAAACTTGCCCCTTCATCCTAGGTATACTTTATGAATCATTCTCTGGGCTAGTACTTGCTGCCATTTTGTGCTATACACTCTGATTTGCATGCCTGCTTTACAGGAAACGAATGCTGCGAAAGATTGGCATACTATGGAATGAGCACAAATCTGGTGAACTATTTGATCGATCGTCTTAATCAGGGCAGTGCCCAAGCTGCCAACAATGTCACAAATTGGTCAGGAACATGCTACGTCGCTCCACTGATTGGAGCCTTTCTTGCCGATGCATACTTGGGGCGATTCCGGGTTATTGCTATTTTCTCTTCCATTTATGTTTTGGTAAGATTTGTGTGGACATGAAGCATTCATAAACTTTTATTCAAGTTAGCACAATTTTACTTAATAATCGCATTGAGTAAAATGAGGAAGAATTGGATTTATTACAGGGAATGACACTGTTGACTCTATCTGCATCAGTAAATGGACTGAAGCCAGCATGCCATGATGGCAAATGCCATGCAACAAGTGGAAATGTGTCTGTGTTCTTTGTGGCTCTTTATCTAATTGCTCTGGGGACTGGTGGAATTAAGCCTTGTGTGTCATCCTTTGGAGCAGATCAGTTTGATGAAACCGACCAGGAAGAAAAGAAAAGGAAGAGTTCCTTCTTCAATTGGTTCTACTTTTCGATCAATATTGGTGCACTTGTTGCCTCCTCTGTTTTGGTCTACATCCAGGAGAATGTAGGCTGGGGCTGGGGGTTTGGGATTCCAGCAGTTATGATGGCACTTGCAATTATGTTTTTCTTCTCTGGCATAAAAATGTATCGGAATCAAAAGCCTGGAGGTAGCCCATTGACACGGATTGCTCAGGTTTTGGTTGCATCCTTTAGGAAGTACAGTGTGAAGGTACCTGCAGACAAGTCTATGCTGTATGAAACGGAAGATGCTGAATCTGGAATCCAAGGAAGTCGAAAGCTTGATCATACAAAAGAACTCAGGCAAGTTAATAACCTTGTATTCCTTTGGAGTTCTGCTTTGCTGTCGTTAGGAGTTGGCAAAAAATGGCAAAGAACTTGAGCTCAATTAGAACACACTCTGCTAAAGCATGCTTTATAATAAATGCACCAAGCTTGAGCTTATTCCAGAGCTTGTTCAGTTAAACAAGCTGAGTCTGACCATGAGAAGCTTGATTAACTTGTGTAAAACTTAATTAAATATGCTCAATACATATCTACGAAATTGTGTATGCTTTTTAACAGAAAAAACAATTGTGGTGCAACAGAAAAGTTGTTTTCCTATGATGCGAGAGGCGACAGGTTCAGATTCTGCAATCCCCATCTCATATAAAATGTCTAAAACACACACACACACACACACACACACACACACACACACACACACACACACACACACACACACACACACACACACACACACACACACACATATATATATATCCATGTTCGGCTCAAGCTTAACTGAGCTGAACTCAAGTTTGATTAAGCTTGACCCAGGCGAGATCAAGCATCCATGCTTAAGCACAGCTTGAACTTAAGCCAAAGCTCAAACCCCTTATCCTTCTGTTGACCTGAGCTTGAACAGCCCAGACTCGGGCTTGGCTTGGCTTGTGGGCACAGCCCTAACTGTTGCTGTTCTCTCGATCTGCAACTTTCCATTTAAATCATGTTTATATGCTTTTTCTGTTTTTATTTATTGTACGCATGTGGATGTTTCTTCATTTTCAGACCTTTTTAAGAATATCTGCTTCCATTTTCAAGGATGATTGGCATGTTGCTTGATCTTTGTTTGATGTTTTCAGATATGAAATTTGCTGAATTTTATGCAATAATATTACATGTGTTTTGTTTACTTGCTAAGAAAATATTTTGATTTGGAGTGATAACTGCTTTATAATAAATGAGTAGAACAGCCTCAAAATATAGTCAGAACTGAGCTGCGGATGCTTGTGTTTTGCTAATTCTTTTTATGTGCTCAAGTTAACAATTTACAATCTCCGTGCAGCTTTTTTGATAGAGCATCTGTTCAGACAGAACATGATCAAGTGAAGGGTATCCCTACTCCATGGCGACTATGCACAGTGACACAGGTAGAGGAGCTCAAGTCCCTCATCAGGATTCTTCCTATCTGGGCCAGTGGCATTATTTTTTCCACAGTATACAGTCAGATGTCCACCATGTTCGTCGAACAAGGTGACAAAATGGATCCCAGCATTGGTCCACACTTTAACATCCCGGCCGCAGCTCTCTCCATATTTGACACACTCAGTGTTATCGCCTGGGTCCCAATCTATGATCGGATAATTGTGCCGCTTGTTAGAAAGCACACAGGCCGTGAGAGAGGCTTCACCCAACTCCAACGGATGGGAATTGGGCTCGTCATCTCTATCTTCTCCATGATTGTTGCTGCGATTATTGAGATCATCAGACTTGATGTGGTAAAGAGGCATAACTACTATGAACTAAAGCATATGCCAATGTCAATTTTCTGGCAAGTGCCTCAGTACTTCCTCATTGGTGCTGCGGAGGTCTTTACGTTCATTGGACAGTTGGAGTTCTTCTATGACCAAGCACCGGATGCTATGAGGAGCTTGTGCAGCGCACTGTCGCTTAGTACGAATGCACTGGGCAACTACTTGAGCACTCTCCTGGTCACTATAGTAACCAATGTGACGACAAGGCACGGGAAAACGGGTTGGATACCTGATAATCTCAACCATGGTCATCTTGATTACTTCTTTTGGTTGCTTGCCATCTTAAGTGTCCTAAACTTCTTGGTGTACTTGTGGATTGCAAGCTGGTACAAGTACAAGAAGACATCAGGAGGCTTTAACTGAGTCATTTCTGGCAGATCAGAAGAACTATGATCTCTGAATTATATGTTTAGGCAGTACCATATCTTTAGCTTCCTTCCTTGGTCAGATTTTATGTGCATTAATGGGCTTTTGAAACTCAATTATGGTATTATGCTTGTCTGCAATCTGTATAAATGGGTGCATTTGGTTTCATATCCTTTTGCTGTTTCTGCTGGATGGACAGAAATTGTGATTTCAGTATATGCATGGATGGATAGAAAATGTGATTTCAGTATACTCTTGGAATGGTTGGGATAAGATATGATCCAAAACCTACCTAGTTTGTTCACACAATTGGTTGGATAACAATGAGACACATTTGATCATATTAGTGACACAATTTCTCATCAATTGTTCTAGAGTTTTATTTCTTCGGTCACTGAACAATTGTGTGATAGTATTCTTTCTTCATAATGCTTGCATAATCCAGTAAAACTGCATTCAGAAAATTACTGATTTTAGCATTTTCATCTGTGTGTGTGTGTGTGTGTGTGTCCGTTTGGTGCAGCACACCAGCACATTTCAGGTTATAATTAAATGGCTAACTAAATTGTCTCTCAGGGCATTAACCAAAAACACTTTTTTCAAAAGCAAAGTTGAAAGAAATCCTCAATATGGAACTTAACCATCAAACTAACTTGAGATCCTTGTGTCAATTTCTCTAAGAAAATTAAAATTAAAATGCCTTTCTAGAAAACGTGGTCATCTTCCAAAATATCAGACAAAAGACAGGTCGTTGTGGCCCTGTGTTTCAGTCATTACCCAAGTAGGAATTCCCTATACAACCATCCATATTCACCAGGGGTGGAGCTGGGGGGGGGGGGTGAAAAAGGTGCAGGATCCGACCCGATCCAGGTAAAGACCATATAACTTTCTTTTTAGTTATCGGGTCTACCGGACCCATAGTGTAATGTAAACTTAAATACACATTTAGGTCACGATTTCTTTTACTGAAATCGTGGCAGCCGTAATCGATATCTCTCTCTCTCCCTCTCTTCTCTTTCTCAATATAGGGACAAAGGAAAACTTACATGGTATCAGAGCCTAGATCCAGCTAAGGGTTGAAGAGGATTCCAAAAGTGCGACAGATCAAAGGTTTGAGGTTTCGTTCTTTTCTTTCTTTCTTTCAGATTTCTTCTTTCTCTACCTCCATTCCCAATCTCCATCTCGTTTCCCCCTTTCTGTTTTCCCAGTCTTTTCTCTTCTTCTTTTAGTGGATTCACGTCTCACGTGAATCCCTAAACTGTTCACGAAGAATTCACGTGAATCTTGGTTCACGAAAACGCTGTTCATCAAAAAAAGGGAAGGGAAAAGCTTGTTTCACGTGAATCTCCTGTTCCGCGTGAAACACTAAGATCAAATTATAAAGATCGTGCATTCCACGTGAATCTCCTGTTTCTTTATTCAAACTGTTTCTTTATCCAAATATGTTTTTTTCTGCGTAACCCTTCTTCATTTTGGGCAGACGTGCGACATAAAATCTGGGACTCTAAAATCTGACATAAAACCTTTTGCTGTCCAGCCTGCTGTGCGACATAAAATCTGGGATTCATTTTGATTCGACTTTCATTCCTTTTGTTCTCATTTGTCCTTTCTCGTATCATATTTGTTCTGACTGTTACGAGTGGGATCCACATTGAAAACTCAGTCCTTCTGACAGCTTCTGGTCGTCAATCTTTGAGTTACTCAGCGCAAAAAAAAGAAAAAAAGGAGGAAGACGATCAATAAACCTCTCTGGCTTCAGACCGAGCACTCTGTGAATACTTCAAAAAAAAAAACCAAACAAACAAAGGGGTTCCTTTTCTTGTTAAAACTCTTTTTTCATGGATCTTCATTCTTCTTCATCCAATCTTTCTTCAAGTTTTCTCACTCAACTCGTTTCTGAAAAGTTAACTATCTCAAACTTCTTGATTTGGAAGAGACAAATCATTTCTTTTATAAGGAGTCAAGGTCTCTTAAGTCACCTTGATGGAACCACTCCCGCTTCACTCGAATTTGTTACGAGAGAAGAAAAAGACGACAAAGGAGTAAGTTCAATTGTGTATGTCAAGAATGTAGAGTACCTCAACTGGGAAAGGAAAGATCAGTCAGTGGTTGCATACATCACTTCCACCTTGTCCCAAGAGGTCCTTGTTGCAATTCCCGGCAATTGTACTGCTCTGCAACTTTGGGAAAAATTGGTTCAAACATACTCACAAGTTTCGTAGGCGAGAATGGTTTTTCTCAAGAGGGAATTTCAGATGTTGAGAAAAGATTCCATGACCATCATGGAATATCTGAACAAAATGAAGACTATCACAGACCAACTTGAAGTTATAGGATGCACGGTGAGTGACAACGATATGGTACAACAGACTCTAAGTGGATTGAGATCTGACTATAATATGATCATCACTTCACTATTGTGTCTCCTTGCCCTTCCTACCTTTGATGAGTTGCGAGCAAAATTGATTCAGTATGAGATGACTCTGAAAGGGTTCTCTAAGGAATCTCACATTCACACAAACTCTCAGGAAGTTTTTGCCACAAGGGTGACTTATGGTAGAGGACGAGGACGAGGAGGACAAGGGCGAAGTGGACATGGAGGGCGTGGTCTGCTTCCCACTCCAAATATGTTAGCTCATGCGCAGGGGTCAAGATCCACTCCTACCTGCTTTCTTTGTAACAAAAAGGGGCATATCAAGGCGAATTGTTGGCATAATCCAGAGAATAAAGGAAAGGGTCCACAGGCAGAAAACAAAAAGAAGTTCTCAAGTAGTGGAGAGATTAAAGATCTGCTGATATCTGCTTTGTCAGACTTGAAATTGAAGCAGAATGATGAAGGCACTTGGTTTGTCGACTCAGGGGCAACGACTCATGTGACAGGTGATGCAGGTAAGATTTCTAATCCCATTCCTTATTTTGGAAAAAGTAAGATTGTCACTGGAGATGGATCCCACCATCCTGTTTCTCATGTTGGAAAAACTGCCATTCCCATGTCATATTCCACTCTTAATCTTTCTGACGTTCTTCATGCTCCTGACATTAAGAAAAATATTGTCTCTGTTTCCAAACTTATTAATGATAATAATGCTTCAGTTGAATTCACTCCCTTCTATGTGCAGGTCAAAGACCTACGCACGAGAGAAACATTCGTTGAAGGAAAGAGACGAGGCAATATGTATGTCTTTGAAGAAGCTCCTTGTCGTGTTGTTCGCCCTGTCCACCTGAATTCAAAGCCTTCATTAGAGTCGTGTTCATCCACTTCTGCTAATGTTTTTAGTATTTCTGAATGTAATAAGCCATTCTTATGGCATAATCGATTAAGACATTTTGTGAGTTATTTTATTGAGAAACTTGTATCTAATAATCTCATTCCAAAAGAATGTCTAAATAGGGATGAGAACAGTCACAAATGTTCCAGTTGTCTTTCCTACAAGAGTCATGTATTGCCTTTTCATTCAATTAATAAGAGAGCTTCAAAACCCTTTGAGATAATCTGTTCTGATGTATGGGGACCCGCCCCAGTTGCCTCTGGATCTGGGAGTAAATACTATCTAATATTTGTTGATAGCTATACTCGATACACTTGGATATATTTCATAAAAAATAAGTCGGAAGTCTTCTCTTTGTTTCAAAATTTTCTTTCTCTTGTCAAAAATCAATTTTCTGAGTCCATTCAATTTTTTCAATGTGATGGAGGTGGGGAATTCTCATCCCGTGATTTTATTTTTTTTCTTCAAAATAACGAAATAGGAAGAAGGGTGTCATGTCCTCACACCCCTCAACAAAATTGAATTGCTGAACGAAAACACATGCATATCGTTGAAAGTGCCATGAGTATGCTTCATGACAACAATCTTCCCATCAACCTATGGACAGAAGCTTTCCATTCTGCCGTGCATGTGATAAATAGACTGCCTATGGTTATTCTGGAAAATAAGTCTCCTTATCACTGTCTTTTTGGAACTCATCCTAGTTATTATGATCTACGTGTTTTTGGATGTGTTTGCTATGTGCATATCGATCAGTCCCTGAGAAACAAGTTTCAAGATAAGGCCCAAAAGTGCAGATTTGTGGGATATGCAGATGACTACAAATGATATAGGTGTTATGATCCCACCAACAAATGCATCAGGACCTCAAGAAATGTTGTCTTTAATGAACAAAATTTTGACCACGGAGCTGACACAACGAATATGTCAACTGAAATTTACTATTTGTGGCTGAGCTCAGAACTTTTTGCTGGCTCCAATGAAACATGTTCCTCAGATTGCATGCAACAAGAAGAAGAGGTATTTGAAAACACTGGGACGTCGGGGTCACAGAATGCAGAGGAAGTACTGGGCAGATACAAAGGCATTGCCTATTCCAGACAGAGATCGACAACATCAAGCCATTCAGATCATGTCTCAGTCGCCAATCCTACTCCTCATACCCTTGCAGTCAGAAAATCAAACCGCATACAAAATCCTATTGACAGTTGGGTTAGTTATAACAACTTCTCCTTGGATCTTCAACTGTTTTTAACTGCTATCAATAAGGACGAAGAACCCATCACGTATTATCAGACAACAACTTCTATGAAATGGGTAGAAGCCATAAATGATGCAATGCAAGCCTTGCATGAATGGAACATGGGAAGTTGTTCCCAGACCACCTGACAAAAATGTTGTCGGATGCAAATGGGTCTACAAAATCAAGTACAAGCCATATGGAACCATTGAACGATATAAGGCAAGACTTGTAGCAAAAGGATTCACTCAGAAAGCAGGGCAAGACTATGATGAGACTTTTAGTCCGGTTCTAAGAATGGGAACGATTCAAATTATCATTTCCCAGGCTGTTGAACATGGATGAAAGTTGAGTCAGCTTGATGTAAAAAATGCATTCTTACATGGGGATTTGAAGGAGGAAGTATACATGGAACAACCCCCGGGATATCAAGAACAAAATTGTAAAACTCATGTATGCAGGCTAAAAAGAGCCATCTACGGCCTGAAGCAAGCATCTCGCTCTTGGTTTGATAGCTTCTCATCAGAGATTCAGAAACATGGATTTTCACGTTCCATGCTGGACCACTCATTATTTATCTTTAAAAGCCAGACTGTGACCACTCTATTATTAATTTATATCGATGATATTATCATCACAGGAAACTCTGCGGACCACATCCAAGAAATAAAAGACTTATTAGGTCAAAGGTTCAAAATGAAAGATCTTGGAGTTCTACGCTATTTCCTTGGTGTAGAAGTTGATAACCAGGCTCATGGATTGACACTCACTCAACACAAGTACATTGTAGATGTTCTCAGCAAAGCGGGCATGAAAGACTACAAACCTCTAGGAACTCCGAGTATACTTCATCAAAAACTTAGCGCTCATGATGGAGATCTGTGTGATGACCCCACCATATATCGCAACATAATAGGAATGTTACAATAGCTCACATTCACTAGACCTGATATTGTTTATTCAGTCAATCAAGTGTCTCAATTTATGCATGCGCCACGTACTGGACATATGAAAGCGGTCAAGAGGATCCTTAGATATCTGAAAGGGACTATTGGGGATGAATGGATATATTTACAACAGTCATATGGCCAAAACGAGCACGAAATTACTGTATATTGTGATGCAAACTGGGCAGGAGATCCTGACGAAAGAAGATCTACATCAGAATATTGTGCCTTCATTGAAAAAAAATTAGTCTCTTAGAGCAGTAGAAAACAAAAAGCTATCGCTAGATCAAGCACTAAGGTTGAATATAGATCCATGGCTGCTGTCACTGCCGAAGTCACATGGATTAGGCATCTTCTAACTGAAATAGGAGAAAAGATCTCCCACACTACCTTGCTCTGTGACAATCAAAGTGCTATCAATATGTCATTCAATCCAGTACATCACAGTCATGCCAAGCACATTGAGATCGACCAACACTTTGTGAGACAAAAGGTTGAAGAAAAAGAGATTGAGCCTGAGTTTGTCAGTACTGAAAGACAGGTTGCAGACATATTTACCAAAGGGTTAACCAATGATCACTTTTGGATGCTTAAAAGCAAGTTGTTCATGGTCCAAAACCATGATCAACTTGAGGGGTGGTGAAAAAGGTGCAGGATCCGACCCAATCCATGTAACCGATCCATGTAAAGACCATATAACTTTCTTTTTAGTTATCGGGTCTGGATACACCAGACCCAGACCCATAGTGTAATGTAAACTTAAATACACATTTAGGTCACGATTTCTTTTATTGAAATCGTGACAGCCGCAATCTCTCTCTCTCTCCCTCTCTTCTCTTTCTCAATACAGGGACAAAGGAAAACTTACAAGGGGGGGGGGGGGGGGGAAAGACTGGGCTACCTGATAGGGTTTTAAATGGGGGGTTGTTTTTAAGAAATGCATAGCTCCTCTGTGTAATACAGGACCTGAGCCCCCTTCGTCAGAGGCCCTGCTCGACCCCAGTGGAACCTCAACCCCCAGGTACTCTCTCTCTCTTCTAACCTCCCTCATCGACGCCATCATGGCATCACCCACACACAGGCCCTGCCCTGCTACCAGTATATGTGCATGTTTTATTCGCTTCTGCTTCTTGATGATTGTCACTTGTTATCGACGATGACATTGGTTACGATAATTGATTTAGCTAGAAAAGTTGTTTTTGTTTTGCTTATTTTCCCAATTGCTTCTGACTTTCTGAGAGTTCTTGTGCTTTTGCTCAGCTACGTTGCCAAAACAATATATTTTGTGATATGTTGTTTTGTTTGCGTATCCACCTGATTTGAGAAATGATGTTAGCGATAGTGGTGGTGGTTATGTTAAAGAATCTTAGTAACTGTAAACTTTGTAATAGTGGCCTGTAAACTTTCCAATACTTCACCATCAGGTTTTGTAAATGTTCCAATGGATACTTGAGATGCAACTTGATAACTTATATAATATGCATACCCAACAACTTGATTGCTGTTAATATTTTGAGGCAAAGAATTGTTATCAAGTCACATTTGAACCTTTTTAAGCTTGAGTTGGTGTTTTCATGGCCGTCATTAGAAGCTTGATGGTATCAACAACAAACAACAACAACTACGCCTTCATCCCAAAACAATTGGGGTCAGCGATATGAACCAAAAAAGAAATTCATTTTGGGTCTTCCACATGAATCCTTTTCCTCCAATCATTTCTATCCAACGCCATGTCCTTGGTGAGGTTCAAAGCATTCATATCCTTTCCTATCATCTCCATCCAAGTCTTCCTAGGCCTACCCCGACCTCTTTTAACTAATATATTTTCCCATTTCTCTAACCTTCTAACTGGAGCATCATTAGGCCTTCGCCGAATATGTCCAAACCACCGTAAACGATTCTCTCGCATCTTATTTTCAATGGGTGCAACACCTACCTTCTTACGTATCTCTTCGTTCCGAATCTTATCTTTTATTGTATTTCCACACATCCATCTAAGCATCCGCATCTCAGCTACACTCATTTTTTGAATATGATGTCTCTTGGCAGCCCAACATTCTGTACCATATAGTAAAGCGGGTCTAATAGTCGTCCTATAAAACTTTCCCTTCAACCGCAATGGCATTCTACGATCGCACAACACTCCAGTAGCACTTTTCCATTTCATCCACCCAACCTTTATCCTATGATTTACATCTCCATCAATTTCTCCATACTTTTGAATGATGGATCCCAAATATTTGAAATAATCATTCACCGGTATATCTTGCTCACCAAGCTTCACTACACTCCCATCACTACTTCGTTGCTTACTAAACCGACATTCCATATATTCAGTCTTACTCTTACTCAACTTAAAACCTCTAGCTTCCAATGTCTGTCTCCATAATTCTAACTTAGCATTAACCCCAGCTCTAGACTCATCAATCAAAACAATATCATCAGCAAACAACATACACCACGGTACATTTTCTTGAATTGATCTCGTAAGCTCATCCATCACTATCGCAAATAGGAAAGGGCTTAAAGCAGATCCTTGATGTAACCCAACCGTTATCGGAAAATTGGTTGTCACCCCTCCACAAGTGCGGACATTGGTTACTACTCCTTCATACATATCTTTAATTATACTAATGTACTTGAGAGAAACACCTTTCTTCATCATTGTCCACCAGAGAACGTCCCTAGGTACTCTATCGTATGCCTTCTCTAAATCAATAAAAACCATATGCAAATCTTTGTTCCTCTCTCTATATCTTTCAAGAAGCTTGATGGTATCATATAACCTAAATGATGAGATGGTATTTGAGTCTGCCTTCAATGATGGCTACATGCTTTGCATATTTTTTACCTAGTCTTAGTGTCTTACAAGGTACAACTTACCTGTATCTTTTTGCACTGAGTTACGTTGATTATATTCCTCTACATGGTTATTTTCTTTTTATGCAATTGTTTTTTCAATCATTTTTTGCTCTTATGCAGTATGACCATCAATGACTCAGTGCCACAATGTGATTCCCATCGATCAAGTGCCCCAAAATCTTGTTGCCAATCTGAAGATCTCTTCGTTCTCCGGAGCGTCAGATTTCGTTGATACCGATTTATGATTGCCCTCGTTGGCGGGTAATGCTTCTACCGATTGTTCCCCATTCATTTTTCTCGCTTTCTTATTTCAATGCCTTTGTGATTCGATTTTTGTGGAATTCTTGATTGAGTTTTCATTTTTTCGAGTTGTTTTCTCTTGATTCTGTCTAGGTTCCTTATTGGGTATGCGAGTTATTGAGTCGGTTGCGTGTTTCGTATATTTATTTCTTGTTGGTGTTGGATTTTTTTCATCTATTTAGAAGTTTTGGTCTCGCCTCTGCGTTTCTTATGGGATTTATGATATTGGTCTTCTTTGATTTTGCTTCATTTTTTTTTGAAGAGTAATATGTTTTTCCCCTGTAATCGAGAGTTTGATACGGTTAAAATGCTGATTGATTGGGAATTGATGCCTCTATTTCTATTTAATTGTGACTATTCGTTTTGTGGATTGGAGGGTCTCGTTGTGATGACGATAGATAGTTTGATTTGTCCATATGAAATAGATTTTTATTAATAATTATAGCCATTTTTTATTTTATCTTAAAAAAAAAAATCACAAATTTTTTTCCCTACGCCCATGTTTGCCCCCCCCCCCCCCCCCTCACATGAATCCTAGCTACGCCCCTGCATATCATGTGTCGGTTTCAGTCTGGTGTGGGATGATCTCAACCGTGAGATCATGTGTGTGGATGGGCCATGCCAATCTGGTTAAGAAACACGTAATAGAACCTATCTTCCACCTCTCCTATGATATTTGAATCAATAGTATGGGTTGAAGTCCTGTAAAATTGGAAAACTCCTAGTTGAGCTAAAATATTCATCACATCACATCATGTGAAAAAAACAAAACTTAATTTATTTTTTTATATTATGTAGAAACTGTGCCAATGCCAATCAAATTCTTGGATGCCTCTTTTGGTATCCGATCTTGCCAGCATGCCTGCGAGTCAAAATTGAAAGTTCTGCTAAATGAGCCAAATACTTATGTGCATATGTTGTACACGCCGGCTTGCTACGTGCATGCTTATCATACGTTATCTTAAAACACTTTTTATATATTAATCATGGACAAACAGGAGAAACCAAGTATATTAATTCAGTAGTCGTATGGAAAGGAGGTGGTACCTTCCTATCAGATGCACATGACTTGAAAATACTGGCCGGAGTTGTTATGCTGGCCCATAGGGACTCTGACTTCCTAGTTAAGATTGACCATGGTTTGTCACCTAACATGGAAGAATCATGGAGGCGTCCCCTGCAGCAAGGTGGAAACTGGTTGGCTGTACTTAGGGGTGTCAACGGATCGGGTTTGGTTCGGACCTAGGTGAAACCAGACTTGGACCAGATTTCGGGTATGGTATCGGTCGGGTCCACTATAAAAAAACCATACTCGAACCCCGATAAGAACTACATGAACCAAACCCGCACCATACCGGGTAAAACCCTATTTTTTTTATCAATTTTACAATGAAAATTTGCGGGTCTTAATCGGAACTCGGGTGAGGTCCAGGTCTGGTATAAAATCTCACAAACTATACCCGAGTCCATTTATTAATTGGACCTTCAGGTCCGGACCTGGATCTTAATCGGATCTTCTTATTTATGACCATTCCCAGACACAATAGGGTTGGGTTCTGGTCGGGTCCGGGTAAACCAGGCCCGTTGACACCCCTAGTTGTACTCCTTGTGAGCAGGAAGAACTCAAGGGTTTTACCAACCGAAGGCCTGCTAGTGTTTGGTGCTTTTTTCTTGGCGTAGCAAAAAAAAGAAAAGCAAATTATGTTGCATCATTTATAATTATCCTTCAAAATTTTTTGTGCAAGTATGAACTCAATCATACACGTCCAAATGTGAAACCAAAATTTGAAGAGAACCAACCATATTTCTGAGTAACAATTTTTGAGTTACAATCCTTCTCAAATTGCTTAAGAAGAACCATATTTCTCTTTCCTTGTTATTCTGAATACGGGAAACTAGTTTGAAATTCCTTGCCAAGGTTGACTTCACTTCCTTGCTGACCAAGTTTATCCTTGTCTCTCTTGATGGGTCTATAAGCTGGGAACAGGATCCATCATTTTAGAAACTATCTTAACAAGAGGTTGGGCTGTTTGATGGAGGGTCCGGTGCAATCATACTGCACACTTTGATTATGCCACTACACCTGACAGCCCTCCATCTTTGGTGAAAAGATCAGGTGCAATATGATTGCACAAATATTTGTGCATTAAGTACAAATATTTGGGACACAGTGTCAGCAGATGGGATTGCACCCGATCCAGACTCCCAACTTTGGGACATAGTCTTTCAGCTGATGGGGGTGGTTAGGTGCAGGGGCACCCTCAAAATGTGCAATGTGATTGTACCTAACCACCATTTGTCCACTGTGGTAGTCCTGTCGACACCATTTATGATCTCCTAACTTATACTTGGGTCTTTGACCTGTCTTTATTGTGAGGAAGCTGAGTACACTCTTGTAGGCACAGGTGATCAACAATTTTATGCTGAACACAATCCATTCCAGAAATAATCCTAAACGAATCTAACTTGGGATTTAAAAAAAAAAAAAGAACTTGGGTCTGTGTCCAATCTATTGTTAAAAAACATGGTAGGTTAGATTACTAAAAATAACTTATAAACTTTATAAAATACAAATACTATAAGAAATACTATGAATAGAGTATGACATATCTACATATGATTGCAATTAAGCGTATAATTCTATTACTTTGTTTATGAGAAACAATCGGATGGTGATGGCTAAAACCCACAGTAGACAAGGTTGGAGCACACAACATGCCCATGTTAGCCGTAACATGATCGACACCAAAAGCAAACCTCCATCAGCAATTTTTGGTCAATAAGCTCAGCAACAACTTATATAGTGCCCAGATAAAGGAGGACCAACCAAGGGATCCACAACAAAATGGTTTCAACATGAGCCGACCAAGATACGAGCACAAAACACAATAGTAGGTAGTGGTGTGTGTGAACCGGTCTGCGTTCAGCACATAAGCCCACATTTAACAACAATCCACCCTCTTTCTCTTTCTAATGTCTAAAAAAAAACATGCAAGAAAAGGAATTCCAAATTTTTTTATTTTTATTAGAAAACTCATTTTGGTTTTTTCTTTGTTATATGGGGTTTAAAAAAGAACACTACAAGAAAAACATTATTTAGCTATGAAAATTTGTGATGGAAATAATCCATCGCAAAGTTGCGACGGATTAGCAAGAGAAAACTATTGGTCCCTAAAATTGGAATTAGTTGCAGAATTAGCGACGGAAAAATTATGTCACAAATGCCGTCGCAAAATTGGGATGAAAAAATTCTGTCTCAAACTCCGTCGCAACTTCGCGACAACATTTTTTCGTCGCTACTCCGTCGCAAATTTGGGATGAAAAAATTTTGTCTCAAACTCCGTCGCAACTTCGCGATAATATTTTTTCGTCGCTACTCCGTCACAAATTTGCTACGATATTTGCGATGAAAATTTTCCGTCGCTAAATTTCCCGTAAAACCCTAATGCGAGACCCTTTCTTTTCCCTTTTTGTTTTATCCCATCGCCCGTCGCCCGCCGCCCACCGCCCACCGCCTATCGCCCATTGTTCGTCACTCGTCACCCATCACCTGCCGCCCTCTCCTTCACCTCCTCCTTCTTTCCTCACTCCATCTCTCTCGCCGCCGTGTGCTGCCGCCGTCGACCCCCGATCACTCTCCCTCTCACCGCCTTTCTCGACCCGCCATCGTCGGTGAGAACCACCGTCAGGCGACACTACCACCACTACCACTGCTTCCCGCTCCTTTGTCCTCTTCTTTTGTTTACCAGGATCGATGTAGGCAACCCTCTTGGCTGCCTCCTTGCCTCCCTCATGTGCTCTCACTGACGACCCTTGTCGGGTAACCCGCGACGCCAGCTGCCTCCACAGATAACCGCTTTCCTCTTTGCGTGTCTTCTTCTTCATGTCCTCCTTTTTCTTTCCTTCCGACCGGCAGTGGTTAAAGCCTTGCCTATCTGTCTTTTTCGGCAGACATGGTCGTTCGGCAGGGGCTGAAGCCCCTGCCAGTATTCCATCAGGTCGGCAGCCATGGCAGTTCGAAAGGGGCTAAAGCCCCTGCCAATATTCCCTGTCTCCCTGTTGCGACAGGGGAGGGCGAGACCCTCCCTGCTCCGTGCGCTCCCCCTCTCTCGCGTTCAGCGTGCCTGTGCCCCCAGCTTGCTTACTCACTCGTTCGGCGGTTGTGCCAGCTTGTGGGGGGAGCTTCAGACCTGCTGTGCATGCTTTGGGCATGAGTGGGGTTGACTTTGGTACCCAACGCCGCTATGGCTATGCGTTATGCTTTTGCCATGAGGTGCTTGGCCCCCCTTCTTGTCTCCAAACAGAGTCCCTGTTCTCCTTCGATTTGTGGGATCGATTTCCCGTTTGATTTGGAGAAACCAAGTTCTCGTTTGTATACTTGTGCTTTGCAGGTGCGTAGCTGAGCTAATTGCTTGAGGCTTAGTGCTAAGCATCGTATGTGGCTAAAAATGCCATGCAAAAAAAAAAAATACAAAGGAAAAAGCATGCAAATCGGGTAAATACCCGTAGTGAGTAAGTAATGTAGGCACATCACAGGTTATTTACTTTCTTGGATGCAACACTTTTCTGTTCAGAAACTCACTTAATTGTGGATATCTGTGACTGCTTTGCTAGACTTCGAAGATCATGCTGAGTATGATTTGAATGTATGAAAATAGAAGTGCTCTTATTTTTGTAGTTCGAAGAAGAAAAGGAAAAGACGTTGAAATCTCCCAACATCTACCCACTTTCATTTAAAAAACACCTACTTTCTACTAACTGTAATGCCCCAACTTTTGTAGTAAAAATTTTGTGTATAAATTTTTTTTTTTGAAATAGCGGAAGTGCGAAAAACACAAGTCGGGTGCATTACAGGGTAAAACAGAGAAGTAATAAAAGCATAGCATTCATTAATTAAAGCATTAATGTCATTAATTACATCCCATGACAAAAATGTGAATCTACTAATCAGAGTTCAAACAGAAAACACTGAATAACTGAGATCTCTTGACCACTTCCATACGCGACGCCCACGATACTCTGCTTTAGTTGCTTCCTGAAAAATATTTAAAGCAGAAGGGTCAGACTCCCCTGTCTGCGTAAGAAGCATTATATTTATATATGGTGCTCAGTGTCCTGTGTACAAATATGTGCAACAACTGTAGATATAACTAGCATGGAAATTCAAATCATTCTAAGAAAATGATTGTGCTTTCTAATTCATGATACAGTGCAAAAGATAACTGAACTAAAGATATATTTATCCACATTAGTACAAGCTGTAGATTCCACAAGTTTTACTAAAGTCAACTCAACAGTATATAATTCTTCAGAGATAAGTTTCTAGTCAACTTAAATTATTTAATGCTTATCTTACTCTTACCCTGTGGGTACACACAGGCATAGACCTCGTAGCGGACCGAGACCATACGGGGGTCTATTATTTAATAACCCGTATGACTAGCCGTACGGATATCCAAAGGGGACAGTCAGTGACCGAGAGAGAACTCCCCAGTGGCTAGAACAAAAATTAGGATGCACCCTTTACTTCTGCAGAAGACTTGGATCTACCACCTAGGACATACTGGTAGTCCTGGTCCCCTAACTTCGTGGACTGGGGACTGGGTGAGACGCCTAGCTCTCACAAAAAAAAGCTAAAATGTTCATGAAGCTTGTACCACCTACCCTCTCCAAGGTAGACCATGGGTCCAGTAACATACACCATCTTTAAGGTGTACCCAGAGCCCTGGGAAACCAGTAACATATACCGTTTTTAGGTATACTCAGTATCCCGGGAAACCAGTAACATATACCGTCTTTCAGGTATACCCAGAATCCCATAATTATTATATATGTGCATAATTTTCATTCTTGTTTTGTTTGGATCTAGTAACATACATTGTCTTTCAAATGTACCCAGAACCCTGGGAAACCAGTAACATATACCATCTTTCAGGTATACCCAGAATCCCATATTTAAGTTATGTGTGCATATTTTTAATTTTATTTATTCGTATGTGCAAGTCATTGCACCACAGGAGATTTTCAAAACCCCAACCCACACTCAGGTTGATCTTAGTATATGCACATTACCCATCGAATGCCTCAAAGGCACCAACCACAATTTCTCATAATTATGGTTCAACTTTATGTCGAGTACTTAAACATTCGACATTTTCAGTTTTTTTTATGAGCTCGAGTGTACGTTTCGTACCCCACTGGTTATGCCGCAACATGACATTATCCAACTTTATCATGTGTGTTCCATGTATTGGACATAATCCTAAAGTCCATATGTGAATCACATATTTAGTTTACCATTGAAACTATTTCCTTCATAGATATTTCAATTGCATTTCACCTAAAAAGTCTTTAGAAAAACTTTTCTAAAATAACCCTTCATGAAAATCATTTTAGAAAACTCTTTACTCAAATTTTCATGTTTATTAGTCGACCAATAGGCTCACCGGTCGACCAACCTTTTTGCTTCAAATCTTCTAAGCAAAACATTTTTTTTTATAAAATTAGTCGACCGAAAGTTTTATCAGTCGACCAGACAGAATGTCTGTTTTCTGAAAAAATTTAGCAGCAGTCGACTGAAGGGTTTATCAGTCAAATGATCATAAAATTAGTCAACCGGACAGAATGTCTGTTTTCTGGAAAAATTTAGCAGCAGTCGACTGAAGGGTTTATCAGTCGACTGATCATAAAATTAGTCGACCGAAAGTTTTATCAGTCGACCGGACATAATGTCTGTTTTCTGGAAAAATTTAACAGCAGTCGACTAAAGGGTTTATCAATCGACTGATCATAAAATTAGTCGACCGAAAGTTTTATCAGCCGACCGGACAAAATGTCTGTTTTCTGAAAAAATTTAGCAGCAGTCGACTGAAGGGTTTATCAGTCGACTGATCATAAAATTAGTCGACCGAAAGTTTTATCAGTCGACCAGACAGAATGTCTGTTTTCTGGAAAAATTTAACAGCAGTCGACTGATCATAAAATTAGTCGACCGAAAGTTTTATTAGTCGACCGGACAAAATGTCTATTTTCTGGAAAAAATTTAGCAACAGTCGACTGAAGGGTTTATCAGTTGACTGATGATATTATCAGTCGACTAACTACTGTTCCGATCGACTAATTTTGCCGTTTTTCTGTAACTTTTTAAAAGGGCGCGTCTTCTTATTTTTTTTTCTTTGTAAGCGTTCAATACAAGGCTAATACTACCGATTCCACTGTATAGAGTGAATCGATGCACGAACCAAGGCGTTTTCCGACAACCCCTCATAGGTTCCATGCCATTCGCCTACCTAAGATTGTTTCGACCTTGGATCCGTTATGGCTAACGCCCACACCAAAATATATGTATTTTCCTACATATAATTGAACTATAGATTTTGATATGAGTACTACACATCACCATGCATACACATAGGAACATAATACCCTTACAAAGAACACCAAAGTGCCCCAACGTTGGCCAAGGGTGAGAACCATTGGCTGAACCACTACCTATTGACCTATTGGCGAGTAGGTGTTTCAACTCATGCCACCTCGGTCTCGAGGCCCTAAACATACCTACATATAGGTGGTGCTTGTCGCATAAACTCCATGATATTGCAATATAGATGTGCAACAAGGCATCAACCACTTACATACAAATATCAATGCTTCTTACCTCTTTGGAGTCTCACGACGGTAAGGCTGCAACCCCTTCTCTTCGTTAGAGCGGCACCCCACGTCGATAATGGATGTTCACGCGTTCAACAAAGGAGGTCCACACAGTCCAACAATGGAGGTCGACCACCACCGTGAGAGAGAGAGAGAGAGAGAGAGAGAGAGAGAGAGAGAGAGTAGCCGTCTCCTCCTTTTCATCCAATTTAATTCTCTTCCCTATTTAGGGAAATTTTTTATTTCCAAAAAGATCAAACCTCCAGCCCCACGTTTTGTGTGGTTTGTTTAGAAACTTCCTAGACTGCCCCCTCTTTCCCCATTAGCAAAGTGTCTTTCCAATGTTGCTTTATGGGTACCCCCACCACATTTGGGGGGATTTCCCATATTTCTTGGAAAAGGGGAAAACACAAAGGCCAACTCCCACACGTTTATTGTGGGAGAGGGTCTAGAGAGTAGTCCCCCCCACGATTTTCCTTTATATATATATATATATATATATATATATATATATATATATATATATATATATATATATATATATATATATATATATTAAGTAAAAATTCTAACTTGTATGTGAAAAAAAGAAAAATTTGTGCACATGGGGTTTTTGAACTTGGGTTGTGGTATCACACACTGTGTGTCCTACCACAACACCACACCATCACTTGGTGTTTACTTTTGCAGAAAATTCTCTTTATGTCACAATGGAACATTTTCCTTGTTGATGGATTTCTTTCGTTTTCACATGGATTTTTCATCCGTTTGGTCTAAACTTGCACTCGCTTACTCTAATCGTGTTTCGGATCTCACGCTATCATTCTGAAACCATCAGGTTTCCCATTGGGCGCCGTAAGTCGGGTCGGATCATCGGATCACGCCAAGATCCAGATCCAAAACCACTTGTGAGGGTTTGTTATCGGTTTCATTCTAGAAACCACAAGTCATAAAAATTGTACTGCCTAACTTAAAATCTTACTTGTAAAACCCACGTTTTTTCATAAAAAAAAATATTTTATCGGACCCGGGTCGGGTCCGGACCCGACCCGGGCCCGCCTGCGATAGGGTTTTAAGATAACCCGACGCAGGAAGAGGATTTTAAATCCTCTTCCCGAGCGCCCCCCCTCCCCCCCCCCCCCCCCCCCACCACGCCTTCGGCCCGATAGGGAAACCCATCGGGGTTTCCCCTTTTGTCGCCCCTCCCCGAGCTCTTTAAGAGCATTACGGGAGGGGAGGAACTATGCCCCGCTCCCCTTCTCGTTCCCTGCAGGCGACAACCACGACCGACGCCTCCTCCTTCCCTGTGCACGCCGTCGATCGCCAGCTACCTCGCCTCCCAGGTACGCCACTTCTCCTCCTCCCTCTTCTCTTCCTCCCCCCCCCCCCCTCTCCGTCACCTCGCCGAGAGGCCGACAGGCGGCTCACAGCCCCTACCGCGGCCTCCCACCTTCCCTGTGCCCATCGGGGGCCCGACAGGTGGCTTATGGGCCCCTGTCGTCCCCTCTTCCCTCTGGGGGTGCGCCGGCAGGGGACCAATGGCCCCTGCGACACCCCCTCACCCCTATGGGAGATAGGGAAACCGACGGAAGGTCGGTTGCCCTCCCTGTCACCCCCGCCCCGGTCTCTCTTTTTCTGGCAGGGGTCAGTCCCCCTGCCACCCCTAGATCACCTGTAGGCAGGGGCAATGCCCCTGTCGCTTCATGTTTCCCGGCAGGCAGGGGCTCGCCCTGCTGCCTCTGGGGTTTTGGCGCACAAGGGTAGTGCCTCTGTTGCCTTCCTATCTCGGCTGGCAGGGGCAATGCCCCTGTCGCCCTTTGTTTTGTTGGGCTGGCAGGGACTCACCCCATTGCCGCCTCTTGGCTTTTGGGAGGGCAGGGGATAACCCCCCTGCCGTCCCTTGATTCTCTGCACGCAGGGGGCTTGTCCCCCTGTCACCCCCCGTCCCGAGCTCTCTCCCTCTCTCTGTCGGTAGGGGCTGGGCCCTGTCTCCTTGTTGCTGTCGGCAGGGGCTAGCCCTGCCGTCTCGTGGCTGTCGACAGGGGCTGCCTCCCCTGCCGCATCGATGTTGTCGGCAAGGGCTGGTCCCTTGTCGTCTCGTGTTGTCGGCAGGGGCTGGCCCCCCTGTCGTTTCATGGCTGTCGGCAGGGGCTCAACCCCTGCTGTTTTGTTGCGATTGGTAGGGGCTCAGCCCCTGTGTGATCATCGCAAAATTTTTTCTCTCGTAATGTTCTCTCTTTCTTCTCTTTTCCTTTCCAACCTCTTATTTTCCTCCTTTTTGAAGGGAGAAAAGATAAAAGAACGGAAAGAAAGAGAGAAGAGAAAAGAAGAGAAGAGAAAAAAAATTCTTTTGCGGGTCTCACTTGACCTTAATTTTTGAAAATATTTGAAATAACTCGCCTCCGTTTTTGAAATATTTGCGGGAAAACTGAGATACGGGATCCGCTCGTCGGTACGAGGTTCGACTGTTCCTGGCACCTTTACCAGGGGTAATCGAACCAAGGGTCGAATTAATGCCTTTTGCTTTGCTAAGAAATTATCTAAGAATTTATCCTAAGTCTAAATGCACAATGAATCATGCTTGTGCAATATGCAAAAGATGTATGCTCTTTTTGAAAATATTTTAAAGAATTTTCAAGTGTTTCTGAGATGAATCTGATAAAGTGAAGAAATGATTTCTAACTTAGAACTTAAGATTTAAAGTTCTGAGTTTTTAGAATAATCAAGAGCTTGGGAGAATAAATCTGGATTTTGGAAAAAATGAATTTTGAAGCTGATACGAGGGAAGAGAGAAGGAAGGAAATTTCAAAGTTATAAATGGACTTTGAATTTAGAAATTTGAACTTGGATGAATATTTGGAATGGAATTAAATTCCAATTTTGGGGTTTTGAATTTAGAAGGGAATGTGAGAAATCTAAAGGAATTGAGAAATGGGATTTGCATAAGCTGGAATTCCAAGATAAAATTTGAATCCAAGTTCTGGATTCTGAATAGAGTTTTGAGTTGATTTTGGATTTAGGATCCTAAATAGGAATTTGATTTAAATGAAATGGAATTGGCTTTGAGAATTTGGAATTTAAAGTGGAATTTGGATTTGGAATTTTGGATGGAATTGGATTCAAGATTTGGAATCCAAGATGATATTTAGATCTGAAATCTGAGATCCAAGATAGGGTTGGGCTCTGGATCCTAAGATGGAATTGGATCTGAAGTCTGAGATCCAAAGGTAGAATGAGGATCTGGATCCTAAATGGG
Source organism: Nuphar pumila (assembly GCF_984573655.1). Taxonomy (NCBI): domain Eukaryota; kingdom Viridiplantae; phylum Streptophyta; class Magnoliopsida; order Nymphaeales; family Nymphaeaceae; genus Nuphar; species Nuphar pumila. The sequence continues at coordinate 94,118,776 of NC_143260.1, read as the reverse complement.
ATTTGGATCTGTGATTGAAGATCCAAAGTGGAATAAGGATTTGGATCCTAAATGGAATTTGGATCTGTGATGGGAGATCCAAAGTGGAATAAGGATTTGGATCCTAAATGAAATTTGGATCTGTGATGGGAGATGCAAAGTGGAATAAGGATTTGGATCCTAAATGGAATTTGGATCTGTGATGGGAGATCCAAAGTGGAATGGAGGATTTAGATCCTAAATGGAATTTGGATCTGTGATGGGAGATCCAAAGTGGAATAAGGATTTGGATCCTAAATGGAATTTGGATCTGTGATGGGAGATCCAAAGTGGAATAAGGATTTGGATCCTAAATGGAATTTGGATCTGTAATTGGAGGTCCAAAGTGGAATGGAGTTTATACTTGGAAATCTGGATCCGAGTTGAGACTAGGATTTGTCTTTGAATTTGGGTTTTGAGAAGTCCAAATAGGACCTTTAAAGACGGATCTGGGTTTTAGAAACCCAAATTTAAACTTGAGATTCAAATCCAAACCTTGATTGAAGATAAAGGGGATGAACTTGATTTTGAAATCAGAAGATAACTTCAAAGTTAATTTGAACTTTTGAGTTTGAATTTTGATTTGAGTTGGAAATTTGAAGTTTGAAAATTGATTTGAGAATTTGAACTGTAAATGAATTTCAAAGTCAAATTTGGATTTTGAATTTAGAGTTTGAATTTGGAATGAATCAAGAATATGAAGATTGAATTTTCAAAGTCAAATTGGACTTTGAACTTGGAATTTAAATCTTTGAAATAAGATAGAAGGATGAATTAAACTGTAGACTGAAGAAAACTATTTGAAATCACTTGGATTTTGGAAAAGAAATTTGAAAAATATGATGTTGCTCTATCTTAAATGATGAATGAATTTGAATAGATTTTGAAATTGATTTGAAAATCATATTTCATTCTTCAAATGAATCTAAATAAGATTAATGATATAATACACTCCTGACTATGGTCATTGAATGTATTATATAATAGTCATATCTAAATTCAAATGAAGGATAAAATACATTTTGGTGCTTTTATGGAGTTTAAAATGAAATTAATTCTCAATATACCCTGACTATGGCCATTGGTATATATATTGAATCAATTCTAAGCTAAACTCTGATAAAAGGTGAAATATTTGGAAAATATGATGATTTTTTGAAAAGGATCCAGTGTGGATCCATTGTTATTTTATAAAAGATAAAAATACTAAGTCTTGTTTACACCCCGACTATGGTCGTTGGTGTAAATCATCAACTTAGGATTAACTTACCTCTTATGAAATGGTGCACGTGCCATTCGTGTTTCACCATTGTGAGAATTTGAGATAAAAGGTAAAATGAGATGAAACAAACAATTTCTAAGATATATACATGCTTATACATTTCTAATCTATGCTAAAAATGTAAAAAATTCTCATCATACCCAGCTATTACAATATTGAGATTGAAATTGAAACTATAATTTCTAAGCTTGAAAGGCAAATAACATTCTCTACCTAATTCATACAAAATTTCAAGTTAGCAAAATACCAAATATAGAAAAGAATCTAAAATGCTAATTTGAAGCTAAAATGCATGTACTGACAAGAAAATATTCATTGGAATGCACATGTGACATGAAGAAATGCATACATTCTAGGCTAATGAAAAGAGCACATATGTATATACACATATCTAAGCATGATAAAAATGAAGAATACATGTACTCATATGTTATGATATATGGGCAGGCATGTAAAACAACATTCTCAAGACTGGAAGCCTAAATAGACAATTGCAAAGAGAACTTCACCCATCTTGATCCTTGACACCCAACTTATCTGCAAGAATATCTGTTTCAATAAGCTTGGCATTCATGGCCAACTCTCGCGCCAAAATCACATATGTCTGAAAAATGGAGCATTGTCACCGGTTTCCAGGATATGAGGAAATTTTGCACACATTTCTGATTTTTTTTTTTTAGCCTTCAGTAAACCATCAATTAGCAATGTCTAGATGACATCATCTGGACTCCATTACTGCTTGAGCATATGCTCAAATACGCTCTGAGCCTCTTCTATTCTGCTTACTTCAGCAAGAGCACATATCAAAGCCTTAAATATAGTCAAACTCAGTTCAAAACCTTCAACAACCATCAGATTGAAGACTTCTACTGCACAATCAGCATTCAAATCTTTACAGTATGAAGCCAGCAAAGAGGTGTATATTGATTTGTTGGGACTCAAGTCTCTGCTCTTCATGTGGCTGACAAATTGATTTGCTTCATGTACCTTGTTTTTATTGCAAAGTCCATTAACAATAACGCCATATGCATAAACATTTGGTTCACAACCGTACTGGGACATTCTCTCCATTAAAAAAAAAGCCTAACATCTAATCTTCCATTCTCATAGTGACCTACCAATGCAATAAAGGTCGTCTCGTTTGGTCTCAAACCAACGTGACACATTTCCTTTCCACTTTGCAAAATTTATAAATTAGTTCAGTATAGGTCCATTTATCAGATAGACATTTACACTCTTTCATCAGTTCAAATAGCATTATTGAGCTCACCTCTTTCACAGTATTCGTTGATGAGTGTGCTGTATGTTACTAGTGTAGGAGAAGGGAAGTGCTTGTGAACATGTAATGAGAGGGTGTAACCGTGATGGCTGGGAGTGTAAAAGTGGGATACAATGTAGTGTAGGTGATGGCAATAATGCAGTAAAAAAAATGTATAGGTATCATGGAGCATGAACATTGCAAAATATACAGGTATTGCATATCAGGCTAAATATAAAGGGTGAATGAATTCCCAAGAGGAACCATCACGTCTGGGTCAGCCTATCAACCTGAAAAATCTTTAATATCGGATAATTTCAACCTAATTTAGCATAAACTATTCCAATATTTCTATAGCATTCCCCCAAGAGCAAGTGGGTTTGCTGGTTACACAAATTACTCAGGACCATGGAATGCTAGACTTCCAGCAAACGAGATACAGATTAAAAGAAGAAACGAAAAAAAATGAAGGAACAATATCCAAATATTAATCAAACAGCATACCTGCAGAAATTTGGATCCTACTATCATGCCAAATCAATTCCAAGGCTCCCCTTTGGGCACAGTTAAAGCTGCAATTTCTGTAAATGAAACACTGAGTATGTCAAGCGACTCCCCTGTTTGCTGAACTGACGCCATTTCAAATCCATAACTCCCATCAATCAGAAGTAATGCAACATCATACAACATCAATCATGCCATTAATATCATTTGGGTACTCCACAAACTGCAACTGTCTCTGTTTACCTGCTGTGAAAAACAGAACTCCAGAACCATGAATTAATCGAAAATATTCTGTAGAGAATCCACAATCCAGAAAATTCATAATGTGGCTTCCCACTTTCAGGCCTCAGAGGCAATTGGTAGTAGAGAAGTATAAAAGACATCCACCCATAGAATTACATTGTAAGGCTAAAAGCAGAAAAAGCCACCGAAGCAGGTCCCTCAATTGCCCGAAGAAAGTGGCCCTGATATGAAGCCATGTTTGCAGAGAACCTGTAGGATCTTCAAAACTCACAGCAACCATTGATCCAGCTCCATATTTGAACAGCGTGCTTCCATAGTAAATGCAACTCACGATTTCACAATGAAATCAATCGTGGGTGATAAGAATTGGATACAGAGGGAACATTATGACTCCGAATGCATAGGGCTTACGGATGATGGATAGTATATATGATGAAACCCAACATAAATAAAATGAAGCAAAAACAAAAAAATAACACAACCAGAGAATAACGGCACCCAATGTTGTACAGATGGGAGGGAAATACAATTCGATGTGATGAATGTTTAATAGTGATGCCGATATAGCTATGATGATGATAGAAGAAAAGGCATAAGAAAAGAAGAAAAAGAAAAGAAAAGAAAAAAAATAAATAAATAAAGTTGATGAGGAGATACAGAAAATAACAACAGTAAGTGGAACTGGCAACAAATCAAGAGGAATTCCAAGATAAACGATAAGCTAAAAGTTTGAAGACATAAGAAACCCAGACTCATGCTACGGCCAGGCCTGACCGTAAATTATAATGAAAATTTAGGGGGATTTGAAATCGAGTTTTGAAAAGATAATATTCGATGAAAAATAGGAAATCAAACATCAAAGAAAAGAAAAAATTGAAATAATAGAAGGGGATGTAGGGAACTGAGAACTCCCTTTGATATTGCACAGCGAATGAGTTGAGATTGTTATATGCAATCTAATATCACCCTGGTGCGTTAACGGGGCAAAACTTAGAAGGTTAAAAGTAAAACCAGAGAGAGAAAAAGAAAAAAAGAGAAAAAGAAGAAGAAAGTAATCGTAAATGTGAAAACGAAATCAAGATTAGACGAATCAACGATGCCATTGCGAGGCATCGTTGATCATCAACATATAAGGAAAGTAGTTCAACAAAATCAAAAACTCATGGAAATAAACACTGGAAATCAGAGAAAATGCAAAATGAGGAATTACATATAACGGATTATAAAAATGAAGACAGAAGAAGAAAATCTAACTATGAATCGTATCTTAAAATCTATGGAAATTAAAAGAACTTGTGAGTAATGGATGAAAGAGAAGGAGGAGGATGACTTACCTCAGCCTTCTCGGGATTGGAAAGAGAGGGAGAATGAATGCTGGATGGAAAAATCGATGCTAATGGGATGAAATCCAAATGTTGGCGTTCATGGATCCTTCAGAAGAGATCTCCCCCCCCCTTTTGCTGTAGGGGTTCTGAACGACAACCTTCGAAGCAGGTCGTAGGAGTCTAGATTGACAAGGTCGAGCGAGGAGGAGATCCTTCCCTTCGTATTCCAGCTAGCTCGATCCAGTTCTTGCTGCAGTTGATTAAGGCGGGAGCTTTGAAGGAGGATGAAGAAGCAGTCTACTGTGGGGCTCCACTGGTTTGATCGTTCTTTCAACCGATCAAAAAGTTGGAAAATGGAAGTCAGAAGAAGAGGAAGAAGGGGAAATCGATCAGAAGAAGATTATGATGGGGTGAAGGCGGATCGTGAATGAGAAGTGGCTGTGGAGGGGTGGAAACGGATGCCCGATCGGGAGCCTTGCGTGCCCCTTTTAAGGATAGAGGAGATGGTTCGAGAAAGGGAGGTTAGAGATGAACGAAGGAGGGCGATCGATGGATCTGTTGGAGATGGGCGACGACGGAGAGAGGGTGCGCCATGGTGAGAGAGGGTTTTAGGGTTTCGGTGGAGAGAATCAGGAGAGAGAGAGAGTGGAGAAAGGGTTTCGAAGGGTTTATTTGTGAGAATTTTTGGTTTTTCAAAAAAAGAGGCTCTCTTTAACAAAGTTTTTCATAAAAATGGTTTAAAAATGATTTTTTTTAGCAAAATCGATTTTAAAAAGTTTAAACTCATTCGTTTTTCTTGAAATTTTCCATTCTTTTTTTTGGTTTTTGTTTTATTTTTCAATTTTTTTGTATTTTTAGAATAAAATCCTAAAGTTCGTGAGAAAACAATGATTAAAATTAATTTTTTTGTGTTTTTGCAAAAAAAATATTTACAAAAGAGAAGTTTTCTGAGAACTAAAAGCTATTTTGAGAAAATTTCTTCAGAGAATGGGTTTGGATCCGAATTTTGATGAAATATGGATTTTAGAGTACTGGATTCGGATCCAGAATTGATTTTTAATATATCAATATGGAATTTAATTTAGAGAATCTGAAGAAATGACTTGATTTTCTCAAAAAATGGGGTTAGGGGCAAAAGAGTCATTTTTACAAAACTTTGAAAAATTTGGGGTGTTCACACCCTGCCGCCTCACTGCTGTCGGCAGGGGCTCAGCCCCAGCCGCTTCGCTGCTGTCGACAGGGGTAGCCCCCCTGCCGCATCGTTGCTGTCGGCAGGGGCTGACCCCCTGCCGCCTCGCTGTTTTTGACAGTGGCTCATTCCCTGTCGCCCCGTTGTCGTCGGTGCCGCCATCGCCTAATTCTACCCTTGCCCCGTTGCACCATTAATTATATTAACATAATTGAATATTTAACACTCTTGCATATTTACGCAACAGGTCCCCATCGTGCTCCAATGCTCAACCCTCGTATTATCCTCACGCGTAGGCATACGCAGCTGCACGACATCCCAAGGTAGGATAAAGTCGCACAAAGGGCAATTGATGAACCTAATTAAGATGTCCATGCTGGATATACTTAAATTTATATTGCTTCTGCATTGCATATTTTCTTGTCTGCATAATTATGAGTTCGGGTACGGTTGTACTCTTCGAGTATTAATTTGCGTATTTGCTTATGTGGTTGAAGGTGGTTTCGTACTTTTTGCAATACTCATGCCCTTAATTGCTTGCATATATACTTGCCTGTACGTTCCTATGGGTCGATGTACAATTTCATTCTTCGATCATTATTTTGCATAGTTGCTTATGAGTTGAGGTGTGGTTTCGTATTTCTTGAAATACATATGCCCTTGTTTGCTTGCATACATTTTTGCTTGCACGTTTCCTTTGAGTGAGGTACGACTTCGTGTCTCGTGTATTACTTATGACCTTATGTGTTTGCCTATCTAACTGGTCAAGGTATGGTTTTGGTACATCGTGTGTTACTTATGTGCGTTTCGCTCGATGTGCGGCATTGCAAGTCGAGAGTTGCTTGTTGTCAGGTTATAACCTGCATATGCTCATATTTATGGTAAATATGTACTTACATAAACGTAGTCTTGTGCCTATCCTGATATCACTTGTTTTCAAAACACTAGAAGTTGTGTTTGTGCGTTGTAGTTCTTTAAAAGCGAGTTTCCTTCTGTCAACCCAGTGCTCTTCAAATTGCACAGCTTTTGCAAAGTTAAGTTTTAGGTCTTGCAGGATTGCGAAGTCACATTTGGCCCCTCCCAAGTCCACACACTTGGGAGAAATGTTTTATAACCTTGATTCAAGTTGCGGCTCATTTTGAATAACCCCGATCAGGGGCATGAGCATATGAATGAGTGGGGTTCTGTTGAAGGACCCATTCTTTATTTATCAATCTAGTGTCACATGTCGATACTAAGATAAATTTTGGATGCAAGATTGATAGTGTTGTGCCTTGCGTGAATGACTTAATGTGGCATTATGGCTTTTAAGGATGAATCGTGTCAAATGAGCACTCCTATTTCTTTGAATTGTTATGAAGTTGTGTGTTGGGTATTCCTTATGAGAAGCCCACAGACCTCCCCGGTTCAGTATAGCGTACTTTTAGACATGCACAACATGTTAAGTACTTTGTTGATCAGACGAGAGATCCGAGATGACCTTGCATTATATGAAAAATGTCGTTGAAGTGAATTCAAGACTTATCTTGCTAGGCTGTGTTGTATTCATTCTTTTGCGGATAATATCTGTTGAGGTTTCTTTTGTGGAACCATATCCCTTTCATCGTAGTCGTAGTTATGACATGTACGACCGTACTTTTTGACAAGTACGTCTTCTTACGTTGCGATGATTGGATGAGTAGGCCGTGGCAACCTCGATGAGCGCAAATAACAAAATGTTATGATCACCTAAATAAGTGATGTTTTCGCCTTCACCGGCAAGATACTCGAGTGGGTCGAAAGACCAGAGTATGTAGAATGGGTCTTCAATTAACTAACCCTGATGTACTCATTCGAATCGCTGACTCCTGTCAGGAGAGAGGACAGGAAGGTATAAAACTTCGATGGACAGGCCATTAATGGCAGTTACGAGCAAAAGACTCGGCTTCCCCAGTCATCGGAGTTAGGGGAATGAGACTACCATAATTATCCTAGGTGGTAGCTCTCCATGTTTGGGATGCATCCATTGTTTATGCTGCTTCGGGGATTTCTCTCTTGGTCACCGACCGTCCCCTTAGGTGCGGACTCAGTCAGCTATCCGGGTTATCATAAAATATATAGCATAATAAACCCCCGGATCAGTCTAGGTTGTTTCTAGAGTCGTGCCTTGTGCGTACCCGCTTAGCCAGTTAATATCGAAACATAATCTGATCACACAATTTGTTGAGTTATGCCCATATGGAAGTTATAGGGTACAACAGGTTCAATACTTATGAAATTGTATGTGTGGTTGACGAAACATTGTATTTCGCTAGTTAACTTTCTTGTGCAGTGCTTTGCTTGTAATAGTTAGCCTACTTGTGCCAGTAAAATGCTTGTAATAATTTTAGCATTGTGCTCATGATAGTTGCTCTCTGAATCTGTTGAAATTAAATTGCTATATAATTGCCTGTCTACCCGACATATTAAATTATTCTGCTTAATTATGTTCAATATTGTCATGTCTGTGCACCTACCAGTTTTTAGCGAAACTGACCCATTTTATGGGCAGGTAATGGATAGGTAATACAGTCTGCGATGGCACGATGACGTGATGAGATCAAGATAGAGCTCTTTCCCTGACGTTTCGCTCCTGAGGACATGTTGGTAAATTTGGTATAAAGTGTGTTTCAAAATTTCTCTTTTATTAAACCGTGAGTTAATAAAACTGTTTAGTAAGCTTCTTCTTGGTTTCAACAAACGAATTCTTAATTATTGAAACTCCATTTCTAAACCATTTGATTTCAATGGTTGTGCGGGATTTGACAAAGGAAAGTTTACGCTGTAATGCGCTCAAGGTCCATCGACTTGTGATTTTAAAAATATCATTTTCCGCTGAAGTATTATTTAAACTCTGATTATTGTATGATTTCAAAGCTTTCTAAACTATTCTAAAAAGTTACAAGTCCTGGAGTTTTGGGGCTTTACAACTTGGTATCAGAGCGACAGGGAAAATAGTGATTCTTGACCATCCGACTTCTGCATCGCACGGTAAGTGCTATTGATTTTGTTGTTTTGTACTTAATTTGATTAAAATATTTTGCTTCGATTTAGATGTCGTATAATGAGATGAGCGAGGCAATAAATGTTTTGACCGGAGTCGTTATTCATCTCCAATCTATGGTTCAGAACCTGAGTCATAGTGTGGCTTGCGAGAACACCTTTCAGGGTCAGTGCGATAATCAGATGGATAACCATCAAGTTACCCCTAATCTATTGTGCCCACGAAATTCTATTGTTTGCTCTTTCTGTGGTAACGTGGACCATTCAGGGAAAGAATGCCGCAATAAGCGAAAGTACGATAAGTGGCATCTGGCCACACAAGGCTTGGAACAAGGGAAGCAAGTTAAAGATTTTCAGAACAAAAAGTCAGTTGGTAGTAAGGAAGTTAGCAAATGCCGACTTGCCAAGGATATAATGCAGGGATCCCCATCTAAGAAACAAAAGCAAGGCAAAGGAATCAAGCTACATCGATCGTCTAGTCGTAAATGCTCGAAGTGTAATTATGGTCATCCGGGACAACAATGCCCTCGAGACACTGGAGGTTGTTTCTATTGCGGAAAGATGGGGCATTTCGCCAGAGTTTGTCGCAAGAAGGAAGCAGATCTGAGGAAACGAACCGCGAAGGAAAGTCAGCAACAACAACCCAAGCTGCCTCACTAGTAGCAATGAAAGTAGAGAACCATATTTATTTTTGTCATGACGGGTTAGGTAGAGAATTAGCAAATAGACACTTTAATAAGTTCGGGTAATACTTCTTATTTTCCAGTACGGATCTTGTAGTAAAAGTTTATTAATGAAATTATCTATGAATTTTGTCCAACCCAGTCCCTTATGATTATGATGCTTATGCAGGTAAATGACATGCCACGCCTACAACTGATTAATTTTTGAGTAGTTGACTTGTTACGCCTACAAATGATTAACTTTTAGATGGTTGACTTATACGCCTACAAATCATTAGTTAGACTATTTAGAGGAATGACACCTCACGACTACAAACACTTAGTTTTTTATGATACATCACGCCTACGTAGCGGTGTTGCAGGGAGTTACATTATGATTGTTTGTGAGAATATATCATACCTGTATAGCATGATTGATGGATATCATATTGGACTAAAATGTCTTGTAGATCTGTGCGTGTGTTTCACACTGATATGGTCGAATGCGAGGTGCTTTGAGGTAAAAATATGTATGCATATGATGGTGCCATGATTTGGATGTCTTAGATGCATATAGAATTTGAATTATGTGTGCATAACTCGAACTGCGTAGAAATTATGTATCTTGAGGTTTAGTTGATTCTTGATATATATCAGATCACATTATATAGAACTCACGCTTTGAGGTTAGATTTGGATAATGCAATGCTCCTGGTGGCAATGATATAATGCATAGGATAATATGCTTTTGTATGATATGATTGAAATGCATGTGACCTCAAAATTTGAAAGTATGCGATATATGTTTAAGTGAGTTATGGTTCATGGAGCCTCATTGATGAAATGGGTGATTTTATGAATTGAATACCATATGAAGTGATGTGATGCTTTTGCCCATTATTGGTGGCTATCGACCGTGAGAGTCGTCGTTTGTTTTGATGCATGTATCATTGATTTTGGTACATGTTGAGGACCTTGTCCGCAAAGGATTCTCTGTGAAGGGTATGTATGATCAAGATCAGGTAATCCGACTAGAGTGGTGAATCTCTGTGAGGAAGTACACTGTCCAAGATCGGGTAGCCGCAAAGACGGCGAATTCCTGTGAGGAAGTATATTGTCCAAGACCAGGTAAACCATCTAGGGCGGTAATTCCTTGTGAGGTCATACATTTCCCAGACCAGGTGATCCAGCGTGGAACTTGTAGATTTTGATTTCGTAGGAAATTATGGTGTGTTATGATGCTCTTTTGAGAGCATTTGTTATAGTCGGTTATGAATCTTTAAATTTGGCTTTATGTTGTAGCATGATTATATACTGGTTTTAGATTAGAGAATCGGATCCTTGTTTATTCTAGATCTTGATGCGAGGTTATGTTTTTGTCTTCTATGAAAGTTAGGGCCATTCTACGAATGATAACTTAAGCGAAGTTAGGACAACTGGCCATGTAAGGCCTTGAGTTATGGGGATAAGTTGTGGCTATTCCGGACTAGGAGTCTGTTAGAATTAGTAAGGGTAACGAACGACAACTTGATTATGATAAAGTACAAAAACTTCGTTCAAGGAACGTAAACAAGCTAGAGCAATGTCTCGTTGCGTCTCTTCATTCGTATCGAATCTAGTAGAAGGTGTCGAATAAACATTCTTACAGTCTTCTGCCAAACCCTTGATGTAGCTCCAAATAAACTCTTGCAAAAACATAAATTAGTAACAAAATTACCCACATTTTGTTCAATCGAGTTGTTGGCTTCGAACCTTTCTCAGGAATTTATTATCTGCTATCCTGATTACTTTAATAACATACGTGTTTCATATCACTCACACATATATTGTATCCCCGTTAACAACGATTAACTAAGAACCAGATTGATGCAGATAATCTTTTAATAGATATTTCACAGACAAAATTCTTTTAAGAGGGGTAGGATGTAAAACCCACGTTTTTTCATAAAAAAAAAAAATTATCGGACCCGGGCCGAGACGGGTCCGGACCCGACCCGGGCCCGCCTGCGATAGGGTTTTAAGATAACCCAACGCAGGAAGAGGATTTTAAATCCTCTTCCCGAGCGCCCCCCCCCCCCCCACCGCGCCTTCGGCCCGATAGGGAAACCCATCGGGGTTTCCCCTTTTGTCGCCCCTCCCCGAGCTCTTTAAGAGCATTGCGGGAGGGGAGGAACGATGCCCCGCCCCCCTTCTCGTTCCCTGCAGGCGGCAACCACGACCGACGCCTCCTCCTTCCCTGCGCACGTCGTCGATCGCCAGCCACCTCGCCTCCCAGGTACGCCACTTCTCCTCCTCCCTCTTCTCTTCCTCCCCCCCCCCCCCCCCTTTCCGTCACCTCGCCGGGAGGCCGACAGGCGGCTCACAGCCCCTGCCGCGGCCTCCCACCTTCCCTGTGCCCATCGGGGGCCCGACAGGTGGCCTATGGGCCCCTGTCGTCCCCTCTTCCCTCTGGGGGTGCGCCGGCAGGGGACCAATGGCCCCTGCGACACCCCCTCACCCCTATGGGAGATAGGGAAACCGACGGAAGGTCGGTTGCCCTCCCTGTCACCCCCGCCCCGGTCTCTCTTTTTCTGGCAGGGGTCAGTCCCCCTGCCACCCCTAGATCACCTGTAGGCAGAGGCAATGCCCCTGCCGCTTCATGTTTCCAGGTAGGCAGGGGCTCGCCCTGCTGCCTCTGGGGTTTTGGCGCGCAGGGGTAGTGCCCCTGTCGCCTTCCCATCTCGATTGGCAGGGGCAATGCCCCTGTCGCCCTTTGTTTTGTTGGGCTGGCAGGGACTCACCCCCCTGCCGCCTCTTGGCTTCTGGGAGGGCAGGGGATAACCCCCTGCTGCCCCTTGATTCTCTGCACGCAGGGGGCTTGTCCCCCTGTCACCCCCCGTCCCGAGCTCTCTTCCTCTCTCTGTCGACAGGGGCTGGGCCCTGCCTCCTTGTTGCTGTCGGCAGGGGCTAGCCCTGCCGTCTCGTGGCTGTCGACAGGGGCTGCCTCCCCTGCCGCATCGATGCTGTCGGCAAGGGCTGGTCCCCTGTCGTCTCGTGTTGTCGGCAGGGGCTGGCCCCCTTGTCGTTTCATGGCTGTCGGCAGTGGCTCAACCCCTGCTGTTTTGTTGCGGTCGGCAGGGGCTCAGCCCCTGCCGCCTCACTGCTGTCGGTAGGGGCTCAGCCCCTGCCGCTTCGCTACTGTCGGTAGGGGTAGGCCCCCTGCCGCCTCGTTGCTGTCGGCAGGGGCTGACCCTCTGCCGCCTTGCTGTTTTTTACAGTGGCTCATTCCCTATCGCCCCGTTGTCGTCGGTGCCGCCATCGCCTAATTCTACCCTTGCCCCGTTGCACCATTAATTATATTAACATAATTGAATATTTAACACTCTTGCATATTTACGCAACAGGTCCCGATCGTGCTCCGCTGCTCAACCCTCGTATTATCCTCACGCGTAGGCGTACGCAGCTGCACGACATCCCAAGGTAGGGTAAAGTCGCACAAAGGGCAATTGATGAACCTAATTAAGTTAACATAATTAAGATGTCCATGCTGGATATACTTAAATTTATATTGCTTCTGCATTGCATATTTTCTTGTCTGCATAATTATGAGTTCGGGTACGGTTGTACTCTTCGAGTATTAATTTGCGTATTTGCTTATGTGGTTGAAGGTGGTTTCGTACTTTTTGCAATACTCATGCCCTTAATTGCTTGCATATATACTTGCCTGTACGTTCCTATGGGTCGATGTACAATTTCATTCTTCGATCATTATTTTGCATAGTTGCTTATGAGTTGAGGTGTGGTTTCGTATTTCTTGAAATACATATGCCCTTGTTTGCTTGCATACATTTTTGTCTGCACGTTTCCTTTGAGTGAGGTACGACTTCGTGTCTCGTGTATTACTTATGACCTTATGTGTTTGCCTATCTAACTGGTCAAGGTATGGTTTTGGTACATCGTGTGTTACTTATGTGCGTTTCGCTCGATGTGCGGCATTGCAAGTCGAGAGTTGCTTGTTGTCAGGTTATAACCTGCATATGCTCATATTTATGGTAAATATGTACTTACATAAACGTAGTCTTGTGCCTATCCTGATATCACTTGTTTTCAAAACACTAGAAGTTGTGTTTGTGCGTTGTAGTTCTTTAAAAGCGAGTTTCCTTCTGTCAACCCAGTGCTCTTCAAATTGCACAGCTTTTGCAAAGTTAAGTTTTAGGTCTTGCAGGATTGCGAAGTCACATTTGGCCCCTCCCAAGTCCACACACTTGGGAGAAATGTTTTATAACCTTGATTCAAGTTGCGGCTCATTTTGAACAACCCCGATCAGGGGCATGAGCATATGAATGAGTGGGGTTCTGTTGAAGGACCCATTCTTTATTTATCAATCTAGTGTCACATGTCGATACTAAGATAAATTTTGGATGCAAGATTGATAGTGTTGTGCCTTGCGTGAATAACTTAATGTGGCATTATGGCTTTTAAGGATGAATCGTGCCAAATGAGCACTCCTATTTCTTTGAATTGTTATGAAGTTGTGTGTTGGGTATTCCTTTTGAGAAGCCCACAGACCTCCCCGGTTCAGTATAGCGTACTTTTAGACATGCACAACATGTTAAGTACTTTGTTGATCAGACGAGAGATCCGAGATGACCTTGCATTATATGAAAAATGTCGTTGAAGTGAATTCAAGACTTATCTTGCTAGGCTGTGTGGTATTCATTCTTTTGCAGATAATATCTGTTGAGGTTTCTTTTGTGGAACCATATCCCTTTCATCGTAGTCGTAGTTATGACATGTACGACCGTACTTTTTGACAAGTACGTCTTCTTACGTTGCGATGATTGGATGAGTAGGTTGTGGCAACCTCGATGAGCGCAAATAACAAAATGTTATGATCACCTAAATAAGTGATGTTTTCGCCTTCACCGGCAAGATACTCGAGTGGGTCGAAAGACCAGAGTATGTAGAATGGGTCTTCAATTAACTAACCCTGATGTACTCATTCGAATCGCTGACTCCTGTCAGGAGAGAGGACAGGAAGGTACAAAACTTCGATGGACAGGCCATTAATGGCAGTTACGAGCAAAAGACTCGGCTTCCCCAGTCATCGGAGTTAGGGGAATGAGACTACCATAATTATCCTAGGTGGTAGCTCTCCATGTTTGGGATGCATCCATTGTTTATGCTGCTTCGGGGATTTCTCTCTTGGTCACCGACCGTCCCCTTAGGTGCGGACTCAGTCAGCTATCTGGGTTATCATAAAATACATAGCATAATAAACCCCCGGATCAGTCTAGGCTGTTTCTAGAGTCGTGCCTTGTGCATACTCGCTTAGCCAGTTAATATCGAAACATAATCTGATCACACAATTTGTTGAGTTATGCCCATATGGAAGTTATAGGGTACAACAGGTTCAATACTTATGGAATTGTATGTGTGGTTGACGAAACATTGTATTTCGCTAGTTAACTTTCTTGTGCAGTGCTTTGCTTGTAATAGTTAGCCTACTTGTGCCAGTAAAATGCTTGTAATAATTTTAGCATTGTGCTCATGATAGTTGCTCTCTGAATCTGTTGAAATTAAATTGCTATATAATTGTCTGTCTACCCGACATATTAAATTATTCTGCTTAATTATGTTCAATATTGTCATGTTTGTGCACCTACCAGTTTTTAGCGAAACTGACCCATTTTATGGGCAGGTAATGGATAGGTAATACAGTCTGTGATGGCACGATGACGTGATGAGATCAAGATAGAGCTTTTTCCCTGACGTTTCGCTCCTGAGGACATGTTGGTAAATTTGGTATAAAGTGTGTTTCAAAATTTCTCTTTTATTAAACCGTGAGTTAATAAAACTGTTTAGTAAGTTTCTTCTTGGTTTCAACAAACGAATTCTCAATTATTGAAACTCCATTTCTAAACCATTTGATTTCAATGGTTCTGCGGGATTTGACAAAGGAAAGTTTACGCTGTAATGCGCTCAAGGTCCATCGACTTGTGATTTTAAAAATATCATTTTCCGCTGAAGTATTATTTAAACTCTGATTATTGTATGATTTCAAAGCTTTCTAAACTATTCTAAAAAGTTACAAGTCCTGAATTTTTGGGGCTTTACATTACTATTTCACATAACTGCTCCCTTTTATTCATTTAGAATTTCATAAATTTCACGGGTTTTTACACTAACACCTAAGCATTTAATAAATTTACAATAATTAACCTAATGCTAACACATACCTATTAAAAGCCTTAGAAAGATGTTGGAGGAGAGACTAATGTCTTTCCCTCCTTGGAATTTATGGCCACTACCTAAGAGGATCCAATGGGGCGGGTCCATTGGGCCCAAAGGCTAGACAGTCCAAAAGGGGTCTTAGCTAGATCCAAACCCGCCCAAGGTTAAAGGGATGGTTCAACTTGGTTAGGATCCGAAAGATAATAAAAAAAACAAAATGCATAAAAATATATAAATTTAAAATTAAAATCTTAAATATAGTAAAAATTAATCTTTGAATACCCTAATTTTGACACACGAATCAAGGTAACAAAGCTTGTTGCATCAGACTCCTTAGGTTCACTTCACTTTGTACTTGAAGCATGCAAACCATGCAGCAACTCCAAGGTCGAACACAAACTACATGGGTAGTTTCAGCTTCATCTTCGCTCAACACACATCCGACGAAAGCTGAACTGCAACACACATTAGATCGTGCTAAACTGAGAAGCTCGACAGCCTACGTTATGATACCACTTGGTGGCGACAATAGGGACCCACTGGGAACAGGGTTAGAGCACATAGCATGTCCAAGCTGACTGTAGTACGATTGACACCAAAAGTGAACCTCCAACAATGATTTTTGGCTAATAGGCTCAACAACCTATTAGCACCCAAATGGAGGGGGACCAACCAAGGGATTCACAGTGAAATGGCTCTAGCATGCACCAACCAAGATACGAGCGCGAACATGATAGCATGCGGTGGTGCATATGAACCAACCTACGTTTAGCACATAAGCACACGATTAAGAGAAATCCATCCTCTTTCTCTCTCTAGCATCTCATACAAAGAAAACATGCAAGAAAAGGAATTTCAAAAAATTCTATTTTCATTAGAAAACTCATTCTAATTTCTGCTTTGTTACATAGGGTTTAAAAAGGAAGAAGAAAAGGGAAAGACGTTGAAGGCTCCCAACGTCTACCCACTTCATTTAAAAAATACCTACTTCCTACTAACACCTGAGCATTAAATAAATTTAAAAGTAATCTAGCTCTAACACCTACCTATTAAAATGCTTGGAAAGATATTAGAGGAGAGACCAACATCTTTCCCTCATTGGGATTTATGGTCATCGCCCAAGAGGATCCAATGGGCCCAAAGGCTAGACGCTCTCGGAGGGGGACTAGTTGGATCCAAACCCACCCAAGGTAAAGGCGAGTGCCCAGCCTGGTCTGGAACTGAAAGACGATAAAACAATAAAATGCAAAAAAATACAAAAAAATAAAATTAAAATCCTAAACATAGTAAAAAATCAATCTTCCAATGCCCTGACTATGGCACACAGATCAAGGCAACAAATCTTAATGTATTAGACTCTTGGAGTTCGCATCGCTTTGTACTCAAAGCATGCAAACCATGCATCACCTCTAGGGTCGAACACAAACTACATGGGCAATTTAAGCTTCATCTTTGCTCCATGTACATCCGAAGGCTAGACTACAACACGTGTTAGATCATGCTGAGTTGAGAAGCTTGGCAGCCTATGCTTTGATACCACTTGATGGTGACGAGGGAGACCCATGGTGGATAGGGTTAGAGCATACAACATGTCCATGCTGGCTGTAACACGATCGACACCAAAAGCAAACCTCTGTTATCAATTTTTTGCCAATAGGTTCGACAACAACCTATTAGCGCCTGGATGGAGGGGGACCGTCCAAGGGATCCACAACAAAATGGCTTTAGCATGGACCGACCAAAATATGAGCACAAAGATGATAGAATATGGTGGTGCATGAAAACTAGCCTATGTTTAATGCATAAGCTCATGGTAAACAACCCACCCTCTTTCTCTCTCTAGTGTATCACATAAATAAAACATGCAAGAAAAGGAATTCTAAAAATTTCTATTTTCATTAGAAAACTCATTCTCATTTTTTCTTTATTACATGAGGTTTAAAAAGGAAGAAGAAAAGGGAAAGATGTTAAAAGCTCCCAAAATCTACCTACTTTCATTTAGAAAATACTTACTTTCTACTCTACTTCCTACTAACACCAAAACATTAAATAAATTTAAAACAACTAACCTAATACTAACACGTAGCTAATAAAAGGCTTGGAAAGACCTTGGTATATTGGGCCCAAATTCTAGACGGTCCCAAAGGGGGCCTAGCTGGATCAAAACTCACCCAAGGAGGGGAGGTTCAGCATGATTAGGAGCCGAAAGACAATAAAAACAATAAAATGCAGAAAAATTCAAAAAATTAAAATTAAAATCCTAAACATAGTAAAAAATCAATCTTTCAATACCCTCACTTTGGCACACGAATTGGGGTAGTAAAACTTGTTGCATCTCAATCATCTCTTTTTTATTTTTATTCATTTAAAATAATCATAGTAATGAGCAGGATTAGAACCATGAATCTATACTAGGGTGGGCACAAACACAATAATATTTGTAGAGTGTGTATGTGTGTGTGTGCATAACTAAATCCAAATTTAGTAAAAAAATAAAAATTGGATAATAATGAAATTCAAAATCAATTTGAGGTTCCACATTGGAATCCAAATATATGTAGAAGCGATGTATCTGGTTAGCTATTTTATGCTGACCGAATATAGATCCAGTGCTATTTGTTTTCCATCCAAATCTTAAATCTGAACATAATTTTGAATATGATTGTACTAGATTTAATAATTACTACAACTAAATCAAATCGGTCTCTTTTACATGTGTGTGTAGATATATAGAATAGAGTTGAAGACATGTTGGGTTTGGATTGATTCAGTTCTAACTCCAGTTTTTACTAAGTGGGTGTAATTTCAGATGTAGATCGTACTCCAAACACATGACATTGGATCTATAAATAATCCAGATGTGACCCCACTGCTTTCTCACATTGGATCTATAAAAAAATGAGCCAAGTAAAGTAGCCATTTCAAAAATATATAAATGGGTTGAATCATACCTTGTTTTGAATAAGTTTATTTACCCAATTTTGACTTTGACTTGACTAAAATCTAATATTGAACGTTCTAAATTTGCCTGTTAAACAAGCCTCAATGGGCATATGTGTTCATCGGATCAGAATTGGTTAAAATTTGACTCAATGAGAGAGAGAGAGAGAGAGAGAGAGAGAGAGAGAGAGAGAGAGAGAGAGAGAGAGCTTAGATTCATTAAGAAGGTGCTTTAAATGGAAAGCACAAAAAATAGATGAGAGAGAGAGTTGTAAACTAATAAATTTAATTTGTCAGTTAAGAAAGTAGTTTAAATGAAAAGCATTAAAAAAATTGAATGGGGGAGAAAAAAAAGCCTCTATGCCTATTACATGTTTTTCAATGAGAACAATTCCTTTTTTTTTTCGCCTTATTGAAGTCTTTCACTTGGCTAAATCTAAGAAACAATGGACAAAAGTTTGACAAAGAGAGTAGAAGCTTCCAAAATGTCAAAACATCAAAAAGGAAGAAATAAAACATTTTATTACCCAATAGTTCAAAGGCACATAGGGCACATTGTTTGAGTTAGGGAGGGCACTTTCAACCTTGGCATGAAGCCCTTGTTGGGAATTTTAAGGTCAGGGTGGGCATGTGTCCACTCTGGTTGCTATGTGGCTTTGCCCTTGAAAATGAGAGAATCTATACACTTTTATATATGTTCTATATGACACATCAATTTAAATATACAAAAGAAATCTTTATGACCAAATCAAATTTTTAAATAAGTATATAAGATCATAAATAATCAATTGAAATATCTAAGCATATCTAGATGAATCAAATTGTAAATAATTTATATTTTCAATTAGAAACAAATATGTAATTATAATAAATAATCATTGATGTGATTTTAGTTCAGATCAGAATTAAGAGCAAGCTTATTTTTATAAGCAACCAAATCTGCCAAAACAAAAATCATTTGATTGTTATGTAACTTTGGACATGAAAAAAATTTGTTCTGCTTAAAAAGGCATAATTTAGAGAATTAAATAAGCTTTATAATGCATTAAAACCTGGTATATAGATATATGGTATCAATATATGACATATTGATTATCTAAGACCAAAGTTCGCATACCCAATCCAATCTCAAAGGCTACTAACGAGTATGGTTATTAATCATTACCTCCCAATAGGGTTACCTATCCCCTTGCATATCAAATTGTCTAACTGATAAAGAGACAATGTTGGATTTACTGCAACCATATGTACTGCATGCTCTACATGGTCTCTGTTGGGTCCTTTGGTGATTTTCTCATATTGATGCGTTTAGTAGGTCTATCTCTTGAAGGTCTCATTTTCAAGAGAACCTACTTCAAAAAAGAAATAAGATACACTGCACCCCAACATACTTATACACCTAACTTGATTTGTGAGACATCAAAAACAGGGTATCCAAAGTTTTAGGGTTGGGGCTTTTTCTCGTGCCAAATTGACATCACTTATATAAGTTTTCAAATGAGTTCATCCTATAACCAAAACCAATAAAACCAAGATAAGATTTTGCATAAGTCATAATTGCATATAATGTCAAAACAATAATTCATGATCATAATAAAGGTCATATTTGATTATCCATAGACTTTATTAAAAAGTTATGTAAGGCTATATAAAATATTCACCTCCCACTTAGCCTAAACAACTTTTTCCAAGAAAGTACAATTTCACATTCATGTAAAAAAAATAGGTGCCAATTGATATAGTCAATAAAGTTGAAGGCATTGCTTTTATATTAAAAAAAGTAGGGCAACATGTCTCTTATAAACTTAATTCATGAATAGCAGTATGTTATATGTTTTGACATGCAATCACAAATTTTCATAAATACCACCTTGATGGTTCATGAGCTTATTAGGAAAAAATTATAAGTTATTGTTGTCTATCAAGGTGCTTGCTCAACTTTAGTGTCGCAACAAGGAGCATGCATTTGTAAGTTTCAAACTTGTGACATCCTATGAACTTGATGATGTTCACTTATTTCTCCTACTGGGAGCAAATCCCACATGAATCATCAGAAAAAATGATGCATATAAATACATCCCATACATATTAATAACAATCATGTGGTTCTCAATCCATGCAAGTAGATTATTTCATAATTTCAAGAATGCATGATTTTTCGCTCTTATGGTAGATAAAACAATATTATATTACAAAATATGTACTTTCACTATATAAAATATATATAATAAAAAGGTAAAGGACTTATCTCAATAACTTACTATTGTCATTTATATAATCATGTAAGAAAATATTTTAGGCCTTATATTTAAAGCATATAATATGATATCTTTAATGTATTACTACTTGATTGCAATAAAATGCTATGACTTTATATTACTTGAATATCAATTGATGAGATCTAGTGGCCAACAATACTCCATCTCATTCAAAAAACATGACATACACGAGTTAACATATGATAATAACATATGAAACTTATATTCATATTGAGCTTTTATCTTGATTTTCAACCTTATCTCATAACTAAGATTAAGACTTTTAATGTTAATGCATTATGAGACTTTCAAAATGTTATGCCATATATATTCAATTCAAGCCAAAGTAGCTTCTTTGGGATAAAAAATAATAAAAAAAATAACAAACTTTGTGAAAGCTTTTATAAAAATATGTAATGATTAGAAAATTATTCTTTTATTTCATTAGTAAAACTCAAATGATTAATTACAATACATATAATTAAAGAGAAAATAAATGATACTTCTCCCACTAACCTTGTGGTATATATAATATTTATGTTGGTTCATGTAATGATCCACAACAAACAACAGCACTACAAAAATTTATATACCAATATTTGTTTGATCCAAAAAATTCAAATCGCATACCTTTTGTGTTTGTTGAATAGTTTCAACAACTTCTAATTATAACATATAAACATCTTTTAAAATTACCTTAAAAGAGATAATTTCAACATGCATTGTATACAATTTGAGATCACTGAACAATAAAATTTAAAGAGAAATAAATTTTATATCTTGAAGAATGTCTCATCATAATCATTGGCTTACTAAATGAATTTTCATATATTTGACAATGTAATAATTATTTTTATGTTTTAACACATGTAAGCCAAAAAATATTTTGTTGATATGATTGCAAACCATTTTTATTGCATCAACTACTCTTTGCTATTAAGTAAAAAACATAGTTTAGTCATATATAACAAACTTCTGTTTAAGTTTATGAATAGTCATAAAAATAACTTGTAGATTAGTACACACTCTCACTATTTCATGTACAAATTCTTAATCACGCAAATAAATATTTTGTAGAATCATATATGCAAATTCTTAATAAAAAATGAATAACTCCAATTTAAATAATTTATAATATTCTACATAATAAACTTATAGAATTTATAAATCTTTTATATTTTTATGAATTTAAATCAAATATAATCATGACATCTATAAACCATAATATTCTTAACATGGAGGTTTTTGTAATTTTATAATTTAAGAGAAAATATTAGTGAATATTTTTATATGCAAGAGATTATTTCAAAACTTGAGATAAATAATACCGAATTAACACATCATCTTGATAAGCAGATGCATTAAAATTTGATAAAAATATAAATAATTGACAATCTTATTTTCATACAACACAATTTAATTTCTCATATTATTATATTCACATAAAAAAATGCATGAACAAACTTTAATATAATATGATCATTCGATCATTTATAACTGACCAACATGATTCTTAGTGATCTAAGAATTTAAAGTTAATAAATATGTTATATTTAATACCTAAGTTATATATTTCTCTTAAAAATATATTAATTTATTATTCACAATAAAATATATTTTTATCTTATCATATATATGTTGAAACATCAATGGGGGTTATAAGAAAAAATAACTGAGATTTTTTTTATATAAAGATTATTTTTAATCATATTTCAAATAATTTATTACTTATTCTTATAATGTATGAAAAAATGATATGACATCCAAGAATCTGTCTTTAGCAAATTGTTATTGTTATTTATAATAGAAAACATATGTCAATTTCATTCATATACAAGGTTTTGAATGCAAAACCTCTAACAAGATAAAAAGAGAAACAAAATCAAGAGTAAACAAATAATTATTAAGATTGATCTAAATAAATAATTGATTTATATTCTTATAAGACATCATAACGTATAAAGCATAATTTAATGATAAGAAAATTATTTTGGCAATTATCTAAATTATTTTACATAAATTTTTTGTTGGTGTTAATCCAAACCACAGTTGCTACCAAATGGGTTATCTTAGAGCATCTTACAGTGCATAATATAACTACAAAATAATGTGCATCAACCATTAAACAAGTTGATAAACAATTTATTTTAGAATTAAATCATCAATATATAAATTTAGTTATATTGTATCATCTATTTGTATAATGATATAGAGCATATAACATAAATTTAATCAATAATAATAATATACATATTTGTTATAGAATTATTATCATTGATGCAAAAGTTAGTAATATCTTCATAAATGCATTATTCTACAAAATTGAGTAAAATAACATACAAATCATAATCTATAATTCAATGAGATGTAAAAATAAATAAATCATTTAATAAAACCTAATAAAGATAATGATAAAAAAAATAAGAGACATTTTAAAAATAAACAATCATGCATATGCAACCTGTATATAACCAAGTTTAATATGATATTTATTATTGACTCTAATAATAAAGTGGAAACATTAATAATCATATTATTGTATCAAACAGTCAATAGGACATGTTGCTTAAACTAATTTTAACAATACCAAGTTGGTTTAAATAACTTATGAAAAAGAAAATTTCTTAGATACATGCATACAATAGTACTGAAAAAATAGCGAAGTAAAAAACACAAATTCATAACTTATTTTTAATTTTATACTCATAATTTAACAAATATTATGGTGACAAATAATACAAAACCAAATTATATGCTACATAGGATGGATTCATGAAACTTTAAAAAAGAAAAGTTTTTTTCAATAAAAAACTTTAAGTATTAGGACAACTTACTTTTTCTCTCTATTGATAATGGAAACTCAATAACCAAGATACTATTCAATAGCAAAGAAAATTTAATAACCTTAAAAAATAAAATATTGTGACATTATATCACCCAACATGCACTGCATAACATAATTGATTAAGTCACAATAAAAGATTTTCTCTTATAATCTTGATAAATTACATAGAATTATTTATTATAGGTTATCAAATCAAGTTTTGATATCAATGTTGAAACACGTGATAGGTCAAGATACTAAAAAAACTATAAACTTTATAAAATTCAAATACTACAAAAAATATTATCAATCAAGTATGACATATCTATATATGATTATAATTAAGCATATAATTTCATTATTTTTTTATGAGAAACAATCACATTACTTTTTTTTTTAATAATTAGTAGTAATGAGAGAAGCTATACACTTTTATATATGATTCATATGACATATCAATTTAAATATATAGATAAAATTTTCATGACCGAATCAATGTTTTAAATTAGTATATAAGATCATAAATAATCAATTGAAATATCAAAGCATATATAGATAAATTAAATATAAATAATTTATACTTATAATTAAAAATAAATATATAATTATAATAAATAAGCATTGGCATAATTTTAGTGAAGATAAGAAATAAGATCAAGCCTATTTATATGA
Source organism: Nuphar pumila (assembly GCF_984573655.1). Lineage (NCBI taxonomy): Eukaryota > Viridiplantae > Streptophyta > Magnoliopsida > Nymphaeales > Nymphaeaceae > Nuphar > Nuphar pumila. Next base: position 94,094,367 of record NC_143260.1, on the reverse strand, counting down.
AACATAAAATGTTTGATTTTTATAAATTGTTTAATTTTCTTCTAATTCTAGACATAAAATAGGAAAATTTTGATTTTGTCTTAAAAAGAAATATTTTAGAGAATTAAATAAGATTTTCAATGTATTAACAATCACTAAATTTGGATATATGATTGCAAAGTTAATTATGGCTTCCTTAAGTTAACTATTTTATGTGCTATGTGATTTCGTGTTACGATCCAACCCAAAATATATGTATATGATCTAAGCACAAATTTGAATAAAGTCTTTACATAAATTAATAATAACATCAAGAAAGAAAGAGAGAAATATATCTTTCACCATCTTAAGCTCGTAAATCCATGTTGAATGAAAAAGAAAAAAAAAGCACAAAGCTAGATCAACTTACTTTAACTTGAACCACCATAAAAAAAAAATTGAACTCAAGCTTTTGTGTCCACCCTAGGTTTAGGAGTACACCAAATGGAGCAAACTTGGGCCTACCTCTTGGCTATATGGCATATGTCTACCTAGAAGGATTTCTCCATTGCTCTTTCCTAAAATGAGACCCTCTATTTAGAGTATGGGGACTCCAATCACCTATTAAGAAAACAAAGTTTCAGTGGATGCCAACCTCCAACCACACTTTATTAATTGATGAAACCATTCATTGTTAGGTAATTTTTTAGATAAAATAAAACTATAAAAGTTATACAGATTTTAGGGATACCAAAAACAAAATTTAATAAACACTATAATTCTAAATATGTCCCCAAAACAAAATTTATAAAAAACCCTTTTTGGCAAATCACAACTTTCACTCAATATGTACAATATATTAACTGAGAGCACATTGAAAGACATACTAGAGGTCTAACCTTAATATAATGTGATCATGCTAGTTACCATTACGAGCATTACAAAAGTTGTGCTCACTCAGTACATAGACATACAGTACCAATATATGACACATTGATTGTCCAAGATCAAGGTTCATATAGTTAATTCTATCGTGATAGCTACTAACAAGTATGATTATCAACTATTGCCTCTCAATAGGAATACCTACTATAGACACCTAAATTTTGATTGAGTCATTTTACATCAGGAGTCGCATACTAAAATTTAGTGTTTTTGGCTCATTTCAAAGCTATTATAACTTTAACTTTATTATTGTTCTTTAAAATAAAATTTTCAAGATTTTTGTTCAAAATTTCAATTAAAATAAATTATCTTTTCTTTTCAATGTGATAAAAATCAAGTCAATATGACATCAGAGTCAAAAGTTGTGACTAAAACAAGGTAACTTATTTCGTAAAAATCATGTTTTTCAAGTAAGTTATACTTTGAGTGATTTGTTACCATCAAAAAATTGAATTTTGTTTTTCACTTAAACTATAAATTAAAGTTGAGGATGTTAACTTACCAACACATCAAATCATGCCTCAATCTAACATTCAAATAGAAAATTATGGCGAAGACGAGCTAATCTGTCATGTCTATTTTAGCCAGTTTTCTAACAACATTAGATTTTGTCGTTAGAAAATTGCTAATGATAATTGGATTATAGTTAGCCATTGTTTTGATGTGTTGTTTGGAAGGTCAAAAATTGATGAATTGTCATTAGCAAATCTCAATGTTTCATTAGCACATCCATGTGTCATTAACAGTATGTGAAGTTAATGGTTTATTCGGTCCTAATTCATGCGTTAATTGGAGATAAGCATGTAGAAGCCTTTTTTCCTATCTTTAAAGCTCAAAACTTACATCCATTGAACCTAGACTACAGCTTGGAGTTTCAAAATACCTATCATGTCTATCTTTTTATCCCAAAAACTTTAGTTTTTAAGCAACATGACTCTGGCCAATCAGAAAGAGACTTTCAAACCTCCAACCAATAGGGTTATGCCATGTCATCGAAAGTTGAATGTGGATCTTTGAATCTCGGATACACAAGAATAAGATTCAAACCTGATAGAAAAACTATAAATATATAAAGATCCCTTCTTCCTAGTTCAACATTTATAATGTAAGTAAAAAAACTCTATCTTATCTACCACCCAACATAGCATCATAGACCCCAGCACCCAAGATCCTTCCACATGCATCCAGTCTAGTTGAGCCAACTTGAGTCTAGTTTAGGTTTAGATCCCTTGTCTCAGCTAGCCTCCTAGAGTATGCACCTAACCGAAGTGCTATCCTAGTTCTATTGCGCTCATCATCGTCGTAAGAAAGAGCTATCAAGCCCGATATGAGATTCGGTTTCTCAACACTTTTTGTTATATTTATTTCATTTATTTTATTATAAAAGTATGATTTTTTTTATAAATATCATATTTATCATGTTTTTGTGTTTTTTTAAGCATTAGTGACATTTTGTACCATCAACCTCATATCTTTTTAGGATCCACATATGAGGTACGACCACTCATAAGTTAAAGTCTGACGTTAAAGAATATGAGCTCCTAGTGTGGTTGATCTTTGCTAAGTGGAGGAGGAAATACCCGCAGCTTGAAAAGCAGACCCCACATCTCTTGTTTTTAATATTCGGGTTTGATTTTTTGATACAAACCCCTTTTCGGATAAAGCCCTCTTTTTGGTTTTCAAAATTTGGGGATCCACAACTATCCCCGCATATATCAAATTATCTAATTGGCAAAGATGCAATGTCAAGTCTACTGCAAGCATGCCTGTAATATTTATGGTCTTTGTCAAGTACTCGAGTGATTTTCCCATATTGGCATCATAAGTAGGTCCATCTCTTGAAAACCTTATCTTCAATAAACCCTACTATAGAGAAGGCATAAGATACATTGCATCACCTTAACTTACTCAAGCATACACCTTTAACCTAGTTTTTGAGACATCAAAAGTAGTGTATACAAAGTTTGCAAGCTGAAGCTTTTTCTCATGCCAGATTGAGACATGCTGATTATCTAATACCAAAGTCTGCATAATCAATCCTTTCTCAAATGTTACTAACGAGTGTGGTTATAAAGCATTCCCTCTCAATAGGGATACATGCCCCCGCTAATATCAAATTGCATAACTGACAAAAAGACAATGTCGAGTCTTCTACAAGCATGTGTGTTGCATGCTCTATAGTCTCTGCTATGTCTTCGGGTGATTCCTTATACTGGCACTGTGAGTAAGTCTATTTCTTGAAGGCATCATTTTCAATAGACCCTATTGCAGAAAAAAAATAAAATACTTTGCATCACCTCAACTTACTTAAGCTTACACTCTTAACCCGATTTGTAAGACATCAAAGGTAGTATATCTAAAAATGTTGAGGCAGGGGTTTTTTCTCGTGACAAATTGATGCAACTTATATAAGTTTCTAGATGAGCTTATCTCGTACCCAAAATGGGTAAACCAATATATGATCTTGCATAAATTATAATGGCATGCAATGCTAAAAGAACAGTTCATTTGATTATCAATGGATTTCATTAAAAGGTAATGGAAGACCATATACAATATCCAATATTTATCATATGATGGAGCGTGGATCAGGAACAACAAAAAAAAACATGCATAGCCCCATCTTGCTTAGTGATACATAATTGATTCATACTGTAAGCTTGAGTGGAATGTGACATGTCACTTTTTTTTTTGGTGCAATCACGTTGCACCACTAAATTCTTTCTTAGGGTTTAAACAAGGAAAATGGTTGCACCACTAAATTCTTTCCAAGGGTTTAAACAAGGAAAAACCGAAGAAACCAACAAAGAAACTAACTAATTGACATGAACAAGTCTTTTTTTTTTTTAGGATAATTAATATGAAAAAGTCATATATAAAGGTGGCTGCTATCTCAAATGCGGCGTGAGAAATATGCCTACCAACTCCCTAATACTACACGTTGATGGTTCTTTCCATCATGACCACCGCCTTCCTTTGAATATAGGACCAAGTTTCAGAAGATATGGGAAAGTTCCAAAATCCCATCTTGAAAGTTAGCGCCACTAATAATCCGTACCACTTACGTATAAGTTACAATTATCCTACTGCATTTCACGCAAAGAAATGGGAAACAAAAAAGCAAAGTCTAAGAAAATTTACGCTGTCAGGACAGCGACCGTAAGTAACAGCGACTGTAAGTAGCTGCCCCAACAGCGACGGTAAGTATGACAGGCAAATCCAGCACGGCTAAGTCACTGTTCCGGTTTCTTCGTGTAAATATATATATAAAAAAAGAAAAGTCTAAGGAGATTAGAGAGAATCCGAGAAAAAATTAAACACAAATTCGAGAGGGTGTTGTGTGTTCTCCCCGGAACACAAATTCGCGTGTTCCGGTGTGCACGGAGGAATATCTTGGGACCCTGTAACCTGCTTCGCACGATTTTAGTGAGCTCAGGGCGCGTTTGTCATGACAAGGAAAAGCCCCAGTAAAAAGATACCCCCTTCCCCATTTTCCAAAAATGATTTCACTAGAAGTATGAATGTGTTTTCCCATGGGAAAACATGGGGATCATATGGTGGTGCACAAAAAAAAATGTGCCACTCCATCTCCTTAAATGACCTGTCCGATTCAGATCGAGAACCAATCAAATCTTTGCAGACTCAGATCTGAACCGGGCAGGCGTCATTCAAGGAGGTGGGGGCGGTATCCGTGGAATGGTGGGAAACAGACCATTTTTCTTATAGGAAAAACAGGCTTTCTTTGAGTTGAAACAAACGTGCCCTTAATTATTCCTATTATGAAGGAGGTTTGACCCACCTCTGTTGCTTCCTTTTCTGATAGGATTCAGAAGAAGAATTAGTGGTCATGGTTCCCAATTTCTTGCTTATCACCTCATCTTTCTATACTGTGGTGGGGTGGAATCAGATGGGGCCTTAGACTTTTAGGGTGCGTTTGTGTATCACGGAATGTGGATTGTTTTTTTGCGGAAACAGGAGAGGCCGATTTCATTTTCCACGGGAGTGGGTGCCGCTGCACGCAATTCCGTGGCATTGTTATCGACTCAAACATTCACTGAGTAAGGCTCCCTTTTAATCAGTCAGCTATTGACCCCCCACAAGCTGATGGGAACGGGCTAGTGTTGTCACGTGTACCGTGGGCACGGTCTTTTCTGTCCACCATCACAGACACAAGTGTCTGGTTTGGTCCATCGGTTATATCTAGTTATTCACTCTTTGCTGTTTAGGTGTTGTACACTGGGTGAACATGTGGGACACCAGAGTCCGGACCACAAGAAAGTGGGGGAAAATACACACTTACGTGAATAACCTTACCATCCATGACACATGTCTCTCTACCATTGGTTGTGTTTTGCCTGACCACAAGAAAGTGGGGTCCACGTACAAATTGGTTTGGATTCCTAGAAAATGAGGTTGTTCCTTCTCCTTTTAAAACGTGGGCGGTGGGGACGGTGCCCTAACTTCCACCTAATTCAGATACATCTCCTTCCCATAGTGACAAATATCGCAAGATTTTCTAAAAAACTCGCGATAATATGGTGAGAAATTTCATGAAAGTTTAAAACGGCAATTTCTCGCGAGATTTTCAAAATATCACAAGATTTATGAACAAAACATAAATACCGTGATTTGAACGCGATATTTACATTTTAAACGGCTATTTATCGTGAAAAAAAAATCGTGTATTTTTATTTTTAAATATTTTTTATTAATATTTTCTTATAAAAAATATTTTTTTATATTTTTTAATTACATTTTTTATATGAGATCTTCAAAAAGCGAGAATATGTGAGAATGTTAGATAAAGCAGTCGAGAACCTCAGATTTTGGAGTGGGTCCCCTGCCACATCGACTCTGTCCCATGCCACATCAGATCTTGTGATCCAGCTCAAATGCAACCTCAATTTCCCACTCATACCCCATTTTTTTCTTCACTCCAAAATAAACTATTACTGAAATGACCTTCTGACCTTTGAAATAAATGGTCACAACCCAAGCCCCCCTTGTTTGCTTCAGCATTGAGTTTTTCCTTCCTATCAAATTCAGAAATGCTGGAAGAAAAGAAAGAAAGTGCACCTAAATGAGCATATTTATTTAAAAGGCTTTTCTGCTTCTTCTTTTTTTGAAAGGAAAGCTGGGGTTAGGCATACCCTACAGGGTTTCATTAAGCAGAACAATCAATACAAGTGACTATATTTGATCCCTGAATGTAGGGGTGTCAACAGGTTGGGTTTACCCAGACCCAACCCGAATCAAACCCTATATTGTCCGGGTATAGTGATAAATAAGAAGACCCGATTAAGACCTGGGTCTCTACCCAAAGGTCCGATTAATACATGGGGTTTAATTTGTGAAATTTTATATCAGACCCGGACCTGACCCGAGTTCCGATTAATTAAGACCTGCCAATTTTCAATGTACAAATGATTAAATATATGGTTTTATCGGGTCTGGTTCATATAGTTCTTATCGGGTCCGGGTATGGTTTTTCTTAACTTTTCTATTATTTAAAAGGCTTTTCTGGTTAGGGTAAACTGAATCCAAATTTGATAAGAGAGAGAATCGCGTCATTGTCATAGGTGCCTTGGATGCCGTTCATCTTAAAAGTGACCGACACCGATCAAAACAGTGAATAAGCTCATTGTGAGCCGTTCATTTTTAAACCATTCTGATATTGTCAATCCGAAATACGAAAAACATAAAAAAAAAAAGTGGGGCCAGTCCAAGTGATGAGCATCTCATTCGTACAGGTTTCGGATGCCGTTCATCTTGAGATCAATGGCATCCATAAGTGCTCTGATGGAATACAGTGAGAGCACACTCCCACCTCATCATCCCAGCTCATTTGATAATATGATGATATAAGCATGTTGCAGGGAGACTTTGAAATGCTAAAAGAATAGAAGAAAAAGGATGTGGAGCCGATAAAAATCTACAAGTAACAAATTTAACTTTAAATGTTCTATTTTTGCAGAGATTAATTTCTAACATCTGATCCCAAACCAAACCACTTGCATCCTTTAACTAGGTTGAGAGGTCACAACAAGTGCATGCAATCGCGTTTCACAAAAAAAAAGGGATGCACCTCTTGATTGGGCAGCATGAAAGATAGCGTGTAAGTGGTTAAAACCAAATGTTCAGCTAATTGAGTGTTTGATAAAAGGATTCAAATTCTGATGGTAATAATTAAGCTCATACCAGATCTTTCTTTCTTTCTTTCTTTCTTTTCTTTTCTTTTTACATATTGCTGGATTCGGATATCCATCAAATTCAAAAATTTCTCGAATTTGGTAGCAAAAAACCAAAACCATATCAGCATCCGATTACAACACACAATTTTTCATCAAATTCTTTTATTTAAAAAAAAAATCTGATCGTACAGGTGTGTTCTATATGATACTAACGATCTGATCAAATGTTACTAACGATTTGATCAATTTTCAAGAAAATATGTGAAAATGCGATTCTATTCAAATCGACCGATTTCTAACAATTATTTGAAAGCTTCCTGTAAGACTGATCCGCGTCGTGAAGAGCACACCGATCAGATGAGGGCGGATCGGTACAATGTGATTGCACACTTCCAGTGTGCTGCCGCACCTGATCACCCTCCATCTAGTGTTGGGCCCTACAACTGAATCATGTGTTGAGGCAAACTTTTGATGAGGGGGTCATGTAATTGGCTAGTGTCACATAGCCATGTCTCTTAGCCGTTCCTTTGATCTCAACTCAACTTTTGATAATTGATCAATGCAGGACAACCTAGATCACGTTGGATGATGGGCCTGTTTGACTGCACCATTAACTTCCGATAAATTTAAAGTGCTAGCTTGTCCATGGTTAGCAGTGTGCAACATGGCATAAATTTGTTAATATATAGGGTTTAAATTTGGTTTTATTAGTTTATAAAATGAGATCAAGAAAGGGACATACAGACGGGTTTATATTTGGTACTACTAGTGAAGGTACATAACTATTAAGTATTAAATCGTAGATGCAGGCTGTATCTACTCAATCTTACCACATATATACATTCATTGAGCATGGTTCCTTTGTTAAGGATCAAGACTTGGATCATGTTAAAGTAAAAATGTGATATTTTAAGTCGTGAAACTTTGGTACATTGTGGGCCATTGATTTTTTGCAGACTTTGAAAAAACTGTTTATATGCCATAAATCATATCATTCAAAATCTGCTACCTACTAACCAAATATTATATTCTAGATCAAATTCATAAGGTTTCATCTATAAAAAATAATAATAAAGAATATGAAAATGGTGCTTTCTATTCAATAGTGTTTTTACCCTCTGTAGGCTGTTGATTTTTAAAGCCCTTGAAAACCCTATTTACATGTCATAATCACATTATTCAAAATCATTTTCTACTGAACAAATATGGTAATTCACATCCATAAGGTTCGATCTAAAAAAAATAAAAAAAATGAAACTAAGGTGATATTTAGTTATTTACTCAATAATTTTGCATTTTCTTTAGTATCTAATACTTACCTCAAAAATAAATAAATAAATAAATAAATAATATATATATAAGAGTTTTTCTTTATAAATATAATTTTTTTGTGAAAAATGATGAGTGTTTTTTTTTTTTTACCTTTTTTTACAATAAACCAGATTGATGACGAACGGGGCCATATCATCATCGGTTGCGGTGGCTTCCGTGCGAGCTTGAACGTTGAAAAGTTGGAAGCTTCAAAGTGACTCCCCTATTAGTTCATGTTCCTTCTCTGTTTCAATTCTTCTTGGACAAGTATAGTATAAATACGACCCATCCCCTCCCTCCGCTCTACCATTTGCATCAAGATGAATCCTTTGCTGTTCTCCGGCCAAAATGACGACGTAGGTGGCGACCTCGAGGCTCCCACCGGCATCGGAAGCAGCCATCACGAGGGCCCGACGTTTGGCGAGAACCTCCAGCACGTCGGGGATGCCTGCGCTAGCAAAACCCTAACAGAAAACTCGCCGGACCAGCGTGTCCTCCAGATGGAGGAGTACGTGCAGGCAGTCCCGTTCGTTCTGTCCTTCACCGATCTGACCTACAGCGTCCGCATCCGGCAGAGGATGCTGGCCGGAGGATTCCCGAAGACTCTGCCATCGGAATCCGTCGAGGCGGTAGTCAAGTTCTCGGAGACGAGGACTCTCCTGAACGGGATATCCGGCGAGGCGAGGGACGGGGAGATCCTGGCGGTGCTTGGCGCGAGCGGCTCGGGGAAGTCGACCCTCATCGACGCCCTGGCGAACAGGATCACGAGGGAGAGCCTGAAGGGCGCTGTGACGCTCAACGGAGAGGCGGTCGACGGGCGGCTCATGCGGTCCGTTTCGGCCTACGTGAGGCAGGACGACCTCCTCTTCCCGATGCTCACCGTCGAGGAGACACTCTCCTTCTCCGCTGAGTTCAGGCTCCCTCGTACCCTGTCCAAGGCCAAGAAGCGCGCCCGGGTACAGGCCCTCATTGATCAACTGGGCTTGCGCCGAGCAGCCAAGACTATCATCGGCGACGAGGGCCACCGGGGCGTCTCGGGCGGAGAGAGGCGTCGGGTCTCTATCGGTATCGACATCATTCACGACCCGATCCTCCTTTTCCTCGACGAGCCCACCTCCGGGCTCGACTCCACCAGCGCCTTCATGGTGGTGAAGGTCCTCCAGAGGATCGCCCGCACCGGCAGCATTGTCATCATGTCCATCCACCAGCCGAGCTACCGGATCGTCGGCCTCCTCGACCGCATGATCTTCCTCTCTCGCGGAAGCACTGTCTACAGCGGCACTCCGGCCAACCTCCCAACCTTTTTGGCGGCGTTCGGCCACCCGGTGCCGGAAAATGAGAACCCGACTGAATTCGCCCTCGACCTCATCCGCGAGCTCGAGGTGACTCCAGGAGGGATCAAGGGCCTAGCCGATTTTCACAACTCCTCGAAGGCCACCTGGTCTGTTCGATCGCCGCTCCCCGACCAGCAGGGTCTGACGCTCAAGGATGCCATCAGAGCGAGCATCTCGCGCGGGAAGCTCTTCTCCGGAAGCACAGCAGATAGCGGGCTGAGCTTGCGGAGCTCGGATTCGATGCCGGAGTTCGCGAACCCGTTCTGGAAGGAAACGGCTATCCTCACGAAGAGGTCCGTGACGAACACTCGCCGGATGCCAGAACTCTTCTTCATGCGCCTCGCGGTGGTGATGGTCACCGGGTTCATCCTCGCGACCATCTTCTGGCGACTCGACAACTCGCCCAAGGGAGTTCAGGAACGGCTCGGCTTCTTCGCGTTTGCCATGTCCACGACATTCTACACCTGTGCGGACGGGCTCCCGGTGTTCCTGCAGGAGCGGTACATCTTCATGAGGGAGACCGCCTACAACGCCTACCGCCGCTCCTCTTACGTCCTGTCCAACATCATCGCCACCACCCCTCCCTTGGTCCTCCTCTCCCTCGCCTTCGCGGCCATCACCTTCTGGTCCGTGGGGCTCGCCGGCGGCGCCGAGGCCTTCCTCTATTTCTTCGCCATAACATTCGCCTCCTTCTGGGCCGGCAGTGGGTTCGTCACCTTCATCTCCGGCGTCATCTCACACGTCATGCTAGGCTACACTGTGGTGGTCGCCGTCCTAGCCTACTTCCTCCTCTTCAGTGGTTTCTTCATCAACCGAGATCGGATCCCGTCCTACTGGATATGGTTCCACTACCTCTCTCTGGTGAAGTATCCCTACGAGGGGGTGCTGCAGAACGAGTTCAACCACCCGTCAAGGTGCTTCTCGACTGGGGCACAGATGTTTGACAACACACCGTTGAAAGGCCTGAGCGACGACATGAAAGCCAGGTTGCTCAAGGCGCTCAGTGGATCTCTGGATTTGAACGTGACGATGACTACGTGCGTGACGACGGGGGCGAACATACTCAAGGATCAAAGCATCACGCAACTGCGCAAGTGGGACTGCTTCTGGGTGACCGTGGCATGGGGGTTCTTGTTCAGGCTGCTGTTCTACGTCGCCTTGTTGCTTGGTAGCAAGAACAAGCGTAGGTGAGCAGCAGTGGAGGCCGGCCATGGCGGTCGATGCTAGTGGTGGTGTTGTTTTGTTCGTTTTTTTTTTTCAAAGTTAAATTTGTTTTTTGTTTTCTTTTTTATAATTTGAATTGTGATGGGTTGACGGGTGGAAGAAACAGAATGAACGTAGGGTTTGTGATGTAATGCAAGTATATATATAGATGTGAAGAATACATAATCATATATACCTGAATTATTATTTTTTGTTTCCTTCAACTCTCTTGAGGTTTTTAGTCGTTTAGTAGTAATTGCATGAAATAAGAAAAATTAAGTTTTCCTCTTTGTGGAATTTGAATTCCATTGGAATTGAGACAAGTGTTGTTTTGAGCACTGGCGTATGGAAATATTCAGCCCGAAAGAAACCAATTCTGCTAACGATAAAATGAGATGTCCACAATCAAAGAAGTTGCTGGCTGGATTAGAAGGTTTGTATTTTTGGTAAATCATGGTAATTTACCATGATAAGAAGATAAAGAAAATTAGTAAGTTAACATGAAAAAGATTGGTAAGTTGACAAGGTAATTGGAAACTTATCAAAGAGATGAGACCAGATCAGCTGAATAAGGCTAACGTAGAATCAAATTGAAAAGCATCCTAATGAGGCCAAGTCGACATTTCTGGATTTGTGTGTGTAATGAACGTTTTGTAACAATTTTCTTTATTTTTTTTGGTTGTTTATAATCCCACAAAATATGGGATCATTCCAAGGATGTAAATATGCGACGGTTTTTTAATCTTGAACGAAGCCTTTCCAAGTGATTGAGTTTTACAAGTATATGAAACTACTTTCCCACTTGGGAAATAACCTGGAAACTCTCCCGATAACTCCGGAAAGGATAAGAATCCAGAGACTTTGAAAAGGAAGATTTTCTCTTGTTTTTTCCCGTCTCACTATGGCTCCATTTTATTCGTATTCACTGCACCAATAAACTTTTGGTACGTTAGTATGGTATATTGTATATTCACATGCATGGAGGGTAATAATTTACTTGGGGGTTGAGTGATGGTTCATCATGCGTGTAAATGGCCGTTTGGTTAGATGGAATTGGGTGAGGTTGGTCAATAGAGAAGTGCTTTGTAGATAAATATTAGGCTGGTGAGGGATGAAGATGTTTACGTGCGTTGGGCCAGCTAACCATAACCTGTACGTACATGCATGACCAACGACGTTGGTGGTAATTCTTAACACGAAAGGTCTCGCGTTGGTGTTCTTCCGAAGGATTGGACCTCACCTTTTTCTTTCTTCCTTGGCAACTTAATTAATTATAACACAAGAACAGGAAAAACCAAGAATGATGATTACCATTTTTTTTCCTTGGATTTTGTCATCTTTCTTAAGAAACGCAACGGTGAGGTTCAGGTTGAGGAGAGTCCGGATCGGGTGCAACATGATTGCACAAAAAATTGTGGATTAAGCACCCGATCGCCCACCATTACCAAGATGGAGAGTGATCAGGTGCTTAAATGCACATATATTTGTGCAATCATATTGCACCTGATCTTTTCACGGTTGAGAAAGTATTTCAATGTCTCTAGTCTCTTTTTGGTAAGTAATAAATTACAAAGAAAAAGCCAGTCTACCGAAAACGCAACGCTTCCCCTAAAAGGGTGAAGCGTGGGGAGTTTGCTTTCCATTTAGTAGGGGAAGCTTTCTTCTCATTTGTGGTAAGCACATTTCTCGCTAGCTTTTCTTTTGTTCCTTAATCACTTTCTCTTCGTTTTCCTTTCGCTTTCATCTTGTTTTTCGTGTTTTTCATGTTAGTATTTATTTTTTTTTCGCTTCTCACTCGTTTCACCCTTCATGTTCGCTTCTCACACGTCTTCCACAATTGCTTTCAAAACAAATCTTGATTCCTGATAACTATAGTTCCTGTATCCAATTGGCTTCCTGATAACTATAGCCAAGCCTATTTTACAAGCTGAACATGAGCCAAGCCACGAGCTCGTCAGGTTGTTCCACAGCTAGCCCTATTCACACCCCTTACAAAATCAGCAGGTTCGTTTGGGATTCAGTTGTATCGGGCCAAATTGGTCTGATACAGCTGAATTGGATCGAGTTGAATCGACATTTGGTTTTTCTCTTCTTTATTATATAAGTTTGATTTTTGAATTTTTAGAAAAAATATTATTTTCTTCAATATTTTATTATTTTAAATAGACTTATTCAAAACGATTAATTTGGTCTTTTTTTCAAAAATATTATAAACATTTCAAGAAATCTGAGAAATCTAAATAGAGTATCGATTCCATAATTTCCATTATTAAAAAAAAAAAACTAAGGTTGTAGCTCTAGGGTGCATTTAGTTTATGCTCTTATCATTTGGTATGATATACCATGAGAGATGTATGATCTAATGAGACCACCACTAACATTTTGGTAAAAGGAACAAATTCCTTTGTGACCTCTATGACTTGTTTTCTATGCTTCTTCCAAATTATTGCAAGGCTAAGTTTCAAGTTTCTATGTTTTAATAATTCAAACATAGTGTTTGTTTGAAAAATAAATCTCGAGGTCATTTTAGTCATTTTTTTTACTAAACAACAGCCAATTAAGCCATTTTACGAAGCAGGTTATATGTTCCCCCACCCGAACAGGGCAGTTAGCTACATCTCATGTTCGGGGGTCCCGAAGAGCACCACGTATGTAAGCATGTGCATCTCGTATACCCATGTTTGTCAGCATTAATTAGCGTTGGAGTTTGATGCGATTGCAAAGACTTAAGTACCCTCTCCTCCATTGGTGCCAAAAAAATGACGATTCTTGAAAAGGAGTGGTTGTAAAGACTTAAGTGCCCCGAAGATGCTTATTTAAGACCCAGTCTCTGCACTGCAGGATTATCTGAGAAAGAAATCTCCCCTAGAGGAGGCCATGAACATCAACCCTCTCACTCTCTCTCTCTCTTCTATTTCTGCTTCTCTGCACATCCAACAGAAGATCTTACATTGCTCCATCAAGCACCGGCTGACCTGCATATTGACTGTTGTGGAGCCTGATTCAGAGTTTTTACCCTTACAGGAGGAGGGTTTGGGGGCTCATCCCAGCGTGGGTAGCATCATTCAACTAAATGAGTTGTAGATCCTGATTCAGAGTTTTTACCCTTACAGGAGAGGGGTCTGGGGGCTCCTCCCAATGTGGGTAGCATCATTCAACTTGAAGAGTTGTGGAGTCTGATTCAAAGTTTTTACCCTTACAGAAAAGGGGGATCTGAGGGCTCCTCCCAGCGTGGGTAGCATCATTCAACTTGAAGAGTTGTGGAGTCTGATTCAGAGTTTTTACCCTTACAGAAGGGGGGTCTGAGGGCTCCTCCCAGCGTGGGTAGTATCATTTAACTTGATGAGTTGTGGAGTATGATTCAGAGTTTTTACCCTTATAGAAGGAGGGTTTGAGGGCTCCTCCCAACGTGGATAGCATCGTTCAACTTGATTTGTTGTGGAGCCTGATTCAGAGTTTTTGCCTTTACAGGAAAAGGGTTTGGGGGCTCCTCCCAGCGTGGGTAGCATCGTTCAACTTGATTCGTTGTGGAGCCTGATTTAGAGTTTTTGCCCTTACAGAAGGGGGGTCCGAGGGCTCCCCCCGGCACGGGTCCCGGGTGTCATGGTCAAAAAATGCATAGAGTGTCGTGGTGAGAAAGACATATGTTTGTTTCAAGCAAGGTTGAAAGAAATCAATGAAAAATCCAACAGGGAGCATTTCAGAATCAAGATGTGGATGTTAAGCGAGAATGGTGTTGTGCAACTCAAATAACACAGAATAATAAGGGTCTGGTTTTTAGTTAAAATGAGGAATGAAATGACAATAGAAATTGCTTAAAATTTACAGGAATAAACTAGACTCAATAACGAATACACCATTTTTTATAGATTTGGAATATGACCTCCGGTTAGGGAGATATGGCCCTGACAAGTTGGTCTTAATTCGGGTAGCGATTTACAGTTATTTGCTTACTGAATAACACTATAAATCGCTATAGCGATTTGCGGAAGACACTACAAATCGCTATAGTGAGATTCAAAAACACTATAAATCGCTATAGCGATTTGCGGAAGACACTACAAATCACTATAGTGAGATTCAAAAACACTATAAATCACTATAGCGATTTGCGGAAGACACTACAAATCGCTATAGTGAGATCCAAAAACACTATAAATCGCTATAGTGATTTGCGAAAGACACTACAAATTGCTGTTGAAAAGTCGGATAACACTATAAATCGTTGTGGGGCTCGTTGGAGACCCGAAAATACTACAAATCGCTGTAGGAAAGCCCGATAACACTATAAATCGCTGTTGGAAGGCCCCAAAAAAATTTGGTCCGGAGGGCGCTGCCCCCCGAGCTCCCCGTCAGGGGCAACCCCCCTGGATTCGCGCCGGGGGGGAGCCCCCGGACCTCCCTCCTGTAAGGGCAAAAACTCTAAATCAGGCTCCACAACGAATCAAGTTGAACGATGCTACCCACGCTGGGAGGAGCCCCCAAACCCTTCTCCTGTAAGAGCAAAAACTCTGAATCAGACTCCACAACTCTTCAAGTTGAACGATGCTACAGTCAGTGTGCAGGTCAGTCGGTGTTCGATGGAGCAATGTAGGATCGTCTGTTGGATGTGCACAGAAGTAGAGAGAGAAGGGAGAGAGAGTGAGAGGGTTGATGTTCATGGCCTTCTCCAGGGAGAACTCTTTGCCTCCCTTGATTTCTTCTCTAGAGAGAGAGAGGGGGTTTTACAGTGTTTTATGGAGAAAGAAGAAGAAGACTTTGAAGAGTCAACATCATCCTCGACTTTCTGGATGGAGGACATGTTTGTCTTTTTTTTGAACGGAGAAAGAAGAAGAAGACTTTGAAGAGTCAACATCATCCTCGACTTTCTGGATGGAGGACATGTTTGTCCTTTTTTTGAACTGTTTGTTTTTTCTTTTTTGAATGAAGGGCATTTTTGTCATTTTTTCAAACCATCATTTTATGAGAAGAATAGCAAGAAAGGGTACTTAAGTCTTTGCAACAACACCAGAGTCTGATGCAAAGTTATGTCAACATACACGAGAATACGAGCCCCATGTGCTTCTATATGTGGTGCTCATTCAAAGCCCCGAACACAGACGTGGGATTCAGTAAATCATCGGGGGGGAACATACACCACCCTCTCGCCATTTTAGGACCATACGTCTCCTTAAACAAAGTTGAAAAGGTGGCTGAACATAATATTGTGAAACTCGGGTGTTTCTTTGGAAATAGCTAATAAATAAATTGTGAGGCTTTCTGCATTTTGCTCTCATTTTTTGTCGCCCGGGAAACTATTTCTCTTACGACCACGATTGTGTGTGATATGCTTCAGGTGTCAGGTTGAAAACCATTCTTACAAAAAATCACTTTATCTATC
This sequence comes from Nuphar pumila, assembly GCF_984573655.1. Taxonomy (NCBI): domain Eukaryota; kingdom Viridiplantae; phylum Streptophyta; class Magnoliopsida; order Nymphaeales; family Nymphaeaceae; genus Nuphar; species Nuphar pumila. The sequence continues at coordinate 94,078,045 of NC_143260.1, read as the reverse complement.
AAACAAGAAGCAACCTTTTTTATTGCAAGACCTAATTAGAGATTGTTTTCTTACATCGCAATACGTTTTATGCTTACAAAGAGATCATGTGCTGTCAAAGTTAATGGTTCAGCTTCTCAGATAAGCATTTAGAACTAGAAGCGTGCTACACTTAGGGACTGCAGTGGACCGAATGAAAATGGGGGCCCGCCTTGCCCTGCCTCATCCTGTTTGAAGCAGGGATGAAGGTTAAAATCAAAACCCGTGCGAGGATGGACCTACGCTTTCTCCCACCCCACCCCATTTCCATCGCAATGCCCACATTGCCCCACCCCACCTTGCCCCGTCTCCAATCCTTCTTTAGGGATGGCAATAGACCGAGCCACCTCGCCCAGCCCCGTCTCCAATCTTTCTTTAGGGATGACAATAGACCGAGAGCAAACAGGGCCCCACCCCGTCTTGCCCTGTTTGGACTGGGGATGAAGGACATGAAATGGGGATGGAGGTTAAAATCAAAACCCGTGTGGGAATGGAGGCGAGGATGGAGGGTAGGATTTTGAGACGGGGCTGGGGTGGAGACCTTGTCCCCAGCCCCCGCACCCGTCCACTGCCATCCCTATTCACACTTAACCAACTCAAATTGATTGTAACGCTGGAGACACGTTCAATGATATTTTCTCATTTTTATGCTGAGATCAATTAAATCTTACAATTGTTTATGTTTGATAATATTTGTCCTGCTTAATACTGCCCAGACTTGGTTGCCAAACCTTAGTGGATGTCAATGGGTCGGGTTTGACATGGACCTGACCCGTACAAACCCCATATGGTCAGGGCTTGGTGATAAAGAATGAGGTATTCGATTAGAATCTGGGTCGGAGCTAAAAGGTTCAATTAGTACATGGAATTTGGTATGGTTTGTGAAATTTCATACTAGACCCAGGTTCCACACGAGTTTTGATTAAGACCCATAATTTTGTAATGTAAAAAAAGTATTATTTTACAAGGTATTGACCAGGTGTGGTTCATGTAATTCTTATAGGGTCTGGGTATGGTTTTCCACATAGCAGACCCGATAGGACCTGATACCTGCATGCACCTTAAGTTGGATCCTGGTTTGAACCCACCGGGGTCCAAACCAGATCCAACCAGATGACACCCCTACCAGTACCAAGCCTTGTGTTCCATGGTTTATGATTCCATTTGTTTATTAGTTGTTAATGAAAATACATAATTGGTTTTACTGATTGGATATATAATTTCTGTGATCCTGGTTGAATGTTCTTAATTCTTAGCGATTGTGGATTTTTTTTTAATAAAGAAATAAGTTGGCGCAGTATAAGTTGGTCTCCAGTGATCCATCCTTAATTCCAATAAAATAAATAAGCCCAGCAATCTCATTTACACCAACAACTTGCTCAACCATTTAATCAAACAGTAATGATCAAGTTTTTTTTATTGAAGTGCGTTTTCAAGTGGCCTTAGTATAATTAAGGATATGTATGAAGGAGTAGTAACCAATGTCCGCACTTGTGGAGGGGTGACAACCAATTTTTCTATAACGGTCTTGTTACATCAAGGATCTGCTTTAAGCCCTTTCATATTTGCTATAGTGATGGATGAGCTTACGAGATCAATTCAAGAAAATATGTCATGGTGTATGTTGTTTGCTGATAATATTGTTTTGATTGATGAGTCTAGAGATGGGGTTAATGCTAAGTTAGAATTATAGAGACAAACATTAGAAGCAAGAGGTTTTAAGTTAAGTAAGAGTAAGACAGAATATATGGAATGTCGGTTTAGTAAGCAACGAAGTAGTGATGGGAGTGTAGTGAAGCTTGGTGAGCAAGAAATACCGGTGGATGATTGTTTCAAATATTTGAGATCTATCATTCAAAAGTATGGAGAAATTGATAGAGATGTAAATCATAGGATAAAGGTTGGGTGGATGAAATGAAAAAGTGCAAGTGGAGTGTTGTGCGATCGTAGAATGCCACTACGGTTGAAGGGAAAGTTTTATAGGACGACTATTAGGCATGCTTACTATATGGTACGGAATGTTGGGTTGCCAAGAGACATCATATTCAAAAAATGAGTGTAGCTGAGATGCGTATGCTAAGATGGATGTGTGAAAATACAATAAAAGATAAGATTCAGAACGAGGAGATACGTAAGAAGGTAGGCGTTGCACCCATTGAAAATAAGATGAGAGAGAATCGTTTACGGTGGTTTGGACATATTTGGCGAAGGCCTAATGATGCTCCAGTTAGAAGGATAGAGAAATGGGGAAATATATTAGTTAAAAGAGGTCGGGGTAGGCCTAGGAAGACATGGATGAAGATGATAGGAAAGGATATGAATGCTTTGAACCTCACCGAGGACATGGCATTGGATAGAAATGATTGGAGGAGCAAGATTCATGTGGAAGACCCAGAATGATTTTCTTTATTGGTTCATATCGCCGACCCCAGTTGTTTTGGGATGAAGGCGTAGTTGTTGTTGTTGTTGTTGCGGTTTCAAGTGGCCAAGCAATGGCTTAGCATATGTCATAGTCCACAATTTGTCAAAGTATTTAATATCAAAACATAATAGCGCTGCCATGGGATTTAAGAGATGAGGTAAGGTGGCATAGCGATACAGCTCGCTAAGAACCAGTGACAAATTGTTAATTAATTAGAAGAAATGTCACTAATGATATCATGGTATTATTGGTGTTAAGCCTTGAGGGTTGGCCGCACCACCATGTTGTATTTCTATTTCCACACCGACCACCATGTTGTAAACAATCATACCCTTCATAAGAAAAATCAGGCTCACCCCCACATAGAGTGCCTTGGTAGTAAAAGCAGATCACGCGCAAAGGACAGATTGTGCATCATAATGGTATGCTTACAACATGCTCAATACATATGCTGCAGAAAAGGAGGTGGGGGAAATATGCTTCACTTAGTGGGTCAGGAAACTGAGCGTGAATTAGGTGCGTTCGGAGAAACTCATTACCCACGCTATCTTTCAAGTGATAGTTGTCCCATTTAAGATCAATTCCTCAGTGCAATGGGTACTTGTGGAACTATGCTCATAAGATACAATCGAGCTCTCAACTTCTCGCAAATGGCTAGACCAAGCCATACACTAGGTGAGTCTGACAACATTGACACAGACCACCTTGAAACAACCTCTTGACTAGGTTAGAATTGGCTATGGATCCTAAAAAAAATAGATATGGATCCTACAATAACCAAGTATGGATACTACAAAAAGTAGGTCGGGATCTTACAACAACCAAATATAGATCTTACAAGAACCGGATATAGATCTTACATGAAACAAATATGGATCCTACAGTAAAAGAGAGCATAAGAGAGAGAAAGATAGCCAAGCTTGTAGGAGAGAGCTCGTGAGAGAGGAGATGAGAGAGCTTTGGGAGTGATGAGAAAGAAGGAAGAGGGTTGGGTTTTATATAAGTATCAACTCAGGCCACCTATAAAAGCCATAAAGGAGCCTTAAATGAGTTCAAATGGCCCACAATAAAGGGCTATGGTTGACCAAAGGCTGCAAATCCTTACTAAATGATCAAGAAAAGAGAGCAAATCCTTGACCAAAAGGGTAAGACATGGTTAAAAATATCATTGGCAGGATCTGGAACGTCCAAGACTAAGTCAAAAGGTCAATTGTCAAAGTAAATGACAACTCTTATGTGTATTTAAGGCTAGTCAAAGTCCATTATTGGGTTGATCAAAGGTTGATTTTATACTTGAAGATTAAATTTGTTTCAAGTATCAAAAAGATAAGTCAAAAACCAAACCAGACCCAAGCCTAAGGTCCAAGGTCTAAGATATAAAGAGACGTACAAGCCTAATATCTAATGCCTTTTGAGGGCCTTGCCCTCTAAGCCAACAACCCTCTATATAAGGACAATGGAGGTTCCAACTTTCAATATGAAACTAAACTTGTAAAAAATATTAAAAACCCTTAAATCTAAGGAAATATAAGAAATAGGTGTAGAAAAACTTAGATAATTTTGTGTCAAACCCCAATAATCCTCTACATGGATCAAAACTATAGAAATGACTTAAGAGGATGTTCTTGAAGATTCAGTGCATAAAATAAATGTACCTTTTGGAATTGAACCTTTATATTAATGTTACTCAGTCTTAGTCAATCTGGAACCTCAATAGTGTTAGTCTTGAGTTGAAAATCTTAATTGACTTTTTAAACACCGCAACACACACTTTCACTTTAGGTGGTCATAGTGTGTCTATCAATATATAGAAGCCACATATTAAGAGTCCTATGATATATCCTAGTTTCATAAGTGCTCTAGAGACAAAGTCCAAGTTTCATAAAAAGTGACCATCACCTTCACACTCACATAGGTAAGTTCATTTAGGGTGTAAACCTTTTTTAAACACTTTAGCCATAAAGCCTATAGATCTTATTAAGAGTTCAATTTGAACTCATCTTTTTTACACTGGTTTTTAACACTTAACATCATAAATAAGAAAAATATTAAGTATTACTCAGAGACTTGTTATTCTTATTGAACCACTACACATGGTTTGACTCTTATGATATGGTTGTGTTTCCATCAACGGTGATTACTTTTACAGACTTTAACCCTATTCTCCTCAATGTCTTAAAGATAATTTCTCAAGAAAGTTTTTTTGTTAATAGGTCTGCTTCACCATAAATATTACTTCTTACTTTGCATATAGTTGATTGACTATCACAATGTATAGCTATCGGGAAGTACTGGTTTACCTCCAAATGGTATCTCTATTAAGAGACTTTTTGACCACTCAACCTTCATATCAGCTGATGTTGGTGCTATCAACTTTGCTTTCATTGTAGAATAGGTTATTAGTTTGTTTCTTAGATTCCCAAGTAACTACTTCATATCTAAAATTAAATATTCAACCATTTGTGGATAATGACTTATTGGAATCAAACTTCAAGTTTACATTACTATACTCATCAATTACAACAGTTTCCTACTCAGAATATCTTATAATTTTGAGTTTTTCTCAAGTACTTCAAGACTCGATAGATAGCATCTCAATGTTCTTCTCCTGAATTACTAGTATATCAGCTCAATTTTCTCATGTTAAAAGCTATGTATGGTCTAATTTTATTCATAACATACATGAGACTGCCAATAATACTTGCATTATTTTTTTTTAATATTAATTGATAGTGCAATACTAGGCTCAAACAAAGTAACAACAGGTTTAAAATCATAATGATTATATTTTTTTTTATTTTCTCAATGTGGTGGGATTGAGTTAATGCATAATCATTCTCATGTCTAATCAACTTAATAATAAGTATAACGTCAACAAAGCTCATATCTTTTATGTAAAATATAGATAAAAGAAAACTTTTAGTATTATTTATGGATTTTATATTATTGCACATGATGAGCATGTCATCCATATAAAGACAAATAATTATAATATGATTATCTTATACTTTGCTATATATGCATTTATTAAAGTCATGAATTCGAAATCTTTATGAAATGATTACTTCATCAAATTTCTTGTGTCATTATCTAAGTGTTTGTTTTAAACCATATAAGGATCTTAGCAGTTTACAAACCTTTTTTTCTTGATTTGGTTTAATATAGCCTTCAGATTGTTCCATATAAATCTTTTCTTTCAATACATCATTCAAAAAAGTAGTTTTAACATCCATTTGGTGAATTTTAATATTGTAAATCGATGCCAAAACAACCATAGTTCTAATAGATGCAATCTTATAAACATAAGTATAGGTGTCAAAATAATCAAGTCTAGGTTTTTGTTTAAAACATTTAGCTGCAAGTCTAGCTTTAAATTTTTTAATAGAGCCATCAGTTCAAAGTTTTCTCTTGAAAATCCATTTGCATCTCAAGGGTTTAAAATCATGAGGTAAATCAACCAAAATCCAATTTTTACTTTTAATGATAGAATCTAATTCACTCTCTATAGTTTCTCTTCAAGAAAGAGTGTCAGAAGAGGTCATAGTTTCCAAAAAAGAAATTGGGTCTTTATCTATCATGTATAGATGAAAATCAGCACCAAAAATCTTTTGGCTTTCTCAATCTTTTACTTTTTCAAATTATAGGATTTTCAGGCTTACAAATTCTTTTCTTTAGATTATTTTTAATGTCTTTTGGAGCTTCAAATGATTTAAAATTTTTTTTTTTTAAATTCGATTTGGATAGATTTTAAAATCACGTTGGTTTCAATATCCATGAATATATATGTTTTACTATTTTGAGAATATTCAATGAAGACACATGTTTTAGTTTTTTGGCCAAGTTTAGTTAATTTTGATTCAATAAGCTTTACATAAGCAATATAACTATAAACTTTTAAATAATTTAAATTTAGTTTTCTACCTTTTCAAAGTTCATATGGTGTAGTATTAGACTTAGAATATATATCTCTATTTAAGATATGGCATGAACTAAGCAATGCATCACCTTATAGATTATAATCTATACCATAACTTATAAGCATTGAATTAACTATATCTATTATAGTCTTATTTTTACATTCACCTACATTATTATATTGAAGAATATATAGACCAATATTTTATCTATGTGTCTCATGAATTTAATAAAATTCAATGAGCTCATTTGAAAGATATTCACCACCTCTATCATATCTAAAAGATTTTATTTTATAATTATGAAAAATTTTAACCTTTATTTTAAAAATCTTAAATTTTTAACCTTTATTTTAAAAATCTTAAATTTTTAAATGATTCATCTTTTGTTTTCATAAGGACATAAGTATATTTTGAGAAATTATTAATAAAAGTTATAAAATAATTGTTACCCTCATGAGTTAAAGTAATTTTCAAATCAACTATGTATTAAATCTAGTAGTTTGGAAGTTCTTTCAATACTTAGAAAAGGTTTTTTTGTAAACTTTGTTTGAATATAAATATTGCATTTTCTAACTTGCTCAACTCCGCATTTAAGAACAAGTCATAAGTTACCCATGCTTCTCAAAGACTTATAATTAACGTGTCCTCCCTTTCCTGCCCCCTCTCTCTCGGCCTTGCATTTTCTAACTTGCTCAGTTTTTATTGAAAAAATCTTATGTCACATGCACACACCATTTTGGTTTTTGTTCTTGGTGGTGCGAGAGGACATGCTCAAACATGTATAGACAATATTTTAATATTATTTTATTATTTTTAATGTTTCAAATTTTTATTTGAATAAAAATGCATTTTTAAATATTAAAACATTAAAAAGTTTTTATTGATTAAAAAATAAAAAATCTGTGTGCTCGTGACCTGTTTTCTAAAAAAATCCGAACATGCGAGTCGAACCCGCACCATGTGTCCTCGTGTCCACGTGCCTTTGTGAGAGAAAAATCTTGATTTCCTCAAAGTCTTTTTTTTCTCCTATTGCGTCAAAGATTGAAAGGAAGGTCCTAGTTATGCTATAAAAAAGACTCATCTTTGAAAAGCAACAACGATGACAAAAGGGAGGATGCTTAGCACCTAGAAAGCAATTCGGTCCCACTCATTCCTTATGTGATCCCCCATCTTCGTGGTGCAAGTTGTTTTGATCAAATCTGGCCTTGTAGATGGATTCAGCATGGTTGATTTAACAGGAATAGGCCTTTGGATTTGGGTTGTATTTTTTCAACAACAAAAAATATGATTTTTATTGTGTTTTTAATCAATAAATTTTGAATTGTAAAGAAAAAAAAAATCCTGCCCACAAGTCAAACTTCAGTGATTTAAATGTTGGTCTTTACTAAATTAATGATGTAGATCATATCTATGGAGTGTGTTTTGATCAAAACAACATGCATCAAATGAAATCTCAATAAGGGGTACGAAGATGGGTATGATATAGGGGGATCAGTGGAACAGATTCGCCTGGAGAGGTTTGCATTATCTTCTTAGAGTTTGTAGCAATGTATGTTTATGATGATTAGACATAACCACCTCGCCTACCTAACTATGTGGGAATTATGAGGATGGAAGACTTTTTTTTTTCTTTTTCTAGTTTTATTGTTTGTGAAACCATTTCTCTTGCACCCTAACTTGAGTTTGAGCTGAAGTAAGAGAAAAACAATTAAAAAAAGGGAGGTGTTTCAACAGTTTTGAGAAAAGGAACTCCAATCTGACCAAACTATGGAACTTGTGTGCAAACTATATTAGTATTGGAAAATAGTCTTAATTTTCAAATATTTAAAAAATAGAATTATGGTTTGATTTTCTCAGCTGAAAACGTCTTGCTCTTGCTTGTGCCTCAAGGAAAAACAAGCGAAGCTACAAGGATTATATCAATCAAAAATCAAGTGAAATTAGTCACCAGATAAATACAAACATGTGATGCACACTTCTCCCAAGAGGGATATAATTTTATTTTCTCTCTCTGGACTTTTCATTTTCAAAACATCAAGGAGACTAACCACAAACAATGACGTGCATGACTACCTGCTCACACAGCCCATCAAGTCTGTTATATTTTTATCCGCAAACTTCTCAATTGATCGAGATGTGTGTGGGTCCTACTTGAGAACCGGGCGTAGGGGTGCCCAATTTATGGCCAGGAGCGAAGAACATATTGAATATTCTCAAGTTGAGTCTGAATGGGGTGCAATCACATGGCACAAACTTTGTGCATTAAGAACCTGATCGCCCTCCATCAGGCCTTGGGCTCCACAACTGACAGGCTGTGTCCCAAAGATTTGGAGGGTGATTAGGTGCTTAATTAATGCACAAATATTTGTGCAATCATATTGCACCTGATCTTTTCACCCTTAAGTAGGGATGGCAGTGGACCGGGGGAAAGCGAGGCCCCGCCCCACCTCGCTCCGTTTGGACTGGGGATGAAGGGTATGAAATGGGGATGGAGGCGGGGACGAAGGTTAAAATTCATCCCCGTCCGGGGGTGGAGGCGGGGATGGACGTGCACTTTTCCCCGCCCCACCCCGTCCCCGCCTCATCCCCGTTTGAACCGGGGATGGAGGACATGAAACGGGGATGGAGGATAAAATCCATTCCCCGCCGGGGATGGAGGCGGCGGTGGAGGATAAAATCTTGAGGCGGGGCGGGGTGGAGACCTTGTCCCCCGCCCCACTGCCACCCCTACCCTTAAGACTGGCTCAAACAAATTTTTTTTAAAGGCAGCTGGGGTTAAGCAGACCCACCAGTTATCATTCAATGTACCACTGGGGCACCACAAGAAGACGTGCACTGACAGAATCCCGTTGCTAAAAATTGGTGGCTCAAGCATTTCACTCGTATCCAGCGGAAGCAAATCAGGTCATGCTGAACATGAGCGTTTTTGTTCATGCCGACATCGTGGCCGTCTGTTTGCATTTTGGATGAATGCCACGTGGTTTTGTTGACTTTTGAGCTTTTAAAAACGCAAATCGGATGGCCACGATGTTGGCATGAGCAAAAACGCTCATGTTCAGTATGACCTGATCTGCTTCCCTAACGGGGTATTACTGCTCGAGATGGAAGAGTCAAAGAGATGTGAGGGGAGGATTGAATATAACTGATAAATAAATAAATAAAAATGAACTAGGCTATAGTAACTCACATGGGAGCACACTCCAAAGTTTATGGGCTTGCTGGTTCGATATGACATCACCGAAATAGTGTCTCATTTGTATTTTTTTTTTTTTTAACGGTCACCCTCAAGAACAGGGTGTTAAAATATTAATTTGTAATTAATGGGGTCATGCAAGTCGGCATCTTATATGCCAATTTCAGGTAGGTGACAGACTCTAAAAATGTTTGTTGGGTTTCCAAAGTATCTCTTTTGAAATTGTTTTCATTAAATCCCTTGCTCTAATTATAGCATGAGACGGGCTTATCATCCTAGCCTCTTTGCATTATATATATCCCTCATGTATTTGCTTTCAAACATCAAGCTATGAAGCAAATTTCTTGAGTGCATCGTGAGTGCCTTTTTCGCATCTTTGCTTGAGTGTGTGAGTTGAGAGTTCAAGTGTGCACCTAAACTATTTTTTGTCACACCTCCTTCCTATGTATTCCTTATTGGTCTACATCTTTTCACTGTATTTTTTGTGTTCTAAATCCCAACAAGGACGGCCCAAGTGTGTGCACCTAAGCTATTTTTTGTCACACCTCTTTCATATTCCGCTGCATTTTTTGGGTGTTCTAAATCACAACAAGTAGTATCATAGCCACCATCGAAGAAGGCCACAACTCGCATCAAAACTATGACAGCAAACTCAAGCAACTTCGTCGCCAACATCTCTCAACTCTAAGTGCCGTATTTGATGATGAAGGCTATGATTGTTGGAGCCTTAAAATGAAGACTTTATTCGCCTTATAAGAACTTTGGGAGCTCATCTAAATTGGTTTTGAAGAACCAACTGATGACTCCAACAAAACAAAAAGAGTTTAAAGAGAACAAGAAGAAGGTGAAGGCACTTTTATGCATTCCACTTACGATAAGCAATTCAATCTTTCCCTGATTTATGAAAGCATGTACATCAAAAGAAGCTTGAAATATTCTAAAAATTGAATTCCAAGGCTCCAAAAAAATTATCGTCATCAAGCTTCAAGCATTATGGAGAGATTTTGATACACTATCAATGAAAGACAATGAATCCATTCAAAAATTCTTTTCAAGAGTTGTTGGAATCATAAATCAAATAAAAAACTGTGACAATAAAATTGAGAAAAAAATCATTGAAAAAAATCTAAGAAGTTTGCCAATAAAGTATGATTATGTTGTAGCTGCCATAAAATAATCGAAAGACCTAACAACCTTGTCATTACAAGAGTTGATGGGTTCTCTCAAGGCACATGAGAAATGGATCTCAAGGATCGAATATCAAAATATTGAGCATGCACTCCAATCAAAGTTCAATATCGATGAAGAAAAAGTGAGCTCAAATAAAAAATCTCATTTTGCAAGAGGGAGCGAAAATCCAAGACTTAGAGGTCACGATCAAGGAAAAGGTTATTTTAATCAACCTAGAAACCACAAACAATCCAAAAAGATTTGCTATGTGTGTAAAAAGACTGGTCATAAATCAAGGGATTGTCAATTTAAGTGCATAAGATGTTGAGTGCCAAATGACTCCTAGAAAGACTGTTGGTTTCAAAAAAAGAATGAAGTCAACTTTACAAAAATGAAGATGACAAAGGCCAAATGTTCTTCTCTTGCATGAATGTTGAGCAAGAGTCACATGACATATGGTATGTGGATAGCCGGTGTAGCAATCACATGATTGAAAATCGAAAGTGCTTTGTCAATCTGAATGAAACTGCCACCTCCAAAGTAAGAATGAGAGATGACAAATCTCAAAATATTGAAGGTAAGAGAGTCATAGTTGTGAAAACTAAATCAGGTCAGACTAAACTCATTCATGATGTTTCTTATATCTTTGGATTAGCTCAAAATTTATTAAGTGTTGGTCAACTCATGCAAAAAGGATACTCGATAAATTTTAATAGTGACCAATGCACTATAGTTGACAAAAAGAGTCAACAAGTGATAGTCAAAGTGAAAATGGCTGCAAACAAAGTTTTTCCTTTAACTATGACCCCATGTGAAGGACAAGACTTGAAAGCTGAAAATTTAGGTGAATCAAATCTTTGGCATTTGAGATTTGAGATTTGGTCATTTAAATTATCAAAACCTGAAATTGTTAAAGTAGAAAAATATGGTGGTTGGCCTCCCCTATATTAATAAAGAAAAGAAAATATGTGAAGGATGCACCTATGGCAAATTTCATGGACTGTCATTCCAAGACTCAAATTGGAGGGCGAAACGCCAACTTGAGTTGGTTCATGAGGACATCTGTGAGCCAATACAAACCGAATTTCACAGTGAAAGAAAGTAATTTGTTTTCTTTGTGGATGACTTTAGCAGGATGATGTGAATATATTTTCTCCAACAAAAGTCAGAAGTATTCTCCATATTCAAAGAAGTCAAAGGCTAGGCAGAGGAGGAGAGTGTCTTCAAACTGAAAAGGCTGAGAACAAACCATGGTGGAGAATTTACTTCTAGTGAATTTTAGGATTTCTGCAAAAAAGAATGGCATCAAGAGGTAGCTAGGTGCAACAAAAACACCACAACAAAATGGGGTTATAGAGCATAGAAATCGCACCATTACCAAAATGGCGAGGAGCATGCTAAAAGGAAAGAATGTCCCCAACAATTTCTGGGCCGATGCTGTGAACATTGTCATGCATATTCTAAATAGAGCTCCCACAAAATCCATTCACAACAAAACTCTATATGAGGCTTGGTATAAATAGAAACCAAAGATAAGCTATTTTAAAGTCTTTGGTTGTGTTGCTTATAGTAAAACTATTTCTCAAAATAGAGAAAAATTTGATAAAAAAAAATCATATTTATTAGTTATAGTGATACTTTCAAAGTCTATCGTCCCTTTAATTCAAATACAAATGAATTGATAATCTTGAGAGACGTGATATTTGATGAAGAAAGTGAATGGAGTTGAAAAATAAGCTCAGTGTAGTCACTGATGCAACTTTTTAAAGAGTATTTTAAAAAGATATTTTCAATAAAAATGTTTGTGCAAATCGTGCATCAAATAATAAAAATCGGTTCACACTAGCGGTGAAGTTTTGGTCAAACTCAATGAATGGAAAAAATACTTTGTATTCAAGCACACAATTAAACTACACTTTATTGCCTTGAAGATAAAAATTAATTAACTAACTAAATAAGAGAGTATTGCCTCTATAGAGGGCTTAAACAAATAAAAATAAAGTGCTTTATTACAACCTCAGATTGAATTGAATTAAATAAAATAAAAGTCTAATCTAAAAAGAAAAGAAAAGTCTTTAGTGCTTTGAGTCCTTTAGTCCCCTTGAGGTTATACTTGTCTTAGTTGCTAGTTGATCTCGTGATCTTTCGATCCTTGAGGGCTCGAAGCTCCTTTTGAGGGGACCTTTTAAGGACCTCAAAGGGCTCTTCAGGGGTACTTTCGAGGGCTCACCGCACGTCTGATCGCTTCCTTGCAAAAATCAAACAAACGAAACACAAAGATACAATGAAAAACTACAAAAATATTAAGGGTTAGTTTTACAAAAAATCACAAAAATACTAAATAAACTATAGAATAACACTACACTAAAAGACAAAATAACATAACTAATTCTACAACAAACTAAGAACTAACATGAATCAACTAACTATATGTAAATATGAACTAACTTGTCACAACCTACAGCACTAGAAGACAAAATAGCTAAACTAACTACTCAACTAACCAACTATGTAGCACTATGAACCACTATAAACTAAATTAACTACTTCAAAAACAAATTAAAAATGACTATCTAATTTTGATTCAAGAAAAATTAAAAACATGAACTTCATTAAAAACATGAACTTCACCCACTAATTAAAACTATGCAGTAAATGAATCTAATGTAATTAGTTAACTAAAAACACATGCTTCTACCAAAACCGATTAACCTAATGCTAAATTAATTTAAATGGTTAATTCTTAAATGAAGAAAGTGCAACTAGATTATGCTAAACTAATTGTAACTCAAGTAAAATTAACTAAAACACACTTCACACAGTCGGACTAGAATATACCAAAGAAATTTAATTGCTGACACAACTAATGCCTATGCAAAGCATGGGCTGCATTAAAACAAACTATTTATGAACCAAATCATCTTCAAACTATAATGACCACTAGGCTAAATATGAAATAAATATAACCAGAATAATAACAAGCTATAGCTAAAACAAATAAAGAATGTGACCCTAACTTAATTAAATCTAATGACTAACCAAACTTAACTAACTATTAATGATTCTAAGGTATCTTCTAAAGAATTAATCTTGAAAATACTTTGCATCAAAAAACAGACTGAACCAAAGCATGGACTAGGGAAATTCACTCTAATGTATTGATCTAATGTAACCAATACTCAATGCAAGCAAGAACCGACGAATGAACGAGAATATTAGACGTGAAGGACGATCTAACCAAATTGACTATAAAAAAAGAAGATTCAAGATACTCTAAAAAGAAATCAAAATGTTAACTCTACAGAAATAATCTTGAACTAAAAGCAAGCTAATTGACCTTCCATCAAAGCATTGGCTACAAAACTAACTACTTATAATAAAAAAAACACTCCATGATGTTTTATCGATTTTTTTTTCTTTTAATTTAATAAGCAATCTAACTATCCAAAAAAATAATCTTCAATAAACTTGATGACATGTATTAAATAGATAATGACTAACTCAAATTTACTTCAACCACAGAAAATATGCTCTACTTAACGTTAAAATACAATTTCAAAAAAACAATGTAAAAAGCTAATCTGCTAGAAAAGAAAATTTCTATTTAAGTAATCTATGAAATACTGAATCTTCAAAATGTGATGCAAATTAACTCTACCCTAAATCTAACCTAAAACTAATTAAAAATCAAGAAAGGCTACAAAAACACAATGTTAAAACTATCGAATTACGTATATTACGGTTATTCAATGCACAAATCAAGAAAATGGCTAAACTCTATTAACGGAAATATATTTTTTCTTTCTTTTTTCTTTTATTTTTTAGATGCTGATCTAAAACTAATCTAAACTACATAGGTAGATGATGCATTGATCAAATAAAATAATATGTAATGCTATGCTTTATGATATGCAAAACTAAAACTACTGTGAAACGGGGAAGAAGAAGCAAACCGAACAATCTGCTTCTGACGGATGGGTTGAGAAGAAGAAGATGGTCTTTCTCTCTGCAATCAAATGAGCTCCGCTCTCTCTCCGTCAAAGGGGATGCAAGAAATTGACAATGATGGATATTAGAAAAAAGATTGAAAACATAAGAAGCAAGAAGAACAGGGTAGGCAATCGGTTGATCGAAAAAAGGAAAGTAAGGAAGAAAGGCAAAGAGGAGAGAGAGGGGGGTAGGGTACAAGGCTGAAAAAATGAATTTTCTTTCCCAAAAATCCTATTTATAATCCCAATTAGGTTAAAACCCAAATTTTTAAAAAGAGTTTGATAATTTTCAAGAATTTTCAAAAGAGGCCTCCTCTAGAAAACATATTTTTCAAAAGGGGTTTTTCTAAAACTAATTAAAATTAATTAAGTAAGTCCTAATCTAACTAAACTATGAATTAGAAAAAAAAAATCTAAATAAAAAAACATTGAAAAATGCAGGGTAAACCCTGAAAATACAATTTTTCTCAGATTTTCTATCACAGAGCCATTTCTCGAAAACAATGATAAATATGGGTTTTTAATATGATTTTATCATGGATCATGCATAAATAAGGATGAATAAAATGTGAATATTATGCATGATCAAATTCTCTCATGTGTATCGTTTGCTAGACCTTAAGCAAACTGAAGCAAAAAGCAAAAAGACTAAACTAATCAAAACAAAAACCTAACTCACTTTCGTAGGAATCACAGTTGCATTTAGTATATGCAACAAGCCCTTTAAACCCCTGGGTTACCCCAGTGGACGAGTAAGGTCTTGTGAGGGTTTGCAGTGATGCTACCCGCAAACATCTCTATCATGTAGGCATAAAATAACCAACTTCAAAAATTATTAGGCAGTTAAGGATTGCATTTTCGCAAATATTTCGTGTCATTACATTATCAAAACATAATTAGAGTCTTTTATAGGCCACCACATAATAAAAAATTTCTTTCACTTTTCTAAATATCATAATTATTTATGTTTTATTCTCAGAAAATCAAATATGTACATGTTATTATTTACTAATCTACACTCATATGTTTTCTGTAAAGGTTTTCTCAATATTTGTTTCTAAGAAGTGAACTTTTTTTTATACTCTTTTCTTTTTCTTAATTTTCAAAAATTTTATACTTTTTTTTTCTTTTGTTGAGCACTATATCAAAATTCTAATTTTCGTGACTCGTTTGATGAGCTTTGGGTTAGTGACTTGCAGGCTAGATGCCCTAAGGGCACTAGATACAAAGTATCTCTCAGACTTAATTGCTCAAGTCACTCGACCTTCTATTTTCATAGTTTATGTATAGCTTACTTCTTGTCATATACAATGTCAACATCTATTAGGCGCTCTATAAAGTCCATGTAATGGGCTTTCGGGCCGGTGACTCCTGGGCCAAATGGCTTTAGTGCACCAGGTGTAAACACCCCTCAGGCTCTACTTGCTCGAACAAAATAGGCCACAGATATTAACTTAGACAAAAAAGTGACTTCCTTCATTATCCTTTTCGATATGAAATTCAAACACTTCAACTTGTATCTGACCCCAGCTACTGAGGAGTACGAAGAGATCAAACAACTAAATGTATGCCCTTTTTCACGTTTTGAGCTCTTATTTTCAAGGTTATTTATTTGCTTAATTTTCAAAAATAAAGTTATGCATATTTATACTTATGATTTAAAATAAACTCTAACATGCATATATCGCTATTTCTTTGAAATCTACATTAATAACCATGTTTTTCTAGATCAGCAAAAGTGGTGCAAATCTAGATCTAGGATACATACAAATTAAAAAGAAAACTAATGCATGGAAGGTGTTTTGTTGTAGCTGGTTAAAAAGAGAGACTCGGTCTATGAGAAGTCGAATCCCAGCCTTCTTGTGGCTGTTAAAAAAAATGCAGCAACTATGATTAATAATAATGAAATAAAGAGAGAAAATAAAGAGAAAAGAAAACGGATTACCTGGATCTGGATGGCCTTCCTTTGCTGCAGCCCAAGAAGAAAAGAAAATGAAGAAGAAAGAAGAAGGGCTAGAGGGGAGGGGTGACACCTATGGAAGAAGAAGGAAAAGAAGAAAAAAAATTAAGAAGAGAGAGAGAGCTTTTGCTTGCCTTCTTACTTCTTGTTGGATGTCCCACCTCCCTTGGGCCTCTTTTATAGAGAGAGAATTAGAGAAAAAGGGAAGCTCTAATAGTTTCCATATTTTCTAATTAGCAAAACAAAAAATAGAAAGGACTAGAGGAGTCGACTTCCTTACTAGGGTCCACATTTGGATTGTTTTTTATTTTTTCTTTTTCAATCTAAGTAAAACATTTAACAAAAGAAGGAATTATGAAGTAGAAGTCTCTAGATGTGGTGCCATCTGAGTGGGGTCCACATTTTATTTTAAAACAACTAAAATAATAAAAAGTCAAAAATAAAGACAAAATCCTAAATCAACTAGTTAACAAAATAAGAAAGCAAAGTGAGGAGAATAATCTAGAGGTGACGCTACCTAGGTGAGTCTCATCTAATTTGGATTGGATCTAAGATCCATTTTGAGATTCAAACCTAACAAAAATCCAATATGGATCTAGATCTGATACACATTATTTTTGAAAAAGGATATTTCAAAATATCAAATCTTGATATGTAAAGCACTAGGTTTGATTAAAATGTAAAGATCAATCTTTGAACCCAGGTTTGAAACTAGATGGGAAGAAAGTTTTGAATTCGGATTTGGATCTGAGGTTTCAAATGACAAATGGATTTGGATCTCAGACAATGAGTATGATCCAGCTTGAAAATGATTTGTGGATCCTGGATCAAAGATAAGATGGTGAAGATGGATCCTGGATATTAAATAAGAATTGAAGGATGGATCCTGAATAGTAAATGATCGATGGGTGGATCCTGGATATCTAATGTAGAGATCCAAGTCTGAAACAAGATGTACCCTGGATACAGATAACAAAGTGAATTGGATAAAAAAATTTAGGTCCAGAATAGAAAATGGATATTGTTCATTAGATCCAACATTGTATCAGACCAGATATCTAATGTCTAAATTGGAACATGAGTTGGATCTCGAATATACATATAATCTTAGAAAAAGAATTGATCTGAGTTCAAACTAAAAATTATCCTGGCTTAGAAATTGATTGAACTGCCCCTCTAAGTGGAAATGACCAAGATTATAAATGATTTTGCCCTCCTGGGCTGGGGCATTGTAAACTTTTTGTCAAACTTTGTCTTCTGATTAAATATGTGTCCTATGTTCTTTGTTACATTTCGAAAGATATGTCACAAACATAGGCAATGATGTGCATCTGGCCATACATGAGACACTATAACCGCAATTGCATGATCTTCATCTGTAAGTACAACTTCAGGTTATTTTCCATTCATTGCCTATGTAAATACTCTGAACAATCACTCAAAGCTTTCATTGATCTGGTCATACAAAAAAGTGTCGCCTAATATACAACTCTGTGAGTGATGGTTCACTCCGACAAACTACGCAAATGGCCATTGTTCAGTATTAATCTTTACTGTCGTATAAAAAATAAGCACATCATTAAAGCATTCATAATCTACTCTTTACTTTGAATCTGCCCAAAACATATTCACAACATATCCATCTTCATCGAGTTGCATTGTACTAAAGAAACCAGGGTCAATGTTTGATTTTTTCTGTAAGTAATCAACCACAGAACATATTTCTCCATTCTTTATGTTATCTGTCATCTTCCTTCTCAAGTGGTTTCATAGATCCATAGGTGTGAATGGCACATTCTCACGACCACCATAGTCATTGCCCATTGACCTTGAACATGTTGCCTATTCGAGGGTCCAAAATTCCAATAGCACCATGTGAAAAAACTCTCTGGACTATGAACGGGCCATCCCACCTAGACTTCAGCTTTCTTGGAAAAAAATAGAGTCGTAAATTATAAAGCCAAACCTTCTACTCAGGCTCGAACAATTTGCGCACTATGTGCTTATCGTGAAAATGCTTGGTTTGAGCCTTGTAGATTTTGGTGCTCTCATACGCATCATTTTGCAACTCCTCAAGCTCACTCATCTGCAATCTCCTCTCTGCGCCAGCTTGGGCCATATCAAAATTGAACTTTTTGATAGCCCAGTACGCCCTATGCTCCAATTCAACAGGGAGATGACATGGCTTTCTGAAAACCAATCAGTACAGGTACATGCCAATCAGAGTCTTGAAAGCAGTCATATATGCCCATAGGGCATCATCAAGGCACTGGGACCAGTCCTTACGGTCTGGACGGACTGTCTTCTCAAGAATCTGCTTAATCTCCTTGTTGGAGACCTCAACTTGGCCGCTCATTTGTGGATGGTAGGGTATAGCGATCCGATGATGCACTGAATACTTCCTAAGTAAGGAAGCAACCTGAATATTTCAAAAATGCATATCGCCACCATTAATCATCTCTCTCAGAACACCAAACCTAATAAAGATATTGTGCTTGATAAATCGAAGAACCTCTTCATGATCATTGGTCTGGTTGGTCACAACCTCGACCCACTTGGAGACATAATCAATCGCCACTAAGGTATAAACAAAACCAAATGATGGCAAAAAGGGGCCCATAAAATTGATGCTCCAGACACCAAATAATGGGGGAAATGGGCATCATATCACACTGAAAAATGTTACCTGGCCGTTGACAGTGTAGGCATCTTCTACAAAAATCATGAGCATCTCTATGAATCGTCGACCACCAAAATCCAAACTAGAGAACCTTCACAGAGGTCTTTCGACTGAAAAAGTAGCTGCCACAGGCCAGGGCATGACAAAACTCTAGTATAGAATCGAACTCTTCCTCGGGGACACACCTCTGAATCATCTGATCCAGGCATAATCGAAACAACTTTGGATCCTCCCAGAAATAATGTTTCACCTGTGACAAAAAGTGATCTCTCTCATTCATGTTCCAATGCACAGGAAACTTTCTGGTCACCAAGAAGTTGATGATATGCGTGAATCAGGGCAAACACTTGACATGAAGAAGTTGCTCATCCGGGAAAGAATCATCAATATGTCCCTGATCAGTGGATGTCTCCACGGTCAGTCTAGACAGATGATCTGCTACAAGATTCTTGTATCCACTCTTACCTTGAATCTCAAGATCAAAGTCTTATAGCAGTAGAATCCACCGAATGAGACACGATTTGGCATCATTTTTACTAATCAGATACCGCCGGGTGGCATAATCAGAGTAAATAATCACCTTGGGGCCCAATAAATATGAACAAAACTACTCAAGGGCAAAAACCACAGCTAGCAATTCCTTCTCAGTGGTCATATAATTCATCTGAGCATCGGAGAGGATCCTACTAGCATAATAAATGACATGAGACTTATGTTTTATCTTCTAGCCCAGAATGGCTCTTACCGCATAATCTAAAGCGTCACACATAATTTCGAAAGGTACTGACCAATCAGAAGATCTAAGAATAGGTGCAGTGGTGAGGGCCTCATTTAGAGACAAAAATGCCTTTAGACAGGCTCATAAAAAATGAGTGGCTGGTCTTTCAATAGCAGATCACATAATGGTCTAGAAATCTTGCTAAAATCCTTGATGAACTATCGATAGAAACATGCATGTCCTATGAATGAACTCACCTACCATACTGAGGTCGGTGGAGATAATCTGGCAATCGACTCCACTTTGACCATATCGACCTCAATCCATTTCTCGGACATAATATGTCTAAGAACAATCCCCTATTGTACCATAAAATGACTCTTCTTCCAACTAAGCAAATGATTTGTCTTTATACAACGCTTCAGCACTCTCGATAACTTTTGAAGACAATCATCAAATGAAGAGCCATAGACCAAAAAGTTGTCCATAAAAATGTCAAGGACGTCATCTACCATATGAGAAAAGATCACCATCATATATTGCTGAAATGTTGTCGGGGCATTGTAGAGCCCAAACAACATTCTCCTAAATGCAAAAGTGTCATACAGGCAGGTGAACATTGTCTTCTACGGGTCCTCGGGGTGAACGACCACCTGATTGTATCCTAAATAACCATCCAAGAAACAGAAATAATGTTGGCCTGCGAGTCTCTCTAAAATCTGGTTGATAAACGATAACGAGAAATTATCCTTCCGTGTTGCACAGTTTAACTTTTTATAATCAATGCATACTCGCCACCCCGTGGTAGTCCTCATGGGGATGCTCTCTTCCTTCTCATTCATCTCAACAGTGAGCCTAAATTTTTTGGGGACAACCTGGGTGGAGCTTACCCACTAACTATCAGAGATGGGATAAATGATCCTTGCATCCAACCATTTGACTATCTCCTTCTTCACTACTTCCTTCATATAGGGATTCAACCTTCGTTGCATCGCTCTTGAGGGCTTGACACCCTTATCCATGATAATCTGATGCATGAAAAAGGAGGGATCTATCCCTTTTAGATCTGTCACCGACCATCCAATCACCTCATTACCCTCATGCATGACCAGAAGAAGCTGACACTCCTGAGTGTCCGTCAGGTATGTAAAAATAATGATGGGGAGAGTCCAATCCTTGCCTAAAAAGGCATACTTGAGCAAAGCCGGTAAGGGCTTCAACTCAACTTCGGGCATACTCTTAATGTAGGGTTGGGTAGGCTTCTCTGCCAAATCAGGGAGTGGTTCAAAGTGTCAGGTCCAATTCAGCTCACCTAATCACCTATCAATCAATCCAAGGCAATCTCCCTCGAGTGATTCATCATCATCATCCTAAGGTGGATCACTCAACGTCCAAACATGCTCTGCCTCTATGAGGTCCTGAATGAGATCGACCTCGAAAGATGCCTTGTCGCCTGTAGGGCCCATCGCTGCATAAAAAATATTCAGCCTCATCTTCCTATTATCGAATGAAACATCCATAGCGCCTGTGCGGCAATTGATGCACGCATTGGCAGAGGCTAGGAAGGGGCGACATAAAATGAAGAGGGTCTGCCTCATATCATCCACTCTCTTCATATCCAAGATAATAAAGTCAACAGGGAAGTAGAAGTCTTTTACCTTGACTAGAATATCTTCAAGAATCCTTTGCGGGACCTTGATCGATATGTCTGCCAGCTGCAGAGTTTCATCTCCTTTAATCTGAATTTTTTATAAAAAAAAAAAAACAAGATATTCATGTTTGCCCCAAGATCGAGCAAGACACGCTCAACAATGATGTCTTCTATGATGCACAAAATAATAGGAGTCCCTAGGTCCTTGAGCATAGGTGGGGTTTGGTGTTATAACACCGCACTCACCTGCTTAGTCAAATAGATCTTCTTTGGCATATGAGACCTCAACTTTTTCTTCCGTGTACAAAGCTTATTTAAGAACTTTTCGTATGCAGGGACTTGCTAGATAGCATTAAAAAAGGAGAGGTTTATCTAAACGTGCTTGAATATCTCAAGCATCTCTTGCATGTTTATTCCCTGTTTGCCGAACGACTTCGGTCTCTCTAACGCCTCAAAAAAGGGGGCTTTAGGGATATAGGACTTGGAAGGCTTAGAAAGAGTAGTTGTCTCGCTTTCTTGAGGTATGACAGTAGGAACTGACTGCTTCTCACTAGGTCTCTCATTTTCTTTTGCAGCCTCCCTCGACTAGTACTGCTTCTCGCTCCTAAGGGTGACAACCGCTTGAGCCTGCTCCTGATGGGCATCTATCATATGCAAACCATACATCAGCTTCTTACCCCTAGGGTTAACCAACACTAACTAGACAGTGTCCCCATTTGCCTGCTAAGCGCCTTGGCGAGTTGTCCCATCTGTGTCTCTAACTTGAAAATCGACTAAGTGTGGGAACTCGGGTCTTATGCCAACCTTTTTTGTGCCATACTGTGCAGGTGTGGCCCTCTCAGAACGTGAGGCATAAGCATGGCACATCAAATTCTTGCTCAATGTCTCAAAAAGAAACCATGCTTCATCCTCCCTCTTAAGCATGAAAGTGCCCCCACAGGCTGAATCAACCATCTGACGATTTTTCTCAGTCAGCCAATCGTAAAAGTATTGCACCAGTTGCCAACATGTCACCTAGTGGTAGGGACACTTTCGGAGAAGATCTTTTATTCTTTTTCACGTCTCGTGAAACTGTTCTCCCTCAATCTGAGAAAAGCTAGTGATAGCCTTTTGATACTAATTGGTCTTACCAATTGGAAAATATTTCTTGAGAAACTCACGTTGCATGCATTCCTAAGTGGTAATCAACACAATATCTAGGGCTTTCAACCAGTGCTTGGCTTTATCCTTGAGGGAGAACAGTGTCAACCTCAATGCGCCATTTCCAAAATTATTGATCTGCACCATAGAGCAGATCTTAAGAAACTCATTGAGATGATGGTAGGAGTCTTTGTTGCTCAGGCCATAGAAAGATGGTAGCATTTGTATAATGTTGGCCTTGATCTTGAATTGGTTTGCTCCTACAACGGGTCTAGCGATGCAGGAGGCGGGAGTATATTCATTTGGAATGAAATACTCCCTCAAAGGACGGGTCAACTGTTGATTCTCTGCCATGGGGTCGGATCAACGAGCTCTCCTAATAAGGGACTTTGGGTCCTCGACTATCTCTATAAGCTCGGGGTCAAGCGAGTGTCGCCCTTGCATGCACCTGAGGGTAGACTGGTGCAACAACCATCTTCAGTAAAGGCTTTCTACCTAACTAACGTGCAGTGCGGCCAAACCACAAAGCAGGTAAAATGAAAAATAACTAGAAAGCAGGAAATAAACAAGCACCACACAATTGCACTCAACAGATATCCTGCAAAAAATAAGCTATGAGCATGGTACCAATCATGCACAGTCACCTCTAAGGGTATCCTAATTTGTGGGTCATGCAAGAAAGGTAAGCTGGTATCTAAGGTGTGCAAACACATGGTTCTAAACCTAAATGCAGAAAAGAAACTAAATAATCCTAAATAATCAACAAAAATTTAAACTAAGCAGTCATAAATAGTAAACAGAAGGAAAACTAACAACCTATAAAACGTGAACAAACAGTGGCAATAAAGTGAATACTCATATTAATCGTCGATCCCCGACAATGGCACCAAAAATTTAATGACAGGTATTAAACAACTAATGACTAACTCAGATTTACTTTAACCATAGAAAATATGCTCTACTTAACGTCAAAACATGATTTTAGAAAAATGATGTAAAAAGCTAATCGGCTAGAAAAGAAAATTTTTATTTAAGTAATCTATGAAATACTGAATCTTCAAAACGCAATGCAGATTAACTCTACTCTAGATCTAACCTAAAACTACATAAAAATCAAGAAAAGCTACAAAAACACTATGTTAAAACAATCAATTTACCTATATTACGGTTATTTAATGCATAAATCAAGAAAATGGCTAAACTCTATTAATCAAAATATATTTTTTTCCTTTTTTTTCTTTTTCAGATGTTGAATCTAAAACTAATCTAAACTACATATGTAGATGATGCAATGATCAAATGAAATAATATGCAATGCTATGGTCTATGATATGCAAAACTAAAACTACTGTGAAACAGGGAAGAAGAAGCAAACCGAACGATCCACTTTCGACGGATGGGTTGAGAAAAAGAAGATGGTCTTTCTCACTGCAATCAAACAAACTCCTCTCTCTCCGACAGAGGGGATGTGAGGAACTAGAAACGATGGAGATTAGAAGAAAGATTGAAAAGCATAAGAATCAAGAAGAACAGGGTAGGCAACCGATCGATCGAAAAAGAAAAAGAAAGGAAGAAAGAGAGGCAGAGAGGAGAGAGAGAGAGGGGGGGCATAGGCTGCAGGGCTGGAAAATGATTTATCTTTCTCAAAAATCTTATTTATAATCCCAATTAGGTTAAAACCCAAATTTTCAAAAAAGTTTGATAATTTTCAAGAATTTCCAAAAAAGAGGCCTCCTCTAGAAAACATGTTTTTTAAAAGGGGTTTTTCTAAAACTAATTAAAATTAATTAAGTTCTAATCTAACTAAACTATGAATTAGAAAAAAAATCTAAATAAAAGAACACTGAATAAATGCAAGGTAAACTCTGAAAATGCAATTTTTTCTAGATTTTCTATCTCGAAGAGAATTCTCGAAAACAATGATAAAGATGGGTTTTAATATGATTTTATCATGAATCACGCATAAATAAGGATGAATAAAATGCAAATATTATGCATGATCAGTCACCAAAATAAGAGAAATGTCCAACTACAAAAGATGTTGACTCAATAGATTAAGAATCTGAGTCATCTCTGCAAAAGGTCAGATAGCTTGCAGACATCTATGCTTCATATGATTTTGCATTATTTTTCTGTGAGCCACAAAATTATGAAGAAGCAATCCAAGATAAAATTTGGAAAACTGCCATGATTGAGGAAATCTCTGCAATAGAGAAGATCATACATGGGAGTTGGTGGATAAGCCCAAAAGAAAATATGTCATTCACCTAAAATAGATTTTCAAAATAAAATATAATGAAGATGGCTTAATTCAAAATCACAAAGCTCGGCTTGTAGCAAAGGGCTACTCTCAAAAGTTTGGAGTAGACTTTAATGAAACCTTTGCTTCAGTAATAGGAATGGAGACAATTCGAGTTGTGCTAGCCATTGCTGCTAAATTAAAAAATTATGTGTACCAACTAGACGTGAAATCTTTTTTCCTGAATGGAGAGCTTAAAGAAGAGGTTTATATTGAGCAACCTCTTGGATTTGAGAAGAAAGGTAGTGAAGAAAAAGTTTGCAAGCTAAAAAAGACTTTGTATGTTCTAAAACAAGCACCATGAACTTAGAACATGAAAATATATCAATATTTTTAAAAAGATGGTTTTCAAAGAAGTCCAAGCAAACCCTCTCTCTATGTGAAAAGAGAAGAAGAAGATTTTTTTATTATGTATTTATATGTAGATGATTTGATCTATGCTGGATCAAATGCAAAAATGGTTGTCAAGTTCAAAGAAGCCATGATGAAAGAATATGAGATGATAGATCTGGGGATTATGAAATATTTTCTCAAAATTTAAGTAAAGCAAAATGAAGGAAAATTTTTCATTTCTCAAGAAAAATATCTTGAAGATCTGTTGAAAAGATTCAACATGATGAATTGCAAACCAATGAGCACACCGATGGTTGTAAATGAAAAGCTATCAAAATTTGATGGGGCCAAAAAGGTGGATGCTTCGAGGTATCAAAGCTTTGTTAGGTCTCTAATTTATCTCACCAATACAAGACTTGATATCATAAATGCAATAAGCCTTGTTTTCAGGTTCATGGGTGAACCAAGCAAACTCCACCTTGCAACAACAAAAAAATTTTGACGTATTTGCAGAGCACAAAAAAATTTGGAATCAAGTATATTACTGAGAACAATTTAAAGTTGCTTTGCTATACCAATAGTGATTGGGCAAGACCGATCGATGATATAAAAAGCACTTGTGGCTATTTTTGTGTCGAGGAACGAAAGCAATCGCTTGGTCATCAAAGAAATAGAATATTGTTGCATTGTCTTTTGTTGAAGTAGAGTATATTGTAGCCACTACCGCAACAAGTGAAGCAGTATGGCTAAGGAGAATTCTTTTGGACTTGCAGCAAAAGCTTGATAGACCAACTATTATCAATTGTGACAATAAGTCTACTATTGCAATGACGAAGAATTCAGTCTTTCATAGCCGATTGAAGCATATTGAGATTCGCCATCATTTCATGAGAGAATTGGGTGAGAAAGTAGAGATTTTGTGAGAGTTCATGTCAAGCAATCAGCAAATTATAGATATGTTCACCAAGCCTTTATCTGATGACAAGTTTGAATGGTTCAGGTTTGTTTTAGGGATTACAAATTAAGGGAGGATGTTAAAATATTAATTTATAATTAATGGGGTCATGCAAGTCGGCATCTCATATGGCAATTTTAGGTAGGTTGGTAGAGGTTCTCTCATTTACCTTATCTTATTCTAAATTTGGTGATAGACTCTGAAAAGTTTATTGGGTTTCCAAAATATTCTTTTGGAAATTGTTTTTATTAACTCTCGCACTAATTATAGCATGGGACGTGCTTATCATCCCATCCCCTTAGAACTATATATATATATATATATATATATATATATATATATATATATATATATATATATATATATATATATATATCCCTCATGTATTTGCTTTCAAACATCAAGTAATGAAGCAAATTTATTGAGTGCATATGAGTGTGTGCCTCTTTGGCATCCTTGCTTGAGTGTGTGAGTGTGAGAGTCCAAGTGTGTGTGCACCTAGGCTATTTCTTTGTCACACCTCCTTCCTATGTATTCCTTATTGGCCTACATCTTTTTGTTGTATTTTTTGAGTATTCTAAATCCCAACACTAACCGCATTGATTTTGCCTATCATACTTAGGGTTGTTGTCTTAACATTATAAACCTTTGTGGGTTTAACCCTTGCCCTCAGGGAGTTGTCAGCTTTGGCTTGGGAAAGAGGTGATGCCTATCACATTTGAGCCTAGATCACCATGTTTTTGTATGTTGGAACTTCATGATAATAAATTCTTAAAAATGGTTTAAATCAATCCATTTTGTGAAAAGGCTAAACAGTTTTTTGAAAATAGAGAAGATGTTAAGTCTCTTGGAGTCATAGTTGGGAGTGGTGAAAAGAGGGATTCACCAAATCTCAAGTGTTTGCATTGATTGGAGTCACTATTTTGGGAGGGGAGACGGAAGATGAGAGCAGTGTTGGAGTGGAGATGATGTTATAAATGGTGGATTTCAAAAACGCGATCATGAGGATGTTGTTGCCAACTCCACCACTCTCAACAATGTCTTGAAGGATATATCTGGAATAGAACAGAAAAAAAAATGCCAACCAAGAAGAGAACACAATAGCAGTAAAAGATGCAAATAAAATTTGTACTCTATTAACTCAACTTTTTTCTACATAAAAAATAGCATAAAGATAGGAGCAACAACTACTCCACTAACCACACAAAGACCACTACATACGGTTTTCTCAACTTTACTAAGCACTAACCCATAATTTTGAGGACTCATTTTGATGTGAACTTAGGATGCTCTCATCCAATACATCCAGCTCTTCAACGTGAGCATTGGATGCTCTCAACCATTACTTAAACATTAACCAACATTTCTCCCCCTTAATGTGAAAGTCTCCGCACACCTATGGGTTCTTTAAACACCAGAAATTTTGGAAATGACAGGGCTTTTGTGAAACCATCAACAACTTGTTCATTTGTAGAGCATTTCTTTAACACCACTTCACCTTTTTTAACTGCATCTCTTATGAAATGATATCTAAACTTGATGTGCTTTGTTCTACCATGAAAGGCAAAATTTTTTGCAATGGAAATGGTAGACTTATTGTCACAGTAAAGCTTAGTTGGAAGTTTTGATTCCATACAAATATCTTTTAAAACATGCCTCATCCAGATCGTTTAAAAAGTAGCAGATATAGCAACAATATATTCTGCTTCAATAGATAATAAGGCTATTAAATTTTGCTTCTTTAAACACCATGACACAACGCCTGAACCAAAACCGAACACAAAACCACTTATGCTTTTCTAATCATCCACTGAACCTGCCCAATCACTATCAGTATATCCAATTAAATTAAAGTGAGTAACATGCTTATAAAAAATTCTATAATTGGTTGTTGCCCGAATATAACTAAGAATTCTTTTTGTTGCACCTAGATGTTGCATGGATGGATTGTGCATAAATCTTGAAATCAAACTGACTGAAAATACAATGTTTGGTCGAGTGTACGTTAAATACATCAATCCACTTACTAAGCTTCTAAAATATCTTTCATTTTCTCTTGCCATTCCATCTTTCAGACTCAATTTTTCATTTGAATTCATCGAAGTTGTACATACTTTGCAATTCAACATTTTTATTTTTTTTAGAAAATTCAATGCATATCTCTCTTGAGAGATGAAAATCCCTTTATCAGATTGCATGATATAAAGACCAAGAAAAAAATGCAACAACCCCAAATCTGACATTTCAAACTCTTTCATCATACTATCCTTAAATTCTGCAATGATTTTAGATAAAGAACCAGTGTAAATAATATCATCTACATAAACACTGACTATAAGCAATTCTTTCTCATTCACTTTGACATAGAGTATAGGTTCACTGTCACTCATTTGAAACCCATTTTGATAAAAGAATTTATCAAGGCAACTATACCAAGCACGAGGGGCCTGTTTTAGCCCGTATAGAGCCTTTTTTTATTTATAAATTTTTTCTTCTTTTCTTTTAACAACAAACCCAGGTGGCTGGTCAACATACACATCTTTATTCAAAAAACCATTTAAAATGCAACTTTAACATCAAATTGATAAACCTTTCATTTAAATTGAGTTGTAATTACAAGAACATTTCTGACTGTTTCAAATCTTGCAATAGGTGTAAAAGTTTCAGTAAAATCAATTCCATTAGCAACTAACCTTGTTTTGTACTTTTTCATATTTCCATCAGCATCATATTTTACCGTGTAGACCCATTTTACTCCAATTGATTCCTTTTCATGTGGAAAATTAGAAAGCTCTCATATGTTATTCTTCCCAATGACCTCCATTTTTCCTCTCATTGTATTTATCCAATTTTTATTTGTGCATGCTTCATCATACAATAATGATTATATTGCAACAAAAACGAAAGAACATTTATAAATATCTTTTAAGGAACATACATTTTTGGGAGGAGTCTCATCATCAAGCATGCACTTAATGTTTTCTATATTTTGATCTTTTAAAAATTCATCTTCCATGCTTGATGCTTTTGATAATGATGCTACATTAACATCAAAATGATTTGATTTTGTTGCAACTTCATTAATTTGCAACTTCAAAGTTTCATTCTTAGCCCATTCCCAATAAGCTTTTTCATCAAAAATGGCGTCCCTCCTTATAATCAACTTTTTAGAAGTAGGATTATAAAGACGATACCCTGTAGTCTCATTACTATAACTAACAAAAATGCATTTTTCACTCTTTTTATCTAACTTGGTTCTGTCTGAGGAATCAATTAAGGCATATGCTATACATCCAAATACTTTAAGCATACTTACATTTGGTTTTTTATCCCACCAAGCCTCATATAGAGTTTTCTTTCGAACTGCTTTTGTTAGAGAAATATTAAGAATATACACTGCTATGTTGATGGCTTCTGCCCAAAAATTGTTAGGCAATTGTTTTTCACTCAACATGTTGCGTGCCATTTCCACCATTGTACGATTTTTCCTTTCAGCCACTTCATTTTGTTGTGGGATCTTTCTTACTGTTAACTGCCTACGAATACCATGGTTTTTATTAAATAAACCAAACTCATCAGATAAAAATTCTCCCATTCTATCTGTGCGCAGTGTTTTTATAGTTTTCCCTTCTTCATTTTCAACAAGGGATTTGAACTCCTTAAATCTATCAATTGCATGGGATTTATGAGTAAGAAAATACACCCAACTCATTATAGTGAAATCATCAGTGAAAAGCAAAAAATATTTGCTATCATTAAATGAAGGGGTTCTCATTGAGCCATAAATATTAGCATGAACTAATTCAAGAGAATGTTTAGTTCTCCGTGCCTTTCCAACTGAGAATGATGATTGGTGTTGTTTACCATAAACACACCCTTTGCACACTTCACTTGTACAATCAATGGCTGGTAAACCAACCACCATATTTTTTTTATTTAAAAAGTTTCAAACTATTAAAATAAAGATGTTCATACCTTATATGCCATAACTTAGATTGATTAAGAGCATTTGCCATAAAGACATTTATCTTGATTGTTTCAAGTGAAAACATTTTATTTTGGACCATGTTAATTTTTACATGAACTATACCATTCTTGTTTTTTATCTCATATACGTCATTTTCAAATAAAAGAGTGTAGCCTTTTTTAACCAATTACCCCATACTGAGTAAATTTTGGGCCAAACTAGGAACATAATACACATCTTGAATTAGTCATTCTTTATTTGATTTTGTTTTGATAGCGATTGTTCTTTTGCCATTAACGTCCACTTTATTATTGTCCCTGATCCACACATTCAACTTTATGGTCTCATCAATATTTTTGAAGAGACTCCTATCGCCAGACATATGGTTACTGCAACCACTATCTACAAACCACATTTCACCTTTGCAACTATTAGCATTCATATATACAAGAAACAAATTTTTATTTTTATTTACAAAATTTGCTTGTTGCTTTGCCTTTTCAAAGCATTTGGCTTCAATATGACCAAACTTCTTGCAAAAATACTATTGCTTTCCTCTAAAATTCTAAATTTGATTACCTTTTTCTGCTGCATCATTCTTTTGAAAAGTATCATAAAACCTTCCTCGACCTCTACCATATCCACGAAAGGTTCCTCTAAAACCTCCTCGTCCTCGACCTCTTCCTTCACTTATTTGATTACCATTGCTATTCTTTTCTTTTAAATTTTTTACTTTTGTTTGAAAATCCTGCTCCACCATTTTTTTTGATGACCTATTTATACGATGTTCATGGACTAAAAGAGACCCCATTAATTCATCAATAGAGTACATACACAAATTTGTAGACTCTTCAATCGCAGTAACATGGTCAAATTTAGAAGGAAGACACCTTAAAACTTTTTCAACTATTTTTTTATCATTTAAGACTTTACCAAAAGTCTTCATTTGATTCACAATAATGGAGAGCTTAGAAAAAAAATTTAAATAGACTCACCAGTTTTCATAGAAAATATCTCAAACTCTCTTCGTAAAGTTTGAAGTTTAACTGTTGTGATCTTTTTATCCCATGAAAATTTTGCTTCAGAAATAGCCAAGCTTCTATTGGCTTTGTAGCCCTGGCAATTGTTGGAAAGATTGTCTGAGACACGACCTGCTGTAATACTAACAATCCCTTCGCGTCCTTCTTTCGGATTTTTTTGCATTAGATTTTTCTATTGATTTTTCTACTGCCTTAGTTCCTTCAACATCTGCATAATCATTCTCAACCAACTCCCAAAGGTCTTGTGAGATAAAAAACATTTTTATTTTAATATTCTAAAATTTGTAGTTCTCACAATTAAAAATCAACACTAATGATTATGATACATTGAGGGTATTAAAATTATTTACCATACCAGTTTGCAGCTTTAATTCACTTAGAGATTATCCTTCCAAACTCCAAGTCTTCATAAACTCCTTGCTTCAACAATGTTCTCTCACTTCATTTTGCAACTCCCAGCTTGATTGAAACCTAGCTCTGATACCAAAAATTGAAGGATATATCTGAAATAGAACAGAAAAGAAAAACGCCAACCAGGAAGAGAACACAACAGCAGTAAAAAGATGCAAATAAAAATTTTACTCTATTAACTCAACTTTTCTCTACATAAAAAAAAACGTAAGGAGGGACTCCTAATTAAAATAAAAAATAGCATAAAGATAGGAGCAACAACTACACTAACCACACAAAGACCACTACATACAGTTTTCTCAACTTTACTAAGCAGGACTCATTTTGACGTGAACTTATGATGCTCTCATCCGATACATCCAACTCTTGAACGTGAGCATTGGATGCTCTCAACCATTACTTGAACATTAACCAACATGGGCCCCAAGCACACCCTAATTGGGTTCTTATAATTATTTAATCACTTATTATGATGCATGTCGGCCACAATATGTGTATTTTTAGCAATTTTTAATATTTGATAAATGTCAAATATTAAAAATATGTTTCATCAGTGTCCTAATTTTCATAGAAAACACGAACTGGATTTTATTATGGCACATGGATTATGAAGGTGCCTTGCTGGGGTTGGCCCAAATCTGGCTGATGTCTCAACCCCATCACACCAACCGAGCTTGGAGATCATGGTCCTTTATACCGCAGTACACCTATATCACAAATAACAAGATATTTTTTTTTAATATTGAGAAAATTCACAATATTATATGAGTCTAAAAGTCGGACAAGACCAAAATCTTATCGCCATATATACACGAAGCATATTATGACCTTTTAGGAATATGTCAGGAAAAAAATCTTATCTTATTTTTCTTGTGTTTTTTAATCTTATCTAAGTTCTTATAACATTATTCACTTATTTATTTTGTTTATCTTTGCTAAGAATTTCCAAATGAAAACGTTAAGAAAATT
This sequence comes from Nuphar pumila, assembly GCF_984573655.1. Classification (NCBI taxonomy): domain Eukaryota; kingdom Viridiplantae; phylum Streptophyta; class Magnoliopsida; order Nymphaeales; family Nymphaeaceae; genus Nuphar; species Nuphar pumila. The sequence goes on along the minus strand of NC_143260.1, from coordinate 94,045,213 downwards.
TTTTAAAATTGAGTTGGACCAGAATACAAATCGTCAATTTGTGTAGGTATTCAAGTTTTCAAATTGGCATTAGTAAACTGAATTTGGCCAACATTGGGTTCGATAATCAGGTTTGGCCCTTCAATTGGGCCCTACTTTGGAGCCTAAGGCATAGATCCAGCTTGGTAGATCCAGCTTGGTAGACAAAGCCCAGCAGTTTACAGTCGGGAGTCCAAAATTACTTTTCTATGAAGCGTGAGATCAGGTGCAACCAAATTGCACAAGACAAACGTGATGCCTAGCCTGACAGCAAGACACGTGTTGATGGCCCTTTGGTATCATAGCCACATACCATTCTGGTCGCTATCTTTGCCGCTGCATCCAAAATTGGTAGCGCCCATAGACTGTACTGGACATGCGTTGCACGGTGAGGTAAGGCAACACATTTTTTTGTACAATGTGATTGCACCTGATCTGCTCTAAACAATTGTGTAAGTGTTTAATTACAAATTACAAGGGCTATTCTAGAGTTTAGGCACTCAAATCTCATTTATGTAAGAGTTAAGGCCATTGCAGTTGCTTAGCAAGCTCCAAGCAGCCAGCCTGTTCGATTTTATTCCACATCTCTCTCTCTCTCTCTCTCTCTCTCTCTCTCTCTCTCTCTCTCTCTCTCACCAGTGGAACCAGTGAATTGATCAAAATTGTTATGGTAAGCTTTAGATTTTTAAATAACTAAGAGGATTTTATTCCTGTGGGCAACATCCCCTAGAAAAATAACATGTCCTGATGATCCCTTAGAAAAATCACCTTTCGCCTGTTCCACACTTGACTTCTTACAATCATGTCATGTAAGAATGCACTGAATGCTACATCTGATGCATTGACAGACAAATGCAATGGGCTACTCAACACTGTCTTTTGAAAGTATATTTCTTTTGTGAACCAGATTATGAATTATTTTTTCTGTAGCAACAAAGTCCCAAGTCAGCTAGTCCCTGGTTGATAACAGGTTGCAATCAAGCATTAATGTAGAACCCCAAGATCCAACCAATAATAGTTTTTTATTGATTATAAAAAATCCATGCACAACTGTAGTTCCAATATTATGTGGGATTCAGTTCCTGTGGGAAACAACCTCTAGAAAATAGCACGTTCCCTTGATCCTTTTGGCATTTTTAGCCTAATTCTCCTTTTACCAATTTCGTGCATTGACCTCATCACTAATCTCCTCGCAGAAATGCATAATGCTATATATGAGGCATAGGCAAAATATAAGAAGTTATATATTCCATCTATAACACTGCAATGCAAATGTACTTATGTTGTAATTCGGATTATGATAAGTCCAAGTCCATTAGTCCCTTTGCATGTTAAATAAACATGCATTACTATAGAACCAGACTGCCCAACTACTAACTCATTTGGTAGGGGCGACTTGTGAACATCACCAAGTTGACGAGACATCATAAGTTTGAAACCCCATAGAGGGCATTCCTTACTTTAAGGTTGAAACTGGGTGTACTGACAGTGAGGGTGACCTTACAGGTTTTACCCACTGGAGGCCTGGTAATGTGCGGTTGGTGATGGGTTTCCCTTGGCCAACTACTAGCCTTTTATTTCTTATTAGCAATCAAGTCACAACCATAGTGCCAGTACCATGTGCAAGCATACAATGCTAAACACAGTGACTATGCGCAAGTTTGCTCACTTGTTTCTGCTAGTGTTTACAGATCGTAACTTGATCTAAAAGGCATCTCCTTGTCTGAAGACCAATCACAGTCACAACTATAGTGCCAGTACCATGTGCAAGCATACAGTGCTAAACACAGTGACTATGCACAAGTTTTTTCACTTGTTTCTGTTAGTGTTTACAGATCATAACTTGATCTTAAAGGCATCTCCTTGTCTGAAGACCAATCACAGAGTAAGCATACAGAATTCACGTTTACTTTTTAAACTGAAACATTCTGTGGTGCAATGTGCTTACACCCATTAATTTTAGCTATTGAAAAATTACTGAACAAACGATATTCCATGATCTTGTCTGTTGTTATAGACTTGTATCAATATCCATAGCTATCTAAATGGCGTCAAAACATTATTTTGGAAGACAGACATGTTTTTCGTGTTTTGGTGGCCCCTAGATCAGATTGCTTGTGGCCGGGAATGATGGCGATGGATAACCATCAAAATAGTACATGGTACTCCATCGATGAGTCCTAGAAACCAACCAGAGATACTGAATTTTCTTGGCCAAGTCAACCTAAAGAACCAATTCATAAATGGGTATTAGGGTGCTCATGTGATATGGTAGCCAATCATTTCAGCGATTGAAGTTGAAATTGTAATCTTAATTCTTGGTTGTCAATAGTTCATGCCTAACATTCGTTGAATGGCTAAATTTCCTACTGTTAAACTTGAAAATCAATATAAAGTGTAAACATTGTTGACTTGTAAGTATTTATATTAAATATGAGCAACTTGCCTGAATCCATTTAATCCCACCTACCATGCGTTTAAGTTGGAGTGGTGCACCAACTGCTCTTTACATCACATATATTTGTTCAAAATTGGTCTTATTAGACCTCTTAAGTGGAAATTTTCATTTGTTTGCTTTTTTCTTTGTAAAATGATAATCAAATCTTTGATCATAAGCATTGAAGGTTAATTATATGTACCTGAGCATTACAGTGTATGTTATCTTGACTTGGGCACACGGTAAATTAACCCCCAAGGTGTACAAAATTGTTGGCTCGAGTATTCTCAAAGATTTACCACTGCAGGGGTTGCCTGCCTAGCCAGAGGGGTGGTTGTGAGGGTGCTGAAATAAAAGTGCTGGATCAAACCCCGCCGGTGCACGGGTGTGATCATAGCTTTCAGAGGTAGGCCACATAAAGGCAAGGTGGTTATGGGGCCCCACCGGGGTTTTCCTGTCTTTGGCGAGGGTTCCTCATCATTAAAAAAAGAGTATTATCAAATATTTAAACGTTTAAAGACTCTCTAGATTTGTGTGATAAAAAAAGGCTTACCTTAATGCACCCATTCTACATGAGTGCTATCTAGAACCATTATCCGAGTATGGATAGACTTCTAGAGAAGTGATATGATGAACTATCCATTTAAAAAAAATCAAAATATACAGCAGCCAATAGTTTCAAAGCATGCTTGCGTATCTTGAGATGCTCCGTGGTAGTGATGATCCTGTATAGTGTAGATATATATAGTAATAGGACATTCTGCTCGACTCAAATATCATGTCCATCAATCTTAAGATGGACATGTATGCATCGCCAAGGGGGTGTGACCAAACCATTCCCCACGTATGTATGGGTTTGCTGACAAGGGCTCAGTTGCAAAAGGTTCGGACTTCAGATCAGAAAATACACGGGGGATTCAGTTCAGTTCATATCCTGAACAGCTAAAATTTGCAAAATCACCATCCCATATCCAAACCATTTGCAACCCTAGCCCAGCACACCTGCCTAAGCAGATCAGCTTAAGGCGTTCAAGTTGAAAGATGTTGAGAGTTCAAAAACCGGGGAACGTAAGCCTTGCCACAAGCCTGAAGCCAAGGAACTATCCCTGATGGGCAGAAAGGGAAGTATACATGGAGTTTTATACCACAGATGCCAAAACAAGGACATGATCAACGTGGCACCTCTCAGCCCATAACGGGACATACAAACCGAAGCAGTGGTTTCTCCCCACTAAAAAAATAAAAATGTCTGTTCCTACATGCACTATCATTTCAGTATAACATGCACATGCACTTGTCTGATCCATATAAACGTGCCCAAGACATCTGTATCTAAATCAGAAGCATACAAGATAGCAGTTACTGGTAACGGAACTAACCAATCTCTCTCTCTCTCTCGCTCTCTCTCTCTCTCTCTCTCTCTCTCTCTCTCTCTCTCAACACCCACATCCACAAGAGGCATACACATGCATTGACCCAATGATCCGATGTATTCACGGCTATTGAACAGCAGTAACCAACACCAATTAAATACCAGTGACACTACAATTGCTTTTAGGGAAAAAATAACTTAACAATTCTCTTCAAGAATAGACTGTATTTGTCCCTCTTAATAGATTTCCGTAAAATGGATCATGCAGGGAACATAAAAGAGAACCTTTGAACTCTCAAATTAAATTGCTGTTAAATTTCTTCCAGCATCCATCTTAGAAATGAATCCAGTAGCACGCATATGCTCTCCGGCCTCAGCTAGAACAAACCAAGAGAGTATAGAGTGTCATCATAGTTAATAGCTTCCACCTGTACGTGTTAGAAATTCCTCTAATGGCGATAAGTAACTAATTGTCTCAGCTTCATTGCTGCTACTCATGCTTCTGCTTCTCTCTCTTTGCATTCTTGGTCTGAGTCCCACTTGTGCATCGGCCGATGAACTTGAGAACTTCATCAATCAAAATCACAGGGAAAGCCACTGCTATAACCAACAACCATTCATTCAAGCTCAGTGGTACAATTCCAAACACCTCAGCAAGGAATGGCACATAGAGGATCAAGAAATGGAGACCAAATGAGACAGACATGGCCAACAAGAGCCACGGGTTCACCCATGGTGGCATGGTGACAAGGCTACCATCTTCAGAAAGAGCATTCAGGGAGTTGAACATCTCTATCGCAACTAAAACAGAGAGAGAAAGAGTTGTTGCTTTCACTTTTCCTGCTTGGAAATAATCACATGGGTTGGCATCAAACGAGAAAACACGAGATCCAGCAGTGAAAGGAGTCACTTTGAACCCTTCCCATGTTGGACATTGTCCCCAATCTTTAAGTTGGGAGTATGTAACAAGAGTATGGCTATCAAGGGTGAGATCGATGCCCAAGAATGAGCCACAGGTGTACCAAATGACGAAAACACCAACAGTTGCAACACCCACGTAAAGACCTATCACCTGCAACAGAAAGGAAGACCACAATTAGTGTGTCTATGGTACCCAGAGCCTCCATTTTGCCCTCCGTACCCATGTCGACAAGTGTATCCCCGTGTTGACACCGACACACCATTTTACCCTCTGTACATACAAGTTTATAACATATATATTTAGATTATATTCAGTTTATTTTGAATTTATTTTGTATTTATGTGATATTTAATATATATAGTCATGTTCCTGTACCCACATTTTTTTGAAATTGCCAGCACCTGTACCCAGGTGACATAGGTGTGTGTGTGTGTGTGTGTTGACCTGTTTGATATTACTGGATAATACCATACTTTCTGATAAGCCCCATTGGCTTCTAACATTGTATTGCATGCTTTGTGAATCAGACCTTATGGATGATACCTCCACAGTTAGTAGGAATAGGAAATTTTGATGCCTAGACAGATCTTTTTTAGTTACACAATCATCAGCCATGTTACATCATAATAAAAAAAATAGGCATCTTTACATTGAAAAAATTTGATCCAAAGCATATTTTCTGGTAAACAAACCACTATAAACACATCTATCAGGTCTGATGTGTGCGTGTGTGGGGTACAATATTTGTTTAGTAGAAAATGAGTTTTGAATCATGTGATTGTGACATGTAAGCAAGTTTTTTAAGAACTCCAAAAATCAATGGCCCACAATGCACTAAAACTTCATTACTCAGAAAATCATATTTTAAAATCGAATTAAGATGATTCAAGGTTTGATCCTTAGTGAGCAGACCATGCTGAAGACATCCATGTGGTCAGGTTGAGTTGATAAAGCTTGAACCAAGTGCCTTCAATAGCACCAAATATTAACTATATATATATATATATATATATATATATATACACACACACACACACAGCTGAGTGTATCATCAAACAAGGAAAGCGTCGGACGCCCAGCCGTGTGCCGGCAAGCGGTTTTAGCAGCAATTTTAGACCGCCACTAAAGGGTTCAGTGGAAAAAACTTTTAGCAACGGTCAAAACCGCCTCTAAAGGGTCCAAAATGCACACTTTTTGTGCTGCTGATCGCACGTACGATCAACAGCGCAAAACTGTCCAATTTGCATCGGACTTTTTAGCAATTTAAAGATACACCCTACCACATAGTCTGTAGTTCACATATATAGGTTAACATTTGCTCATGTCGACATTACCTACAAATGAGTTTTCTTTTTCTTTCATGAAACTAACCTAACACGTGATCTACATGTTTAGGTTAGTGGAGGTCGTCTCTTAGATCGCCCAATTACGACGTGTAGGCATGATTTTATGAGCCTTGAAAAATCAACGGTATACAATGCGTGATATTTTCTCGGCTCATAAAATTGTGTTTTTTCATCCGAAAGACATGATCCAAAAGCCGATTCCTAGCATTTGGACCGTGCTGAATCCATCCATGATAAAGTGGTAGCTGCCTACCCACTTTTCAGCTAGACAGAAATGCACTCGCACGGACTGTCCATCAAGTGCACGTCTCGCACTTAAAAATAACCTTGTTAAACGTGCGACACTCGCTGAGCGTCCATCACGCACACGATTGTTGTCTAGCCAAGTGAGTGGTAGACATCTATATATATGGGTTAATCTAACATTAAACTAGTTGGGTTGGATCATTAGATGAATTCAACCTTATCAAAATAACTAAAACACCATTAAAATAATGGCATTTTTAAAAATGAAAGGTTACTTTTTGGACATCATAGGTCGTTTGAACTTGAAGGGAATTGAAAAATCAAACACCTTTTCCATAAAAGTGACTTTATGAAGCTATCAAAGTTGCCTTTTTGACCTCAAAAGGCAACCTTGCAATTTCAAAAATACCAGTATTTTAAGGGTGTTTGAGTCATTTTCATAAGGTTAAATCTATCTAATGTTAAACCCAATTGGTTTAATGTTAGATTAACGACACACACAGACACATGTATATAGGGAAATGGAAACCCTCCCCAATGGAAACCCTCCCAAACCTCCCCGATGGAAGTTTTATTGGATTTTTGGAGCTTTTTATCATAATTCCAACCATACAGATGTGATCTATATGCTTGTTTTTATAGGAATCAGTTCTTGGAGCATTTGATTTCGATGCATGGATAGGCTTTTATAAGTTTCAAAATCAACGGCGTACAATTTTCGAGGCTTCAAATATCATTTTTTCTATTCAAAATTCATGATCCAAGTGTTGATTTATAGTAAATCAATCGTGCTGAACACATTCATATGGTCAGAATTTTGAAAAAAATCAACAAAAAAAATTCATTGGGGAGGTTTTGGAGGGTTTCCATTGGGAAGGTTTTCATTCCTATATATATATATATATATATATATATATATATATATATATATATATATATATATATATATATATATATATATATATATATATATATATATATATATGTGGGAGTATCCACTCCCACCTACTAGAAACCATAATTTTTATAATTTTTGAGTTTTTTGTTGATCAAACTCTATGGATATGATCTATATACATTTCTTAGTAGAAAAAAAGTTCTGGATCATGCGATTGTGACATGCATGCAGGTTTTCTAAGACCTTCAAAGAACAACAGTTACATACACAGACACAAAAAATATCATTTTTACTTGATTTTCCAATTATACAGAAGAAGAGATTGGCAGATTGCAACATGAGAGAAAAGCTTGTGTACCAGATAACGGAACAAAATCCATGTGTTGATGAGTGAATCATCACTTCTCCGAGGAGGTTTCTTCATTATATCCTTATCAGGTGGATTGAATCCCAAAGCAGTTGCAGGAGGGCCGTCTGTAACTAAGTTGACCCATAAAAGTTGTACGGGTATCAGTCCTTCAGGAATACCCAGAGCTGCTGTCAGAAATATAGAGGCAACTTCACCAATATTGGAGGATATCATGTACCTGAAACAATGTAAAATCAGTCATAAACTCGTTAAATTGTGAATGGACCTTAAAATCATCTTCCCAGTAGAGGAAGACTGTCATAGTAAAAAAGTTGCCCAAGAATAGTTCCTTCCAACATTAAAATCTGAAACCTCCAAAATGCACAAATTTCCTGAGTTGGGTATAGCTACCAAATTGCATTTAAATGATTGATTGTAACGCATTCACAGGAATGTAACATGAACTCTTCTAACAGGGCACCACACTCACATGGCACCCACACCCATGCGGGTGCGACACATGGACACGGCTTCCTTTGTGTCAGATGAAGTCAACCACACTGAGGTCCATTTCTGTCCAAAAGTAGATTCAGTTAACCTTAACCAAGTCTATATATATATATATATATATATATATATATATACACACACACACATAAATGCACACACATACACGTAGTGTTAAATTAAAACTGTTAAAAATTATGTATATGTATATATATATATACCCTCCTCGCACCCCCGCACACAAGGTTCTTTTAAAGTGCCGCATCACCGCATCTGCACCCGCACCTATGTGACATAGATACACAGTTATCTATCATTGTCGCCTTGATAAGCATTTCTACATAAGCTACAACTTTTCTCAGCCTGACTAAACAAGAACCAACCTATGTCACATGGGTGCGGGGGTGCGGCAGGGGCAAAAATGTATATATATATATGAGGGGGTGGACACCCATTTTGCGTCCACAGGACGCACTGAAAGGGCTTCCGTGCATCCGTCGTTTGTGTGGACGCCTCCAAGGATTTTTCAGGACTAGGGAAAAAACCATCTCTACGCCAGGTTGGCTAGGCTCAGTAGTGTTCAGTCCTAGGTCTGGTACCAGTCAAGCTTGAACCCCAAATCCGTCAAATCAATATATGCACTCTGTCTTCGAGCCACGCCCAACTGAAAAGGATAAAAAAGAAACATGTGCCCTCTACGTCATTGCACCGTACCCAACTTAAACGTTGTTGGACAATTTGCTAGGCCCATGTTCATTAAGCTAGTTCAATCCCAAGTCTGCATATCACAACCATCATTGGTGGTTAAGGGTGTCAATCCGTCGGACTTGGTTTGGACACAAATATTTGTGCACGAAGTACTTGATCATCCTCTATCTTAGGGACAGGGCCTGTCAGTTGTGGGGCCCAAGGCAATCAGTGCTTAATGCAGAAATTTTGTGCCATGTGATTGCAGCCGATCCGGACCCAACCTACATGGGATTGGGATATGCAAACCTTTGAGACAGATGGCAATGAATACTTTCACTCAGAGTTGCAGGAGAATCTCCAATAATTCGTCATGCCATTATTATTAGCTCTTCACAAAAAGATGTGGAGGGGAAGAACTCCAGGTCGTTCCAAGAGATTTTGCGCATTGGTTGGGCTGCTAAAAGATAGCCATCATCAATTACACTTGAAAATAAATCTGGGTTGTCAATCTTTTTATATCTGACACCAACAAGAGAATGCCACGTTGCCTCTACGAATAAGTAAAGAATCAAATCAATGATGACTGCTTGGTGTGGTCTTTGTCCATGAAAGGCCGAGTCCAATTCGATCTTAACCGTTGGTTTTGAAGATGGGTGGCCGAGATAGTGGTCTCATCTAAGACGCATGAGCAGTGAAGCTTTTGTAGTCCAACTTTGTTGAGTAAGACAAGGGTGGTAGATTTTAGTTTGAACGCCTGGTATGAATTTTTACCCAAAGAAGTAGAGTCTTGTAAATCGTGATGTTTCCGATTCCAACAGTATTTTCTCTCCCTAAAAAAATAGAAAGAGAGAAAAAGACCAACAGTATTTTCTGATTCCAACAGTATTTCATAGGGCAAATTTAAAAAAAAAAATCCAAAAAAATGGACCGAAATGACCCTGGTTGCGGTCAACGCACCCAGGGTTGGGTTGACCGCACACGCACCTGCGTCGAGTCGGGTCGACGCGGGTGCGGCACCCTGCTAGCTGAATCCCTGTTACATAGGAACCGACCCTCTTTGAACCCAAACAAGTCAGAAGCTAAAAACAAGAGCATGCTCATACTTGGAACTCAGGATGATTTGTGCTGTTAGGTCGTGAAATACTAACTAATTTAGCTTTTTATTGGAGTTCCATCCAAGAATATAAACCAGAAGAAAAAGAACTAATATGTTCTTTCTGTGACGAAAATATTGGCAGGAATTAACAGAAGTTGAAGTAGATGAAAAAGAAAAACCATTGACCAATTGGACAGTTACAATCAGTTAAATAAGATGTTCCCAAACCTGGACGAGACAACACTTGGCTTCACAGTAACGACAAGATAGCCTCTTTGTTATTGATGTGAAAAAAATACACCCTTAGACCATTATTATCCAGTTTGCTATGTTTTTGCGAAAAATTAAAGTTTGGATCCAGAATTAGAAACAAATCAAGCTTCAAAATAAATTAGGAGGTTCCCAAAAAAAACAATATCATAGAGCTCTCTGTGTGTATGTGTGTGTAAACTAGGAAGATCCCACAAAAAGTAATATCATAGAGCTCCATGTATTAAGATTGGACTGCACGCATATACAGGTCCAGATCTGGACCCGTATCTCTATCTTTATAATATCGGGTCTGGACTGAAGAGTCCCAGACCCGACCCGACCCGATCTAGTGGTTATAAGTCCACGTAAAGAAATACGGCACGACATAACTGGAGGCTTGAATATCTGCTGCAGCCGCTCTCCCTCCTCTCCCTTCCAGCAACTCAGAAGAGCCGGATACTAACAGGTGTGTTTCTTTCATGGTATAAGAGCGGGTCGAAGTCTAATGACCAGGTCTAGTTCTTTCTCCCTCTCCTCTTCTTCAAGTTCCACCAACCTCTCTTCTTCTTTGATTTCTGATCGTACCTAATCGACCTAATCGTGCCCTTTTCCCTTGCTCCTGTGAGAGTTAACAAAAAAAAAATCCATTTTCTTCTCTGATTCTCTTCTCTGATTTTCTGATCGTACCTAATCGTGCCCTTTTCACTTGATCCTGTGAGAGTTAACACAAAAGAAAAAGGTCCGTGCCCGACCTTACTTCCCTTCTTTTCTTCTTATTTCCCTAAACAAGTTTCTTTCTATCGTTACCAGCCACGTTAATCTTATTACCTAATTTGTTCAGATCTGATCATTCAGATTTGATAATTCCCAACAGGCTACGCTAACGTCTGATCTGATCATTCAGATCATATCTTAACGTCTGGACCCCAGATTGATTTTGATTGTGTAAAATCAGAGGCTGTTCCTTCCTTGCATATTTCCTCCTGCTCTCGTTCTATATCTGATTTTGTTTCAAATCAGAGGTTGTTCCTTTCTTGCATATATCGTTCATTCACGATATTTTTTTTAGGCAAAACATATAACCCAAAGCACGAGTTGTTTTTTTTTTCTGGACCATATTTGTAATTGTTCCTCATCTCGATTTCTGCAAAGCATTTCTGAAGAAATATATCAAGACTGACCAAAAAAACGGAGGAGCCTGGGTCATTGCATTGCTGAGCAATTTTTCTTCCATTTTTTTTATTCAACTCGTGTTCTCTTATTTGCCTTCTTAGTCAACTCGTCTTGTCTTCATGGACTCCCCATTACTTCCGTCCAGTTTTCTTGGTCAACTCATATCTGAGAAATTGAATAATTTCAACTACTTGACCTGGAAAAGGCAAATTTTGCCTTTTATTCGTAATTTGGACCTCTCTGGCCACCTAGATGGAACGATCCATGCACCATCTGAGTTCATTTTGTCGTGCACGGCCATCGCGCATTGCAGCGTGTTTGAAATTCAAACGCATGTCGCTGTTGTGCGAGGCCTACGCGCAACGCGGCAACGATTGTCGCGTGTGAGGCTTGCGCGCGCAATGCAACAACGGTTGTCACGCGCAGCTCGCGCACGCAATGTGCGGTCCCGTTGCCGCATGCGGCCAGCGCGGCCAGCGATGTAACCGCTGCCGCACGTGACCTGTGCACATGGCACAACTATCACGCGCCGCATGTGCGCGGTAGTGCAACTGCCGCCATGCACGACACGCGTGTGGCACGACGTGGCCTACGTGGGCGACGTTTGCGGGCCATTGGCGTGCGCTGAAGGTGCCTGACCAGTTGGCCTTCTACGCTCGCACCACGTGTGCGGGTTGCTCCGAAGGATGTACTCCGACTGTCAAGTGCGGTTTAAGTATCGCGGTAGGGGCGCATGCTAGGGTTGACAGTGACCCCGGCGTGGCAATCTGACGCAACAAGTGGCTGCTCCGGTCCGAAGGAGGGTGTGGCAACGTTTAATGGAGTCTGCGGTGGTCCGAATGAAATGCGGACACATCACGCACCCGCGGGTGCGGCACCTGGTTGGCCGAATCCCTGTGACATAGATTAGAGGTCATTCCAACTGCCAATTCTTTACAATCTCAAAACTCATAAGCATCTTTTCAATCAACGGTTACATACTTACATGGATTGAAGAAGCCCTGTCATTAGCAGGTAATCCTCAAATTCCTAATCTGAGTAATCGGAGCAGAGTTACCGGAAGCGTCTAGGTAGGTGGGGAAGCGCGCTTCGAAAGCGCGAAATGTCAGCTTTCAAAATGCACGGGGAAGCGCCATTTTTAAATGGGAAGCACGCTTCCCCCTCGCTTCTCCCGCACTTCCCCCTCACTTCCCCCACTTTTTCAATTTTTTTTGTATTTTTTATTTTTTTCGCTTCCCCCATTTTTTCAATTTTTTGTATTTTTTATTTTTATTTTTATTTTTTCCGCTTCCCCCTCACTTCCTAGGTCGCTTCCCGCTCACTTCCTAGGTCGCTTCCGAGATGATTCCTGATTCGCTCCTAAGTGGTCTCACGCTTCCCGCTTCCTAAAATTTTGACTCCCGCTTCCTCAACTAGCAACCATAAGTTGGAGTCCCTTCCTTGGGCCTCTTCACACACACACACACACCCTTTGACTCAATCTAACCTAGTAGATATGTTCAGCATGGCCCATCCAACGGAAATCAACCTTTGCCTTGGATCAATTTTACAGCTGTTAACTTTTGCATTGCCAGAAAAACCTGTATACATGTCAAATTCCGGTAAGTGGTTCCTACTAAAAACAGCATGTAATGTAGATCACATCCATGGGGTCATTTTGACTAAAAAATCAAAAAATTGAAAAAATTTGTAGTTTGCTAAGCTTATTGTACATACAGATGATTGTAGCAAACTTTAACCTGATTTTTTGGTTAAACTTGACATTGGTAATTTGAAAACTTAAATTATCACTTGTATTTGATGACCTATGTCACATAGGTACGGGTGCAGGTTCAGGTGCAGGGGCAGGTGGGTGTACGGATAAGGCCCGGCGATGCGTCACTTTAAAAAAAATTGGGTGTGGGGGTGTGGGAGGGTATATATAAGAGAGAGAGAGAGAGAGAGAGAGTTTGGGTCTAAATCAAGTGTGGATCTATATTCAAACAATAAAAAAACAAAACGTTTTTTCTTGCATGTATAACAATATAAAAGTAAATATTTTTTAATATGTAATATTAAAAGTAACACAAACTTTTAATATATATATAGAGAGAGAGAGAGCAAACAGAGACCGTCCCGCGCAAGGATGGTCAAAACCGTCCCTCTGTCTCTCCTTGTGCAAGCTCCTTCCGCGACTACCCATCCTCCACCACTCTTCTGGCTGTGAGTGTGGTGGCCGGCCGGCATACCACCGCAAGTGGCCAGGCGTTGAGTGGAGGCTTGTTCCGAGACAACCCTCCCTCCCCACCCATCCTCCAGCAGCCTTCTAGCTGCAGGCATAGTGGACGGCTGGTCTACCAGCCAGCCGACCGCAGGTGGCCAGGCGGTGAGTGGAGGAAACGGGTGGTGGGGTGGGTCTTTTGGGAGTCTAGGCTATGCCAGAGAGAGAGAGAGAGAGAGAGAGAGAGAGATTGTGGCTGCTGGAGAAGGAAGAGGACAAGGGACTTCTGGATGAGAAGGAGATGGATGAGCAGCAACTTAGGGAGAGGTAGAGCATGGCAAGGGTTGGTTTGGGGTGGAGGGAGGCTGAGGAATGGAGAAGGGAAAGGGGGTGGATGGGGGTTGCAGATGGAGAGGACATGAGGACTCACAAGGGACACAGGATGTATCCACTCGCAAGGTGCATTGGACGGTTTGGAGTGTCCTTGCACTGGACGGTCCTCTCTCTCTCTCTCTCTCTCTCTCTCTCTCTCTCTCTCTATCTCTATATATATATATATATATATATATATATATATATATATATATATATACATTTTATTTTTGTATCTTAAAAGTAAAATATAAAACAGCATGGCTCGGTCAGTTGACTCACTGAGTCACGAGTTAGACCCCAAACAGTTTTGGCCCGAATTACTAGGCTGGCCAACTATCAAATATAAACAATGGCAAGACAGATTTATGGGAACTAAGCTTTAATGAGGCCCAAGACTGACAGTTCCAGGAATCAAATACCTTCTACAAGTGAAATACTGCCTGTTGCTATCAAATAAAATCCGCAGTCGGAGCAGGAAGAGAGGTCAATGACCCGTACCTTCTTTATACATTAAAGAAAATAGTAATGGTGCACAGTGAACAATATTTTCTATATGCAGTGAGATTTGACAGGAAGGGTATCATAATATTTTTAGCAAATTCAAGCAGCAAAATTAGCAGGATATTATTTCACAGGTTGAACAACAGAAACCTAGTAAATACTCATACACTAAGAATGGATCTAAGAATAGTAAGGCCTTGATGATAAGAACAAATGAAAGTTTATTTTTCTTTTAAATTTTCTCCATATAGAGAAAAAGGATCAACCAACTGCATATTGTTGAATAAAAAATTTCATTTCTCATATTGTACTTGATCTCATGATAAATTTACTAAACAGTGATAAGCACTTCAAGGTGAGGCTTTTGTCCCTAAGGGTGTGTTTGACGCCCTGAACAAAAGCCTCGTATTTGATGCCCTGGACAAAAGCCTCCTGGAGGCTTTTGTCCAGAACACAAGAGTTGGACCCCATTCCCGGTCTTTCTGCATTGCAAATTAGGGACAATCCCACCACAGGGACCACTTTGTCCCTGGGTGGATTTGTTGTGTGTTGCATGCTGCAAATGCACCCTAAGGGATTCATTCCTGACTATGGGTTGCCTGCTACGGAACATTGAACTACTGTCAAGAAATGAAACAAATCAGTCCCATTGCCAAGATTAACTTCTCTTGTGCGCTCACAATTATCACTGCTATTGTCCAAAAGGGTCATTCTAATTTAACCAGGTTAAGGTACAAAAACAGCTTCGGAAATGAAAAATCATTGAAGAGAAAAAAAATAAAACCTGATGAATGCTTTCATGTTGTCGTAGATGGATCGGCCTTCACCAACCGCTGCAACTATAGTACTGAAGTTATCATCTGCTAACACCATGTCAGAGGCTTCCTTAGCAACCTAGATAAAAGACAAGCCACGTAAAATGTACAATGATCAGCCTAAGAAACAAGCTGCTGAAATTCTACATTCATGTTACCTATAGATTACAGTAAAATATGAGGCAAGAGACTGCACAATTATTCAGAGGAAAAGATCAAGACCAAAATAAAGAAGCAGATTGCAGCCACAAATGGGTGAATTCTTCGAAGTAGGCATGAAATGGAAAAAAAGGAATTAACTCGAGCAATATGCAGATGAGATCAATCTTAACCAAATCACCATAAAAGCAAGCATACCTCAGTGCCAGCTATTCCCATTGCGATACCAATATCAGCCAATTTTAAAGCAGGTGCATCGTTCACACCATCACCAGTCATTGCAACCACTTCCCCATCAGCCTTCAGCAATCTCACTATTTCTTGCTTGTGTATGGGTTCAGCCCTAGAGAAAAGAAGTCCACCACTTTGCCTCAATATGTTCAAGCGATTTTCAATGGGATAAGCCATGAACTCTCTTCCTGTTACACTCTTCCTAGAAATGTCTTCATCTGGGCTGAAAATGCCAATTTCACGGCATATGGCTTCAGCTGTATGCTTGTTGTCTCCTGTAATTACCATAACCCTGATACCAGCACCTCTACATTCCTCAATTGCTTTATGCACTTCTGGACGAGGAGGATCCTATAAAAATTTTGAAAACAAAAAGAAACACCAAATACCTCAGATTAGTTTTCCACATTGTGACTGAGGCACAGAAAGGAAGGTCTGAATTTATTTACTGCATCCTCACCCTTAGCCCAGCTAGGCCAACAAAAATTAGATCAGTTTCAATGGCTGGATAGTTAGAAGGATCAAGCAAAATCTTGTGAGCTGAATGGTTCTCGCCATCATATGTTGCAAAGTTAGACAACTCTTCCTTGTATGCAAAGCCTAAACATCGCAGTGCACTTGAGGACATGTCATGAAGAGTTGACAAAATTAGTTTCCTTGTGTCATCATCCAGCACTGCGACTGAACCATCAAGTAACTGAATATAGGAACTTCTCTCCAACAAATTTTCTACAGCTCCCTGCCATATGAACCATGCCATTGGTAAAAGCTGTACGAAATAAAGAGCTAAACAACAAATAGATTCTAACCAATGAAAACAAGACTACTGAAATGATGCATGACGAAATGACAGGGAACTACAGGCTAGAAAATATAAAATAATAAAATATCTACTTAATGACATCCAATAGAGATGTCATTACAGTGGTTTGCGGTGGTTTGGACATATTCGGCGAAGGCCTAATGATGCTCCAGTTAGAAGGATGGAGAAATGGGAAAATATATTAGTTAAAAGAGGTCGGGGTAGGCCTAGGAAGACTTGGATGGAGATGATAGGAAAGGATATGAATGCTTTGAACCTCACCGAGGACATGACATTGGATAGAAATGATTGGAGGAGAAGGATTCATGTGGAAGACCCAGAATGATTTTCTTTTTTGGTTCATATCGCCGATCCCAATTGTTTTGGGATGAAGGCGTAGTTGTTGTTGTTGTTGTTGTTGTTGTTGTTGTTGTTGTTGAATGACATCCAATAGAGACCTTAGGTCAGAAGTAAAAAGAAACAAAAAAACAAGGAAAAAAAGAGAGCGCTCTCCAAGCCAAGGACGTGGCAGACCTTCCCAAGCTCAAACTAACCCGAGTCTCCCCAGAATGTGCACATCAAACAGTAACACAATCTGGCCTTCCACGTGATGGAAACACTAGAATAAAATCCAGGACTACAGATTCAAACTGGATAAGACATAACCACCAAAAGGCCCCATTATCAGGTTGGCAGTGGCTTGCAAAAAAAGTGATTCAGATAGCATTAGATGGCTGGATCCAGAAATCCAAGTATCTTAAAACATCTTCAAAACTATAGTTCTCACATGCTTTAACTATAAACGCCTCAAATGAAGGAGCCGAGTCTGGCAAATGCTTCCAAATTCCATTTTTCACACATGGTAATAGCCCAACGAGGTCACACGGATACTCCATTTTGGCCCCTGTATTGTGTCCTCTTATATGGTAAGCATATTAAAAACTTAATAAAATGGTTGTATCCCCGTATCAGCAGCCGTATCCATGTGACATAGTATCCCAAATATCTCCCAAGTGCAAATCATCACATCTGGTTAGGTTTTTATTAGTTTTCATGACTGTCCTTCAGATATATATGTTATGCTTTCTACACAGTCCAGTTACATCTTTAAATCCAGCTAGCTAATGTGGTATAGTGGCCTGACAAAGTTTTTCATCAAGTTTTTTATATGCCAATGAAAGTTGGGCATGTAATAGAGTGAAAACATGTATAAGGATAAAAGTTACCCTTTACAAGTGACAGATAACTGCCTTAAAAATATGAATCCCAAATCCCATGATATTAATTTAATTAATATACATGTCTACGCATCTAAATTTATTGTTAAATACAGTTATGATTGACTTATGTGCACTAGTTTTTCATGTACTCATAAACATGGCAGGGGAATAAGTATAGACCTGGTTCTGCCAGGCCCCGTCTAAGCTGACCAATTTTCGGTTGTTCCAAACTTGAGACCAGATTGAACAGTCCAGCCAGGCCATAAGGCACAGCCGCACAGGTTGGTGTATGATGAGAGCACCATATTAATGATAAGCTTGCATTTTGCCAACCTATATAGGTTATCATTAAGAAAAACAAGAAAATTTAAAATAAAAGAAAGCAACATCTAAGTAAATCAATGAAAAGGTATGGTAAACAGTAAATAGACTTTTCTTCATTCATTAAATCGGATTAAAGAAAGGACACTGAATAATAAGCATGACTTCCTTCTCCAAAATCTTATGAAACTAAATGGGTAGCAGCCTTAGCCTAGTTCAACGGGTAACCGGTCATGGTAACAGCCTGGCCCAACTCAATGGTTAGGGCCCAAGCCTGACCTGAATTCATTCAACATAACTGATAAGCTACACCCAAGCCAGCACACTATGAACATTTTTTTTCATGGCTTTTTTACTTGAAATTAGTGTGCATTTATAGAACATGAAATATCATAAGGCGCACAATCTTTTTTCTTCTCACTGTAATAACAATAGGCTTTCACTTATAATTCTCGAGTTAGGAACAACTCTAATCTCAAGTTTACAGAAGATGTTCATTCATTGGTCATAAGCATATATTAAGAATTCTCTCATCTTGCTGGGAGAGTGATCACAGTTCAATTCAGCTGCAATACATGAAGCACAAATTGGCAATGAAAGTATCATTGGAGTGACAGGAAGCAGCTAGAAAGGTCTATACTGGAACCAAAACCCTTAACTCAGTTGAGTGTACTCATTCTATGTTGATAATGCACCTGGTGGGCTGATTGTCTATTGTCAACAGATGCAATTACTGGAAAATAGGAAGGTGTGGAGTGCCCAATTTCTAGAAATCAATCACGATTCTTAACTTAGTTGTGATAAATGAATAGGCTAGAGCCAGATTCCTCCTTGAAGGGAGGTGGAAGGGAGGTGAGAGGTCCCTGCGAAAACAGAGCAGAATATGAATAGTTGACATAAATCCAAGTTATCTTTACGGATGACGTCCAAAGGTTGTCCAGTTATTATGAAGATGATGCAGTGTTAAGGTCATATCATTGAACTAGTAAATGTTAAGTAGCAAGGATGTCAAATGGTTGGCATGCAGAGTTACTTATGCTGTTTGGCTGGACTAAACTTCTCGAATCTCAACCACCAGTAGAAGAGGGACTTTATACTTTATTCTCCAATTAAAGTTAGAGAAAGAACCATTCCCATTGTTGAGTTTCTTCCCCTTCTTTTTCCTTTTCTCTCTCCCACTCCTTTGCTGGGTAAGCTAGGGAGATGCTGATTATTCCAATTTTGTTCCAGACTAGCTTAATAAAAACTAGAAGTGCAGCCCTTATTTTCTTCTATCAGATAAGATCGGATGGGGCCAGGGTTTTTTACCCCCAGCCTGACACATCCTTTTGACCAGTCAGGTCTGACTAGGCTGCAGCCCATCCATTTTGTGGGCTGGGACAGGCTGATCATTGCCCATCCCTAATCACAGTGTGAAGGTTCACCAAGAGAACAATGGAACAGGAAATAGTATTAGGTAACAATCTTGTAAGAAGTATACTATAATATGTACTGGAAGGTTTAACACTTTGTTTGGGAGTTGGGGATGGCGAGTTTGAGGAATTGGAGAAGTGAAAGCCCCTCAATTCCTGGAATTTTTATTTTTCTTTTGAGCGCAAATACAGAGTAACCACTGAAACTACCTCCTCAACTCCTCTGCCTCGATGACTTTCTACCAAACAACCATATATTAGAGGAGTTTGAACGAACTCCAATCCACATCCTCAATTCCTACCCCAACTATTGGTTTTCAAACAATGCTTAAGATGTAGGGTGTGTTTGGATGACGTACTTAAAAACTTGGTTTTCTGAAAACCTAGTTTTGTAATCTAGTTTTTTGGAATCCTAAGGATCTGGTTTTGCTGTTTGGATGACAGTCAACCTGGTTTAGTATTTTGTGTAACTTTTTACCAAAATAACTTATAATATTCATTTTTTCATCAAGCACGATAATTTTTTAAAAGGTTCAATACATTTTATCTTTTTATGTATCCTTTTTAATAAATAAATTCTTCACTATAAAAGAATTTTCATTTATAGAAGAGTCTAACAGGTGGAGAGATAAACAGATAGCAAACTACAATTCTGTTTGACTAAAGTAAGAGCACATGAAAAATACCTAAATCCCTATCTAAGTGTTACATTCATTAAAAAACATTAAATACCACTAACAAAATTAAAAGACCATACAACTACAAAATGTGAACTAGTTATTTAAAAAAATGTTGTATTACACTAAGATAACCTCTTAATTTTAAATTATTAAGAAGCATGATGCAAACATCATGAGACCAAAATTTTTCGTTGAGATGAAACATTAAATTAGTAAAAAATTAGCCCCAAAAATATAACACAAGCATAGATATAGATATTATTATGCATAAAACATAAATATAAATCAGAACATATCATAGAAAAAATGCTGCAATATGTATATGCTAAAAAACTACATAAATCAATAAGTACATATGATATAAGAATCTAGCTGTTTCTGGCCGGAAAACGGAATTCTTTTGGCAGTTTTTTAGCTACCTACTGGCCAGAAAACGGCCAGGACGGTACTGTCCGACCACATCCCCACCATTGACCAACCAGAGTATGGCTGGACGGCAAGGTACACTCTTGGAAAGTCGGTGGTGTGGGGTATGAGTGAGAAAGGGTCATTAGGTGAAAGTGGGGTGGACTGCCCCCAAAAAACCCGGTTTTGTTTGGAAAGGTGGGGTGGACTGCTCCTGAAAAACCTGGTTTTGTTTGGAAAAAAGAGGGGAGAGTGCCGATTTTGTAAAACTGGGTTTTAACTCAGTTTTGCAATGGCAACCAAACATGCAATCAAACCTGGTTTTGATGCTTAAACTGGGTTAACACCCAAAACCTGGGTTTCCTTCAAACGCCACGATAGACTTATTGTTTCTTATTTTATTGTAATGTTAAAAAAAATAAAAATAAAAAGAATATTCATTAAAGAACTTAGAATGTATATAGTGAATCTCTATTTGAAACAAAATAAAATAAGCAAAAAATATAACTAATTACAAGATAAATAGAATATGAATAAATATGTAACAAAACAAATAGCAACATCAACAATGAAGAGTTCTTTTGGACTAATGGCTGAGGTCAATTGGTGGCCCAAACCCTCCCTATGGTACCCAGACACTCCATTTTGCCCCCCGTACACGTGTCGACATGCGTATCCCCGTGTTGATACCCGGACATGCCATTTGACCCTCCGTACATACAAGTTTGTATTTAATTTATAATTTATAATTATATTTTCAGTTTATAACTTTATATTTTCAGTATATAATATATATATATAGATTATATTCAGTTTATTTTGAATTTATTTTGCATTTATGTGATATTTAATATATATATACATATATAGCTGTCTCCCCGTACTCACATTTTTTGGAATTGCCGTGTCGTACCTCCGTACCCGTACCCAAGTGACAGCCTCCACACCTCTTTTTTGTACTTAAAAATATTTTGGACAAAATTGGACTCAATTATAGTCGACTGAGTCCTTTTGAAAAAAAATAGGCCCAAGCACACTTGATCACACCTGACACAGTCACCGACATGCCACACCCATGTTGTACCATGTTGATGCTACTGCTTTGGCTTTTTAGGAGTTATTTGTGTGACGCAACATGAGTTTCAACTTTGGTCAAGCAATAATGATGGTTTCTTATTGTTTCTGGAAAAGAAATTCAAGGGAAACATCATGCATGGGTTGTTGCAAAGGAGAGAGCTACTAGTTTGCATGGGTCATGAACTCCTGATCTATTTGCAAGATTTTATATTGAAGAACTTTGGCTATCAAAAGGCTAGATTACTAGAAAATGATCCACTTGGGTTCATTTGAATCCCCAAGTATTTTGGTTTTGTAGAGACCCTTGGAGACACACCAAATCTAACCATGCATGTGAACTCAAAGTTTCCACTAGTAGAAATGTTTGAATTCATGAATTTGGCTGGATTTATTCAATTTATATGCCCAAACCTTTCCTTAACTATACTAGATTGAGGCATGCCCAACTGAAACAAACTATACATAAAAATTTTCAAAGAAACAACATAACCTAAGTCACACGGACTCGGCTAAGGAGGTGCCGCACCCGAGTCGACACGCCCCGACACGGGTGCGGCTTCGGACTCGGTCAACGCCGAGTCGGACTCGATCAACGAGTCGAGGCCGAGTCCGTCCACATTTTGGACTCGGTCAACTTTGACCGAGTCCAAAAATGTCCATTTCGATTTTTAAATTACGTTTTGGATCCGGGTCCGGACCCGACCCAGATCCAAATTTCTTTTGCAGCCGAACCCTAAAAGGGGTTTATCGACAGGGGGAGGGGCTTACCCTCTCGATTTTGCCTCTCACCCTCAGCCCCTGTAGCTTTCTCCTACACCCACGCCGGCGATCCAGACTCCGGCAACGGTACGCACAGGCAGCCACCGTCTCCCCCTCCGTCAACACTCAACAAGTATGTTGACCCTCCTGCACCCTCTGCTCGCAGCCTCCCTCCTTGCACCCTCTGCTCGCAGAAGAGGGGCTCAGACCCTCTCTGTGCCTCCTATTCACAAAGGAGGGGCTTGGCCCCTCCTCGTTTCGCTTATGTCAGGCAGCCCCCTCCCCCTGCAGCCCCCCCCCCCCTCCCTGCACCCTCTGCTGGCAAGAAGAGGGGCTCGGCCCCTCCCTTTGCCTTCGATTCACAGAAGAGGGGCTCAGCCCCTCGTTTCCCTTCTGTCCGGCGTGGCAAGGCTCGGCCTGTCAGTCGAGCCCCCTCCTTCCCCCACTCCTTCTTACCCCTGCCGAATAAAAGGAAAATTAGGAGAGGCTCGGCCCCTCCTCGTTTCCCCTGCTGCCTTTGGCTTTTTGGCAAAGGCGAAGCCCCTAGCACGGATAAGGTTCAGCAGGAGCTTGCCCTGTCCCTCCTTTTTGCGTTAGATAGGGGGTAGGCCCCCTATCTCGAACCTAGTTTGCAGAGGAGGGTCTGGCTTGAACCTGATTTGCATAGGGGGAACGAACATGTAGCTCCTATTACTATTATTTTGAAGTGTTCAACTTTATTTTATTTACTTATTTTCTTTTCAGTTTTCACTTTTCATATATAATGGCGAGTTCTAGCGGTAGTGTCAATACATTTGGTTCAAGTTCTAACCCTGAATTAGAAGTTTCTCAACTACTTTGGAGGCTTGTGACAAAAGGGGTAAAAGCTAGTAGTGGTGGTGGTGGGAATGTGCACTTTCATTGTAATCTATGTAAGACTATTTTCGCAGGTTCTTATACGCGTGTGAAAGCACATCTTTTGCATATTCATGGTCAAGGAATTAGGGCATGTTCTGGGGTTGAAAAAGATATATTAAAGCAATTAAAAAAATAACAAGAGGAAGCTGAAAAAAAGAAAATTGCAGAGATGAGAAGCGATTCGATTAATTTGTCTTTTCCTATTGCTAGTGATATACAAGAAGAGCTTTTAAAGAAAAGAAAGATGAAAAGCAATAAAACAATACAAGCGTCATTCAATAACATGGCAAGAGCAGAAATTGATAAAAAGATTGGTTGATTCTTTTACTCAAGCTCAATTCCTTTTAATGTAGCTAGAAGTCCATACTGAAAAGATATGATTACATCTTTGGCTAATTGTAATTTGAGTGGTTATGTGCCTTTTAGTTCAGAAAAACTAAGAACAGTCATTCTTGCAGAGGAAAAAAATAGAATTGAAGACTTGTTAGAAACACAAAAATTTGCATGGAAACGACATGGAGTGTCGATTGTTTCTGATGGGTAGACTAATATACATTGGCGACCACTGATAAACTTCATTGCTTACTCACTTAATGAACCAATATTTTTGAAGAATGTTGATGCATCTGGAGAGTATAAAGATGTTGAATATTTAAAGAGATTATTTGTCGAAGTGATAAAAGAAGTGGGTGAAGAAAGTGTGGTGCAAATCATTACTGACAATGCTCCAGTTTGCAGTCATGCAGAAATGAATTTGGCAAGTGAAGATACATATTCACATATTTTTTGGACACCTTGTGCAGCGCACAGTTTAAATTTGACACTTAAGAGTATGAGTATATGCAATCCATCAAAAGATGATGCATATGCACAAGAAATGTGCTTATGGATTGAGGAAATAGAGCATGATGTTCGAAATATTAAAAAATTTGTTGTAAACCATCATCATGCCCTTTCTATATTTAATAAGCATTCTGATCTCAAGTTACTGAAAATTGCTGAAACTCGTTTTGCTTCTCCCATTGTTATGATAAAAAGAATTAAGCAACTCAAGATAGCATTGATGATGATGGTGGCTAATCAAGATTGGGATTTTTATCGTACTGAAGATGATGTCAAGGCTCAAGCTATCAAAAAATGCATCTGTGATGATTTTTGGTGGAATAAAATTACATATTTTGTTGAATTTACAGAGCCTATTTGGAAAATGTTTAGAGAAGTTGACAGAGATGTACCCATGCATCATAGAATTTATGAAATGTGGGACAATATGATTGAAAAAGTTCAAAGTATCATTTTTAAACATGAGAAGAAAGATATTGCATGATTCAAAATTTTACAATCATGTACATTCAATTTTAGTGAGAAGATGGGATAAAAGCAATACACATTTGCATTGTATGGCACACTCTCTCAATTCAAAATACTATGCAAAAAAATGGTTTCCAGCAAGTGTTTGTCGTGTTTCTCCAAATGAAGATCCTGAGATATCAAGAAATAGAATGATATATTTGGGAAGACTTTTTAATGATCCTCACATGTTTAAGATTGTAAATAGTGAGTTTGGCAAGTTTTCTACTGGGAGATTTGATTCTTTAGCAGCACTCGTGGCAAGGGACGAGAAAGATCCCCTTAATTGGTGGGCAACATATGGATCAAAGACACCAAATCTGCAACGTCTTGCAATAAAGTTGTTATCCCTACCTGCTACAGCATCTTGTTGTGAAAGAAATTGGAATACATATACTCAAATTCACAACATTAAAAAAAACAAACTCACTAGTAAAAGAGCAGAGGATTTGATTTATGTTCACTCAAATCTACGATTAATTTATCGTCGCACCAAAGAAGAGTATAGGTACTTTTTTTTCTTTGTATTCAAAGTTTGTATTTAAATATTTGTATTCAAAGTTTTAAGTTAGATACTAATATATTCATTTTTTGATGCAGTTGTGGACCATCCAAGAATTGGGATGTAAATCCAAAAGATTTTGACTTGGAAGGAAAACATAATTTACATACTCTCAACATGGACTACATCGATCTTGTTCTTCCCTCTAATTCAGACGATAAGGCAGATTTATGATAAGTTTTATTGTTTATCACACTCACAAGCTTCTTTATGTGTTATATTTTGGTAAGTTTGTGTTGTTAAGAATTGCTTTTTTATTTTTGCTTTAAAATTTACAATCTTTATGTATTAATTTATTGTTATATATATAATTATATATATTTAAAATATATATTTTTTAATATATATATATAGCCAAGTCCCCGTGTCCAAATTTTTTGGAATTGCGCCGCACCCGTGTCGCACCCGCACCCATGTGACATAGAACATAACAAAGTTTTGAAATGGCAATATCTTATAAAAGCAAAAATACATTTTGATAATAGTTTTGCTTATTGTTTCTCATTCAGGTTATACTATTGAATTACTTCATTTGTATCTACTAATAAATCCTTTCCAAAGCACTAAGATTTTTTTTTGAAGAACAAAGCAGTAAGATATTCACAGCACTCATTGTCCCATCTAAAAGGTTCTTAAAGTCTATTTATAGAGCAACTGCAAGTGGACTCCACATAGACTATGTAATATGTTATCTTCTTTCCAGTCCTTGTGATTTCAAGCCACGTGAGTACCAAGCCAAACCACCAAGCTTTATGATACATTTCTCATAGCCTCATTCAACAATACAATACATAATCGAGCATGCACAGTATGTCTCTAAATACAATCTTCCTCAGTCTCAGCTGTATTCATTTGGTGCCAATAAAGAAATGTTAGACTAGGAATACACGTCCAATAGCAAGATTATTAAATTAATATGTCTAGCGTAGAGCATCACAGTACTCCAATAATCATATCACACATATAATTCCTGAGGAAAAGCTACAAAACAATGACTAAAGAAACAACGAGGGTTTATGATATTAAAAAGAAGGGATAAAATCAAAATATAAACACGAAGAGAGGACTATGTTTAAAGACTTACACTATGGGAATTTGACAATCATATGAAGCATGGAAAACATGGACAACAGTATAAGTGGAGAAATAGGAGTGCCTATAAATGGCACAATGTGATTGTGATACCAATTAAACAAAGCATAAGAAAATTAGCAACCTAGGAACTCCAAGTCCTAAGAGTACATCTGCCAAATGGGAAAATTTTCCATTTGGTTACCACATAGATTTTAATCATTTTCCTAAGATCAAAGCTCCTCCAGACTATTTTACCTGGTTTTTTCCTAGACCATAACCTTTTCATGCTCTTTTCCCTATTTTCCTGGTAAGCAGTTCTCCATAGTTGGAAAAAGGTGTGCTAGGAATCAAACTGTCCCACAAAAAGTATCTCACAAGGGTTCTAGTTCAAACTATAACAGAAACAAAACCCAACCAGAACATGAAATTTTCAACTGATTCAAAGGACCTTTGGAAACATTTACAAACATTGTCAAAGAAAATAAATAAATAAAAGCAAGGCATTACTCATTTCCATTACCTTCACCAGTAAAGAGTTCTTTCCTGATTTTGATTTCACAATGACTCCCATGGATTTACGCATTCGATCAAACTCAAGGGTTGCAATCCGATGTTCTTGTTGGCTCCACCACTTGCAGCAACCTAATAAAAGACAAACAAAAAGAAAACAGAATGAACAATCATAACTAACGTAAGGTATCATGCAATGCATAACAGACAGCAGAAATCTAAACCAATGCCAACTTTAGCGGACCAAAATATGTACCTAAGGTAATTTCAGTTGCATCCAAACGTGAATTACTTCGAAAAGAACTTATTTTGCTGATCCCTGAAGGAAGACCCATCTTCTCCACAAGAACCTGAAACCAAATTGCAATGCAGCATCGTTATAATTCTATAATCCAAAAAACAATCACTGATTCCTGCACAAAATAATAACAAAAAACAGTAATCACTACTACAAACACGGCCTCACCTTAAGAGCGGCCTCTGTGGGCATACCGTTTGCTGAAAACTGATTACCTGTCTTGACAATTCCCGCATCGTTGCAGAGAGCAACGATCTTTGCAATCATCTGAAGATTAGGATCCGTTTCGCCAACAGGCCAATCCAGAATCGTCCCGTCCGAAGGATCGAATGTGGTTCCTTCCACCTTGAATGTCCTGATCGAGTCTGGAACTCGCCCCATCGCCACCAACTTCGCGACCGAGTTCTGGTTCGTCGTCAAGGTCCCCGTCTTGTCGGAGCAGATCACGGTGGTGCACCCCAGAGTCTCGACGCTGGGAAGCTTCCGCACCAGGGCGTTCTTCTGCGCCATCTTCCGCGTCCCGAGGGCGAGGCACGTTGTGATGACGGCCGGCAGCCCCTCCGGGATCGCCGCCACGGCTAGCGCCACTGCAATCTCGAAGTAGTACGTGCACTTCTCGAACGAGAACTTGAAGTTGGCGGGCCAGCCATTGACGTACTCCCAGGTGAAGAAGTACTTGACGTTGATGAGCCAGACGAGCGCGCAGATGACGCCGATTATCGCCGTGAGCGACTCGCCGAACTCGTTGAGCTTCTTCTTGAGCGGGGTGTCCTCCTCGTTCTGCGACGCCTCGTGGATCTGGGAATGCACCTTCCCGAGCTCGGTGTTCATCCCCGTCTGCGTCACGACGCAGATGCAGCAGCCATTGACGACGGTGGTGCCGGAGAAGACCATGCACTCCTTGCCCTGGATGTCGGCGTCCTCCTCGACGTGGTGGTGCATCTTGTTCACGGTGATGCTCTCGCCGGTTAGCGACCCCTGCTCCACCCGGACCGTCGAGCTGATCAGGCGCAGGATCCTCATGTCCGCCGGGACCTTGTCGCCGACGCGGAGCTCGACGATGTCGCCGGGGACGAGATCACGGGCGGGGAGGTTGGGGACGAAGTCGCCGTCGCGCCTCGCCACGGCGGTCTCCGACTGGATGCGCTTGAGGGCCTCGAGCGCCTTCTCGGCGTTGCTCTCCTGCCACACCCCGACCACGGCGTTGGCGATGAGGATGAGGAAGATGACCAGCGGCTCCACGAAGGCCGTGACGCCCATCTCTCCCCCCTCGTCCCCGTCGAACCACGCCAGCACGAACGAGACGACGGCGGCGACCAGCAGGATCCGCACGAGCGTGTCCTCGAACTGGTCCAGGATCAGGCGCCACATCGAGGGTCCTTCGTGGCGCTCGAGCTCGTTGGGGCCGTAGATCTCCCGGCGTCGGTCCGCCTCCTCCCAGGACAGCCCCTGCTCGGCGCTCACCTTGTAGTGCGCCTCGCACTCGGCCTCGTCCCTTGCCCACGCCGGGAAGGTATCGCTGCCAGCCGGCCGCGGCGGTCTCGGCTCCCCCTCGACCTGCCCACCTTTCCCCATCAATCAGGGCAAGGCCGCAACAACCAAACCTTAACGGATTTCCGGCAAATGCAAAAGCAGAGGAATTCCAGTGAGCGCAACGGAGGCCCTTGATTGGCGATGAATCGATCTAAGGCGAAACCTTTAAGAGAAAACAATAAAAGGAGTCATCTTCCTTTTCTTTTCTTTTCTTTTCTCTGCTCTGGAGGAGCGAGGGGAGAGTGAAACACTCAGAGAGAGAGACGATGGAATTGGTTTGTTTATGGCTTTATGGTGTCTTGTATGAGAGGGTTTGTATAAGCTTTGAGGAAGGTGCCGGGAGGCATCCTTCGTGAAAAGATCAGGTGTAATGTAATACGATTGCACAAATTTTTGTGCATTAATCCCCTGATCACCCTCCATATTAGGACAGGTGCGGGGCCCAAGACCTGATGGTGCGTAATGCACAATTTTTTGTGCAATCATATTGCACGGACCCTTCCAAATCTGCCCAACCTCATAAAAATGCGAAAGCGATAACAAACGTGACCTACATATCCTTTCCTTGATTTCCATTCTATACTTTCCTTTTTTATTTAGTGTGGAACACTGGAATTACGTTGCTTCGACCTTATATAATTATACCATTGGGTTTTGAACCTGCAATGCCCTAATAGAAGGTGACTTGCACTAGCTGCTTCTACCAGACAAGCAGAGTCCCCGTTGGTATTGTGGGAATATAATTACGGGATTAAGAAGTGTGGTGAGACAAGAGATGTGTGTGAAGCGAGAAGCAAACTTTCAGCATATTGAAAAGATCAGGTGCAATGTGATTGCACAAATATTTGTATATTAAGCACCTCATCACCCTCCATCTTGGGAAGGGCTTGTCAGTTGTGGGGCCCATCAAGTGCTTATTTTATGTAGGTTTTGCAGTAAAAAAGATTTTGACAGGAAATTTCTTAATCATGAAAAAAAAAAATACATTTTTAACATCAACAAAAATTATGATTTCATATAAAATATTTCGGGTGGCACATGGTTTCTCACTTCTAAAGTGAGTTTTTTTGTGAAATCAAGCTTTTGGGTTTCTTTAAAGCCTTTTAGTAACTATGGTTAGGACACTTAAACTGACTTATGGCTCAAGTCAGCCAAATGCAGTATGAGACGAGTAGATGTCCAAATCAAGGGCCAACATAGTGCCTTATGCTCTAATCGCTTCAAAATTTGTATCAATGGATTCTCTGAATCATTTGAAAAATAGATTTAGGTTCGATACTAATACTAACAACATTGAGTATAACAACCTTAAGAATTAATCTTGGACTACAAACCATGTGATTGTGATTGTGATTGTGATTGTGATTTTAAAAACAGAAAAATGATATTAACCCAAGTATAGGGATGGTAAATGAATCACATTACATGAAACTTTGCTTGTTTTGTCTCAGTAATTAGCTCATTCAAACTCATATAAGATATTATATTCAGCCCATTATGGGTTTAATGATGAGCAATATTGAACAAAGGCTGATTGTTTCGACTTGGCTCACATAAGCCTGGATATGCTTACATATATGTAATTGTGGTTAGTGCTAAGCATGACTTAAGTACAAGGAGTTTGGAGCTTATTTTCTTACATTACCATTCTTCCATATGAGAGAGAGTAACGCTACGGTGTTCTGGCAACACCTATTCTCATATATCATAAATCATAGTTGGAGGTTGCATCTTCTCAATCAGATCTTACAGATTACTTAACATAGTTTATTTGGTAGGAATCATGTTTTGGATCATGTTTTTGGACATGAAAATAGGTTTTTTAAATCATAAAGTTTTTGTACATTGTAAAACGTTGATTTTTAAAGATCTTTAAAAGTCTACATATATGCCATAATCACATGAAAGGAAACCTTTTTTCTACTAAATAATGATTACAGATTATATAGGGTCTGATGAACCAAAAATTTAAACTAAATTTTGAAACTCGAGTAGATATGGAACATAGTTTCAGTTTTTTCTAGTCCAGAATAATATATCCTAATCTTAAATCATATATCCTAATTGCTATAAAAGCATAAGCCAGGGTACCAAGTGCAAAATTTGGATGCTTTATAACTTTTTCTTAATTGACATTCTTGTCATGTGAGTTGAAAATATAATTAAGATTTTGTAGCATAAAGTTTTCATAAAAAAAAATAAAATAAAAGTTACATCTATCTTGACAATGTAAACCTGTGGCGTCCCCCTTGCCCTCAGGCAGTCACCAAGCTTAGGCTGAGCAAGGGCTAATCCCTTGCCCTCCTTAATGCAAGGGGTTGACTCTCATGGAATTGAATCCATGACAATCCGTCTAATGACTAAGCCACCTTCATTCTATCAAACCCCTTGTAGGGATGGCAGTGGGGCGGGGCGGGGGACAAGGTTTCCACCCTCGCCCCGCCTCAAAATTTTATCCTCCACCCCCGCCCCGTCTCCGCGGCGGGGATGGATTTTATCCTCCACCCCCGCCTCCATCCCCGTTTCATACCCTTCATCCCCGGTCCAAACGGGGCGGAGGCGGGGCGGGGCGGGGATATTGCGGGGAAAAGTGGTCGGGGCGGGGTTGGGGCGGGGATTAGGCGGGGATCGTGGCGGGGATGGAGCGGGGCGGGGAAAAGTGCACGTCCACCCCCGCCCCGCCTCCACGGCGGGGATGGAATTTATCCTCCACCCCCGCCTCCATCCCCGTTTCATACCCTTCATCCCCGGTCCAAACGGGGCGGGGCGGGGCGAGGCCCCGCTTTCCCCCGGTCCACTGCCATCCCTAACCCCTTGGGGCTTCTCTCTCTCTCTTCTTTAATGATTATCTCTTTGGGGAGGAGCCAGGGGACAAGGTCTTCACCCTCGGCCTGTCTCAAAATTTTGTCTTCCATCCTTGCATGGGTTTTGATTTTAACCTCCATCCTTATTTCATGTCTTTCATCCCCGGTCTAAATGGGATGAGGCGGAGCGGGATGGGACCCCGCTTTTCCTCATTCCACTGTCATCTCTAAAGAGAATTTTAGCATTTTACTAACAAGGATCGGGGATGGGGATACGACGGGTGGGGCAAGGCAGGGTGGGAGAAAGCATAAGTTCATCCCCCTCCATCCCCACACGGGTTTTGATTTTAACCTCCATCATTGTTTCATGTCCTCCATCCCTATTTCAAACGGGACAGGGTGGGGTGGGGTGGGGTGGGGCTCCATTTTTCCCCAATCCACTGCCATGCCTAAGTCCAGAATAATATATCTTAATCTTAAATCATATATTGTAAATGCTATAAAAGCAGAAGCAAGGTTTCAAGTGCAAAAAAAATGGACGCTTCATAACTTTTTCTTAACTAACATTCTTGTCATGTGAGTGGAGAATATAATTAAGATTTTGTATGAACATTTGCATAGAGTTTTCATAAAAATGGAAAAGTTACATCCTACATTGTAATTTTTTTTTAAAAAAAATAATGAGTTACTATTTATAGCACTATCTCTTCATGCCTCTCAGTCTTTGTTTTTTCATTAAGGATGAGAAAACCAACCTAAGGTTCAGAGACCTAGCCGCGCTAATTAAGCTTGTTATTCTTAAGGTCGCTATCTTGATAATGTAAACCAGTGGCACACCCAGTCTCTTCACCTCATTCCTTCTTGGTAGGTATAAAATGAGGCAACTCTCTCTCTAAAAAGTCATATCCTCTTCTTAATAGGCATCAAATAAAACTATTTATGATGTTTTAAAATGATCGATATATTTATTATTCTCATTATCTTTACTTTCAATATTCTTGAAAATGTATATGATGTAAACTTTTTTTCTCATTTGCTTGACCATCTAGTGTGCATAAAGAAAATATTGGTTAACCGTATAGGTTCTAAATCCCCTAAGTGAAACTCACAGGTGAATGTTGCTTTGAACAAATGTAACCTCATGAATGTGTTCAACATGATTAAAATAATAGGAAGTGGCCCTTGCATCATAACTTTTTTACAGTAAAATATAAAAATCTTGAGGGTTGAAAATTTGGTATATTATAAGTTGCTGACTTTTTGCCCCTGAAAAATTCAGGCACATTGGGAAAACATGACCCAAGGGCCAATTTTTAGTAAAACGAACATGTAGATTATATTTGGAGGGTTAGATGAGTAAAAGAGTTAAAGTAAATTAAAAAAATAAAGTTTTTTTTTTGAAAAATGCATGTACAGTTTTGGCAATAGTAAAAAACACATAAATAACATTTTAATATTGTTAAAAACATACTTCAATCATTTTAACTTAGGTTATCAGTAAACCGAATAAAGTTACTTACCCTCAAAACAATACTTAAAAACCAAATCACAAACACACAAAGTTTTGGCAATATAAAAAAATGTACCTAATTTTTGGTAATTACAACACATTCAATGACAACTTTGGCGGAAGTAAACCTTGGCTTTTTTTTTATTAACGACGAAAAAGTTTAGGTGTGCTTTAACAATATTGAAAACTTAAGTGTATTTTTTATTATCACCAAAAGTTTAGGTGTGTTTTTGAAAATATTTTAAAAATTAATGTTTTTGAATAGGGAGTTTGATGCTCTCTCGTTCTTTTAGTGTTTTACTCTTTAATGACAACAATCATGTCATCGTTATAAGGTTTTATTATATAACAGCGATAGTTATGTTGCCGTTATAGATAAAAGAGCAAGTTTGAGATGCAAATGCCATGAGGCATATGCCTCAGGGCTTGGTGCACTTTAGGCATGAGGCGCACACCTCAAGCATATAGGGTCAAATGGGGTCAAAGCTCCCATTTGACTCAGTTTTGTGGAGAAAGAGAGGAGACCCCCTAAACTCTCTCTGCTCGTTTCTCTCTCCCTTTTCGTCTTTCGCTCCCCGCTCTCATCTCTCATCGAGAATTCATGGAATCAGTGACTTGAGAATCAAACTTTTTTAGAAAAATGTTGGGGCTTTGGTGGGGAAGGCGAGCGCATGGCTTGCCGATTCTTTGTGGCATTTTGGTGGTTTATTGCCAAACAACTTTAGCTATGGGTTTTTTTTTTTTTGAACAACAACAACAACTACGCCTTCATCCCAAAACAATTGGGGTCAGCGATATGAACCAACAAAGAAAATCATTCTGGGTCTTCCACATTACCTCAAGGGATATAAAAAGGTGCAATAGTTAGAGCAAAATGGTAATTGGTTGCTATTAGAATTTTCATTTTTTCTAAATGAGAGGCAGTTTCTCTTGGAAACAAGTGAAAGACACTTTTCTCTCTCTCAATAGTATAACAGGATTATGCTGAGAAATGCAAAAAGAGTTTAAAAGCTTAAGATTCTCATGAGCTTATTTTTTTAGGATTCTTTTATTGAAAACATTGATTGTAGTTTCAGTTGTCTTTTACTTTGTTGAGGTGGTTTTTGACTGTAGCTGACATTTCATCACCTTTTCCCTTTTTTATTGTGATTTCAATAGATGATGGTCCTGCCACTTAAAGGGCTCTTTGATAACATTCTTTATTCTTTGTGTTTTTCTAAGTTTTTGGCACTCATTAGGGAAAGGTTTGATTTACAGGTATCATATCTTCACTTGAGAGTTACCATCTTTTTATATCATTAGTTGTCCTTACTAGTTTACTGTATTGTTTTTTATTTTGGCTTGTAAGATAATTTTCTGATGTGTCCAACTTAAATTTTTGCAACAATTGGTTATGAATACCATTTCTAGCAATTCTTAGGATATTGATTCTTTTGATATTTCTATTAATTCACTTCATGAGTTGACTCAAGGATTGTTGATAGTTTTTAAGAAAACAATTACTTGACTTGGTGATCTGGAACTTGGTTGACACAGTCAAGTTCCATATGCAACCTAGCCACCTCCTTGGGACTTCATGATGAAAAGCCATGGTATTTTCAATCTGTCTTGCACAATTAAGTTATCATTTTTTATGCAACTTTGTCCAAGTCCTATCAACTTTGATTGAAATTTATGATCATATTTTAATTATCTTAGGATTTTATGTACCTTTTGCAACCTTTGGCCCACCCCAACTCTCTCTCTCTCTCTCTCTCTCTCTCTCTCTCTATATATATATATATATATATATATATATATATATATATATATATATATAGGGAAAAGGGTAGGTGTCTGATTGTATTTGTGCCTACTAAGCTTGGATAGTGGTTTTTAAGTTGTTTTTTAAAAATCTGACCCTACAAATGTGTTCTACATGATCAATTAACTAGAAAATCACGCTTGAATCATATTTTTTGAGAAAATTGATTTTTTAAGCATTAATTATTTTTGAAAATTATAGATCATAGAATTTTTTAATTTAAAAAAAATCTAATTTTGTGTTGAATCGTGGAGATTCAAAAGTCAATTCCCAAAAAATAAAGCATGTAGATCACTTTTGAAAAAATATCCTTTACCATATATATATATATATATATATATATATATATATATATATATATATATATATATATATATATATATATATATATATATATATAAGAAAAAGGGTAGGTGTCTGATTGTATTTGTGCCTACTAAGCTTGGATAGGGGTTTTTAAGTTGTTTTTAAAAAAAACTGACCCTACAAATGTGTTCTACATGATCAATTAACTAGAAAATCACGGTTGAATCATGTTTTTTTGAGAAAAAATGATTTTTTAAGCATTAATTATTTTTGAAAATTGTAGATCATCGATTTTTAATTTAAAAAAAAATCTAATTTTTTGTTGAAACGTGGAGATTCAAAAGTCAATACCCAAAAAATAAAGCATGTAGATCACTTAAGAAAAGATATAAACAATCTTTCCAAAGCTCGATCGGCACACGGTAGGCACAAAAAAGCATCTGGCACCTACTATATATATATATATATAGAGAGAGAGAGAGTAGCTGCCAACTGCTACTCCTGCCAGCTGTTGTCAACGTGTTCATGCTCTACATCATGTGTGCAGCAGTGCAGGTGAAAGGCATTAAAATGCTGACTGACCCCCTTGAGTCTTTAGCGGCAGTTTTTGCCAAGGTGTTTTTTTTTGTATGCACTGGGTGCAAATTTGGAAATGGCAAAAATTTGGATGAAGAACATTATAAGTTTACATAACTTCACATTTTACTAATATTACGATAAATAATAAGAATTAATATTTTTTTATAAAATATATGATTACAACTAGAATAAGTAGATAAAATTTTGAATAACAAATATATTTGAGCTTTTCATTGAAAAAAAAATCCTATTTAATGAAAAACTGCACAAAATATATGAAAGCATTGCTCCAAACACAAGATTCTCTCTTATAAATTAAGTAAATTTCCGGTGTAGTGTGAAACAAGTTTCTCACTAAAAAAGAAATGACTTTCCCATGCAGTTTTAGAAGTTCCCCACAAGTTTCGGAGATGCGTAGTTTTCAGGTTTGAAAATAGTTTCCGAAGAAACAAGCTTCCCACATAGTTTCCCATAACCCTAAGCTGTAATGTCAGTGATGTACTTTTTTGTGGCTACCGAGTATGAGGCGGTGGGATTTTAAGTACGGCCAGGGGTGGGTAGTCAGCCCGACAGCTTATAAGCCAGATATTTAATAATTATTTATATTATTTTTTGATCAAAAATATATTTTTAGGAGGGTTATAATATATTGGTGTGATATTATCGCATATTAAAATTTATTAGATGAATTTAACCGGTTAAAATTTTAATTTTTAATAAATTATTATTAATATAAATATCTTTGAAGGATTTTATAGATCCTAAATCCATTTTAAAGTTTTAAAAACAAAATTAAGATTTTTGTTGAAACTTGTTTTACAAGTGGGTTCGGACCTAAACACATAGACCCAAATTAAGTTTTATATTTTTTAAATAAATACATAAAATCACATTTAACACTAAATTTGAACGTTTAGGCAATATTCGTATAAAAATGACTTTTATTAGTTGTTTTAGATTTAGTTTTATTCTTTAGAAATTAACTTTTTGGGGTTTTTTTTTAGACCCAAACCGGATCCAATATGGACCCGTTTGGTTTTGACGCACAATGGGGGCTAGGCAGGGCCTACTAGGGTACCCCAATCCTCATAACCCCTTTTCTTTTCTCCCCAAGGAGGTCGACACCATCTCCTTGCTTTTTATTTCTCTCTAATCAGCAAGCCATCTTCTCTCTTTATTTTCTATCTCCTTCTACCATTTTTTCTAAAATAGCATCAACCTTAGGATTTAAGCCATTGTTAAAGCAGCCTCCACAACCCCTGTATTGGTAAGTTCAATTTCTTCTTCCACTATTTGTGATGATCTCCTTCTTCTTTGATTTTTTTTTTAGAGAGTTAATCTCTCTTTTCTTTTATTTATGCTTTAGGTTTTTGAACAAACCCTAGCCTACCTCTTGCCA
This sequence comes from Nuphar pumila, assembly GCF_984573655.1. Taxonomy (NCBI): domain Eukaryota; kingdom Viridiplantae; phylum Streptophyta; class Magnoliopsida; order Nymphaeales; family Nymphaeaceae; genus Nuphar; species Nuphar pumila. Next base: position 94,008,324 of record NC_143260.1, on the reverse strand, counting down.
AGGGATTTGTGCCCTCACACAACCCTCCATTGATGCCTTGAGGTGAGCCTTCATCCCTTACATTTACTTATTTATCTTTTTTTTATATTATTATTTTTTTGCTAATTTTACTCAATGAAGGTTTTTTGGGATCTATGCTTCATTCTTAACATTGGGATTTGTGCACAATAGATTTATGCTGTTTTTCATGTTCATCCATCACCATTAGTGCCATCCCCATCACCGCCACTTGATTATTCTTTCATTTCATCTTTTGTAGATCCATTTCCTTGGGAAAATCAATTCCTATTTGAGAATCGAGTCTAAGAAACCATGAAATTGCCATCGAAGAGCCTGATTTTGCATGCAAAACAAAGGAGATGCCCAACACAGTAGTTTTAGCCCAGCTCTTGCTGTTTTGGTATTGCTTGGATTCTTTGAAAAATCAATTTATCAATTTTTATTTTGTATTGATTTTTGTGCAGAGCGATTCTCTAACTTTTTCTTATTATTTATGCAGTATTGTAGCACTCTCCATCTGTGAGAGATTGGCCTAGCTAAGTATAGATTGTTATTACTTGGTGGTGCACACACCAAGTATTCAGTGAATTGCCAATGCGGTAATTCGTATCAGTATTTGCAAAACCCCTCGGATTTTCGAGTGTAACCATACATATTATTCTAATTTATAAAGGTATAAACACTTGACTGAATTTTTAGAATATGTTTCTTATTTTGTTACAATCTAACATGTTTTAATGTTGGGTTTGTTTATGAACATAGTATAATAGCATGTTACCGAAGTTAGGTTATAAATTGCCTAATGTCAGTATTAGGATAAATCTTAGTTAATTAGTGTAACAAACATATAATTAGGATTGTTTAAATAACATTATGAATTCTCTAATTATATGTTTTAAATCTGAAAAATTTAGTTTATGCTTGTGGTTCTCGCTGAACATGGTCGAATGAGATATTGACCTAATTATATTATAAAATTATATGAGATCTGCTTATGTATTATTCATTACAACAACAACAACAACTACGCCTTCATCCCAAAACAATTGGGGTCGGCGATATGAACCAAAAAAGAAAATCATTCTCGGTCTTTCACATGAATCCTTCTCCTCCAATCATTTCTATCCAATGCCATGTCCTCGGTGAGGTTCAAAGCATTCATATCTTTTCCTATCACCTCCATCCATGTCTTCCTAGGCCTACCCCGACCTCTTTTAACTAATATATTTTCCCATTTCTCCATCCTTCTAACTGAAGCATCATTAGGCCTTCGCCGAATATGTCCAAACCACCGTAAACGATTCTCTCTCATCTTATTTTCAATGGGTGCAATGCCTACCTTCTTACGTATCTCCTCGTTCTGAATCTTATCTTTTATTGTATTTCCACACATCCATCTCAGCATACGCATCTCAGCTACACTCATTTTTTGAATACGATGTCTCTTGGCAGCCCAACATTCCGTACCATATAGTAAAGCAAGCCTAATAGTCGTCCTATAAAACTTTCCCTTCAACCGCAATGACATTCTATAATCGCACAACACTCCAGTTGCACTTTTCCATTTCATCCACCCAACCTTTATCCTATGATTTACATCTCCATCAATTTCTCCATACTTTTGAATGATAGATCCCAAATATTTGAAACAATCATCCACCGGTATTTCTTGCTCACCAAGCTTCACTACACTCCCATCACTACTTCGTTGCTTACTAAACCGACATTCCATGTATTTTGTCTTACTCTTACTCAACTTAAAACCTCTTGCTTCCAATGTCTGTCTCCATAATTCTAACTTAGCATTAACCCCAGCTCTAGACTCATCAATCAAAACAATATCATCAGCAAACAACATACACCACAACACATTTTCTTGAATTGATCTCGTAAGCTCATCCATCACTATAGCAAATAGGAAAGGGCTTAAAGCAAATCCTTGATGTAACCCAACCGTTATAGGAAAATTGGTTGTCACCCCTCCACAAGTGCGGACATTAGTTACTACTCCTTCATACATATCCTTAATTATACTAATGTACTTGAGAGAAACACCTTTCTTCATCATTGCCCACCAGAGAACGTCCCTAGGTACTCTATCGTATGCCTTCTCTAAATCAATAAAAACCATATGCAAATCTTTGTTCCTCTCTCTATTTCTCTCAATAAGTTGTCTAAGAAGATGTATAGCTTCCATAGTTGATCTTCCAGGCATAAAACCAAATTGATTCTTCGATATCATAACAACCTTCCTCAACCTATACTCAATCATCCTCTCTCAAAGTTTCATAGTATGACTCATGAGTTTTATACCACGATAGTTTGTGCAATCTTGTATATCACCCTTATTCTTATATAGAGGCACCAAAGTACTCTTCCTCCACTCATTAGGCATCTTATTTGTCCGCCAAATCTTGTTAAAAAGATTTGTCAACCATTCTAAACCTTTCTCTCCCAAGCATTTCCAAGCCTCGATAGGTATACCATCTGGGCCAACTGCCCTTCTTGATTTCATTTTTTTTAAAGCCTCTCTAATTTCTTTCTTTTGAATCTTGCACATGAAGTCACGATTCATCTCATGAAAAGGAATGAAGAAGTCTCCAAGATCATGAGCATGACTTTCATTAAATAGCTTATCAAAATAATCTTTCCATCTCTCCTTAATCTCCTCATCTTTGACTAAAACCCTTTGCATTTCATCTTTGATACATCTAACCATACCCAGATCCCTCGATTTCCTATCTCTCATCTTTGCAAGCTTATAAATACCTTTCTTGCCTTCTTTGGTATCCAACTTGTCATAAACCTCCTTATATACCTTATCCCTCGCGTTCCGAACTACTTTTTTAGCTTCCTTTATTGCTATCATATACTTCTTCAAATTCTCATTATCACGACTCTTACTTAGATTTTTATAACACTCTCTTTTAACCTTAATAGCTAATTTGACATCCTCGTTCCACCACGATGTATCCTTACCTAGAGGTGCACCGCCTTTAGACTCACTTAATACCTCCTTAGCCACCTTTTTTATGCCACCCGCTATCTTATTCCACATTGATTCTGAATCCTCCTCGAGACACCAATTAGCTTTGTTAACTACCTGCTCTACAAACATTCCTTGTTTAGCTCCTTTCAGTGCCCACCACTTAATTCTAGGATCTATCCTTTGTCTATCCCTTTTGTGGCATTGTCTAATTCTAAGATCTAAAATTAACACTCTATGTTGTGTAGCTACACTTTCTCCCGGTATAACCTTACAATCGATGCAACAACCCCTATCTCTCTTTCTAAGTAGGAAAAAATATATCTGACTCGTATTAACCCCACTTTTAAATGTTACTAGGTGAGACTCCCTCTTCCTAAACCAAGTGTTTGCTAAGATCATATCATAGAACAAACCAAAATCTAAAATCCTTTTTCCATTTTCGTTTCTTTCTCCTATACCATAGCCTCAATGGATACTCTCAAATCCATCCCTACTAATGCCTACATTCCCATTAAGGTCACCGCCGATGCAAAGCCTTTCTCCATAAGATATCCCTTGTACTACTCCATCTAAATCTTCCCAAAATTGACATTTAATGGAATCATCTAAACCTACTTGAGGTGCATAAACACTAATAATATTAATAATATCTGAACCTAATACTAATTTAATAAGTAAAATCCTATCACCCTTCCTACGAACCTCAACTACATTATCTATAAACTCACGACTCATAACAATCCCTACTCCATTCATATTCATATTTATTCCTGTATACCAAATCTTATATCCCCAAGGTTCTATCACTTTTGCTTTCTCACCTACCCATTTGGTCTCTTGTAGACATAAAATATAAATCTTTCTCCTACACATAACATCTACTAACTCTACCAACTTACCAGTTAAAAATCCTATGTTCCAAGTGACTAACCTAATTTTATGGTTTTGGACTAACTTCTTTACCTCCACCCGTCCAACAAAGTGAGGGAACCCTTGCCTATTTGACACCACACCCGGGCGCCGGTGTGACGCGTCGCTTTCGGGCGACGACCTAGCAACCCTTGCCCATTTATTATTGCCTCCAAGCCTATAGAGTACAACGCGTCGCTCAATAAGGAACGCCCCAACGAAATTCTCATATTGGTTCATATTCATAGGGTATGACTAAGTTTTTATGCTGTCTGTCACAGGCCTACCGCAACCCTCCTCCTTTATCCGGGCTTGGGACCGACAGTGTATACTAAACAATTATACACAGACGGAGTTTTATGTATTATTCATTGATGTGAATAAATGAATGCTATGTAAATACATGAATAAATTAATGATATGGATGTTAGTGAATAATTTAGTGTTATGTGAATGATTATTGTTGTGGATTTCGTTGAACCTCATTTTATAAATGATGAGAATCACTTTTTGGTTGTACAATTACAAACTTGATTTGCATTTATCAAGTTTGATTTTGAGTTTTCTCCGAGCATGCAGTTAATGCCCTACAACATTACAAATACTATCGTGAATGACTAAACGAATAATGAGTTGTTGTGCACTTAGAGGCACTACTCTTACATATTACGATCTCTAGGGGATCCAAACATTTTGATTTTGATAAACTTGTAAACAATTAAACTTTGTGTTTCTAAATCTTTACTTTTTAAGTAATTGTAAATATATTAGAATAAGAATCCTTATGAATGTTAGCTTTTCTTTTAGGTAATAACTGTGCTCAAGATTTCAAATCTCAAATTTTTATGTAAATTTTTAATGGTCTTAACCTTTAAATAAAATTTATCTTTTGTATATTTTTATATGTGACGGTCTTTAAAATAATAACCTCAATCAGATTGTGTCTAAGGTTAATTTTGTATTGTATCTGATACTGAAAGGCTAATATGCGCTCGTGCTTGTATTAAGATGGGCCGTTCAGTGTTTGAAACTGTTGGGATGTGACCATTGATGAACTCGTTGACATATTACCCTTTGGAGTCATGTAAAACTTTGTAACAATTGAAATTTTTTAATTTTTTAGGTTTTGAGAAAGTTTTTAAAATGTTCGATTATCAGGTCGGGCAGGTCCAATGCCCACCACTACGTACGATTGCTTGGCCAATGCCACACAACCTGAATCTTTTTGTATCAAGAAAAAATTAAAAACAAAAACAAAAGCATTTTGCCTATCTTCAAACATGAGCACGTTAACAACTGGGCCAAAACCCGGCTCATTAGTAAATAGAACGAGCCATTGATGGCCTGGTAGGCCCGATCCATTAGCAGGTCGGGCCGGCCCAGTGCCCACCACTATGTAATGCCCACCACTATGTAAGGCTACTTGGTCAATGTTCAACAGCCTTATCTCAAGAAAAATTAAAAAGTGAAAACAAGCAACTCCAAAGGAAGCTGGCATAGTGGTGTGGTGGCCTTGGCAGATAGACGGACAGTCAAGGTCCATTTTAATGGACGTCACCTCTTTTGTGCACGCGTATGCAAGCTGCCTACCAGTTAAACAAACCAATGTTGTCAGACGAATCGGCACAAAATTAACTTTAATAGAGGGTCGATTCGCCCCCTACAGATTCGGCCGATTCAATTTCGATGCACCTCCAATCAAGCGCAATTGGGGTCGAATCGTTTTTTGTATTTTTAATTTTTTGATTGTTTATAATTTTTTAATTTATCGATTCTTCTCCATCTATGTCACAAGGATACGACTACACAAGGACCCGTGACATGGATTTGGATTCGTCTCACATGTTTGATTTTTTTTTTAAATAGGACACGAGGATACTGGATTTTTATTCCATATAAAACTAAATTTTTGATATTACAATATTAAATAATAAATTTTTTTGTTGAAATGATACTTAAAATCATTAAAAAAAATATTATAGTTACCACTACATATGAGCGGAAACAAAAGCTTAGAAAAGAGAAAACTTTGGTTTTGAGTTAGGGATGGCAGTGGATCGGGGCGGGAGACAAGCCCCATCTTAAAATCCAGACCTCCATTCCCGCACGGGTTTTGATTCTGTAAAATCGGAGGCCGGATATGAGATGCAAAGTAACCAAAGACCCAAAAAAGAAGAAGAAAATTACCAGTTCTCCCCGCAACATCTGCTAGTGTTTTTACAAAAAATTACAATTTTAGCGTGGTATTAATGTTTTTATGAGGTATTTATTGAAAAAATAAGTAATTTTAATTTTTATATATTTTTATTTTTACACTCATCCTAATTTTTTTTTTAATTTAATTATTATTTGATGATAAAAAACACGAGGAAAACAAAAAAAAAACTATTTGTCATGAGAATTTATCTGAGGTTTGGTTATTTCCCATCTTGTCACTGATCTCGTAAGTAGGGTATCAATGGGTCGTGTTTGACCCAGACCCGAGCTGTACCAAAGTAACCAAACCCTAAATGGTCACGATTTGGTACTAAAAAAGAAGGCCTCAAGAGAATCTGAGTCAGATCCAAAAGGATCCAATTAATATATAGAGCAGAGTATGGTTTTTGAAAATTTATACTAAACATGGGTTTGACTCGAGTTCCCACTAGGATCCACAAATTTCAATGTAGTTATTTTTATTTTTACGAGGTATGAACTAGGTCTAGCTCATATAAATTAATTATTTTACAGGGTATGAGCTAGTACTGGTTATTATAATCTTTAGGATCCGGGTATGGTTTTTCTTATGCTGGATCTGATTTAATTCTAATCCAAACCCAATACCAGCATCTTAAACTATTCAGGTTCGGACTCGGACTCACTCAGGTTCGAACCGTTGATACCCCTTCTCCTAAGCGAGACGATCAGGGATATATATTTGATAGTTTAAATAAGAATATTAGTCAACAAAATAAAAGCTGAAAAGCGTCCGGACGTCTTGGGATTCAAAGCGCACGTTGCCCTACAGTGACAAACGTTTTTATCGGCAATTTCTAGTTTTTCAAAAACTCGCGAGAAATTGAAAAAATTTCATAAATCTTGCATTTTTTGGCAAAATCTCGGCAATAAAAAAATAAATTTAAAAATATAAAATTATTTTTTATAATAAAATATTAATAAAAATTATTAAAAAATAAAAATACATGATTTTTTCATGATAAATAGCTGTTTAAAACATAAATATCATGTTTAAATTGCAGTATTTATGTTTTTTTTCATAAATCTCTCGATATTTTGAAAATCTCCCAAGAAATTGCCGTTTTAAACTTTCAGGCAATTTCTCGCGAGATTTTCATAAATCTCACGATATTTGTCACTATGCATGGCACCCAAGAAGCGTAGCCCTGCTGTAGGAGGCGACGATCCGCTGCTTCAGTTGAACTGCATGGAGACCCATTGGACCTCCCCAATGTGGATCCAAACCCATGTTTTGTGCCAATGCTGTCAGTATCGGTATCGGCCCTGAATCATTTGGCCACCGATTCATCTGTATCCGATACTCAAGAGAATAGTTCTGCACCAGCCAAAAAAAAAACATTACGTGTCAATCAGAATGTGACACGTAATAAAACCATTAAAATAATATTAAAAATATTAAAAAATAATTTAAGTCTTTTTATATTTATTAAAAAATAGCCAATTTAGGGGTAATGCCTATCGATTTTCTGCCGATACCATACATATTGTCGATGGATACAGGCCAATACACACCAAGAACATAGTGACAAATACTACAGTATTTTCAGAAATATTGCCGAGAACGTGATATTTTTATGAATATTAAAAATGCTGAAAAATCACAATGTTTTCAAGATATCATGTTATCTTTTAAATAAAATGTTTATATTGGCAAATTTCATAAAAAACTTTTATTTTGCTTGTGTATTACATTTTCATCTCTCTCTCTCTCTCTCTCTATATATATATATTCATCTTTGTTGCAATTTCCTGAAAAAAGATTAAGATAAATTAAATTCCAAAAAATCTCTTAAAAATTCTGGCTTAAATATTGTCATTTAAGCTTTTGTGACAATGCATGAAACCAGCCAATTCAACTAAGTCACGGCCATAGTCACAAATATCTCCGATATGTTGAAAATATCAAAATTCTAACATGACATTTTCAAAGGCTATTACTAAGTCGTTAAATGCACAATATTTTCAAAAAAATTAACTATTTTTGAAAACATCATGTTTTTAATGCATTAACATGCGTTAAAAATGTTTTCAAAAATCTTTTATATATGGTTATATCATAATATTGTATGTATATAATATCTTTTATGTATTGATAATTTCTCAAAAATTTCCCCAAAAAATCTGCTTCATGATAATATCACGAGATTTTCCTCTGTTGATATTTTCGCGATAAGGAGATTCGTGGCAATGTACACGACCGCTGTAGTGGGTCCCATATATGGTCCATGCGGGTCGGGTAGACCTGAAGATTGAAATCGTTGGGATGGACGGTCCAGGGCCTTGGGGCTCACCGACAAGCAGCAGCAGCAGCACCATCATCATCATCCGAGTCATGTTTCTAAAGAAACCCATTTCCTCCATTCCTTTTTCAGAACCTAGCAGTTTATACTTTTTACTTTACAAAAAAGCGACAGCCAAATGAGGGAAACATTTGAACTTGGATCCACCAACTTTTGGGCTTTTCAAAAGACGCCCAAATCCTCTTAATCGGAACTCGGGTCGGGTCCAGGTCTGATATAAAATTTTACAAACTATACCTGGGTTCATGTATTAATCGGACCTTCGGGTCCGGACTCAGGTCTTAATCAGGTTTTTGTATACCCTATAGGGTTTGGTTTAGGTTGGGTCCGGGTAAACCAGGTCCGTTGACACCCCCTTTAAAAGTACTTTAAAATTCTTATTTTTACCTTTTATCTATATGTGCTTCATTAACTTGCATCCTTTGAAAGTTTAAAAAGTACTTTAAAATTCTTATTTTACTCTTTATCTTTATGTGCTTCCCCCAGCTTGTATTTCTTACATGTTTAACAGTAATTTACAATTCTTATTTGACCCCCCGAACATTAAACTTGAAAAATGATTAAAACGGATCACACTTCTACGGATTTTACCCATATTTTCGGTTTTGGGTAACATCTGAATTTGGGTCGTGCTAATGATATCTATATTTTGGATCTTGGTTAGATCCAAATTAGCATTATAGCCGGTTTGAGTCAAAATCGGGCAAGCCGAACCTTTTTTTGGTACATGAAAATTGATAGGTGTAACTCTATTTTAGTGGTCCCCATTACATAGAGCATAGAGCCCAACTAAATTCAAAGCTTTATTATGATACCTGAATTGGATATAAGTCTAAAACTAGAGCCAATCATAAAAAATGGAGTTTAAAACTGGATCTGACCCATATTTTTATACTGAATAGCATATATATATATATATATATGAATTTGGGTTATCTTTAACAAATATATTCGGGCTTATTCGGAACAAGGTTAGAAGAAAATACATTAAAGTTGGATTTGGATCAACTTTTGATGACTAAAAGCACAGCTCTCGGGATGACAACTCTCTGTCTCACTTTTTTTCTAATCCATTCAAAGTCTAGGGCCATGAATCATTTTGCCAACGATTCAGCTGTATGGGCCGATACCGATACTCAAGTGAATCATTCTATACAACAACAACAACAACTACTACGCCTTCATCCCAAAACAATTGGGGTCGGCGATATGAACCAACAAAGAAAATCATTATGGGTCTTCCACATGAATCCTTCTCCTCCATTCATTTCTATCCAATGCCATGTCCTCGGTGAGGTTCAAAGCATTCATATCCTTTCTTATCACCTCCATCCATGTCTTCCTAGGCCTACCCCGACCTCTTTTAACTAATATATTTTCCCATTTCTCCATCCTTCTATATTGGCTAAAAAAATATAAAAAAATATTACGCGTCAATCAGAACATGACACGTGTTAAAACCATTAAAATAATATTAAAAATATTTTTTAATGATTTTTTTTGTATTTATTAAAAAATAGTAGATTCAGGGGTGATGTGGATCCATTTTCTATGTATCGGCCGATAAGCGATACTGACAACACTGGTCTAGGGTAATAAAGAATTGGGCCGGATCTTTGTGCACAAGAATCCAAGTCTGAACTTTAACAGGGCCCAGTTCTACAAGATCTGTTTCAAGCAGAACTGGATCACGATCAGAAACATCAGTAATCTTTTGAAAATACCGTGATTTTAGCATTATACTTTTAAAAAGGCGATATGGTGCCCAACACGCGATATTTTCAAAATGTACGATAGGCAGAGCCAGCACGGCTAGGTTCTCTGAATTTTATTGATCATAAGAAGCCAAGTTTCAAACGATCATGCCAATCCCGTGGCTTATTCGGATCAAGATTCAGATCTAGAGTTGGATGGGAAACGGTATTACCGAATCCTGATCTGATTAGCTAATGGGATGTGTATTGTACCTAATCGGTTGGATTATTTCTTGGATTTTGATTTGGTTTGTATTCAAATGCAAAGTTGTATATTGAATCCAAATCCAATTAATGAATCCGACTAATTGGATTCAGATTCCATCAGATATCTAACCCAATTTAGAAAGGTTGACTTAGTTAAATATTTATTTTTGAGGGTAGAAAATGAATTTATTAATTTATGTTAAAGATTGTGTCGATTACGTCATGGCTGATTGGGCCGATGAGGAATTCACAATCAATCAGGGATAGAAGATCAGGAAAAGAGGAAAAAACACTTTGAGGAGGATGCGTCTTGCTATGCTTGAGCATGAAAACGAAACACCCTAAAAAAATTCCTATTGTTTCCATCCTTCCTAGCCAACACCTCCAAACAGGGGTGGGCAATGAGCTGAGCGGCCCAATGGGCCAAGATGACTCAACCCACCATGGGTCGGGTTTGGGTCACGATTTTAAGCTCCACTAGAAAACTCTACTCAAATTCAGTTGGCCCAAGGGCTACTAGGCCGACCCGATGGGCCGGAGATACCTAATGAGTTTTTTAATAGCTGGTTACATAGTAACTTTGTAATTATTACTATTTACTTAATTAATTGCATTCACTATATGAAAAATAAAAACATAACTAGATGAGTGCATTTGTTCCCTTGTGACCTACTTTGTGTAGTTGTGTCTAGAGTCTGTTTTGCTTTGATTGAGTCATGATGTAAGTGTTGAGTCACTTGTAACTTTCTCTGGGCTACCCTTGTACTTTGGTTCAGGTTGACCAATACCTTGAAGGGTTAGTCCATAGATCTGAACTCTAATGTGCTTGTGGGCAAAATAGTGAATGAATGTAAATGCATTGTGCTTTCTTTGTTCACCCTCATTGTGATTACCTTCAAATGATTGCAATTTTTCTTCCTATCTTCTCTTTTGCTCTCTTACACTCTCTATACTCAAAGCTTTCGCAGCGGTAAATGAGTGATTGAAAAAGCTTGCAACGGTAAGGAAGGACTATTGTGTCGCACTGGCTTATTGAAAAAATATGCCTGTGACAAGTGGTACCAGAGTCCGTTCTCGAGTTGGAAAAGAAACTTCAGAGTCGGTATCGAGAAACACATCAACAAGCCACAATTGTAAGCAAGACATCATGGTACCCCAATACAACTTGTGTAGCACCAAAGGTAAGGCAGTCACCGACACTGAGGAGATGAGTTCACCTTGGGGCCATGAGCAGATGACTGAGACTGTCAATAAACTGGTGGCTGATGTGACTTTATATGATAAAGCAATTTCACACCAATTGAGTCGTTCGAAGCAATAGATGATGAGGTAACTAGTCTGCGAGAGCAAGTGAACTTGCTTATGGGATAGGTTACGTCACTGACTACAACAATGACTACCCTGCAGACTGAAGTAGGAGAGCTTCAGTTAAAGAACCACAATCTGTAGCGGACAATGACCCTAAATGGTGGAAATGATAATAGGTCATCAAAGATAAATGTGTCAAGACCAACAAAGTTCAATGATTTCAGAGACAACAAGGCCATAGAGAATTTTCTGTTCCAGATGAAAGACTATCTGGATATTCAGAATGTATTGGTTGAGGACCTCAAGGTGAAGGCAACAACAACTCTGCTCGATGGAGATGCTATAGCCTGGCGAAGAAGGAAATGTAGCGATATGAAAAGAGGGCATTGCATCATTGATACTTTTGATGCCTTTAAAACTGAGCTACGAAACTACTTTATGTCGCGAAATGTATAGCACCAATCATATCAGATGGTGTCGGAATTGAAGCACACTAGATCCTTGATAGATTATATCAAGACGTTCTAGAAGCTCATGTTAGACGTACCCAATATGCTAGATTAAGATAGACTCAACTAGTTTATTGTGAGACTACAACTGTGGGCACAGTTTGAAGTGAAAATGAGCAATCCTGAGACTTTGAAAGAAGCGTATGTGATGGTCGAGCGCCTAGTAGATACTCAGCGTAAGACCTTCACTCCATTCATAAAGGATGAAAAGAAGCTGAACCATGGACGCAAAAAAGAGGATCAACGCTACAATAAGGGTGAGGCATTGACCCAACACCATTTTGACAAGAAATAGAATTACAAGAAGTACAACAATAACGATAATAAAGGGCGGGTTGTGACTTGTTGGTTCTGTGGTGATAGGCATATCATAAGGTAATGTCCTAAGCACCTCGTGAAGGATGATGAACATGCCAATGCAGTATAAGCAGAAAGTAGTGATACTGAGGTCGTGCAGCCCAGGATGGGAGCCATGCAAACCATAAATGCGGTTAGAAGTTGTGCAGTTGAAAGCATACTGGTTAGCAAAGAACTCATGTACTTGGAAGTCATTGCGAATGAGAAGTCGACTATAGCAATTGTAAACTCTAGGGCCACACATAACTTTATCTCATGAGAAGATGCTGAGCGATTGGGCTTGAAGCTCGGGCCAAAGTAGAGGACCATTAAGATGGTAAACTCTTAGGCCAAGCCCATCCTTGGTAAAGCAAGGGATGTTGCTATAGAAATTGATAATTGAGCTAATAAAGCCAACTTCTTAGTAGTGTCCCTAGATGATTTTCGGATGCTTTTAAAAATGAAGTTTATTCGCAGACAGAATATAATGATGCTGCTGAAGGTGAACTCATTGACAATCATTAGACCAAATTTTTCGTACACGGTGCAGTGCCTTACTTTTGGAGGCAAGACTTCAATGCTATTTGCTATGCAATTGAAGATGGATGTCAAATGGGGAGAGTAGACATTCCTAGTTTCCGTGCACACCGAAAAAGTGAAGGTAGAAGCAATAGTGCCGCTGACCCTTGCCTCATTGTTGGCGGAGTTTCGAGAAGTGATGCTCCTGGAACTACCAAAGTGTCTGCCCCCGAGGCGCGAGGTCGATCATAGAATTGAGTTGACCCTAAGAGCAAAGCCCCCGCCATAGACCCTTATCACATGGGACCGACTAAATTGAAGGAGCTACGCAGGCAGCTTGACGAGATGTTAGAAGCAGACATCATTCATCTTTCGAAAGCACCATTTGGTGCTCCTGTACCCTTTTAGGTGAAACATGATGACTCCAAATGGCTATGTGTAGATTATCATGTGTTGAACAAGGTCATGGTAAAGAACAAGTATCCGTTGCCACTGATAGCAGACTTGTTTGATCAATTAGGCAATGCCCATATCTTTTCAAAGTTAGATTTGCGATCGGGTTACTAGCAAGTGAGGATTGCATATGGTGACGAACCAAAAGGAACTTGTGTCACTCGCTGTGGTGCCTATAAAGTTTTAGTGATGTCATTCGGGTTAATAAATGCTCTGATCACATTTAAGATATTGATGAACAAGATTTTCTACCCTTACTTAGACAAGTTTGTAGTAGTCTATCTTGATGTTATAATGATCTACAACAACATGGAGGAACATGTCAAGTACTTGCGAACAATGTTTTAGGTGCTGAAGGAGAATGACCTCTGTGTCAAGTGAGAGTAGTGCCTCTTCGGGCAGGAGGAGATTAGCTTCCTTGGTCATGTCGTGGGGCATGGTTTGCTGCGCATGGACGAGCAAAAGATAAGAGCAATCCAGAAATGGAGTCTGCCAATAAAAGTACCAGAGCTGCGACCATTCTTTGGTTTGGCAAACTATTATCAGCGGTTTATCGAAGGCTATTCCCTCATTGCTGTGCCCCTCACGGATTTGCTGAAGAAGAACCGGGTATGGCTTTAGACAGAAGCCTGTCAAAATGCCTTCGAGGTCTTGAAGAAAGCCTTGGTGAGGGAACCTGTGCTGCAGTTGCTAGACCACACAAAACCCTTCAAAGTCCACACAGATACTTCAGACTTCACCATTGATGGAGTTATCATGCAGAAGGGACATCTAATTGCTTACGAGAGTCAGAAAATGAAGGATGCGAAGAGACGCTACATTGTACACGAGCGTGAGATAATGACCATCATGCACTACCTCAGGACTTGGCGACACTATCTTCTGAGTGCCTAGTTCATCGTCAAGACAAACAATGTTGCCACAAGCTATTTTCAGACACAGAAGAAGTTGAGGCCCAAACAAGCTCAATGGCAAATGTTTCTCACAGAGTTCTACTTCGCTTTGGATTATAAGGTGGGAAAGACCAACGTTATTGCGGATGCCCTGAGTCGTACGGCTGAACTAGTAGTTGTACATGCAGAGCCTTCTAAAGTTTACTTGGAGGGTGCATTGCTGGACCACATCTACGCAGGAATGCAACAGGACCCAACAGCGCAACACCTTGTCTCTCTGGCGCAAGCGAAAAAGACTTGGCGATTCTGGCTACGAGATGGCCACCTTGTGACTAAAGGGGGATACGTCTTCGTGCTACGGTGAGAAAACCTTCTTCGTGAACTGCTTAAGGAGTGTCATGATATACAATGAGCCGGTCATCAAGGTTAGAAGCAGACCTTAGCACTCCTTGAGCGTGACTACTATTGGTCACAGATGAGAGACGATGTTGAGGGGTATGTACGAACGTGTCTCGTCTGCTAGCAAAACAAGAAGACCAACTAGAAGATTGTTGGCCTCCTTAAGCTTCTACCTATTCTAGAACGTCCTTAGGAGAGCATTTTCATGAACTTCATTGTTAGTCTGTCAAAAGTAGATGACTTTAACTCCATCTTGGTGGTAGTGGATCATTTTTCTAAATATGCCACATTCATCCTAGCTTCCAAGGAGTGCCCTGTAGAGAAGACTATAGAGTTGTTTGTCAAGCATATTGTGAAGCACTGGAGTATACCAGGAAGCATTGTGAGCGATTGCGATGCTCGCTTTACGGGAAAATTTTGGCATGAAGTGTTTCAGCTTCTTGGCTCCCATATACTATTTTCAACAAGTTTTTACCCATAGACGGATGAGTAGATGGAGCACATCAATGGACTGTTGGAGCAGTACCTCAGACACTTTGTTAGTGCCAATTAGAAAAACGGGGTGAAGCTCTTGGACGTGGTCCAATTCTCCTACAATCTTCAAAAGAATAAGTCTTCAGGCCACAACCTGTTAGAGATAACTATGGGTTATCAACCGCTGACCCCATATACTTCAGCCGCACAGGAGAAGTGAAGGTCATCCTTTGCCTATCATCTTGTTCAAGACTGTCATGAGCAGACCCATCTGACGAAGGCGTTTTTGCACAAGGCAATTAAGAGGATGAAAAAGTAGGCAAACTAACATACAAGCTGGATCTACCGCCGACTTCAAGGTGCACCCAATGTTTTACATGTGCAACCTAAAGCCATTCTATGCGAACGAGGGAGATTCGAAATGTAGCATGCCACAATGCGCTCCTATCCTGCAGAGGGCCCCGATAGTACAACAGGCCGATAAGCATGTCAGTAAGATCCTTCGTCATAAGGTCAACTACCTGAGCGAAGCGAAAAAGTATTTTGTGCAGTGGGAGGAGACAGTGAAACCGACGTAGGAGCCATCATTCCGGATGAAGAGCCGCTATCCAGATAAAGTCAAGGCTTACCATGAAACAGATGGCGCCAAGGGCGACACATGATTTTGAAGGGGGGAGCATGTTCCCTTGTGACCTACTTTGTATAGTTGTGTCTAGAGTTTGTTTTGCTTTGGTTGAGTCATAATGTAAGTATTGAGTCACTTGTAACTTTCTCGAGGCCACCCTTGTACTTTGGTTCAGGTTGATCAATACCCTAAAGGGTTAGCCCGTAGATCTGAACTGTAATATACCTATGGGCAAAATAGTGAATGAATGCAAATGCATTAAGCTTTCTTTGTTCACCCTCATTGTGATTACCTTCAAGTAATTGCAATTTCTCTCCCTCTCTTCTCTTTTGCTCTCTTGAACTCTCTATACTCAAAGCTTCCGCAGTGACAAGCGAGCGACCGAAAAGGGTTGCGACAGTAAAGAAGGACCATCACGCCACACTGGCTTGTTAAAGAAATAGGCCCGTGACAAAATTAATCTTTTATTTAATTTATTGCTTTTGGTATTATAAAAATTAATTAATGAACTTCATTAAAAATAACCTACAAATGGGTTTGGGTCAGGCTGGACAAACTCGCTTAACATTGGCCCAATGGACTAATGAGTTGGGACATGGGTTACTCTCCAAACCCAAGTTCATTAAGAACCAGGCCAAAATCCGACCCATTAATAAATGAGCCCAACCATCTCCGAGTTGGGCTGCACTTAAAACTCAATGGGTCGAGCACTAAATGGGCCTAGGCCAGGCTGGGGTGGTGCTATGCTCACCCCTACCTCCAAACATAGGTTCACCTAGTATGCAGGATATTGTAGCCATAAGGCAAATCTTAGAGGCCCACCTCAATGGTTGTACCCTCCCAACGGTAAGGCCAACAAGGCGTGATATAGTCAACAAAACAAAAGCTCTAATACTCATTAAGATTAAAAGCTAAACAAAGTTAAAAAAATACATTGTTCATGTCTTGTTCATTGGGGTTGAAATGACACTTCTACATTGGACATTTCACAATCCGACCCCTTTCAGGTAGACAAAATGGCCCTTGGGTCCAGTTTTACAAAGCTAAAATTATCACAAGTATTACTCTTTATCAATTTCTAAAAGAAACAAGAAATTGGGTGAAAGGCAAGAGGCTATGACCAAACCATTTGCCCAGAGCGAGGCAGTTCCCCCTTGTTGGTGACCAGTGTGGGCATATTATAGAGAGACTCGGCCACCACCAGAAACTAAAAAAACTAAAAAGGATTTAGCGATTAGAGGTTAGTGAAATCTTGTTTTTGTCAAATAGTGAATCGAAAGTTCATGTTTATGGAAACCATAATTGGATCTCTTGGGTACAAAAAAATGTACTTGATTTTTTCTGGTGACTTACAATTATTTGGGTTTGTCACCGGAAGAGTTGGAGTTGTGATTGGCAACACAATTCACTTTGTTATGATTTCTACAAAAAAAAAACAGAAATCATAAGGTGTGATTAATATGAAAAAAAATATAAAAGGTTATTTCTTCAAGGGCCATCGAAAGCTGTCGAACGTCGAAAGTTTTGACCAAAAAAAACTTCATGGAACAAGGAAGGAGAACATTACTGTAACGCTTCCCCATTGAGGGGGGGGGGGGTACAGAAGGAGGGGGGAACAACGCCCCTTCCTCTCCCACGAATCAGATCGTGGGAGAGGAAGGGGGCTGCCCCCATTTAATTCGAGAGGAGGGGGAAATGACACCCCCATGGCTATAAAAGCCATGGGGGGCCCTCCCCTTTTCCCTACTCGAACACCAGAGGAGCAGAGAGAAAGAGAGCGTGAAGGGAGAAATGAGAGAAGGATGGGTTGTAGCCGTCGGTTGCCGTTAGGTAAGCCCACTCTCTCTAATTGTATTTTTAAATACGGGGGTCGACGGCAACCTCACAGTTGCCGGCAAGTTGCAATAAAATAGGGACAGGGAGAACCCTGTCTCTGCCTTGTAATAGAAGAAGGAGAGCGACAGAGGGGTTTTCCCTCTGTTGTTGTCACTCACTGGTGACGAAACGGGGAGGGGAGGATCGGTTGTCGCAAGGAGGCAGGAGGTTTGACCGCTGCTCTCATCGCCACAGGCACCGGCCCATCTGCAGAAGCTGCAGCAGTTTAGCAACAATGGTGTTGCTAGAACTATTGCAAAATTAATACAGGACAGACTCGGTCTGCATTTTCTACAGACCAAGTTGGCCATATTACTCGGTTTGGGCATAACCCATATCGAGTCAGATCAACACAAACCGAGCCAAGGTCTGAGTACTCTGACAGACCGACTTGGTCTTAACGGAGACAGTCGGGTCTATATACCATGACAGACCGTCTCGGTCTATTTAGACCAGGTCGGGTCCGGATTAGTAAGCAGACAAAGTCGGTTTGTAATGGGGGATCGATTTGGTCCAAACCAAAGGCGGGCCCAATATGGGTCAAACCGACCCAGTCTAGATCAAAACAAATCAAACGCGTAGGGTATATAAAGATATGTGTGCGATTGATTGATCAGGCGCGATGGAAAAATTGAGGTAGCCAAGACTCAATTTTTCCATTACAAATTGGATTCAAATTTGATCCCAGTTTGGACCCAAAACTCAGGTCGGACATGATAAGACGACCCGATTTAGATCCAGACAAACTATTTCAAGTGGGTTTGGATCGAGAATACTGAATCTAGGATCCAAATCAAAGTCGAGTTGAGGACCTAAGTGGTCCAATTTTTATTATGGATCTGGATCTTAAAGTAACATGAGGTAAAGATGACATAGAGGTCATTATTAATGGTTGAAAAAGCAAAAAAACAGACCATTTTTGCCCTTGATATACCTACAAAATATACAAGGCATAGCTAAGTACCCTAAAGTGAGATTCATGCGATTCTTGAATTCATGGATTCTATTGCTTGAGTAGGATCTATTAGTAGGGGATGTGAGGACAAACTTGAAATAATGAAGTCAGAGTTTGACAGCTAAGTCTAAGGGTGTCTTAGTAATTTTGACAATGATACGAGGTATTTATTGATTTCATATCAAAGGTTGCGTAAAACTAAGAATTTGGAATTTAAGCGTTTCAGGTAAGTGAACATTTGCAAATTCCTCCTTAGTTGATTAAAGCACATGCTAGTCAGTTTAGGCATCGTTATATATGATTTCAAGTGCTTCAAGTATGCTAGTTTTGTTTATTGTAAATAGACACTGTTTTGCATGCCTAGGAATCTATAAAGTTCAAGTGTGATGCTTAAACCTGATCGTAGATATTTTCTGAGTTATGAAATAAATATGGCATGACATGATTGCATATATGAGATTAATGTGTTATGGAAATTGATGGTAGAGTTCCAGAGTCTCAGGGTAGGTATTACCATGGAAAATGTCACGCTTATGCCTTGGGAGAGGCATTGTAAGTATCGTAAATTAATCTGTTGTGGGTTGCCATCCTTAACATTTCAGAGATGTGAAAACATGTTAAAGAGTGGTTAGTGGACATACGTTGATAATTATATAACGCACTGACTTCAAGATGTGGACATTGAAAGAAAGTTGTGTATAGGATGATCACACTAAATACGATAAAGAACTCTACTAGGAGGCATGATCTGGGGCAATGTTGAGGTGTGTACCTCTTGAGCAACTTGAGACTACCTCAGATGTTCCTAGGTGACCCTTAGGGGTTAAAACGTTGCCCTTTAGACATATATAAGATGTAGCATGAACCACAAAACCTTGGGGGCAGGTATAGCCACCCTGGCTCTTCGGCTAGCTACCGTTTGAGTCCCTTCGCTCCCAGCTTGCAACCGGCGAACTGCTGCAACACATGTGTTCATAGTCTAAGACGATTTGGACTACGTTGTTGTGAGTGATTCATATGTCTGGCCAACATTGTAGACTCTGAGTTATCTACATGGGTTGCTACGCTAGAAGATGCTATGTTCGGAATAGCTGATTAGAGTAGAAGATGTGTTTGAAAATGATAATAGAGATGCGAAAAGAGGGTAAAACTTATAAATAACATGTGTGCATAAGTTGCAAACTAAACTAAGACTAGGAGCTTAGAGCTCACTACCGTTGCAACGATCGTGTCTATTTATAAATGGAATCTTACTAGGTTGTAGACTCACCCCCTTCTTTTGGTTGCAACTGTAAGTTTAGGAACTGCTGCCATCACTCACAGAACCTAGTATCAGACTGCCACATCATCCACATCAAAATATGGTTTGCCTCTACTCTTTTATTCTGTTTATGCATTTGGATGGTTATTGAAAAAAATGGATGTATGGACCTTTAATTATTAAATAAAAAAAATATTCTGGCATGGTTTGGAGTTGCTTTTGAGATTATTGAGTAATTTTCCTCTGGAAACTAACGTCCACAAACCCGGGCTCGAGACACCCTGGATCGGGTCGTTGCAAGTGGTATTAGAGCCAGGTTCGATAAGAAAAGTTGGATTTTGAAAGAAGAATTTTGTTTGGATCAAAATAATTTAATGATCCTAAAAGAACGATTATTGCAACCATCCAAATGATTATGTGGCAAAAAGAGTCATAGGAAGGTTCACGTAAGTCCTGAACTTATTATTGCCTCCTGTTAGCAGGAATGAACGCTAACAACGATAGTGGCAATGAGAGCGACCGTAGAGATAGTAGGTGCTCTGAGAGGCACAGGCATCCCAAAGTGATCCAGACGGATTAGATGGTCGCTGTTCTTTCGCTCTTCGTGATGGTCATACTGGACGTCACTAGGGCAATGGGGAGTATGATACCTCCCGTTCATTCTCTAACCCCAGCTTCAGTCACAATCAATAACTGGGGGCATAACGATCGAGAGGAAGGGGTAGCACCACCCCAACCACCCGTTGGAGAATCGCCAGGGCCACGAGGACGTCCTCCATACAGGAACGTTAGGAAATGCTCACTGGCAAATCGAGGTGGTAGGGGAGCTGCATCAAGTTGTTTGGGCTACGGTAGGTCTCGTTTTGGCCAAATAGGGCAGGACCGAGCAACGCTATACCTACCAATAACAGAAGGGAGTGAACATTATCTTAGGCATGAATTGGTTATCTAACCATCATGCAATGATTAATTATCGATGAAAAAGTGCCAATTTTAACACCCTGAAACCTCAGCTATCACCTTTCAAGGCGTTAGAAAACTTATGAAATCGACTATTATCTCATGTTTTCAAGCCAATCGGTATCTACAGAAGGGTTGTATTAGATACTTGGCTTATATGAAAACTGAGGTTGACGATAAACTTTCAGTCACAGAGGTAGAGATTGTACGGAAATTCGTGGATGTTTTTCCCGAAGAACTTCCAAGACTTCCACCGGATAGGGAAGTCGAATTCCAGATAAATCTAGGTCCAGGTACAATACCCATTTCTATTCCTCCATATAGGATGGGATCTGCTGAGCTCAAAGAACTCAAGGATCAGTTGCAGGAGTTTCTAGATATCAGATTTATCCGACCATCGGTATCGCCTTGGGGCACACCAATCTTGTTCGTGAAAAAGAAAGATGGGTCATTGCGTATGTGCATCGATTATAGAAAGTTAAATGCAGTGACAATAAAGAACAAATATCATCTGCCAAGGATAGATGATTTATTTGATCAACTTCATGGTGCATCCTATTTTTCTAAGTTGGATCTACGTTCTGGGTATCACCAGCTAAAGATTCAGGAAGAGGATGTTGCCAAGACAACGTTTCGCTCCAGATATGGTCATTATGAGTTCCTGGTCATGCCCTTTGAGCTAACAAATGCCCTAGCTACATTCATGGATTTAATTAACAGAGTGTTCAAACCATTCTTGGATAAGTTCGTGGTGGTGTTCGTAGACGACATTTTGATTTATTCGGCCAGTAAGAAACGACACGCAGAACACTTGAAAATCGTTTTGCAAAAACTTAAAGATCACAAGCTATATGCCAAGTTCTCTAAGTGTGCGTTCTGGCTTGATCAGATGTCATTTTTGGGACATATTACCAGTAAAGAAGGAGTGATGGTGGACCCAGCAAAAGTCGAAACGGTAACCAACTGGCCCACACCCAAGAATGCCACAAAAATTCGAAGTTTCTTAGGGTTAGCTGGTTACTACAGACGCTTTGTGGATGGTTTTTCTATATTGGCACCTCCCATGACTAAGTTGACAAAGAAAGAGTTAAAGTTCGAATGGAATAAAAAGTGCGAGAAAAGCTTCTAAGAGATCAAGAAGCGATTAACCACTGCACCAGTGTTAGTTTTGCCCTCGGGCACTGGAGGTTTTACGGTTTATAGCGATGCATCACATAAAAGATTGTGTTGCATCTTAATGCAACATGATAGGGTTATCACATATGCCTCAAGACAACTAAAAGTGCATGATATAAATTATCTAACTCATGTCCTAGAATTAGCTGCAGTAGTGTTCACACTCAAAATATGGTGACATTACTTATATGAAGAACAATTTGAAGTATTCACTGATCATCAAAGTTTAAAATATTTGTTCTCTCAAAAGGAATTGAATATGAGACAACGACAATAGCTAGAATTATTAAAAGATTATGATTTTGAGTTGAAGTATCACCCAGGGAAAGCTAATATAGTAGTTGACTGTAAACACCCCAAATTTTCACCCTCATCCAGTACTTACATTTCATGTGTCATTGCATATCATTGCATGCATTCGGCATACCATTTCATTGCATTGTATAGCATTACATGTCATGACATCTCATTTTCGAGATCCAGCACTCCTGTTTTCAAAATATTTAATCCAGATTTGAGTTTTAAAACTTTTCTTTCAAAAACAATTTTAAAACCTGGGTTTTTAGTCAATATTCTATCATTTTCCAACCCCAGGACCTCATATTTCGAAATATTTTCTCCGAAAACAATCTGGATTCATTTCAAACTCAATTTCAATTGATTTTAATTCTCAGATGAGGCCCATTTAGGTGGTGTCGCTTCTGGATTCCTTTACTTATCAAAAATCTCAAAAATTTTAGAGTCCTAGATTGGATCAGGACTCTTTTTCCAGAGTCCAGTCGGAAAAGAAAACCTCATTAGTTGAAGGCGTTGCATACTCAGTCACTTCAGAAGAGGAAATTGACTCACCCCGATCAGTCAGAAGTCAAGGTCAGCAAGCAGAGGATGATGTTGATCCTCAGATATATGCTATGTTCAAAGAGATGATAACCAAAATGTTGACAGAACAAGCTGAAGCTAGTACAGAAAAGATCCAGGTCAAGCAGAGGGCAAAAGGCCGGTCAACCAAGAAAGTTTTAAAACTATCCAAGAAATATATCCAACACGAGGATGCATCTGATGAATCAGAATCGGTAGGTGGCACTGATGAAGAGTATGAAGTCTGGCAAGCACTTCAAAGATCTCCTCATAGGCAAGGGACAACCTATAAATTGAAAAATCAAGCAATGGATGATCCGGTTCAAACACAGCTGAAGGAAATGGCAAAAGGATTAAAGATTTGCAGGCCCGCGACAAGGGCAAGAAGGTCTTCACGAGCAAAGATTTCTACAAGAGCATCACTCCCGTCAAGAATGATCAAGATTCAAAAAAAACAAATTCTGTCAAGGCCCACCGCGAGGGGTGCAAGGATAACAAAGGCAATCGTACAAGTCAGAAAGAGAAATCTTTAAAGTAGAGTGAAAAATTGAGTTAACAGAAAAAGAAGAAAAAGCATGACGGTTGGGGTTACGATCGCGAATTCACTCCTCTAGATCAGCCCCTCGAAGAGGTCCTTGAATACATGCTGAGCAAAGGAATGGTTAAGCTTCCAAGAATTGCTAATCCTCTGGTCGCCCTAGGGAAATTGAAAGACCGCTTCTGCAAATTCCACCAAACAATGGGGCACGATATTGAACATTGTTTCGTCTTTAAGAATATCGTCCAAGATTATATCGACAAGAATTTCTTTGTTAAGGATGAGAAAGAATACCAATCGACTGTCTTTGCCAAGTCTCAGCAGAAATCAAGCACTCGGCAAGAGGTACAACATGATGATCGAAATCAGGACCGCAAGATGGCCCCTTTGGATCAAATATTTGAAAGTTTTTTGGAATACATGCTCGCGAAAGATACAGTAAAATCTCCAAAGGCTCACTTCACTCTTTCTGCCAATGATAGCAAAAGCAATAAGAAGAATCATGATCACTATTTAGAGGGATCCAAGGGCCAACAATGATAGGCCTCTTCAATCTAGTCCTCAGCATAAAGAGAAAGATCAAGAAAAGCCAAAGCACAAGGATTGGAGTACGGATCGAAAGTTCACCCCTTTGGACCAGACACTAGAGAGTGTTTTGGAATACATGCTCGCGAAAGATATGATCCGTTTACCTAAAGCAGCTGATCCCGCAACAATCATGGGCAGATTCAAAGGAAAATTTTGCAAATTTCATCGGGCAGTGGGACATGACACTGAGAATTGTTTCGTCCTGAAGAATATCATTCAAGATTGCATCGACAAGAATATCCTTATTGAAGATGAGAAAGATACCAGTCGACCATCCTGAGCAAGTTTTCTAAAAATTGACAATGTCGAGACTATGTCACTTTCATCATTTTGTCATTTTGAAGGGACAATGTAGTCCCAGTTCTTCTATCAATTTGTTATTTCCTTCTTCAATGCATTAATAAATTTGTCAATCTTTCTTATGGCCAGGCGTCATCTTTTATATTCCTCATTTGCAAATGTTTAAATGTCTTCTTATAAGGGGTAACCTTTTTCAAAGTGCCTCTCTGATTAACCAAGAAGCTCATTGTCAGTTTTTACCTCGTTATCCTCAGAGAATTCTCATCAAATATCAACTACTTATCCTTTCATCCAAACTTTCACTCCCCAGTTATACTGGGGCATTATTTTGAAAATTGGCTTCAAAACTTTCTGTATGCAGGCAGGATCAAACAAATCTCTCATTTTGCACACATGTGCACCCATCTACATTCATTTGCATTTATATGCATTCATTCGCATTCATCTGCATTCATCTACATCAATTTGCATTGAACTCCCCATTCAGGATAAGGGATAAATCCTGAGGCCCCGACAGTCGCCCAAGTTGTCGTAAGGGTGAAGACTGAAAATTTTCCATCAAAATCAATTAGTAATTCTTCAGAATCCAGTGTTCGTGCTGGTAATTTTTTAAAATATCAATGTTCGTGCTGGTAAACTTTCAAAACCCAGTACTCGTACTGGTAATCATTTAAAACTCAGTGCTCGTACTGGTAACCATTTAAAATCCAGTGCTCATACTGGTAATCTTTCAAAATCCAGTGCTCGTACTGGTACTCTTCCAAAATCTGATGCTCGTGCTAGTTGAACTAGTCCCAAATGTCATCTTTATACTTATCAACTTTTCTTTCCTTTAAATGTCTTGAATTGATCTAGAAGAGTCGAGTTCCGATTCGAACCTTCTTCCAAATCCAATTCAGAATTGGTCTAGAAAATCCAAGTTCCGACTTGAATTTTCTTACAAATCCAATTCGTATAATTTTCTTTCCTCTAGATTCTAGAATTGGTCTAGAAGAGTCGAGTTCCGATTCGAATCTTCTTCCAAATCCAATTCAGAATTGGTCTAGAAAATCCAAGTTCCGACTTGAATTTTCTTACAAATCCAATTCGTATAATTTTCTTTCCTCTAGATTCTAGAATTGGTCTAGAAGAGTCGAGTTCCGATTCGAACCTTCTTCCAAATCCAATTCAGAATTGGTCTAGAAAATCCAAGTTCCGACTTGAATTTTCTTACAAATCCAATTCGTATAATTTTCTTTCCTCTAGATTCTAGAATTGGTCTAGAAGAGTCGAGTTCCGATTCGAATCTTCTTCCAAATCCAATTCAGAATTGGTCTAGAAAATCCAAGTTTTGACTTGAATTTTCTTACAAATCCAATTCGTATAATTTTCTTTCCTCTAGATTCTTGAATTGGTCTAGAAGAGTCGAGTTCCGATTCAAATCTTCTTCTAAATCCAATTCAGAATTGGTCTAGAAAATCCAAGTTCCGACTTGAATTTTCTTACAAATCCAATTCGTATGATTTTCTTTCCTCTAGATTCTAGAATTGGTCTAGAAGAGTCGAGTTCTGATTCAAATCTTCTTCCAAATCCAATTCAGAATTGGTCTAGAAAAATCAAAGTTCCGACTTGAATTTTCTTACAAATCCAATTCGTATAATTTTCTTTCCTCTAGATTCTAGATATGGTCTAGAAGAGTCGAGTTCCGATTCGAATCTTCTTCCAAATCCAATTCAGAATTGGTCTAGAAAATCAGAGTTCCGACTCGAATTTTCTTTCAAATCCAATTCGCTTAGCTTTCTTTTACAAGTTTGAACTTCTACTCAAACTATCCTGCGAGTTGGTCTAGAAGATCCGAGTTCCGACTCAAATTGTCTTTCAAAATCCAATTCATCTAGTTTTCCTTGAAGAATTGAATTTCGATTCGAATCTTCCCTCAAAAACCCAGTTTAGCACCTGGTCCATTCAAAGCTCACAAGTTGGAATCATTCCTTCTTGGGCTATGATCCTTAGGTTGAATTCCTATGGAATTGATAGTTTGTAGGTTGAACCCCTACGGGACCAATGCCGTTCTTAATTGAACCAATGTCGTTCTTAGGCTGAATCCCTATAGAACCCATGTCATTCTCAGTAAACCAATTCACAATTTCGACCTTTGGGTCAATCAATTTCCAATTTCCAATTATCAATTTCCAAATTTCCAATTTCCAAATTTCCAATTTCCAATTTCCAATTTCCAATTTCAAATATCAAATTTCAAAATTCCAATTTCTAAAATTTGACCCTTTTGAGTCACCCAATACCAATTTCAATCATTTTCTCTTGCGAGAGACCCTTTTTATAAGGAGAGTTCGAGGGAGCTCGCTTTTTTCGCATGCTATCCAATTCGTTCACTTAGCCCCCTTTTCAGGGAGAGTTTGAAGGGACTCGTGTCTTTGTGAACCGTTTGCAAAACAAAATTCCAAATTTCACACAAGGAACCCTTTTTATAGGGAGAGACTCGACGAAGACTTGCTTTCCTTATGGCCCCATAATTTCAAACTAGGTCATTTCATCATGAAGGACCCTCTTTTCAGGGAGAGTGTGATGAACTCGTTCCTTCATGACCAATTTACCAACCTCACCAATTCCGGCCCCCTTTCCATAAGAGAAGCCTAATGTTAGGAAGTTTTGACGAAAGCTTAATTTCTCTTCGAAAGTTCGTTTTGCAAACACCTCCTCTTCAGGGAAGAGAGGAGTAATTTCCAATTCCAATTTCTGAATCTTCTCCTTTGGGGAAAGGAGAAGAGAATTTTTGTCATGGATGTGTTGCATTGTGCTTCAAATGCTCGCTTTCACAAAAGAATTTCAAGAAAGTTTTGCCAATTTGTCATTAAATATTTGTTGATTTCAAAAATCTTTATTGCACAAAATTATTACTTCAGAATACCTCCACTATTACTTCCAAAAGGGCAATGCTTTCACAAAAAAGGATTCAAAGTTCAAAATCTTTTTATTGGCCAACCAAAAGGATGAAGAATAAATCCGCGATATGGCCAGCATAGAGAATTCAATGTTGTTGAAAAGCCATGAGTGACTGATATTGATCGCAGTCAATGGCACATTTTTAAAGACCATTCTTGAAAAATAAAGCAGTCGAAATATCCTGGGTGATACAGAAAAAATCCACTCAATCTCCATATCTCCTCAAACACCTAAGCTGCAATTAAATATCTGCAAAAGGGATCTCTCAACTGTCGTCAAGATGAAGGCAAATTAGATGAGTCGACCCCCGGGGCCAAAGAAGATTTGGATCATCTCCAAGATGACGGAGTTTGTGACGGATCCTTCCAGGGAAAGTTCAGATCACCGTCGAGATGAAGGCGAGTGTGATGAGCCTACCGACAAACCCTAAAAGATATTTGATTCCAGCTATCATCAAGAGATTCCCAACCAATGAGCCAATAACTATCAAGATAATCCCTGAGAGAAAAGAAGGATCAGAACATCTCTGAGATGAAGGAGTTTGTGACGTACCCTTCCCAAGAAAAAAAGAGAGAAAAGTCAGGACATCTCCAAAATGAAGGATGATGTAATTCCCGAAAAATCCAAGAGAGCTATAATCTGCTAAAAAAAGAGTGCAGAAAGATCATCATGAGAAAAGAATCCCAGGATATCAGACTGCCAAATCTATCAAGAATTTTCTTTAATTTTGTGAAATTCTTTTATCAATATTCTTTCACCAATAGCTCTTGCAATATTAAGAATATTTTCTTTCACGTCCATATCAAGGAAATTGATAGCTTTCTTGAAAGAAAGCCAATCGCAAGCAATTTGAATTCGAATCTTGATTCTACGGAGTTAAGCCCAGTCGGAGTTAATACTTCAGGTAGAAAAGAGGAAATACTTTCAAAACAATGTGCATCATTTTCAATTATTTTGAATCAACAATAATTTTCAACATTTTGACAATATTTTCTAGCTATCCTGGCGTGAGGCGAGAGCTTGAGGTTAATCTTTAGCGCATCCTGACATCAGTTGTTATCCCTTTTAGGACTTGATTACGGGAGTTTTCAATATTCCTTCCCTTCTTTGGTATAATCTGAGCGCACGGGCTCTCAGATTCGCACACTTCTCTATGTCCCCACTGTCCCACCATAGACAGTCCAATTTCGGCTTGAGGTTAAGCCACCAATTCCAGCAAAAGGCAATTTCAAAAGTTAATTAGTCTCAGCAATGAGGCACACAAAATCAATCCCTTTTCAAACTTTAGGGACCCCAATTTACTTCCTTTTGCAAAACCCCTATCGGATTCATTGTGCGGAAATCCGAAGGTTTCATCACGTTCTCTTCTTTCGAGGATTCCGTCCATTTTCTGCCCAATCAGGTTAAGGGTATAAACCTGAGCCTCCTTTGATGAGGTATTCCATTTTCTACCCAATCAGGTTAAGGGTATAAACCTGAGCCTCCTTTGATGAGGTATTCCATTTTCTACCCAATCAGGTTAAGGGTATAAACCTGAGCCTCCTTTGATGAGGTATTCCATTTTGTGCCCAATCAGGTTAAGTGTATAAACCTGGGCCTCCTTTGATGAGGTATTCCATTTTCTTCCCAATCAGGTCAAGGGTTAAGCCTGAGCTTCGTTCCATACGAGGTATTTCCCGTCCCATCCAGGTTAAGGGCAAAACCTGAATCTCATTTCTTTTTGAAGTAAAATTTTCTCTTTATTCTCCATTTCATATCTACCATCATCATTTGAATTAATTCTTTCATACCCAGTCAGATTTATCTAACTGGGGCATTTTATGGTTCAAATTTGGTCTGTTTTCTTTGCCACTAAGCTCGGCCCTATACCGGCTTAGTAGCAAAGAGGGGCATCTGTAAACACCCCAAATTTTCACCCTCATCCAGTACTTACATTTCATGTGTCATTGCATATCATTGCATGCATTCAGCATACCATTTCATTGCATTGCATAGCATTGCATGTCATGACATCTCATTTTCGAGATCCAGCACTCCTGTTTTCAAAATATTTAATCCAGATTTGAGTTTTAAAACTTTTCTTTCAAAAACAATTTTAAAACCTGGGTTTTTAGTCAACATTCTATCATTTTCCAACCCCAGAACCTCATATTTCGAAATATTTTCTCCGAAAACAATCTGGATTCATTTCAAACTCAATTTTAATTGATTTTAATTCTCAGATGAGGCCCATTTAGGTGGTGTCGCTTCTGGATTCCTTTACTTATCAAAAATCTCAAAAATTTTAGAGTCCTAGATTGGATCAAGACTCTTTTTCCAGAGTCCAGTTGGATCAGAACTCTACTTTTTGCTACCTTTTTACCTGTTTTCGGAGAAAACCTTTTAAAATCTTCTGTTTTGGCCAAAATCTTAGAGTCCTAGTTGGATCAGGACTCTTCTTCAAGAGTCCAGTCGGATCAGGACTCTTCTTCAGAGTTTTAATCGGATTAAGACTCTAATCTTTTACAACTATTTTTATCCATTTTCAATCAAATCTTTCAAAATCTTTAAAAAAGAGTTAGAAACTCAAAGTTTAGTCAAAACAAGACTCTGTTCAGAGAGTCCTAGTTGGATCAGGACTCTGATCATGATTTTAATTTTGAAAGAATCTTTCAAAAATATTTTCATCTATCAAAACTGTTGCGCTTTTATCAAAGAATTTTAAAATTCTGAGGTTTTATCTCAGAGTCCTGATCAAATCAGGACTCTACCCCAGAGTCCTGATCGAAGTAGGACTCTATCCAAAATTGATGTTCTCGCTTCATTTTCACTGGTTTTCAAAAGCTTTGCCTAAGTTTCATCATTTGCTCATCAGAAAACCAAATCGTTTAGAGTTCTGATCGAATCAGGACTCTTTCTTAGAGTCCTAATCAGAACAGGACTCTGAACCAAAACTTCAATTTCATCCTGTTTTTAACTATTTTCCAAAATTCTCTCATTTGTTTTCTCAGAAAATCCAAAAATCTGAGAGTCCTAGTTCAATCAAGACTCTGTTCTCAGAGTCTCAGTTGGATCAAAACTCTGTCTTATTTCAATATTCGTTATAGTTTTCACTGTTTTAACAAGTTCTTTCAACTGTTTTTCAGAAAATACAAAAAAAAGCTAGAGTTTCAGTCCGATCAGAACTCTATCCCAGAGTCCTAGTCCAGTCAGGAGTTTGTTTGAAGTCTGTTTTTATTCCATTTTCATTTATTTCCATTTGTTTTCAAAATTTAGGTCATTTTACAGAGTCCAGTTAGTTCAGGACTCTATTTTAGAGGTCGGTCGAGTTAGGAGTATACTCCTGGCTGTGTTTTTCTGACTTATTTCATCATTTCTTGATAAAATCTTTTGAAAATTCTTTCATTTGGCTTTTAAAATCTAAAATCTCAGAGTTCTAAGAGTTCAGGACTCTAACCCGGAGTTCCAGTTCGCTTGAGACCCTATTTTCAAAGATCTTGAATTTCAAATATTGATTTTAACCCTTTTTTAAAGCCATTTTCAGTATTTATTTCAAATTTTCAAAACTCTGATGTGGGGTCCACTCAGTTGGCACCATATCCAGAGGAGTTCTGAGCCAGTTGGAACTCTGTGCCATTTCAAAACTTTCAATCTCAAAGTCTACTTTTGAATTTCTTTTCAAAAATCTCTCATTTTTAAGTTTTAAAATCATTTTTTGAAAATTCAAGTAGAGCCCACTCGGGGTGGCGCCACATTTGAATAAGTCAATGTTAGACTAGGGTTAGTCACTGTTCTAGTTAAGTTAGGGGTTTAGAAGAGTTAATATCATTTTGAAAACCCATTTTGAAGTTTACTTTTTAAAACTAGTGTTTTTAAAGGTTTTTAAAAAAAACCAAATGTGGAAGATGCCAAGTGGCATCACATTTGGGGGTTTTCTAGGTTTAGTTAGGGGCTAATTAGGGATTAATTAGAGTCCCACCTAGGCTATAATTCTAAAAAAAAATCGTTGCCTTTATTGGATTTATTAGAAAGAGTCCTTAAAAAATGAAAACCTCTTAATTAACCCTAATTAAGTGACTTTTTGAAAAACTATAAAAAGGGACCTAAGGGGGGGTCAAAAGGGAGCACTTTTTCTCTCAAATTTTCGTGGCCTCTCTCTCCTCTTCAGCACCTCCACCTTCCTCTATTGCAGCTGCAGCCCCAAGGTGAGTTTATTTAATATTATTTTATTATTTTTTATTAGTTTTTATGATTTTTCAATAGATTTCACCATGGAAACTCTTGTGTTCATGGATTTAACCATGGATTTCATCCAAGAACCCCAAAATCGACCCAAGAAGATGATCTAACTCAGTTTGAGAGTGATTTCAAGGATTCTAATCGACGAAACGTGACATCTCATTTTCAAGGTACGTTTTTCATGTTCTTAACCGACGAAACGTGAGATTTACCCGTTAAATGGGTTAAATCCATGATTTCAAAGGTGAAAGCAAATTCCAGCCATTGATTTCCTGATTTTATTTTATTTTCATGGTTTATTCATGTTTGTTTTACGTTCTATAGCATAAAAATAATTTTTATTTACTGTTTTATGGTTTATTTTATTGTTTTACATTAATTAATGCATAGTTTTTATAGTTTCTTAGATTTCTGTGTGTTTTAGGTTTAGAACAGTAAAGATAATGTTATTTCGGATTTAAATCCTTGTTGTTTATTTATGATTTTTTTATATGTGATGAATGCATATGTTATTGAACTACTGTAAAAAAATCCGAGATTTTGGACTTCGGAAACCCTGTCAGAAAAATCAGACATCAAGTCAGGTTTTTAAAACTTTAAAATCGTTGTTAAAATCAAGAGGGTAATTTGCTGTGATGATATTTTTCTCATCCTATATCCTATTTTAGAGCTGTAATTGCTATGAATTCATGTTGATTAGATCTATCTACTGTGAAATTTTCAGATTTTTTTACCACTGTTTAGTATTTTTCTTCTGTCAGAAACTCTGATTTTCAATTTAAAACTCGTTAGGGTTTACCAAAACCCTAATCAGACTTGTGTTGTTTATAAATCCCAAACTACAGATCCGATTCATGATCTGTAAAAAGTGAGTATTGTTATTTTTCTGTCAACTGTTCACTGTTAAAATATTAGATATTTGTAATAAGTACTGCTATTTATCCTGGAATTTTCAATTGAAAGTATCAGTCAGGACCAAAGTTAAAATCAATATATTCAAGTCCGGATTGTCGGATGGGTATCTCCCTGGTTTTAAAGGATTTTTCAGATATATAAAAAGGAAAAGTTCTTTTTTTCTTGTCTATTTGTTCTCTGTAAAATTTCATAGATTTTCATGGAAGTTTGACCCCTGGTTCGGGTCTTGGACTGAGACTGGTTGGTGAGCTAGGTCAAAAATCGCATATTTTTAGGGTTTAATGCAATTTTCGGATTAATTTAATGCCAAAAAAATATTTTTATAATTCTAATTTGATATTAAGGTTATAATAAGTGCAGGTACCAATTTTGAGGATTTTTAGAATCCGTTTAATGCTTGAATGGTTTGAATTGCAAAACAGGGCACCCGAAGAATTCCAAAACACTGCAAAAATCACAAAATTTGTGATATTCTTGGATTTTCGTATATAATCATATATTTTTTGGGTTTAATCATATTCATAATCATATTAGGATACTTTAGGTTAAATTTGATGTTCATTTGATTTCATTTAGTGCATAAAACCTAAGTTTTATCCAAAATCTATTTCAGAAAACCCTGATTTCAAGGCCATAGTCTTGCTATCGGGGGCAATTTGGTCATTTGACCTAAATTTCGAAATTCTAAACCCTAATTTCCATATTTTTAATCATTTCACATCATATTTAGTTTGATTTATTTTCATTTGAATTTCAAAACTTGCATTTTATCAAAATAACTTTCTGAAAACCCTAATTTCAAGGCCATAGTCTTGTTATTAGGGGTATTTTAGTCATTTTGACCCCAATTTCAAAATTGCAAATTTCATTTTCATATTTATTCAATTTTATTTCATATTTTATCAATTTTGATTTAAGGGAATCATGGAAAAGGCTTATGTCTAGCAAAATTCAGTAATTTCTAGATATTATTGGATAAATCTAGAAAAGCCAACATATCATCACTAACAAAGTTTTCTAGTTTTGCAGGTACGTTGAAGACTTTATTTTTCATGTATTTAAATTTCAATAGTGATGTAAACTAAATTAAACTTTGGAATAAGAATTTACATTTCCTGCTTAGCTTAGGCAGCATTGCATATAATTTATTTTTTTAAATAATGTTAATGTGTGATGGATGATGATTCATGCATATTCAAACTCATTATGGTCTACACGAATGGCACATACACTAACTTTTTCTGAAGTTTATAAACTTGGTGGAATTTGTATTTATGGCCATAGTCAGAATACGAATGACACCCAGATTTATGATCTTCACATTAGCCACATTCAGCCTACACTCTTAGGCTAACTTCAAAATGCACTGCATTTCTCAAAAATACAAAAAGATTTTCTCAATTCCTCAAATCCATATTCATTCATTTCATGCATTTGCCAATTCCAATTCAAAATTTCAATTCAAAGAAGTTTATTTTTCTCAAATTTTTCTAAGTCTTATTCAAAAATTGATTTTCTTAAAATACGGATTTGCCAATGATATTTCAAGTATTTCCCAAGTTCCAAATTCGATTTTTCTAAGTTATATTTTCAATTTCAAAGTTTGAATTCAAAGAAATCAAGTTTTCCAAAGTTATTTCACATTTCTCAAAATCGATTTTCACAAAATCCTTATATTTCTTCAGAAATCGATTTTTACTTTCTCAAATACAGTATCTCAATCATGATTCATGATTTTCAAAGAGCTTATTTTCTAAATATTTTTCAATCTTTGAAGCAAACATCATGTTTTCAAATATGCATTTTCAGAAAATTCATAGCACATGCCTGATTCTATGTGCATTTAGAAATTAGAATATGATTTAGATAAGTTGAATAGAGCAGAGCAGTAGATTGATCCTTGGTTCAATTACCCCTGTTAAAGGTGGCAGGAACGGTTGAACCTCGTACCGACAGGCGAGTCCCATTTTTCGGAATAATCCCGCATTTTAAAAACGGAGGTGAGTTATTTTCAAAAACTTTTTCAAAGGTCAGTTTGACTCGCAAAAAGTTAAAAATTTTGCGATGATAACATTGACACACTTAGTCAAAAAGCAGAATCAGTCACGAGACTATCCATATCAAGTCTGCTGGTGAGCATTGTAGAACAAAAAGCAGAAGTGCAATGCCTTCTGGATCAACTGATGTTTGTCCAGACGACCTTAGGGTCAGAAATTTGAGACAAAATCAAAGAAAAGCAACTCTTAGATCAAGAGTTAGAAAGAATTAGGTCAACAACAAACGATGGTGAAGATCCAAATTTCAAAGTAGACGATCAAGGTATGCTGAGATTTTGGGATCAGGTATGTATTTCTAAGGATGAGGAACTTAGAAAACAATTGCTTGCCGAGGCACATCATTCTAAGTACTCCATTCACCCTGGAAGTACAAAGATGTACAAGGATTTGAAAAATAATTTCTGGTGGAATGGAATGAAGAGGGATGTTGCTGAGTATGTCAGTAAGTGTCTAATATGTTAGCAAGTAAAGATTGAACTTTAAAAGCCGGGAAGACTATTGCAACCACTACCTATTCCGGTATGGAAGTGGGTAGATATAATGATGGATTTTGTTACAAGATTTCCTAAGACCAAAGAAGGATTGAATGCGATTTGGGAAATTATCGATAGACTGACCAAGTCTGCGTATTTTCTCGCGTGCAAGACAACGTGTTCCTTTGAACAATTAGCTCATCTTTTCATAAAAGAGATAGTGAGATTGCACGGAGTACCAGACTCCATTGTTTCTGATAGAGATTCGAAATTTACCTCCAAGTTTTGGCAAAACTTTCAAGAAGCAACGGAAACTCAGTTGAAAATGAGCACAACTTTCCACCCACCGACAGATGGGCAGTCAGAAAGGACCATCCAGACATTGGAGGATATGTTGCGAGCCTGTACACTGGAGTATCACAACTCATGGTACAAAATTTTGCCACTAATTGAATTTGCCTATAACAACAACTTCCAAGCCAGTATTGGGATTACTCCTTATGAAGCCTTATATGGGAGACGTTGTAGGATGCCTCTATGCTGGGACCAAGTTGGTGAAAGAAAAAACCTTAGGACCTGAATTGGTTCGACAAATGGATGAGCAGATCAGATTCATCCGTGAAAGACTCCAAGCAACTCAAAGTCGTCAGAAAAGTTATGCAGATAAGAGGCGACGTGAGTTGGAGTTCGAGTTAGGTGATCACGTCTTCTTAAAGATATCACCGTTTAAAGGGGTAATGAGGTTCAGAAAGAAGGGCAAACTAAGTCCAAGATATATCGACCCATTTGAGATTTTGAAAAGAATAGGTTCTGCAGCCTATCAATTGGCATTACCCACATCGCTTTCCAGGATATATAACATATTTCATGTATCCATGTTAAGAAAGTACGTGCCAGATCCTTCACATATACTGGATACAATGCAATTGGTGTTAGACATCCAAAAAGATTTAAGCATTCAGGAAGAACCAATTGAATTTAAGAAGCACAAGCTCAGAAACAAGGTTGTCCCAATGGTCCTAGTGAGATGAAAACATCACAGTAAAGATGAGGCTGCATGAGAGAGCGAGGCATATATGCACACACAATTTCCTCAAATATTTTCGAGAAAGATTTGGGCCGAATCTTTTTGTAAGGAGGGTAGAATTGTAATGCTCCCCCCATCGTGGGGGGTTACGGAAGGAGGGAGAACGACACCCCTTCCTCTCCCACGAATCAGATCGTGGGAGAGGAAGGGGGCTGCCCCCATTTAATTTGAGAGGAGGGGGAAACGACACCCCCATGGCTATAAAAGCCATGGGAGGGCCTCCCCTTTTCCCTACTCGAACACCAGAGAAGCAGAGAGAGAGCATGAAGGGAGAAACAAGAGAAGGACAGGTTGCAGCCGTCAGTCACCTTTAGGTAAGCCCACTCCCTCTCATTGTGTTTTTAAATACGGGGGTCGCCATCAACCTCATAGTTGTCGACGAGTTGCAATAAAACAGGGACAATGAGAACCCTGTCTCTGCCTTGCAATAGAAGAAGGAGAGTGGCAGAGGGGTTTCCTCTCTGTTGTGGTCTCTCATTGGTGACAAAACGAGGAGAGGAGGATCGGTTGTCGCAAGGAGACAGGAGGTTCGACCGCTGCCCTCATCGCCACAGGCACCAACCCATCTGCAGAAGCTACAACAATTCGACAACAATAGTGTTGCCAGAACTATTACAGAATTAATACAGAGCAGACTCAGTCTGCATTTTCTGCAGACCGAGTCAGCCATATTGCTCGGTTTGGGCATAACCCATATCGAGCCAGATCAACGCAAACCAAGCCAAGGTCTGAGTACTCTGATAGACCGACTTGGTCTTAACGGACCGAGTCAGGTCTATATACCGTGACAGATCGTCTCACTCTATTCAGACTAGGTAGGGTCTGGATTAGTAAGTAGACAAAGTCGGGTTTGTAATGGGGGATCGATTCGGTCCAGACCAAAGGCGGACACAATATGGGTCAAACTGACTCAGTCTAGATCGAAACAAATTAGACGCGTATGGTATATAAAGATATGTGTGCGATTGATTGATCGGGCGCGGTGAAAAAATTGAGGTAGCGAAGACTCAATTTTTTCATTACAAATTGGATTCAGGTTTGATCCCAGTTTGGACCCAAAACTCAGGTCAGACATGATAAGACAACCCAGTTTAGATCCAGACAAACTATTTCAAGCGGGTTTGGATCGAGAATACCGAATCCAGGATCCAAATCAGAATCAAGTTGAGGACCTAAGTGGTCCAATTTTTATTATGGATCTGGATCTTAAAGTAACATGAGGTAAAGATGACATAGAGGTAATTGTTAATGGTTGAAAAAGCAAAAAAAAGACCATTTTTGCCCTTGATATGCCTACAAAATATACAAGGCATAACTAAGCATCCCAAAGTCAGATTCATGCTATTCTTGAATTCGTGGATTCTACTGCTTGAGTAGGATCTATTAGTAGGGGATGTGAGGACAAACTCTGAAATAATGAAGTCAGAGTTTGACAGCTAAGTCTAAGGGTGTCTTAGTAATTTTGACAATGATACGAGGTATTTATTGATTTCAGATCAAAGGTTGCGTAAAACTAAAAATTTGGAATTTAAGCGTTTCAGGTAAGTGAACATTTGCAAATTCCTTTTTAGTTGATTGAAACACATTCTAGTTTGTTTAGGCATCATTATATATGATTCCAAGTGCTTCAAGTATGCTAGTTTTGTTTATTATAAATAGACACTGTTTTGCTTGCCTAGGAATCTATAAAATTCAAATATGATGCTTAAACCTGATCATGCATATTTTCTAAGTTATGAAATAAATGTGGCATGACATGATTACATGTATGAGATTAATGTGTTATGGAAATTGATGGTAGAGTTCCAGAGTCTCAGGGTAGGTATTACCTTGGGAAATGTCACGCTTATGCCTTGTGAGAGGCATTGTAAGTGTTGTGAAATAATCTGTTGTGGGTTGCCTTCCTTAACAGTTCAGAGATGTGAAAACATGTTAAAGAGTGGTTAGTGGACATATGTTGATGATTATATAACGCACTGACTTCAAGATGTGGACATTGAAAGAAAGTTGTGTATAGGATGATCACACAAAATACGATGAAGAACTCTAGTAGGAGGCATGGTCTGGGGCAATGTTGAGGTGTGCACCTCTTGAGCAACTTAGGAATACCTCAGATGTTCCGAGGTGACCCTTAAAGGTTAAAACGTTTCCCACTAGACACATATAGGATGTAGCATGAACCACAAAACCTTGGGGGCAGGTATAGTTCCTTGAGACACCTTGGGGGCAGGTATAGCCACCCTGGCTCTTCGGCTAGCTACCGTTTGAGTCCCTTCGCTCCCGACTTACAACCGGCGAGCTGCTGCAACACCTGTGTCCGTAGTCTGAGCCGGTTTGGACTACGTTGTTGTGAGTGATTCATATGTCTGGCCAACATCGTAGACTCTGAGTTTTCTACCTGGGTTGCTACGCCCGAGGAGGCTATGTCCGGAATAGCCGATTAGAGTCGAAGATGTGTTTGAAAATGATAATAAAGATGCGGAAAAGGGGGTAAAACTTATAATTAACATGTGTGCATAAGTAGCAAACTAAACTAAGACTAGGAAATTAGAGCTCACTACAAGTGCAACAGTCGTGTCTATTTGTAAATGGAATCTTACTGGGTTGGAGACTCACCCCCTTCTTTTGGTTTCAACTGTAGGTTTAGGGACTGCCGCCATCACTCACAGGACCTAGTATCAGACTGCCACATCAAAGTATGGTTTGCCTCTACTCTTTTATTCTGTTTATGCAATTGGATGGTTATTGAAAAAAAATGGATGTATGGACCTTTAATTATGAAATGAAAAAAAAAATATTCTGGCATGGTTTGGAGTTGCTTTTGAGATTATTAAGTAATTTCTCTCTAGAAACTAACGTTCACGAACCCGGGCTCGAGAGGCCCCGTATCGGGTCGTTACAATTACCATTTTTGGTGAGAGGGTCCGTAGTCTTGAGAGATAGAAAGAGGGTAAACCATCCAAAAGAGAGAGAGAAATTCAAGAATAGGAATAGGCACAACGTCACCTTCGACGTGTCAGGGGTGATCAAATCCCTCGATAAAAACTGCCACCGACCGAAGTAGCTGGAGATTACTCTCCCATTAGAAAAACCCAATCATGTTCAACCCTAACATCGAAAAGGGCTTAATCACCCTCTTCTTGTTACGAGAGAGGGTTGTCCCTACCACTGGAGTCTAAGCATCACCACTAGACAGGGTTCTCTGGCGGGAAAAGAGAGCGCCAAAAAAAGGTGAGGGCTTAGGGTTTCAATTTTGGAAAGAAGAGGGGTCGAGAATCCTTCCTCTTCATTTTTCCTTTTAAATAATATTTAATGTTATTTAATACATGTTAAAAATAGTTTTTGCTGATATGTTCCATACAATTACTTATTATTTCATTTATAACCCTATGATTTATTTAGAATAGAGGTTCTATTTCTATGAAATTCTAGAGACAAGCGTCTCTGCTGAAAATTTTCCAAGACATGGTTTATTGTCTATAGGTTTTCCAAAAACAAACTTTTTGACTTTTTTGATATTACAGAAAAGTGTCTAGACATTTTTATTTTACTCAAAAAGTTTTAGAATTTTTGTTCAAGGGTTCTAACTAGTTATTTATACTTAGAACAACCTTCTAACTTTTTTGATATTACAAAAAAGTGGTTCAGATTGGCTGAAAAGGTTCTATGCATTTTTGCACATTTAGAGGTTCCTGTTGCATGCCTGAACTAGAATAGAAACAAAAAAACTTTTTAATTGATTATTTTTGTTGAATATATTTTGAGATTGACAAAATATTTTATTAATCATAGTATTTCTCTATGTTTAGGCATATAACAAACAAAATAATCATGGTTGAACTATCTAAAATTGAAAAGCTAAATAAAACAAAATTTGGAATGTGGAGGGAGAAGATGGAATACCTGATAACGCATAACAAGACCTTGCATATATTAAATAAATCAAAACCTATATTCACTGAGAAATCTACTAAGGATGGAAAGAAAGTAGTTAATAATTTCATTGAGGATGACCAACTCGATCGAACAACTCTCTTCACATGCATGCAAGATGATCTCACACATGTATTCAAGGATTCTAACACTGCCAGAAAAATAATAAAGGAGATCAAGAAAAATACGATATGACTTCTAAGTCTCATATCAAACTTCTCTTGGAGCAGTAAAACTCATGTAAGATGAAGGTGACCGACAATGTAGTTGACCATGTGAATCGTATGTTGGTGATGGTTAATGATTTAGCCATATTTTGAAATAAAATTCTAGAAATGATACAGATCTCCATCATACTGAACAACCTCCCTCTATTATGGAAAATGATGCCAGTAGACAAGAGGATAAAGAAGAAAAGCCTCACCCTAACTGAGCTCCACCTGCAAGAGGTTAAAGAGAGCATATGAACAAAGACAAAAGGAAATACATCATAAATATACAAGCTTCCTTCCCAGAACCTTTGTGAGGGTTCAAGCCTAAGGGCCCATTTTTTAAGAAATTCAAGAAGAATTTCAAGGAGCATCAAGTGCAAATCAAGAATCCTCAAGATGCACCAAAGGGATCGTGCTTTTCATGTGGAAAACTTGGGCATTTCAAGGACTGCCCAAATAAGTTAAAGAAGGAAATCTAAGAAAACAAGTGGTAGAAAAACATGAAGTAATTTGACAGTGTTTGAGTCATTGATTACAGATGATGACCTCTCAAGGTAGTAGATTGACTCAGAAGCGATGCAACATATATTAAGAACGAAAGAAAGACTTTTGGAATTGAAGGAGCTAAAGCCAAGTGTGGTAATAAGATAATTGTTGGGAGGGCCACCGAATGCTTTTACCATCCCAACAAAAAGTGGAAGATGCTACTGCGATGCGATGGTGTGTGGATCCACATTGAAGACACACACCTCACTTTTGCTCTCATTTATGGAGAGGCCTCTAATCGGACATAGAAAAAAAATATAGTAGATAGTAATTGAAAGTTACTTTATTGACTGGCTTGTAATATTGAGACATATTTTTGCCAATATTTACTTGCTGATCGCAAACTAGTCCTTCAATTATGCTAGGGTATGTGGACTGGGTGCAAAAGATGGATATGGTACATTTTCAAGTGTGACATGACAAAATCACCATGTGATTTCAAATCTCAAAATTAATTTAACATCAATAAGTTCGGAGTTTTAGAGCTCCTTTTGATGATAAGTTAAATAGTTTTTTAAAATGTAAACTGTTTATCCTGAAGAAGAAAATTAAAAAACTTGAAACATTGCTTAGCCGAGTGGCCGAGCTTATCACATATCTGACAAGTGATTTTAGCTTTAGGATTGACTACGTTGCAATTATGAACCCCTACTAGAAAATCGACCACCACCACACACCCAAGATCTATTGTTATAGGACCCTTGATTGAATCAGTTTCGATTCCTTGAGTTCGAAGATCTTTGTTGTTGTTTAGTAGAGACATTAGTAGAAGCATTTATAGATTCATCATGCTTATCTAAATATGAAAATTCAGCTTCTTGAGCT
The DNA here is from genome assembly GCF_984573655.1 of Nuphar pumila. Lineage (NCBI taxonomy): Eukaryota > Viridiplantae > Streptophyta > Magnoliopsida > Nymphaeales > Nymphaeaceae > Nuphar > Nuphar pumila. The sequence goes on along the minus strand of NC_143260.1, from coordinate 93,966,691 downwards.
TGAAACAGCCCATGCAATTCTTGGATAGTAATGGGATCTGATCTAATGGAGACTGAAGTCTTAAAAACCAAGTATTCATTTGATAGACCCTTAAGTAGATGCATAATTAGATCTTCATTTGAAACGGGTCTAGCTGCAATTGTCAATTGATGGGCTATAGATTTAGCCCTTTGAAAGTATTCATCTATGGTTTTTGTTCCTTTTTTTTTATCTTGAAATTGAGATTTGAGATGCATTATATGCGAGCAGGAATGAGCCGTGTAGGACTGCTTAAAAGCGTTCCAAACATCATGCGAAAAGCCAAGTGTTCATCATGCTTATCTAAATGTGCAGTTCTTGGAGAGTAATGGGATCTGATCTAGCAGAGATTGAAGTCTTAAAAGACAAGTATTTATTTGGGCGACCCTTAAGTAGCTGCATAATTAGATCTTCATCTGAAACATGTCTAGCTGCAAGCGCCAATTGATGGGCTATAGATTAGTCCTTTGAAACTATTTATCTTTTTCAAATCTTGAAATTGGGATTTGAGTTGTATTATAAGCGAGTGTGAATGAGCCATGCGATAGTCTATGTAGCCATAAACGACATAGACCAGTTTCATCCACGAACAAGGGCCCGTTCGTGGATGAACCGTGGATCATTTTTCTAAACTGTTTTTCAAAAGCATGCTTATCAAAATCCTGATCCTCCGAAATCCTATCCCAGCTGGCGCAACTGCTCGCCGAGTCTAAAGGAATCCAAGAGAGAAAGTAGCCTATAAAGAGGCATGCTCGGCATACAAAAATACTACAAGAATCTAAAACTCTCCTGATGCAAACCCCCAAAAGACATTCCACCTTCTTCTTTCACTGTCCTTTTTGTTGTTCTTCCAGGCTGCTGTTGCAAGATTCCTCCTTCAACAGAGGTCCAACAGTGGTATCAAAACAAGGCTAGGTCCTGAATCGCAGCCTGCGGCCTGAAGCAATCAAACTCTTCTCCGGTCCCTGCACATGAGCGTCTGCAAAAACCAGGTAAGATTTTTTCCTTTTGGGTTAAAAGGATTTTTTTTTAAAGGGGTTGTGTGTGCGAAATAGCACACCAAAACTCATTTAAAATTGCTCAAATCTCTAACAAGACCTCAACATACAGAGGCCATTCTTTGCAAATTAGCCTGTATATGTTTCAAGCATGTCAACTTAGCTAATGTTAGACATAAAATAAATAAATAAACAATATATATATATATATATATATATATACATATATTATGTTCGCAGAATACATTCAGGTCGACACTGTTTTCTAGCGTCCATCTTGAAAACTCTGCCCTTTTTTCTGTTCCTCTCTCTAAACGCCTGATTGGTAGAAAACCACCGACGTATCCATAAAACCCCTAAGATCGTCTAGAAGACAACCACTGGCATACTGAGCCTTAACCCACAACTGAGAAGCTCATTAAAACAAAATAAAATAACAACACAAAGAAACACAGGCAGACGAGAAACAGGGTTTTTACCGAAGCTGTCTAAGGTTGGGGCTCAGAAAATAGAAGCCTGCAACCAGATCTACAAACCCAAAACCTCCGTTGAGCCGGAGCGTTGCCGAAAAAATCTCTGACAGACCTGTACCTCTGAGAAACCGAGAGAGGAAAGAGGAGAAAACATCAAAACACTCAGAAAATAGAAGCTTGCAACTGGATCTACAAACCCAAGCCTCCAGCAAGCTGAAGGGTCGCCGGGATCGGCCAGAAAGACCACTGGTGGCGCTATCGCCCTGAAGTCGGTCGAGATAACCAACGAAAGAAATCTGAAAAAAGAATCTCGAAAAGGATTTTTTATACCCGGTTCTGAAAAATTTTAGTTTCCCCCTGAAATTTTTGAGTATTTTAAAAACCGGGTTAAAGTTTAAAATATTTTATCCCACATTCTTTACTTTTCAGAAATTGCAAAACACAGTTTACGATTTTTTAAAATTTCAAAAACCATTTTAGTTTTTAAGAATTTACTTCTGAGTACCTATTTTTTTTTTCTGAAAATCTCAGAAAGAGGTTTATAAAAAAAAATAAAAAATAATAATAATAATATAAAACAAAAAATTATACATAAAGGGGCGAGTTTTTTCGAAGAGTATTCTTCTAAGTTTTTTTCTTAAGTCGTGGATTAATTCATTAATTTTTTGTTTTTCTTTTGTCTAAATTTGTTGAACTTGTCAAAATCAATAGTCTTAAGAAAATGGTCAGTCGAGTGTGCGCTTCTGAACTAGCCAAAACTGATAAATTGAGTGGATCAAACTTTGCCATCTGGAAAAGACGTATACCCTTAGCCCTTACCTTAGAAGGTCTAGAGTACGTCCTAAATGCCCCTGTATCTAAACCGGAAGAACCCCCAACTAAGGATAAAAAAGTCAAATATGAAAAGTTTTTGAAAGATGACTTAATGGCTAGGACAATCATGCTTACATACATGGATGACGACCTGACTTCACCTCAGCAAAGGATATGATGGAAGAAATTGCTGCAAAATATGACACAACATCTAAGGTTCACATTCAGCTATTGTTAGAGCAATATAACTCATATAGAATGAAAGAAAATGAGAGTGTAGTGGACCATGCAAATAGGATGTTAGTAATGGCAAAAGACCTAGCCATAGCCGGGAATGTTATCCCAAACCGTATGCAAGTATCCACTATCCTGAACAGCCTACCATCCTCCTGAAAGATGGTAACTACTGCCCTTAGGTTAAACTCCGAAAATCTTAACCTAACCGAGTTGCCTCTGCAGTTAGCTATAGAACAAGAACACATGAACAAAGAGAAAAAATGTGAGTTGTTGATTGCTCAAGAGACACCCACTAGTAGTCGAGTACCTTTTAAAACCAATAATTTTAAGAAAAAAGGAAATGACAAGTTCAACAAAGGACAGGGCTCAGGGTTTCATAAACCTCAAAGGAACAACGACTCCCAAGTCAAATGCTTCAAGTGTGGAAAATTGGGCCACATCCAGAGAAACTACAGATCCAAGATTTCAAACAACAAGACTTATGAGAATAATTGATACAACAACAACAACCATAAGAAAAATGACAACAAAGAGGTTGTTTGTATTGTGTCAGAATGCCACTTTGCGAATGAGAAGCTTTCAGGGTGGTGGGTAGACTCAGACGCTACTCGTCACATAGCCAAGACTACCGATGGTGCTGTGGATCTAAAAGAGCTGAAACCTAGTGAACATAAAGTCTATATGGGAAACAATTCCTATTGTGATGTGCTAGGATTTGGATCCTACAGGTTGAACATGGGTAGAACAAGTGTCATGTTTAATGATGTTTTGTATGTACCTTCTATGAGAAGGAATCTAGTGTCTATGATAGCCCTCACTGGAAAAGAGTTTGAGGTCAGGTTTGTCCCAGGAAAGGTCACTGTGGGTAAACATGAAAGAGTCTTATTTGAGGGCAAATATGTAAAAGAACATAGTATGTTCAAACTATGTGACAATAAAGAAACTCTTTCTGTTTATATTGATTGTGCCTTTAACATTGATATAAATACATGACATAAAAGATTAAGTCACATAAGTATTAAAAAGATGAAGAAAATGACCCAACAAGAAATTATTCCTACTTTTAATGAGTCTTACTTTGAAAAATGTGAGTCTTGTATATATAGAAAATGAAATAAAAACCCTTTTTACGGATTTGGAAAATGATCTTCCGTTGGGGAGATATGACTCTTACAAAATGAAATAAAAACCTATCTCACTCAAATAAGGCAGACTGATAGGGGTCTGATTTTAGATTCAAATAATGTATCAAATGACCATAGAAGTTGCTGAAAATTTACAGGAATAAACTAGACTTCATAACAAAGACACCACTTTTTACGGATTTGAAATCCGATCTCTGGTTAGGGAGATATGACCCTCACAAGTTGGTCCTGATTCGGATAACGATTTGTATCACAAATCGCTGTAGTGTTTAGCGAGAAACACTACAAATCGCTATAGCGTGGTCCAACAACACTATAAATCGCTGTGGGTCTCGTTAGAGACCCGAAAACACTATAAATCATAGCTAAAAGACCGAAAAATACTACAAATCGCTGTGGGGCTCGTTGGAGACCCCAAAACACTATAAATCATAGTTAAAAGACCGAACAACACTATAAATCATTGTGAGGCTCGTTGGAGACCCAAAAATACTACAAATCATAGTAGGGACTCATTAGAGACCCAAAAAAATCATAACAACAATTTGCTGAATAATATTGTCGATCAAATAACGATTTGTTGAAGAAGTGCTACAACAGTCATGATATGGGGGCCAAAATCAAAATATTTATAAAATCTGTATACAAGGTTCTGGTATTTAATCAAAATAAAATAGTAATTTACTATGAAAAATTCTAAAAATTTACAGGGATGAACTATACACATAAACAAAGAGAACCCGTTTTACAGAATTGAAAAATGATCTCTCATTAGGGAAATAAAATTCAAACAAAATGGATCAAAATCAGAGCCGTTAAAATGACACAGGCTGACAGGGTTATGGTTTTTGACCCAAAACTGGTATGAAAACACCATAGAAATCGCTGAAATTTGGTATGAACAAACTAGATTCAATTTAGAAAACAACCTTTTTTACGGATCGGAAAGATCATCTTTGGTTAGGGAGAAATCACTCCCGCAAGTTGGTCCTGATTCTGCTAAAATCCTGACGGTGCAAAATAACAGGTTTTGAATCTCGATTTTTAAAGTAGGCCAAATAAACTCATAATGATCTGATTTTTGGTGGAGAGCATGAAGACATATGCATTAAGTTGCAGTAAAAAATTTATATTAAAATAAGCTCTGATTACATACAAATCGATAGATCTAAAATGCACAAGAATTCAAAGTATAATCTAGAAAGCAACTGAACATGATGAAAGCAAACTGCACATGCGTGGATGTTCAAACATGAGATCTAATGCCTTAAAATATGAATGGGTAAAAACTTTGAATCAGACTCCAGAACTCTTCAAGTTGAATGACGCTACCCACGCTGGGAGGAGCCCCCAAACCTTCCTCCTGTAAGGGCAAAAACTCTAAATCAGGCTCCACAACTCATCAAGTTGAACGATGCTACAGTTAGTGTGCAGGTCAGTCGGTGTTTGATGGAGAAATATTGGATCGTTTGTTGGATGTGCACAGAAGTAGAGAGAGAAGGGAGAGAGAGTGAGATGAGGTTTTACCCCTCTCTTGTAAGGGTAAAAACTCTGAATCAGGATCTATAACTCATTTAGTTGAATGATGCTACCCACGCTGGGATGAACCCCCAAACCCTCCTCCTGTAAGGGTAAAAACTCTGAATCAGGCTCCACAACAGTCAATGTGCAGGTCAGCCGGTGCTTGATGGAGCAATGTAAGATCTTCTATTGGATGTGCATAGAAGCAGAAATAGAAGGGAGAGAGAGTGTGAGAGGGTTGATGTTCATGGCCTCCTCCAGGGGAGATTTCTTTCTCAGATAATCCTGCAGTGCAGAGACTGGGTCTTAAATAATCATCTTCGGGGTACTTAAGTCTTTACAACCACTCCTTTTCAAGAATCGTCATTTTTTTTGGCACCAATGGAGGAGAGGCTACTTAAGTCTTTGCAATCGCATCAAACTCTAACGCTAATTAATGCTGACAAACATGGGGATACGAGACACACATGCTTACATACGTGGTGCTCTTTGGGACCCCCGAGCATGAGATGTAGCTAACTGCCCTGTTCGGGGGGGGGGGGGGGAACATATAACCTGCTTTGGAGTGTGGTCATCTCGCCTCCTCGATTCTCTCAATACCATCGAGGCTTGCACGGGTGCTGCTCTGCTACCTTGCGCGCGTCAAAAAATTATTTCTGACATTCAGGCTACGGCTCCTTCCCTGGATGCCATTGCTTTTGCTTGAGGGTGTTCTCCATCTGCGGGTACCATTATATTTTTTAATCATGAAAATTGGAATGCGGAACCTACGCGGATTAGGAAGCTTTGATAAGCAAGCTTTCTTAGATTAAGATGGACCGTTTCAATGTTTTTTAGTGTTTTCCAAATAAAGATGGAATCAATTGACGTTAATTTCATTCACAACCTTTGGCGGCGCTCTGTTGCTTTTGTTATTCTCCCTCCAATGGTCGTTCAGGTGGGTTGCTGCTAGTCCGGAAGAGCAACTTGTTGGATTTTAATAATTTATCTAAATAAAGAAGGGTTGAATTTATGTTCTCGTTAAACCATTGCGCATTACCTGAATTCATAACGTGAGTATGATCTTTCAAAATCTGTATATTTAGCATTTTTTCATTCTCTAAAATCTGCCAAGAGAGACTGAATTCTTTTTCTGATAATGGAGTCCAAAGAGAAAGAGCTTTTATATAAGGTTTGAACACCATAACCTAAACCTAATATACATAATTAGGAGTATGTCTCCAATTCTACCCATTATAAAATTGTAGATAGAATATGTCTTTTTACATGGTGTTTTATACCATGTGATATACTCATCCAAATTAGATCACATAAATTGGGCTTGAACCTAAGCCAACTTTAGAATATGTAGTTTAACGTATGTAAGCTCTCACACGATTTTCTAACACAACATCGTGGGACTTAATATTCAATTAGAGGAGTTTTCAATTAAATTGGACTTAAATGACTGACTCCATTTTTAGGCTTACATTTGTTTACGGGACTCCGATGAGTCCAAGGAAGCAAAATTTTTTTTTTTGGCATGAGTTGAGCAATCTGGTAAATGTGTCACCTCTACCGTGGGTAATCGGACAGGATTTTAATGATATTCTCTCTGCTGCGGATTCTAACAGGCCAGTCTCATCGACCTGTTTCATTCATAAATTCAATGATTTTCTCATTGCAAATGACCTCCACGCGGTTCCGTTGGAGGGGGACCGATCACTTGGTCTAACATGCAATCTCCCCCGGTGATGAAGTGTCTTGACAGATTTATTTTTTCAAGATAATTCATGATGTGCATGCTTCTATCGGAGATTTACTATTTCAGATCATGAACCAATTGTCATCTCTTAAGCAAATTCTGAAGAACTCTTCCATTCGTGACTACATCTCTTCTTGGTGGCAAGAACCACAACCCGATAATTGAACTGCCAAAGGATTCTCCATATTTTACTTCGAACTATCACTCAATGGTTCGAAGAGAATTTTCAATGTTCCGATCGATCGCCATTGGATCTATCTAGACTGAGGCTGCATCATAATCATACCTACCAATTGTCGAGGCCCTTCGATCTTGTTGAACTAAGGAAGATGATTTGGTCCATGCCCCTAAATAAGGCGCCCGAAATTGACGGCTTTCCTATTGAATTTTATAAGAAAATTTGGAAAGTGTGCAAAACTGACCTTTTTAATCTCCTAAATGAATTTCATTCAAATGCTTCACGGATCTAGAAGCTCCATTGACAACTTTAGGACTATTGCATTAACCAAGACTATTTATAAAATCTTATCCAAGGCGCTTGCTATGAGGTTGCAACTTGTTCTAACCAAGGCTTTCCTACTCAAGCTGGACCTATCTAAGGCATTGGATTCAATTAGATGGGCCTTTCTTCTTGCATGCCTCAAGAGTTTAAACTTTGATGATAGATGGTGCTATTGGATTATGGCTCTCCTTCAAATTTCATCTTAGGTGATCACCCTTCATGGTTGACAAGGTACGTTCTTCAATCTCTATAGAGGGTTGCACCAAGGAGACCATCTTTCTACTTTTCTCTTTATTATTGTTATGGAGGCCCTTACTTGCATCATTATTCCACGATTGAGAGTGGTCAGTGGTCTTCTTGTGGGTGTTGATCTTTTAGGTTATTCCATTTTTTCTCACATTTTTTTGGCCGATGACATTCTTATTTTTGGTCATGCTTCCAAATTAAGTATTGCTAATCTTTCGATCGCTCTCCGTGTCTTTTTAGAGCTTTCGGGGTTTAATATCATTGGTCGAAAATCTTCTTTCATTCCTTTTAATGTGGAGGGTGGATTGTCATCATTTGAGTGTCGGGTGGGTTATCTTCCAATCAACTATTTAGGCCTCCCCCCCCCCCCCCCCCCCCCCCTACATCGCGAGAAGCAGATCAGGTCATGCTGAACATGAGCGTTTTTTCTCATGCCGACATCGTGGCCGTCTGTTTGCATTTTGGATGAATGCCACGTGGTTTTGTCGACTTTTGAGTTTTTTAAAATGCAAATCGGATGGCCACGATGTCGGCATGAGCAAAAACGCTCATGTTCAGCATGATCTGATCTGCTTCCTACATTGTGGAGTCTCTAAGGAAGTTTATTGGAAGAATGTGGATGATAACGTGTTGTCAAAAATCAATGTGGGCTGGATTCAAACCCGAAATTGTGGGTCACATTACTCTTGTTAAGCATGCCCTCACTTCATGTCTTTTGAACTATGTCCAATTGTTTCAAATTCCTTCCAAAACCCATAAGTGGTTGAATAAAAGCTTTTCAAATCTTTATTTGGTCAGGAAAGAATAAGAAAGAAAAGGTACATTTGGTGTCTTGGACCTTATCACTAGATTTATTGAAGAGGGCGGGCTCGGTATAAGGGAGCTTGGGCGATGGAACAAGTGCCTTCTCATCAAGGGATTATGGCTTCTTATTGGTCATGACAATTCTTGAACGACCGTGATTAAGGCTCAATACAATCTTGTTGGCTGGCCATCCGAATGGAGGGGGGGGGGGGGTACAAGATGGACAAATGGTTCCGGTATTTGGAAAGGTTGGTCCAAGTGTATACTCTATCTTGTTTGGTGCACTTCTTATCTCTCTCATCTTGTTTTGCAAGGATGTGTGGCACCATGATGGGCGTTTGCAGGATCTTTTTTCAGAACTGTATCGGGTTTCGTCCAACAAGGAAGGCACAGTGTCCTTGCATTGGAGTTCTTCCGAGAGGAACATCCAGCTTAGGAGAAACCCGAACCTCGGTCCGTTTCTCCAATGGATGGATCTAATGCTAAAGCTTTCAAGGTGTCATCCAACTAACTAACTCTTCGGACTCTCCCATTTGGAAACATTCACCCTCCTGAGAATTCTCCACTGCCTCTTGTTACAGTATGTTGGGTTCTTCGTGTGCACAATGGCTTTCGGATCATGTGCTTTGGGATCCAGTTTTTCCGGCAAGGGGGCAATCACGACTTGGGTCATTGTCCTTGATAGGCTGCTCACTGATCAGGTTCTTCAAAGAATCAACATTTCATCTGTTTTGGGAGTGTTCCTTCATAAGGAATTGTTTCCAATGGTAGCAGAGCCACATGCCCACCCTGACCAAAAAAATTTCCTACGGGTGGGCAGTACCCACCCCGACCCAATGAAAGAAAGATCAGGGTGGCAGTGGCTCACCCTAATATTTTATGTGCCTCAGAGAGGGAGAGAGTGGTTTTCATTTACATATCCCTTTAGGTAATGCATCAATTTTCTCTTTTTATTTATTTATTTTATTAAGTTCATCATTGTATCTTATTTTGATTAGGACACTTGCTTGGAAATTTTATCATAAACAGGAAAATTTCTTAGCCTTAGAGTAACGTTATTGCCTAAAGGTTGCAGAGTCTGGATGCTTTTCTGTGGGTTTCCTGTCTAAAAAAATTAGGGAATACCTGTCTTGTCAATGTTAAGCTGATTACAGATATTTCCAAGACTTTACTGACATGGTTGCCATTGTCTCTCAAATTATGCAGTGTGTTCTTATTTTCAGTTTGAACATTTTAAAAAGTTTAATTATTGGGGACTTATCTAGTAACCATAACGGGGGCTTTTCTCCACAAGTGCTCCCCATGCTTGGCCAGGTGAGTTGGCTTAAGCCATGTCACAAAGACACGTAGACATGTGATGCAGATTCGATTCAAAAGTTTGTTTTTTTTTTTGGAAAATATGACACGAGGACATGGATTTTTTAATTTTTAATCAATAAAATTTTTTTTTTGTATTTTTAACCTTAATTTTTACTAAAATAAAATAAAAACTATTAAAGAATATTAAAATAATATTAAAATATTCATTGTAGGCCATGTTGGTGTCTGTGTCAACATGTCCTTGCATGTCCGCTTGTGTTACTGGGACACCACCAAAATAGCGTGTCCATGTGACATAAGGCTTATGGCATTCAAGCTGAAGGATGTCAAAATTCGATACGTGAGCTGTGTGTTCCTTGTAGCAAGGCCAAAGCCAAAGAAGAAACTATCCGTGGTGAGTAAAAAGAGACTGCTCAGAATTTTACACTGAATACTAAAATAAGGTCACAGTCAAACGTAGCACCTCTTAGCCCTTAACAGGACATCCAAACCTAAGTGGGGGTTTCTCCCGTTTAATAACAGAAAAAAAGATAGGCATTTAACCTGTTAAACATGTGCATATAAATGCTAAGACGAATTTCTTGGCACCTGATTAAGTTCCCACATGAAATATATATATATATATATATATATATATATATATATATATATATATATATATATATATATATATATATATATATATATATTAGAAATATTATTAGGGGGCACTCACTTTTGGAACAAAAAGGAAACTGGCGGCAAACTTGAAACCAATTAACTTCTTAAAGCAATTCAGAAAATATAAATCTCTGATTGATATATTTAAACTGACAGAAAGGAGGGAATAAGGAAAAAAAAAGGTAAGAATTAGTTAGAAATGTAAAAAGCTACCAACTTTTGTTCTTCAGCAACTTTTCTTGCTTGTTAATATAGAGAGCTTAATGAATTTACCAACTTTTTTTTTTACAGTAGCATTTTCATACTATCAATAGCCAAAACAACATGAGAATCAACTTGAAAATATAGGCATAAAAATACTTTTGATTTTTCATGAGAGAGAAAGCACATATATATTACGTGAAATGACCGTACTATCATTGCAAAATAGCACATTTTTCAAAATACCTAGCAATTTGACAAAATCTCTTGCATATTCAAAACTTTGATGCTTGAGTTTTTAGGATATTTTTACCCATCCGCACATGCGAACTTGCTGAAGTTCACACGATATATAGATACATTGTAGAAAGTTCACAATTCTTCAATACAAAGGATATTTAGTGAATATATGCAAATACAATACACCATTCATAAATATGGTTTCATATTCACACATTCTAACGTGCGAATGTCATTCAATTGATAAGGTAAACTTTTTAGATGTGAATGTGGTCAAATATTTATGAATGTGTGGATATTCATGAGTTATTTTCATGCAAATTTTGCAAGTCTTCAAGATGGACATCGACAAATATGGTTTCAGGTTCGCACATTTGATGTGCGAATGTCATCAAATTGATAAATTTAACTCCTTAATTACTCAGGTCTTCAAGATAAACATCCACAAATATGTGATCACATCTGCACATATAGTTTCAAGTTCACATATTCTAATGTGTGAATGTCATAAAATTGATAAGGTTAACTCCTTAATATGCGAGATCCACATGAAAATAAGGTCCCAAAGGTCCCCACGTATGCAAATATGTTACCACATTTACAAACATGATTTCAGGTTCACATATTTTGAGGTACAAATGTCATCGAATTGATAATGTTAACTCCTTAATGTGCAAGATTCACATAAAAATAGCATGCAAATGTCACAACATTCGGCCTTTAACGTTGCTTTTGAAGCACTGCTAAAGTTATCAATTTTGCTGGAACCTTTAGTAGCACTTTAAAATGCACCTAAAACCAATTAAAAAAAATGATGGGTGCATCCTTGTAAGGGATTTTAGTGGCATTTTGAAGCACGACTAAAGCTCTTAACATATTTAAGACCTTACCCAAAGTTTGAAAACCAAAAAGAGAGTTTTATCCAAAAAAGATTTGGATTCAGAAAACCAAATTCGAATATTAGAAACAAGAGATGTGGGGTCCGCTCTTCAAGTTGCACGCCTTTCCTCTTCCACTAAGTAGGGATTAGCCACACTAAGAACTCAAAAATTTCAATGCTAGGCTGTAGTGGTGTAGAACATCTAGACCATTCTACACCCTACGAGAAGCAAGAGGAAGATCCGACGATGATTACTCGATCCGAGAAAGCTTACTAAAAAATATCCAATCCAAATTTGACCCATTTATGTCTAAATGGATCTGGAGGGTATTTTAGTAAATTTACTTATATAATTTTCTAAAAAATCTGATTTCCACATCTCAGAAAATTCTTCCTCTCACTTGGTTCCTATTTTGTAATTTTCAAAACTTAGAACAATATTGTAGTATTTTATTTTATTTTTTATATAGGGGTCATATTTTTTTATTTTATTTCATATATGAGGAACTGCAAAGGCAAGTAGAGGAGTTAATAAAAAAGGGATACGTTCAGGCAAGCCTTAGTTCATGTCTTGTTTCTGCGTTATTGGTTCCAAAGAAGAACAAAACTTAGAGGATGGATATTGATAGTCATGCTATCAATAGATTATCATCAAGTATATGTCCCCTATTCCTAGATTAGATGACCTGTTAGACCAACTGATATGATAAAAAAATGTTATGTTAGATTTGAGGAGGATACCATCAGATTACGAAATGGTTTGTACGAGTGGCTTGTGATACCTATTGGGCTATCCAATGCCCATTCCACTTTCATGCATATCATGAACCAAAATTTTCAATCTTATATAAAAAAAAATTTGGTTGTGTATTTTGATGACATACTTATCTATGCATCATTTGAGGTTAGTCTTTGACATGCTGCAGCGTGAACATTTTTATGTATCATTTGATCCATGCATGTTCTTATTTACCGAGGTTTTGTTTCTAGGATATGCTATGTCCATGAAGGGCATTTCTGTCGACCCTTCTAAACTCGAGTCTATTAGGGATTGGAAAGTACCGAACTCTATAATTGCAATGCAAAGTTTTCATGGGCTAGCATTGTTTTATAGGAGATTTATACTACATTTTAGTAGTATCGCTGCCCCATTAACTGACTGTATAAAGGAAAAAACATTTCAGTGTCTAAAATAGGGCTTGCAACCAGAATTAGAGCTTGATCTGTAGTTGAATATAGATTTAATCCATACAAAATAATAAAAGGACTAAAACCAATGGACCTATTAACATATTTATTAAATGCAAATTCAGCCTGGGCAAGTATGTGAGGCCATGACTTAGGTTTATCACCTACTAAAGCTCGTAAAAGGTTACCTAAGGACCTATTGACAACTTTTGTTTATCCATTAGTTTGTGGATAATGAACAATACTAAAATGCAATGATGTGCCTAATTTCTTACACAATTGCTTCAAAAAATGACCAAATTTTATATCTATATCTGAAGTGATAGTTTTGAGAATACTATATAATTTATAAACCTCTTTAAAAAATAAGTCAGTTATGTGAGAAGCATCCATAATTGTCCTACATGGTACGAACCTAGCCATTTTGTATATCTATCTACGACAACAAAAATAGAATCTAAAGCATGAGATATTTTGGACAATCCTAGAACAAAATCCATAGTTATGTCTTGCCATGGTTTTTTAGGTATGGGTAAGGGTAAATACAATCCAGCATTGATTACACTACCCTTAGCTATGTGACATGTGTGACACCTTTCGACAAACCTAATGACATCTCTACGTAAGTGGGGCCAAAAGTAAGAGGATGACACAAGTTGGACAGTTTTATCCCTACCAAAATGACTTTCATTGTGCAAATAAAAAATAAGCCTATGTCTAAGAGAACATTCAAGAATACAAAGCAAGTTACCTTTAAATAAAAATTCATCAACAATATAGAATTTATCATGGTTACCATCATGCACTTCATTAACAATTTTAGAAATATATTCATCATTAGAATACAATGAAGCAAAGTCTTTAAATCCCCACAAAGACATTTTCATGATAGTAAGCAAAGAGTTTTTCTGACTTAATGCATCAGCTACTACATTATCTTTTCCAATTTTATGTTTAAGGACAAAATTGAATTCTTGTAAGTATTCAACCTATAACACCTCCGAGATTTTCAACCCTTAGAAAAACACGTGAAAGTTTAAAACTTTTCTTTTATATTTAAAATCATCAGCGAAAATATTTTCAAATAGAGGTTCAAAACATCGGGCAGGTTACGTTTCACTCTATACTGAATTCGAAAAAGGATAAAATAACATAAACAAAATACTTTCATTCAAAAAAATGGTGTATCATTTAAAATATTACAAAACCAATACAATGTCATATGTCTGAATTCAGTTGGGAAAGGAAAATGATTGGCTCGGTCGACAGCGTTGCAACATCCCGTATCCACTTCACAACTGTATTGTATTTCTTACCTGTAATCATGTGTGCATAAAAAGGGTGAGACTTGTGACAATCTAGTAGGGTTTCATACCAATTCCAAGTAAAAGCATAATATTTAACATTTATAACATGGTGTTTTAGATTATATATCTCAGAAACTCAATAGATATACAGAAAAACATGATTCAGAATGTTAATACAGTAAACAAATGTCACAATTCATCATGTATGCATGCTTTAATCTTAGGAAGGAACATGCTTTAAGTACAACAACACAATAAAACAATTAGTGTGAACAAGAAGATCTTATGTTTCGATATTTAACTCCCACTGTGGGTACTCATAGAAAAAATGGAGTCAGTTGAGACCGTATGGGGATTGATGATACATAAAATGCATATCATTTTCATACATTATTTATGCATTTTTATATATTTTGAAGGATAAGAACCCATGTATTTGTATATTTAGGTGCAAAGAAAGCACAATTCGAATTTCATTATAATATGAGCTAAAATGAAAGAAATGGAGCATTTTTAGGGTAATTAGAGTGAGCTGCAAGGTAAATTGGATCCGAATCCAGATCTGATCCAAAGTGAAATATTGGATAATGGACTTGATCCAAATCCAAAATATCCATAAACCCACGTGATCCAAGGTGCACTCCATGAACCTTTTCAAGAAACCCCCTATTTATCAAGCATTTAGGTAGTTAGTTGTAAATTGTAAATAGTAAATAGTGTTGACTTTTAGTTAGAATTAAATTTTGTTTAAGGTAGGTTTTAGAATTAGAAACTACTTTTAATGATTTAAATAACTTAGAAACCCTAGGCTACACGGTTTTTTGGTGCATTGAAAACCTACCCCCCTTATTCCATTTCTCTTCTTCTCCCTTCCACTATTTTTTATTTTTCTTGTCTTCTTAATTACCTTCTCCCTCTTCCTTTTCTTTCCTTCATTTTTTTGTTCTTTCTTGTGTGTGTGTTGCCATTTATTTTTGCAGGTGCTGCAGATTTTTTAGAGAACTTTCAACTCAAAGTTGGCATGCCGACTACCAACCTTGAGGATTCGGTCATGTTCTCTCTTCAACCGACCCTCGTTCTATGCTTCTAACACCAACCTTCTTCTCAGCAATTCGGTTCCCAGAAGATTGTAATAGTTGCAAGATGAATTGCGGACCTCCAAGATGTGAAGGGTGTGCTTCCCGATCCCAATAACCAGTCATGGTCTCTCTCAACTCATCGGACAAACCGAGAGGTAAGTCTTCGCACCCCTTTTCTTCTAGTTAGAAGTGTGTCAGGTCGTGTCTTTGGTTTGATCATGGGTCTGTCGTTCAGTTTTCTTTGTCAGTCCAAAGTACAATATTTTATAGTCTAAAATTCCATTTTGATCAAGTTCTTGCAAGAGCAAGAATCGATCTTGATCTTGAATTCCCTATTCAGCCGATTGGATCTAAGTAACATCGGTTCAATCTATGTGAACCAAGCGGCATAACAATATACATAGATTCAGTTTTAATTTCTTTATTTTTTATTTTCAACTAATTCAATGTGGATTTTTATTATTATTTTTAGTTTGGTCGTGATCTAGCTACTACTAGATCCGACCATTATTCAGTCGGTTAAGGATTAGGTTAGTGTTTTGATTAGGGATAGTCAGTCAGGGTTAAGTTAGTATTGATGTAATAGTTAGCTTTAAAGTTAATTTCATTGACTTTAATTCTATTTTTTAACAGTATTTTAACAGTAGGTTAACAATAATTTAATTAGGTCTTATTTTATTAATCATTTTACTTTATAATAGATACTTAATATATTATGCCATTCTAGGTAATTTAGGGTTAGTCAAATAGAGTAATTTTCTTTACATTAAATTTTTGTTAATAAATTTTTATTTAATCTAATTATGTTAGGTTAAGTTAATTAGAATTAGGTTAGCATATTAAGTCAGTAATTAGCATATTAGGTTAGCATAATTTTTTTGAGTAAGCGCTAAATAGTAATTAGGGTTTGTCTTTCTTAGAAATCGGCTAGTACTAATTTAGGTAAGTAAGTGGTAGTTTCATAAGTCTTAGCTTAATTTCCATTTGTTAATTCTTAAATTAGATTCTTATTTTGAATTCATAGGATAGTTTCCATATTTTATTTTATTTGTTTCAATTAAGGCTAGTATTATTTTTTGGTAAGTAATTTAATGAGTCATTACGGATTAGACATTTTTACTTATTTCATTTTCAAACTTGCCTTTCTCATTTGTTGACTTGATTTTAGTGAGTTATTTCACTGCTTTCTTTACTTATTAGTCTAGGCAATTCTTTTTTTATTTCATTTATTTTTTGTTAAATAGTAATTAGTCAATTAGTGGGGTCCACTAAGGGCGTGTAATATGCAAGGTCAATCTGTAACTGCCCATGTGCCCTAATTAGTCTTAAGTTAGCTTTAAATTAGTTTTAAATTTAAGTAAGTTGGTTATCTTTAAGTCTTACTTCATTCTGTGTAGCATGTCTCTTCTTGCTTAAGTCTTACTTCATTCTTGTGCATTGTAATTGGGTTTTAAATTTATGTCATTTACATTTCTTAGTGTTAGTATTTTGTAGTATTTACTTCTTGCTTTTGTTTAGATAAGTAATTTAGTTCATTCAGAATTTAATAATTAATGCCTAGAAGTGTTAGTGAAATGGCAACATAGTTAGTTAAAGTAATTGTGTCATTTTACTTCTGAATTATTCCGTTCAATTCTCTATTTTAGATAAGCTTTAAATTCATGCAATTTCTGTTCTTTTTAGAAGTAATTAAGTTTTGATTAATCAATAATTAATTTTTCATGTTTTTAGTTAATTAGATATTCAAGCAAGTCAAAATAGAATTTTTGCAGAAATTAATTTTTGAGTCAACTTTGGGTCATTATTTCATGTATGTTTTCAATGAGTTTTGACTTGAGGTTTTTCACTATTTTCATCAGCATGTCTATTATTTCTCTGCCAAATTTTATAATTTTTTATGTTGATTTGATTAGGTAATTAATTTGATTTCGAAAACTAGTTCTGCAGAAATTATTGTTTTGCTTTATTGCTGTCAAAGGGGCAATTTCGTAAATTCAAAAATCATTTTTTATGGATTTTCATTTTTTTTCAACTCTGTAAATTAGGTATGATCTCTGAGTGTTTTTAGAATATCTCGGTAAAAATTCATGGTCGTCTGATCCTGTTTACCTTTTCAAAATCCTGATCTCCCTAAACCTATCCTCAATTGTCTTTATTGACTAGTATATAGGGTAGTTTAGTAATTTCCTTTAGAATTAGCTTTTAATTTGAATTCTGCTATTTTTTTTATTTGTAGTTATAATAGGTTCTATTATTTTGTCAAAAGTTAGTAAATTAGTTTAGAATAATTTAGTTAATTATTTGCTTAATTATATAATTTACTTATTTTATAGCATAGTTTTATTAGTGTTAGCATTAGTTTAATTACTTTTTATTAATTACTTTTTACTGCTTTATTAGTTAGATATTTGGTTGTTAATTGTTTTAATTAGTTGTTTACTGTTTCCTTAATTTTGTTTAGTGTTAAATAGATTAGGTACAAAAATTGTTATTTAAGTTGTATAGAGTAAGTTATTTTGCAGGTTCGAATGCATATGGAGGAGGGCGGGTAGTGAAGATTAATTCTTTGGCTTCTTCAACTGACATCAGAGTCCTAGAGTTTAGATTAGGATTTTGTTATTTTTATTGTATTCATTGAAATTATATGTGTAACCATTGTAATTATGTCCTCTTTGAGATATCAATAAAATGAGTAATTCACGTGAATTGTGCATTGCCTTATTCCATTCCCTGTGTTCGACCTGGTCTTACCACTAGTGTAAGCTGGTTTATTTTATCATTTGGTGTACGATTTATATGAGAGTTTTATTGAAAAATATTGTTTTAAAAATTATTTTCATAAAAGATACACTAGGGGTTTATTATGCTATGTATTTTAATACCGCGTACGATTAACTGGCTCTGTGACTCCGCAGGGGGGGGGTTCAATAACCAGGATAGAAGTCCACCCTAGGCAATAAACAAGGATGCACCCTAACCTTCTGCAGAAGTATGAAAACTACCAACCTAGGATATATATGTGGTAGATCCTGTTCTGTATCTTCGATGGCCAAGGACGTCGAGTCATTCAGGGTTATGCGAAACCTAGCTCTTATTATCAAGATACAACAATCATCGTAAATATTTATGCAAACTTTAAATATTATTTAAACCATAAAGCAATGTATGTGAAATATTTTTCATGAAACAATATATGTAAACCATGATTTTATGTAAACTAATGCATGCCAGCCTGAACCAATACATTTGAACCATAATTTTATATGAACTAATGCATGTGATGAAACAATACATCTGAATCATGATTTTATGTAAACTAATTCATGTGAGCCTGAACTAATACATTCAAATCATAATTTTATGTGCACTAATGCATGCAAGCATGAAACAATACATGTGAATCATGATTTAATGTAAACTAATGCATGTGATCATGTGAAGCACAACTTATCGTATATGAACATATTTCCTTGTAATATCACATATGCGAGAATATTCCAAGATACATATTTATTTTCTTGTAAACCATTTGTAAAGTATCAATTTTCTTGAAAAGTGTCAATTTCCCTCATAATATACATATTTTTTTAAAAATGTATGTTTTCCTCATAAAATATTTGTAAAAGATTTATTTTCACAAAAAATGTTTATACTGATGCATTAATCAAATAAAACAATCGAACGTAAAGTCAAAGATTATAATTCTACGAGCATTTGGTAGGAAGAGGCACTACCTTAGAACATTTGTTGAGATAAACGGAAAATTCTCAAAATAACCCAAGGTTTTTTTTTCAAAATAATACTACGATAGCTTTGGTGATCCCTTCGAATGTGCAACTTTGTTGACAAAGATTGGTGGATTCGAACCTTGCTGGGCTGAGCTAAGTTGAACAGAACCTACTTTGGTGGAGGAGGGTGGAGCCAGGGGTGTTTGAACCTAGTCGGGTGTGATCATCGCAAAATTTTTCCTCTTATACTTATCTCTCTTCCTTCTCGTTTCCTTTCTAGCCTCTATTTTCCCTTTTTGAAGGAAAAAATAAAAGACAGAAAAGAAGAGAGAAGAGAAAAGAAAAGAAAAGAAAGAGAGAGAGAAACTCTTTTGCGAAGGTCTCACTTGACCTTAATTTTGAAAATATTTAGAAAAATTACTCGCCTCCGTTTTGAAAATTTGTGGGAAAATGGAGAGACGAGATTCGCTCGTCGGTACGAGGTTCGACCGTTCCTTGCACCTTTACCAGGGGTAATCGAACCAAGGATCGAATTTATGCCTTTTGCTTTGCTGAAATATTATCTAAGAATTCATTTTTAAGTCTAAAATGCACAAAGAATCATGCTTGTGTAATGCAAATACAGAAATGTATGCTTTTGAGAAAAGTGCTTCAAAAAATCTGGATTTTTCCAAATGATTTTGGAATAAGTTAAAGAAAATGATTTGAATTTAGAAAAGAGCAATTTGGAATCTGAAATGAATTCTAAATTTGAGATTTGGACTTTGGATTTAGAATTCAAATTTGAAAATGAATTTGGAACTTGAGATTGAATTTGAAATTTGAAAATGAATTTAGAATTTGAATTTAGAAGTAGATTTGGAATTTGAGATTTGGGATTGAATTTCTAAAAATGAATTTGGAATTTTAAAGTCGAATTGGACTTTGAGATTGAAATAGAACAGAATTGAGAATAGAAATATGAATTTGAATTTATAAATAAGAATTGAAGATTGATTTGAGAAATGAGGGAAATATTTCAAAATGTATCTCAAAATTATTTTGATTTTGAAATAATGTAAAAAGAATTTGAAAATATGATGCAATTCTAGACTAAATGATGAATGAAAAAGAATCTGAAATTGGATTTTTGAAAAGCGTATTTCATTCTTAAAATGAATTGAAATAACATTGAGAATATAATACATCTCTGTCTATGGTCATAAAATGTATTATATAATAATCATATTTAAATTCAAATGAAGAATAAAACATATTTTGGTGCCTTTATAGAGTTTAAAACGAAATTAACTCTCAATATACCCTGACTATGGCCATTGATATATATTTTGAGTTAATTTCAAGTAAAACTCTAATAAGGGAGAAAAACTTTAGAAAATGCGATGATTTTGAAAAGAGATCCAATGTTATTCCATAAAAGATAAAAATCCTAAGCATTGTCCACATTTTGACTATGGCCATCAATGTGGGTCATTTGCTTAGGATTAATTACCTCTTATTAGAATGGTGCACGTGTCATTCATGTTCTCATTCGTGAATTTTTGGAATAACAGGAAAAAAATGATATGAAACAAGCATTTCTGAAAAATGCACATGCTCATACGTTCTAATCTAATACTAAAAAAAAATAAATAAAGATTCTCATTGATATCTATCTATTACATTTCTGAAATTGAAATGGAAGTTACAATTCCTAAACTTAGGAAAGAAAGGAAAAAAAAATGACACATTCTACATATTTCCTGTAATACAGAGAGGCCAAGATGAAAATATATAGAAGATGATGAAAAATATTACATTAGGAGCCCAAATAATTATAGTTAGGTAGGGTATATACAAGATATCACATGGATGTATAACTAGATAGAGGACCTAAGCAAGAGTGAAGTTATATCAAATGTATGGACAAGGTTAATGAACACCCCAAATTTTTCAAAATTTGAAAAATTTGGGTTGTTTACACATCAACAGGAGAAGGTTGAACTCCTGTGGGAAATGTATTATGATAGATACATACAATGGAAAAGCTTTTTTACAATTAATCTATATAAGTGGATTCACTAATGAGTGATGCCTATCTACCTAACTGTCTGTTATCTAATTGTCATGTAGTGCACTACATGATTTCTAAATGCATGGAGACCCAACCACCTTGATCCCTAACTGTAGGATATTCCCGCACTTTGAACGACAAATGATAGGAGTATGATATAGGATGTGATGGCAGTGCAACATGTGAATCAATCATTGAAAATGTGAATGAAGGTGAGACGAGCAATACAATGCATATGGAAGTGTATTAGCGGGAAAATCAGGTTGCAAATGACTGGCATGAACTAAAGTGTTGTCAATCACACAGTATATGACACCCAAGTTTGCAGGAAATGTACCAGATCTATGATGGAAATTCATAAAGCAAGCACAGGGGATGGCTAACAGGTGGAAAAGAAATGACAACAGGGGCTATGGTTGTGGTGAACAGGTATAGCAGATGTAAAGGGATGCAGTGGTGTTGTATGAAGTGCAGTTGTAAGTGATGTGGAAGGCAGATGAGTGTGGTGTGAAGCTATAGACATAATGCTACTGTGAAAAGAGAGTTAGTTTAGATGATGGGATGCTACAGGAGGCTATGGTTGGTGGATGGTGTTAGCATTGTGGATGGGAGTATGGAATTGGAGGGGATACTGCTGTAGGTAGTGATAGCAGTGAATGAGTAGCATGTTTCTATGTTGCTGGAATGGGATGGCTGCAAAGGGGAGGACTGTGAAGGTGGGGGTATACAGGTGCAGAGAGGATTGTGTACCAGTGAAGGTGGAGGCAGCTACGGTGACAGCAACATGGTTGCTATGTGTCATAACAGATGGTATAGGGGTTTGCAGGAATTGATTAGCAGTGAGAAATGTCAGCTGCAGCTGTGCAATGGAAATGAATATGGAATGAACAATGCATTTAGTAGGTGTAAAATGTGGCTACAACAGGTGCAGAAGCAAGGGATTGACATACTAGCACAACAGGGAAGACAACAGGTTGAATGAATACAGTTGAACTCGCAGAAGTCTGCTGGAAGTATGGATAGCTTAGCAAGTACAAGGGGAAATGAATTTATGGCAACTCCAGTGAGTTGCTGTGAGAGTCCAGATAATGACACCCATTAATGCTACAAAGAATAAATCAAACGAGCCATTAGAACAGAATAGGCAGAAATGTTGGAGAAAATTTCAAAATGCAGCAACCAGTTAGCAAGCCTAAATGATTCATTGCTAAAAAAAAAGACACACAGAAGATGCAGAATGAACAATTCTCTTGTAAACTAAAGAAGAAAATAAAGACCCACCAAAATAATAAATTTTGCAATAAAATATATTAATAGTTTAGATATACATTTTAGAAAAAAAAATCCTTTGAATGTCGCACATATCAACCCACATGAGCCGGAAATTGTCTGTAATAATGTTGTCCCTGTTGCAGCTAATAAGGAGGCCAACACCAAATTCTATTGTATTCCAAAGAAGCATTGTGCACATATCCATCAAAAAAATGGTTCATTTGTTAATTTTTTTTTTATTATGTCACACTTGGTAAAAGGAAAAACTAAGATGTGCTAATAATTGATTACTTGAACAAGAAAAATAAAGAAGATTTGTACACATAAATGATATTATCTTACAGTTTTCGTACCAGGAAATGTGAGATAAACTTTCAAGAAACAAGTCCTGTACTAGTGTTCTAGCCTTTGGAATATTTGAGGAAAGAAGGCACTATTCAAGGAAAGCGGTAAGGTAAGGAACTCATGACGATCTTGCTGCAATCCATTGTCAAGCTCCAATGTCTTAATGAATGGATCTGAATCAATAAAAGCCTTGTTACCGAAATATAATTATGCAAATAAGCAAAAAAAAAAATTGATCTAAGACAGGTTGTGGCTTCCAAAAGATCTGGCTCCAGAGAGAGAAGCCCATTTCTGAAATATGTATTCATGTAGAGGCATTGTAGCAAGTAGCACCCTGATTAGTCAAACATGCAGGTGACTCATTTAGAGAACGAAATTCATCAGTTGGTTCTGGACTCAGCCAAGTAATTATTTCTAAAGTCTTCTACCGTAAACCAGACTTCCCATGTCCTTTAACTGGAGGTAGGCTAAGATCTATATGGAATGGCATAATGAAATGTATGAATGAAACCTCCATTCTACTAGACAACTAAACCATACCTTCTGTCAGCATGATCAAATGGATATCTGATAAACCACTAACGTCTTACTCAAACCCAATAAACTGGTGAATAGAATACACGAATCAGATGAGGCCTGGATATTATATCACGTGCAGAGCATTCTGCAACGATGCTGCTACATTGGCATACATCATTGTCCTTCCTTGGACTGCTTTCAACAGGAAATCATCTGCTTATAAGGACTTTTGATCTATAGAACCATCACTTTTGAAGCATTCTTTGGCGTTGCTCCCTGTATTTTGAGATTATGGTATACCGCTTGGAACGGTTGGCATCTGAATCATTCCAGGGGATTGGAGTATCAAAGTATGCATCCAAATGATGATCAAATTCCATAAAACAGGAGGTTGGAAATTGAAATATAAGCAAGAACTCGACAACCACTAAGGAAATCAGAAAGGGAATCAAGAGCAACAGAAAGAAAAGTAAATAAATAAACAAGAGTAACTAAAAAAAAAGGAAAAAAAGAAAGAAGAAGAACAAGAAAACTGAAAATCATATGCGGTATAGAAATTGAAATAAAGAGGAAGAACTGAGATAAGATAGGATGTAAATAGAAATCACAACATGCATACATGTAGAAACCACTGAAATTCAATGACAAATCGTAACAAAAAAAAAGGAAGAAGAAGATGGGGAAAACGATGTTGGAATGGGAACATCCCGTCACTGTAGCAATACATGGATTGCCCCTGCTATATGCGGGCCAATCTTTATGAATGATGCTCAACATAAACAACATAAGAAAAACAAGAGTTCAAGGCAAGAGAGGAAAAATAAAATCAACAGAAGAGAGAAAACTGTGATAATTTTCTTTACGAGAAAAGGAAGAGAGAATGGTTGCTTACCCAGTTGCTAGATTCCTAAAGGAGGGAGGAGAGTCCTCGTGATTTCGCTGCAGGGATAATCCCCTTTGCTTTGGCTAATTCAGATTATTTTGTTTTAATGGATGGAGGAGAGACTTCTTCTGTATTCTTGCTTGCAGGAAGTGATCGATTCCTTCATTCGATTGAAGATGAAAAGAAAAAAAAAGAAACAGATTGCTTGGGATTCCTGAAGCAGAGTCGACTTCCTCCCGTCGATGGGGAAAGAAACCAAAGAAAGAAGAGCAGAGAAAAAAACGACTAAAGCAAAGGGAGAAAAGAAGAACGCAAGTGGCGAGGTGAAGAGGCGATCCGTGAATGAGAAGAAGGGTGAGGGGGTGAAATGCGATGGATGAGGAGGAGAGGGGCGCCTGTTCATATAGGCAAAAGAAACCCTCGAGAGAGATCCAGAATCATTGAGAAAGAGGGGAAGGTCGACCCCCCCTGAAATCGAATTTTGTTAAGGTTTTTTTTTTCTAAGCATACCCTTCAATTTGTTAAAAATTTCAACACAAGGCTCTTTCATAAGGTTTTTCAGAAAGGTTTTCTTTTTTTCAAATTGCGAAAAGGGGTTTTAAGCCATTTTTTGTATTTTTTTTCTTTTTCCTATTTTTTGTTCTTTTTCTTGGTATTTTCTATATTTTTTGTGTTTTTGAGATAAAAACTCTAAAACTATGGGTTTTCTAAACTATTTTTGTAAAAATTTGGAAATATTTACAAAAGAGGGGTTTTCTGAGAATTTAATCTTTTGAATTTTCTTCAAAAAACGGGTTTGGATCCAGGTTTTGAGAAAATATTCAAGTTTTGAACCTCGAATTGAGAAGTACAGATCAACAGATCCAAACAGACACCGAATGGACTGTTTGAGCCTTTCAGAAATTATTTTTGGTATTTTTGGAAAATTTAATTTGAAAATTTGGATAACGAGGCTCATATTTGGGTTTTGACACTAGATCCAGATCCGAAATCGAGTCAAATATATAAAAATAGAGTTTATTCTAGAAAATCCAAAGAATAACTGGAGTTTAAATTGGAATTGACTCGATTTACTCAGAAAATGGGGGTAAGGGGCAAAAAGGGATTTTTTACAAAATTTTGAAAAATTTGAGGTGTTCACATCGAGTTATGGTCAAAATTAGTGCAATAAAAGGGCTAGGTGAGTCAAGCCTAGAGAGGAATAGGGTTAAGCATAGGGATTGAGGTAATACTAAGAGAGTGCTGAACTTAAGTGGGTCAACACCTAGAGGGAGGGGCTGGACCTAGTAGGCTTAAGGGGAGATGGGCCAAGGCTAGAAAAGGAGGAGAAAGAAGACCACCACAAGGTGGTGACAAGGGGAAAGGGAGAGGGGGAGAGAGGGAGTGTGGGAGGGAGAGGGAGAGAGGAACTAAAATAAATAAAGGAAATGAGAGGGGAGGAGGGATATTTATAGCCAAAGATGGTGCTAGATGGGTTGACACATGGCATAGAGGGGGTTTCACTTGGCAAGGAAAGAAGGTTAAGTGGAAAGGAGAAGGGGGGCTACTTCTCCTTTTTTAAAACCATGGGCTCAAACTTGTGGGTTGGATCATAGTGTGTAGGGAGGTGGGTCTAGACTGGATCCCAGCTAGATCTAATTCAAATCCACATTATCTAGTTAGGTTTTAGTTTAGTTAGATTTTTAGTTAGGTTAGAATCTAGTTAGTGTGATTTTTTTCTAACTAAATCCCAATTAAATCTCTACTCTTATTTAATTATCAAGTGTAATTTAAATAGTAATAATATATAATTAATTATTCAGTTGACAGATACTGGTCAATTAGAGGATGAACAACTATGACCGTTAGGTCAATTATGTCCCTGAATTTTGCTAAAAGTATTGTTTTGCCCTTAGGACTTGCATGTTTCGAATGCATTTCAACTTCGATTTTGATGAAATCAAAACCATTCTTCTTGGATTTTTTATATGAATGAAAACAAATATTTAAAACTCTAAAAATAAATCGATAAAATTATGATTTTGCTCTTGGTATTGTCGAACATGTTTTGAGCTCATATAAACTCTGAATTTAACGAATTCACTTCCGTTCTTTTCAAAATTTTTGACATGTGTGCATCCATGTCTCCAAAAGTCATTATCTTTTAAAAAATATGGTTTTTCCATTTCTTCAAATTGCGTCCGATATAAACTTAATCTAGCTTCTTATTTTAGATCGGGTCTACTCAATGGAATTGATCACAAACATGATATTTAGACCCGCATAATAATTCAGTAATTCCTTCGATACTCAGATTTTTCTTGAAATTTCTCAGATAAAAATGAATGTTATTATATATCTGAGATTTAATAATCCAATAACTTTAATAAATATCAAAATACTATTAATAAATAATTTGATTACAACATCTAGTGATAATTAATTTCATTAATTATGTCAAAATAGTTTATTTATAAATCTAAAAAATTTGCAGTTGATACATGACCCACTTAGTTCTATATGCATTCAATTTATATTGCCCGTTTATAAATTTTAATGCCTCATGATTAGTATGCAATATGAATTCTTTATGAATAAGGTAATGCCTCCAATGCATTAAAGCTATAACAATGGCATAAAAATCTTTGTCATGGGTGTTATACTTCATTTTAACTTTATTGAGTTTTTCACAAAAGTAGAAAATGGGTTTGCCTTCTTGGCTTAGGACAACACCTATTCCAACACCTGATGCATCACAAGACAACTCAAATGCATGCTCAAAACTTGTAAGGTGAGAACAGACGTAGAACATAATTGAGCTTTGAGTAATTTGAAGGACTTTTGAGCTTCAAGGTGTTGGCTCAAGCTGTGTATTGATGCAACATAATAGGGTGATCACTTACGCCTTGAGACAATTGAGGATTCTTAAGCATAATTACCCGACACATGATTTAGAGTTAGTTGCAGTCATTTTTGCTATACAGATGTGGAGGCATTATCTATACGATAAGACTTTTGAGGTTTTCTCTGACTATAAGAGTTTCAAGTACATCTTTTTGTTGAAAGAGTTGAATTTGAGGGAGAGGAGATGGCTACCTCTAGTTTCCATTAGGTGGGTGTAGGTGCATCCTAGCATGTTAGTAATTTTCGTGATAAAAAGTAATCAACTCTTACACTACAACAAACCAGCAGATTAGCGACAACCTAAATCCGTTGCTAATCCGACACTAATCTATCGCTAAACAACTTAGCGATGGATTAGCGACGAATATCTTCCATCATGATTTTTTCGACGCTAATAAGTGACGACATATATCTGTCGCCCATTATGTAACTAAGTAGCGACAGATTGTATCTGTCGTCAATTCCGTCGCTAAATTGCGATAGAATAACGAATGACAAAATCCGTCGCAAGGCCGTCGTCACTAAACGACGACTTCGGTTTGGCAACGGATTTATAGCCTGTCGCTAATCTGTCGCTACATACAACAATAATATTAAATAGCGACGGACATATCCGTTGCTAATCCGCCGCAAAAAAAATAAAGATAAAAAATAAATATTTGAAAATTAAATATCGAGAAAAAAATTCTCGTACAATCTATATTTCCTGTGAATAAAAAACAAAGTACACATAAAAATACATATAAAAGGAAACTAAAACAATTAATCGTTCCACTTTAAAATTTGCAAGTTATAATTATTTACAATTCAACATTTACATTTTTGAAACAAAAAGAAAGTAGAACAAATTCAACACATTAATCTAATCATCACCAAGATTTTGTGCGTCTTCTTGTTCATTGCCTTGATCTGTCCCTTCAGCTCCACTACGCTGATTATCACCAGCAACCTATACAACAAAAGAAAGGTCAGTATTGATAAACAAAATATATTGAAATAAATTATACACTATATGTAATTCTATCATGAATGATATGTGTTCTAAGGCAGTAAAAAAACTCTATATGTGATTATATCATGCTCATATGTGTTCTAAGGCAGTCAGAAAAACTCTATATGTGATTCTACCATGCTCATATGTGCTCTAAGGCAGACAAAAACTGTATATGTGATTCTATTATGCTCATATGTGTTCTAAGGCAGTCAAAAAACTGAATATGTGATTATATCATGCTCATATGTGTTCTAAGGCAGTCAAAAAACCTTTATATATGATTCTATTATGCTCATATGTGCTCTAAGGAAGGCAAAAAACTTTATATGTGATTCTATCATGCTCATATGTGTTCTAAGGCAGGCAAACAACTATATATGTGATTATATCATGCTCATATGTGTTCTAAAGCAGTCAAAAAAACTGTATGTGTGATTCTACCATGCTCATATATGCTCTAAGGCAGTAAAAAAACTGTATATGTGATTTTATCATGCTCATATGTGTTCTAAGGCAGGCAAAAAACTGAATATGTGATTATATTATGCTCATATGTATTCTAAGGCAGTAAAAAAAACTTTATATGTGATTCTATTATGCTCTTATGTGCTCTAAGGCAGTCAAAAAACTGTATACGTGATTCTATCATGCTCACATGTGTTCTAAAACAGGCAAAAAACTGTATATGTGATTATATCATGCTCATATATGTTTTAAGGCAGTCAAAAAAACTGTATATGTGATTCTACCATGCTCATATATGCTCTAAGGCAGTAAAAAAAACTTCATATGTGATTCTATCATGCTCATATATGTTCTAAGGCAATCAAAAAAACTTTATATGTGATTCTATCATGTTCTTGTGTGCTCTAAGGCAGTAAAAAAACTTTATATGTGATTCTATCATGCTTACATGTGTTCTAAAGCAGGCAAAAAACTGTATATATGATTATATCATGCTCATATGTGTTCTAAAGCAATAAAAAAAACTGTATATGTGATTCTACCATGCTCATATATGCTCTAAGGCAGTCAAAAAACTGCATATGTGATTCTATCATGCTCATATGTGTTCTAAGGCAGACAAAAAACTGAATATGTGATTATATCATGCTCATATGTGTTCTAAGGTAGTAAAAAAAACTTTATATGTGATTCTATCGTGCTCATATGTGTTCAAAGACAGTAAAAATAGTATACTGAAATATTATATAAAAGGTCAGTATTGATAAATAAAATATACTAAAATAAATTATATCCAATGCACCTAAGTTAAAGCAATCAAAGTTATATGAAATCTAACGACATGCAATATATCGCATGAAACTTTCATACCTGAGAGGCACCTGCAATCGAAGTTTCCCTGTTAAGCAAATAACTGTTGAACTCAGCTCGGAGAACATTGACGATGGTTTCATGGAAGTAGTCACGCATTGTATCCTTAACGATCTGGCGTACATCATCACCAGAAAAAATAGGATGCTTGGAGCTTATGTCGACAGAAGAAGTCTGTGAGTCATGACTGGAGGAAGCAACGACAGGTGAAGTGTTCATATTACTCCCAAACCCGAACACACGACTATTTTTGGGTTCACCTGCTGCAATCACCCATGCTGCAGGATCAAATGATGGATGTTGAGTAGATTCATTGCCATATCACTCTACCATTTGTTGCTCATATGCCTCGTACAAAATAATGTTTACAATATGCATTAATAATTAAGAATTACAATGTTTATGATAACTTGTATATTACAATGATTATTAATAGAATAAATACATACCATTGTCGTTCTCGCCTTCTCTGATACGAAGTCTCCCGTGGTCTTCCATTTATGTGTTTCAACAAACACATCCTTATATGGTACAATGCCTCCTTTTTCTGCTTCCTGTGAAGTTAAATGATAAAAGATTTAGTTAACAGGTTTGCAACAATACTTATAAAATTGACAATATATATATTGATGAGTTACCATTTTCTTCAGGTGACTCTCAAAAGTCTTAGATCCACCTGTGTGTAGATGAGCTTCGGGCATTTTCACTCAATTTTGTGCAGCCTTCACAGAGCGATTTCGAAATGCATCCTCTGCCCACTTATCGCACATTCCCTCTTAATAATCTCTCCTGATAGTAATAGGGCCATGGCCCTTCCACTGTAGTGGATCATCTATTCTGCCAGATGCTTTTTTTGTTGCAGTCTTCATATTGTGCAACATGTCTACAAATCGATTGACAACCACCCTCTGCCACACATTCCTTGCATCATGTTCCTCCATCGTAGTCGCGAAGCAATTCAAAGCCTATATATATTTTCAGAAAGTTAATAAACATGACTATAAAAAAAAATTAAATATGAAACATATTAATTATAACAAACAACTATATACCCTGAATGAGGACCACAATCTGTCTATCACCTCTTTTGCATACTCTTTCCATTGAGCGACCAATCATGGTAGATGTTGAAGAAGTGAATTCCTAGTCTCGTGTACTACTTCTTGTGGCTCAAACCTCGTGCTGCACATGAATTGGTACATAATAAATATCAATATAAAATATTTATAAGATATGCAATAAGTGAAAACAAAATACTTACGATTGATTATCGATATATATTATTCAAATTAGTCTTCTTGTGCTAGACTGAGAAGACTCTGCATCCTGTGTTGGCTCTTGGCTTGTATGATCAACTGGTGTAGGTGGGTCATGTATAGGCGAAACATCATCTGTAAAAAAATATGTTAGAAATTCTCAGAATGCGTATTTCAACTAATCAAGCATCCAATTAGTTAAATGATATACCTATCACAGGAGCCCGTGAAGATGAAGGCTGAGACTGGCTACTACTGGATGAATGACCACTGTAAGCTCCACGAACCATATTCTAACAAATAAAATATGTCATACAATACATTCAAATAATTCACATCAAGTATTACAATACATTCAAATAATTAAAATCATTGGAATACCTGCAAATCATTCACATCATTGCAATACATTTAAATCATTCACATCAAGTATTGCAATACATTCAAATCATTCGCATCAAGTATTACAATACATTCAAATAATTCAAATCATTCACATCAAGTATTGTAATACATTCAAATTATTCGCATCAAGTATTACAATACATTCAAATAATTCAAATCATTCACATCAAGTATTACAATACATTCAAATAGAGGTTTGTATTACAAGATTTTGCTCACTAGCTTAAGAATTCTTCCTTATCACTTGTTTGACTTTCATATTCTTCTTCTTCTTTTTCTTCATCTTCTTCTTCTTTATCTTCTTCTTCATTGTTTGCCCATCCACTTGGTATATCATTTGGATCACATTCTTCTATGAATGTTTCATCGACTAATGGAGATATGACATGCATATCATGCGCAACATCGTGACCAAAAGAGAAGTCATAGATATCATCTGATTGATAATAATCACTGTCTTCAACTAACTTGTCCTCCTGTAACTGATCATACTGAGGGTATAGTTTGGACTTCACCTTGCAAACTGCCCACCATTCATTTCTATCTGACTTTTTTGTACTCGGATATGAAGTATAATAAACTTGTTGAGCTTGCGAGGCTAATATGAATGGTTCATATGTTCCAAACCTTAATTTATGATTCACCTCCACAATGCCTGAGGCTTTGTTGAGTCTTGTTGCAGTTGGATCAAACCAACGACACTTGAATAAAGTTACCCTATTATTTATGCCTAAGTAAGTCAACTCCATTATTTCCTCTATAACACCATAGTTATCATGTTCATTTTCACCGTAGCTGCTACCCTTGACACACACGCTACTATTCATTATTGATTTGTTTATATCATAATCTTTTGTATAGAATCGATAACCATTTACGATGTACTCGTTGTAACATTGCACAACTTTGGTCAAACCATTTTCTAAATCACATATTCCTTGATCTTTAACATCACCATGGTGGACCTACACACAAACATAAACAATGATTATGATCACGACCAATTAAGTAACTTAGTGTTGTTTACAAGTACACAATTTATGTTAGCGTCCTTACCAACCGTTTTAACCACTCCACAAACTTAGTTTCACATTTTTTTGTACTTTTGCATCAGTGAGATGTGAAACTTCTCTTTGCAACTCCAGATCAAATCGTCTGCAAACCGCAAATACTTATATTACTGAACCATGTATGCACGTATAGAACATAAAAGGATTTATAATTGTGTTGCGTCTACATATACTTACTCGATGTATGGGTCGATCGCTGAGCAATTAAAAAGAATATAGATATGTACTGCGTCTTGCTCTCCATCTGTCAAGAGTCTTGATCGACAACTACCAAATGCATGCCCAAGTGGTTGAAATATCGACAGCTTGTCAGCTACAATAAATTGTTCTCCATCATCGTTACGAGGCGGGTATGTGTAACGTGTTGAAATGTGAGGTTCAAAGTACATAGATGAGAAATTTAAAATCTCTTCTAAAGTGTACGCCTCACAAATAGAGCCTTCTACTATTGCTTTATTACGAACCATTTTTTTGAGGTCAAACATGCATCTGCAAAAATATATATTCTGAATTTAAAATATTTGTCATTGAAGAGACAAATATAAGAAAACATATACCTTTCAAATGGGTACATCCATCGATATTGCACAGGGCCACCAACCCTTAGTTCATATGGCAAATGTATGATCAAATCTACCATAACATCGAAAAATGCTGACAGAAAAATCTTTTCTAGCAAACAAACAATGGTGATGACAGAGTCCTCGAGATTCTTTACATCAGATACTACGACTTTCGATGTGCACAATGTTCTAAAAAATCCACTCAACTCAGACAATACCCCCCATATAGGTTTGTCTAACATATCATGGAATGCTAGGAGTATCAATCGTTGCATAAAAATATGACAATCATGGCTCTTCAACCCATATAACTATCCATCATCAATCTTCATAGCCCGAGCAATGTTAGAGACAGATCCATCTGGAAATCTCAACTGTCTCAACCATTGACATACATGCTTTATTTGATCAGGTCCAATCATTTGGTTTCAGTACTTTGCCATTATACTCTTTGAGTTCCAATTCTGGTCTTTTACAAATTATTTTTAAATCCATATGGGCCTTCGAATTATCCTTTGTTTTCTCTTTAACATTCATTACTGTATTGAACACATTATCAAACACATTTTTCTCCACATGCATCATATCCAAATTATGTCATATCAATAGGGTCGACCAATATGGTAGTTCCCAAAAAATAGATTTCTTTGTCCAATTGTGATCCTTCCCAAATCCAAGGAAGGGTGTCAGACCGCGGGCATCTGTTAATACATCTGGAAAGTATCATAATTTTCTTAATATCTCTATGCTAGACAATCTTGTGGATGAACCTTTCATTTTAGTTGTGCCTGCTCTAAACGCATTCCTTTGGCGTCGTAACGGATGGTCGCTGGGTAGAAATCGACGATGACACTCAAACCAGCAAGGCTTTCTTCCATGTGTCAATATAAAAGCTTTGATATCCTCCATGCAGTACGGACATGCCAACCTCCCATGTGTGCTCCAACCAGATAACATACCATATGCAAAAAAGTCATTGATTGTCCATAGAACAACGACCTTCATATTGATTTTTTTTTTGTGTGGGCATCATACGTGGTAATACCGTCATACCACAATATTTTAAGTTCATCAATCAATGGCCTTAAATATACATCAAGATTTTGTCCAGGTGAGGTCGGACCAGAGATCAATAGAGATAAGACAAGATTTGGACGCTTCATACACAAGTTTGGTGGAAGGTTGTATGGAGTTACAAATACTGGCCAACATGAGTATGGAGTTGATCTACCCTTAAATGGATTAAATCCATCTGTACATAGACCGAGTCTAACATTTCTCACTTCTATTGCAAAGTTCTGGTGCATACGATCAAAGTGCTTCCAAGCTTCCGCGTCAACAGAATGTGTGATCTTGTCTTCATCATGTCGAACTTTATTTGCATGCCATCTCATGTGTTTAGCTATCCTTGAAGACATATACAATTGTTGCAATCTAGAAGTGATAGGAAAGTAGCAAAGCGACTTGTACAAAACTTCTTTTGATCTCGTGCTACCATTGCCTCTTATTTTTGGCTTGAACCGAGGATGCTCACATGACAGGCATGACATGTTGTATTCCTGATCCTTGAAATACAACATGCAGTGATTTGGACAAGCATCTTTCTTTTTATACCCCATACCTAGAGCGTTGACCATAACCTTTGCACGATAAAAATTTTGTGACAATTTCTCATCTTTGGGCAACATACTCTTCACAATCATGCATAAATGGTCAAAACATGATTGACTCAAATTATATTCAGACTTCAAATTCATTAGTTGAAGAACTGCAGACAAGATAGTGTGACTCTCGCAACCATTCCAAAGTGGCTCATCAGCATCTCTAAGTAAAACATAAAATCTACTAGCTGCATCGTTTGGTGATTCTTCATCTACTGCAGTTGTTACATCACTAGGACCCATGGCATAACCCAATTCTGTTCTTGCGGCATCAAATATCAAATTCATATATGAATTGTCCTGCACAATATTCACCCGTGCATCAAAATTGTTTCTAAATTCTTCACCATGAAACGTCCAATTCTGATAATCGCTCAAAAACTCTTCCTGTATAGGTGATGTCTAACGCCATGAGATTCTACAAATTGATTATTTTTACAAATCTTGCAGGGACACCTAATCTGACCTGTAGGATCCACTGTACTGACACTTGCCATTGCAAATTCAATAAAACTTTCAACACCATCCATATATTCATGCGATAACTCATTGTCAACTATCCTACGGTACATCCAGTCACGATTTATAGTCATTTTGTTGTATGATGTTATGAATAGTATCCTAACCAGTTAAAAGAGAATCATCAGAATGTTATGATGAAGAAAATATCAAATTTATCATGCAATATATGATGTCATACAATCACAAGAATTATGATGCGTGCATTGATAACTTAATATTTTCATGTGCAAACTATTCATTAAATGATACATTCACTTGAAGCATGCTTTCATTATACAATTTCACATGTAAGTAATAAACAAATTGAAAGTAACTACATGCAAGCATGGATACAATCACATTCAACATTGCAATACATCGAAAACATTCATATCAAAAAAATGTCAAACATGTATCTGCAACAAACACACTCCAATATCTTGCTAACTACTACCATGCCTAGCATGAAATCCGTACTCCAAAAATAAGAACACTTCAATTCTCATACATTTAAATCATGCTCAGCATGATCTCCAAACTTCAACAAAATAGTCCTAGATATCAACAACTAAGTGAGTGAGTGAACAGTAAAGTGTTGCATCCAATAAATTAAATAACATGTGATGCGCTTGCATCACGTACTCACCACAGGTATTGACCCAATTTGCATTGATTTTGTAAGTTACTTACCATGGGTGGCGGGGCACAAACAGAATCCGTTGAGAAATCTGCAAGAGATAATGTGTTAAAATGAAGTCACCCTCTGTTGAAATGAAAAAAATCTTGCATTGACCTTTTATCTAAAAAATGCGTCCCTTCCAGAAGTCGGGCTTTGCTGCACGTATTAGCTCTAGCTTTACTAGAGTTATCCGAGTAGTAGGAACCATCAAACAAACTATAACTGATTTAATGAGTCATTCGCAGTTTCACAGAATGATGCAGTGTGGCCTGCCAAACTGCATGTCAAGCCCTCTGGCAAGATGCACAAGGAACCTTGCAGTTGAGCTGTCAGCACCAAGTAGGGACACGATTCCGCTACAGCAAAGGGAAAGCAAACACAGAGATCCCAAAAAGCACACGCCATGCACACGGGCATGAGCACGATGGAGGCGTTGAGAAGCTGAGCACCTAGTGGCAAATTAGGGGGGCGACCCCCTATCGGAAAACCAGAGAGGGTAACCCCCTGCCGGAAACGCAGGGGGACGACCCCCTGCCGGAAAAAACAAAGAGGCAGGGGGCGCCCCCTATCCGGAAAAGCATTGGGGCGCCCCCATGCTGGAAAACCAGGGGGCGACCCCCTGCCGAAAAAGCAGAGGGGTGACCCTTCTACCAAAAACGCAAGGGGACGACCCCCCTGTCGGAAAAACCAAAGAGGCAGGGGGCACCCCCCATCCTGAAAGGCATTGGGGCGCCCCCCCTACCGAAAAAGAAGGGGGGCGACCCCCTGCTGGAAAACCAGGAAGGCAACCCCCTGCAGGAAAAACAGGGGGCGACCCCTGTACCGGAAACGCAGGGGGGGGACCCCCCTGCCGGAAAAACCAAAGAGGCATTGGGGCGCCCCCCTGCCGGAAAAGAAGGGGGGCGACCCCCTGCTGGAAAAGAAGGGGGGCGACCCCCTGCTGGAAAATCAGGGAGGCGACCCCCTGCCGAAAAAACAGGGGAGCGACCCCCCTACCGGAAACGCAGGGGGCGACCCCCCCTGCCGGAAAAACCAAAGAGGCATTGGGGCGCCCCCCATCCGGAAAAGAAGGGGGGAGACCCCTTGCCGAAAAAGCAGGGGGCGACCCCCCTACCAGAAACGCAAGGGGGCGACCCCCCTGCCGGAAAAACCAAAGAGGCAGAGGGCGCCCCCCATCCGGAAAGGCATTGGGGCGCCCCTCTGCCGGAAAAGAAGGGGGCAACCCCCTACCAAAAAACCAGGGGGGCGACCCCCTGCCAAAAAACCAGAGGGGAGACCCCCCTGCCGAAAAAACCGAATTTAATATACCTGAGCGTCGCCGGGCAGTGGGCGGCTGATGGGGAGCGTCGGCCAACGAGCGACGGGCGGTGGGGGTCGGGGAGAGGCCGACAGGCGAGATAGAGCGGCAAAAGGGAGAGGGCGGCGGGTGGGAGCAACAAAATAGGAAAGAGAAAGAGGGCTCTAATTAGGGATTTACGTGACATTTAACGACGGATTTAGCGACGAAATTATTTCGTCGCTAAGCCATCATAAATCTACATAACTAGTTAGCGACAGAAATATTTCGTCGCTAGATAGAGACGACAGACTGTCTCTCACCAAATACGTCGCTAAAGGTCGCGGTTATTACGATAAAACCTTTTGTTGCTAAGCTGTCACTAATTTGAGACGGATTGTGCTATTCCATCGCTATTTTCGTAAATATTACTGATTTTAGCGATAAATTTGTTTCTCTCGGTAATCCGTCGCTAGTTAGCGACAAATTAATTTCGTCGCTAACTTTCTTCGCTAATTCCCTATTTTCTTGTAGTGTTAATCGTCTTTTAAGTATGGCGAGTAAATTTTTATGTTTTTTTTAATAAACTAATTTCTTTATGTTAAGTCAAGTCATTTTTGCTAAAAGAGGGTCAAGACACATTATTTCACGAGATATTTAATGCTCTTAGGGTTGGTGTGGAACACAAAGTGCCTCCCAAGCAAATAGGGTCTCCATTTCTCAAACACCAATATGATGGCGAGCATCTCCTTCTTGTATGTCAACCGGGTATTGGTAAGGTTGGTGAGACTTTTACTTATGAAAGACAATGGGTGGCCTTATTGCATCAAGATTGCACCAATTTCAATGTCACACACATCATTCTCCATTATAAACTCTTTGGAAAATTCCAGTAAGACTAGCATGGGAGCCTCACACATGACTTGCTTGAGCTTCTCAAAAGCGAGTTTTGACCCTTCTAACCATGCAAATGCATTCTTTTTCAACATTGTTGTTAAGGGGACAACAATAATGTCATAGTTTCTTAAGAACCTTCAATAATGCATGGTGAGTCCAAGGAATCCTCTCAAAGCTTTGATAGATGCGAGCTTAGGCTAAGAAAGTATAGCCTCTATCTTCTCAGGATCTGCGCTTAAACTTAGTTGGTCCAAAATATGAACAAGGTAGGACACTCTAGGGTAACCAAAGCTACAATTGGACGTCTTGGCTATGAATTTGTGCTCCCTTAGTGTGCGTAGGACTGCCATCACATGCTCCAAGTGATCTTCTAAAGTTCAGTTATAAATCAAGATATAAAAAGTACGAGGACAAACTTGCATAGCATTAGTTGAAACACATCATTCATGCCTTTTTGGAATATAGCTGGGCCATTTGTCAATCTAAAGGGTATATATATGTCAAGCCTGCGGGTAGCCTGTTCGCCTATGGGCTGGCGTGACCCATCACATGATTTTGTCAGGTCGGACCTTCTTCCAAAAAATGGGCACTAGCCCAACCATTCAGGCCGAGCCACAGGCCATGCACCTGCAGCCTGTGCGGGCCATTGTCCAGCCCTAATCATGAGTATAATACTTGACAAACCTGCTCATGTTATCCAAGCCTCAAATCATCATGTTTATAGAATCCATGGCCCAAGTCACCGAGTGCTACCATTTGATCCAGATAGATGATCAATTGTAAGTCACTTGGCCCTTGGTGTCCCCCTGACCATTCCATCAACCATTTCAACGTTCATATTTCCAAGCCAAATTTATCAATCTTGCAGACTGGATTAATTTGACGATTAACCATAGTTATAATCAGGCAATTGTATATATATATATATATATATATATATATATATATATATATATATATATATATATATATATATATATATATATATATAATGCGCTCCTTCTTCCCACTTTCTCGTTATGCCCCGTCAAAAATAATCATTTTTTCTCACATCTAACACCATAGATGTGATATATAAGTTTTGTTTAGTGAGAACCGGCTTTTGAATCACCTGAATATGACCTGTATACAGGTTTTTCTTGTGACCTAAAATCAATGGCTATGAAGGTACAGTTTTTCCTAGAAGAACATATTTTTTCATCGAAAAAACATGATTCAAGAGTCGATTTCCACTAAATCGAGCATGCTAAACATGTCTAATGGTTCAGATCTATCATAAAACACTTCAAAGCTATAGGGCAGAACAAGAAATGGGACCTAATATTCTCTATATATATATATATATAGAGAGAGAGAGAGAGCGTGTGTGGCAGCTTCTTAATCCATACGTGCCTAAATGAAAATGCACTCACACTATGCGTTCATCACGCACACGCTCAGCACTTCAAAACAAGAAAAAGACTTTTACTGGTGCTTTTGAAGCTCCACTAAAACTCTTTTATTTTATACTGGGCATATCCCCGCAGGGGCCCTTAGGGGCGTTTTGAAGCGCCACAAAAGGTCCCAGCAGAATTGGGACCTTTAGCGGCGATTCATCTGATTATTACAGGGACAATCCCAATCCGGATTTAGCGAGTGTGTTTCGTTTAGGCACCTATGGAAGAGAGAGAGAGAGAGAGAGAGATGGGCGTAACAGTGGGTGGTATTTCCCTCCACTGTTACAGGACGACGCTGCTGATCACGCACGCAATCAGCGGTGCTCCTTTTTTCGTAAAATAGAATTCAGTCTGGAACCGCCGCTAAATACATTTTTTGCGATTTCATGCAAAATCAGACTTTCCTCGAGTGTCCGATGATTCCGTGTCCACTATTATGCCCAATCATGTATATATATATATATATATACATGATTGGGCATAATAGTGGACACCGAAATATATATATATATATATATATATATATACATGATTGGGCATAATAATGGACACCGAATCATGAGAGAGGAAATGGTTCGTTGATGGTACTGATTTTTTATGTTTCATGCAATGTTTGATAAATCAGACCTTGCACATGCGTTCAACATGATCCAGTTGCTAGGAATCAACTATTGAATCATTCTTTGTCGAAGAAATATAATTTTACAGGGTGGGAAGATCATTCACAGGGTGTTGGTAAGAGTTTTGAATACGAATGCTCATATGTTGGACATGGCACCAAGCGTGACTTGTAATCTTAATATTTAAGTTCTGAGGTGGGTCTTTTTACTTGGTGAAATAGTTTTGCTAAAGTACCATGATAGAATTATTCGTTGGTATGATTTCTTGTGGCGCTAGTGGTGGGAAGCATAATGATCAGTGCCCATCACTCCTTCAGGTAGCCTTCTTCGTTACTTCTGGTTTTAAAGATCTTGAGCTTCCTCATTATGGTGTACACTGCACATATAAATAAAATATTAAGAAAAAAATTCTAGTGGCCAAACTAGTGATTCAAGGCACGGTTAACTCATTAGAGTCACTGCTTTTCCTTTTTTAAAAAATATCCGTGCATGTTTTTCTTTGAAAAAAAAAACTACTTGTTTCAAAGATTCATATATCCCCCTTTTCTTTCAAAGAATATCATGGTGTTAATTAAATTCTTAAGGAAACTGGAAATTTTTAAAATTTTAAATTTCATGGTTTTCAGAGTTCTGGGGATGTAAATGGTTTGGATTCGGATCAGATGTGGCCAATGTCATATTGACTAATCGAAATTTGAATAAACGCATTTGAATTCAGATTATTCAGATGGTTCAAAGCCCATACCAGATCCGAATTTTTTACATGTAAACTATTCAAATATCTGTCAAATCAGGACTGTTGGAAAAAATCAAAACCATATGCAACTAAACGGAATATGGTTTTGGCTTACCAAATGCAACTAAACGGAATTGAATTTGGTCAGATATCGTATCAAATCCCATTTGCTGTCATCCCCAAAGAGTTCCCAATGATGTCATCAAAAGTCCAAGAAGTTTTAGATAATGACAGACTGCCTAACTCTCATCAAGAGTTAAACCATGTTAGAGTATACCATTAAAAAGGAGTAGAGGGTTACTACTGATTATCTTTAAGGAAAAAGTTAGTTATATTATGTATAATTAACAAAAAGGGTTCGGGTGTTTGGAAGGGGTAGGTCACCTGTTCTTGAAGACTTTTGTCGTGGCATTCTGGTTGAGGTGGAGAATGACAACACAACCCTGTTTTGGCAGGACTATTAGTGGGGAGACAGCCAGCTTAGGGATATACAATCCTACAAGAAGAAGATATGCTCGGGTTATTGAACTATGGTTGTCTTTCGAAACCACTTGGAGACTTTGTACTAAAAATAAACCCTTTAAATTTAGTATTTGATCAGTGGCCTACTCTAATCAAGTCAAGATAAGATTCTATTGAGGCCTCAAAGAGAGGATGAAGTGAAGTGGAGGTTCTCTTGTGATGGTGTTTTCAAAGCATCATCCTTTTACTTGTGTTGTCCTCCCTGACTATACAATGGCTGCCGAAGAAGGCACTCTGGAGGGGTGGTCTACATCTTCGGGAATCACTCATGGCATGGAAAATCATACATGGGCGAGTTAATACCAAAATCAGATTGAGAATAGAGGTTTTCACCTTGAGAGCATGTATGTTATATGTTGTAAACAGGAGCAAACACTTCCCCCTACCTGTGAAAGTTTAAGAACCTTGATGAATCAAGCTTGGGGGAGACTTTAATCTCCAATGGGATGACATCAATTTCTCTAAGGATATTGCAGTTGCACAGCATTTAGCTTGGAAGGGTAAAGGATGGATGTTTACCTGGAGAGTTTGGATTTTCTCGGCTTGGAGGTTAATCTGGTCTGAAAGGAACCAGCGTCAGTTTCGTGATAGCAGGACTGATCACGCAGATATCTATGCTCGACTCGGATGGGAGGTAACGTGTAGAGCTTGTCAAAAGTGACCAAGAACTCCAATTGATGGGATTGGGTGACACCGCATCATCAACTGAAGGATCAGATTTTCTGTCCCAGGAAAACGTCTCTCATGTTTTTCCTTTTCTGTTTCAGCAGTATTGGTACCCACGCTGCCCTGTTTGAGGCTGTATGCAAGGAACGTTCGTTCTATTTCATGGATAAAACTGTGTTCAGCTTGGTTGGATTGAACCAATTACCTGATGGGGGACGGTACCATTGGGTGGAACGTGTGACCTGCTGCACCCTATCCCTATTACACTTTCTCTTTTGTTTTATTTTTGGTCTGCTCTGCTATGCTGTTTCTGTAACGGGACTGTAATGACTTCTAGTCACCCTACCCTCTTGTTTTTACAGATGATCTGAATGAATTCACTTTCTCTCAAAGAAAACGAAATTGTGGGTTCATCTGGGTCTTGCCCTCTAATTAAAAAAGAGTAGACAACATTAACGTTTAAATTGGTTACTGTTTTGGTAAAGTTTATAGGCAGTAAATCTCACGTAGAATTTTACTTGTAGGTTGTAAACGGTTTGGGTGCAACATGATATCCGGCCCGAATCCGAGTCCATTAAGCGAGTTTTGTAATCAAATCTGGATATTGGATCCGTGTTTGGTATTAAGTTTTGCATTCAAACCTGAAACCAAATTCGAAACCGACTAACACCCGACCCAATTAAGTGCAAATACAGGGTTTTAAGCTAGATCCGGGTTTGGTTTTATCCTTTTTCATCCGAATCCAAATCCTACTCCGAACCTGATTAGGCCAAACCCAATTAAGTCGGACTTGGTGATGCTTAGATCCGAACCATATACATCCTTATATACTTGGTAGGCGTCTGAAAAGGAAACTAGGATTATATTTGGTTTGTGCAAGTGGAAGGGCAGTGCTAGAGCTCTTCTTTTCACTCTCTTGTTTGCACATTTAAATTTTTTTCTTAGATAGGCCGAGGAAAACAAAACCATCACTGGCTGCACATTCACAAACCTCCTGCTGGTAAAATCCTTCAGGTTTTGAACTTGTGATGTCCCTTCAACTTGGTAACATTTTTTGGGTGGCTAAAACTTTCCAAATAAAAAAAAAAAGATTGAAGACTAAAGTAACATTTCTCCAACCATAATTATTCAGAAAAAAAGAGAAAATCCATATGTATCAGATGCATGAAATAACGATTCCAAACCACTTATCCTTTAACTAAATAAAAGACAATTCAACAAGCAAGCGCAAAACATCCTAGACCTTTCACTTTTTTCTTTCCTTCTCTTCTGCTTTAGGCTTCAGAAGAAGATAAAGGCTTCC
Source organism: Nuphar pumila (assembly GCF_984573655.1). Taxonomy (NCBI): domain Eukaryota; kingdom Viridiplantae; phylum Streptophyta; class Magnoliopsida; order Nymphaeales; family Nymphaeaceae; genus Nuphar; species Nuphar pumila. The sequence continues at coordinate 93,923,712 of NC_143260.1, read as the reverse complement.
AAGTAGAAAACATGCAAAGATGAACCAAACCATGCATGCCAAAGGGTGCTCATGGTGAGACTAACAAAAACTGAGCCTGTTGATTCTACTCACAGGGGATCCACCACATCGACCGTGGTGGTGCACGACAAGAGTGTGAAGAAGATCGAGCGCAGCGCACTGTAAGTTTGTGATGCGATCCTGCCACCTGCTTTCTTTACAGCACACTTCCTACCTTTCATGGTCCCCCTTCTGCATATCTTGTTCTTCATCTTTCCAAAGCATTTTCTTGTCTTCTCAGGCATGGTCTCTTTCCTTGTGAAAGTGTAACTCCTTAGATACATCTGCCTACAGGAATAGCTATCCACAACTCTGTGGTACTCCCTGTGCCTAGCCTTGCCTCCTTGAGTGACCCTTTTGACAAACTCAGCATCTGATTCAGGCCACTTATACCGGTTTACATAGGTTGCTCTCAACGGTGCCCGAGCCTCCATGCAGCTAGAGACACAACTGGAATTCATGCTTGCCTAAGGTGTGAACTGATCAAAGAAGAGTAACAAGAAAGGTTTTGATGATGCAGCTGGTGTCCATAATATTGCTAATGAGGCGCAGGTAGCAAGAAATATGTAATGTATGGGGCATATATTTTGTGGGTCCAACCTAGTGCATGCATCATGAGCCCAGCCTACTTCCCAATTTCATATTGATTATGCTGATAATGATCATTTTCCACTTTTCTATGCTGCCATGGGTGCTCCTTAATTTATACTTGATAATGGATTGACTTTCATAGGAAAACTCTACACGGGGTATGTTTGGCTACTCTGAAAGTGAGGGATCAACTGTAATTGTCTTCTCAAAAAGTTTGGTGCAAGGTAGCAACAGGGTTGGTTTGTAGCTCATTCCCTTTGTACCCGAATATGGGATGCCCATAGTTTTTTATTTTTTCTCCTACCTTGACAAGCGCCTGTAGTTCAATATGGTATTTTATATAGATTCAGTAACTTCTTTTTGTCTAAAAAGGACAAATAGACGGCAACTAACTCCCAAAAAAAAAACTACCTGAAAATTTAACAATTTCTAGCGTATGTTGAAACCGTTGGGTAGTCAGAGATGAAACTAACTTTTGTATTGGGATATTCCCTGTAGATAGTCCATTTTATGGCGTATATATGTACTGCTTTATATCATACCTTATTTGACAGTAACATGACAATCGCCTAAAACCAAGTTTAAGAGCTGACCTAACCCTAACTTGACCATTCACACATAAAATAAAATTTAGATAATATTTCAATTTTATATATATTTTATTGGTTGGTAAAGTTATACCGTTTGTTGAAACTGTTAGAGTTGAAGCTAACTTTTCTATTGGATATACGTTGTGCTGACGTAAGACCAATTTATGAAACTTAGATTCTACTTGATATCGTACACTTTGGTAATAACATGACAGTTACCTAAATCAAGTTTCACCTAACCCCAACTTGACCCTGCGCCCACACATATATTCAACGATTTAGCATTGCAAAATCTATCTACCTACTTAGCTCATTAATCATGAACGACCGTTAAAAATAATTTTAATTTTTCACTACACGGTACTTCCTAACAAAGGCATTTGTTTTGCTTAAGCCTTGAGAGTTCATGTCAGAGTTACCAACGAAGGCAACTAGGGATGGCAGTGGACCAGTGGACAACCCGCCCCGTTTGGGCCGGGGACGAAGGGCATGAAACGGGGATGGAGGCGGGGATAACTATAAACCAAGGCGAAACAGGGCCCGGCCCTGCCTCACCCCGTTTGGACCGGGGATGGAGGCGGAGGTGTAGGTTAAAATCCATCCCCATGCGGGGATGGAGGTTCGAATTTTAAAGGGTGTGTGTGTGTGATCTTGTCCTCCACCCCCGCTCCGGTCCACTGCCATCCCTAAGGGCAATGCACACCTGACTTGGTGGGCCGGCTCAAGGAATTCAAGGATGCCAGATACCCATATATAGTGCTCATGCCTTCCTTGGCACAATATCAAAGCTAACAGAAAACTTTTCTTGGTGAGCTGGCAGAGTATTCTTGGAGTTTTATACCATTGATACTGAAACAGGATCATAGTCAATGTGGCATCCATTGGACTGTGATTAGGGATGCACAACTAGCAGAGCCAGCTCGGGCTTGACCTGTTTAAGCTTAGCTCGAGCTCGTTCAAAAAATAAATGAGCTGAACTTGAACAAGGGTTTAGGCTCGGTACAGGTAAACAAACCAAGCTTGAACAGGTAGTTCAGCTCGGGTCACATAGTAATATAAAAAAATTAGAGTTTATATATGTATATTATTTTTCTATACTTCAATAAAAAAAAGTTGTTACCATAGTGTGTGAGTCTTTATTCTCTTTAGAAAGTGGCCTGGGTTCAAATCCCACCACTTAATTATGTTTTTTTTGAAAAAAACTTTTGACAAATTTTAAAAAAAACTTTAAAAATTTTTATAAATGTGTTCAGCTCAAGTAGAGTTCAAACCCGGCTGGTGTGCATCACTAACTGTGATAGGGCATCCGAAGCATAACGGTGGATTTTCCTTGTTAAAAAAAAAAAAAGGGACAAAAAGAAGTTTATGTCAGGGTTTACCTTTGGACATCATATTAAACATGGCAAAATTCGTGTATTTTCACCTCCTTTTCTATTTTCATGTCCACGTCTATGAACTAAATGTTTCTAAGACACCCCCCATCTCTCCTCTCCACGCACCTAAAGGTGGCCATCGGGCTGGGATGCCCTTCGGGTACCCAGCCTGAATCGGGTCAGGCTTGGGCTGCACTTTGCAGTCCAGGCCCAAATAAAGTCGACCCAGCCCTGCCCAATTAGATAAACAGGCTGACCCCATGTGCAAAATGTATAGGGCCTGACAAGCCTGACCCTAACTGTGCGGGGCTTAAAGGGCTCGGCCTGACCCAGGGCTGATTGTGATTGGGTCAGGCCAGGCTTGTGCCACAATAAGGGTCGGGCCCTAATTGGGCCGGCTCAGCCCAGCGAGATGTCCACCCTTACACACACCACATATATATATATATATATATATATATATATATATATATATATATATATATATATATATATATATATATATATATATATATAGAGAGAGAGAGAGAGAGAGAGAGAGAGAGAGAGAGAGAAACTAAGAATATAACATTACGACTGGTTCAAACAAAAGAAACACGACCCAGAACGACAAAGAACACATAAGCCAAAAAAAGCGCACAAAATACAAAATAGAAACAAAGGCAATCAGTTCGGATCTGGGGGAGGCCTTAGTGGCAAGTGGCACTAAAGATCAAGAAGACAGATATGTAACGAGGCGTATACATCCGCCAAAATATACTTTACTAACTTATTGAACTGAACCGGGTTTCGCCTGAAAATAGCATTGTTGCGCGACATCCAAATAGCCCACCAGAAATAAAGCAACCAAGTTCGCCAAATGATCCACCAACTTTTACATCTACGAACTAGCTTGGGGCCCCACAAGAGGTCCACAACGAAAGACTCTTGGCGCATGCACACGACCGACTTATTTCAGGTAACCTTAAAGATCTTCTGAAAGACCTGGCATTCACAGAATAGGTGCAACACAGATTCCTCGACCACCTCGCAGAGAGCACATTTACTCACAATACAAAAACCTATAGACTTGAGGAAGCTATCTAATTGCACCCGATCTTGCAGAATAAGCCAAGCAAGGAAGCACGCTCTCGGAGGAGGACCTTTGCCCTAGATAATACTCACAGGGAATTGATTCACAACTGCCAAAAGGAGAGAAAGGTAGGTGGATCTGGTGCGGAAGGAGTCGTTTGGTGTGATTGCTCTACAAAGAACCTGGCTCTTACACACAACAGACCAAGCTTGAATCCACGATCTACGCAGGTGCGAAAGGGGAAACCTAATCGTGCGATGACCCCCAAACAAAGACTCCACCGATCCGTATTTAGCCATAAGAAAGTTTGCACAAGGGGACCCCGGTTGGTGTGCGAGCCAGCTTTGCTTAACAACCAGAATAATACTTCTTAACCTGGAGTTTGAAATCTCCAACCCCCTCTATTCTGCAGCTGCCTTATATTATTCCAACCCACAAGGTGACACTTTTTATTGTTACCTTGCCCAGACCACAGAAACCTGACCAATAACGTAAAGAGCTTCTTATTGACCCCCATAGGCATAAGGAATACTGACATAAAAAAAAATGGCATAGCATTTAAAACATGTTTGATGAGGGTAAGCCTGTCCACAATCGAAAGGTAGGAGGCTTGCCAGGTCAAAATCTTAGTCTGAACCTTTTGGAGAGTGGCGTTCCAAGCAGCCGATGGAATACGTGAGAGCTGAAGCGGCAGACCAAGGTAGGAGAAAAACTTGTCTGAAGTGGCACACTGAAAGATCTTCTGACCGATGGCCTGCGTATGTTGAGGAACATTGATCATGGAAATGCAACACTTAATCATTGTTCAGCGAGAGGCCCGACATCGATAGGAAAAAGAGGATGATGAGCTTGACTTTTAACATTTGTTGGATGGAGCCAACGCCGAAAACAATCATCTCATCGACCTAAGTAAGAATATTGCTTGGGAACTCCTGAATTTCGAGTGGTTTAATAAAACCACACCCCACGGCCCTCTTGAACAAGACCATAATGCCTTCGGAAATGGCGTTAAAAAGCAGAGGGGACAAGGGGCATCCTTGCCGAATACCACGCCCAAGCTTGAACTGCTTACCATGGATCTTGTTATGTTAATCTGAATTTAAGATTGTGCATTAGTGACCAACTCACGCACTCAACTAGAGAAGTGTCAACCAAATCCAAAGTTCTCCAACATGTGAAAGAGGAAAGGCCAGTGCACCGAGTCATAAGCTTTTTGGAAGTCAAGCTTAAGAGTAAACAACGGCCTCCCACTGGACTTGAGAGAGTGAACCACCTCTGTGGCAAGAATAAACGAATGATGCAGTCGTTTATGGGGAATGAAGGCAAATTGAGCATATGAAAAAATTCGATTAGTGACAGAGCGCATCTTGATAGCCAATACCTTGGTGATGATCCGGTAGATCCCCCCTAAGATAGAGATGGGTCGGTACCGTGCTATGTCCACCGATGTAGCATCTTTAGGAATAAGAGATACAATGGTCAGGTGATAGATAGACGGTAACCGACCATTGCAGTGGAACTCAACGAACATACTAAGAATATCACCCTTAACGCATGTCCAAAAGGTGCGATAGAAGTCCACAGAATAACCATCAAAACCAAAGGCTTTTCAACCAGATAAAGCTGTTACTGTCGCAAAGATTTTCTCTTCAGAAAAGGACATCTGCAAAGACTTTGATAACGCGTGGTCGATGCAACAAACAAAGTTCGTACCCATCGACCCACCGGCCGAAGGATTTTCAACATAAAGCTTGATGAAAAAATCGATCACCACTGAGAGAACCTGATCCCCAGAATGGTAGACACCTGCAATGCAGATGGAAGGAATGGCCTGCCTCCGATGCTTATGAGAGGCAACAGAATAGAAAAAATGAGTATTTTCGTCACCCGCTTTAAGCCAAATCGCACGAGACCGCTGCCTCCAGCAAATCTCCTCTTTCAGGCTCCACGACCGTAATAACAGAGTCAATTCTGTAGATTTAGCATTTAGGCTGGCAATATCGGAGTTCGTCAGGGAGGTCGAATCTGAGAGAGACTGATGGATCGATGACAACTCACGCTCCCAATCCCCTAGATGTTGAAATTTACTGATATGCCTCGAGATAAACCATGATTTAATTGCTCAAGACAAGCAGCGACACTTAGCCACACAATGAGTAGCCGCCCTAGCTGCGGTGCATGAGCCACACCAAGATAGATGAACTACAAACTCAAAGTCTGGCTCCTTGATCCACCATTGCTCAAATCGGAAATTGATGTGCCGAGAAAATCCATGACCTCATCGAATAACCAACTAACTATGGTCAGAGACAAATGGAGGGAGAGGACAACACGAGAGGTCATTTAGCGAGGCCAGCAGATCCGGGGAGACGAGCACACGATCAAGCAGGCGGTAGCTAGAGCGAGAGTGACGATTGAACCAAGAGAAAACTTTGCCACAATACAAAACAAAATACAGCTGGTTCGATTGAATGAAATTTTGGAACCCAATCATAGAAGCCTAGCAGGAGATAGGATTACTCGAGTCAGAGGAGGACAACAGACAATTGAAATCACCCATGATGAAGTGTTGGTCCTCGAATGACTGAAGGAGCCTATTCAGGTATGCCCAAAATTCCTCCTAACGACTCTGGCGGTGCAGACCGTACACCATGGTGACCACTATCGACACCGACTTAGCTGAAAGAGGAATGACGATAAATAGGGAAAATGTGCCTTCATCAAGCTGGTAGACTCTGAGAGACGACCTTCCAAGAACAAGGATACCACCCGTAAAGAGCAACGATGGCTTGAAGAAAGAAACTGCGCCATGCCAGATCTCAAAAACTACCAAGCGAGGAACCTCCGCCATCTTGGTCTCACAAATAGCGACGAGGTCTGGGTTTTCTTGCCGGATCCAACTAGCAAGAAACAAGCGCTTTTGAGGGCAGTTCAAGCCCCTGATATTCCAGCATAGAATCTTCATGTCAGGAAATCAGGAAAGCCCCGTGGAGGGCAGATCCGCGCAGAACGCCTTGGAGATACCCCAAACTGAGATGCGAAGAACTTCAAAGACCGTTGCTGACCCCTAAGAAAGGCGCCATCCAGCCCTGGCGGAGAAATCCCCCCGGCCGCATACAAGGAAGGCGAGGGGATAAAAGGGGGATCAGAGGCATCAACGTCCACCAAAGGTAAATCCTCGATGATATCAGTGAATGACTCCCTCATCAGGATAGAGATGTTGTGAATCTGTGACTGAGAGAGCGAGAGAGATTAAGACGCCGAGTTGCTACGTCCACTGAACCACCCAAGTAGGAAGATAAATGGTTGCACTGGGAATACTGATCGACCACCGAAGACAATGGCTGAACATGAGAGACATCTTGCACAACGAAACCTGACTCCCCGAAGGGATGCAATGCAGTAGATGATGAGTGGGGCCCGACAACCGCGAAGAAAGGGAATGGAGGGATGAAACTACATGAAATCCGACATAATAGAGAGGTGCAACAACAATCACCGATACCCGACACCACGAACGAGGGACCCTCTTCGAGCAAGCAGCGTATACGAGGCGATGCCAAATCACCAAGCAGATGCAGATTAGATACCCATGCAGATACTAAACCCATCGAAAACTGAGCCGACGGTCGAAGCAAGCACACCCGACCTGAGCAAACCTCGAGAATAGGAGAGACGCCAAAGCCCTAAAAGCCATCGAGATGCCAAAGCCCAGAGCCCTTGGCACCACTGAAGTAGAGACCACCAAGACTAACAACAAGGACGCAGTGCACCGATCGGACATCCTTCGAGCCCCCCAATACCAGTGGGGGGGAGATCGAGGCATAGCAGACCCGATAACACCGCCAACCCCACCACAATCGAGCTCGATGCCTCAAGAAAGGTCATCGAGGTGTGGAATAACAAAAGGAAAAGAGTTGCGAACACCACCCCCCATACGACCTCCAACATCCCAAGCGACTCGAGGCACCCTCCAAAGACGACAATCAATACCGGCTACCGTGCTCATCAAATGATAGACAACGGTAGAGGAAAGCAACATGGGACCTGACATGGGCGAAAAAATGTTGCATGCATACCCCAAGATAGGGCGAATATGAAGCTGCGATAGATAAGCCAACACACGATAATGAGCACCACCATGGAAAATGGGACCCACAGGTGATATAGCCTTAAAAGACGAGTGAATCGCGACCCACGACCCCTTGGAGATCTCAACTTGACACAAGAACCTAGCAACGACCGAAAAAGGCACCACCAAGGCCAAAGGTAGTATCGATCCTCGAGCATCGATAAACACTCACACCCTCCCAAGGCAAGAACAATGAGCCTGAGGGAAAGCGAAGGGGCAACCTGTCATTCCCCTGACCTCAAAAATACCTCTGGAAGCAGAAAAAGGGGTAGGGGAGGATAAAAAACTCTTGCTAGGGGAAATCATAACACCCTCTGAACCCACCGAGCACATGGACGTCCTCCCAGACTTGCAATCAACACCGAAAAAAGACCCCGAATAGTCGGCGACAGCACACGAGAGCGTTGGGACAGCAAGGCGTTGCATGATCCAGGCAGGGTGACTTAGGCTAGAGGATCACCGATCCGGACACTACCCGAAACAAGCAGGAAGGGCTTACCCGTGAACGACATCAGAAACGACAGCGTCAGAAGGGTTGGCACCCAAGATGACCCAATCTTGATTGCCAGGACAGAAGAGGCAGAATCTTGCAGCTTGGCGATCCTCACCCAAGGCGAGAAGGAGTCCTTGCACCGCAGAATCTTAACCTTGGACGAATCCTGATCACAAGTAGGAGGAGAGCCGAAATCACCAGAGCGCCTGCATACCAGGTGGCACCTGGAATGAAAGGGCGAGGCACAATGAAGGCAGGCACGATGCTTATAAAAATTGAGTGCCAAACAAGCGGCACACCACTAGTCATCCAACTGAGCCCAGAGAAGACGCAGATAAAAAATGCTCCTTGAAAAGGACCACTGCCAGGAAGGCAAAACCTCTTGCCAGACGCGAGAGCCGCCCAAACACAGAGAGCAACAATAGAAAATTGGGGCCTAGAGAAGAGCACCAACAGAGCAAGCCTGAAGTGATTCAACCCCGACGGACCGCATGAAGCGACGAACATCACGAGGAAACAACGAACCAGAGGCCAAACAAAAATTGAACACCTCCGAGAGGGAAAGAAACAAACGAAAAGATAGGCAGAATGGGAGGGTAACAAGGATGCCTCGGTGACGCAAGACGAAAGCGAGCCCCCATTCATTCAAAGCCTCTTGGATCAAGGAAAGGGCCAGTTGGTTGGAATGCAGAAAGAATGAGGATCATAAGCCCCAAAAGAAGGGGGGGGGGCATGGTGCAGGCAGAAAAATCATGCAAAACCCATCCCAGAGGAGACGAGAGAGAGAGAGGAGCCAGAGAGAGAGAGAGAAAGAGAGAGAGAGAGAGAGAGAGAGAGAGAGAGAGAGAGAGAGAGAGAGAGAGAGAGGCCTTACAGGTAGGAGAATCTCTAATTTTGTGGCCGGTGGGATGCCGTCGGGAGACATAGGTCGATGGTGCCAATAGTGTGGTTGTGGCCTGGTGGGCGAAAGTGTCGAAAGATCGGAGCCTCGACCTTCTGGGCGAGAGGCGAGGGGGAGGTCCGTCTGAAAGGAGATCAAGCAATCGGTCCTGCGGTCTGGGCGGGAGAAAATCGAGAGATGGCGCCTTCGGGGCCCGAGAGTGTGGTGGTGGGCGTTGGATTGGCGGTGGCGGCCAGAATCCTTGACGAAAGTCAACGGAACCCTGAAATCCTTAAAGAAGATCGACGAACCCCGAAAGAGAGAGAGAGAGTCTCGCTTTTGTGGCCTATCTCTGAGAAAACTCAGTGGGAGATGGAGCTGAATGGAAGGAGCTTCCGGTTGGAGCGGATGAAAGGCCCCCGCCGGACAGAAGCAAAATCACCAAAAGGGCAGGATATAAAAGGAACGACGAAGGGGCAGTCGATGAGCAGCAGACGAGCGGAGGAGGAGGAGGGTTTAGGAGGTTCAAGGACATATCGAAAGAGGGTTTGGGTGGGTAGCTAGGGTTGCAGTGTCAGAGGAGTAGGGTTTTGGTGGGTAGCAAGGGTTTGAGTGGTGGAGGATGGTGGTGGGTAGCGAGGGTTTCAGTGGCGGAGGATGAGGGTTTCAGTGGGTAGCGAGGGATTCAGTGGCGGAGGAGGAGGGTTTCAGTGGGTAGAGAGGGTTGGAGTGGCGGAGGAGGAGGGTTTCAGGGGAGAGAGAGAGAGAGAGAGAGAGAGAGAGAGAGAGAGAGAGAGAGAGATGTGGACGTCGAGTAGGAGGGTTTGGGTGGGTAGCGAGGGTTGCAGTGTTGGAGGAGTAGGGTTTCAGTGGGTAGCGAGGGTTTGAGTGGTGGAGGATGGTGGTGGGTAGCGAGGGTTTCAGTGGCAGAGGATGAGGGTTTCGGTGGGTAGTGAGGGTTGGAGTGGCAGAGAAGGAGGGTTTCGAGAGAGAGAGAGAGAGAGAGAGAGAGAGAGAGAGAGAGAGAGAGAGAATGTAAACTAGGTAAATATGTAAACTATTATGAACATGATGGTTCTTTTGTAAAACCTCTTTCCCTTTCCCTTTTTTCCCCTTTTTCCTCCCACCAACGCCCCTTCATTTGCCTTTCCGCCGTTTCTTCTTCGCCGCAGGGGTCCATCATGATTTCCCTTTCCTTCTTTCTCCTTTCCCCTTTTCTCTCCCAGCAATTTCACCACCGGCCTCCTCCCTAATGACCACCGCCCCTTTCTCGTTGTCCCTTCTCCGTTGTCACTATGCCACCATCAGGATCTCTCTCCGTTTAGATGCTAATTGGAGGACTCGTTTCTTGAGGCCAAGAGGTAGTAAAAGAACGAGGAAGATGATCGGGGAGGCAAGCCTTCATGTTGACGATCTAGTGAAAGGTCAAGGTCGGTGTGCTCCAATCGTACCTCCAACATGTCAAGGTCATTGTCTAGGAGATCATCGACCAAAGGAAGGAACTTTGACTCTTCACGAACTTGAACCAATAGTGGAGTCTGGCCCCGTTCTACCATTTGATGACATTCAAGATGGCGACATGTAATCAACCCCATTGGAGCCATCCGATGAAAGGTCAGAGTCTAGGTGGAGAAGTCATCCATGGTGAAAGATCTAGTGCTGGTGGTGGTAGAAGGGGAAAGGGGAAAGGGGAAAGGGGAAAGGGGAAAGAAGGGAAGTGAAAAGAAGGGATTGCATAGGAGCTGTCTAATATGAGATCAGATGGCTCCTTTTATAAATCATCAAACTATGTTTGCTAGTTTGCACCATTAGAAGTTGTTTAATATGAGATCAGACGACTCTTATGCAATCTCTTTTTTCCCTTCCATTCTTTCTCCTTTCCCCTCCTACCACCACCACTGACTCCTTCACTATCGGCGACTTCTCCATCAAGACCCCAACTTTCCATTAGACCACTATCGGTTGGCTTCGGCAAGGACATCTATATGTCATCATCTTGAACGTCATCAGATGGCAGAATGAGGCGTATCTCTACCGCTGATCCAAGCTCGTGAAGAGGTGAAACTCCTTTGTCTGCTCGATGATCTCCTCGACAATGTCCTGAATATGCTGATGGAACAAATGAATCATATTGGCCTTGTCGTTCCGCTGAATCGTCAGCACGAAAGCTCGCCTCCCCCAATCATCCTCCTTGTTCTTCCACCACACCTTGACCTCAAGGAACAAGCCCTCCACTGATCGATTAGCATCTAAATGAAGAGAGATCCTGGTGGTGGCGTGGTGACAATGGGAAAGCTGGGGAAGGAGCGGTGGTAGTTGGGGATTAGGCTGGTAGTGGCTCGGTGGTGGAAGGGAAAAGAAGGAAGGGCAACCTGGATGGACCTCTGTGGTGAGAAGGCCATACGGCAATTGAGAGGCTGTCCTGCGGGGAAGGGATGGCAGGGAGGCAGAGGAAGGGGCGGTGGTGGAGGTGGTGGGAGGGGAAAGGAAAAAGAAGGAAAGGAGAAAGAAGGTTTACATAGGAACCATCAATATGGAGATCAAACGGTTCTTGTTGGTGTGTGAATACAAAACTATTAAGTTAAATTCATAGGTTCAAGTTGTATGGACTCAATTTGATGTATATATATATATATATATATATATATATATATATATATATATATATATATATATATATATATATATATATATATATATATATATATGTGTGTGTGTGAATACAAAACTATTGAGTTGGAATTCATAGGTTCAAGTTGTATTGACTCAATCTTATGTTTATTACATAGTTTGTTTGCTAAGGTTCAAATCTTGTAACGTATCTTTTTAATGTAAAAATATGATTTTTAAGTTGTAAAATTTTGATATAATATGATAAATTGATTTTTTGAATCCCTCAAAAAACCTACTTGTCATAATCATAGGTTTCAAAACTCTTTTTCTTTTAAACAAACTTTTTAGATCACATTCATAGGGTCATCTAAAAAAAATATGAAAAGATGTGATTTCTCCTTAATAATTTTGTTTGTTCATTAGTACCTAATATATACGAAAAATAATCATACTATTCTTGTAAAATGGTGTGTTTTTCAAAATACCTAGCAATCTAACAAAATTCTCCGTATATCCAAAATTTTGATTCTTGGATTTTTTTTGACATTTTTACGCTTCCACAAATACAGTACGATCTTTGCAACTCTTACTTGTGAATGTCCCCAGAATGTGCGAACTTCCATAAAACCGGCACAGGCATAAGGACATTCACACATACAGTATGACCTTCGTAACTATGAGTTGTGAATGTTGTATTGTATTTATGAATGTTTTCAGCCTGTCTCATGAGAACATTTGCAAATGTAGGAGTATTTAATTAAAGGAGGTTCACATATTTTAAGGACCTCGCAACTCATGATCAGAAAAATGCAATAACAAATGCAAAAAAATGCTTTAAAATACATAAATGATGTTTTAGCGGCACTTTTGAAGAAGGGTGTGAAAGAGTGGGTTATGAGGGTGCTAAGAATGAGAAAGAGGAGATAAGAGGCTAGGATATTGTTGGAGGTCAGAATTTTAGAAATAACCTAGTCAACTTGAAGTCCAAGGAGCCTTAACCAAAAGTAGAAGAATTTTAATATTTTATGAAACTTGTGAAATGGTTTAATAAGGGCCTTATATGACTATATAAGGCATTGTATTTTCCTTTGTTGAGTATGAATGAAAATTTGAAGTTCTCTCTCTACCTCATGTCTCTCTCTCTCTCTCTGAATCTTGCCTTCTTCTCTCTTTTTTACATGGTTACTTGACCTCCTGTAGGTCGTATAAAGCTTGATTGGGTCTTCAGGTGCTGCCCTTAATTAGTGCCGGTGTGATGCAGTTGTCCCCAACCTTTCCTGGTGAAGTTGATCTCATCCAATGAGTTCAACCTCTTTGGGACGCCCCTCACTTGGTCTGTTTGGTCTGAGTGGGTATGAATCCCCTTCCCTTATCACCTAACCTAGTTTGAACTCGTGGTAACCCAGTTAGGTTTAACACAAACTTGAAGTCCTTGAAAACCCCGTTAGACTTTGAAAAATCCCCTAGACCAACAATGAAGAGTCTAGTTCTTATTTTTGGACCTACAGTGCTTCAATATGTTCTTAGTTAACCCTCCAAATTTGAGAGCTCCATCTTGGAAACGATTGACCATATGATGAGTATGAGTGAGAACAACATTAGCTCTAGGCTTGGGACTATGGGCTTCAGTACTTGGAGGATCGGGTTCAGAATTGGCTTGAGGGTTGAACCTTGCTGGAAAATGGTTGGTCTCATGTTCAATAGGACTTGGATTAGGTGACTCAAAACTAGTTTCAATTATAACCAAATTGGGTTCAGTCGTGCAAGTTCAAGCAAGAGAAAATTTGTATTTAGAACAATAGGACTTGTTTAACCCTCGAGAAATTGGTTGTTGGTCAGTTGGTCGTCTTTAAAAGAAAACATGGTCTTATCAAACACGTCTAGATATAAAATTATTTCTATTTTTAAATTCAAACACTAATATCCTCTATGTTGTGAAGCATATCCTAAAAATCCACACCTTTCAAAGCAATATTCCAATTCATGTTTCCTATATTCATGCAAACATGGATAGCACATACAACCAAAAATTTTAGAAAATTGTAATCGAGTATTATTTTGAATAAAAATTTCATAGGTAAATTCTTGGCCAAAACTTTAGTTGGAATCATGTTCATAAAAAAAAAACTATTGTCTCTGACTAAAAATAGGGGGATGCCTCTTGAGTGGGCCCCACCAGGCTCAACTACGCTAGCCAACTAAGATTTTTGATCAGGGTCTACCAAATCCATAACAATTCCTTCCCCTTGATTTTTGCCTAGTTCACTAGGCATAAAAAATACATGATATTGCTTTTGGAGATTATAATCAAACTCTTAGCTTGATGCTCCATCATCACAAGTTACAAAAAGAATATTCAATTTTTTTTCTCTATTCGCCGAGATATGGCATTAGTGACATAATTTCTTGAACCCTTCTTGTATTGGAGTTCAAAATCATACATCATCATTTTGGCGCATGATATTCATGAACAAGTACATCAAAAGCTATAGGAGAACATTGGTAAGCAAAATGCTAATTTTGACAAAAAGCACAGAAAGTTAATCTTTAAACCTGGTGATCTTGTTTGGGTTACTCTCACTAAAGATAGAATGCCTAATAATATGCATGGTATGTTAGCAAGTAAGTGTATTGGTTCTTGTGAAATTACTAATGTTATTAATGATAATGCTTACAGACTTATCTCAGGACTTTTGATGCCTTCACTGTCAAGCATTTAAAGAACTACCATGAAGGGTCTCTTGACGATGATGCATCTCTCGAGACGAAGCCTTTTCAACCTGTGGGGGATGATGCAATGTAAGACCTATGAATATTCATTAATTATTTAAATAAATAATTAAAGAATTATCCTATTTTTTTAGTGTTATCTTCACTTAATCTATTAAAAAGCAAATAAAATTATTAGCTTGATTGAAATTAAAGGTTTCAAAGAATTTAAAACTTGAAATTTAATTCCACAATTAAAAATCTATTTTGATATAGTAGTTGGATATGGATCTCGATCGGTGATCCGAAAACCATTAGTGAAAGTGCTTGAATTTGGTATTTGGATTTGGAACTTGGGAGGATTCAAAATTCACTTTGGAATTGGATATGGTTTGGGTTTGATCCAAATAGAATTGGATCTATTATGGATCCAGGATCCAGGATCAAATAGAAAACTTAGATTAAGGTTTAAAGTAATATTTTAAATTTAATATTAAATAGTTTAGCTACTTAATATATTACATAAAAATAAAAACCATCTTAATAATTTACTAAAAATTTAAGCTAAGCGATTAAGGAAAAATGAAACCAAATAATAATAATAAAAAATAATGAGGCAAGTGATGGTTGCCGCTCCCTAGTGAGCCCATACTACATAAATGTGAGACCACCTTGTGATGGTCTCGATTTTGACTTTTATAATAAGAGGGGGAAGAGGAAAGGTGAACAAGCCTCCCCTTTTCTCTAAGTAATTAATAAAAAAAAAACAAAGTACAACATTAAATTACCTTATGAAAGAGGAAGAGAGATGCCACAAAACGTGGTGTGTCTCTCCCTCTCCCTTTTCGTATTAACAAGGTCCCTATAAATAGGAAGCCTCGCATGCATGCCCTCTCTCTCTTACCATATCCCTCTCTCTATCTCTCCCTCTACCTGTCTCTCTCTTTCTTTTATCTCTCTCTTCTCTTATTTCTCTCACCCACACCATGCAGCTGTGGGAAGAACTCCATTGATGGAGATCGGAGGAGGGTGCACGTGTCAGAGGCTCGACCATAAACCAGGTTCGGACCTTGCCAACTCACCGATACAAGGTAGGGTCACATGGCAAATGGCAACTATGCGCAGTAAGGCATTCTACGCCCTGCTGAGCACAGTTGGCTGGGTCACTTTGACCCAGTCACGGTCTGTTGTCACCTTGGGAGAAGTGTAACCCTGTGACTGTTAGGGGTCTGCCTAACTCTAACACAAGAAAAGAAAATAAATTGGAAATAGGAAGACCGGTTGTGTTTGCCCACTCCAGCCGTCTGCCATCGTGTTTGCATCCTGTTGCTGCTGCACTGCTGAACACAATAGATCGAACTAGCAGTTGGCAGTAGTTTTTGCACCCTCAGGAGGTGCAGCGGGTTGGGTCTGCCAACCCCAGCCCAACTTGTTTGGACTCGGGCAACCAACAGGGTGCGCCACCCTGTTATTGCGTCGTGGCCTATGCTGCAGCAGCCAGTCCCATAGAATAAAAAAATCAACACAGAAAACTGAGGGCATAAAAGATATATATATATATATATATAATCCTTTTATTAAATATTTGGAATGCAAGCTTCTAAAAAGACAAATTTTGATTGCATACATATCGAGGATGTTTGTTCCGGACAACAAGCCAAAGAAAAATATAAATTTGATAATTTTGGCCATCATTTCATTCAAAATAGTGTATGCGGGTGCACTTTTGCAAAATTGGCACAGTGGCTTCTATTATGATCAAAATGAATGATTTACTTGAAGAGTTATGCTAAATTCATAAATATGATAGCTGTGATATTTATTTCGTCTGTAAACGCTTCACAAATGGAATGACATGATGGGGTCTCATTCACTAACCATGTATGATTTTTATGAATTTCTCTACAATAATCTCTCGTTGGGTCATGTTAATGCAAAGGCTAAAAAATGAGCATGGGTTCTCGTGGTGCCACATGTTCTGTATGTGCATTACAAACTTTGCACTATGGTTCAATGGTGTATTTCGTACACTTATGTATTTGCTCAGGACTGGGCATGTGGTTGAAAAAGATCAGAGAACTATGTGTACGCCAAGTTATTAAATTTAATAAGCACACAAACCTAAATAAATGCCTGACTACTAAGGCTTGATTTCGGTACTCGTTGGTTTAAATGCATCATAAGCTAACTGAATTAGTGATTCAAAGGTACCAAATAAAAATATAGATGTTCTTAACTAGCTCTTTCTTGTAGTCTGCATTCTTGCTTTACAAGCAACTTCAATGTATACCTTAGAATGGTACTTGGGTTCTCAAAACCTTGGTTTGCCCAAGATAGGCAGGTATATATAACCTAAGTGAATCAAATTAAAAAGAAAAGAAATATATACCCATCAAATGTCAGGTTACTTTAGAAAGAGTATATGGTAAAAACTTTGTTGGGCTGTTGATGTTGAAACATACAACATTTAAAACTATACTACGAGCGACAATGACTCAATGATTCTTCGCCCACAGAGTTAGGAGACTCGGACTACCCAAGTTTGTCCTAGGTGGATAGGTTATCTAACTTTTGTAGAAGTCGGATACATCCAGTTATCTCGTCCTTAAAGGGTTATCTATCAATCATTACACCGCCCTTTTGAGAATCTAATTCAGAATGTCAATCGAGGAATTAAATTCTGAAGAATAGTAGACCCTGGTTTGATCTTTTCTGTCTTGACATATTTGAACATGGAGTTAAAGAAGTGAAACACAATTTTATTTGTACAATTTAACCTTTTGTAATTAAATGTACATACATGCTTGAATATAGTTTATGTTATGTCTGTGTTAGATATTACTTATGTTACTTGGATTTCTAAAATTCTAACATGCTCTTGTATGCTAGTACTTTACTTGTGATTCCCCTCTCCCTCTCATTTCCCACCCCCTTCTCCCTCTCTCTCTCTCTCTCGTTCCATCTCTCTGCCATCGGACCACACTTTTTCTGTTTCGGAATAGAAGAGAAGGTGAAGCACCAATTATACATTCATTTCACCATTAGCAATTGCATTAGAAGACAAACAAAGCCAACCATTCACTACAAGAGGAAAACCCATCTTCGTTCTTGACGAATTCGATGACGATTTCCTTCTCCGGCTGGATCTAAAGCATCTTCATCACCAAACACATAAAAGGAGTCACCTTCCTGTTCCCACCATATGTTCCGCCAGAATGGTCCAACTCCATGGCCTTGTCGACGAGGGTTTCCGCGGTGAGACCGAAGCATAAACTGAAAAAAGAAAAAGTTTGTGTTATCTCTTCCATGTACTCGAACACGATACAGAAAACCTCACCAGTAACTTGAAAACTGAAGAGAGAGAAAACAAAAAAGAAAGAAAGAAAAAGAAAGGGAAAATAAGAAACGTCGATCCGGTAAAAATCGATAGATCGAAGATCTATCTGAGAATCAGGACCGTCCGATTTCTGATGTTATTCTTTCTCTCTTCACACTCTGTCTGTCAGACTTCTCAGAGGGAAAGGAGGTGGAGGAGAGCACGATCACTCGGTTTCCTCCGATCTGGAAACATGGAGGTCTCCCTTCCAACTGTAGCTCTCAGATTTGGTATCAGACTCGCTGCCATCATCTTCCTCTTTATCTCGACTGTAGTTGGTATCCCTTGGGGGGAACTGAAGCGGGCTTTGAGGGGAACCAAATTGAGAAGGGATGTGGTTTCTGGCCAGGGAGGAGTAGCCACGGGGCACCGCCCAACAGCACCATTGGCGCTGATTGCTGGCTTCGCGATGGAGCTTGCGCGGCCACGCTCGGCCTTCCGATGTGTAATTTGTATTTCTGAAACCAACAAAGACGCAAATTTTTTGGTTCTTTCAGAACCCCAAAAGGGAAAGAAATCGAGAGAAACGACACATGATGAAATTGAATCTCTCATCTGTAAATGACTCTTCACCTCATCGTTCGTAAGCCCGTCCACCTTTATCAATTCCCTTATTTGTTTCGGCGTCACCACTGAAAACAAACAACAAATTTTCAATCATGAATCGATACCATATGAAACCTTTTGATGGTGTTTATGAATCGATATGATATGAAGGTGAATCTTGGTAAATAAGCTGACCTTGGGCACCGCCCAATTGCTGCAGCGCATTGACAAAGCGCCTGTGCAGGTCGGGGGACCAGCATCGTCTGCCCTTTCTCTGAGGCTGAGATTGAACGGCAGATGAAGACTAAGATTTGCAATTTGGTTTTGATTCGGTGGATAAGGAGAGATCGGCGAAGACGTCCCTTTCCTCTTGAGTTGCTCCTGCGAAACCAGAGGCTCCTTCGAAGGGAAGGAAAGCTCCTCTGTTCTGATTGATGGATAATCTTTGGGAATTCTCAGAAGGCACCTTATCGCATAGATCAGAATCAACGAGGTTGTCACTCCACAACTGAGCAAAACTCATCCAATTCATCTTATCTCTGTGATCCTTCAGCTCCTTGAAGAACCATTTTCTTTCCCATCTTCCACCGACGATAATCTCTTCACGGATATGAATTCCTCCAGAACCGCCTGATTCACTCTAAATTCTTGTTGCCTCATCTGCTTCTTCACATTCTCAATAGCTATAAAGAAAATTTAAGCAAAAAAAATGATCAGAAAACTAATAAAAACCATCATGCCTCAGAAGCAAGAAGAGAAACAAAGAAGAAAAGGGAGGCACACCTTCATTCACGAGCTGCATGCACAGGGGAAGCTCTCGTTTGAATGCATCGATCTTCCGTCTCTCCTCCTCCAAGCAACTCAGTCGCTCCTCCAATCCTTCATTGCTCCCCACGAACTCATCTCTAAGGGGCTCGACGCTCTTCTTCGTCGGTGGCTGGTAATCAAAACTCAGACCCGACGAAAACGACATTCAACATGATGTGCATGCCTTAGAAGCGAAGCGCGTTTCGACTTGAGGCGTGCGCTTCACATGAGTGAAGCATGCATTTCAAGCCTGAAACGCTTCACTGGAATGCCTCAATACCTTGAGCATGCGCTTCGGCTTTGAGGCGTACGCTTCAGGTATTGAGGCGTACGCCTCTCACAACACTGATGTTGATAGCACTTTGATTGTCACACAAGAGAATGCTTTTAGAAATTGATTCTCCTACTTCTGCCAACAGGTGTCTGGTCCATGTTACTTCGGCTGTAGTGACTTCCATTGATCTATATTCAGCTTCTGTGCTCGACCTGGTTATGGCCATTTGTTTTCTACTGCTCTATGAGACAAGATTTAGGCCAATGAAAACACAGTATCCTGAGACTGATTTATGCTCATCTGGATCTCCTGCCCAATCTGTATCCATGTAAGTGAAAAGTTCATTCATACGATGGCCATGCATACTCTTTTTATACAGAAGACCATCTCCAATAGTTCCCTTTAAATATCAAAGAATGCGTTTAACAACTTCCATGTCCAATATGTGGTTCATGCATGAATTGAGATACCTGATTGACAGAGTAGACAATGTCAGGCCGAGTAAAGGTAAGATACTGAAGCATTCCTACTACCCTGCAATATCCTGTAAGGCCTTCATACAAATCTCCAGCTTGGGAACTGAGTTTCTGATGCAGTATACTGGGTGTTCTTAAAGGCTTGCAATCTTCCAAACCTGCCTTGTTAAGAACATCAACAATATACTTATGTTGAGTAAGTGTCATGCCTTCAGGAGTCCTGTCAACTTCTACTCCAAGAAAGTATCACAGTTTACCAAGATCCTTCATCTTGAATCTATGGTTCAAAGTTTTTTGGCCTATTCAATATGTTCATCAGAGATGCCTATAATGATAATGTCATTAACATATATCAACAACGGGGTAACTATATCTTTGCATTTGAATATGAATAGAGAATGGTCAAGAAGAGACCCACTAAAGCCATATTTTTCTACTTCAAGAGATAAACTGTCAAACCAAGATCGAGATGCCTACTTCGGACCATATATAACTCTCTTTAACCTGCACACGTATTCTTTAGAGTTCCCTTCGGCATACCCAGTGGGTTGCTTCATGTATACTTCCTCCTTCAGAGTTCTATGTAGAAATGCATTTTTCACATCCAGTTGACTGAGGGTTCAATGGTGCTCAACAACCAATGATAATATGATTCAGATAGTGCCCATTTTCATGATCGGACTGAAGGTTCTCATCATAGTCTTGTCCTGGCTCCTGTGTAAAGTCTTTGGCAACCAGGCCAACCTTGTATCACTCGATAGTACCATTCAGCTTATACTTTATCTTATACACCCACTTTAACCCAAACACATTTCGATTGTGTGGTCTGAGAATAATATCCCAAGTGCCACATTCATGAAGAGCCTTCATTTATTCGTTCATGGCTTCAATTCATCGCTTAAAATTTATTACTTGATAAAATGTTGTGGGTTGATCTTCCTTGCCCAAAGAGGCTAAGAAGAGTTGAAAATTCATCGTGAAGTTCTCATAACTAACCCACCTATCAATTGGATGTTGAGATCGGGTAGACCTTCTGTGAACAGGTAATTGAATGGAAACAGAAGGAGAATTCTGCTCCTGATTAGAGCTGAGAGGTATCTCCTTCTCACGTCGAGAGTAAACAACGCCTTTATACCTTTCGAGGGCCAATAGTGGTTCAGAAATCACATTTTCCTGATTTCTTTGCGCAGCAGTAGATACGTTTCCCTCATCTCCTTGATTACATTCAGAAGAATAAACATCATCAATACTAGAAAAGAGATTTGAGTTCAACCAAGGATGATAGACTTCAATTTCAGGAGAAGTGTTAGCATTATGACCAAAATTTGATTTGTCAAACACAACATTTTTGGATATTTTGATGTATTTGCTCACTGGATCATAGCATCTGTAGCCTTTGTAATCATCAACGTACCCAACAAATTTGCACTTTAAGGCCTTATCTTGAAACTTGTGCCATATGAAACTGTCAACATGAACATAACATACACACCCCAAAACACGCAAATCATAATAATCTGGATGCACACCATGCAAAGAGAAATATGGTGATTTGTTTTCCAAGATGTTCATGGGTAATCGATTTATGACATAGACTGTTGTATGAAAAGCCTTTGTCCAGAAGGTAACTGAAAGATTACTATCATGCATCATGCTCATTGCACTCTCGACAATATGATGATGCTTTTGTTCAGCAATCCCATTCTGTTGAGGTGTATGAGGGCAAGACACCTGCCTACTTATTCCATTTGTCTGGAGGAAATTAATAAAGTCATTTAAAGATAATTCACCCCCCATCACATTGGAAACAAATGATATTCTCAAAGAATTGATTTTGGACAAAGGAATGAAAATTCTGAAATAACTTGAAGGTTTCAGATTTACTTTTCATAAAGAAGATTCATGTATATCGAGAATAACTATCAACAAAAATGAGATAATATCTAGTGCCAGACATTGAAGAAACTGGATCCGGACCTCAAACATCAAAACATATAATTTCAAAAGGTCTTAAAGCTCTTTTATTAATGGAATGAAATGGAAGAACACATGACTCTTACACTGAAGACAACTAGAACATTTTCTATTATCGACGCTTAAACTCAGACTTGACTTGGGAATAAGACTATTTGAAACAAGCTTATCAATAAAGCGACTACTACAATGACCCATACGATCATGCCAAAGTTTCGGCTCAATACATTCAGAAAGACTAAAAACACTATCAGAAGGAACTGAAGATGACGATGTGAACTTCAAGATGGAGTCAATAGGTTGAACACGAGAAGAAGGATTCTCTTGGAACACATATATATTCCCTTGACGTTTTTCTTCAGGGAACATTTTTCTTGTGTGAAGGTTCTTAACACAAACAGAAAAATGAGTAAACTTAACTGAAACATTAATGTCATCCACAAACTTAGAGACATAAACAATATTTTTCTTGATATTAGGAGCATGAATGACATTTGAAAGAGCAAGAGAAGAGTTGGACATAGGAATTACATAATTTTCAATGTGCAAAATATGGTGGTGAGACCCATCTCCAGTGACTATACTATTTCTACCAACATAAGGAACAAGATTTAGGAGCTTACCAACATCACCAGTGACATGAGTGGCTGCACCAGAATCAACATACCAAGTGCCTTGATAATTCTGTTTGATGTTCAATTCAGCCAAGGCAGATAATAACAGTTCTTTGACTTCTTCATTATTCTTCAATGTATTTGTTCCCTTTCTTGTCTCCAATGGCTTTCCTCTATTTTGAGGGTTAAACCAGCAATTTGCCTTTATGTACCCTCTTTTGTTGCAGAGAAAGCATGTGGGTATTGTTCTTTGCCTTTGCAGATTAGGAGACATACTGAGAGTAGGTAATATTCCACGAGCTCCTTGTTCATTCCTCTCTTAACCTCCCCTTTCTCGAGATTCATACCTGCCACACGTCCTCGACCATAGTTAACTCATGTGGCAAGAACATCATGTACTCCAATGGGATTGTGATTACCTTCAGAGAATCCTTTCAAAGTCATCTCATACTGTAAGAGCTTAGCATGAAGATCTTCAAAAGTAGGTAAGTCTGGTAAACACAACAAGGAAGTAACCATCATATGATAATCGGGTCCCAGCCCGCTCAAAGTTTGTTGCACCATATCTTTTTATCACTAACCGCGCAACCCACAATAGCCAACTGATCTGTGATAGTTTTTATTTTGTTTAAATACTCTATGACAGTCATGGAGTCCTTTGTCAGCATTTGAAACTCTTTCTTTAAAAATAGAATTCTGGCATGAGAAACTTGAGAATACGTCTGAACAAGACGATGCCATAACTGCATAGCCATGCAGTCATCTGGGATTGCCACAAGCACCTCCTGTGACAGGGTGGAAGTGATGTAGGCAACCAAAGCCTGATCTCGATTCATCCAAGATATATATTTTGGATTTCTGACAAAAGTGATGGAAGTGTCACCCTCCCCAATCTTGCCATCTTGTGAAGTGAACTCTAGAGGAACAAAAACATATCCATCTAGAAGTCCAAAAAGGTCCTGGCTTCTTATGAATGACATTTATCTTTTCCAGGTGAGAAAATTGGAGTTGTTCAGTTTTTCATATACAAGTTGGCTAAGAAAGTTGAAAGAAAGATCAAATTGAGAAGCAGAAAAAGAATCCATAGGCGATTGAAGGCAAAAGCAAGACTTTGAAAGAACAACAAATAAAAGTCATAACCAAGACGCAGTTTCAGAGAACTCGATTGTCTTTTTTTTTTTGCAGATCAACCCGAGACAAAAACCGAGCTTATGCAAAGTGATCTGAATAAAGACCAATCAATGAAAAGGAAAACAGAAACATGTTTGAATGTAATATATTTTTCTTTTCAAAAAATGCAAAGAGGAATAAAAGAAATGGGCCAAAGGAACAAGGAACCTGATATTTTACTCAGATCTAAAACTTACCTTATTTTTCTAAAAAAAAAATGAGAAACGATATGGACATGATGTGAAAAGAAAATGGAATCACGTCAAACAATATAAGATTAGAACAATAAAAGAGTGAATACACAGATTCATATTTTAAAAGAGAAAGGTTAGATGCAAATTCATATTTTAAAAGAGAAAGGGTAGATGCAGAGAATATGAGAATGGAGGGAAGAAACAACCAAGAGAAGAGGAGAATGGGTGATTGATTAATGGGTAAAAACAATTTTTTTTTTGTTGTAAAAGGAGAAGAAATGAGATAAACCAATAGGGACCTTAGAAGAGAAGAAGAAGCCTTGGCTGGATGCTCATGAGGTGACTGTGATCTTCAAGGGTGGATCTAAAGCTCTGATATCATGTTAAGGAGTGATATTCCACCATACGTTCACATGGAGAGAAGCTGAGAGGAAAGAGAGTTGGTTGTGGCTGCACAAAACCCAAATTAGGGTCTACGATGTTGCCTTTCATAAACTATATAGAGATACAACAATTAGGGTACAAGAATACCCATTTAGGGGTGGCAATCGGGTCGGGTTGGCGGGTCAACATACCTCAACCCGAACCCGAACCGTTTATTAAAAGAGAAAGGGTAGATGCAGAGAAGAGGAGAATGGAGGAAAGAAACAGCCAAGAGAAGAGAATGGGTGATTAATGGGCAAAAACAATTTTTTTTTGTTGTAAAAGGAGAAGAAATGAGATGAACCGATAGGGAAGTACCTTAGAAGAGAAGAAGAAACCTTGGCTGGATGCTCATGAGGTGACTGTGATCTTCAAGGGTGGATCTAAAGCTCTGATATCATGTTAAGGAGTGATATTCCACCATACGTTCACATGGAGAGAAGCTGAGAGGAAAGAGAGTTGGTTGTGGCTGCACAAAACCCAAATTAGGGTCTACGATGTTGCCTTTCATAAACTATATAGAGATACAACAATTAGGGTACAAGAATACCCATTTAGGGGTGGCAATCGGGTCGGGTTGGCGGGTCAACATACCTCAACCCGAACCCGAACCGTTTATTAAAAGAGAAAGGGTAGATGCAGAGAAGAGGAGAATGGAGGAAAGAAACAGCCAAGAGAAGAGGAGAATGGGTGATTAATGGGCAAAAACAAATTTTTTTTTTGTTGTAAAAGGAGAAGAAATGAGATGAACCGATAGGGAGTGGTATCTAAAGCTCATGAGGTGACCGTGATCTTCAAGGGTGGATCTAAAGCTCTGATACCATATTAGAGAGTGGTATTCCACCATACGTTCACAGGGAGAGAAGCTGAGAGGAGAGAGAGTCGGTTGTGCTGCACAAAACCCAAATTAGGGTCTACGATGTTGCCTTTCATAAACTATATAGAGATACAACAATTAGGGTACAAGAATACCCATTTAGGGGTGGCAATCGGGTCGGGTTGGCGGGTCAACATACCTCAACCCGAACCCGACCCGTTTATTAAACGGGTCGGCTGTGGCAAACACGAACCCGACCTATTCATTAAACGGGTAACCCGACACGACCCGTCGACCCGCTTATAAACGGGTTGGGTCGGGTAAACGGGTTGGCGGGTCGACCCGCCCGCCTAACCCGTTTATTAAACGGGTCAGCCGGGTTGGCGGGTTGGCATACCCCTAACACGAACCCGACCAAGTTTAATAAACGGGTTAGGTGGGTGGACCCGTTTATTAAACGAGTTAGTTTAAGCCCAACCCGAACCCGCCTAAGAGGCAGGTTGGCAGGTCTGTGTCAGGTTTTGCCACCCCTATACCCATTACATAATGTGTGAAAATTACAACACATGCCATTAATGAGCATGTGTTTAATATAAAATGAATTGGGTCTGGATCTTGAGATCCAGACCCAGTCATGACATCTTTTCAGGGGGTCCCCCTCTCCAACAGTTGCCGCACTTAAATCCCTACAACTTGTAGAGACTTCCATCCTAATTGCTAATTCCACCATAAAAAGCTGTCAGGTCATACTAATGCTTCAGATCAACAAATTCCGTATCTATACAGTTCTCATTAGCTTTTCAAAACCTTCATATTGAATATAATCTATTTTGAATTCTAACAGAATAAACTCTGAAAAAATTAAATCTCAAATCACAATGATGTCAAAAGATGAAAAAAGGTTACTTTCGTGCAATGATGTCAAATTAAATCTCAAATCACTTTTTCTTCTTCTTCTTCAATTTGTGAAAACCAAATTGCAGCAAGGATAGAAGAATCACAGAGGCTTGGAAATCTGATAGCAACAGCCACAAAGTCATTTGGAAAATCTCTAGGCTTAATTAAAAACTATTAACCAGTAAATCAGTGGCCGTCACAATGATTACAGCATCATAAATTAAAACTCCGCTGCCTATACCTACACACAATAATTGAAAGAAAGCTATTTACAATGTCTAATGAAAACCAAATTGCAGCAAGGATAGAAGAATCACAGGCTGGGAAATCTGATAGCAACAGCCACAAAGACATTTGGAAATTCTCTAGTCTTAATTAAAAACTATTAACCAGTAAATCAGTGGCCGTCACAATCATTACAGCAACATAAATTAAAACTCTGCTGCTTATAGTGACCTATACCTACACACAATACATGGTTTACTATCTATGTTGAATGACCTATACCTACACACAATGACACTAGTTATATTGCCAAGCACAATTAGCATACAAAAATAAATTAAGCAAAAACACATGTTGTGTAAGGAATGTATAAGCCCAAATCTTTTGTCAGGTCCAATGCTTGCAAATTGAAATTTCAAGTCAATGTTTCATGCAGAGAATCGAGTCAAAGTACCTTGATCTCATCTGGTTTAATTTGGGAGTTGCATACATTTTACAGCTATGCTAGGATTGGCAAGAAACACCGACCAGTAAAATAACTCGGTCTTCAGGCTCCCAGACAGTTTTATTCAGTACAAATGCTTAATCAGTAGAAACTTATAAAAATCAGCCAAGGCTACAGAGTTTACCTATATATTATCAGATTCTATCCCACAAAACTTATCAACAACAAAAACATGAAAAAAATAGCGAGGAACAAACTAACACATCATTATTATGAGGAAAGTGTACTGTACAACCGCTACAATGAGAAACAAATAAATAAATAAACAGAATAACAAATGGCAGTGAGATACAAGTAATATGAAGGCATACATACGTCTCTGTCCCTAAGCAAGTTCTTGAATACTGCCTTCTCAATATTGCAGACCCTGCGTAGGATCTTGCTTTTCATCTCCTTAGAAATGAAAATTGGCAGAAATCAAATGAAAGCGATATCAGGAACTCAAACATGGAACCATGTCGAACCTTCCATGGATTAACAATCTCCTGCAGTCTTTGAATGGAAAAACAGAGGAGCCCACCTTGATGCTCCCAGTGAATAGTAACAGAACCAGATTTACTGAAGCGGCCACAAAAAACCTTTCACCAGCACTTACCGACCATCGTTATTCATCAACTGAGAGAAAACATTGCTTGTTGATATGCCCGACAGTTCATCAGACGTCCCGCCTCTGTAAACCATTTCAGTTTCATACGGACTGATGTGTGAGATTTGCATAGGCATATCTATGATATGATTTGCACTGTCATCATTTGGATCAGCATGTGTTGACGTTTCCTGCAGTTGCAGTGCATACTCCAAGTTCCACAGCACATCTCCTATGGTGGGGCGATCTGCACCATATTCAGCCAAACACTTCTCAATTGTCTCCCAGA
Source organism: Nuphar pumila (assembly GCF_984573655.1). Classification (NCBI taxonomy): domain Eukaryota; kingdom Viridiplantae; phylum Streptophyta; class Magnoliopsida; order Nymphaeales; family Nymphaeaceae; genus Nuphar; species Nuphar pumila. The sequence continues at coordinate 93,896,047 of NC_143260.1, read as the reverse complement.
ATTTCCTCAGAGACCCAGGATTGATAGTACCCGCAAGCCGAGGATCAATAACTTGCTCCAGTTGCCCCTTCCTCTGATACTTCAATGCCCAATCCACTATGTTTACTTTCTCTCGTGGAAGTGTAGGATCAATCACAGGCCTTGCACAGAGGACTTCGAGCAGTACAACCCCAAACGAGTAGACATCTGATTTCTGTGTCAGTTGTTGCCTTCTGAAATATTCAGGATCTAGATAACCAAAGCTCCCTTTGACAGCCGTGCTTACATGGGTTTGATCCAAATCGGGACCTGTTCTTGAAAGCCCGAAGTCTGAAACCTTTGCCATAAGATTCTCATCAAGTAGGATATTAGCTGACTTGACATCCCGATGGATGATTCCTTGAACAGAACCTGTGTGAAGGTAGTGGAGTCCCCTTGCTGCTCCTATGCAAATCTCCAGCCTCTGTTTCCAACTCAGATTTGGAAGAACACTGCCATACAGATGACCTTTGAGGGTCCCATTTGCCATATATTCATATACAAGGATCATCTCAGAGTGCTCATCACAGAAGCCAATGAGTGAGACCAGATGACGGTGACGAAATTTAGACAACATATCAATCTCTGTGAGAAATTCTTTTAGACCCTGCTGAGACCCGGGGTTAGCTCGCTTCACAGCCACTTCAGTTCCATCTTGGAACTTTCCCTTGTACACCTTTCCGAAGCCACCAACTCCAATAGTGCATGCTTCATCAAAGTTGTTTGTGGCCTCCTGCAACTCCGCAAAAGAGAACCGGTATCCAAGAGCCTGCCCTGATGAGACAGTATTTGTAGTTGTAATAGAGACTTTGGTGCCCATGCTGTGCCCCGCATTTGCAGAGAAAGGAACCCAAGAATGCTGATCTTTTTGGACAGTCCGGCTTCTTAAGAAAATTATAGCCACTATGCACAAGATAATAGCGACAAGACCTCCCAATACCGAACCAACAATTATGCCAATTTTCTGACCTGCCTTTGAAGGTGGTTTTGCAGATGCCAATCCAAACTTCATGATCTCCAGTCCATTTAAAGTGGCATTTGCTGAAACAGCAGTCAAACTAGAGGGACCAACAGATACGCTCAGGGTACCCACACCAGAAGTAGCAGGCACAACAAAGTCCAAGTAATAAGGGGATGCCAAGGCTTGTGTTTGAAGATCTTTGGCTGCAGCAAAGTCACCTATGTAGGCATTGAACACCAGCTGACCTTGTGCTACACCGGCTATGTCGCAGAAATGCATCCGGACTAAATAAGAGTAACTGAGATCCAACCAAAACTGCCATGTTATGTTAAACAATTTTGAAACTGCTGTGTTTGATGGATTCATCATTTCAGCTGTTCTGTACACATCAGCTGGAGCAGTATCTGGAGTGGCCCCTCCAGTACGATATGTGAGTTGCTGACTCGTCGTGACAGTCATGGCGGTGCTCTTGTGAAGCAGAAAGTCTTGATCCGTCACCCATGTTCTTTGAAGCAAGTCAGTTAGTGGAGTAACTCCTCCCATGTTCACTCTGAATGATGTCTCTAAAGTTTCAGATGAGAGGCCTTGATATCGTTGCGACGGATTCAAATTCTGGGCCTCATCTGAAATAAGTCCAGTGGGAACTGAAACAACTTCGATCGCATTAATAAATACAAAGGAATTATTCAACGGAATGAAACTCAGAACAAGATTGTCTGAATTTACAACAACTGAATATTCCTTGAAAACAGCAGCAGAAGTATTCTGAGTCCCGAAATTGCTCAGGAGAACAGTTTCTTGGGTCTGAACAGAAAAACTTGCAGTTGTAAAATCATATGTATGGTAAATGAATGGGAAGAAATAGAGACGAACCCAGTGCCGTCCTTGGCTCTTGATCGGAAACGTATAAGAAGACTTCCCGGTGAAGATCCGCGCCGTCCTATAGAGCGACAATCCGTTGACAGATCCAACTGGGCTCGAATTGGTGGTGCCAAAAATGTTTGTGATGGTTGAAACAGAAAATAAGGAGCCAGGATTGTCCCCAGTGAAAACTCGGCCATCGACGGTGGTATTCGTCGAAGATCCACAGTCGATGACATAATTGTCTACCGGCGTATAGGCAATTGAATGCATCACAGCATATAAGAGGAATACAACCAACAGAACACCTTTCTCCATTATTGAACAGATGGTATCTTGAACCAAAACTGAGTCTAACAGAGACCACTTTGCATATCGATTACAGAGCTCAGCTTTCACACAAATTCCTGATCCTTGGTGTCCAAAGATAAGTTTCCAATATGCCCAATTCTGCCAATGCATACAATGAATGAAGAGCAGCTTAAGGGGAAAAAAGTGAAAAACCAACCTCCTAAAATTGGGTTCACTGGTGAATAAAACTAGATAACTAACACACAAACAATCAATACAAACCCCAAGCCAAACTGTATATTATAAAAACCCGTTTCTCCAAAAATAGAATGTCAATCAAAGAAACAAGAAAAACCCATCTTCAGCCAGAGAAAACCAGTGATATCCTAACATTGTATCTACCATTTGAACAGCAGAACTGAAGAGCTCATTGGGTAAAAAGGAGAAAATTTTCCAAGAAAAGAAGAGGTTGGAGCAAGGAGGTAGTGGAAGTCTGACCTTTCTTGATGGAAGAGGAGATGAAGTTCACAAAGGCATGAGATCTGAGACACCCAAATGGCAAGGATGCTTCTTTCCTGGTTTTCTTGGTAAATGAAATGAGAATGAAGCTGGCAAGTTCAAGTTGGGGGATACAGAAAGGTTTTCTCTACCCCACACCTTAATTAAACAAAAGTGCTCTTTTACCTATAAAGAATAAAAAATTGAACAGAAAGTTTTATTTGTATTTTAAAATGGATTACATCTGCCCTTCTTTTTGCCCTTTGTGAAAAAGATTTGGAAACAGAGGCCCTTTTTGTTTTATCTCACTAAATCTTTCAATTGACTAACATATCCCTCAAGTTACTTTGAATGGTTTCCGAGTCGACTCAGGACAGGGTGGTTAAGACAGACTGGTTGTATCCAGTTTTGACCTACCTGTGCATCTAAGCAGAAAAGGGGCATGCAGCTGCAGCACCATGGACTGGTTTGTAACGGAAACCCAACTTGACCATAAAATGAATTCTTGGGTATTGGCGTCAAACTTAATAACATGTGGGTAGATTTGAATCCGACCCTAGCAATATGTGGGTCGGGTTTGCGTCATGGTTTTTTCGGGTACTTGACTTGGACTGTCCAATCTGTGGGGGTTTGAGTTCGGGATTTTATTTTTGTGACCCAACAAAACCCTAACCCAACAATTTGTTATTTGAGCGGGTTCGGGTATACCCTAATTAGTCGGGTACCCGGCCCATTGATATCTCTGATTTTGACTGCCCATTACCCCTTTTCATGGATAGATTTTCTCAAACCAATGTTCATACCAAAATGTGTAAAAAATTGGATGCAAGAGATAGTACTAGATAGCTATGGCCCAAGTATATGTTATTACCAGTTGCATATCAAATTTTATTCAACCCTGAATTTCAAAAAAAATGATGATAATCTGATGATTTAGGTTCAAATCTCATGAGTCATCCTTTGTACAAGTTGAAGCGTGACATTCTCTGGGGCAATAGGGTTATCAGGACAATGATCATAAATACCGCAAGTAGAGCCAGTGTGGCTAGGTCTTTGATCCTGAGGTCAGTTTCTCCGTCTATCTATCTATCTATCTATATATATATATATATATATATATATATATATATATATATATATATATATATATATATATATATATATATATATATATATATATATATAAACTCACATACAATAGAAGGAGAGAGTACATTAGTGAACCATATTATTCTCGTACTCAGAAGTAAATATTGCATGATCATCATGCAAGATGTCTAAAAGAATGCTCAAACCATTAATGATCTAACAGGTTGTGTTCAGTTTGGATGACAGCTTTAGTGAATCTGACCTAATTGGGTACTGCACAATCAGGCTCAAAATCGGATTCAACTTCTGATGGAAAAAAGATAGTACCAAATCCAGATCAGACTAGCTTAAAATAGCTAATGATATATGCTTTTATGGATTCATATTCATAAAGTTTCATACCAGATCCGAATCCAATTGTGAATCAGATGCTTCTACTCTACTGAGTCCGACTAAATGGATACAGATGTGGTTAGAAATCCAACCCAAATCTGAACATTACCATGTTGCTAGCCTGGTCCTTGGGATTATGAACTCTACTTATCAAAGTAATGGGATTTGATGGTTCTTACTCCAGTAATCAAGGTTTAAGTTAGTCAAAGCACGGTTTCAAAACCAAAGATCTGTATCAAAAAATTCGAGCACCCAGATCCATTTGACCTGGTGTTAGGCCAAGTAGGTGAGGATGCTCATTGCCAGCTTGATTTTGTAGGCTTAGTAGATGAGTCAAAAAACATGACTAGTTGTCCTAATCTTAGTTTAGCACTACTCTAATCCCCAAACTTGTTTAGGTACACGATACAATAGGGACCGGGACACTTAGAACCGATTCGTGGCTGAACCGAATTAAGTATGCATGTCACAAAGGGTATATTTGTCATTTTGTCAGTTCGACTTTTGTCCTCAAACTGACAGACCATATCCAGTAGTAACGGTCGATAACATAGCCGTTATAAAATAATAATAATGAGAGCACATTAATGTCATTTCCAACAATTGTAGGGGCATCGTTTTTCGAAATCAACCGTCCAGACAAGGGCCCACGCGTTCCACTCAGTCAACACATAGTTCGCATATAAAAAAAATTCCAAAATGATTTTAAATTATTTTTGAAATTCCCATATTCATTTACAACGGCTTTTTTTTTTTTTCAGCAAGAGAGAGAGAGGGTCGGTAAATCGAACCGAACCGAACCACGGGCGTTCAGGCTAGGCTCATTTAGATACGCATCATGTTCGAGCTGGGCTCCGCTAGCTTAGGCAAACTATGCTTAATGCACGCCAACCTGAGCAGAGCAAAACAATTCGGCCTGTTTACCAGCCCAGAGAGAGAGAGAGAGAGAGAGAGAGAGAATTCCAATAACATTGCCAAAACAGAAGACCCTTGGACCAACGAGAGTTGAACCCAAGACGAGATGAAGAAACAAAGCATAAAAAAACAAAAAACAGAAGGAGTTAAACTTAAACAATCGCATCCATTGAACACATTCTAGATCATTAGAGCTCATGAACATTCATTGATAAGCTAAGAAACTGGGGCAGGAATCTTGGTGATCCAAAACTACTTAGAACTTGAGTAGGTCAACTGTTGGCCTTTCCTTTACCTCAATAAAATTAGTTGTTTCTCTTTGATTGCATAAGCCAATTGAGAAGAATCTACTTGTTGCAAGCTTAAGTCCTTGCTTGGGTAAAAGCACAATATGTTGAATGGCTCTTTTTAGTATTTAATTTTTGAGAATAGGAAATGTATCCAAACAAGGCAAACATCTTAAATTTAGTATGAGGAGGGCCACACACAAGCTGGGGTTAGGCAGACCCCCAAGCTGTTATGCAACCGTACCATTGGTTTTTGAACTTGCAACGTCCCAACACAAGGTACTACATATTATATCTATAGATCAAGCATTTATTTAGTTTGGTAAGTGTGGAAAGTACCCAATTTGCCCATTCCTAGAACTACTTTACGTACTACATAAGTCTTGTGCTCTGTAATTTTCACATGAAATAATAAGGTAAGCTTTGGGTTTTATTTGTTAAAACATGGCCCTTCTTTTTCAATAATTCAAATTCACACACAGGGAATCTCGTAATTCAAGAAATTTTCTTTTACCATTACTGGAAGCCATACCTAATCAGTTCTGATTACAAGGGCTCAGCTTATCTGGTAGGGGCGATTTGTGAATGTCACTAAGTTGATGGGACGTCACAAGTTTAAAGCCCACGGTTGGTGGAATACCTTCTGCAAGGTGGAAGATGGGTCTACTCTTGGGGGGAGGGGGGGTTTGGGTCTCAAGGGTTCTACCAACAGAAGGTCAGCTAATGTGTAGTCGGTGATGGAGGGGTTTTGCCCTTGAATTATCCAAAAGAAAAATAGTACTTTAAGCAATCTACCATTGTTAAGTCTTATCTTTCGCCCTATCCATTACCCGTCTCTCTCTCGTTAAGTCTTGGCTTAAGGCCATGTCTTTCGTCCTTATGCAAGATGGTGATCTCGGTTTTGACACGCAGTGTAACGCCCCAAATTTTTAACTTGAAAAATTTGGAATAATTTTTTTTTTTTAAACAGCGAAAAAACTTTATTAAATCCTTAGTCAAAATATTTGGGCGGGTTACAAGTAATAGCACAGACTCAAGGCATTTAAGAAAAATAAATTCTTGCATTGAAATACTACAAGTTATTATTTACAACTTGAAGATTTATTACAAGTCAGAAATCCTCAGGACATCCGAAGAAGATATGGTCATATGGCACTGTCGTAGCGACGACCGCAATTGCTCGTCGTTCAGTTTCCTGAAAAACATTAATTCAGAAAGGGTCAGACTACCACGTTTGAGTAAGAAGCATAAATTCCATATGAATGTGCACAGTGTCATGTGTACAAGTATATGTGCAACATGTTTAGATAGAATTAATAACCATTTAACAATTGATAAATGTACAGGTTACTAAAGTCAAGCATTTCATGATATATTCCATCACATCCAAGCACGATCCATCATATGCATAAACCATATTCACATAAGTAATAACAACTTTAATACTAATGTGGATGTACACCTGACTTAACTAAAGTGTTTCATGTGAAGGGTGCATAAAGCACAAATATCAATGTTCAACACACCATTCATAAGTTGTCACAGTTTTCATGTAAAGGAATCCCAATTTGAATAATGCCCTGCAGGAGTCACAGTTTACTCCGACATTTCCAACCTCAAGCAGTATGCAATTACTTGAAGATTTTTCTTAATGCACTAACTTTATGTTTCATCTTGTTAATTACCCTGTGGGTATGCACAGGCATTCGACATCGTAGCAGACCGAGACCACACGAGGGTCTATTATTTTATAACCCGTGTGACTAGCCGTACGGATATCCAAAGGGGACGGTTCACGACCGAGAGAGTACTCCCCAATGGCTAGAACTAGAATTAGGATGCATTATGTACTTCTGCAGAAGACTTGAATCTACCACCTAGGACACATTGGTAGTCCTGGCCCCCTAACTCCGTGGACTGGGGACCGGTGAGACGCCTAGCTCTCACAACAACAAGAATGTCCCACGGAGGTTGTACCATCTACCCTCTCCAAGGTAGACCATGGGTCCGGTAACATACACTGTCTTCAGGTGTACCCAGAGCCCTGGGAAACCAGTAACATATACCGTTGTCGGGTATACCCAGTATCCCGGGAAACCAGTAACATATACCATTTCAGGTATACCCAGAATCCCATATATTATTTTATATGTGCATATTTTTCATTCTTGTTTGTTTGGATCTAGTAACATACATTGTCTTTCAGGTGTACCCAAAACTTTGGAAAAAATCCAGTAACATATACCCTCTTTCAGGTATACCCAGAATTCCCAAATAGAAATTGGTAACGTATACCATTTTTCAAGTATACCTAGAATCCCTCATTTAAGTTATATGTGCATATATTATAATTTGTTTATTTCTTAGTACGAGTCATTGCACCTTACGGGATTTTCAAAATTCCCAAATCCACACTCAGGGTGATCTCAGTGTATGCACATACTAAATCAGTGCCCAATAGGCACCAACCATACTTTCTTAAAGTTTTTGGCTCAACTCTGAGTCGAGTACTAATACTTTCAGTATTTAAAATTTCATTTTTGAGCTAGGGTGTATGTTTCATACCCCACTGATCATGCACTCACATGGCGTGTCTTAAGTATAACTTTTCACAAGTGCTTATATGGCACTACAAAGGTTCTTCAGAACCACAGGCTCATTTATGAGCTCTAGCAAGACTCTACATTTTCATCAGAGTATAAATTATTTAGAATAAACAGTTGGCAAAAACTGTGGTCTATGAATGAGACACAATCATATCCTCTTTCTGCGAGACATACATCATTTATATGAGAAGTGACCAATACAATTATCATTTCAAGTATTTCACATAGTTCAGCAAGGCTACTTTATTCATTTAGTGCACCCATGATAAGGTATGCAACTTTTTACAAAAATATGCTGGTGTACACTGATTCCCATGAGTGATGGCAAAACCAAGGAAACTCTTGCATTTCATGAATTTACTGAATAGAATGACTCATTTCAAATAATTTTACCAATGGAAGGTGCAAATTTAAAATCTTCGACATACTATCAATATTATGAGCATTTGTGTTTAGTGTGCATACTCTTAGCATGAGAAGCAAATAACGAGTTCATTCAATATATGTATATATATATATATATATATATATATATATATATATATATATATATATATATATATATATATATATATATATATATATATTCCTCCTTTCAAACCGTTTCGAAGACCTCACCATTTATTCAACTTACCATTTAGTTTTAACCTTACAAGTTGTCACCACAAGGAGACGTGTATTGTCAATTGCCTTTCTTTTGTAGGAGTTTCTAACTACTAATTGTTGTCATAAATATTCCTCCATAAGGGTATGTTGATGCGTATCCCAAGGATTTATTTAAGGTTATGTAACAATCGCAAAATGGCGCTCCCGTACCATTCTCAATGTAAGGAGACGTACCTTACCGACACTCATCATCAACGAGTGGCCACCATCAAGGCCTTCCAGGGCTAAGAGGTTGAGTAGTGGTTGTGGCAGCCACCAGCTCAACTATTTTAATTCTAATTGGTGTAATCCATACCAGAATTTGCATTGTCCAAGTGGAGGTTCGCAGACCGGTGTGATCCACCATGGCTGCTGCGATAAGGTTCCAGCCACCATCTCGCAGCAGGGCGTGAGAGGACTTGCTGAAATTTGCACTGTTGAACCAGATATAGACTGCAACCTCAACTTGTTGCGATACAAAAATTTCCCATCTGTTACGTTCTTAGGCCACCATAATCGAGTTCCCCAAACAGTATTCAGCATCCATGCCACGGCTACAGCCATAGGCCCGGGTCTGCTGAACCCTGATCAGTCAGGCCGACCACTAGGGTCAGGTCTGAGCATTTTTTTTTTATACCAGAAACTTACACATGTACATATTAGTCTTTTGGGCAGAAATGAGTGAATTCATTTCATATGATGTTGGTTTAACCGGGTGGTCATATACAACCAGTCATATTCGCATCTCCACATGTTCAAAAAGAAAAGATAATGCACAGATCTTTTTGTCATGTTCCATTTATTAAAAGAATATTACCACATGTCATGAAATACAGAGGAAACTTATGCTCTCCATTTATCTTTTTTTTTAAAATAATCAAATTAAACTAGGAAATTTTTAATGGATGACCAACCAAGTCCTTAACGGTGCTGAAAAAAAAACAAAACTATTTACATATAAATCATAGCTTCAGATGTGGCAATAGTTAAAGACATAAAGTGTTTCAGACTATATCACGTAACAAGAATTGCACTAAATGCTATTTGTTTCACATTTGCAATTGCATATAAACTAGCAAAACTCCGTTGTTCTTCTCACCATTTCACCCATGTACGCAGACAAACAGAAAAACTTTATGTGTATCATTGTGCTTATGTTCGGATAATCTATTACATATAGATGCCCCATGGCACCGTGCACACATATAAGGAGATTATGCTCCTACCTCATAATGACGCAAATCCGAAGGTATATAAGATGTTCCTCTTCCTCGCGGACATCCGGTTTCCCCGTTCAAGCTTTTCGCCGGGATCTATGGTGGCCGAGCAACGAAAATAAAAAAAAAAGAAAATCCCATGGCTGGCTGGGAAACTTGAGAGAGAAAAGAGCTTGAGAGAGGAAAGGACAGGAGCCATCAAGGCACCTCGATCTTGTAGCATCTTAAAAAAAAACGTTTCTACTTTATGGCCCTCCTCAAAATGGATGGCAACATTAATACCTATTCTTGAAACTCCCATTTCAAAAAAATGGAAGGGAGGCTTCCCCATGCTGGACGGTTCAGTTTTTCCCCTTTAGGAAAATCGTTCAGCCCTCCTTTCTAAAAAAAATGTGTTTTTCTATTAAAGCCACTTTAATGAGGAGTTATTTTTTTTTTTTTTACGGTTTTCAAAAAGACTCTAGCACCCAAGGGGATTTGAATCGGGTTCTTCTCCCTAAGAGACAACCACCCTGACCACTGCACCATGGCATGTTTTGTTGTATAACCTTGCAACGCTATTTTATTTATCTCCTTCCAAAGTTATTCCAAAATCCTTAAAAAGAATGCTTTCACACGTTTTTTTTTCCTTAGTCCAAGGCTTTGAACTTAGGACGTCCCCTCTTCTGGTAGTGCGCCCCACCACATTGCTACTCTATCACTTGTTGCTCTTTGTTCGTCGTCCATTTTTTTTAAGTGTATATGGCATCTTTATTAATTCATTTATATATGAAAAGGGTTTTCAACGAATCTTAAATACGAGTTGGCTCAAAGATATGTTTTAGATCTGGTGCATTTTCTAACTAGATATTTGGATCTTGAACGAGATTCAACCATATTTGGATCCATTAAGACCCAATTGGATTCTAATTGGGGTTCAAATCCATTCAGGATCTGAATCTGTTCGTCGTACCCGAATCCAGATACTGGATCTATTTGATCCAGTTTGGATTCAAAATCCAATTGGTTTGACTCCCTATCACTTTAGCGTATCTATTAACAAGAATGGTGGTATTTATTTATTTTGATAATTCTCAAAATTTTGTGGGTTTTACACACAGTTTTTGCAATGGGCAATTGTGCCTAGCGGCATTTTGTGCACCAAAACTCTGTATTGGTCTCTTCTTCCTCCTAGGGCTGACTAGTTTCTTGAGCATCTTTTATGAACAAATGGGTCAAGTCCCCACTCTCGGTTCTTAGCCTGGTTAATTTTATATGATAAGGTACAGATAGACAACTTTCTTAAAAAGGTGAGTTTTCAGTATTCGAGTAGGTGCGTCCTTTGCCAAGCGGCAAAAGAATCCACCTACCATCTGTTTTGGGCCTGCCCAATCTTTGTGGATCTCTTTAAAAGTACGTGGAATCAGCCTGAAGTATTCGTGAGACAGGAATCATTCACGCTCGATCTTCTGTGGGGCTCACCGCGGGTTCACAGTTGCAAGCAGTGGCGGCTGATCTGGAGAACTTGGCTTCTTACTTCTTGGTGGGCTGTGTGGATGACTCACAACAATGCGATCTTTTGTCAAATTTCGGTAGCTTTCAATAAACTCGTCCATTGCATCTTGGCGGATGTGTACGCAATTCTATGCCTCTACTCTCATGTTATTCACCCCCTCCAGCCGCCTTCTCTTCCTCAAGACCCTAGCTGATCTCTGTGTTCTTCTATTTTTATGTTTTTCCTTCGTGCTTTCGGCCCTTTGTTTTGGGTCTGTTGTTGTTTTTTTGTTTTCGCGGGCTCAACTTTTTGTTGATCCCCTGCCTTAGTAATGTTGATGTTTCTTTCGTCTATCTCTCTTTCTCACTCTCTCTTTTGTGCGCACAACCTTTTGAATTCACTTTTCACATAACCTGGACATATGTTCTTAGGTGTAACTGGATCTAGTATACCCAAACCCATCATACCCAACTCAATCCTGATAGACCCATTTTGGGTTGGGTCTAAATGTAGACCCATTTAAAAAATGGATCAGTTTTTTATAAAAATACATAATTGAACCTAGGGATGGCAATGAATCGGGGGAAAGTGGAGCACCGCTTCGCCTCGTCCCATTTTGGACCGGGATGAAGGGCATGAAACGGGGATGGAGGTGGGGATGAAGGTTAAAATTCATCCCCGTGCGGGGATGGACTTATGCTTTCCCCCGCCCTGTCCCCGTCTCGATCCCCGCCTTGCCCCGCCCCTCCCCATCCCCAATCCTTCTAAGGGATGACACTAAACCGAGGGGAAATAGGACCCCACCTCGCCTCGCCCCCATTTGGACCGGAGATGGAGGACATAAAACATGGATGGAGGCAGGGGTGGAGGTTAAAATCCATCCCCGTGCAGAGATGGAGGCAGGGATGGAGGTTCAGATTTTGAGATAGGGCAGGGGTGGAGACCTTGTCCCCCGCCCCAGTCCATTGCCATCCCTAATCGAACCCCATTTTTCCTGAGCCATTTTCATGCCTGATCCAAATGGTTCTATGCAATCTATACCTAAATCACCCTAAACCTTAACTTAGGGGGAACTCAAGGGTTTTACCAACGGGATGTCAGCCAACGTGTAGTCGATGATGGAGTGGTTTTGCCATTGAATTGTTAAAAAAAAGAGTAATTAGTGCTTAACTTTAAGCAGTCTATCCTTATTAAGTCTCTCTCTCTCTCTTGCCCTCACAACCCTTTATTCACTTTCCACGTAACCTGGACTATTGTTCATAGGTGTGTACACTATTAGAAAAATTGCTTTTACTAGCGCGTCCCCCTAACGTGTCATTAAAAGAGCATTTTCACTGGCATGATTTTATATAGCGCCAATGACAAAGTGAATTATATTGGTGGCAGTTGTATTGAGCCAGTATAATACTTTTTTTGGCACATATAAAAAGTGCACCAAAAAATATATGCTTTAGTAAAAATAACTTTTTCCTAGTGCGCAAAAAAAAGTGTGCTAGTAAAAAGACACAAGATTTTAAAAAAAAATGATTCGGGCTCTCTCCCTCTTTCTCTCATTCTCTATGTTCACCCACCACTACCGTTGGTCGCCACTTCACCCTCTCTTCATCAGTCAGATTTCTATCTACCTATTTCTCTTGTTCTCTCTGTGTTCATCTGCCACCACCACCGGTCACCACCGCATGATCTCTCTTCTTCTCTCTGGCTCTCTGTGTTCTCTCTCTCTTGTCCGACCACCTATCTTCCACCATCATTGGTATTGCCTCTATGTTCACCAGCCACCACAACCACAATCATCGCCTTATCCAACTACCTACCACCACTACCTCACTCAAGGTATATTTCTCAATTTTTTATAGTTTATAATTTTAAGAGTTTTGTATTTTAATTGATAATTTTATAATTTATTTAGTCAATGCATGCTAAATCCTATTTTTTACTAATGTATGATTTAGATTCAAGGAGTTTTATATTTTAATAGTTAATTTTGTTATTTATTGAGTGAATGCATGTGTTAAAATTACCTTTTTACTCATATATGATTTAGATTTTAAGAGTTTTGCATTTTAATTTCTAATTTTATTATTTATTGAGTGAATGCATGCTAAATTTAAATTTTTTCTCATATATGACTTATATTTTAGGGATTTTATATTTTGATTCTTAATTATATATTTTATTTAGTGAATGCATATTAAATCTGTCTTTTTTATATATGATTTAGATTTTAGGAGTTTTGCATTTTAATTTTTATTTTTAATATTTATTTAGTGAATTCATGCTGAATCCAATTTTTTTCTTATATATGATTTAGATTTTAAGGGTTTTTCATTTTAATTCTATTTTTTATTGAGTGAATGCATACTAAATTTATTTTTTTCTCATATATGATTTAGATTTTAGGCGTTTTATATTTTAATTATTAATTTAAATATTTATTTATTGAATTCATACTTAATCCGATTTTAATTTTAAGTATCATTTAGATTTTATGGGTTTTGTATTTCAATTACTAATTTAAAATTTTATTTAGTGAATACATTCTTGATCTGATTTTTTCAAGTATGATTTAGATTTGAGGGGGTTTTGCATTTTAATTGCTAATTTTATAATTTGTTTAGTGAATGCATGGTTAATCTAATTTTTTTTCTTAGCATGATTTTGATTTTAGGAGTTTTGTATCTCATATATGACTTAGAATTTATAGGCTTTGCATTTTAATCTATATGTTTGCAATTAATTTAATATATATGTATATATATATATATCTAAATAACTAGATTGTCAGAGTTTTTTAATTAATTTAAATATATATATATTGATATAGTACTTTAATATTTTTTTATGTGATATCTAATTAGGCAATACTCTTTGAAATAGTGCACAACTGAAGAAGTGTGCAGGCATTATAAATGACAAAAGTTATATCTAAATTGAAAGATAATTTTAAGTAGTTTTTTGAGTTGCCTTATTTGCAAGTTAATATTGAAATTGGACGCAATAGTTGATGATGACATTTCCTTGATAACCATTATTTCATAGGAGAGACCTTGATCAATATTTGAAAGGAGTGAAGAATTTCTTAGACGTTGTCCAGAACAATAATGTATTACACCAAAGATCTCAATTCCCATGTCAAAAGTGTGTCAACCTCTTGTGGAAGTCAGTGTATGATGTGTTTGGTCATATAATGTGCAATGGATTTCTAGAAAGTTATGTCAACTAACGTTTTCATGGTGAACCTATAATACCACATGTAAGTGATTTCCCAGTTGAAATGTCTAAAGTAAATTTGAATATGCCATATGATATGGATGAATTGATAGTGGATGGATTTTGAGTACATCCAAATTTGACAATTAGTGATCATGTAGATGAGGTACCTGCCAGTGAAAGTCTAGAGGGGTGAGTGTATTTCAGGTTGCTAAATGATAACATATAGAAATTATAACTTGATGCTCAAAGTTTACTAAACTATATTTTTTTATGTTTGTTTCATCTTAAATGCATTAATGAGTGGAGTAATAAGAACTTTGATATGTTGTTGTAACTATTGCAAGAAATCTTTCTAGCCTGGTGTACAATTTCATAAAGATTATTACGAGATGAAAAAAAGTATTGGAAAACTAGGATTGAGTTAAAAAAAATAGATGCATATCTCAAAAATTGCATATTATATTGAAAAGAAGATAAAAAACAGAAGAAATGTGTTCACTGTGAAATTTTAAGATGAAGAAAGAATAAAGGTGATGTGACACATCACAAGAAAGTTACCAATAATCCTACGAGGACTTTGCAGTATTTTTCTTTGATTTTGATGCTTCATAGGTTATTTATGTCAATAAAGACTGCTTTAAAAAATGAGATGACATGACAAAGGATGCATCAAAGAAGACAATTTAAGGCATCCTACAGACTCATATATTTGGAAATCTTTTGATCTTTCACATCCATCATTTGTAGCTAACAGTCGTAATGCCACATTGAGATTGACAAGCGATGGTTTTAATTCCTACAAAACTTTTAATCTATATTGTTGTATCTTCAGTAAGATCATAATTATTTTTATATTTAATTATTATTTATAATTTTTTAAAATAAGTTTCTAATATTTGGGCAAAATTTTGAAGATAAAGGCAACATTTATTATCCCTTCAGAGTCAACGCTAAAGGGGTCAATGTGAACTTGAGCTTATTCATAAGGTCAAATATTTAATCTATATTTTTGTTAATATTGATTGAATGCATTATAAATCAGATTTAAGTATGAATTAAATTTTAAAGCTTTGCATATTAATTCATATTTTTATAATTTTCTTAGTAAATTCATGTTAAATTTTATTTCTTTTTTCATGTATGATAGATTTTTTAGGAGTTTTGCATTATAATATATAATTTTATAATATATTATTGAATGCATGCTTATTTTGTCATAAATGTTGTTAACTTATTATCAAATATTTTAATAACTTATTCCTAGATACATATCATCAAAAATATCGCTGTAGGGATAAAACTGTAAGATTGATATTAATATGTATGGCCAAACCATAGGATGAGAGGCACAATACCTGAGTTGCTTCATAGGAATAATTACACGAGATCCTTATATATATTTTTTTCTTGGCATGCATTACCAGATTCTTACAAGGAAGATGCTTGGACTTTAGTGCTAGTATGTATATTCCATATATATGTATATCGTATAATATTTTTAAATTTTAATATTTATTCATTCAACTATAGGTAAAATACATATATTGTTATTATAAAAAAAGTTTGACATTCTTGAGATGATGAAAGCATGGGTGTTGAAGGAATACACAAAAGCACAGAGAAACTTTTGGTATAAGGTTAGGAAGATTTTCAAGCAACATAGTACTCTTGATGAGCGGACAACATGTCTACCTTACATCCCTTCTCATCAGTGGTTATAATTAGAGGTGTCAATTGGTGGGGTTTATCCAGACCCAACCCATGCCAAACCCTATAGGGCCTGGGTATGAAGATAAATAAGAAGACCTGATTAAGACCTACACATTTCCAATGTAAAAAGTGATAAAAAATAGTATTTTATCGGGTATGGCCGGAGTTTGGTTCATGTAGTTCTTATCGGGTCTGGGTATGGTTTCTCTTATGGTGAGTCCGATTAGACTCAGGTACGAACCTGATACCATACCTAAAAATCAGGGCTAGGTCTGGTTTCACCTTGGTCCAAACCAAACCGGACTTGTTGATACCAGTTGCAATTAATGCATTATTTTGAACTATAAAACTTTAGGTTATGAGATATCATCATTTTCTTATTTCATGAACTATAAAATTGTTTGTACATATTTGAAATAAAACTTATTTTTTTTATTAGTTGACATTTTCTAACATGTTAATTCATAAACTTATTTAATATTCTAAGTTTTTTAGTTCAAATATGAATTTTAGAGTTATGGAGGGTTGAAGAAGGAAATATATATATAGTTGTGTACATGTATGCTTTAAATATTGTGTTTCTTGCAGAACTTCAAATGTAAATATTGTAGTTATGAAGGTTAGAGTTATAGAGGGCTGAAGAAAGAATATATATAGTTGTGTATATATGTATGCTTTAAATGTTGTGTTTCTTGTATGACTTTAAATATGAATGTTAAATAGATGATTGGGCTTTAAATGTGAACGTTGAAGTAATAAACGTTTGAGTTATAAAGGGTTGGAGAAAGAAATATATATAGTTGTGTATATGTATGCTTTAAATGTTGAGTTGCTTGTAGGGCTTTAAATATGAATGTTGTAATGGAGGTTGATGATATGAAGATTCATTATTGAATGAATGTAGGAACTACTTCAATAATTAAGAATTATGATTTGTGATAAATAAATAAATAAATAAATAATTATAAGAGTTGGTTCATATTAAATGCAATAAATGAATATATGTATGAGCAATTTTATTTATAAATGAATGAAATTAATGCAATGAATATATGAACTGGTTCATTTTTAAATGAGTGAATGAATGAATGAATATATGTATGAGTATATTTATTTTTGAATGAATGATTGAATGCATATATAACTATGTTTATTTTTTTAATAAATGAATGTATGTGTGAATATATTCATTTTTTAGCAGATGTATGTATAAGCATGTTCATTTGGTGATAAAATGAATGAATGAATAAATGAGTTGATTCATATTGAATACAATAAATGAATGTATGTATAAACAAGTTTATTTTAAAATGAATGAAATAAATAAGCAGATTCATTTCGAATGAATGAACTGGTTCATTTTTAAATGAATGAATCCATGGATGAATATATGTATAAGCAAGAAGTATGATCATTTTAGAATGAATGAATGAATTTATGAATGAGCATGCTCATTTTTAATGAATGTACACGAGAAAAAAATTAAATTAGCAAAAAAAACTATCATTGATGCTAAAATAATACTAGAAAAAAACCATTTCTAGTGCTAAAATAGTGCTAGAGAAGGATTTTTTTTATGCTACTTTAGCATCAGAAAATGTGTTATTTCTGACACTATGTTAGAGTGAGAAAAGATATTTTTTGGTAGTAGTTTAGCACCAAAAAAAGTATTTTTTTCTGGCAATATTTTACTGCTTGCAAAAATGCCTTTTCTGGCGCTATGCATTAGCATCAGTAAATGCATTATCGGCAACACTTTTAGTGGCGAAACTACTAATGCTACATTAGTGCCAATAAAGGTGCTAGGCATACTTTTAATGGTGCTAATTTAGTAGTGGTAACTATATACTCAAACCCATTAGACCCAACTCAATCTTGATAGACCCATTTAAAAAATGTATCAATTTTTTTTTATAAAAATACAAATTTGAACCTCATTGTACCTGACCCATTTTCATGTCTGACCCAAATGGTTCTATGCAATCTATACCTAAAGCACCCCAAACCTGAACTTGATATGTACTAGGACCATTCCATACCCAAACCAGCCAGTTGTATGCAATATGTATTTGAACCGACATGAACCCAAACCCATATCATAACTGATCCATTTTCATAGTTGACCCAAATAGTTATATACAACAATACCTTCCTAAATTAAATCAATTTTTTTTGTTTGAATCAATAAGCTTAAATTGGATCCAAAATCCAACATATCGAATCAATTTGAATAGGGGTGTCAATGGGTTTGGTTTACCCAAACCAAACCCTATAGGGTCTGGGTATGGTGACAAATAAGACCCTATTAATACTCGGGTTCGGACCTGAAGGTCCAATTAATACATGGACAGGGGTATAGTATGTGAAATTTTATACCAGACCTGGGCCTGACCTGAGTTCTGAGTAAGGCCCACAATTTTTCAATGTAAAAATGATAAAAAATATTATTTTACCAGGTATGGTTCAGGTCTAGTTCATATAGTTATTATTGGGTCTGGGTATGGTTTCTCTTATAGTAGACCTGATTAGACCCGGGTCCGAACTCAATATCATACCCAAAAATCTGGTCCAAGTCTTGTTCCACCTGGATCCAAACCAAACCCGAACCGTTGACATCCCTAAATTTGAATAGCCTAGAGGACCGTGTGAGCTCCTACACAAAGTGTCAATAGATCTCAAGGGTCAGCATTGAAAGTTTAGTTTGCATTGAATTAAGATACTGGCCTAATTGGACCTTGCTCAATTTGGGCATGTCATGTAATTGTTCCTTTCAATTGGTATGCTCCCAATCGAAGTACGACCCAATGACGCCAAATATAGATTTGTTGGTGGCCCAATTTGCATTGGACAAAGTTTAAAAATAGGTCTATTTAGGACCTGACACATTTGAACTGGGCTTCGGTTTGCACCAAGACCTGTGTACCAATATGGGTCCATAAGTAACCAGGTCTGAATCAAATTGGGTCAGGTTGGAGTTTAATTTTTAACCCTAATCAACAAGTAGGTGTACATCAGAATCGAACCATTTGGACTTGACTCAACTTTGCACCCAAACTCATTAACTCATGCATGTCGTTAATTTTTAGCCACTCAAACCTGAAACTGGACCATAACCAACTTGAGCTGGGTCTAAGTTTAATTTTTTGACTCAAGTGGGAAACGGGTCTTACAAGAGCCAACCCAAAACCTGTCGGGTTACACCTAGTTGTTCGTAGATGCAAAGATCCCTGGTTGCATGCTAGTCTAATTTCATTGTTGGTTAATCTCTCTCTCTCTCTCTCTCTCTCTCTCTCTCTCTCTCTCTCTCTCATCATCAACATCTTCTCTACAGTGACCACCATAAGTGCCACCCAATGTTGTCAGTGTCGGTATCGGTGGCCACTGATTCAGGTGTATCAGCCAATACCGATACTCATGTTATCAGCCAAATAATAATAAAAATTTATTATGTGTCAATCATAATATGATACATGTTAAAAACCTCCAAAAAAATGCTAAGTTTTATGTCTTCAACTAGACAGATCTATATTTACCTTTTATCATCCATGAGATGAATGGACTCAAGGTCATGCTCGATCGGGAGGTCTGAGATATATGGTTTCAACCTTTTGCCCTATCCACTATGTGTCCCAAAGCTATGCCCCGTTGAACCATGAAATGACTCTTTTTCTAACTAAGAACGAGATTAGTCTCTATGCATTTTTGAAGAACTTTTTAAAACTTGTGGAGACAAGTCTCAAATAATAAGTCATAAACCAAAAAGTCATCCATGAAAATTTTCAGCACATCATCCATCATATCGGAAAATATAGCCATCATGCACCTATGGAAAGTAGTTGGTGCATTACATAGCCGAACATTATACGTTTGAATGCGAAATAATTTAAAGCAACATTCATAGCATCTTCAACAAACTTTGACTCCTATGGTGGATCAGATTGCTCCCATTGAAGATCATTGTCATCCATATTGAAACATTCATTATTTTTCACTGGTCTCATGGCAACATCAAAGATGTTTAATCATATTTTTTTGTTGCCAAATGAGACATCCATCACCCTAGTATGACAATTAATACAAGCATTGGCAGTGGCCAAGAATGGTCTGCCCAGAATAATGAGGGTTTGGCGAATGACCACAGTGCCTTCCATGTCAAGAACAATAAAATCAATGAGAAAATAAAAATTCTTGACCTTGACTAACACATCCTCCAATATTCCATGAGGAATCTTGGTAGACCTGTCGACCAATTGTAGGGTGATCAAGGTGGGTTTTATGTCCCTAATCCTAAAAGTATTATACAAGAAACTCGACAAGGATATTTATATGAACCCAAAGATCAAGCAAAGCATGCTTGATGGTTATGTTCTCTATAATACAAGAGATGATCGGTGCCACAGGATCCTTGAGTTTAGGTTGAGCTTGGTGCTAAAGCACCGAGCTCACTTGCTCAGTCAAGAAGATCTTTTTGGGTAAAGATCTTGATTTTCTTTTCTGCGTGCAAAGTTCTTTAAGGAACTTTGCATATGCAGGCACTTGTTGGATGTCATCTAACAGGGGAAAGTTGATGTGGACTTGCTTGAATAATTCAAGCATTTTTTACATTTTCATCCCTTGTTTACCGAAAGCTCTAGACTTTTCAAGGGCTTGAGTAAAGGGTACAGGAGGATCATAGGAAGTAGAAGGTTCTTCCTGCAAATTTTTTCTCTTTTCCTCTAAATGGTTCTGAGGTGGTGACTGAAAGGGTGTGGATGTAGGAGCATCCATTCTCTGAGTCGTCTTCTTCTTGTGCTCCTTACCAGAACATAAGGTTAAGACAGCCTTGGCTTGCTCATGATGGGACTCTATGAAATGCAAACCAGGTTAGGTCAGTTCCTAGCCTCTCGGGTTGACCAGAGGTTGGCTAGGCAATGTCTCCTC
This sequence comes from Nuphar pumila, assembly GCF_984573655.1. Classification (NCBI taxonomy): domain Eukaryota; kingdom Viridiplantae; phylum Streptophyta; class Magnoliopsida; order Nymphaeales; family Nymphaeaceae; genus Nuphar; species Nuphar pumila. The sequence goes on along the minus strand of NC_143260.1, from coordinate 93,874,949 downwards.
ATTCCTCTTGCTTAAGGCCTCCATCAATTGCCCCATCTGTACTTCAAGTTTTAAGATTGGTTGGGTATAGAAATTTAGATTGGCCTTTATATCAGTGAATGCTTGCAAGAGATTCTCTTTAAAAGACTGACTCGTCGAAGTCTCTTGATGGGCATTCTGCATTAACAAGGGAGAGTTCTGAAGCACTAGTCTTTGAAAACTGCCAAACCCACTGGGTCTTCCTTGGTTTTGGTTTGGAGCCAGGGTATTTTGTGAAATTCTTCATCGAAAATTGGGGTGATTTCACCAATCCAGATTATAAGTAGGTGCATATGGATCATACATCGGTCTGGCAAAACCTTGGGTAGCATTCACTTTCTCTTTAATAAACTTAGGATAGTGAGGTGCCACTAGACAGACTGTTATATAGTGTGTGGGGCTAGCACAAAGCTCGCACACTTGATTCAATGCAGTTGGGCCAACTAACAGTTGATCCACTTTTCTGGCCAACTGCTCCACTTTGATTTGCATCTCTTGGTTGGATCCAACTTCTAGAATTCCTCCCTTTTTAGGACCAATTGGATCGAAAGTGGTCCTTTCAAACCTCGAAGATAAGGCATGGTGCATAGAGTTATTGCTCAATGATTCAAAAAGTCACCATGATTCATCTTCGTTCTTGAGCATGAATGTGCCCCCACAAGCAGCATTCACCATCTGACGATTCTTTTCAGTAAAATCGACATAAAAATATTGCACCAATTGTCATTTAGGTACTTAGTGGTGAGGGCATCTTCTCAAGAGGTCCTTGAGCCTTTCCCATGTTTCATGAAATTTCTCTCCTTCTAACTGTAGGAAGTTGGTGATTGCTTTCCTGTACTGATTCATTTTACCAATGAAAAAGTATTTCTTAAAAAAAAATTGAAGTTGCTCTCATGTGGTAATTTGAATCGAGTCAATGGACTTTAACCAATGCTCTGCCTTATCTTTCAAAGAGAAGGGAAAAAGTGTGAGTTTTAAGGCATCATCGACAAAATTATGCATTCACATAGTCAAGGAAATTTCTAAGAATTCATTAAGGTGAAGATAAAGATCCTCATTACTAAGGCCATAGAAAGATAGAAGCGTTTGAATAATGCTAGCCTTGATCTCAAATGTATTTGCCCCTATATCCAGTCTTGTGATATAAGAGGTTGGGGGAGTACTCATTAGGAATGATGTACTCCCTAAGTGGGTGTGTTAGGACCTCCTCACCCATTGTGCTAGCTTATGGAGAACAACTCCTAAACAAACATTCTGGATTGGTAAGTACGAGTTGGAGATCTGGGTCTTGGGAGCATCGCCCTTGCATATACCGCATCTAGACTCGGTATAGCAAACATCTTAGAAATGACTTTCTACCTACACTAGCGTGCAATCACAATCAAACCACACCACGAAGCATGCAATTATAACAAAAGCAAATAAACAGTCAATCACACACTTGTAACAATAGAGTTATCTTAACAATAATCCAACTAAATGCTCGGTCACCTAAGTTGGGTACCCTAATTAGGTGGGTCGGGCAGTAAAAATAAGATAGCTCTAGGGTTAATATACAACTGTGGTTCTAACAATCCTAGCTAATTTATGAAAGCAAACTAACAATCTTAATATAAAGCAAGAAATTAAACTAGCAATCCTAAATAATGAACGAAAGCAAACTAACAATCCTAGATATTCGTGAACAAACACTAGGCAATAAAGTGAATACCTAGCCTCAAGCATCATTCTTTGGCAACGGTGCTAAAAATTTGGTGTGTTTTTGCTTTGAAATGTATTTTGAAGTAGATTTTTCAATAAAATATTAGTGTAATCGTACACCAAATTTCAATAATAACCAGTTCACACATGAAAGTAATGAAGTCTGGGTCAAATTTACAGAGAACGAAGTAAGACTACATATTCTACATAATTCACACTTCTTTATTGCCTTAAAATAAAAAAAAAATATGAAAACGATCGAGCACCAAGCCTATTACAAGTGTTCGAGCGAAAAATAAAAATTAATACAACCCAAATTAAAATTGGCCTAAGATCTAATTTAACTACATGAAAATAAAAATAAAATTGAAAGTAAATAAAATCAGCAACTTGATGTCCTTGTCATGGTGATGTGCGCGAGATTGTTGCCTTCACCTGCAAAACACTGCAAACACAAAACCAAAGTAACTTGCTTGCTCAAGAGTTAGTATAACCCAACCTAATCTAGACCTTATATGCTAAATGCAGACCTAAATGCACGCTATGACAAAAAAAAATTGTAGACCTAAATAACTCTAAAAATAAACCTAAATGCAGCTACAATGACTAAACATGACTATGCAAACGGTCTAGTCCAACACTTTGACTAGACTGCACCACCAACTAGATTCGGGCCTAGCCGATTGAATCGGTTTTGCAAACAGACCAGGTTTGGTTTTTGACAAAAAACCAGCATATAGTCTGTTGTAGCATAAGTGCTCAGATCTCCAAAATGATGTCGGGGTTCACTTTGAACCGTTGCCCAAGTGAAAGGATTAGTCTACCCTTCCCTGTGCTAGCCGATTGGACCGAGTCAACGAAGTTGACTAGCTAACTGAAAAAACTAAACTTAATCTAACTAAATGTTTGACCGACTCAAACTAATGTTAGAAATGACTCTAGACAACCTAAAAATAACATGAAACAGAAAAAAAATGGCAAAAAATCATGCAAACTAAACTTGGGTCAATCAACACTTGAGCCCATGCACCAAGCCTAATTGAATCTATGTTGTCCTGCGACAAACCCAGAAAAACCGGTGTGTTAAAATCTCCACCACTGACTGCTCTAAACAATGGTGGCTATGAAATTTTAACTGTAGTTTTCTGTGTTCATCAACAAACTACAACCCCAAACTAGGCTCGATTTGACCAAAAATGAACATAAAAAGATGTCAACAGTGCCAATCAGTCGATTTCCTGACAGGATCCAGCTAATCGGTATGTGACATCTAAAACTCTATGCTCTAATATTGTAAAAATTGCCAAAAAATCAAAGTATGAAGTAGACACACAGAACTTCAATACAAAAGAAAAAAAATAAAAAAACTCAAAAAAATGAAGGAAATATGTGCTACACAATATTGAACTCACAGATCTTGATTGCGCCAGGCATTAGGGATGCCCCTCGACTTTCAGATTTTATAAGCAAGATCTCTGGATGAAATCACGCCAAAATTTAACACATACTTGTTGGATGTGTTCTCTGCAACATCCAAATTTTAGGTTGATCGGAGATCGACAACTGCCTGAACCTGGCTGTTTTTGATCGGATAGGCCTATTTCAGATCTAAAAACCTAATTTTGTATTTGGGTGATTCTGATCTGATCCAGAATGTGTTTCTTCTCAAAAAAGTCACAGAATGTTGAGGACAACCTTCCCTAATGAAAAATGTTTTTTTTGAAGATTTTTAAAGTTACAGAAGGCTATCAAATTTGTGTCAAACAAGAGACAGGGATATAAGGTGATGATTCTTATCTCAATGGCGGGTTTCGTGTGCAGTGTTGGTGGGGTTAGGCTGGACAACTCCTTCGACTTTGCCTCAGATGTAGAAGAGGGTTGGAGAAGAGAGAAGAAAGTGTAAGAAACACAAGGCTTACCAGATATGCTAGTACTCGATTTAGAGCAGAGGAGGAGGAGGGCAGTTGCACAGGAAAAATCGTGAATGTAGAGGAAGAATGGGGTTCTCCTCTTTCTCTGAGGCTTTTATTCAAAAGAGCCTATTTTGGTGCATCTGGTCCACCACTTGCCCCTTCTCATTCATGCTTGAAAGGGGAAGGGAGAGGAAGGAAGATAGATGAAAAAGAAAGATTTGACTTTTTCCTTTTTTTTTCTTTTTTGAGTATGAGATGAAGAAGGAACAAGGAGACTTTGGAAATTTCGCTCCCTTCTCCTCCTTCTCTTTCCTTTTTGTCAGATGCTTAAAAGAATTTGGCAAGTGGTGCTTGCCACCTTACACACATGCAAAAAAGAAATTCGAAAATTTAAATTTCTAGAAGGTGTTGACTTTATGGATCCCATATCCAATCCACCTTGCACCTTGAATCCAATCGAAATGAATTTGGGTCTTGGGGTTATGGGTTGGACCAATTGGATCCTCTGTTGAGATCCAAATCCAAAATTATGCTCTAAAACCCAAAATTATAATTTCGGCTTTAATTCTCTATTGTGCAATTTCTAGCACTAAGCATGAACAATTATGTAAAAAAGCTATAAAAATGCATGCATTTGAGTGTGAAGATGTAGCCCTTATTGTGCTCCATCACTACGTACCCATCGAAATCATAAGACATCAATAACAACTTAAATTGTGTTGCCCACAATACATAATTATCAGCAATAAGCATAGTATTGATGTAATATTAAAAATTATTCAGGACATGCGATACCGGAAGAAGCCAACTAGATGACTGACTACTTGATGACGCATTAAAGCTTCCCTTGACGTGGAGTCGTGGACAAACAAACTAAGTTGTTGGATCTAATACCATGTGAAAATATTAGGCCTATCAAACAATCACATGACAAGCAAGAAACACAAAGATTTTACATGGTTCGATCGATGAGGATCTACGTCCATGATGAAAGGCCTCTTCTCTCTCTTTCTTTATAATCAATAAGAGAGGGAGCCTATAGATATTTATATTAAAAGGGATGATTTGTTACATCTTTCAATGGGAGACCTTTCCTAACATTGTTTTGCTTAATCCCAACATTTTTAGGAATCCTCTCAATAGTAGAAGTTTTCTCAACATTAGAAACTCTTTCTACATTGAAAATAGTTCTAATCTCCTCCTACGAAAATTTCTCTTCATTAGAAAACCTCCCAGACATGGGTAATGATCTTCCTTGGCTTACAATACTTATTGAGTCTTCTGAACTCTTCTTGAGGTTGAGAGGTAAGTCGAAATCAACATAACTGGATCCTCTTGAACTGGATGCCGGACTAGATCAACAACTAACTCTAGCTTGCTAATCCAAAATATAAAATGATGCAGTGCATCTAGAAGACATGTTTGAGAAAGATGTATTATCAGACCCGAATGCACAAACCATCACAAATATAAGATGAAAATATCTTTAAATTTTAATTTTTCTGAACTTTCAGATTTTTGTTAGACATTAATTTTATTCAGAAATGTTATTCATTAGGACTTAGAAATTATTTTTTATTTTTTATTTTAAATAATTTCTTTGATTTTTGATTGAATCATTATATCTAGATTTAGCTCCAATAGCCCGTTAGGATCTCTTTAGGGCTATTGGAGGGTGTAATGGGTAGTTTTGATCTGGATCTAATTTCTTTAATCCAATATTCTCTTTCTTTTTGCTTGAGATCCATTATACTTGGATCTGGATATTTTTCCATTATGGGTTTAGATTTTCCAATTTCTAACTTATGGATCCAAAAGATAGTTCATTAGCCAGCACTGAGGTGATAGCTTGTTGGGCTTGTAGGAGCTGTGGAAGAAATTCTCATTGTTCTAATGGGTGGTGGTTCCTCTCATTGGACCTTGAAGAGGAATATATGCCATTGGTTCCCATGGGAGGTGGCGAACCCACTCCCATTGGGTCAAGAAAGGGAAGCCTTCTATTGGCCCCAATAGGAGGTGGAGAACTACTCCCATTGGCCTAGGGGGCAACAACCTAACCCCTTTCTTGGTTCTCACATTTTCCTTAAAAGAACAAAAATGAGAAGAAAAAGAGGTTTTTTTACATTTTGAAAAAAAAAGAAGAGCTTAGCGTGTGCTGAATCCCCTCCCTCTATCTATTGTGCTCCTCTTGCGGCTATCCTAGACATGTGCTATAAACAAACACCCCCTTGGCCATGCGTCGACCTCCAGCCAGTGGTCCATGTGGGTGCTAAGGATGTGTAGAAGGACACCATTTTGTATTGGCTGGCATCCTGTGTAGGAGCTAACAAATTTAGACATTTTCCCTCTCTTTCTTGTTGATTATTGCTTGTTGAATACTGTATATGGCTCTGAGAATAATCATGTCGGTCAAATCTGTTTTTGAATACTGAGTAGATCGATTTTCTGGTTGATTATTGTGTTGCTGAAATTGAATCATAAGGAGAGAGAATCACATATGTGAAGAGAATAAAATATAAAATGGAGAGAAAAATGGAGAACGATGATGGAGAATGACTTCTAATATTTTATACTCAAAAAGGCTTTTCACATTTGGATTCATACAATGACTCTTAGACTAGGCTTTTATAGCACTAGTAAGACTTTTCTAGATGTATTGAGACTCCAAAAGACTCTTAGAAACTTGTACCTACTTAATAACTCTAGAAGACTCGTAGAAACTTGTATATACTCAATAATTCTATAAGACTCTTAGAAGTTTGTACAAGCTCAATAATTTTAGAAACATTGTTCAAGTTTAATTTATTCTCAACAATGCCTCTTATAAATTAAACTTGCCCCTTACGCCCAATCTTTTTGCATTTCTCTTGAAGACTTGTCCACTTAGTGGCTTTGTGAAAATATTTGTCATCTGATCTTACGTTCTACAGTACTCCACATGAACATCACCTTCATGCACAAGTTCCCTTAGAAAATGATACCAAATCCGAAGGTGTTTCGTCCTTCCATGAAGAACTGGATCTTTTGTAACTGAGATAGTTGAGTTGTTGTCACAGAAAAAAGTCATTGGCTTATTTTTCTTCTGCTTCAAACTCTCTAAAGTTCTACGCAACCAAATTAACTGACAACCTGCAAAAGATGCAGCAATATATTCTACTTCCATAGTAGAAAGCGCAACAATTGGTTGTTTCTTTGAGCTCCACGAAATTGCTCCACTTCCAAGATTAAATACATAACCTAAAGTACTTCTGCTATTATCAACACTCCCTGCTAAGTCACTATCAGTATAACCAATAAGGTTGACTGCAACATTAGTTTCATAAAGAATTCTATAATCGATAGTTCCTTTCGTATATTTTAGAATTCTTTTTGCAGCTTCCCAATGATTTGAATATGGCTTCTTCATGAATCTACTCACCAAACTGACAACATACATAATGCCATGCCTTGTGGATGTGAGATACATTAGATTTCCAACCAAACTTCTGAACATAGTGAAATTGACAAGTTTTTCTTCACCTTCTTTAGATAGCTTCAAACCTGAAATGCATGTAGTCAAAACTGGATTAAATTCTCTATCTTGAACTTTTTCAAGATCTCTTTTGCATAGCTCTCCTGCAAAATAAAAATTCTTTTCTTGGTTTGATAAACTTCAATACCAAGAAAATGATACAATTCACTCAAATTTGTCATTTCAAACTCTGCCATCATTGAGTTCTTGAACTCATTCAACATCTGCACATCATTCCCTATGAAAATTAGATCATCAACATAAAGACTTACAACAATGAATCTTCCTTCTGAATTGACTTTGATGTAGAGAGTATGCTCATATGGATATTTCTGAAATCCACATTTTTTTAAAATATGAATTGATGCGGCTATACCATGCTCTGGGTGATTGCTTCAACCCGTACAAAGCTTTCTTCAACTTGTACACTTTCTTTTCTTCCCCTTCCTTGACAAACCCAGATGGTTGATCAATATAGACTTCTTCATTAAGAACACCATTCAAGAATGCAGATTTTACGTCCATTTGAAAAAGCTTCCAATTATTCTGAGCAGCAATAGAAATAATTAAATGAACAGTCTCAAGTCTTGAAACATGAGAAAATACCTCTGTAAAATCTTCTCCTTTTTGCTTGTACCCTTTTGCTACCAGCCTTGCCTTATGCTTGTTGATAGAGCCATCTAGATTCATTTTTGTCTTGCACACCCACTTTACTCCAATAGAACTTTTGTGTGGTGGTAAATCTACAAGCTCCCATGTATTATTGTTTTCAATTGAAGCAATTTCTTCTTTCATGGCTCTCATCCATTTTTCTTTTTGACATGCATCATCAAAAGAAATTGAATCTTCACCTGCAAAGAAGGCAAAAAATATGGCATCATTCTGACTAACTTTTTTTGTGATGTCATATAATTCTTGGATGCTTCTCATTTTTCTTATAGGGATGATTGATGAAGAACTTGGGGAAGCATAAGAATTTCCTGCATGGGCACCATTTTCATTATTTTCAAATGTTGGATCATTCTCTTTTTCTTTGATCTCAAAAGAAAAGATAGGCAAATTTTCTTTTTCAACCTCCAAGTCTTCAAATATGGAATTTTCATCAAATTAAACATCTTGACTGATCACAATCTTCTTTGTCACTGGGTTATACAGCTTGTAAGCCTTGCTTCTTTCGTTGTAACCTATGAAAATACACTTCTCTGATTTATCATCCAATTTGTTTCTCATAGCATCTGGAACATGAGCACAAGTCACGCTCCCGAATACCTTAAGATGGTGAACACTAGGCTTTGAACCATAACATGCTTCATGTGGTGTGCAATTTTCCAAGCTTCTTGTTGGTGATCTGTTAATAAGATAAACTGCACAAAAAACAACTTCTGCCCAAAATCTTCTTGGCAACTTCTTCTTCCTAAGAATGCATTTGGCCATCTTCATAATTGTTCGATTCTTTCTTTCACACACACCATTTTATTGTGGTGTATGTTGGACCGTCATTTCATGTTGAATACCATTGCCCTTACAATATTTTTTAAAATCATTTAAAAAATATTCACCTCCGCGGTCAGTCTGCAAAGTATTGATTTTCAGCCTAGTAAATGTTTCAACTTTCGCCTTGAAGTCTTTGAATTTCTGAAAAGCTTCAGATTTTTCTTTGACACAATACACCCAAACTTTTCGTGAGTAATCATCAATGAAAGAGATAAAATAACGATTACCTCCCAAAGATGTCACCGTCATCGGACCACAAAGAACTGAATGAATAAGCTTCAAAGGTCTTGTTGCATGCCATGATGATTGAGGAGGAAATGAATTTCTGTGTTTCTTTTCGAGTTGGCATGCTTCACAAACTTCATCAGGATGATCAATTTGAGGCAAGCCTTTGACCATCATCTTTTTTGAGAGCAAGTTCAAATTTCTATAATTCATGTATCCATATCTATCATGTCATAGCATAGAAACTCTATTATCAATACTAGTAAAACAAGACATTTTTATTTTGAAGAGTGAGTGAAAAAAGATTATTTGAAGCAACTACAACCCTTGCAATAACTTGCTTTTTCCTTGACAAGTAGCAAGCCATGTCATGGAAATGAATGTTGTATCCCTTCTTCAAAAGTTGCCCCACACTGAGCAAATTATTTTTCAAACCAAGAACGAAATAAACTTCAAACATTTTCTTCATTTTTTCTAATTTTGTTTTGAACTCCATTTCACCAATACCACTAACTTTATAAGTCTTTTCATCTCCTACTTTAACTTCACCATAATTAGATTCAAACAACTTAGAAAATAAATTTTTGCTACCTGTCATATGCTTGCTAGCACCACTGTTTATGTACCAGACATCATCAAGATCTTTACCATGAGACACAAGCAACAAAGTGTCATGATTTTGCTCTTAGTTTTTGTTTTCATACACCAAACGAGCATCATACCATTCTTCCTCTTTGTATCAGCATTCGCTTTCCATATGATCAGGTTTATGGCAATTGTAGCATTCAAAATAGCTACGGCCTCTCCCTCTTTGATTTTCATGACCTCTTCCTTTTTGCGAGCTTTTGAAATTTTAATTTTGATTCAAGCCATTCTCCTTGCTTGAATAATCGCCTCTTCCATGAGCATATGAGCCTTTTCCTCTAAAGCTTTCACTTCTTTTACGACCACGTCCTCGACCTCTTTGATTTTTGAAATTTTCCTTCTTCTCGTTTAGAGACAATTTTGACTGGAGTGTTTGCTCCAAAACTACTTATTTCTTCTTTTTTATTAGCCTTTCTTTATGAGCTTGCAACGAGCCCGTAAGTTCATCAATGATCATGGTATTCAAGTCCTTTGATTCTTCAATGGCTACCACAATGTAGTTAAATTTTGAATCCAAAGAACGAAGAATTTTCTCAATGACACAAATATCCTCCATAGTTTCACCATTTCTTTTTAATTAGTTAACTATAGACAATACTCGTGAACAATAATCAGAAACTGATTCTGACTCTATTTTATGCAAACCTTCAAACTCTCTTCAAAGAATTTGCAAACAGACCCTTTTTACCTTTTCACCTCCTTTAAATGAACTTTCTAAAATTTTCTATGCTTGCTTTGAGGAAGTAGCACACGCAATCTTCTTAAAAGCGACTTTATTTGAGGTTACTTCTTGATAGATTACCACAAGAGCTCTTTTATCTTTCTTTCTCGATGCTTTTAGACTCTCTCTTTGAACCTGTGACATTTCTTCTTCATTTTCAACTTTAACATAGCCTTTTTCGACTATCTCCCACAATTCTTAAGATTCAATAATAACTTTCATTTGGATACTCCAATTGCCGTAATTTTCTTTGGCTAATTGAGGGATGAAAGGAAGAGAAATAAAGTTGTTCATTTTAAGCGAACAAAGCTCTGATACCAATTTGAAGAGAATAAAATATAGAATGGAGAGAAAAATGGAGAACGATGATGAATAATGACTTCTAATATTTTTTACTCAAAAAGGCTTTTCACACTTGGATTCATACAATGACTCTTAGACTAGGCTTTTATAGCACTAATTAGACCTTTCTAGATGTATTGAGACTCCAAAAGACTCTTAGAAACTTGTATCTACTTAATAACTCTAAAGGACTCTTAGAAACTTGTACATACTTAATAATTCTAGAAAACTCTGAAGCTTGTACATGCTCAATAATTCTAGAAACATTGTTCAAGTTTAATTTATTCTCAACAATATGTGCTAATGTAATTCAAAACCCTGTTTCGATGACATATTAATTGAATATATTAAAACTTACTGTTTGGTTTACAACTGTTTCAAAAACATGGTTGGACGTCTCACATTTTCTCTTGCATTTGACGTCAAACCGACCTTCCAAGATTTAGTTTGACATCCTCTTGATTGAAATCAAAACGGTTACTGTTGTTCCCAAATGAATGTGTGAAAATAAAGTTTGTTCTTTTCTGGCTTGAACATTGAATGTCTTATTTGCAATTAGATTTATCTTAGTTTTTAGCATCTGTTCTATGTAAATCAATGACAAAATTTAGTGATTGCACTCTTGGATTTATTGTTTACATTTTGGGAGTGCCTACTAAAAGTCCCAAACTGTTTGTTTAAGGTTCTGTTATGTGTATTAGGTGTATACGTGAAATTTGATTCCACAGACATCACTTCACACACATCTATTTGGCCTGCAAACATATTCTACATCTGTTTGGCTTAGTATTCTGGTATGCTTAAACTGCGAAACTGGTCTGAATTTTCTGTTCAAAACTGATGTCCAATCTGCTGAGATGCCCTTGCTGAATTCAGAGTCGGGTTGTTCCAGTTTAGAACAAGCTTGACGTCAATTTTGGTCTTGTTTCAGATTGAACAAAGTTTTGATTTGTTTTGAATTCGCAAAATAGCATTTTTATGGGTTAAATCATCATGTGAACATCCGCTGAATCGCCTCACTGAAATAGTGTCAACTGTTCCCATATGGAACCAGTTTAACAACATTTATAGTTCCGCTATATAAATATACATAATTTCTCGAATATACAATTTGGTTATATATATATAGTGATTGTTAGCTGCTCACATATTAGGTGCTAAATAAGTGTGCTAAATGAGTTTTTCAGTCTTTTTTCATTTTATCTATAAATTCTAAACATATAGATATGATCTATGTACTTGATTTTATAGGGATCGGTTCTTAAAGTGTTCCACACATGGGTGGGTATTTATAAGGTTAAAATAATCAACGGTCTAAAATTTTTGAGGCTCCAAATATCATTTTTTCATTGAAAACACATGATCCAGGTATGGATTCCTCATAAATCGACCATGCCCAACACATTTATGGGGTCAGCATTGCGAGAAAAGGCAGAAAACCTTATTTAGCACGTATCATTTAGCACCTAATGTGTGAGCAGATACCAATTTCTCTCTTTCTATATATATATATATATATATATATATATATATATATATATATATATATATATATATATATATAGAGAGAGAGAGAGAGAGAGAGAGAGAGAGAGAGAGAGAGAGAGACGAAAGAAGATCAACATTAATACTCATGAAGATCAACAAAATGTTGAACCCATGAACTGAACAAAGTAGAAACAAAACTAAAATATAGAAAAAACAAAGCTAAAGAAAAAGAAACTACAGACAGCTAGCAACAAAACAACAAAGCCTACTCAACCAGGATCCGCAGGATTAGAAGAAACCACCGCTGAGTGAATGTCGTTCAGATGAGAGGAGAGGTCTCTAAGATGCATACGTAATATTGCATATACATCAACCAGGATTTTATGGACAAGATGATTAAAGATGACCGGAATTTGACGGAAAGTAGCATCATTGCGTGCCATCCAAACAAACCACCAAGTAGTAAGCAACCATGTCTTCCAGATCAATCTCCATCGCTTGCATCATCTAATTTCAATAGGGCCCAGGAGAAGATCAAGCGCAAAAGACTCTTCTTTGACAATTACGTTCGGAGATCTCCACGTCCTATTAAATAGGGCCACAAAGATTGGGTAGGACCAAAATAAATGAAAAGTAGTTTCTTCAGCAGCTTGACGCAACACACACCAACTTGGAAACTGAAAGCCCAACTTCTTTAAATAACTGTGAGTCTGAACCCTATCATGCAAAATTAACCAAGCCAAGAACCGAGATCTTGGAGAAGGGCCCTTACCCCATAACGCACACTCAGGGAACCAATCTGCCCCTGGGGAGAGCAACGATCTATACACTTTGTGGGTGTGGAACGCTCCATTTGGAGTAATCGCCCATTGCAACCACTGATCATAATTTACAACATCCCCAGTTTGATCTCTGAAGGACGATAAGGCTCTCAGCCACATGCTTCGCAACTGCGAGATCGCCAGACCCCGGGTTCCATGGCGAAAAAGAGATAAATCAGGAGCACCATATTTAGCATGGAGCAAGCAAGCACATGGAGAGCCTGGTTGATGGGCCATCCAACATTTCTTGGCTACGAGAGCAATACTCCTCTGTCTTGGAGCAAAAACACCTAAGCCAGCCATACGCCTCGGTAACACCACCGTTCGCCAACCAACCAAATGGCGCTTACTCTTAAGTTGACACCCAAACCAAAGAAAATCCGATATTAAACGACAAATTTGCTTCTCCACGCCCACAGACATCACGAGCATTGACATGAAGAATTCAGGGATAGAAGAAAGAACATGTCTAATTAAAGTCAGATGGCCAGCAATGGAGAGATAAGAAGCATGCCACGAAAGAAGCTTGCTTTTCACTTTTTGAATAGTTGGAGCCCAAGCAGCGGAAGAGAGGCGTTTCACTTGTAACGGCAGACCCAAATATGTCATCGGCAACTCAGAGATTGCACAATTAAAAATCTGTTTACCCACTGCAAGCATAGGAGACTGAACATGGAACATAGTAAGAGAGCATTTGTTATCATTTAGGGAAAGCCTAGAAAGAGAAAGAAAGAACTGGAGAATAAGCTTGAATCTAAGCATTTGCTGCACGTTTGCTCGCCAAAAAATAATCATATCATCAGCATAAATAAGAATATGGTCCAAAAAATCTGGAACATCTAGAGGATCTATCAGGCGTTTCTCCGCAGCACGCTTGAGCAACACCACGAGACCCTCAGCAATGGCATTGAACAACAAAGGCGATAGAGGGCAGCCTTGCCTTAATCCACACCCCAACTTGATTTGGCCACCTCTAGTGTTGTTAATCTTAATCATGGCATGAGCATTAGAGACCAATTCCCTCACCCACCCAGAAAAATGACGACCAATGCCAAAATTGGATAACATTTGAAATAAGAAGGGCCAATGCATAGAATCAAAGGCTTTATGAAAATCCAATTTAAGAGAAAATAGGGTTGGCCACTAATATGTAAGGAGTGAATGACTTCAGAGGCCAAGATGAATGAATGGTGAATCTTCTTATTGTGGATAAAGGCGAACTGAGAGTTCGAAAAAATTTGGTGAGCCACGACCTTCAATCTATTAGCCAATACCTTAGCAATCATCCGATAAAAGGCACTCATAACAGAAATCGGGCGAAACCTAGAGATATCAGTGGCAACATCCTCTTTCGGAATTAAAGAAATAATTGCCAAGTGGGTTTGAATAGGCAATCTAGAGTTGCGATAGAACTCATCAAACATGTTAATAATATCAGGCTTCACACAAGACCGAAAAATTCTGAAGAAATCCACATGAAACCCATCAGAACCTGGAGCTTTCCACCCCGACAAACCTTTGATGGCCCTAAAAATCTCATCTTCAGAGAACCTCATTTGCATAATTCTGGCTTGATCTTGCCGAATCGAACCGACAGAAACAGGGCCAATGACACCCTTCGCAGTAAGTGAAACAGAATATAAATCTTTAAAATACTGAGTGACAGCTGAAATAACATGTTGATTAAGGTACGAAACGCTCCCAATGGTGATTGATGGGACGACATTCCTCCTATGACGATGAGAAGCATATGAGTGAAAAAATTTAGTATTATTGTCTCCGGTCGCAAGCCATTTCACCCTTGCCCGTTGCTTCCATCTAATTTCCTCTTTGACCCTCCGGTTCTTCAAAAGCGTTGATAAGTCAATAGATCTATCCTGCAAACTCTGCAGGTGAGAATCAGATAGAGACTCCGGGGAAGACATAGTTTGATACAATGTTGAAATCTCTTGCTCCCAAGTAGCCATTTGATGAAATTTAGCCACATCTCGATTGTGGAGCCAAGCTTTGATATCCTTAGCGAGACGAGACAACTTCTCATGACACCGGATAGCTGCCCACTGCTCATTGGAAGGCTTGTTCCAAGAGTCTGAAATAATAGTGTAAAAGTCTGCCTCTTGGAGCCACCATTGTTCAAACACAAAACTCTTGGCTTGTTTAAAACCATCCCCCCAAATAGTGATTAACTGACCATGGTCCGAGATAGAGGGAGCCATCAAGACACACTTGACATCGGGAATGAGATCCAGCAAATCTGGAGTGACAAAAACCTTGTCAAGAACTCTGCAGCATGGGCGAATCTGCCTATTCGACAAAGAGTAATGCTCCCCAATAAAAGGAATTGGGTAAAGGTGATGCTGATTAACAAAATCTTGAAAACCTCGCATGGATGGATTGGGAAGAACGAGGTTATTAGAATCCTGGATAGACAAAAGGCAATTAAAGTCCCCCATAAGAAAATGATACTCTCTGTTTGATATGACGATCCTATTTAAGTCGTTCCATAAAGCAGGCCTCATGACAGCGTGATTCGGGCCATACACAACAGTGACCACAACCCTCCTGCCACTGTCCTGCAAAGTTAGGGCAACAGACAATGAAAACAGACCAATGTCCAGTTGAGAAATATTTAAAGATTGCTTTCCCAAAATAAGGATACCACCAGCATGGCTGACCGCAGGCTTAAAAAAGTAGTCAGCACCCCTCCATATACCAGAGGCAACAGAACGAGAAACTTCATCAATCTTAGTTTCACAGATAGCAATCGGGTCAGGCTTCTCCTATCTAACCCAATTAGCCAAAAACGTACGCTTAGATGGGCAATTCAAGCCCCTGATATTCCAACACAGAGACTTCATGACACACAATCTGGAAAAATCCGGGGAGTGTGTGGCCTCGCCGACCTTCGTGGAGACCTGCCATCGAAAGTCGTAACATTGAGAGGGTTGCTCCTCTTGCCTCTACTACCACTGCTGACATGCCTGTGTCGAACAACCTCCGTACGCTTAGTAGCCCTCGAAGAACCTGGGGAATCACCCCTTAGACCAGAGCCAATATCAATTGAAGGATCTAAGGAGCCACCTAGGATAGTAGAGACTGCTGAAATGGTAGAAACCATATCGACAGTTATATGAATCAACTATGATGAGGAGAGAGAGATATCAAGCATCTGGGCTGCCTCTTCAACCTCAGCACCCAAAGGCGACAGAGTGAGAGACTGTCGAGGAACCGGTGAAGTGGAATGGAGAGCCACACACGTCCAAAAACTACACACAGAATCAGTGACGGTAGAGGCAGTAGTGGTGGCCTCATTGACGACTGACGATAAAGGAAAAGGAACCGATAGACCAATAATCATGCATCTGTGAGCCTCAGTGGAATGAGCATTAAACGCCATAATGTGAACCGCCATGTAATCAAAATGCCTCAATGGAAAAATAATGAAGGACGATAGCAAAATTGACCTTTTCCCACCTTTTGCATGACTGCCTAACCAAGCTGCCAATCCACCTCGAGAAGGGGCCCTAGTCGTGAAAGGTATTGAGTCACTGATAGAGAAATCGTGATGGGCATGAGCATGGAAAATACTGATGGACTTATCACCGGTAGGATAATAATCAAAACTAGTTGCAGCAGAAATCATGGGGCCCCCCGGCAGCACGTTCGACGGTCGTTTGGCAACGTATGCCAGAGGTGATGATATAGCCAGAGCGGTATGAGAAAATGATTTTTCGGTGAACTGTCTGAGCAGAGCATGAGATAACTGGACCGGGACCCAGATAGTCCCAATCTTGATGGCACGAAAAGAAATCTTCGGCTCCTGAAGATCTTCAATCTGCACCCATGGCGAAATAGAAGTACGTCGTGAAGGTCGCTTAGAGCTCTGACAGGCAATGTGGCTCCCCAACATAGGAAATTTATGGGAGTGAAGAGGCTTTCTGGTTGAATGGTTGTGAGGAACACTTATTCGCCTTCGCTTCCAAAAAGGATGACGACGAGCAAGGAAAGATGAACCACACCTATGGCAATCAAAGCGTTTCTAAAATTTTAGAGAAAAACATGAAGCGCACCACCAATCTCCTGGTCTAGAGCGACGCAACTGAGATCTTGTGCGAAGGGCACAAAAAGAGTGTTGCCATGAAGGTTGAACCTGCTGCCAGCCTCGATCAGTGACTCAATGTGGAAGCTCCCAAAAAAAGAAAGGCGGGTCAAGTAGCGCCATGACAGAACATGCTTCGAGAGGCTCTCTCCTGACGGTGCAGATAAATTTTCTGACATCTGAGATATGAAGAGAGCCTGCATCCAAGCATGAACCGAAAACATCCGAGAGATTGAAAAATAATTGATGCTTGAGTCTGAACGGTAGGTCAACATCGAGACCCCACCGTCGAAGGGCGAATGCTGCACCACAGTCATTAAGTGCATCCTGAATGATATGGAGGGCCCTTCGATTTGCTCCTAAAGAGCGATCAGAAGCAAGACCCCAAAAAACACGCGACGAGCAACTCATGAGTAAGAAAGGATAGGGGGAGAGCACCTGGCTGCCGGAGGGATGGTCGATGGATGCAGTAGGAGGTCGACCTATTCGACCTATTCAGCAGTCAAAACGCCAAAGAGCTTGATGCCTGAAGGATGGTGGGCGATTGCAGCTGGTGTTGGCTTCGATGCGGTGAGGGACGATGTTGTAGAGGTCGGGCGTTGGTGGCTCTGATGTGGTGAGGGACGACGCTGCGATGGCAGGGCGAAGCTGGCATCGGAGTGTTGCAGCTCAGCAACGTTGGAAGAAGACAGAGGCAACTCCCATGTGAATAACAATACGTGATCTCAAACCACAACGTCGATCGCCGGTGGCTGAGTACCGACGCAAATCACCGGTAAAACCACAACAGCCGTTGGAGGGGAAAGGAGGAAAAGTTGGGCAAGGGCAAGAGAGGGTTGCTACACTGACTCGAATGTCGCCTTCACCGATCACCGGATAAACCTCAGGTCCACAGCAGTAGCAGGAGTGGAAAGGAAGGCAACCAAAGATCTATCGGAGCTGTGGAAGAGGGGTAGAAGGAGCGATGTCGCGGCTGAAGGGACAGAAAATCAATCCTAGGGTTCCGCACCTTCACTGGAAACCCCCAATCTCACGACTGAAATGTTCACACGACTGCGGATCTGTGGATGCGCAAGGTTCGGAAGCAGCAGCGTCGACCTCGCCGGAAACGACCCCCGGATGTGGATATTCCGGCGAAAACCAGTGTGGTTTTCTCGGATCTCCGATGGATCTCGGGGTGGAGGGAAGGATGAGGAGGAGGGACGGTAGATGAAAGGGGAGGGATGGTAGATGAAAGGGTGGTGTTTGGATGAAAGGGCGAAAGGGAAGGGACGGTAGATGAAAGGGGAGGGACGGTAGCGAGAGAATCTGGTGGGTGCGGGGAGAGAGAGAGTAATGGGTCCGTGTTCGAGAGAGAGAGAGTGTGTGCACGTTTCTCTATAGTTTATAGGATGTCTGTCATCCCGTAGTTTTGTAGGATTCTACATTTCAAACACTATTTGGGTGTTCGTTAGCATCACATCTCCAGTCATCTGCATCACAAAAAGTGCCTCAAAGAAGCACGAAATTTCACGCTTCTAAATTATGATTATTTCCCTTTGCCAAACACCTTCATATGTTCTACAACTAGTCACGATAAAGCCCATAACAGCAAATATATTAACTCTCTTTTCTTGTGAGTAATAAGATCACTTCAGAATCGGATACAGAACAATGCCTTGTAAGGAAAGAAACATGTTAACACGTCCAGCCTCAAGCAAGGTAAGAATGAATCAGGAAAGCTGGCACAGGGTAAGCACATCCTCACCATGGGTAGGAATGAATCAAGGAAGAGTTTTACTCAAGGAAAGCTGGCACAGGATCAGGGTCGGTTGGCCTCTCTGAAATTTGAGACCACCGCCTAAGGGCCTCCAAATTTTGCATTTGCAAAGCACCGGAATGATAAGGAGTTGAGTATGGAGAGTCGGAGACCGTAAATGAATGGAGGCATGCGTTGAAGCAGGGAGGGTTGTGTATGTTCGCCCCCGATGATTCACTGAATCCCACGTCTGTGTTCGGGGCTTTGAATGAGCACCACGTATACAAGCACATGGGGCTCGTATTCCCGTGTATGTTGACATAACTTTGCATCGGACTCTGGTGTTGTTGCAAAGACTTAAGTACCCTTTCTTGCTATTCTTCTCATAAAGTGATGGTTTGAGAAAATGACAAAAATGCCCTTCATTCAAAAAAGAAAAAACAAATAGTTCAAAAAAAGGACAAACATGTCCTCCATCCAGAAAGTCGAGGATGATGTTGAGTCTTCAAAGTCTTCTTCTTTTTCTGTTCAAAAAAAGGACAAACATGTCTTCTTCTTCTTTCTCTGTAAAACACTATAAAACCCTCTCTCTCTAGAGAAGAAATCAAGGAAAACAAAGAGTTCTTCCTGGAGAAGGCCATGAACATCAACCCTCTCACTCTCTCTCCCTTCTCTCTCTACTTCTGTGCACATCCAACAGACGATCCTACATTGCTCCATCGTCATCTTCTTCTTCTTCATTCTTCGTAAAACACTGTAAAACCCTGGAGAAGGCCATGAACACCAACCCTCTCACTCTCTCTCCCTTCTCTCTCTACTTATGTGCCCTTACAGGAGGGGGGTCCGGGGGCTCCCCCCCGGCGCGGATCCCGCAATTTGTAGTATTTTTTTTTGGCCTTCCAACAATGATTTGTAGTATTATCGGGCTTTCCTACAGCAATTTGTAGTATTTTCGGGTCTCCAACGAAACGCTATAGTGATTTGCAGAAGACACTATAAATCGCTATAGCGATTTGCGGAAGACACTACAAATCGCAAATCGCTATAGCGATTTGTAGTGTCTTCCGTGAATCGCTATAGCGATTTGTAGATTCTTTCGCAAATCGCTATAGTGATTTGTAGTGTTTCCGCAAATCGCTATAGCGATTTGCGGAAGACACTACAAATCGCAAATCGCTATAGCGATTTGTAGTGTCTTCCGTGAATCGCTATAGCGATTTGTAGATTCTTTCGCAAATCGCTATAGCGATTTGTAGTGTTTCCGCAAATCGCTATAGCGATTTGTAATGTTATTCAGTAAGCAAATCGTTGTAAATCGCTACCCGAATTATAACCAACTTGTCAGGGTCATATCTCCCTAACCAGAGGTCATGTTCCAAATCCATAAAAAGTGGGGTCTTCGTTATTGAGTCTAGTTTATTTCTGTAAATTTTCAGCAAATTTTATTGTCATTTTATTCCCCATTTTAACTTCAACGATACATTACAACCACAATCATCAAAAGAAAGATTGCCCAAGCTAAGAGTCACCGTTCTCGCCCTCCTCCTCGACAGCAACCCAGTTGGTGCAGTCACGCTGAGGATGGCCAGCAGAAGCTCCACCACGTCGTCTTCCTCTCCCTAGCGAGGAGGTCTCAGCGGAGCCGTCGTTCCGGTGACGGGTGTTCATCTCGTTCCGGTGACGGGTGTTCTACGAAATGTAAATCCCCCCTCCTGTAAGGGCAAAAGGCCATGAACACGCTGGGAGGAGCCCTCAGACCCCCCTTCTGTAAGGGTAAAAGCTCTGAATCAGACTCCATAACTCTTCAAGTTGAATGATGCTACCCACACTGGTGATGCTACCCATGCTGGGAGGAGCCCCCAGACCCTCTTCCTGTGCAGGTCAGTCGGTGCTTGATGGAGCAATGTATGATCTTCTAATGGATGTGCACAGAAGCAGAAATAGAAGGGAGAGAGAGTAAGAGGGTTGATGTTCATGGCCTCCTCCAGGGGAGATTTCTTTCTCGGATAATCCTGCAGTGCAGAGACTGGGTCTTAAATAATCATCTTCGGGGCACTTAAGTCTTTACAACCACTCCTTTTCAAGAACCGTCATTTTTTTTTGCACCAATGGAGGAGAGGGTACTTAAGTCTTTGCAATCGCATCAAACTCCAACGCTAATTAATGCTGACAAACATGGGGATACGAGACGCACATGCTTACATACGTGGTTCTCTTTGGGACCCCCGATCATGAGATGCCCTGTTCGGGGGGGGGGGAACATATAACCTGCTTCGCCAAATTAATGAGCTCTAGTCAAACCCACTAACTATTGGTTTCATGTGCCACCAGAGTTGGGTTCATATTAGAGGAGCTTGGATAGAACCCCAACAAAAGCTTTCCCTCATTAAAAGCCGGTGGAAGATTGCCATGTCCTAAAGCCATAAAACAATTAAGCCTAGATACTCTTGTAACTTGCTGCAATATATATATATATATATATATATATATATATATATATATATATATATATATATATATATATATATATACTTAGAGAGAGAGAGAGAGAGTAGTGTGTAACGTCAAACTCACAAAGAGTTCGACGTTACATCGTGCACGCGCAGAACACTTTAAAGAAAAAAAAAGTATTTTTTTTCAGACCAGATCGGCGGTCAAAGGCTGTCGCTAAATGTCTATATAAACAACACTTGGACATGCTCAGGCACATCCGATTTTTGTCAGATGAAGCCGTTACCCCCTTTTTGTGCGTGTGTATATATATAGGTAAATATTTGGCAATATTGAAGGTGCTTAACTATTTCATAGAAATAAACTTTTCATATTTTTTAGATTTTGCTTAGATTGGACCCTGTGAATATTATCAACATTGTTTGTTTAGTAGGAAATAAGCTCTGAATCATGCAATTGTGACACATGAGCAGGTTTTCAAGGGTTTCAAAGATCAACATTCCAAAATGTACTAAAGATTCATGACTTAAAAAAATCATGTTATTACATCCAAAAAAGCACGATTTAAGGTTTAATTCTTAGCAAAAGAGCCATGTATATGTGTGGCCAAATTCAGTTCATACAGTTTGCACTTATGATTTCTAGCTCAATAGTTTCATACCTTGATTAGTACCAAATGTCAACCCTCTGAAAATATGAGAATAAGTATAAAGTAGGCATTTTCTATATTTTTTTGCAAATCTGACCCTGCAGGTGCATTTGGCATGGTTCATTTGCTAGGAATCAACTGTTGGATCATGCTTTTTTTGTCAAAAAAAAAAGATTTTTGGATGATTGAATAATTGTGAAAAATCTATACCATCGATTTTCACGCCTTAAAAATCCTGTTTACGCATGACAATCGGGTGATTCAATAGCCAGTCTCTTTAAAACCAATCATGTAGATCACGTTCAAAAGGCTAGATTTAAGAAAAAAACAAAAAACAAAAAACGCTACTAATTTGACCTAGTTAGGGATGTGTTGACTCCATGGCCTTGGAAATACAATCAACTTATTTTGTTGTTTAGTTTTCCTTTTCCAAGTCTCCGAAATAGTTGTTCTCCATTTTTTTTTTTCTTTTGATGACGAAGAACCTGTCTAGGAACAGAGGCCAACTTAAGGGGCCTCCCCTACAAGATACTAAACCCTGTGTGTGTGTGCCCTGGTGCACAGAAGGAGGTTTTCTCCATTTTGTACTCTAAAGAACTAACAAATACAATCAATTTAAAGAATCTAAAGAACTAAGTTTCTGCATAAAAAGATCTTTACCTGCTGTAATAAACTTACCTTAATTGTTTATGCATGCACATCGCAGCACTTCTGGCAATCCCCGTTTGTGTGGCCCTCAGAACTCATGCAATGGGTCTGCTACCCA
Organism: Nuphar pumila; assembly: GCF_984573655.1. Taxonomy (NCBI): domain Eukaryota; kingdom Viridiplantae; phylum Streptophyta; class Magnoliopsida; order Nymphaeales; family Nymphaeaceae; genus Nuphar; species Nuphar pumila. The sequence continues at coordinate 93,852,367 of NC_143260.1, read as the reverse complement.
CAATGGAACTACTACCAAAAACTCTGCGGATAATCCATACTGGAAGAGGGGCAGTGCAAGTGTTATAGCGGGGACTGCAATCGCTTCGTTTCTCTTGCTCATCCTCCTCTAATTAAGGCTTGCTTTCTGGCATTGGGTTTATTGGGATGGGTGCATTTATGCCTTCTGTTCTTTGTATCGTCAGTTTCTAGTCTTTCCGTTTATTCTCTCTTTCTTTTTTTTTCCTTCTTACAGCTTTCCTAAAGAAGATTATACGTTTGCTCTGCATATAAACCAGTGACATATTGTGCTTATCTGAATTGTTTGCATCTCAGTGGTTGCAACGAGAGCTGATCAGTTCCATGGGTCTTGGATGGAAAAACAGTCCAAGTCACCTTTTCTGTCATCTGATATCACAATCAGTGCGACGGGATCCAATCATCGATATTAGCATAAACAATATCATGACACCCTTTTCTTAAAATAAAAAAACAAAAACAAAAAACTAATATCATGACACCCAATCGCATGGCAGCATTGAACGACCCCATAACATATGAAATTTGAGACCACCGTGTGGTTACCCATGTGGTCAATGGAACAAGAACATTCATCCACATAATTGAGAGAACAGTACAAACTGATCGAGATTGTCATAAAAAGTTGTACCATCCCATACTCACCAATGTCACTTCTTTCCAGTTGTGTATGAGACTCAAGCTTTTTTATCTCCACGTATAGTTATCCTCACTGAGGGTAGCTGCTGCTCTAAAAATGCCTCTAGAAGCTAAACTATCTCTCTTAGATGAGAAGAGACTCTTAATCGCCAAACACAATGAGAAATATAAGAAAAAAATTGAATGATACTATACTAAATGTGATTGAACGATTCTTCAATGAGATGGTCTAAAATTCATTCACCATGTGTGACCACATCGCTTGGGAAAGTGGCATCCTAATTGGGAGGGACCCCATGTTGTCAAACAAGTCCTTCGGAACTCATACAAGTTAATCAATTCCAATGGAGTTGAATTATATGATACAATCAGGGATGTATTTGAAAATTTTCTATAGTTAGATTGGATATCCTTTTGAAAAAACTTTTATAAAAAATGCACTCTTTTGCCTTGTATCAATATGTTTTTCAAGAAGGTGGGCTAAGAATGAAACCATGGAAACATGAAATCTCGATGAACAAGTTATCTTAAGGAGAAGAAATTGGGGATGAAACAGATACACCCAAACCATTGCACCCTGGCGGAGGATTTTTATAAGCCAATCATAGGAATTTACAACTATAAGTTCCAAAGTTTTGGTTATAAGACCATATAGAACTTCCTTAGATGATCTACTCTACATGCTTAAGACCAGGTTTAAGTCGACTCTTGCCCACCTATCGATTTTTTAGGTGGAGCCGAGGCTTAAGCCTCTACCTATTTTCCACAGTCGAAAGACAGAAATCACACTTACTGATTTTAGAAAACACATAGTTTGGCCCGTTCGACCTCACCAACATCTTCCACAACTCAACCTGATATCCCTAATCCCTAGAACATATATCAGATCCTTACAGATATCTTTAGGTCATTCTAAAACCCCTTAAACATGTTCAATCAGTTCTTAACCAAAAATCCTAGCCAAACCACTTATTGAACCCAAACCTCTTGAAATCCTTCTTTAAAGGATCTTGGAGAAGCCCAAGTGATTCTTGAAAAATGGGCTCTATATTAAAGAAGTCAAAGGAGGTTTCATGTTCATCTATAATTATGTATTTTCTAATTTAATTTACTTTGTATTTTGTGAGGCCTTAACCACGCTCTTTTCAACCTATACATACATGCTCATCAAACTTGAGTCTTGTGCTCAAGACCAAGATTTGATTAGTCTAACCAGGCCTGAGTCAATAATTAGGTCTCACTAAACTAAATCAGATATGGAATCGTAGCCCAGGTCTTATCGCACCATACCCTAATTGGACTTGTGATCTAATGTAACACCTGGCCCTAGGGGTGTCAACGGGTCGGGTTTGGTTCGGACTCAGGTGAAACTAGACCTGGCCCCGATTTTCAGGTATGGTTATAGGTCTGGACTTGGGTCTAATCAGACCCACCATAAGAGAAACCATACCCAAACCCGATAAGAATTACATGAACTAAACCCAGGCCATACTTAGTAAAATAATATCTTTTATCATTTTTACATTGACATTTTGTGGGTCTTAATTGGAACTGGGTTGGGCCTAGGTTTGGTATAAAAATTCACAAACTATACTCAACTCCATGTATTAATCAGAAGGTCTGGACCCAAGCCTTAATTGGGTCTTCTTATTTATCACCGTACTTGAACCCTATAGGTTTGGTACGGGTCTGGTCTGATTGAACCCGACCCGTTCACACCCCTACCTGGCCTTAATGTTGTGTCAGGTATTACACTCTATAAAAGTGTATGTGGTGCGTGAGAGAGAGGGGGGGGAGCATTACGATCTATAAAAGTGTGTGTGTGAGAAAGAGATAGAGGCGCTCGCAACTGAGCCAAAGATAAAAAACGAGGACGATAAGAAGAGAGAGTTTGTGTGTGTCATGTTTGTTCGGTTTGCGAATAGGGCATGACATGTTATGTTGTATGGATAATTTGATAAGAAAACTACCACTTTATTTTTCCCTTATCCAACTGCCACTTTATTTTTCAAAAAATGATCGTGTTGTGTAGATAATTTGACCCAAATCCCTAAAAATCCTATAATTTTTTATATTCTTCTGATGTCTAAAATCACAAATATTCATACTTATTCATATATATTGCACGATCTCGCATAAAATAATTTGTGAATCACCCTAGATTAGTTATCAAAAGGAAAGCAGGTTGAGGACCATTGGTTGTGGATAAAAGACAAAAAAATCTTAGATTATGTAAAAATACGCAGGTTGGAGACCACAGTGGGTTTATATATGATTCAAGAAATCCGCAAAATATAAGAAATATCATATATTTGTCATAATTTTGTAAATACTAAAGTATGATATTTACGATATAAAGATATTCACAAATAACTTTATGTGAGATCGTGCAGTATATGTGAATAAGTAGGCTATTTGCAAATTTAGTGGTAAGTGGTTTCGCATATAAATTTATACGATTTCAAAATGTATACATGAGAAAGTATGATATGTGCAAGAGGATCGCAAATATATTTATGCAAAATATTAATGTATATACAAAAGAGCAAGATATTTGTGATTTTGGTGGTTTTAATTTCACCAAAAATCGCAAATAAATTTATTCAAGTTTATAAAGTCCGCATAAAAAAACCTATGATTCTGAATTTAAGTGTGAGTTCAACCTAACTGGCAGGCAGTACAATTTTATCACAATAAAGCCTCAACTCGCAGTTGTGAAAGGTAAAAAAGCCCTAACGATGTCAACTATTTGTGATTTTAGACATCGAAGGAATATAAAAATTATAAGGTTTTTAAGAAATTAGGTAAAATTATTTGTACATTACGATCATTTTCCGTTTATTTTTTGTGTTTGTCATGCATTGTCTCATCATCCCTATTCCATGGGGCAGGGGGAGGGGAACGAAACTGCAGAGGACATTGTTTTTGCATCCGTGAAATGCACTGAAAAAGCGTCCACACATCCCCCATTTGTGTGAGCATGCAAACATGTGTGGGCCCCAAGCACTAGGCATCTCGCCGACAGGCAGGGACGGTGAAGCAAACACCCCCTTAAGACCCACCTACAAACATTGAAGAGAAAGAGGGAAAATGACCTTTTGAGATGGAAAATAGTATTGCTCACTTCTTTTACCTTCATTTCAAACATTCCATAGATGTATTGATGAAATAGTTGACAATTGCTACCAATGAGTTCTCAGGGACCAAGAAGAAGCAAGCAAATATATAGCAATAAAGGGAAAATCTATACCATCAGCTATCTTTCTGTATGTCTAAGTTCATGGGCGTTAAGTGAATTAACTCTATTAGACACAACTCAGGTGAGATGGACACTCAATCGACGGACTCCAAATCATGCATGTTTCACTATCTACAACGTCCATGCCTTATATAGGCACTTTTCTGATATATTAATCACGTTCAAGAACATATAATTGCATATGTATCCACCCTTGTGACTACAAGTTCTTAACACATTAGACTGAAAGGAAAAAGGATGAAGCACTTTAAAAAAAAATCAAACCGCACACACATCAAGAGAGAGAGAGAGAGAGCATTATGAACAATTAAAACTAGATCACATCAAACATAGATTTAACATTGACGCGAATAACAAATTCAGACAATCAATTCCAATTCCAATTCCAATTCCAATTTCAATTCCAGTAAAATCTTTGGAAGAGGAAAACAAGTGATTTCTAAGGTGGGATCATTGATGAAACAAACAAGAAGAAAAGGACCAGAAAGATGTCCGAATTTCTGTAAATGAATCTCACTCCCCATGGTTTGCTATTCTCCAAACCAAATCGAACCACACGGCATTCTCAAAATCTATAGCTCGAACTCATCTTGGAGAGTGCCACCTGCACAGCCTCCTCATCATCATCCAGAATGAAGTGTTGGTTCTTCTCAATGGGAACATGAAGGGCGTAGAAAACCAAGGTCACCGCCTTCTCGACAGCGGTACTCACCCAGCTGTATTGTGTGCAGTGATCATCTTCAACACAAAGACGATGAACCTCGTAAGGTAGAGGTACCCCACCACCACCATGCAGAAACTACCAGAACAGGGTCAGCTTGGCGAGGTTCTATGCAGCCTTCTTGTCGGTCTTGGACACCTTGTGGAAGGATCGACCAAACAATGGGGAAAATGATGGCGCAGTAGCAGGCAATGTCAATGAGCAAGATCTGACCCCATGTTGCTCATTCCTTCTAGAACAGCCCGGTTTCATCAATCACAACTGCAACAATGTTTGCAACAACCTGGAAAGGGATGACAATCATGAGGACCTTCTTCTCGCACTTCTGGAGGAAGGGTTTGAAGAATGAGCATCTGGTGCGGACAAGAATAATGACGGTGAAGAGGAGGATGTCGCGGAAGAATTGGAAGATGTAGAAGATGGCATCCTAGCCATGGGGCATCCCCAGCTGCTTGACGAAGAACTTGTCCTTGCCGATGCAGAGGAGGTTGAGGCCCTTCACGAGGAGGCCGCCGCCCATGAAGAAGTGGATCCGGTGGACGGCGTCCTTGAACCTGAAGCAAAAAGTAGGTCCAAGCAAAGAAAAAAGCAAAGTACAAGAGAAAAGGCGAGGCAAAGCTTGGGGAGCTGCGTCTGGTTGACGGGGAGGTAGTCGTGTGGATCATCGTCAAGGTTGTAGATCTCAATGCGGATGGACATGGAGACACAGAATCTAGTAGAAAACATCACTCTTTTTGAGTTTTGGATTATATATATGTGGGTAATACATCTGTGCTAAATGAAATATGCTAAATGAAACATGCCAAATGAGTTTTTTGAGATTTTTTCATTTTATTTTTAAATTTTGACCATACAGATGTGATCTATGTACATGATTTTATAGGGATCAGCTCTTGAAGCGTTCGATTCCAATACATGGGTGGGTTTTTATAAGGTTCGAAAAATCAATGGACCAAAATCTATGTAAATTTTCGAGGCTCCAAATATCATTTTTTCATAAAAAACACATGATCCAAGTGTGGATTCCTAGTAAATCAACCATGCCCAACACATTTATGGGGTCGGAACCGTGAAAAAAAATAACGGAAAAGCCAAAAAACCCATTTAGCATGTTTCATTTAGCATGGATGTATTACCCATATATATATAGTTCATACATGAAATCTAGTACAAACAACACTCCTTTCACATTTTTCCACTTTTTTGGTTGATTCAACCTTCTATATATGAAATCTATAGTTTCTTTGGTAGAAAACAGGTTTTGGATCATGTTTTTCCAACATGTAAGTTGGTTTTCCATGGGATTCAAAAATCAACTGCCCACAATGTACCAGAATTTCATGACTCAAAAAATCATATTTTTACAACTAAAAAAAAATGATTCAAAGTGTGATCCCTAGCTAACAAACCATGCTGAAGACATCTATGAGGTCACATTGAGTGGATACAACTTGCACCTATGATTTTCCAACTATACTGTACATACAGTAGACAGTAGTGTGTGTGTGTGTGTGTATAGACACACACGCCACATGCATGTGGTGTCTAAGCATTGGACACAATGGCGTGAGGTATACCTTATTCATGTTTATAATTCAAAGTTGACCAAATCGCCCTATATGATCTGCAGGAGAGAAACACTACTGATTTACAAATAAGCAACCTTAATATTATGACTAGAGTTCGCTTCATAACCAAATAAACTACTCTAAGATCAATCCCTTAATATGAAAAAGAAACACAAATAAGGTATAGGTCAGATTTTTGTCCTGGATGGAGAAGATAAGGAGATGCAAAACCAATGTACAATAGGTCAGCTTTTTGTCCTGGATGGAGAAGATAAGGAGATGCAAAACCAATGTACAATGACTATTCAACTCTCAAGGAATATGACACAGTTCAGTCAGACATAACCCAACTGCCTACTTCTGAATGGGTGCAAGTATTAGAACAGAAAAATGATGAATTGTATTTATCCCTTAGGACGGCCCACTCTCATGCTCTAAATACCAACCTATGTTCTGAACTTACCTCTTTTATAAACCAAATCATGTTTCTTATGCCAATAATTCCCACTCACTACAAAAGATATAGAAGCCTAATACATGTATTGAACAAGTCAGCTCACTCATAAGTGACACCTGGTCATATTTAATGAATAAAGTCCCGAGAAATTACACAGGAGGCTATGCCACATGGACACCACCTAAAGGACACAGGACATGTTGTTTTTGTGTAATTCTTCATTAACAGTATGTAGTTGGATATTACATGGGAGTAAATTACAGTATCTATGTGATGAAAACAGGAAGATGACTGGATGACTCTGCAGCCTCAAGTTAACTCCCACTAAGCAAACCATGTGAAGGGTGATAATCTGCAGAAGATGCTTCAGTGTTCTCCAACCAATCTACTATGGGAATTTACAGTGGAGGTTTTAATAAACAGATATATAAAAGATGTACTGCCTTGCATCATAGTCAAGGAAGATTGTCTTTGCATAGAAAGAGAGATACTGAATGAATGATGAATTTGGCCTTCACTAGGCCACAACTCACGAATGCAATACAATTTTTGCTACAATTACACTTGTAAGTGCAGAGCCACAAGCGTCCAACTAGACTGCCTACCATGAACGTGCAGCCAGACCACTAACCAAGACCTGAGAGAATTCCTGTATGCTACACTTGCTACAAATCTAACACGTTTTAGTGTGGATTCCCTAACCATCCGTAAGCCATGTTTAGGGTTTGCTTTCCTTCTTCAATGCATAACTATAAAGATATTTTCATTCCATAAAGGAGGGATACATTGGTTCACCCCAACTCAACCTGCATTCACCTAAAACACAGATTGAGAGTGTCAATGCACATCTAAATAGTCAAATACATTAGAAAAGGTGAGCTATTGTTGATATAATTTATCTATTCTGACAAGTTCATTTGTGCCATTAACATATCAAAGGTACATAATGAGGTCTTGTTGTCAATGTTTGAAATCTACGGCTATAAAACATCAGAATGTAAATTTTCATGCATATATTATAGATTAGACAACCAAAATATTTCATTCTAAAGATGATAGATAGAGGGCCATTACCTATCAAAGAAAAGACAAAGAAGGATTACAATTTAATAGAATGAAAATGGAGTACACTTTGCAAGGTTAGTGGTTAAAAAAAGGAAGGTAACAGTTAAGATAAAAGGCACTACTGTGTAAGGTGCAATATATTCGATTGCTTGAGTGCTAGTAGGACTTTTTAGAAATTCTAAACTTTTGTACATGCCATATATAAAAGTGGTATGCTCGGAAAAGCTAGCAGTATACTAGTATAATAATTAGGCATGATTTTATTGCAGGCAGATTTTCCAACGAAAGATGCAGAATGTATACTATTTCATAGTAAAGAATGTTGATCAACAAGGAAGTTAGGAAATTTGCAAGTGACTTGGAAGTGAATCTAAGATTGATATCTACAGAAATCCAAGAGATAGGATGAGCAATGAGCATCTCAAAAGAATTTCGATGGTAGTTGAGTTAAAGGAGAACTTGTGTCACATGAATACTTCACTTAGCATGGGTATCCCACATCGATACAACACAACACCCCAAATACACCAAGACACTTCATGGACACAGCCAAACCGATGTCAGTCAACACTCTGTCACAATTTGTAAGTATCGTACCATATCGTATGATACGGTACTATATGTATTGTTACTATGGAAAATAACAATACAATATACATTTGTATCACGATACTAGTGAGTATCATATCTGTATCGTATGTATCGTATCTGTATCGTATGCATCGTACCGTATCATATGATACACCTTCGGTGTACTTTAAAAAGGGCCGAATTGTAAGTTTTTCTTTTGGGGTTTTAAATACTTATTGAGGGCTGACCAAGGTTGCCAAACTAGCAAGCAGAAGCGGGAAACGATACGAAAAACGAAAGTGAGAGGCGAGGCATTTTGAAATTTATAGAAAGCGAAAGCGAGAAGCGAGGTATTTTGAAATTTTATAGGAAGAAGGAAGCGAAGTATCAATTTGAAAGCGAAATGTAAATAAAAAATGAAGCAATATGGTAACTGAATAAGAATCGAACAAGAAGCAAATAAAACATAAAATAAATTTGATTATTCTTATATTTCATGTTTTCTCAGTAAGAGTTAAATTTTTGTTAAAATCTAACAATGATGGTTACCAATTTAGAGAAAGGGAATGAAAACGCATGAAAGAAAATACATGAAAAACATGAAAAGAAACTTCAAAAAAGCATATAGGAAACATATACCATGTGTGTGGGAAGCATAGAAGAAATGTGGGGGAATCGATATTCCCATGAAGTTTTGGAAGCGAGGAGTATCGCGCTTCCAAAGCGAGTTTCCGAGAAGAGCGCTTCCCACCTACCTAAGAAGCTTCCGGTAACTTTGGGGCTGACTCCCTAATTTGTATAGAGGCCATTAAAGGGATATTCACACACCCTAGGAGTCGTGAGTGTGATTTGGGAATCGATCCGTGCGCAAGCAAGAAGACTTTTGCAGTTTTCTTAAGTAAAAGTGCATTTTCACCTAATTTTCACTCAAGAAAGTGAGATAAGGTAAAAAATAATTGTTCTTTGTTTCATTTGTGTATGATTGAAGTTGAAGGAGGGTAAGCTCCTTTCTTTTTTGATGTTTTTAGAAGATATTACTTTACTTTTAGTTTTTTTTTTTACCCGTAATCTCATTTTTTGTGCCCTTAGAACTCAAAATTGTCCCTGAGTATGTTATTGAGCATTGTTTTACATCTTTATAGTGATTAGATTCAGTAATTCGTACTCTAAGAGGTCGACGAAGGGTGGAGGTCTTGAAGGATGCCTTTCAAAGGATCCTACATTGAAATATTGTACATCAATGGACTTGGAGATGTGTTTGAAAGAAATAGTGAAGTGTAACTTTTGTGGTTTTGTAATGCATTGAGGATTGTATAGATTTAAATGCCATGTTGTGGGCTAATAGCAACTCCACCTTAAAATTATGTACATATCGCATTACTACTGATATTCGTATTGAGCTTCTTACTAGTCTTATAGAAGATGATAAAAGAAAGGCACGAGAAAGTGCAATATTTGCAAGAGAGAAATTGCTAGAGGTGGTCCCTGATTCAGAAGATGAAGAAGACTCATCATCATCTCAATACATTGAATGATGCAATAAACGAAGAAAATCATTGAGCCGAAGTTTAACACTGAAGATGACTTTTATATATAGACATATGTTTTTGAAATCTAGCTTATATGTCTTTCCCCTTAGCATGGCATTTTGTAACTAAAAAATGTAACTTTAACTTTTATTATGAAAACTTTTTGGCTTTTGAATGTATCATTATTTTGTCTTAACCGATTGTATTTGTGGTGATTAGATGTGTGGCTGCATAACAAAATGTGTGGTTGTTTAATGTTTAAGAAGATCTCTATGTTTAGTTAATCTTATTACATAAATAAATTGTGTTCTTGTATTATATGATATTTTTTTGTTTTTTAGATTTTTAAAGATCTTTTTAGTGAATTTTATGATTTTTTACGATATGATATGATTCGTATCTTACTTTGGGCCCGACCAATACGGGTTACGACACGATACTTACAACCTTGTTGTGTCATCAATTTTATGTATTTCCTTTTATAATCTCAACTACTTATTTTATATTCATGTGCACTCTTTTTCTTTAAAATGTCACCAATTACACTATAATTTACTTTCAACTTAGTTTTATTAATTGATGTTTTAAACTATATTGATTTAGAATTATTGTTCAAGAGCTTGCATTTGAGACAATCCTTATGTTTCAATGCTTTGTGTTAAGAAAGATGCATTTGTTTGCAAAATCATATCTCCATGACCTAATTCTTGAAAATTGCCATGTGGTACCAAGCACATCCACATTGTGTCCTTTTCCCACATCTGTATGCATGCGACATATAGGAGAACATCTAGGAAAGAAGTCTTTGGGAACTGATACAAGCATCTACAAAGGCAGTAAGAGGAGGATAGTAGAGGGATAAGAGCTTAGACTTATGGAAAATAAATGGAGAAACAGGACCCACAGAGACAACACATAAAGATCAGACAAAGATTGAACAGCTTGAGAAACAATATTTTGTATTTTCCTTCCAAAAATTCTATCAATTAAAGTAGCATCAATAGCCTTCCTCCTCCTCCACCACCACCAAGCTGCAAGAAAAAGAGGAGGGTGAGGGGGAAATCTACAGGATCCTTTCCAAAGTAGAGGCCATCATGAGAACTTAACTACATTATGCAATGAAGAAACAGTATTTTTGAAATATCTTCTCCTCAATATAGGCTACATTGGGTTAAACAAGACATAAGGTCAGTCTCCCACTACCATCCACGGTTAATGTGTCTACAACTTTTCCTCAAAGTATATCATATCTCAACAAACTATTAAAGCAAAACTATATTAAAGATTCTATTTATGTATACATTAGGTAGCTAAATGCACATCCAACTATATCAAAATTCAGCACTTCGATATCTTGATGTACATATTGTAATCCAGAATTCAAATGTCAATCATAAGCATGCACCGCATTATTTAAAAAAAATGTGCAAGGTACTTTTCAGCTATGCAGCCTTACTTTCTCGCTGACCTTTTGAGAGTGTAATTAGTACTCCTCAGTCCTCACTTCTTTTACCTTCATACCCTGTCCATCATGATTTCTCTAGAGACGTTTATGATATATTAATCACGTTCAAGAACATATTATTTGCATACGTATTCATCCTTACTTGTGTCCACAAGTTCATAGCACACTAGACTTAAAAAAAATAAAAGAAAAATGGAACACTTGCTAAACAACCGAACTCCACGAGAGAGAGAGAGAGAGAGAGAATTATGCAATCAAAACTAGATCACATCGAACATACATGTAACATTGATTTCGTGAATAACAAATTCAAACAATCAACTCCTGTTCCAATCTAAAACATATATCTTTGGAAGAGGAAAGCAAGTCATTTCTAAGATGGGATCATTGATTAAACAAAAAACAAAGACCAGAAAGATTTCTGTAAATGAACCTCACTCCCCATGGTTTGCAATTCTCCAAACCTAACCGAACCATACAGAGCATTCTCGAAATCTACAGCTCGAACTCCTCATCTTGGAGAGCTGCCTGAGCAGCCTCCTCCTCCTCCTCATCGAGAACGAAGTACTGGTTCTTCTCAACGGGACGGAACATATAGAACATGAAGGCATAGAACACCAAGGTCACGGCCTCCTCAACAGCAGTAGTCACCCACCTGTACTTATACGCAGCGATCGTCTTCAAAGCGAAGACGACGATCCTCGTTAGATAAAGGTACCCCACCACCACCATGTAGAATTGCCGGAACAGGGTCAGCTTGGCGAGGTTCCGTGCGGCCTTCCCGTCCGTCTTGGACGCCTCGCGGAGCGTCCGGATCGACCAGACAATGGGGAAGATGATGGCGCAGCAGCAGGCAATGTCGATGAGCAAGAAGATCTGTCTCCAAGTGGCCCAATCCTTGGAGAACGGCCCGGTTTCATCGATCACGACCGCGGCGATGTTGGCAACAACCTGGAGAGGGATGACGATCATGAGGACCTTCTTCTCGCGCTCCTGGAGGAAGGGTTTGAGGAACGACCATCCGGTACCGACGAGGACGATGACGGTGAAGAGGAGGATGCCGCGGAGGAACTGGAAGACGTAGAAGACGACGTCCCAGCCGTGAGGGGTTCCCGTGCGCTTGACGAAGAACTTATCCTCGGCGGCGCAGAGGAGATTGAGGCCCTTCACGAGGAGGAGGCTGGCCATGAGGGCGTGGATCCGGTGGACGGCGTCCTTGAACCTGAAGCAGAAGTAGGCCCAAGCGAAGAGGAAGGCGAAGTAGAGGAGGGCGAAGGCGAGGTAGAGCTTGGGGAGCTGCGTCTGGCCTGCGGGGAGGTAGTCGCGGACGTCGCCGTCGAGGTTGTAGATCTCTGTCCAGACGGCCATGGAGACCCGGAATTCCGGTCGGCAATTGACGAAGAAAAGGCTGTACTGGTTGGGGGAGGTGACGGGGAAGGACTGGTTGAAGGCGCGGGTGGTGGGGTCGAGGCTGTGTAAGTCGAAGAGGAGTTGGGCGTGGGGGCTGCGGAGGACGCAGAACCGAGGGGACTGCTCCAGATCGGCCAGGATCTGGAGGAGGGACTCCTCGGACATGAGGAGGAAGCCGATGGAGGAAGGGTCGAAGATGGCAGCGGAGGAGGGGTCCTCCGGCGACCAGGAGACGGAGGAGAGGGAGATGGTGACGTGGCCAGTCGGGGTGAAGCCGAACTCCTCGAAGAGGATCATCGGGCGAGAGTCGGAGTCGATCCGCAGGTGCTTGATCTCTGCCACAACCGTTCGAAGGAGTAGTAGGAGGAGGAGAGGGAGGAGGACTGCCACTCGTTCCGCCATGGACGGTGGTCGGATTTGAGCCGGCGGGATCGGATCTGGTTTTTCGGCTTCTCTTCTTTTGTCTTTGTGTTCCTCTTTTCCTTCTTTCTCTTCTTCTTTCTCTTCTTTCGTGTTTGGTTGGGGTGTCGGTTATGTTATGTAAGACGAGGGGGGCGAGGGCCATTATCTGGTGTCTCTGAAGGGAGGAAACGGATCGGATCATTGTAGATTCGACTTCGAAATTGGTTGAAAGTCCCAATCCCAGAGTTGAATCCAGAGTCCAATTTTAATTTTTATACTGGATTGGTGAAAAACAGGTTGAATTGTGGTTTTAGGGATGTCAATGGGTCGGATTCAGGTCAGGTTCCCATGAAAAAAAAGATAAAATCGAATTGGATCCAACCTAGTCGGGATAGTATTCAGCTTCGGATTTAGAGTCGGATGGAAAAAGTTAAAAACTGAATCCAGATCCAACTAGATTAAAACCCGATATTTACACTTAATTTGGTTTTGTTTTTAGTGGGATTAAGATTTTAATCGGAATCAGGTCAGGTTTCAATGAAAAACTCAATACCAAACCTAATCCAATTTCTAATCAGGTCCGGATTTGGCTACCGAATCTGACTAATCAGTTTCAGATTTGGATTGTATGTCGGGTTGCATCCAACCCGTTGACATCCCTAAGTCATTTTATAAAATGTGAAAAATGTTTGTGCTTGGAATTGATATGGATCCAGATATAGATCCTGTAGAATTTATCGATCAGAATCTTACTGGAATGTCGTCCTTGTAAGTAAGGATGGGATTTGAATCTGCCTGCGAACTTTATTTTAACGACTATATGGGAGAACAATGTGTTGGATTTGGATCAGAGGTTTGGGGAAATGTGATCCGTTTTCACCCTTATTCTGGGCCAATAATGTGGTACCATAGCTCCATTCTGTCGCAATCGTGGATTTTTGGGTGGCTTTGAGTATGAGGACTTGGAGCTGGTTGATTCCTGGGAAATAAGGATGTCAACGGGTTGGGGCTTGGGACTAACATTGACCCGGATTCATACTGGGACAGGGTCTGAATCTTGGACTGATGGCGTGTTCGTTTCGAAACGGCGCATCGATCATTCCCTAGGCATGGAACAAGTCAAGATCAGCAACTATGGGGAGATGAAATACCCTGACTTCTCCCATTTTTTTATGGATAAGTGGGTGCACCCCATTCCCAAATAATCCGACGGATTACTTCTTGCTCTTTTTTGTGTGGGCCCCGCATTCAATAAAACATGGAGAAAATAATATGGATCCCAATTTGTACTTGTTTTGTACGAGTAACCTAAAAGAAATGTGAGGATAACTAGTTGGGCCACTGTGGCCAACCATTTATATCATGTAATATATAAATGGATGTAGAAATAAATGGTCGTTGACACATGCATTATATATATATATATATATAATCACTAGAATATGAGCCATTATTTTCATAGATTGTTTTGTTCTTTTTTTTCTTAAATCTAACCGTACAAATGTAATCTACATGCTTGGTTTTATAAGAATATGCTCTTGAATCATCCTATTTTGATGCATATACCTCGTTTTTTTAAGTTTAAAAATCAATGGCTCATAGTCTTCATAAATATTCAAGCATTCAAAAAGTCACATTTTTTCATTGAAAATACATGATCCAATGGTTGATTCTTAGCAAATTTGTCACGCTGAATTTGCCAAAAAAAAAGTGTTGAAAATGCTCATATTTCTATATATATATGTATATATATATATAGTAGCTCAGAGTGAATGCGCGAATCGTTCAATGTTATCGGATGCATATCCACCCTTGATCACACAAAGATCAGAGGTGAAGTGCCATTTTTTTCATAAAAAGCACATTTAATGGTGGTGGTAGCAACCCCCACTAAATGTGCATTTTCTGCCCAATGCAAATCGGACGTGCCTTTAGTTCAATGAAAAACCCATCCAAGGTTATGAGTTTATATATATATAATGAAAACCTACAAAATGGACACCGTTCTAAATGAAACATGCTATTGGATTTTCAGTATTTTTTTTATCTTGACAGATGTGATCTATGTGGTTGTTTTTATAGGAATCATTTCTTGGGGTATTTATAAGTTTTTATAAAATTTCAAAAATCAATAACTTACAATTTTTATAAAGTTTTTGCTACGCAAATGTAGTATGGTATTTCAGCACAGAAAAAAGGCCACAAAACCAACGGGATCACCCCTGCTTCCACGGAAACCATTCTGAGAATGTCCGAGTAAACATCTCAAAAAGTTCAAACTAAATAATGGCATGTTCAAATTACTGCTGTTTTTAATATATTCGAATTTATCATAAGGGGAATTATTTTCTTTACTTTTGATCTGAGTCTTCACTTTTTATTTGTGTTTGAGTTTTTTCCTAATATTTTCTCCGAAAAAATGTCTTTTTTCAAAATCTCGTGAGGATTTTTTTTTCTTACCAAGAAAAAAATCAACAGTGAGATTAATCACACTGATTTAAAGATGTATTCATATGTGGATCATAGTCACAAATATCAACTGTTTTCTAAAATTTCATAAACCGATATTATCTAAAAAACAACAATATTTTCAAACAATTGCCTATTTTAAAAATATCATGTTCTTGTCGTGATATTGTCGCGTTATTAATGTGATATTCATATATGTTGTATATCTTTAATATTTTTTACTTAAAATTTAAATATGCCCATAGCTTCTTGAGAAAAGCAATTCTTTTTTATAGCAAGATTTTTCTTTGCCTAGAAAATCCCGATAGGGAGATTTGTGACTATAATGTGGATTAGTTGGAGTTTGGATCTTTGTGTGAAAACACCATGGCAGCTCTATGCGGACAACTAAATGGATCAGGATCCAGACTAAGTTGGAAGGTTCTACAAGTGTTAAGACGTCAGGATTTCTTAGCCATGAAGAGTAGGTTGTGAAAGTGATTCACCATCTCCTTCACGACCTAAAGGTTCTTTTTAGAGGATCTTTAGAACACAATTATGGACAAGTGAGGAGTTTCTTTCACCAAAATATTGCAGGACTTTCTTCTTTCCTATTTTATTTTTGAGGTTCCTAAACCATTGTTTAACTTGATGCTCCATAGGTATGATTCATGGGATTTTTTAAACTAGTGAAATGCAAAAACAGAAGAGAAGAAACTGAAGGGTTTTTTTTTTTTTGTAAAAAAGCTGTTTTAGATATTTCTCAAAAATAACTTGAGGGTTATTTTCTAAAAGGTTGTAAAAAGGGCTGTTTTGGTAAAAAGCTTACCTTGTAAAAACACCGGAACCTTTTAATAAGATAGATTTTATTAATGATACAAATGTACGATGGCTATCTACAAGTGAACTCAATACAAGGACCTTTACAACGAGAGAAAAAGGTTCAGGAGATTTTGGTGCATTTTTCATAGAAAATACCTTTTTCTTTTCTTGAACGTGAAGGTTGGACTATAACAATACTAGTAAGGCTGAATGAGAACTTGAAAAGATCAGGTTCAATATGATTGCACAAATATTTGTGCATTAAGCACCTAATTACCCTCCATCTTGGGGATAGTGTAAGACTCATACTTTTTTAGTATAATTTTTAAATAAAATTTATGAGGCATTTATCGGTGAAAATAGCATTTATACTCGAAATACGAAATGAATCAATTTCAATGAACCAATTATACTTAGTATATTCGTCACTTCACAAATTTATGCTCAAATACTCTGAAAGTCATAACTTCTTACCTGAACGAAATCAAGAGATTTTCTCGAGCCAACTTTTTTAGTTACGTCAATACGAAGGGAATGACATACTCAGAATTTTTCGAAAAAAAAAATCACTGAAAACTCAAATTTTTGCAGGACCCACGAAAATGTTGGTGGGACCCACAAAAATATTTCTCAGAAAATATCTGGTGGGACCCACAAAAATATCTCATTAAATTTTCATGTGGGCCCCACACCAAGGAACCTCTTGAAATTAAAAAGAAGCAAAGGGCATAAAGGTAAAAGAAAAACTTGGGGGTCAAGTTTCATTTTCTATAAATAGAGGTGCCCCCCTTTAGAAAAAATTATCCCCCCCTTTCTAGCCTTCTCTCTCTCTCCTCCTTCCTAAACCTCCCCTACCTAGCCCACTTGGTCTGAGTCTGCCTAACCTGGCTTGAGCCTGCCTAATCTGGACCTAGCCTACTTGACCTGGTCTAAACCCACTTGACCTGGTTTAAACCCACTTGATCTGGTCCAAACCCAGTTGACTTAACTTTAACCTGGTTTGGTTTGAAGTCAAAGTCAAAGTCCTTTTTGGTTTCAGATTCTGGTTTGGTTTTCTGAACCAGACCCAACCTACTTGGGCTAAGTCCGAACCTACTGAACTCAGTTGACTTGGACCGAACCCAGTTTGGTTCAAACCACTTAGGTTGAGAAGCTTGACCTACTCTTCTCCTTTCTCAACTAGGTCGAACTCATCTGACCTAGTTTGACCTCTCGAAAAGAGGATCGAAGTTGTTTCTTTCGCGATTCGAAGTAAGTTTGCTTTGTCGATTCATCTCTTTCAAGTATTTGCTTGTTTGTATATAGCATATACTTTCTGAAGTAGTATATGACCCTAGTTCTTGGTTGAGCCCTTTGGGACACTTCGGTATTCAATCGCTCGCCTCGTAACTATCGTCGGATTATATGTTAAATACGCAGTATATGCATTCTTAAAAATGGTATCTTACCCTAGTTGTTGGTTGAGCCCTTCGAAATACTTCGGTGTTCACCCGCTTGCATCGTAACTCTCGTTGGATGCTGAACTTCATGTATATCGTCTGGTAACTGCTGTCGCGTCTTATATCGCCAAGGCCTTATAATTTACCTTTGTCGTTGTGTCGTATGATGCTAAGGCTCCCTGTTTTCTGTAATTTTTTATTGTGCACTTCCAATTATGCATTTAACTTATGTTGTTTCGTCATATGATGCCAAGGCTTCTTGTTTTCTGCAATTTTCGATTATGCACTTAACTTACGTCGTCGCGTTGAATGACGTCAAGGCTCCTACTTTCTGCAAATATATATATATATATATATATATATATATATATATATATATATATATATATATATATATAATATTTTATTCGGTTACATACCCCGAACAATAAGTATATGCATTTCTTTTATGTCGCCGCTATATAAAGCACAGGCTTCTGCTTATATTACATATATGGCGCGTAAATGAGCATTCAAATGAAGATCAACTCCAAATCGCCGATGTGATTCTCTTATCGCTCATCGATTAAGATTTTGCTTAACGAATGAACCCTCTATTGGAAATGCTTCACTTTTGCACAAAACTGCATTTTCGTAAAGATTAAGTCATTTGTGTATGGCCTGGCTATGGCCCACGGTTCCAATCAACCTTGATGGATGCAAAGTACATACAATGATGTATATTCATCCCCGAGTTTAGCATAGCGATTTTTCCGCCAAAGAAGAGAGATGCCGCTGAAATGGTTAAAAGAAATGCACGCTTTCTCCATCAAAGAGAGGAAGTGTTGCTGGAATTTCTGAAGAAGCTAGAAATAGCTCAGAAAAAATGTATCAGGTTACTCCGTCAAACAGAGGAGTTGCTACACAGTTCATGAACACTTTCTATAACGTAGAAAGGATCGTTGCATCTTTACCATTGGAGCAGGGGAGGTGCTGACGAAATGGTTGACAGAAGAGCTGCTAGAACCGGTTAAATGGCAGAACGATGCTCGTTGTTGGAACGATGTCAGAATGACTTGTCTCTCTGATACTTGTAAGGGCACCTTGCTCGTAAGGGCCATTGCGTTAGAGTAGTTGTTGTGCCTTGACTAGGTTGTGAGCTCATTGCATAAAAATACATCGAGCAAACGATCTATTGAGATCGTGTCATATGCATGCTCATCGAGAGACTAACATACAACTAGACTTGTAAGGGCCGCAGAGCCAAAGTACGTTGTCCACCCAAAAGAGGTGAAATGCACGTGATGGCCGCAGTGCCGAGAGCAGAGTCAAGCATGCATATGAATAAAATAAAAAGACTCCACGGTTGATGACCGTGTTAGGGGCACACTGAATGAGGTCGAGTACATACTTCTCAACAGCTGCCCTATAGGCATGCATTAAGTAGCTTGTCAGACCGACAGAC
This sequence comes from Nuphar pumila, assembly GCF_984573655.1. Classification (NCBI taxonomy): domain Eukaryota; kingdom Viridiplantae; phylum Streptophyta; class Magnoliopsida; order Nymphaeales; family Nymphaeaceae; genus Nuphar; species Nuphar pumila. The sequence goes on along the minus strand of NC_143260.1, from coordinate 93,833,112 downwards.
CCCTTCAGAATTTCTCACCGAGGAAGATGGTGATGGTGTAGCCTTGAGTGACTTATATTATTCTCGAACATAATAGAGTTCATGATGGCTTCCGTCACTCAGAGGTATGAAGGTCGTGGTTATCCTTAAATTCTAAGGATTGAACCCAACTACTGCAGTAGCAGAATGCATTCGAATACCTAGTAGGGACTTCTTCCGGTATGATTGTACCTTCCTACTAGAGGGATGGGGTCAACAGGCCTCTGGGGTATCTAAAAATACATAGAATAATCAACCCCCAGATCATCGCGTTGGTGCTCAGATATACATCCCTTAAGCTCAGTAGAAGGGGTTAATTATCGAAACAAAGCATTAGCTTATGTTCAGCAATACTTGAATGTATGAGTGGATGGACGTTGTTGAGTCAGTCCTGCATAACCTTTGTGAAGTTGTCATGATCGGTATACGACTGGATCGACTAAGCAAAGACCTGTATTGTATCTGCACGATTAAGCGAAGCTCAAGGAGCTGTCCTTAGATGTGTGGGATACGGATATGCCAAGTGTAAAGACTTGAGCATGACATTTAGCCTGGGAGAGGCTTGCGCTAAGTCATGAAGACTTGAGCGGATGTTCAAACTCATAGCCATGAGGAGGCTCTTGTGATATACGTTAAGTCATGGAGACTTGAGCGTCGTTATTATGAACTGCGACCCTGAGTGGTCAACGTATTTACTTGAGTTAAATGGATGCATGATTGCTTGCTTAACAGACCATCAGTGGTTCTAACCCCGTTTTATGGAGACTTCGTGTATTGAACCTGTGTTGCGATATGCGGAGCAAAGCGACATCAAGTTTAAGGGTTTCTCTAGATAGAGTTGTACTGCTTTCTTTTATTGAACCTATGTTGCTTTTCCAAGCAGTGATGTTGTAATAAACATGTGGTTTTCGATAAAATAGAACACTTTGGTGGTCAATGAATTGCTTGATCACATACCTGTAATGCGTTCGGAGTTTTCTAAAATTGACGACTCATTATTGTCTGATTCCGCTACTAAAAGTTTTTCCAAGTTTCACTGCAAGGGAAAAAAAAAGAAATTCATGAAAATTTTAACTTAGCTTTGTTTTGGAAATCTGGGACGTTACAGATATCTGTCAAATGTGGGACCTCATGGAGGGCGATCGGGTACTTAATGCACAAATTTGTGTGCAATCATATTGCACCCGATTCGGACTCGAATGAGAACCCCCTTGGTTGTCCTTTAGTGGCTTCGTGCTTTTTGAGATTTAGGTAACACATGTGCTTTTTGCCTTGTGCCACATACCCTTTCCTGATGTATGGGTCAAACATGGCCCATTGACACCCCTACTTACAAGATCAATGACAAGATGGGAAATACATGAAAAATAGTTTTTTTTTGTTTTCTTTGTGTTTTTATCAACAAATGATAAATATATTAAAAAATTAGGATGAATGTTAAATAAGAAATATATAAAAATTAAAATCACTTATTTTTCAATAAATACCTCATAAAAACATTAATACCACAATAAAATTGTAATTTTTTGTTAGAACACTAGCAGATTTTGCGGTGTGCATTGGTAATTTTTCCTTTTTTGGGTGTTTGGTTACTTTGCATCTCATATCCATCCTCGGATTTTGACTTCTAACAGTGTCATACCTAAAGCCTGAGAAAGTTCCATATTCTAAATCAAATCCAAGACCCGACGTTTGGTTTCAACCCATCGCCACATGTCGTCTGCTTGTTGCTCCATACACGTTCTTAGAGGGTACCTATTGTTTTTTTTTCCTAAATTATATTTGCTTCAATAAAGCTTTTTTGTTGTTTAGTGACATTTCTTCTTTTTTTTGTTGTCATGTGTTTGAGGGTATACCTATTTTTTTTCTCTTTTTTCTTTTTGTAGTAAGAGTCGTAATTCTCTTCTGACATATAGGTTTATTATGGTGTTGTAGTATGTGGTGTGATGAATGAGACCCTCCTTGGTTATCCTCTAACAACTTTGTGCTTTTTAAGGTTTAGGTAATATGTGTGCTCATTGCCTTGTGTCAGGTATACCTTCATGTGGGCCCTATCGTCACATATCGTGTTCTTGTTGTGCTACATGCAAGTTTTGGGTACTTGGAGGGTACTTGTTTTTTTTACCTAAATTTCATCTATTTCGGTAAAGTTTTTTTGCCATTTATCAACATCTCTTTTTTATTTTGTCATCTTGCATTCAAAGATATACTTGACTTATTTTTCTTTTTAGTATGTGTTGTGTATGTATCCATGTGGATGCTGAGAAAAAAGAGAGTGTTTGTGAGTATTATCTTGACACTTGGTACCTGTGGCAACTTTTGCAATTGGAGGTGACAAAAGTTGCTTACGAAAGTGACAATAGCTGCTTGAAACCTAGCCCCTTCAAAAAAGTGCATCACCTTTATACTCTTGCACCCGTCAAAACCAACCAAACAAGGAAAAGAAGAAGGTTGTTTATGTAACCATAGAGTGGTAAATAATTAACATTTTTATTGGTTATGTTGTGCTGGTGCAAAATGTTAGCTCAAGTTACAAGGGATAAGAATGTGCTCAACCAAGTTGCACTCTTTGATAGTTGGATGCAGACATTCATCATGCAGTCATATGATGGATTTTTGTCATTTGTTTTGGATTGTGCGAAAGTAGGCAACACACAGGCAAATTGCATTATACAAACGGTATATTTTTTCTTTTTTGGCTATGTACTGTCTCTGTTGTCTTTTCAATCTTTTGTTTCTTGTCAACATTTATGTTTTTCCCTTTGTTGTCTCTGGTATGCTTCCAGGATCTATTCTTTTTTTATTTGTCATTGTATATGTTCTTGTTTTATTTGTTCGCTCCTTGCTTTAGTTTTGTGCTTGTAAACATTTTTGTTTGTGATCTTTCATTTATAGTTATTGTTTTGTGTGTCACATGTGCTTTTCTTACTGAATCTGTTTGTGTCATATTCATTTGTTGCTTGCCTTATCTTTCTGTTTATTGACATTTATGTTTTTCCTCTATTCTTTCTTTTTGCTTTCAAGATTTGTTCTTGTTTTATTCTGATGTTTGGGTTGATTTTCTTTTTTTGTGAACCTTTTAGTTTGATCTTCAATCTATAGTTATTGTTGTTTTTGTTTTCTCTGGTTTGCTTTTGGGATATGTTATTTTTATTGTCCTTTTCTTGGCTTAGTTTTATGTTTATGAGTGTTTCATCTATAGTTATTGTTTGGTAATTATATAGTTACTATATCTTTCTAAATTCATATCATTTATCATGTATCATCAAGAAACAAATAATCTCACACACATGGATTGTGTTACAATTGAGTTAGAAAATAAGTGGCAGCCTAGCTTGTGATGAGGTTATGAAATTTGCTGAACAAACCCAAGACTAACAATGTGTGCTCTACTTATTTGAGTTTGTTTGTAAGATAAAGAAATTATGAATTCATGACTGATAAGGAGTAACCTACTGAGAGTCGGTGAAATACATTCCTAATTAGAAAGTGAATGAGGTATATTTTACATGATAGAGTGTAGATGATTGACTCAATATATACTATTAAATTAGGAGTAAAGCATAGGTGCTTGAACATTAGGTGCATGTGATACGTGTTTGATGGATTTTTTAGGTTTTTTTGTTTTATTTTTAAATTCTCTTTGTATATATATGATCTACGTACTTGATTTTATAGGGCTCAACTTTTGAAGTGTTCGATTCTTACATATGGATGGTTTTTATAATATTCAAAATATCAACAGTCCAAAATCTTTGTAAATTTTTTAGGCTCCAAATATAATTTTTTCATCGAAACAATAAGGACCCCTTGTGGCCTTCTTCACTCTATCCTGTCATACAAAAGCATATCAAAAGGACACATCCAAGTTCCATGATCTGCTAACACACAATATGTCCTAGAAAATGTAAATGTGTTTTGCAACGTGTAATGCAGTTAATTGATAGGGTTGTTCCCTATTGTTTCTATGTTGTGCTCTTACCATGTTTGGGGTGGTTTCTAATCATTGTTCAAGCTAAATGTTAGCATAGGGTCTAAATGGATCCCTGCTCAGTGGGACACAGGGACCCACTCATTGTTTATGTTTCTTGGTATATTTAGATGCACAATATGTTACTGACTCTATGTGTATGTGCATGTGTGTACATCGCAATGGTCAACACAGAATGGTATCCGATAAATAAGAAAGAAGGTTCTCCAATTTTCCTTTGAATCATGAAAAGTTTATATTTCATAAAATAAGGTTTCTGTCAAAATGACACCAATAGACATGTTGAAAGAGCATGATATGTATGAAAATTCTTTTTCTAGATTTTAATGGGTTCAGCACATTTTAGTTATCCTTTCATAATAGTGTGTTTTAATATATTAACATATCAAATTTTTAAACATTATATAATCTCTTGACTTCTGATATTTTTTCATGATCTAGTATTATTTTTTTTCTTATAAGATAATTATCAGATATTTTAGGAACAAAGACCTCATCATGATTTATTTCTATCCAACCGAGCTTCATGTTTTGGATATACCTATTCATACCATTCATAATGCGTATCCTTCTCATTCTCATTAATACATCACACAATTGCCAATATATATCAAAAAATAAGAAAACAAGAAGACAATATACCATTATATGTGTCTCAACAAAAGAGGAAAGAGAGGCCACTAAACAACAAAAAGACTTCACCAAAACAGATGGCATTTTAAACAAAGAAACAAGAATAACATGTACCCCCCAGCGAGCCCACAATGGTTTTGGATGGGTCAACCATAGCTAATTACAGCTTAAACCAAGTGTAAATTTTCCTTGACCAAATTTTGTAGAGCAAATTACCTTTGAACTAAACACTCGTAATCACAATAACAATGTGTCCTTTACAAAATTTCATCAACTTTTTGGTGATACGTAAAATTGTGAGCAAGACACACCCTGATGGAAAAGTCCATTATGTGGTCTTACATGTCCCACATGGTTACCAGCTACCACTCCAACCAACATAAAGATGGCATAGAAGCACAGTTCAAGCTGTGCATGACAAGTAGGAGATATGCTTTCCTATATCTTAGCAAACTGCACCATTTTCTAAAGTTATATAAATACTCATACCAACCATTATCGAAGCAGGTTATATGTTCCCCCCCGAAACATGCAGGTGTGTGTTCTCGGGTCTGAATGAGCGCCACGTATGTAATCATGTGGGGCTTGTTTTCCCTTGTGTGTCGTCATCACTTAGCATCGGAGTCCAGTTTGTTTGCGAAGACTTAAGTACCCTTTCCCACCATTAGCGCTATGAAACGATGTTTCAAGTAAATGACAAAAATGTCCTCCAGCCAGAAGAGAGAAAAGGTTAAAATCATCATCATTTTCGCCCTAAGGAGTAAACGATTCTGCTTTAACAGGAGCTCCTCGCAATATGTCGTCATAAACATTTTGACTCACCCTTTGACGATGCACCATCTGCTGTAAGAGGAGTTTCCTTTGACGACACAACCTTTGACGTCGTCTGCTGTCATGGGATCACCCTTTGTCGTCGTTTGCTGTCGTCGGAGCACCCATTTTCATCATCTACTGCCATTAGAGCATAGTCAGTGCATTGTTGCCACCATTGGCTGCATCTACCTTCTAGGTGTTTCTCCTCTACTGTCGGATTAGCAAAACTCGTATCCTTTCGATGAGTTTTGTTTATGGTTTCGTTATGTAAAAAAAGTGATTTTTGTTATGTAAATCCGAATGTTAAATCTTACAACTGGTTGTATTATTCATGCTAAATAATACCCATTTTTGTACTGAAACAAATCGATTTGTACATATTCACCTTCTGGGCATCGAAAAATAGTTAGCACGATTTGTTCTTATGAAGGATAAACATTACAACGATATGTACTTATGAGGGCTAAATTTCTACAATGATTTGTATGTTTGAATTTAACAATGATTTATACATTTAATGCAACAGTGATTTGTTTGATACAACAATGATTTATACATTTTAAGCAGTAGCGATTTAACCGATTTATGATTTATGATTCATGATTTATACATTTAAAGCAGCCATGATTTATACATTTAATACAGTAGCGATTTATGATTTACAACGATATGTACTTATGAAGGGTTCGATTTCTACAACGATTTGCGGTTAAATTAATGTGTTATACAGGTTAGCAATGACTACAATTTATAAGACAAGAAAGCCTTCACCATTGGAGGGGATGACTCTTGGAGAAATCATCCGCCAATCCGATATATATGAGGGTTATGTAAAGTACCAAAATATAATGAATATTGAGAATGAAAAAGACAAGACCAAATTGTTGGATATTTATTATGCAAAGCCTGATCCATCAAATATTGAAGATGAAAAGCAAACGAAAAAAGATGAGGAAGAACTAAGGATGAAGAAGAAGAAGAAGGATGACGAAGAGAAGGAAAAGCAAAGGAAGAAGGATGAGAATGAAAACTACACACACTTATGAGGCGAAAGGATTTCTTCCTGCTGACCATGCAAAATTAAATCTACATGCACATCATTCTTCATGTTATTTGTCATGATCGTCAGTTGCATCATACTATACTATGCATTGAGTTGTTATTTACCGTGCCAATAAAAGAAACAATTTATTATATATGTGTGTTGACGATAGCGATTCACGTGACAGTGATTTAATGACAGCTATGATGCTGTGAAACAATTTCAATTTTAATCGCTAAATCAACAACGATTTGAATACGCAAATCACCACCGCAATCATGCAATAATGTAAATGCCGCACTCACAAGTTTCAATATCATAATACAAATATCTTACAAATTGACACTAGCAAACACATAATATGTTACAAATCGATATACATATCGCATAATATATTACAAATCGATACGATAATTCAGCATAATAGATTACAAATCGATATTAACAAACAAAACAATATCCCACAAATCGATAATATATTACTACAACCGTGATTTGTGTTATAATATTCCAATATTTTCTATATAAAGGCAAATCGTTGTGGCTGACATATACGTCATTGTGTAAATAGCATAAATCATCAACCGGAATCCAGGTCTCACAAGGCATATCATTTTTTGACAACGAGCGAGATGCGGAACGACATTTACTATTGAAGCTCAAATGTTACAACGATATGTACTTATGAAAGGTGTGATTTCTATATCGATCTGTACGTTTGAAGCAGCAATTTATATGTTTAAAACAAGAACGATTTATATGCTTGACGAAATAATGATTTATACTTGTTGACGATAGCGATTTACGTGACAACTATTTAATTACAGGTAGAAAGTTTTGAAGCAATTTCCATAGAAATCGCTAAATGAGCAATGATTTGAACACGCAAATGGCCACCTCATGTCGGTACAATGTTAATTTCTCACACATAGTTTTCAATTACATACTACAATATCTAACAAATCGACACTAGAAAGCACTTAATATTTTACAAATCGGTACATATATTCCATAATATATTACTATACCTAACCTTATACCCTAAACCCTTAATATCTTACTAAACCCTAACCCTAAACCCATAATATATTACTAAACCCTAAATCGTAAACCCTAAACCCTTAATATATTACTAAACCCTAAACCTTAAACCCTAAACCCTAACCCTAACCCTAACCCTAAACCCTAAACCCTAAACCCTAACCCTAAACTGTAACCCTAAACCCTAAACCTAAACCCTAAACCCTAAACCCTAAACTCTAAACCCTAAACCCTAAACCCTAAACCTAAACCTAACCTAAACCTAAACCCTGAACCGTAAACCCTAATGCCTAAACCCTAACCCAAAACCCAAAACCCAAAACCCTAAACCCTAAACCCTAAACCCTAAACCCCAAACCCTAACCCTAAACCCTTAATATCTTATTAAACCATAAACCTTAAACCCTAAACCCTAAACTCTAACCCTAACCCTAACCCTAACCCTAACCCTAACCCTAACCCTAACCCTAACCCTAACCCTAACCCTAAAACCTAAACCCTCGATTTATATGTTGAATCTGTATATCGATTTATAAGCTATCAACAAGAATTTTCATATCGATTTGTATGATATTTGATCATCGATTTGCGTGATACTATGACAATATTTTCGTAACAAAGGCAAAATAGACTAAACATTACAACGATTTTTAAGATATCAATAGGAATTGTCATATCAATTTAAGATATTGTTTTGATTCTTAATATTGATTTAAGATATTATTTTGATTCTAAATATCGATTTGTAAGATATCAATAAAAATTTCTAAATCGATTTAAGATATTGTTCTGAATTTTAATATCGATTTCTATGCTGATTCTTAATATCGATTTAAGATATTGTTTTGATTCTTAATATCAATTTAAGATATTGTTTTGATTCTAAATATCGATTTTTAAGATATCAATAGGAGTTTTCATATCAATTTAAGATATTGTTTTGATTGTAAATATCGATTTTTAAGATATCAATAGGAATTTTCATATCGATTTAAGATGTTTTAATTTTTAATATCGATTTAAGATATTGTTTTGATTCTAAATATTGACTTTTAAGATATCAATACGAATTTCTAAATCAATTTAAGATATTGTTCTGAATCTTAATAATGATTTATATGTTGATTCTTAATATCGATTTAAGATATTGTTTTGATTCTTAATATCGATTTAAGATATTGTTTTGATTCTAAATATCAATTTTTAAGATATCAATAGAAATTTCCATATTGATTTAAGATGTTGTTTTGATTCTTAATATCGATTTAAGATATTGTTTTGATTCTAAATATCAATTTTTAAGATATCAATACAAATTTCTGAATCGATTTAAGATATTGTTCTGAATCTTAATATTGATTTCTATATTAATTCTTAATATCGATTTAAGATATTGTTTTGATTTTTAATATCGATTTAAGATATCAATAAGAATTTATATATTGATTTAATATGCTATTTTGATTCTTAATATCAATTTAAGATATTGTTTTGATTCTAAATATCAATTTTTATTATATCAATACGAATTTTCAAATCGATTTAAGATATTATTCTGAATCTTAATATTGATTTCTATGTTGATTCTTGATATCAATTTAAGATATTATTTTGATTCTTAATATTGATTTCTATCTTGATTCTATATATCGATTTATAAGCTATCAACAGGAATTTTTATATCACTTTGTGGCCGACAAAGACGTCATTGCGTAAACGGCCTAAAATATGAATCGCTTAAAGGTATATGTTATTTTATTATAAAATCTTTGGCGGGTCCCATAAGCATTAAATTCCTCTGCTATAAAAGGAGATCCTCCCAATATTTTCCCATAAATGTTCCACAAAAAATCTAACGATTTGTCTTCTTTCGTCAGAGCACCCATTACCGTCTCAGTGAGTTTTTGTGTTCTGCAGGTTACCAATGGCTTATATTCGTAAGAGAAGAAATAATTCATCGTTAGAGGAAAAACCTCTTGACGCAATTGTCGAACAGTATGTGTTGTATAAGCAATTAGAAGCATACTACAAAATAATGATGATTGAGAATGATAAAGAAAGGGAGCAATTGCTGGTAAAGTATAGAGCGGAGCCTAATCCGTCAGATATTGAAGATGATAATCCAACAAAGAATGATAAGAAAGAAGTACAGATGAAAAAGAAGAATAATGATGACGAAGATAAGCAAAAGGAAAGGAAGGAAGAGGATAATGAAAAAAGCAAAGGAATTCAAGGCAGAAGAAGGAGGAGGTGGACGATATAAAAAAGCAAAGGAAGAATAATGAGGAGGAAGAGAAGTAAAGGGAAAAGGAGGAGTAGAGGGAAAGACAAAGGAAGAATAAAGAGAAGGAGGAAGAGAAGTGAAAGCAGAAGAAAGAGGAGGAGGAGAGGGAAAAGCAAAGGAAGAATAAGGAGGAGAAAGAGAAGTGAATATAAAAGAAGGAGGAGAAGGAAAAGCAAAGGAAGAATAAGGAGAAGGAGGAAGAGAAGCGAAGGAAATTGAAGAAGAAGGAGGAGAAAGTGAAACAAAGATAGTTGAAAAGAAGGAGGAGGAGGAAGAGAAGTAAAGACAATTGAAGAAGAAGGAAGAGAAAAGGCAAAAGAAGCATATTCAGGATGAGGAAGAGAATGAAAGGAAAAGGAGGCCGAGGAAGAGAAGAAAAGACAAAGGAAAGAAAAGGAGGATGAGGAAGAGAAGGAAAGGCAAAAGAAAGAGAAGGAGGACGAGGAAGAGAATGAAAGAGAAAGGAATAAGAAGGAGGATGAGAAAGAGAAGGAAAGACAAAAGAAGGAGGACGAGGAAGAGAAAGGAAGAAGCAGGAAGAGGAAAAGAAGAAAAGAAAAGAAAAAAGTAGAGGATGGATGCAAAAAAGCGAAGGAAGGAAGAAGTACAAAAGCAAAGGAAGGGAGGGATAAAGAGGAGAAAAGTGTGACCAAGGTACGTTAATTGCTATTGGATGTCGCGATGTACTGTTACAGGTATTATTATGTACAGCGATTACTCTGTATAGTGATTACTATGAATAGTGATTACTCTATATAGTGATTACTGTGATAGTAATTACTATGTATAGTGATTACTATATATATAGCGATTACTGCGATAGTGATTACTATGTATAGCGACTAATTGTCATTTGATATTTTATGTTATAGGCAAGTCAGAAGAAAAGCAAAGCAACAAATGAAAAGTTGAAAGGGTGATGTCAGTGGCCTGTAGTTTTGTCGTGGTACAGAAAGCTGAGTAAATATCAGAAGGACCGATTATGAAAGATGCACTTCGGCGGCCTTCTGGACCAACATTATTTTAAAAATTGCTAAAACACCATGACCCACCTGGTTAATAAGTGGAATCATAAAACGAACACGTTCCAGTTTGGGGTTTTTGAGATCACCATGACCCTAGAAGATATAGCACGAATTATAAGTCTTAAGTGCCATGGAAGTGTTGTCCTAACACGGGATTCAAACTATAACCCATGGGATAATTGCACGGCTCTTCTAGGAATGTCGATGGAAGAATAACGTGAGTGTATTTCTGGTGGAAGCAATTCTTCATCGATGAAAGTTTATTTTTTCTGTAATAAATGGGAAGGTTGCTCCGCTGCATGTGCATCTAAAGCAGCTGACCAAGAGTTGCATGGCTTCCTTCTTTATTTTTTTGGACTTACTTTATTTTTTGATTGTTTTGGTTCGAGAATAAGTTACTTGTGGTTGCAGTTCCTGAAAGACTTAGATGAAGTCGACAACTGGGCATGGGGTGCTGCTATGCTCGCACACTTGTACAGTCAACTTTACCGTGCGAGTAAGGTACGAAAACCGTGGGGGGGTTTGGCCATTTGTTCAGGTCTTTGTTTATTATATATTTAGCACATGTAGACTAAGCTCGTTGAAGGTTGGAGTCTTACTAATATATAGTTTTTGTAGGCCTAGATATGGGAGCATATTGTCGCCTTGCGTCCTCAGTATGGCCCTGTGGTTTATGGTTTTCCCATTATTGGCGAGTGGGCTTCAATAAATGTCAAGGAAGAAAATGCTCAGTTCATTTTAGATGAATTGTAATTGAATGAGGTAAATGGTTTAAAATCGTTGTAATGTATAGCATTCTTAAGTAATCATCGCTTTAGGAGTTTGTCTTCTTTAGTACAAATCGTTATCTCCTTAGCATCTACCTTTCATTAGCGTAAATCATTGTAATGTTTAGCATTCTTAAGTAATCATCACTTTAGGATTTTGTTTTCCTTAGTACAAATAGTTATCTCCTTAACATCTAACTTTCATTAGCGTAAATCGTTATAATGTTTAGCATTCTTAAGTAATCATCACTTTAGAATTTTGTCTTCCTTAATACAAATCGTTATCTCTTTAGCATCTAACTTTCATTAGCGTAAATCGTTATAATGTTTAGCATTCTTAAGTAGTCATCGCTTTAGGATTTTGTCTACCTTAGTATAAATCATTATCTTCTTAGCATCTAACTTTCATTAGCGTAAATTGTTATAACGTTTAGCATTCTTAAGTAATCATCACTTTAGGATTTTTTCTTCCTTTGTACAAATCGTTATCGCATTCAACATTTTTGCATGAATAATTATGTCTATATCTAAACCATAATCTCGATTATAGAGCTTGTCTAGAGACCGTATGGAGATAGGGAGGACAAAGATGAAGAGGTTGTTGTTATGGCTGTGAGACTGTTTGTCTGCGATATTTGGCTCTTTAGCAAATGTGAAGCCGAGTTGCAGCATGATAGTTGAGTACTCCTACAATCTAGCTTGGGACAGTCAGTACCAAAAGTGCGTGTGTTGTTGATATAAAACCTGCAAAATTTTGATCTTTATCAAAATAGATAAATGTTACAATTCTTCAAAATAAATACGGTAATGTGATATGGATTTGATCCAAATGGATCTTGAATCCAAACAGGATCAAATGGATCTAGTATTTGGATTCGGATATGATGAATGGATTTAGATCCTGAAAGGATCTAAAACCCAATTAGAATCCAGTTGGATCTTAATGGATCCAAATATAGTCGGATTTTAATCGAGAATCTAGTTAGAGAGTTAAGAAGATCTAAAATATAATTTTTATCCAACTCATATTTGAGATTCATCGAAAACCAATTCGTATATAAATGAATTAACAAAGACCAATAATGCAACAAAAGGTGAGGTGGTGTTATGGCAAGAGGTATTGCCTAGTTATGAGGCAACTTGAGTTCAAATCTCATCAACCACATACACGGATTTTAGCAAGAAGACCTGCCTTTTTATCAAAAATGCCTAACGTTTATAAAGATTTAAGGAAATTAAGTAAGATATGAATTGCAACGAAATAGAAGTAGTTCATTGGTGGGTTCATTGCCTCTTTAGGAGAAGGACTCAAGTTCAAAGCCCCCTGTGCACTAGGATAACCAACAAAATTTTTTGTAACTCATTTATTTCAAAATTAAGAGATAAGCATGTTTTCAAGGAGGGAGGTTGGCTGAATTCCCAAATAGAAAACCCAATAAAGATATTAAACAACAAAAGAAAGGGTTTTGGAAAAGGTTCATTTTTTTCTAAATGGGCCACCTCATAAAAGCTAAGGGAAAACAAAAAAGAGAAAGAAGTATTCACGTGTTTTCCTTCTTTGAAAGGAAGACCAAGCCATAACCACGATTTTGAAAAGGGGAGTTATAGAGAATAATGACAAGAGGGGGTTTCAATAAAAATTTAATTGGAAATTTATAAGAGTTTTAAAAAAATGGATGGGGGAGCAAGTCTTTTCCTCTCCATCCGACCCTTTCTCTTTTCATCCTCTTCCTCTCTACAATCACTTCTACTCTATTAGAGTGCGTAAACCCAAGTGCTTCTGTTACCTTTGAGAAGAACGATGCAAGAGGGCATGCGAACTGCGTGAGAAGTTGAGCACTCTCAGATTCAGATTTCCATCTTCAAGTTAAGGTAAGGGGTATTCTACCTTTATGTGTGTGCTTGATGCCCTGTAGTACTAGTACATTGTATTCCTTTTGAATGTATGTATGAAAACATACATTTTCAACCATGGGCCTTAGCCACGACTGATGAAAATCTGGTTAAAATATTGCGTGTGGGTGTACTTGAACCCACCAAACCATATACCATTCTGAATAAGAATAGATAGATCCAACCATTTAGATGAATGTGAAGATCTAGGGAAAACATGGATCTACATATTCATGAAATCTGGAATGATTTCTGCAAATGATCGATCCAGACTATCAGGTCGAATCTGTATCTTCATGCAGTTTTGATTTTAATATGCCTCTATGTATACTTTAAACATGAATCTACTTATGCATGTGAACATAATTAAAATCCTGCGTATGCATATATTCATGAGTATGAATTGGTGTGTTTCGCTGATTATAAATCAACACATGTGTGTACTCTTAAATATGAAGTTGCATATGCTAGGCTGGTACCTTGTCCCACTTTTAATTATGAAGTCCTTTCATTCTTGGAAATATTTTCTTTGGGTCTGCGTTGATAATATGAAGAAGAAACAAAAAAAAAGTATACAATCATGTGTTTAGATTTCTCTATGGTTCTATCAGTATTTTTTTTGTATGACGATCATGTCTGTTTTGATATAAACTGATTAGTGTGATTTATAGATTGATGTAGTATTTTCTCTTCTTCTTATATAACTGATCTGCAATTGTTTTTATGATTCTTCATCGTTATTATCACCATAATCCATGTTATTTTTTTTAAGGATTATTCTACCATTTCTCTATGGATGGATCTGCAAATTTTGTGTTACGACTAATCGGTGGTTTTCGCTGAAAATGAACCTACACTATTAGGATACAACTGAAACTAATACCTTTTGATATAACTGATCAATGTTTTGTGTATAGCACGGTTTGCGGTTGTTCATGGAAAAAAAATTTGCCCTGCATTTTTTTTAGGAAACTATTTTCTCAGGTCCATTAATAGATGGTTCTATATTGCTCGGCATTGCGATATATATATATATATATATATATATATATATATATATATATATATATATATATATTGAATGAACTCTTTATTCGCTTCTCATGTTAAGAGTATGCACGTTAAACACAAATGCTCATAATATTGATCGTATGTTGAAGATTTTAAATCTGCACCTTTCATCAGTAAAATTATTTGAAATGAGTCATTCTATTCAATGAATCCATGAAATACAAGAATTGCATTGATTTTTCCATCATTTATGGGAATAAGTGTACACCGGCATATTTTTGCAAAAAGTTGCATACCTTGTCATGTGTGCACTAAATGAATAAAGTAGCCTTACTGAACTCTATGAAATACATGAAATGATAATTGTACTTGTCACTTCTCATATAAATGATGTATGTCTCACAGAAAGAGGATATGGCCGTGTTTCATTCATAGACCCTAGTTTTTGCTAATTGTTTATTCTAAATAATTCATACTTTGATGAAAATTTAGTCTTGCTAGAGCTCAAAAATGAACTTGTGGTTCCATAGAACCTTTGTAGTGCCATATAAGCACTTGTGAAAAGTTATACTTAAGATATGCAATGTGAGTGCATGATCAGTGAGGTATGAAACATACACCCTAGCTCAGAAATGAAATTTTAAATACTGCAAGTATAAGTACTCGACTCAAAGTTGAGCCAAAAAATTCAAGAAAATATTATTGGTGCCTATTGGGCATTGATTTGGTATGTGCATACACTGAGATCACTTTGAGTATGGGTTGGAATTTTGAAAATCTCTTGTGGTGCAATGACTCGCACTAAGAAATAAACAAAATATAATATATGCACATATAACTTAAATATGGGATTCTGGGTATACCTGAAAGACGGTATATGTTACTGGTTTCCTAGGATTTTGGGTATACCTGACAATGGCATATGTTACCAGTTTCTCAGGGTTTTGGGTACATCTAAAAGATGGTGTATGTTACCAGACCCATGATCTACCTTGGAGAGGGTAGATGGTGCAAGCTCCGTGGAACAATTTTGTTTTTGTGAGAGCAAGGCGTCTCACCTGATCCTCAGTCCTCGGAGTTAGAGGGCCAAGACTATCAATGCATCCTAGGTGGTAGATCTTAGTCTTCTGCAGAAGTTATATGGTGCATCCTAATTCTAGTTCTAGCCATTGGAGAGTACTCTCTCGGTAGAGAACCGTCCCCTTTGAACCTCCGTACGGCTAGTCATACAGGATATTAATTGAAAAAGCATAACAAACCCCCGTGTGGTCTCGATCCGCTACGATGTTGAATGACTGTGCGTACCCACATGGTAATTAACAAGAGAAAACATAAAGTTAGTACACTTCTGATAGTCTTCAATTATTGGAAGAATGCTTGATGTTGCAATTGTTAGAATATGATTGTGATTCACTGATGTGATGCATAGTTTAGAAATGTTTTCCTTTAAATGCGAAATGTGATAACTTAAATGTGATTCATTTATATGATGTGTCGTTCATTGATGTCTTTCTTTTATGTAATAGATCATGAAATGCTTGAATTTAATGAACTGTGCGTTCAACACTTATTCAAATGTTTGTTACTTCTTATATAAATGTGCCACACATATACTTGTACATATAACACTGAGCACACTCATATAGATAGTATGATTCTTACTCAGACAGGGTAGTCTGGTCCCTTCTGAATTAATATTTTCAGAAAAAAGATAAAGATGGGAAATTGCGGTCGTCGCTGTGGACAGCGTCATGAGACCATATCTTCTATAGATGTTCTGAGGAACTCTGACTTTATTAAATTTATTAAGTTGTAATTTATGACTTATAGAGGCAAGAGTTTAATTTGCCTAATGTTATTGAGTCTGTGCTATCACCTGTAACCCGCCCAAATAAATTGATTGAGGATTTAATAAAACATTTCTGTTGTTGTTTAGAAAAAAAAATTATTCCAAAAATTTTCAAGTTAAATATTTGGGGTGTTATAATTGAAAAGGAAAATGAATAGTGGTGGGGCTAGGAACGTGAATTGGCATGAACGCTTCAGAAAACAATTGGATAGCTGGAACAAATGAGGTGTTTGTGTCATACCATATGATTATAAAGAACGACAATATGACCCTAACTAATTCAAATAATATTGGCAACCCATGCATCGAAATCGACAGATTGAGGAGAAGCAACCTAAAAGTAAGGACACTCTTGTCTCCGAGCATGTCGTCTTCCAGCATAGAAGTAATGTCCATCGTGTCCCTTTGGCACTTCCTATGATTCTCTCTGTTGCAGTACACGATAAGGAGCAAACACAACTCCTAAAAGAGAATGTATTGTCCGACAAATGGTTAGTGTTGCTGGAGAGGAAGAATAAAGAGTTACGGAAGGACATGCAGAATTTAGTGAGACAAATTGGGTCACCAGTTGAGATGATTACCAGTGGATTTAATAAGATCAAGGGAACGAAGAGGCCACCGAATAAAAACACTCCACCAAGGCAAAGAAAGAGACGATTTGTATGTCCATCTGAGTCGTCAAGTGCCAGTGAATAAACATATGTGATTTGTGTATCCCGATAATTTTATGTTGTAATTCTATCATTCTTGGTTGTAATTATATAATTCTTTGCTTAATAAGTGTAACACAAAAGTGCCACTGAAAATTTGACAAGACTACATAAACTTAGGTTTGTAATTATATAATTCTTTCATGATTTGTACTTACATTTGCTAAATCGTATAACAATCACTGGCTTTGGGTTTATTATGTATCATGATTTATGTGATAGCGATTACTATGTATAGCGATTATGAAGTTACCATGATTTGTACTTATGTTTGCTAAATCGTATAGTGATTACTAGTTTTGAGTTTATTATATATAGCGATTACTCAGTATGGCGATTATGAAGTTACCATGATTTGTACTTACATTTGTTAAATCATATAGTGATTACTAGTTTAGGGTTTATTATTTATAGTGTTTTCTGTGATAGCGATTGCTTAGTATAGCGATTACTCAGTATAGCGATTACTCAGTATAGCGATTATGCAATTACCATGATTTATACTTATGTTTGCTAAATCGTATACCGATTACTGGTTTAGGGTTTATTATTTATAGTGTTTCTTGTGATAGCGATTACTTAGTATAGCAATTACTCAGTATAGCGATTATGCAGTTACCATAATTTGTACTTATGTTTGCTAAATTGTATAACGATTACTGGTTTAAGGTTTATTATTTATAGTGCTTCCTGTGATAACGATTACTTAGTATAGCGATTACTCAGTATAGCGATTATGAAGTTACAATGACTTGTACTTACGTTTGCTAAATTATATAGCGATTACTGGTTTAAGGTTTATTGTTTATAGTGTTTCCTATGATAGCGATTACTTAGTATAGCGATTAATAGGTATAGCGATTATGAAGTTACCACGATTTGTACTTACGTTTGCTAAATTGTGTAGTGATTACTAGTTTTGAGTTTATTATGTATAGTGATTCCTGTAATAGTGATTACTAGGTATACTAATTATGAAGTTATCACGATTTGTACTTAGGTTTGCTTAACTGTTAAGCGATTACTGGTTTAGGGTTTATTATTTGTAGCGTTTTCTTTAAGTGCAAGGAACGTCACATAACATTAGTTTAGGGTTTAGGGTCTAGAGTTTAGGGAAACATCATCTAACACACTACTGATGTTATGCAACGTGTCATTTATTTACACGTACTAACATTGTTTCGATGATACTAGCAAATGAAATGACATCTTTTAATTAATGCAAAATGTAATTTATTTATTTATTATATTCTTTGGGCATGATTTTTGAAAATGGGCAGGACGTGAAACGACGTGAAATTAAATATCTCTTAACTTTAGTAGTGTGTTCTACAAGGAATACAAGACGTTTCTTTTAAGAGCAAGGAACAGGCGACGTTTCATTTTTCTGCTTTGTGAGCAACGAACAGAAAACCCGATGTTTCAGTTAACTACCATCATCGCAAAAACTGTATCGATGTCTAAGAAGGATGTTGTGATTCAGTCGAACATCCACAAAAATGGGTATGTTCGATTCCTTTAACGTGCTTCATCTTTTTTATGTCGTTTATAATTCATTTACTAAACATAATGCTACAATTCTTTTAATATTTAACTAATTTTAGTGCAACATCCACAAAACAAGGTGCTAAAAAACTTAGCAAAGTGCTCGAAGAGAACATCGATCGATGCGAGATGAATTTGCAGGACACACTATCAGTAATTTTGTACTTATGAAACCACTATCAGTTATACATTTACGTATGCCATGGTCATGTATATTAACAAGTGTATATTTTTTGTAAACAGACTATTCACGATTTTGTCATGTATATTCAAAGCAAGGGATTAACCATGCCAGTCCACGTTGTCACCCCTTATTTTATGGTTTATCGAATATCTTATATGTTTATTTTCTTTTTATGATTTACTAATATACCTGCATGTTTTAAACTTACTATTATTACTGTTTCATTCAACAGAGTATCGTCCGCTGAATGTCATACGATTGGATTTCTAGATGGACTATAATACTGGGGTGACGATGACCAAATGGCAGACTTTTCGTCGAGTGAAAAGGTTTGTGACCATATCGATTTGTAAGATGTTAAATCTATTTAAGATCTTGTTTTGATTCTTAATATCGATTTTTAAGCTATCTATAGAAATTTGCATATGGATTTAATAGATTATTTTGATTCTTAATATTGATTTCTATGTTGATTCTAAATATTGATTTAAGATATTGTTTTGATTCTTAATATTGATTTAAGATATTGTTTTGATTCTAAATATTGATTTTTAAGATATCAATACGAATTTTCAAATCGATTTAAGATATTGTTCTCAATCTTAATATTGATTTCTATGTTGATTCTTGATAGTGATTTAAGATATCATTTTGATTCTTAATATCGATTTCTATGTTGATTCTTAATATCTATTTTAACCTATCAATAGGAATTTTCATACCGATGTAAGATATTGTTATGATTCTTAATATTGAATTCTATGTTGATTCCTAATATCGATTTAAGATATTATTTTGATTCTTAATATCGATTTGTATGTTGATTCTTAATATCGATTTTCAGATATTGATTCCTACATTATGGCAATCGGAAAAGCATTGGGTCTTATACGTGCTGGATGTACGAAAACAAAAAATATGGTTATACAACTCCTTGGACTATAACATTGGTATAGACTGTGACATTATGCATTTGGTAATTTTCTATCTATAAGATTATTGTATCTTCTATCGTGACCCAAAATTTACTTGCTTTTGCATAAACCACAAGTTGGATTTTTCAGAGACTTGTTGGGTGTCGACATTGGCCCGTGGAGGCTTCACATCGCAGAGGATGCGCCTTTACAAAATAATCGCATCAATTATGGTGTCTTTGTAATTAAGTATATTGAAGCAATATACTATGGACGAGCACCAGAATTCGTCGTTGTATGCTGTACACTTAAACATGTTTTATTATCTTATATTATTGCTGACTATATTTTTATATTGGTCTGACTTTCGTTTTTTTTTTTCAGGATGATATACCTGAATTCCGCACAGAACTATGCAAAAAATTAATGGATTTTCTAATTGTGAAAGATATAAAACCCCAGACTGCAAGATTATCTAGAAAGCAATGAAGGATGCGAGGCCCCCAGAAGTAAGAGGAAGTTGTTTCAAATGTCTACTTGTTCTCAAGGATAACGTGAAGAGGGTTACATTCTACTGCTGCGAGAGAGAGAGATGGCAATTTTTGGTTCAACATTCAATTTTCCGAACATGACAAATTTTTTGTGTACACAGATTTTATAGACTCTGTATACAAATTTTGTAAAACTGTGTACAAAATTCACATTGATCCATAAACCAAAATTATGCACCTGGCACACGTGTGTTGAATACGCAAATCGCCACCTCAAGTGCGCAAATCGCAACAATGTCAATTCTGCAGGCACATATTTCAAAATTATAATACAAATATCTTGCAAATTGACACATCTTACAAATCGATATAATATTCCATAATATATTACAAAACAATTTTAATATTAATTTATATTTTTATTCTTAATATCAATTTCTAAGCTATTAATAGGAATTTTCTTCTTGATTTTTATGATATTTTATCATCAATTTGCAGATATTGCTTCCTAACACGATGTCTACTATAAATTTATAGGATATTATATTGATTTTTATGATATATTGTTTTTTTTGTTAATATCGATTTGTAATATATTATGCTGAATTTATATATCGATTTGTAAGATATTATGTATTTTCTAGTATCGATTAGTGAGATATTGTTCTGTTTGTTAATATTAATTTATAATATATTATGTTGAATTGTCGTATATCGATTTGTAAGATGTTATGTGTTTTCTAGTGTCGATTTATGAGATATTATTTTGTTTGTTAATATCGATTTATAATATATTATGTTGAATTGTCGTATATCGATTGGTAAGATATTATGTGTTTTCTAGTGTCGATTTGTAAGATATTGTTTTAGTTGTTAATATCAATTTGTAGTGTATTATGCTAAATTGCTATATATCAATTTGGAAGATATTATGTTGAATTGTCATATATCGATTTGTAAGTTATCAAGCCAAAGAGAAGTGAAAATTCTTACCAGCTTTCTTAGAAATGGGAACTTCATGGTCATTAATTGATGAAATAAGGAAAGATTCATCAGCGGGTTCAATCTTTGACTTCTTAATGTCAGTCTTATTACTGTTTTTGTCGGTACACCCTCTCTTTTCTCGAGCAAATGAATGAGGCAAAACTGCTTCCGCAACTCGCCTTTTTGAGAATGAAGCTTCCTGATATGGCAAGCACAGAAGAGATGCTGATGGTGAACGTGGGGGTTCCTACAATCTCACAGACCGCCTTCTTGGAGGCTCTTCCAGCACGGGTCTCCTCAACAATGAGGCCTCATGGTACGCCAATTTTGGAGGAGAAGACTAAAGTGGGGAAGATGAAGGCTACTCCAATTTCAACTGCAACCGCCTTCTTGGTGGGGTTGGCTCCTCCAACATCGGTTTCTTCAACGATGTTGGTGTGTTGCGATAAGACAACAGCGAAACAGAGGGTGGAGAAGATGGGGGTTCCTCGATGCTTACCCGTGACCGCGTTAATGGCACTTCGTATTCAAAATCACTACAAACTACAGAAACCACGTAGAAAAGGTTGACGATACACTACAAACTAAAAACCACGCAGATGAACAAATGCATTGAGCAGACCATGTTCTAATTCACTATACCTGCCATGCATTGTCATTGTCGTCTTCCTTTTCACCTCCTTCATGATCAACGGTTAGACACGATCAAAACCCAAACAAAACAAAAACAATATCTTACAAATCAACATTGGAAAACACATAATATCTTATGTTGTTTTGTTTGTTGATATTGATTTATAATATATTATGCTGAATTGTCGTATATCAATTTGTAAGATATTATGTTGAATTGTTGTATATCGATTTATAAGATATTATGTGTTTTCTAGTGTCAATTTGTGAAATATTGTAACTTCATAAATTATAAAAAATACATGGTTACACGAAACTCACCGAGACGGCAAATCATATATTATGTGTTTTCTCAGAACACGCGGTTTATGAGATATTGTTTTGTTTGTTAATATCGATTTGTAATATATTATCTTGAATTGTCGTACATGGATTTATAACATATTATGTGTTTTCTAGTGATGATTTTTGAGATATTGTTTTGGTTGTTAATATCGATTTGTAATATATTATGCTGAATTGTCGTATATCAATTTGTAACATGTTATGTGTTTTCTAGTATCGATTTGTGAGATATTGTTTTATTTGTTAATATCAATTTGTAAGATATTGTGTATTTTCTAGTATCGATTTATGAGATATTATAACTTCATAAATCCTAAAAATGCATGGTTACACGAAACTCATCGAGATGACAAATCATATATTATGTGTTTTCTCAGAACATGCAGGTTTGTGAGATATTATTTTGTTTGTTAATATCGATTTGTAATATATTATGTTGAATTGTCGTATATCAATTTGTAATATATTATGTGTTTTCTAGTGATGATTTTTGAGATATTGTTTTGGTTATTAATATCAATTTGTAATATATTATGCTGAATTGCCGTATATCGATTTGTAAGATATGTATTTTTTAGTGTCGATTTGTGAGATATTGTTTTGTTTGTTAATATCAATTTATAATATATTATGTTGAATTGCCATATATCGATTTGTAAGATATTATGCAAAATTATCGTATATCAATTTGTAAGATATTATGTGTTTTTTAGTGTCAATTTATGAGATATTGTAAGTTCATAAATCATAAAAATACATGGTTACACAAAACTCACCGAGACGGCAAATCATATATTATGTGTTTTCTTAAAACAAGCAAGTTTGTGAGATATTGTTTTATTTGTTAATATCGATTTGTAATATATTATGTTGAATTGTTGTATATCGATTTGTAAGATATTATGTGATTTCTAGTGACAATTTATGAGATATTGTTTTGGTTGTTAATATCGATTTGTAATATATTATGTTGAATTGTCGTATATCAATTTGTAAGATGTTATGTGTTTTCTAGTGTTGATTTTTGAGATATTATTTTGTTTGTTAATATCAATTTGTAATATATTATGTTGAATTGCCATATATCGATTAGTAAGATATTATGTATTTTCTAGTGTTGATTTGTGAGATATTATTTTGTTTGTTAATATCGATTTGTAAATCATTATGATGAATTGCCATATATATATTTGTAAGATATTATGTGTTTTCTAGTATCAATTTTTATGAAATATTGTTTTGTTTATCAATATCGATTTATAAGCTATTATGTTGAATTGTCGTATATTGATTTGTAATATATTATGCTCAATTGATGTATATCGATTTATAAGATATTATATGTTTTCTAGTGTCGAGTTTTATGATATTTGTAGTATGATTTCTATTGTAGAATTACAACAAAGAATTATAACAAAGAATTATAGATTTACAACAAAGAATTATAGAATTACAACAATGAATTATCAATTTACAACAAATAATTATAGAATTACAATAAAGAATTATAAAATGCTAAACATTACAATGATTTACACTAATAAAAGTTAAATGCTACAACTATTTTGTAGTTGAAGAATCTACACGTGATTCTTGTGTTACGTTGCTCACTTTTGAGTTGAACTGAGCCTGTCATTAAACAAAACAATATCAGGCACTACATTAAGTTCAACAAGAAATGCAAACATCCTTCCAAAATTGTTACATACCAAAAGACTTGTCAAACTCATGCCATCGTTCCACTCAAACAGGTCAGAAGGATTGCAGGTTTCAGCATTATAATGCATGTCTGTAGGGTATTGTAGTATGTTGAAAATTACACAAGTTAGATATTGATAAGTTGCTCGTAATACAATTTACATGAGAAGCAATATACTGTATTACATACCTGTTTATGCGAATGGCTTGGTTGCTTAGGGGTTGGTTGTTTCTTAGACATTTTCTTACAAACCAATTCCAGTGCACCCTTTGTCCTCTGACGACTGCGATCGAAGGCAGGTTTCTTTTTTATACCTTTCGCTAGGTGAATAATTTCATCATAATCTACAAGGTTTACTCCTGACTTGTCAAAGATGATGTTGACCCTTTGACGTAACTTATCATAAAAGTCAGGAGAAGCGTAATTCTTACCTACGTTGTTTGATCTCATTTTCTTAAATTGATCTTCATGAGCTGCAACAGACTCATGGTGAATTAACTGCACTTTTTCAAGTAATTTCCTTGATACTTTTCTCATACATACATAGGCTTCTTCACTTTTTGATGTCAAATCTACAACATGCATAAGTGACCTATATAGTTGTTGGTAACGGGAGGCTATCTGGCACTTCTCATCAACACCAGATGTTGACATTATTTGTATGCAACAGTTCAATCTTTGTTTGTCTCATCCATCTTCACATTATATATGACTCGAGTTAGGTTGATAAGTTAAAAACAGATCAACAGGTGTATTTAAAATGCGAGTGTGAATGCACATATGGCGAAAAGATGAAATTACCCCTGGCAATTCAGAGAAGACTTAACAATCTATTTCAGTTCATTTTCATTTTTGGCTTGTAATTCAATTAGAATTGTACTGTTAACTTAGTTGTAAACATTTGTGATATTAATAAATTGAAGTTTTAGATTTAATTTGAAGGTATCCTGTTCCCTGAGGATTCAACCCGTACTCACCACTTATGTGGGAAATTGGTTTTATTACTTGATTGGTGATTTTCCAAAACACTTTCAACGATAAAATAATGTTTTAAAATAACGCTTACAAAAATCCGATCAGCATACACTCACTTTCAGCACTACCTCACTTGTACACATGATCATTGTACACTTGCCTTCCCCTTTTACCTACAACTAACCATCTTACCATCTTGCTGCTACAGTGTAGTTTGCAGCAACCTGAGCATGCTTTGTTCCTCCATGGCAGCACCAACATCTTTCTCAATACATACCCTCCTGCAAAGTGCATTGTTCACAACACCTTCCACATGCATGCTTCAACCAACCCCAGCCCTTGTTGTCGCCATTCACTCTTACCCATGCACACTTTACCACAGCACTATGCTGCATCTACATACATTCTAGCATGTTCATTAGCCCATTTATCATAATATTTTATAATTTGAGCAGCCACTGTGCGTGCCTTTACCACCTACGTTTTGTTGTATTTCCATGCAGCAGTAGCATTGGAATTTGTCCACCATTTGCATGTTATTAGTAGCATGTTTAGGCCATCCATTTCAGAAATTGGCGTCGCACTAGCTCCATCTTCTTTACGCATCCACCATCATCACCATATGCTGTCATCAAAACCGTTAACTTGGGATATCTTTCAACATTTATTTTCATCATTAGGATATTGTATGTATACCTTGATATTCATTCCTCACTAGTTCGACATATCACCCCAATGCATATTTTAACAATGCATTGCATTTTCATTGATATAGAATACATATATGAGCATTTCATTAGTTGCATTCTAGATTCAATGTGAGATTTTGCAAATTCCTACAAGCATCTGTCATCTTTTGCTAACTTTATTTTTGCAGGAAAGATGTAAATCGTTGAATTTCTTTTTCTAGATTAGGAATTTGAATTTCAAATTCAATGATGTAATAGCTAGATATTAATGAAAATTTTTACATTTTCAGTATCATATTAGAATGTATGTGCATATAGATGTCATGAACTGCCTGTTTCATATCATTTTCTTTTATTTTCAAAAATCCACAATGGTGAAACACAAATGGCACGTGCACCATTCTAATAAGAGGTAATTAAATTCTAAGTAAACGATTTGCATTTATATCCATAGTCAAAATGTGAATAATATTTAGGATTTTTATCTTTTATGGAATAACATTTGATCCACACTTGGGTCACTTTTGAAAATCATCATATTTTCTGAATTTTTTTTCTTTTATCAGAATTTGACTTGTAAATTCACTCAAAATATATTCATGACCATAGTATGGATATATGGAGGGTTAATTTTATTTCAAATCCTATAAAGGCACCAAAAATATATTTTATTCTTTATCTGAATTTAAATACAGATTATTTTATAATACATCTGTGGCCATAGTTATGAATGTATTATGACTTTAATCTTATTTCAATTCTCCTAAAGAGTGAAATATGTTTTTCAATATCCAATTTTCAAATTCTTTTCAAATCATTCATTATTTAGGATAGAATTACATCATTTTTTCAAGTTATCTTGAAAAATCCAAGTGATTTTGAGACAAATTTCCAAATGTCTTCCTCAATTCTCAAATCAATCTTCAATTCTTACTTATAAATTCAAATTCATCTTTCTATCCTCAATTCTATCTTATTTCAAAATTCAAACCTCAAAATTCCAATTTCAAAGTTCAATTCAATTTTGAAATTTCGAGTTCATCTTTAAATAAAAAATTCAATTTCCAATTCAAATCAAATTTCAAAGTTCAATTCAACTTTGAAATTTCAAATTCATTTCTCAGTTCAAGATTCAATTCCAAAATCAATTCAATATTCCAAATCAAATTTCAAAGTTCAATTCAACTTTGAAATTCTAGATCCATCTCTTGATTTCAAAGTTCAAGTCTAAAATCTCCAAGTTCTATCTAAAATTGAGTCTTGATTCTAAATCCAATTCATTTATCAAAAAATCAAAGTTTTGAGATTGATTTTGAATCTCAAAAATCTATTTTTCTCTAAATTCAAGGCAAAATTTCAAAATCAATTCAGGATTTCCAAAATTCAATCCCATTCTCCAACTTGATTCAAATTTCAGACTCAATTCCTTTTTTGATTTTCATCTGAACTATCGAATCCAAAAATCCATTTTCAAAATTCCATCTTTCGAATTCAATCTGGACTTCAAAAATCCAATTCTAGATTCAATTCTATTTTCCATCTGGATTTCTCAAATCCGATCCCATTTCTAAATTCCATCTGGATTTCTCAAATCCAATTCCAAATTCGAATTCTATTTCTTATTTCAGAATTCAATCCCATCCTGATTTTCAACTCCAAATCCAATTCCCAAATCCATTTCCCAGTTCTAGATCAGAACTCAATTTCGAAATCAAATTCAAAGTTCCAAATTGAATTTCCAATTCAATTCCCAAAATCCAAAGTATGAGTTCAAATAAAAAGGTCTAATCTCTATTTCAAAATCAGAAATTGATTTTGAATTTCAAAATCAAATTTCATTCAGACTCCAAGTCTGAAATTCCAAATCAATATTTTCTATCAATTTATCAGTTCCAAGATTCAAAATTCAGTCTTTCTCCTTCAAATTCAAATCATAATCCATTTTCTAATCTCTGATTATTCCAAGACTTAGAATTTCAAGTCTCTACTTCCAGATCTATTTCAAGTTCTAAGTTAGATTCAAAATCTAACTTTTCCAAATCAATTTTCAAAAAAAACATTTCTTCAAAATATTTTCAAACTTGTTTCAAAATCACTTGGATAATCCTTAAAGTCCTAAAATTCTTCTTCTTAAAATGCATACATCTGCATTACACAAGCATGATTCTTTGTACATTTTTAGACTTAGAATAATTTCTTAGACAATATTTAGGCAAAACAAAAGGCATAAATTTGATCCTTGGTTCAATTACCTCGGGTAAAGGTGCCATGAACGGTTGAACCTCGTACTGATGAGCGAATCCTGTCTCTTCATTTTCCCGTAAATTTTCAAAAAACAGAGGCGAGTAATTTTGAAATATCTTTAAAGGTCAAGTGAGACCTTTGCAAAAAAGTTCCTCTCTTCTTTCTTTTGTTTTCTCTTCTTTCTTCTTTTCTATCTTTTATTTCCCTTTAAAAAGGGAATAGAGGCTAGAAAGAAAAATGAAAGAAAAAAAGGAAAAAAGAACGAGAGGAAAAATTTTGCAATGATCACACAATGTAGAAAATAACTCATAGCATGTGTGAAAACCTCATACTTGAATATGAATGATGGAAAGATCTACATGACTGTGTGGAAAATTAACTTATAGCATGTGTGAAAACCTCATACTTAAAGATGAATAATGAAAAACCCACATGACTATGTAGAAAAATAACCCATAGCGTGTGAGAAAAACATTATACCTAGATATTCATATAACCTAAGAATTGTGCAGGTTTATTTGGTGCATGTTTTTGTCATTAAGTACTATATGTGACTCAAGATGCACTAGTTATGATATATTATGGTTGTTCATCTCGTGTGGCTAAGTGGGAGATGTTGGATCTAGATAACAGATCCAGTGTGGCCATAATGGTCTCACAACTGGAATCCAATAACCACAGGTATGGTGGGCTCATAACTCACAAGAAACCCAAAACATATGCATTGAAAATAAATTAAATATATTAAAATATATTAAATTCAAGATATAAATAGCTAACACAAGGGAGGTTAAATTTCGTCAATGCCCACATGCTCAATAAGTGAGACGTAGTATGATTAATCCTCCTTGATATAGGCCATTTACGAGATCCCTCTCCGCGCACACCCCGATCCAAAATTTCCTACAGTATGGACCAACTACGGATGCGTGGAAGAAAGTTCTTTGGGATGAGCTGAATAGATTGGGTAATGGTGTTCCTTCTGTTTGGTGAGTCTTGGGGGATTTCAACTACTTGCAGTCATCTTCAGAGTGTGATCTCCCAGTTAATGTCATATGCTCAATAAGATATTTCAACAATTTTATTTTTCACTAGACTTTGTATGAGATTCCTACAGGTAGACAATTTTTTTCTTGGTCCAATATTCATCAATTATCTTATCTTCATAATCTTGATCGAGCTTTGGTGTCAATGAGTTTTGTTGAGATGTTCCATAATTTAACAATTATTACCTCCCCTAGGATAACTTCTAATCATGGTGTTCTAATTATCAAAGTTAGTAGAAGCTTGAAATCATTGCGACACTTTAGATTTGAAGACTGATGGCTCAATGTTATGGGATTTAAGAATGTTGTCTCGAACTTCTGGGCTAAACTAGTTGTGGGCAGGTGGGTGGCTTATAGGTTATGTCAGAAGCTTAGGTTCCTGTAGAGCCGCATTCATGGTTGGGTTTGTGATCATTGGGGGGGGGGGGAGAAGTTCAAGGAAATTCAGGAGTGAAAGGAATAACTTTCTTCGATGCAAGCATAACTAGACTCCTTGCACTTGGATGATCCATGCATAGAGCAAATTCCCATGGAAATGGCCAAGGTTAGCAAGAATATTCAAACTTGGAGATACAAGCTCAAAATAAAGTGGAAAGAAAGATCTTGTATTACTTGGTTAAGGTGCGGAGATTAGAATTCAAAGTTCTTTCATTTATGGGCCTCACACAAAAGGAGACTTAATAGAATCCAATATATTTGAATTGGTGAAAATACAATAGAAGGACCTAATATTGTGCCTACAATTATTGATTATTTTAAAATTTAATTTTTTGATCTTAATGGTCATTTAAAGACACAAGCAAACATCCCTTTCATGCAACTTTCTGATGATCAAGTCATTATGCTTGATAGGCCCTTTGTATTGAATGAAATGATGACATGCTCCTTAAAATAAGGGAAGGTGCTTGGCCAAGATGGTTTTTACCCTCATTTCTTTAAACTCATCTGGGAAGTTCTCAAGGAGTT
This sequence comes from Nuphar pumila, assembly GCF_984573655.1. Lineage (NCBI taxonomy): Eukaryota > Viridiplantae > Streptophyta > Magnoliopsida > Nymphaeales > Nymphaeaceae > Nuphar > Nuphar pumila. Next base: position 93,803,320 of record NC_143260.1, on the reverse strand, counting down.
GTTTTATATGGTAATGAGTTCCAGCAAAATGAAATTCTGCTGAAAGAATTAAACAAATTTGAGTTCTTGTTTAAACTCAAGGACTTCAATGCCAAAGACATTTCAAGATTCCCTCCAAACTCTATGTTGGGCAGTCTATATAAAATTTTGGACAAGCTTGTAACGCCCCAAAATTTTAACCCATTTTTTTAAAACAGTAGAAATAATCAATTTGGTTTTGGGTTAAACATCTCAAACATGTACAAGTATTTCAAACCAATGAAATTATTCCATGCCTCAATTAAAATCAACATCAAATAATTTAATAATCATTTACAAATGAGTCAGAATGAAATTTAAATAATTGTCCAAGCGAGATCCTAGGAACATAAAAATTATTGGTTCTTGGCACCACTCCCAACATTCCGCAATTGTTCCAGACAACTTACTTCTGACCTAAAAATGTAAAGTAAACGAGGGTTAGACTTCAACCTGTCTCACTAGGATCACCATGACTGTACAGGTGTACAAGGTGCCAAGGATATACAAATTTACATATATCAACATATATGTGATAATTTCGTAACATGTCATGACCAGATGTATACTATATGAGACAATTAATTTTATAGATCACATTCAAGACATATAATTAATCATAGATCAACATCTATATGATTAGGCACAGTACAATACAAGTTCTATTTGAAATAAAATACACAAATATAATGATTTTGTTTCTCTATTTATTATCCTACGGGTACTGGCAGGCCAAGGCAACTGTAACAAAATAGACCACTCGGGAGTATATTATGGTTTGCATTTATTTTAACCTGAGTGACTAACTGAAACTAAAATCCAAAATGAGCGGTATAATAACCGATAGAAACTCTCAAAGGCCAAACCAAAATAGGGTGCATTCCTAACTTTTGCAAAAGAACTTGGATCTTCCACCTAGGATAAATTGGTAGTCTGGACCCCTAACTCTGAGGACTAGGGACCAACGAGTCATTATCATTCAAAGCATGATAATATAATTTTTCTTAGAGTTCTAAATCACTTACCATCTCCAAGGTAAGCCTAAGTCTGAATGGATTTTTTGTTTTAATCTCATTATTGAGGCTTTATTACCTTCTCATAGGTGCCCAACAAGTATTACACCCAATTGCTCAATAGTTTAAATACCCACATAAAAAATGAATCGCACTGTTGTAATGGCATGAGCCCAAAGATTCCCACTCCAGGTAGGACATCAAATTTTTATTTAACCCATTCAGTGTGCTTCGGTGCCTAAAAACCAGTCAAGCAACAAGTGCCCCAATGCATGTAAACCAGTCAGGCATTAATTAAGGTTATGTTTGCATGCATATTATATTTATAAAATTTTAGGTGCACATGTTATACCTTATGGTCTTTTTAATTTACATGCCTAGTCCCTGGTGAAACCATCACAACCAAAGCACATATAATTGCATAACACTTGCTCTTATAGCACCTGGGGAATGATCGATGCACCATTTCAAAATCATCGATGATGAGGAGGAGGAGGAACCATGTCCTCAAATGGGTGAATCAGATAGTGACAATGAAGGGAGCAACCCGGTCGAGTATCATTACTTGACGGGAGCTGCAGGACCTCAGTCTATGAGACTTGAAGCCAAACTTGAAGGTCAAGTGGTGGATGTGCTCATTGACATGGGCGCAACCCACAACTTCATCAAAGAAGAAGTTGCCATAGACTAAAGAAAGAGGTCTCTGAACACACAAGCTTCGAGGTGACCTTGGGCAATGGTGACAAATTGTTATGCACTTTGGTAATAGAGGACAATCACGATGATTCACCTGAATCGCAAGCTCACATATGAACCCACATCTGCTTATCCTATCATACCTGATCATAAAGAAAGTCGGGTTCATCGAACATGTCCCCGCGTGTAATGCCCCAAAAACTTGGCTCAAAATTTTTGGTATAAATTTTTTTTAATATATCACAGCAGAATACCAGTTAACTTATTTGGTCAAACAGTTGGATGAGTTACAGGGTATAACAGAGAATACTCGAGTAACATTTACTACCATCAATAAATGATATGTCCAAAATTTAATACAAGCTCATTAATACAATATCAAAAGGTTTATGAGAATTATACAAGATCACAAATAATAAATCCCATGGCTCCGCCCACGATAATGCCACAATACGCTCCATGTACCTTATTCACTTCTTACAAAAAATAAGAGAAGTATAAGCTTCAGCCTACAATCAGTCTGAGTAAGAAGTATAATATCAATATAAATGTGCTCAGTGTCATGTGTACAAGTATATGTAAAATAATAACATTTCATAACAGTTCTATGGTAGTCATCTGATGCAAATAGTTCATGACGCAGTACATAAGGAAAACATTACTGAACGATGCTTCACATAAATGAACCTCAACTATGTTATAACAAATGCAACACCTTGTGGTGTATGTACTCAAAGACATCTGAAGGTGAGCTGGCTTTTTGTTTCTCTTGTTAATTACCCTGTGGGTATGCACAAGCATTCGATATCGTAGCTGACTGAGACCATATGAGGGTCTGTTATGCTTTTTCAATTAATATCTCATGTGGTCAACCGTACAGATACCCAAAGGGGACGATTCATGACTGAGAGAGTACTCTTCAATGGCAGCTAGAAATAGAATGCACCCTGAAAACTTTTACAGAAGACTTGGATCTACCACCTAGGACGCATTGGTAGTCATGTCCCCCTAACTCTAAGAACTAGGGACTGGGTGAGATACCTCGCTCTCACAAAAATACAATTGTCCCACATAGCTTGTACTATCTACCCTCTCGAAGTTAGAACGAAGGTTCGATAACATACATTGTCTTTCAGGTATACCCAGAACCCTAAGAAATCTGTAACATATATCATCTTTCAAGTATACCCAAAATCCCACAGTTAGGTTATATGTGCATATATTAAATTTTATTTATTTCTTCATGCAAGTTAATGCACATCACCAACTTAGTGCCCAATAATCACCAACAACAATTCTCAGAATCATGGATCAAATTTGAGCTGAGTACTTGTACTTGAACTATTTTAAAATTTATTTCTTGATTAGGGTGTACACATTGTACCCTACTGATCATGCAAACATATGATCTATCTCAAGTACAACATTTCAGAAGTGTTCATATAATATTACAAGGGTTTTGAGGAACCACAAGCTCAGTTTCAAACCAAAACTGGTCAAGTTAGGAAATTTTGTACAGTCCTGCAACAGGACAGAAACTAATCTCCTATTGCAATGGATATATCTCGTAGGATATATATTCAAATAAATCAAATAAATGCACCAAATTGAAGTTTGAAATGTGTAGATCAGGATAGAGTCCTCATTTATATTTTTTGAATTCGTTTCTAAGAGATACAAATATTCTTCCAAAACTGACCAGACTAAAACATCAATATAGTTTTACAAACATGACAGAACTAGTCCTATGTTGCAATGGACATATCTTCTAGAATACTACTTCAAATAAATCAAATAAATATACCATATTCAATTATAGAATGTGTAGATCAAGATAAAGTGCTCATTTTTTTTTATCTGTTTTCTAAGAGATGCTAATGTTCTTCCGAAATGGTCAGATTAGAACATCAATGCAGTCTTGTAAATAAAACAGAACTAGTCTCCTTTTGCAATGAGCATATCTCGTAGGATACTACTTCAAATAAACATACCATATTCAAGTAAAGAATGTATATATCAAGATAAAGTACTCATTTATATTTTTTGGATCCGTCTTATAGGAGATACAGATGTTCTTCCGAAAAATGTCAGATTAGAACGTTAGTATAGTCTTGCAAATATGACAAAACTAGTCCCTTTTTAAAATAGGCATATCTCCTAGGATACTACTTCAAATGAATCAAATAAGCACGCCATATTCAATTACAGAATATGTAGAGCAAGATAAAGTACTCATGTATATTTTTTGGATTCATTTTCTAGGAGATACAAATGTTTTTCAGAAATAGGTCAGACTAGAACATCAATACAGTCTGACAAACATGATAGAACTAGTCTTATGTTGTAATAGACATATCTCCTAGGATACTATTGCAAATAAATCAAATAAATACACCAAATTTAAGTATAGTATGAGTAGATCAAGGCAAATTCCTTATTTATATTTTTTGAATTCATTTTCTAGGAGATACAAATATTTTTCCTAAATAGGTCAGACTAGAACATCAATACAGTCTGGCAAATAGGACAGAACTAGTCTCTTGTTGAAAGAGACATATCTCCTAGGATACGACTACAAATAAATCAAATAAATACATCAAATTTAAGTACAGAATGTATAGATCAAGATAAAGTCATCATTTATATTTTTTGGATTCATTTTCTAGGATATACGAATGTTCTTTCAAAACAGATTAGACTAAAACATCAATACAGTCTGGCAAACAGGACAGAAATTAGTCTCCTATTGTAATAGACATATCCCCTTAGATATGAATTCAAATAAATCAACTAAATGCACCAAATCGAAGTTCAGAGTGTGTAGATTAGGATAGAGTCCTTGTTTATGAATTTTGATCGACATATAAGGGAGATCTAGCTAGTTTTTTTAGATTGATTGGTATGAACACATAACACTGGACATACGCATAGAGATATAAGGCTCCCTACCTCTTTTGATGAGTCGAATCACCATATATTCTTGCACGGTTTGGCCGGATCTACGTTCGCACACCATCCTTCGATCGTTTCTTCGTCTAACACATCCAGTAAGGATGGTTGCAATGTAGAGATGAAGATAGAAGGGAAAGAAGGAAGAAGGGAAGAAAGGAAGAAAGGAAGAGGAGAAATCGAGAGAGAGAGAGATGAGTGAGATGAGAGAGAGATATACCCAACCCAAAATTGTGTCTCCTTTTTATCTTTATGGCCAAAATTTCAAACTCTTGAAACTACCCATCCTTTAATTAACCAAAATTCAAGCTTATCATTTTGATAAAATTATCAAAATGATAGTTACCATTTTGCCCCTCTTCTCATTCACGCCTATTCACTTTTTTCTTAATTGATTTCTCAAAATCCTTTTTCACTTTTTGCCTTTTTTTTCAGCTATGCACACAAGCCCAACCCCCAAAATTATGAATGTGAGAAGAAAAATAGCTAACTTCTTAATTCAAACTTTTACAAACTTCCCATTCTTTTTACTTTATCTTAATCCTATCTTGAAACCCCTAGAGAGAAAAATGTGTGGTAGTTTCTTCATCTTTCTAGAATTTTGATTCCAATTTTTTTTTGTAAAAAGTAATCATAGCATAAAAATAAAACCCATATGCATGGAAGGATTTGAACCTAGGTCACTCCTTAAAAGTTATCAAACCTCTCCACTGCACTATGATTTATTTCATTCCAATTAGAGTCTTCTTTAATTTACTTAAACACGTGTAAGTGTTGTGCGCTTTTGTCAAAAAGAATGAAAAGATTTTTCATTTAGTTGTGCACATGGATGTGGTGGGATTTGAACCCAAGTCAAACCCCCAAGAGGCAACAAACCTTTTCACTACACCACATCCCATTTCATTGCAAGCTTTGTCTACTTTAATTTAAATATACTTTTATTCGGGTTTTTCACAACGGGCCTTAGATTTTGGGATTTAAGTTCTCGAGTATTACAAATTCATAGAATCCTCTAGTTGGTTTTCGGATCTTGATTGGGTTATACGATATTTGGATTCAGTAGGATCCAAATTGGATTTCAATTAGGGTTTGGATCCATCTGAGATCCGAATCCACTTGCTATATCTAATTCACATATTGGATTTGATATAACCTTCTTCAGATCCAAGATTCATTTGGATTCAATACATTTAATATTCTATTGAATTATCTTAGCTATTTTGAAGAAAAATTTTCTTTTATTTATTTTCAAAAATTTCTAGGTTTTACACCGCATACTTAGCAACACTTTCAGGTTCAACGTGTACGCATAAGCATAAAGAAAAAAAAATTCAAATCTCATGAGCATCTCAAGCATACCCTAGTTAAAATTCATATTCAATTGGTTCGTCATATCATACTCATTACAACTCAGATTCAATAAGCAATAAAAATCAAACCCCAATAAAGTTTTAGATTGGATAGGCCTGTCATAACATGCTAAAAAAAATATTATAACAAGCATACCAAGTTAAACTTTAGATTTAATAAATATGTCATAGCATGTTAAAAAAATTCAGAACCCATGAACATAACGAGCAGACCCCAATAAAGTTTCAGAGTGATTAGGTCTGTCATAACATGCTTAATAAAATTCAGATTTAATATGCTTGTCATGCACTTATCTGTTAACATCACAACCACATAGATAGGCCTAATTATGATTATTCATATTATCGGTTCAGGTTGTATCTGGTTTCTAGGCCTGATTGCGATGATTTAAAACAATTTCTCAATCAATAAGAGAGATATCGAGTTCAGTCCTACTATGACAGAAAAATAGATTTAAATGCATTAACAGATTCATGTGTGTGATCTCTCTCTCTCTCTCTCTCTCTCTCTCTCTCTCTCTATATATATATATATATATATATATATATATATATATATATATATATATATATATATATATACTATTTCCGCCTAACTATACTAATTTGACAAAGGTTTTTTACAACCCTATAAATACCGAGTTTTATGTCCCATCAAGACAGAAGATCAGACTTATACATGAATAGATTCTTGTGAAACAAAATAATTTGTCTTTAATTATTAGATGGCATGGACAGAAACAAATGCCTAAACTAACATTTGCATCTACGTTTATATGCCTCGGTCAGACTATGACCAAATATAGCATCATTTCCCATTTTATTTTCTTATGCTACCGGTTCCTCAGCATATCGCGATAGGTTTAGGGAATTGAAAAGTTACATAGAACTGTCGTTTACAGGTGGTCAGTCGAAACACCAGGGGACCAATACAAACAAGTGATTGTTGGTTCACAACAATAGTTATCAGCCTTGAGCATCCACAATAAAAAGTTTTAAAACAATAATGACTGAATATTACTAATCGCTATCTAGTATTCAAGTGAAAGCTCAACAATAAGTTGACACAGAATCACAATAGAAATTAACTATCATCATAACGGAACTGACAGATATGAGGCCCTCATTAACGATCCAGACTTCTGCCAGAATTGACAGAATATAACATCCTACTTCGTAAAAGGATTTAGCAGTTTATACTACACTAATGATGGATTAGAAACGACATTCTAAACTGCTATTTAAGAGTCAAGCCCAAGTTCCTCAAAAAAATTAACAATATAATATTTGCTATAGCTAACAAAAATAGGTATTATAAATGACAAAAACAAGATTTCGTATACCATTTACTGTTCAAACCAAAACTCAGGTCCTTTTCTTTTTCTTCAGATATTTTCTTCGCAACTAATAATTTAATACCAAACAAAACTCCAAAGACTAGTAATATACAACCGCTGCAGTGAATAGGTTAACAGAATCACTATAACAGGTCCACTAACACACTTAGGAAAAGAACTCCAGACCTGTTTTGATTGCCCAGTTCTCACGCAGAACCAGTCATACCATTAAATTTCTGGTATTGACCTGCTGGATTTTGATGAGTAAACACCAATGTGCAGAGAAAGAGTCAGTTTCATTGAATGAATGTAAAGGATATTAATAAGATACATCACAAATCTTGACAATAACCGAACAGTTACAAAAAGGGCGTAAAAAGTGAAATCCTATCAAGTGGCATGTAGTTATCGTAAATATCTGTCCTGCGTGAAAATAGCTGGACTTCACTTTATCGCAGGTATTGAGGATTGACTTCACTTTATCGCAGGTATTGAGGATAACTATCATGAAGATAGCCACCGATGCAGAGCGTGCAATTTACCTATACAACATGGTAACAAGGCATTTTACATTTTAACACCCCCCTCAAGTTGGGCTTCCCGGATCGAGCATACCCAACTTGCTCTGAAGTTTTTGAAACTGATCTCGACCCAAAGATTTGGTGAATAAGTCAGAAACTTGATTTCTGAAGATATAAATTGGGTTTGAATTTTTCCGCTTTGGACCTTGTCACATACTACATGGCGGTCGATTTTGATATGTTTGGTCCTCTCGTGAAAGGCTGGGTTGGCAACTATATGCAGGGCTGCTTGATTATCACAATAGAATTGCATTGGGTAATCATGTCGTATTCCCAAATCTGTGAGTAAATTTTTTATCCAAGTTAGCTCACAACATGAAAGTGCCATGGATCTGTATTTTGCTTCGGCAGATGATCTTGCAACAATGATTTGTTTATTTGTTTTCCACATAACGGGACTTGATCCAATCAACACACAATACCCACTTGTCGATCGTTGGGTCATAGGAAGCGATGCCCAGTCTGAATGACAGTACCCGTTAATCTGGAGTTGACTGTATGAATGAAGTAAAATGACATAACCTGGCATTCCTTTCAGATATCGCAATAGTTTAAACATGGACTCTTGATGTGATACTGAGGGTTGATTCATGAACTGACTTAACACATGAACTGAATGTAGAATATCAGGTCTAGTGATTGTTAAATAAATAAGCTTTCCGACTGTCTTCCGAAACTGGGTTGAATCCTTAAGAAGCTCACCATGCACATTATTCAACTTTAGATGCTGCTCCATAGAAAAATCATAAGGCTGCGCACCCATATATCTTGTATCATGAAGTAATATCCCTGGTTTTGATCGTGCCACCTCTATTTCTAGAAAATATTTTAATTTTCCTAGGTCTTTCAATTTAAACCGATCATTGATGATAGATTTAAGGTGGTTCATTTCTTTAAGGTTGTCACCTGCAATAATGATATCATCAATGTAAACAACAACGAACACCTTGCCTTCTTTGTTGATTTTGGAAAATAATGAATAATCCATCTTTGATTGTAAATACCCTATCTGCTTGAGAAGTTTTGATAATTTAGAGAACCAATTTCGAGACGACTGTTTAGATCCATAAATGGACTTATTTAGCCGACATACAATATTCTTCCCCTGTCGTGAGAATCCTTGTGGCAATTTCATGTAAACTTCCTCTTTTAAATCCCCATAAATGAATGCATTATTGACATCAACTTGAAATAAATGCCAATTGTGTATAGCAGCAACAACAAGAACACATCTAATAGTAGCTACCTTTGCAACAGGGGCAAAGGTCTCGTTATAGTCCACACCTTCTTTTTGAGTATAACCCTTAGCAGCTAAATGAGCCTTATACCACTCAACAAATCCATCAGATTTAAATTTGACTTTGTAGACCCATTTGCACCCAATTGAGTCTTTTCCTGGTGGTAGGCTGGTGAGTGTCCAAGTTTCATTCACTTCCAATGCTTGAATCTCGGCTTTCATGGCTTCTTGTCATTTTGGGTTCTGCATTGCTTGAAAGAAACTAGTAGGTTCTTGGGTTTCAGTTAGATTGGAAAGAAAGGCTTTATGTGAATGAGATAAACTTTTGTCTACAAGATAAGAAATGATAGGATAACGAATACCTCTTATTATTGTGATTCCATTACTCAACGAACTTGATTTGAAAATAGGTGTAGTCAAAAGGCATTGATAATCCTTGAGGTGTCTAGGCAGAATGCACGGTCGCAAAGACCTACGAGGTTGGAAATCGAAAGGAAGGCAATCTGATTGTGTTTGAGTGTATGGGTCGTTGGCTTCGATTGGATCCTCACTTGGATCTAGATTGGATAGTTTTGTGGATTGGATATTGAGATCAGGGGTGTCTTGAGAATGGCTCTCATTGAGAGAAACTCTTTGGAAGTCTTCCATGGATATGTCATGAACTGGCAGAGGAATGACATGTTACCATCATTTTAGAACCCACTTTGACCTTTGAATGGAAACTCAAACTTATTGAATTTGACATCTCGACTTGTGAAAACTTTTTCATTTTCTAAATCATATACTTTGTATGTTGCTTGCCCATAAGGATAACCTAGAAATATACACCTTGTAGCACGCATATCAAACTTGTGGGTTTTGTGTAAGTTAGTAGCAAAACATAGGCATCCAAAAATTCTTAAATGATCATATTTGGGAACATGTCCATGAAAGATCTCATAAGGGGTTTTATTTGAAATAGGATGAGATGGCAACCGATTTAAAAAATAAGCAGCAGTCAAAATGCTTTCTACCCAAAACTTTAGGGAAAGTTGGACTTGAAATAGGAGTGCATGTGCCATTTTAAGGAGGTCACGGTGTTTGCGCTCAACTACCCCATTTTGTTGGGGTGTTGCAATGCAACTATATTGTCTCTCTATCCCCTTTTCTCATAAAAGATTTTCCATGTCACTGGAAAAAAAATTTGTCCCATTGTCTGATCTAAATTTTTTTATTTTTGTTCCAAATTGAGTTTGAACAATAGTCAAAAAATTCTTAATAATGCCATATGTTTCTGACTTGTATTTCATAAGATAAACCCATATTGATCTTGAAAAATCTTCTACGATGGTCAGAAAACAGTGAGCTCCAGATAATGATGGAATTTGATATCCACCCCATATATCACAATGGATTAATTCAAAAATAGATTAAGATGACATTAAACTATTTGGAAAAGGCAAACGATATTGTTTGGCTATATGGCAAATAGAGCAATCAACTGATTGTTTAGAAGACTTATCATAATTTAAACCGGTTAAGGTTTTCAAACAAAACTTAGAGACATGACCCAAACGATAATGCCAAAGTTCAGACTTATTGGAATTGAAAGAAATGGCTACAAGCCTGTCTTAATCAAGGATGTAAAGGCCATTCGCCATTTTTCCCATCCCAATCATGCTTATCGAGTGATGGTCCCGCATAAAACAAGATTCTTCATTAAATATCACATTGCAATTTGAATCTGCGCAAAGTTTGGAAACATTTATTAAATTGAAATTGGAGTTCGAAACATGGAGCACGTTTTTCAAGACTATGTTAGGGGATAATGTCACGGTCCCAATGTGGGAAACAGGGACATTAGAACCATTTGGTAAGCTAATTGGTGGACTAGTGGCAAGAGTAGGATTTTCAAGGTTGGATAGCATATGTGTCATATGATTCGTTGCACCAGTGTCAATGACCTAGATGTTCTTAAGTGAAAGACATGTTATTGAGTTTAACGATTTACCTTCTAAATTTACTTTGGGCTTGGACTGGTTCATGAACTCGACGAACCTTTGGAAACGTTCAAGCTTGAATGGGATAGCTTGACCCAAGCTATTTGCGGCATTGGCCTTATGCCTTGATTCTTCATTTGAGTTGAACTTGCTTGGAAATCCCACCAGCTAGTAGCACTTGGATTTTATGTGCCCCACCTTACCACAGTGATCACAACGAGGGCGTGGTCTTATCTAACTCCTTGTTGCCACTCCTTTGAGGTGTTCTTTGGACTGAAAACCGATAGCGACAATGAAATCAGATGGAGCAGTGATATTCAATTCTTGGTGTCTTTCTTCTTAAATAATAAGCGAGTATGCCTTTGCAACCGTGGGTATTGGGTCCATCAAAAGTATCTGACTTTTAATGTGGTTATAGCTCTCATTTAGCCCCATCAGAAACTGCATTAACTTGTCTTGTTGTTGCATATCATGAACATACTTCATTGCGCCACAAGTACATGGCAGTAGGGTGACATAAGAAGACAACTCATCCCATAATCCTTTCAGTTTGGTAAAGTAGACAACAACTGAAGAATGTTGTTGCTTACAATTAATAATTTGTTGTTAAATATGAAAGATTTCAAGAGCATTAGATTGGGAGAATCTCTCTCTCTCAATTCGGACCATACTTCTTCTACCATTTGGGCATATATAATGATCAAAGATAGATACTTGTGAAGTGCATTCAAAATCCAAGATTGCACCATATTATTGTACCTTTCCCAGGCAGCAACTAATGACGTTGGTTCAGTGGGTTTAGGAATAGTACCATCCACGAATCCCATTTTGTTTTTTGTGTTGAGTGTCATGCTTATCGCACGATACCACATGGCGAAGTTTTCGCCTGTAAGAGATTGAGAAACCAACATGATACCTAGTGAATCTGAGTGATAAAGATGATATGGATTCATATGATCTTTTGTTGTGCTCGATAATGCTGAAGAACTTGTTGCTTCCTTTGACATGGTTGCTAGCAAAAAGGTTCAAAGATGTAATCGGTATAGGATCCGGATAGCCAAAAGTGTTGCAGCAGAAGGCAATCTGTGCAACAATAGCAGTCAAAGGAAGGTATACAGACATTGTAGAGAAATAGGAACAACAAGCAGGAACAGAAGCCGAAATGGGTAGGGCTGATGCTGCAACTGTTGGGGACAGACTACATGGGTAGTATCACTAAACTTTCTGTTGCGAGCAATAAGCCATAGCAAAAAAAAAAACCCAAAGGTGGATCAGACGTCTGGCTCTGATACCATGATAAGGAGTAAACACCATGAATCGGTGCCAAGAAAGAGTCAATTTCATTGAATGAATATAAAGGATATTAATAAGATACATCGCAAATCTTGACAATAACCGAACAGTTACAAAAAGGGCGTAAAAAGTGAAATGCTATCAAGTGGCATGTAGTTATCGTAAATATTTGTCCTGTGTGAAAATAGTTGGGCTTCACTTTATCGCAGGTATTGAGGATTGACTTCACTTTATCGCAGGTATTGCGAAGCAACTTATATCTTCCCCCCCCCCCCCGAAACACGCAGGTGCATGTTCTTGGGTCTGAATGAGCACCACGTATGTAAGCACGTGGGCCTCATTTCCCCGTGTGTGTCAGCATCACTTAGCATCAGAGTCTGGTACATTTGCAAAGACTTAAGTACCCTTTCTCGCCATTAGCGCCATAAAATGATGTTTTGAGTAAAAGACAAAAATGTCCTCCCGCCAAAAAGGGTTAAAATCATCATTATTTTCACCCTAAGGAGTAAACTCCTCTGCTTTAACAGGAGCTCCTCACAATATGGCACCCTAAATGTTCTGGATCACCCTTTGGCAATGCACCATCTGCTGTAACAGAAGCTCCGATTGATGACACACCCTTTGTCGTCGTCTGCTGCCACCAGAGCACCCTTTGTTGTCGTTTGCTGTCGTTAGAGCACTCTTTGCCATCATCTGTTGTCGCCAAAGCATCCTTTGTTATCGTCATCGTCTATTATCGTCAGAGCACCCTTTGTCGTTGTCTGTTTGTGAGAAATAGTTAAACTACCAGAAAAATCAACATTCTGTCTATTGTTCATCATGATGCGAAGGTGTAAACGTCGAACTGAGTAGATAGAGAATAGCAATTTACAACAGAGATAATGATGGCAACATCAAACTGAGTAGAGTAGCGATTTACAATAGAAATCAGATAAGAAAGTAGCAATTTACAGTAGAAATTAGGTAAGAAAGTAGCGATTTACAGTAGAAATCAAATCAGAGAGTAGCGATTTACAGTAAAAATCAAATCAAAGAGTAGCGATTTATAGTAGAAATCAAATCAGAGAGTAGCAATTTACAGTAGAAATCAGATAAGAGAGTAGCAATTTACAGTAGAAATCAAATCAGAGAGTAGCGATTACAGTAAAAATCAAATCAAAGAGTAGCGATTTACAGTAGAAATCAAATTAGAGAGTAGCGATTTATAGTAGAAATCAGATCAGAGAGTAGCGATTTATAGTAGAAATCAAATCAGAGAGTAGCAATTTATAATAGAAATCAGATCAGAGAGTAGCGATTTACAGTATAAATCAAATCAGAGAATAGCAATTTATAGTATAAATCAAATAAGAGAGTAGCGATTTACAGTAGAATTCAAATCAGAAAGTAGTAATTTATAATAAAAATCAGATAATAGAGTAGTGATTTACAGTAACAATCAAATCAGAAAGTAGCGATTTACAATAAAAATCAGATCAGAGTAGCAATTTACAGTAGAAATCAAATCAGAGAGTAGCAATTTACAGTATAAATCAAATCAAAGAGTAGCGATTTACAGTAAAAATCAGATAAGAGAGTAGCAATTTACAGTAGAAAATCAAATTAGAGAGTAGCGATTTACAGTAGAAAATCAAATTAGAGAGTAGCGATTTACAGTAGAAATCAAATAAGAGAATAGCGATTTACAATACAAATCAGATTTTTACTGTAAATCGCTACTCTCTAATCTGATTTTTACTGTAAATCGCTACTCTCTGATCTGATTTCTATTATAAATCGTTACTCTCTGATCTAATTTCTATTGTAAATCGCTACTCTCTGATCCGATTTTTACTGTAAATCACTACTTTCTTATTTGATTTCTACTGTAAATCGCTACTCTCTTATCTTATTTTTACTGTAAATCGTTACTCTCTTATCTGATTTTTACTGTAAATCGCTACTCTCTGATTTGATTTCTACTATAAATTGCTACTCTCTGATTTGATTTCTGTTGTAAATTGCTCTTTTCAACAGAGAGAGAATAAAAAAAACCACAGCTGCTCTGAGAGAAATCTTATTGCTCTTTTCAACAGTTACAAAAAATAAAGAAAAGAAAGAATTTATACAAGGCAAGGGCGACAACCCTAAACCTAAACAAGTTGGGTCTGATCCATAAGAAACCGAGTCTCAAACATAATCCCCAAAAAAAATTCTTTCTGGGGGCGCTGCCCCCCACGACCGTCCCCCCCCCCCGCGCCTGCTGACCGCGCAGCGGGACCCGCACCGGAGGAACCCCCGAACCCCCTTTCTGTAAGGGAAAAAACTATGAATCATGCTCCACAACTCATCAGGCAGGAACGAGAAGGCGGACATGTGTTGTAACACAAGCTAAAAAACAAAGACAAAACATGCAAATCTATTTACGGGGAGCGGGAGGACTTTTTCATCCAACGCATATCTATTTTACAAGAAGACATTTCCGTTAAAAGCATATCTACCTTTTTTATATGTTATTTTATTATAAAGTCATCATGGGCAACATTGGCATATGAATTATTGTGGGTCCCAAGATATTCCTTCGTACACACAAGAACACGCAATTTATGTTTCGGGGAGAACACGCACCACCCTCTCCAGGTATTGGGGATAACTATCATAAAGATAGCCACCGATGGTGGATGTGCAATTTACCTATACAACATGGTAACAAGGCATTTTACATTTTAACAGATTTCAATCGACCCTAATGTGTATAGATTTGTTTGATTGATGGTATGTATCAATACATACCATGACAACCTTGAAACATTATACACAGCAACACCATAGGAACCATACCTTAGCATTGAATCGAGATCACCTAATAATGTCGGATCCACGAATTGGTTGGTTATTCCCTCCTTGTAACAACAACACCCTCACGTTGCCAGCCACCTAGGGTTGTGTAAGAGAAAGAGAGAGGAATATGTTTGGGGATAGGGTCGACCAACTTAGGGAGGTCTTTTAAAAAAAAAAGAAAATTCTCAAATTTTCTTTCCTTTCTTTACCTTAGAAACTATCCTAAATATGGTCCTTTCCTTGCTCGTGTGGTAGTGTTTCCTACTTACCTTTAACAAGGGTAAGTTACCCAATTGATTAAAGCTTTAGAATAGGTAATGGATATTTATCCAAATCTTTGGCTGAATTGTACTCTACTAGCTTTAAGTAACAATTGAACCTATAGAGTAAGTAGGTGGGGACGTCCCACCCTACTTTGTTTCCAATTATTATTATTTTTTAAACTGGATCCACCCATAAAGTGGTCCGATAACCAAGAGAGGACCCACATGGGCGTCCCCTCCATGGGTCATAGGGCCCGAGGTCCATCAAAGTATCTGTTTTGGGTCGTGTCAAAGATCCAAATTCATTTGGATTCCAATTTAGATCCAAAAACTCAATTAAACCTATTAATCCCATACATTTACTAGTTGCAATTGAATATACCTATTCAAAATTTTAAATCTATTAAAATCTCATATTTTTATTTAAATCCTTAATTCATATTGGAGTTTTAATTTAATTCAAACTTTCTTATTTAATTAAGTTTTAACTACATATAAATTGAGAATTTCAAAACAACAATTTGTACCATCATGAGACATAAAATTATATTTTTATTTAGGAAATTTACTTAAAATTTATAGATGTTACAAAGCTTCTTGCCAACCCATTGAAGTTGGTGTTGCAGGATCTGATCACATTTTCAATTAGCATTTCTAGAAGGGCAACGAATTCATGATGGGCTCCTTCTCGCTAGTGAAATTGTGCACTCCTTAAAGCAATCAAGTACTCTTTTTTTCATTTTAAACAAGGCTTTCAATATGGTAAGGTGGAAGGTATGGGTTTAGTGATGGTTTTATTGGTATGATCATGAAACTTATTTCTTCAACCAATATAGCAGACACTGTAAATGGTTATCATGGGAAATTTTTCCAAATGCAAAGGGCCTAAGACAGGGATGTCCCTTGTCCCCGCTTCTTTTCAATGTGGTAGGTGAAGCCCTCAACACACTATTCTGCAATGCTTCTTCCTGCAACTTCATCAAGAATTTAAATCTCTTGGGTCTTGAAAACTTCACCATGCTTTAGTATGCATACGACATCATTATCTTTAGCTTTGCTTCCCTAAATCAATTGGATAAAATTTGGACCTTGATCAAATCTTACAAGGTGGTGTCAGGTCTACCGGTTAGTGAGGATAAGTGCAAGCTAGTCCCAAGTCTGGATGTTTGCCGAAACTCTTTCCGGTTACCGAGTTGTTGATCTTTCCTTAGACAACTTGGGACTTAGTATCATACATGAACGTGCAAATCAACCACTTTGATCCTCCCTCAAAGAGAAAATTCAATCCCGTGTTGACTCTTGGGCAGGCCCTACATTGTCAAAATCTCATGTGCCACTTTGATTCGTCATGTTTTAAATGGCTTGCCCATGCACCTCCTTGCTCTCCTCCGCTTGCCGAAAAGGTGGATGCTAGGATCCACTGAACATTTCAATAATTTTCTTTGGGGTGGACCTGGAGCAGCCAAGTCCCAGGTTAATTGGAAGTTGGTTACTATTCCTTTGGAGAGGGAGGCCTTGGTAGTATAAGGATGGCCACACTTAACACAACTATTCTTAGTTGGTGGTGGTGGCTGGCCATTATCCAAGCTTCATGGACCGACTTCATAAAAATCAAATGTAAGCTTCATGGTCCCCCGCTTGAATGGTCTGAGAAATCATGTTGCTTGTTATGGACCCTTTTCTGCACCGGGTTCGACAAGTCAGATATGCCTTAGCCAAAACTCGCCTAGCTGAGATTGCACGAAGGAAGTTTTTCTTTCTCCCAGGACTTTGAGAGAAACCCACCCAGCCTTGAGTACTGCCGAAGCTGGGACTTTGGTGAGATGCCCCCTAGAGTCCTCTTTAGGATGAGAACTATGTATATTTTTACCTTTTTGCTCTCTTATAAATTTATATAGAGAGGTATCATGCTTAATTTATTTTTAATGAAGTTTATTTAGAGATTTCTCTAAGCTTTGTTCTTGGTTCATGTTCTTGTTCTATAATGAAACATATTTCTCTTTCGCCTCTTCTTTCACGTCCATCATTGAACCAAAGGAAACACCTTTTCTCCCAACCTTGTTATCGGCGCTTCATCCACCTCATGATTTCATGTGTATCCAACCAAAAGAGACCCTCCCTTGCAGAAATGTATAGGGTCATTCTTCATGAGAGTTTCGATCCTACCAGTGGTATAAAAGCATCTTTCTTGGGAATCACTTCGATTATCCGACCAGAAGGACCTTCAACAACAAGGGTCCAAGCCCTTTATGGCTCTGCACCACAAATCCAATTGCAGTCAATGGTGACCTGTACCAACAACAGTGATCTGCTCTCCAAGATCTCTCCTCTGATCGTTCTAAAGAGATCACATCGGCATCATGTTCTTTGATTCGTGTACTTTCAAAATATTTTTTGAATCATAAGAATTTGACCTTCGATGACCCCAATCTGACTTCCGAAAGACATGCCCCATTCTACATCTTCTTAGGAAGGATCGACACAGGTCTGCATCCCAATTTGATTTTCAAAAATCTTATTTCGATAGTTTGATAGCTCAAAAAATTCTCAAAAAATGTCACCTTAATTGCCTTAACTATCCTAAACCAAACTCAATTTATGAATCAGAAAAAACAAATCCCAATACGTATATATCGACGTTTTACCAAAACCTGTTAGGTTTAGTATTTGGTTTATGATGACCTAACATTTTTTAACTTTAAAAAATTTCCTAGGCTTGATCCTAGATCCATAAATCCTAACATTTTTATCCTAGAAATGTATATCTATTAACTTTCAAACCCAATTTATTAATCCTGACCTTAAAATTTTGTGAAAATCTCAAAAAAATTATTTTTACATACCTGATATCATAGACCAAACGATCAAACCCAGATCCAGCCTTAAACCCTAAACTACCCTTCTACACTACACGAACTTCAGACCGACAGTAATATGTATCATAGGAAGACAACACAATACAAGCAGAGAATGGATAAAGATTTGATCATGGAGATCTAATGTCTCTTCCTTTTTCAAGGCTCCAATTCGTACAAAAATATACATAGATGTTTCATTGCATGACATGGGGAACCCAGATTCAGGAAAGCACACAAAAGTGGATTACTAAGTATATTGAAGGACTTGATTTTCATATATCTGACAAAATGACAAGCATCACAATCACTTCTCTTGAGTAAGTCATTCAGTATGTCATAAATATTGAAAATGAACTGAATAAGGAAAATGAAAAGCTTTCGGATACCCCTCAACCTAACCAAACCCGATTAGATGAAAATCAATCGAGACCTAATCCAGATATCCATCTCTTAAAACCCATCCAAGACTTTTATCAATAACCAAATCCAATATAAGAAGATTTAGATTAAAACTATTGTCTTGAATCCAAACCTCCTATGTTGGGTCCTCTTAAACCCAGTGTGGACCATCATATCCTCATTCCTAAAACCCTTAAAATGGACCTAAACATGAGCTTGTTAAATCCAATTTCAAAACCTCTTCATGTTCAATTTTCTAACCAAATCCGAATCCATATCTTCAACTCATCTAGAGCAAATCAAGCTCCTTCAAAATTGGATCTATATTTTATCTTTTAGTTGTTTTAGATTCGTTTGACTCGTTCTTCTTTGGAGGTCTTTTATATGATTGGTTGAATCAACAAGAATGTTTCTAGCTTTAGTGTGCATGTTGGGGTAGATCCTGCTTGGTTTATTCAGTTTATAGAGCAGTCTCAAGATCTCACTGCATATTGTGGACTCATAACCCACAAGATGGAACGAGATTGAAAAAAGAAGAGGAGGGTCGGCTAACAACTTAATGCCCAAAGTTCTTACCATGAGGGTGATGCCAGTTTGGGAGGGATAGTTTGTTACATACCCTTTCCTGACTCGGGTTCGATGAGCCAAATTTGTCGCCGCAAGAACTTGACCAGTTGGGACTATGTGAAGGGAGTTTCCCTTTCTTCCAAGACTCTAAGAGAAACCTGCCCAGATCGAGACTCCAATGGAACACCACCTAAAGTTCTCTCTAGGGTAGAAATTGTATCTATTTTTACCCTTTTGCCCTCTTATAAATCTATATATAGATATATCATGTTTAGTTTATTTTTAATAAAGTTTATTCAAATATTTCTCTAAGTTTGGTTCTTGGTTCTTGTTTTTGTCCTTTGAGAAAACATATTTCTTCCTCGCCACTTCTTTTATGTTCATCTTTGACTCAGAGGGAATACCTTTTCTTCCTCCCTTACCGTCGACCTCCATCCACCTTACTCTTCGCTGCATAGCCGACCACGAGAGGTCACTCTCACTCAACCAACATTGCACGCCCGTCCTGCTTGCAGTGCATGCTTCTCTCTTGAGTTGCGTCTCTCATTCAGTTTATTGAAATTAGTAAGACCATTCTCGTAGGCAATTATTGCTGAACCATGTAAATCTTTCTTCCACGTGTGATTTGATTTTTCCTTTTGCTTCTTCCTGTTTATTTTGTTTTTTTGTCTATTCATCGGGCGCAGATCAGGTCATGCTGAACATGAGCGTTTTTGCTCATGCAGACATCGTGGCCGTCTGTTTGCATTTTGGATGAATGCCACATGGTTTTTTTTTTTGGCTTTTGAGCTTTTTAAAATTGCAAATCGGATGGCCATGATGTAAGCATGAGCAAAAAGCGCTCATGTTCAGCATGACCTGATCCGTTTCCCTATTCATCGGTTTTGTGCCTATCGTTTCCCAACAATTTAGCATGTACAGAGGACAGTATGGATTGGTTTCCAAAGGATGCGATATGGTGTAGTTGACCTTCACCAATGGCGAGATTCTTCACTTGGACGGTCTTAGCTGGAACACTTTTGACAGATTGCTAACAATGGGGATTTGCCTTGCTAACGGGTGTATGTTAAGCGAGTGTGATTATGAATCGGTGTGCCATCTCCTATGGTGTTGCTCATGCTTTTAGGACATTTTTAGTGCCTCCTGGGTTGATATGCAGAGTGGATTTAACATCTCAAATTTGCAGCAGTTACTTATCAGGCAAATTTAGTGAAGCATTCACCCAAATGACCAAAAAATTGGAATTGTTGGCTTATGAATGAAAGGCTATTCAAAAGCAAAAAAAAAAACAGTACCGAGTAAGCGATTCACCCCGCCTTGCCCCCCTTTGGACCGGGGATGAAGGGCATGAAATGGGTATGGCTGTAAAATCCATCCCTGTGTGGGGATGGAGGCGGGGATGGACTTACGCTTTCCCCTGCCCCGATCCCCATCTTGCCCCGCCTCATCCCCAATCCTTCTAAGGGATGACAATAGACCGAGGGAAAATGGTACCCCGCCCCGCCTTACCCCCATTTGGACCGGGGATGGAGGACATGAAATGTTGACGAAAGTTAAAATTCATGCCCGTGGGGGGATGGAGGTTCGGGTTTTGAGATGGGGTGGGGGTGGAGACCTTGTCCCCTGCCCCCGTCCATTGCCATCCCTAACAGGAAGGCAAAACGCTAACTAGGAAACCACCACTAGGGGTTAATTGGGTTGGTTTGGGCCGAGGTGGGATGTAAACGGTTATGGTTCAGGTCAGATGTAGTCAAATACCATATTAGATTTGACAAATCGGATGCCGGTTAAATAGTTTCGAATTGGAAAAAGCTTATACCAAATTCTTTTTTGTTTTTTACATGTATACGGATTCAGATGTTTGCCAAATTCCAATATTCATTGAATTTGGCAGCAAAAGGTCCAAACCATATGCACATCCGATTACAATTGGATATGGTTTTGACTTACTGAATGCAACTAAATACAGTCGGATTGGGTCACACATCGGATCCATTGACATCCCTAGGGTTGGGTTTCAGAGAATTGGTCCAAGCCCATGCCCATTGCTATTCTAGTTTGTGTATCATTAAAATTGTGAACGCATTGGGTTATTCGCTTTGAATATAAATTATGTCAGGTATAAATGAGTCTGGTCAAAATCAGATCCATCATTCCTTTTTAATCAGATTTTATAAAATATATCCAAAACGGAAATGATAAGAAAAGGGGTTCAGGCAAATGGATCAAGCCTACAACCTTTCAGGTATAAATTTGTTTTAGTTCAGACAAGATTAGGTTATAGGATTGAGTGTTAATTTAAGTATGAAATGAATTTAGTTCAAATCCGACACAATAGTTCTATGACTAACTAAAATTTAGAAATCATGAAGAAAAGTTTTCCTTTAACAAGTTTACATTCTAGTAAACTTTACCAAAAACACTTATAAATTGATAAAGAAGTTCGAATTCTATCCAGATTTTTTTTGGTTGGTTAGAAAATTCTATTTATTATAAAGAGAAACAATTGAATTATTATTATTGTTATTATTATTTTTTCTGTCAATAGACATGATAGGGGATAACCCCTATGTGATTCAAACCACTAGTAACTCAGTTATATAAAAAAACCAAATGACCGGGGGCAAAATGGTACACTTTTAATATGGGTTATGGTCCAGGTTGGTTAAAAGTACAAATGAGATGAACCAACTGGGTCAAGTACATGAGCAATTTGGGTAAAAAGGATTTGGATCTACAAGCTTTTTACCAAAAGCTAAACCGGTTTTGTAACAAATCCAAAATTTAAACGTGAGACTAGGGCTGGTAAGCAAACTGAATGAACTAAACAGACGGTCTGAGCTGAGCACGAACATGAATTTGAGGTAAATCAATCCAATTCGAGCTGGCCTCGCCTATTAAGAATAAAATACATTTTTCAAGACTGAAAATAATAGAATTAGACTCTAAACCTAAACCTATTGAGCCAAGGTTGAATCGGTTCAATTACAAAATAAATACATTGTTTCAAATCTATAAAATGTCAGGTTTTGAATTCTAGGCTTATTGCTTGCAAGCCAAACACTTTAACACGTACGCTCTATATTATAAAATATGAGTAAAATACATTTATTACTAATCAACAAGCATGTACCAATTTCAAGAGTTTGATCAGCAGAAAATGATTGTACGGGCAAATTAACCCATTTTTCTAAATGCCCCAAAATTTTCTCTATTCTTCCCAACTTTGTTAGGACCTTTTTACCTCTTGCATATATGAAAAGACAGAGTTTTGCAATACATCTATTCACTCGTCGGCTAATGCAAATTTCTACTTAAATGTACAATCACATGTTTTATTACGTGGACCTCATGAAGCTCGCATAAATTTATTTGCGAACATTTGATTAAATTGAAACCTCGAACATAGCAAATATCCTACTTAAGTCACATATATAATGTGAACATCACATACATTTATTTGCGTACATCAAGTTAGACTAAAACCTCTAACATCACAAATATCTTACTAATTTACATATACTTTAAAAAATCAGTGCGAACTTCCACTTAAAAAATCTGCATATATGTCACAATTTCATAAATATTTAAGTAGGATATTTGTGAGGTTGCGATGTTCTATTTAACTGAAGGTTCATACATATTTTTATGCGAACTTTGTGAGATACATGTGATTGAGTATAATATTTGTTATGTTAGAGTTTTCAATCTAATCACAAATAAATTTATGCGATGTTTGAGACATAGGTAGGATATTTGTGATGTTTTAGGTTTCAGTCTAACTGGATGCTCGCAAATAAATTTATGTGAGCTTCGTGAGGTCCACATAAGAAAATGTGCGATTGTATATTTAGGTGAGAGTTTACACTAGCCAACGAGTAGAGCGATATATCGCAAAACTCTATCTTTTTGTTATATGCAAAAGGTAAAAAGGTCCTAACAAAGTTGAGCATTTACGATTTTGGATTTGAGGAGAATAGAGAAAATTTTGAGGCATCTAGGAAAACATGTCAATTTGCTTGTACCATCATTTTCCATTTGATCAAACTCTTTACAAGCCCTAGAAGAGACGTGAGACAACACCATGGGTCAGAGGCATGTGGTCCACACAATTTCAAATCTGTTTTATGGGATTCGGTTTAAATACTGAATCAGATTAGTAATTGGACTCAGATTGGTTATAAGGATTTCAATCATGACAATTATCATAATATGATTGCATGTATTTTTCCGAATTTGGTATTAACTTTTTTCCATTGAAATCGGATTAGCCAATATCCCATCATTCGTTTTTTGTATGGGCTACATCTGGGGTTGTCAAGGGTTTACTCAGACCCGACTCGAACCAAACCATACGTATGGTGATAAATAATAAGACCCGATTAAGAGCCAGGTCCAGACCCAAAGGTCAGATTAATACATGGACCCGGGTATAATTTGTGAAATTTTATACCAGACCCAGACCCAACTTGAGTTCCTATTAAGACCTGCAATTTTTCAATGTAAAAATGATAAAAAATATGGTGTTACCAGGTATGGTATGGTTCTGGTTCATGTAGTTCTTATTGGTCCCGGTATGCTTTTTCTTATAGTGGACTCGATTAGACCCGGGTCGGGACCTGATACCATACCCAAAAACCGGGTCTAAGTCCGGTACCACCTGGGTCCGAACCAAACCCCACCCGTTGACACCCTAGCTACATCCGACCCGAATCGGAACTAAATCGATTCAGATCAACGGGCCTCTATCAAAATATGATCGGATTGGGTCTAATCGATTCGAAAAGGGTATATACCCGATCCAGTGACACCACGGCAGTGAACCCCTAGTTTGTTCACTTGGTTTGCGACAAAGAAACAATGAACCGAGGGAAGAAAGCGCGAACGGAGGTGACCCCACCCACCCCCATTCGTCGCCCCTCTTCTTCTTCCTCCTTCTACTCCACCAAGTCATTGACAATCAATCACACATTCTCTCTCTCTCTGAGGAAGCGAACCGAACAGGATGTCGTGGTTGAGATCAGCGGTGAACAAGGCCGTGGAGGTCGGGGGCAAGAACCCTCTCACTCGGACGGTCCGCAACTACGCCGACACCGTCGTACATCACGCCGGTCACGCCGTCGCCGAGGGCGCCAAGATCTTGCAGGATCGATTCGTAATTCCCCTTCTCCAACTTGTGAAATTGGTTTTTGAGCTCGTTCGGATTGAATTTTGTCCAGTTGTCGCGTCTATATTTCATGTTTTGTTTGGTTCAAGAGGTGTTCAAGCATCAACGAATTGTTTAATTAGGCGTTTCCTTCCTTCCCACCCTTTTTTCTTGCTGTTTCGATTCGATCTTCATCGAGAATAAAAATTTTTCACCTTTTGTTTCAAGTTTCTCTCTCTCTCGTTTACTGCCTGTGCGGGCTTAATTCCTTGTTTTCTGGATCTTTATGGTAGTTTCTATTCAATAGAAGATGACACTTTAGCTAAGCGGGTTGAATGGTTATGTGCTAAAAACAATGGTCATAGAAAGGCGAAATTGCACTTCTTGTATTATAGTGGAAACCATGAACCGACGTTCTTGTAATGAGAGGTGGTTCTATCCAACAATCATGAGGGATGTAGTTGGCCTTAGAACATTTAAAACAACACCAGATTGAAGATCGATGGTAATAATTGCACTGTATTCACTTCTTATTATTTGGTGACCATGCCATTTTTTTTATTGGTGACCCATCACCTAGAGCCAAGACATTGTATTTGTTAATACCAAAACATCAACCCTTAACAACAAAAAAGGAGACATCTTGTGTCACATTGTGCCCTCTGGTTGTTAAAGGAGGAATTAGAATTCCCTTGAGCCACTACTTTAGAATGGTTTTGTGTTAGCTTGGCCATGAGACTTATTATTTTGAGGGCATCTTATATGGTTCTTTTAAGAGGTTGAGTTCTGAGACTTAAAAGGATCAAATAGTTTTTTGCTTGGAGATGATGGCTCTTCATTGCATGGTCAGTAGGAAAGGAATGTCATATTTGTTTGGAGTTTATGGACTCTAACAAGCACTACCTTCCTATGGATTCCACCTAGTGAGAAATATATGTTCGTGAAAACATTAAATGACCATGAATGGATCAATATAGATTGGATTTTTTAGATATTGAATGGGTTTCTGCCTTCGATATATATGTCACTTAAATATTTTAGTAGCGTTTTCCGTATGACTTTCGAAAAAAAGAGAAAGCAAAGAATCTACCATGAATCCTTTCAAGAAATAGACATTTGGAAATTCATTTAAAGATGCATGCTTCATGTTGTCTTATTTTTTAGGTCACCTATTGATAATATATATATATATATATATATATATATACATTTGCTGTAAACCGAAATACCCAGAAAGGGTATTTCGGTCTTTTATTGTAATAGGCATCAGCCATTAGGGGCTGACAATCTTTTACTTTTATTTTATTTTGTATTTTTTGTTTTTTGTTTTTTTGTTTTTTGGGCAGCTCGTTGGGAGCAGCCCAACAGCCATATTGGGGCTGCTCCCTAGTGGCCCATTTGTATTATAAATAGGTCCTTTGTGGCCTTGTATTTCTAACTAATTTTTGAGTGACTCTATGCAATAACAAATTTGTTAGACCCTTGTGTGGATGGTTTGATGATTCAATCAAGTATTCTACTTGATTTAAAGTGTGTTCTTGCATGTTTATTGCATTTAATCCATTTCATTACATGGTATCAGAGCTTTGGTTGTCCAAAAGCAATTTTTAGAGGAAAGTTCGTGACAATATCAAGAGGAGGATCGTGAGCTTAGCGGATACAACAAATCGTGAATTGTTGCATCGGGAAGCATGCCACCTCTTGTAACGTCCCAAAATTTCAAACTTGCAAACCTTTTAGAAAAATAGACAAGAGACTAAAAAAAAATCCCTTTATCTCAGAGATGGTTTATGAAATCAGCGCAAGACTATTCTTTTGTTAATTTCAGAAAGGCAAGCTGACAACTTTGGGCGCGTTAGCTAAAAGAACCAAAACGCACAACCCATGTTACTTGCAAACACTTAGAAAAGCCACTTTCATTTAAGAAGTTCTCCAAATAGTACAAAATTCGGATATCCCAAGGAAAATCCGTTACAAAACCCCAAACGTCCAGGACGCGAGCTAAGAGCAGGAAGAAGAAAGTCTTGGAGCCATCTTGTCATCACGCCATCGCCCGTGGTATACCTAATCATCACCTATACCCATTTTATATGATTACAACATTGTGCATTTAGCACTGTTCAAGGTCGCTCAACCGTCTCATCCGATCATCGCAGTACTAGACGTGTCGTGCACGACTACAAGTACTTTAGGATGAAGGGGGTATAGCTCCTCAATAGAAGCATCAACAAGAGTGTTTCACAAAGATGTAATGTTTATCAACTTTACTTTTGACATTCTTTATCTTTTGAAACAGCCAGTGCCTTGTGCCAACATTATGCATGCGATTTTCTAGAATCTCATCCGCTATCGGGGTATCTACATGCCTCGCATGACTCGATACTGGCCTCGATAGACGGGATACATGTTTCTCAACAGAACCCCTGCTAAGAAGTTCGCTCGAACTCTGCGTACTCGAAGAGTCAGGATCCTTGTGAGGTATCCCTCTCCTTAGACGAGGATGTAACGCTAGCTCGCAACTCAACTCTCGTCGCAA
Source organism: Nuphar pumila (assembly GCF_984573655.1). Classification (NCBI taxonomy): domain Eukaryota; kingdom Viridiplantae; phylum Streptophyta; class Magnoliopsida; order Nymphaeales; family Nymphaeaceae; genus Nuphar; species Nuphar pumila. The sequence goes on along the minus strand of NC_143260.1, from coordinate 93,776,258 downwards.
GAGAGAGAGTGGTGAATGCCCTTTGCATCCTCCACGAGGATGCTTTTAAGGCCTACACAAAGAGCGAAAACCTGCACGTCATCTGCAATAGCAAGGCAATAACAACACATATGCAAAAGCAAGAGCCTAGGCGCAAAGCGCAACGACAAGGTAAACATGGTAAGCAGAAGTGCAACACAAGACCTCGACGCGATGCGCGACGGCAATGAAAGACTGTAAGCAGGAGTGCAACGCAAGACCTCGACGCGATGCGCGACGGCAAGTAAAGACTGACAGAAGGTAAAGGGCAAGGATCGCGAAACCGTGTCCTTGAGTTAAATGCATACTCGTATAAATATATATATTTGTATATATATATAGATTTATTTAATGATCGTTTTTAGTTTAATTGAACTTAATTCAATTATCCAAGTCTTCCGTGCAATCTTCCCCTACCTCGGAGAGTTGCAAGCTTGCTGTTGTCTGCGGATGTACACGATTGACAGCTCAGGTCGCGGTGCGCGAGCGGGATCCGTCGTAGCTGCAAATATGTGATATTAACATGCAACCAAGACAAAAGTAAAAATAAGGAGAAGACTCAACTTCTCCAATACAACTCTTGCCGCCAAAAGAACAGGTGCAGGGGCCATCGGCCCCTGCTGGTTATTTTAAAAAGGAAGGGGCCTTCGGCCCCTGCTGAAAATTTTTAAATAAATAAAAAAAGAAAAGCAGGGGGCCCTCGACCCCTGCTGGAAAAGTACAAAGGGCAGGGGCTGATGGCCCCTGCTGGAATAATAAAAAGGGCAGGGATTGATGGCCCCTGCCAGGAAAATGAGCAAAGAGAGAGAGACGTAGGGGCCAATAGCCCCACTGCAACTCTTGGGAGCGGAGGCAGGGGCCAAAGCCCCCCCCCCCCGGTTGGCTTGCTAAACGAGGAAACGAGACAAGGGCCAAGGGCCCCTGTCGCTCTCTTAGAAGAACAAGAAGCAGGGAGGAGGCTCAGCCCCTCCCCCGCCGTAACAGGAAGCAGGGAGGGGGATCAACCCCTCCCCTACCGTAAAAGGGAGCAGGGAGTGGGACATAGTCCCCCCCCCCCCCCCCCTGTCGTACGGAGATGCAGGGAGGGGGCTCGCCCCCACCCCTGCAACCAAAAGGCACTGGGAGGGGAATCGGCCCCTCCCCTACCCTGCACGACACAGGGAGGGGCTCCGCCCCTCCCTCACAAAAAGGGGGTCGCAGGGAGGGGGCTTTGCCCCTCCCCTGCGATCTAGGGCAACAGGGAGGCGGCTCGCCCCCCCTCCCTGCGTAACAGAGAAACAAGGGGGAGAAAGAGAGAGACATACGAAAGAGGAGAAGAAGGGGAGGAGCGTACCTAGGGAGGCTGCCGGAGAGAAGCTCGCCGGAGATGGGAGGTCGCCGACGTCGGTGGCGGCGGGTTGTCGGGGGTCGCCGGTGTCGGTGATAGTGGACGAGCGAGAGGGTAAAGGAGAAAGATGAGAGAGCAGAGGGGAAAGGCGGTGAGGGGGGTTTCGTAACGCTCCTCCCGCTTGCCTCTCTGTCTTTAATGACAGTGAGAGGCGGTGGTCCGGGTCGGGTCCGGATCCGGCCCGAATCAAATACAATTTTTTTTTGTTGTTACACCTCTCAAGAAAGTTTTGTATTACTTTTTCTTTCTTCTCCACTCTCTCTTTCTCTACCCTTTCTCTTCGAATTGTAAAGAAATGAAGAATGAGAGGGAAGTAATAGTCTCCATTCCCGTACGCCTAAACACATACTAACTATGTGATATGGGCATCCATAGTAAAACACAAAATATGAGAAAATGACTATGAGGTTTGGTGGACGGTACCAAAAAAGGGCCTAAGCTCATTCTTACGAAAATTGACAATGGGAAGGAGGTTGCACTTTAAAGAGAGGAAATGGGTAAATTCGTTTTCAACTATGAAAAGAAATGGAAAGAGTGAAGGATGGGTCATTCCAAAATAATTGGATGACTCATCAATAATGTGGACATCCACAAATGTTCTAGCTTGGCGAAATTTGATTTTGCTAGTGATGCATGGAAATATCTTAATGACATGTATAGTGTTAAAGATATTGCACACATATGCAATATTCAAAACAAGGTCAGAACCATGACTCATGGAGAGATGAGCATTAGAAAATACTACAGTGCACTCTCTCTTCTTTGGGATGAGTTGACTCTTCTTGAGCCAAAGTGGCATTACCCATAAGACGTAGAATTCCGTGAAAACCAAATTAAAACAGAGCATTTTTACCGATTTATTAACGAGCTTAGACCCGAATTTGAGGGAACCAAGTTGGCTCTCCTTCTTAGAGGAGGTATTTTTTAAATAGTGGAAACTCTTGAACAATTGACTATTGAAGAGAATAGATTAAAGAAGCCTTCCGTTTCAAAGGATGAAGAATCCGTGCTTGCCATGTCAAAGCTCGAAAATCATACTAGAAGCTACCGACCTCCTCATTTTGTTAAAAATGAGAATGAAAAGAACCTCAACAACTATGAGAGGAATGAAAAGAGGGGTGATCATGAATACAAAAAATGTGAAAAGATAATTTGTTATCATTGTTACAAACCGAGACATATCAAGCCTTTTTGTACCAAAAGAAAAAAGGATGATCATAAAGAAAGAGTTGCTTCGGTTGAAAGGAGTGAGATAGACGACTCCAAGTGCATTGACTCGGTCTCATTAGCTCAACTAATGGAGGCGCTACAACCTATGCTTAAAGCTCAAGTTCCATCTTTTTCGGGGGCGGCCATATCTACAAGTGATGACCATGGTAAGACCTCTTGGATCCTTAACTCTGGTGCTTCCTTTCATATGACACCAAATGAGTCCATATTGTCCGAATGTAAGTTTAACCCAAATGACTCTTATGTTTCATCTGCCATTGGAACATCGTTGAAAATTAAAAGCTTTGGGATTTTCAAAAACATCAAATCTTTCACATACCAAATATTAGAGTAGTACCAAAATTAAATTTAAATATTTTATCAGTTTCTCAAATTACGAACCATGGTTGCAAAGTATTATTTTCATCTAATGATTGTCTAATACAGGATCTCCAGTCAGGGAAGCCGATTGGGCGAGGCCATAGAAGAGATCTCTATGTCGTGGACAATCTTGAGTTACCAAAACAACCATTTTGTAATTTTGTATAAAAGAAATTTAAATCTTTTATCAGTTTCTCAAATTACGGACCATGGTTGCAAAGTATTATTTTCATCTAATGATTGTTTAATACAGGATCTCCAGTTCGGGAAGCCGATTGGGCGAGGCCATAGAAAAGATCTCTATGTCGTGGACAATCTTGAGTTACCAAAACAACCGTTTTGTAATTTTGTATAAAAGAAAGATACAGAAATTTGACACAAAAGACTAGGACATCCTAGCGTCACCAGATTACACTTGTTTCCATTTCTTTTAAATCATAAGGAAATAAATTTTGTGTGTGAAGATTGCATTCTTGGCAAAATGAATTCTTTGCCATTTGGACCAAGACATTTTATAATTAAGAACCCATTTGAGTTAATACATTCAGATGTATGGGAACCGACTCCAGTCGTATCCAAAGGAGGGGTATCATATTATGTTGTGTTTGTAGATGACTATAATAAACTTTCTTGGATATTTTTTCTAAAACAAAAATCAGAAGTATTTGAGTGTTTTAAAAAATTTCACTATTATGTTAAGAATCAATTTAAAACTAATATTCAAATCTTTAGAACCGATAACGGGGGAGAATTTGTGTTAAAAGAATTCAAAAATTATCTTGACCTAAATGAGATTATTCACCAAAAAATGTGTCTATACACTCTTCAACAAAGTGGACTAACCGAGAGGAAACATAAACACATTATTGAAACCACTAGAACACTTATGTCTATAAATGCTTCAAAAGCTTTTTGGGTCGAAGCCGCCCTTACGACAGTGTATTTGATAAATAGAATGCCTTCCAAAAACATTGAAATTATCTCTCTTATAGAAAAACTTTTTAAAACATCTCCCGATTATAAAAGGTTAAGGGTCTTTGGATGCAAATGCTTTGTCCTTACCAATACGAATAACAAACTTTCTCCGAAAGCAATCCCTTGTGTTTTTTAGGTTACGGTGAAAGCCAAAAGTGATATAGATGTTATGATATTGAAATAGACAAATTGTATGTTTCTCGAAATGTCACTTTTCTTGAAAATGAAATTTGTTTTTGCAAAGAAAAAATCCAAGAAAGTTGTGACTATTCGTTTATTTTTTACCTTGTCAATGAACATGAAAGGTGTGAAAATATTCATGACACACATGAGAGTAGAAATGAAGACATGCATAATGCAAGTGAGAGTGTGAATGAGAGTCTTAATGATATAGACCCATCTCACAATGATATATAAACCTATGCTTGGCGTACCGAAGATCATCCACCATGTGCTTTAAAAAGGTGATTTCCTAATTTCATGTCGATGCAAAAAGCAGCAGAAGGTGTCTCTCTCCTCCACTGAAGTTGAGTATCGTGCTATGACAACACTTATGTCTTAGTTGGTACAGTTGAGACAACTTCTCGAAGACTTGGGAGTTCATATTGTGAAGCCTTCAAGGTTATGTTGCGACAACAAGAGCGCTGTATACATTACAAGCAATCATACATTTCATTAGAGGACAAAACATATTAAAATGGATTGCCACTACGTTAAGAAGACTATCACATTGCCCTACGTTCTGTTTGAGTATCAACTAGCTGACTTCTTCACCAAAGCGCTTCTGTCTTCTAGATTTCACTTCCTACTTGGCAAACTCTCAGTTATTCCACTATGAGTTTGAGGGAGGGTGTTAATATATATATATATATATATATATATATATATATTTGTTGTAAACCGAAATACCCAACAAGGGTATTTCGGTCTTTTATTGTAATAGGCGGGCTGACAATCTTTTACTTTTATTTTATTTTGTATTTTTTGTTTTTCGGTTTTTGTGTTTTTGGGGCAACTCTAATATAGCTGTTGGAGCTGCTCTCAACAATCATATTTTATGAGCAGCCCATGAGCCATATTGGGGCTGCTCCCTAGCTGCCCATTTGTATTATAAATAGGCCCTTTGTGGCCTTGTATTTCTAACTCATTTTTGAGTGACTCTATGCAATAACAAATTTGTTAGACCCTTGTGTGTGTGGTTTGATGATTCAATCAAGTATTCTATTTTGTTGAAAGTGTGTTCTTGCATATTTATTGGATTCAATCCATTTCATTACACGCACATGGGGATAAAGATATCCCTATCTAATAGGAAGAAACCCTAGAAAGTCCGTCCCTTAGTTAGTTATTAGGAACCTCCTTAAACTAGATGACCAAATAACTTGTGCATTGTTGAATTTTTTCTAAACCTCCTTAGAGACCTTTTAAACCATACTTCAGTTGAGAGTCCAGTGTTGTAAGTATTGTAGCTTATCGTGTGATGCATTATGATATAGAACTTTGTCGATCCAAGCCTGATACAATACACAAAATTAGTTTTGGGGGTTGTATGGGTCATGTATTATACGATACACCCTATATACATGGTGTATAGTACAATACTGATGTCTTTGAAATTGCAATTTTTGGGTATATATATATATATATAAATTTGTTAAGAGGTTCAACCATGTTTATCCAAACTTTTTAGATATAAAGAGGTTGTTTTTGACCACCCAAACAAACCCTATTGAATTTGAGGGGTTTTTGGTGGTTTCCATTCTAGAGAGAGAGAGTTTGTGCAAGGAGCTTCATTTCCAATCATTGAGGTGAATGAAGGTGACTTTCACCACTTTCATCATCTTTTGAAACCTTTGAGATAAAAAATCCTTCTCTTCTATAGGACTTTTCTTTAGTGAAATCAAGGTTGTAAGTATCATATCGTTACTCGTATCGGTCGGGCCCAAAATAGGATAGGTATCGTATCGTAAAAATCATAATTTTGTAATAAAAGATTTCAAAAAATGACAAAAAAACATGAAAAATCAGAAAAAAACTAGCAAAAATTCTAAAAAAATCATAACACATGAAACAATGATGAAATTGCACAAAATACAAGCATAAAATCACATATCAAACATTTATGTCTCTATGAGCTGCATAAGACATCATCAAACATCAACTATCTCACAAGAACAATGCAAAATATTAAATATCTTGCAATTAAGAGTATGCCACAAGACTCATACTTTCATATTAAATAAACAAAAATATTATGATAATAGTTGCACTCGATTTTCACTCATTACTTAGTGCCCCATTGCCATGCCGAATCATCTGATGCCATCTTTGTTGGAGTGTGGAGCCTGATTTCTACCTTGATATAAATCTTTAATTTTCGTGGATCCAACTTTGCGGTAAGTTGGTGGGGGGTTGTAGGGAGCAGCGCCCCTCGAGGTGGATTTTTTGGAGGATAGCTTTATAATTTTACTTTTTTTTTACCTTAACGCATTTCCTTGAGTGAAAAAATGGTGAAAATGCACTTTTACTTTAGAAACAGCAAAATCCTCTCGCTTGTACACGGATTGATGCCGAAACCGCTCTCATGAGTCCTAGGGTGCGTGGATACCTCTCTAATGACTTCTACACAAATGAGAGAGTCAACCCTCAAGATGTCTTTAAAACCCAAAACTGAAAAATTACATTTCGACCCTTTTTTAAGTGTGCTGACCCTGTATCGTATGATACATATGATACAACTATATCGTATTGATATTCCTTATAATAACGATATGTATGATATGGTATGGTACGATATGATACATACAACAATGAGTGAAATGATTTCGTACGATCTGACATTGAATGTTTTTTGTCTTTTGATTTAGATTTATCTATGGAGGGAGGAAGAGGTTGAAGATATATAAATAACCTTTCATGAAAATATTGTCAAGTAGAACATAGGAAGTTTTTGAAGTTGTCAGCTCATGATTCATAGTGGGTTCAATAATTTTAAATTCCATATTATAGGAGGTGACTACTTCGTATTACTATGTCACTCTCCCTATATTTCATACAATGTTCGTGGTAACATAGTTTTAAGTTTCGGAGAAGGATGAGCACAAGTTGCACAACCACTGCAAAAGGCACAACCTGCCCAGGAGTTGCCATAGATAATCCTGTATTCCAAAGATGAAATGGTTGATGAAGGCCAATAGGACAATTTGGATGCCGTGAATGAGCTTTTGAAGATCTACATTTCAAGTATTAAGTAGTGGTTAGGTTTTAAGGTTTGGGTGTTTAGAGTCAGATCGGAATAACTAGAATATTAAAAATTTAGGGTATTAGGTGAAACGGATGTGTCATGATTTATGAACAATGAGATTTTCAGGAGTGTTGAGACTATTTTTTAGTTATTTATAATTGTATTTGTTGACCCTAACTTGTATATTTGCTGCATCATTTAGCTTCATTCATAACCAATATTATGTATTTTTCATTTTTTTAGGATTATGTTTCTCAATTAACGATTTATACGATGATACTTTTTTCTTATAATTATGATACGTGTGTTACGATATGCATTTTGCAACATTGATTAAGACAAAAATTCAGGATGACCTTTTCGAGCCACTAAGTTATCCTGCATCAAATTAAAATGCAATTAGGAAAAAGTAGCATTTCAACTATTTTTTAATGTACATTGGTACAACCAGGGATCTGTGCACACATATGCAGGCAGATTATTTCAACTCGTATACATGCGGCTTGTGCATTTTGTGCCCATACTTTTATCCTCAAAGGTTTACAATGGAATGCAACTGCTTCAGCCTATGGTTTCTGTTTCTATTTGGTGTTTCATGCTGTGTGACTTGTTCAAGTATGTTTTTTGTATCATATGCTCACATTTCAAAATTGCAGGTTGCTCGAAATTTTAGAAGTTTTAAGCATACGGTTAAAAGGCTAGAAGAAGTTTCTGTCTCTTGCAGAGGGTCAGAAAGAGTGCAACTGCTGAAAAGATGGTTGGTTGCTCTGAAAGAAATTGAAAGTATATCTGAAAATTCTGCTGAGAGCAGCGAAAAAGTTGCAGAGTCACCTAATTCTCCTGATGTCATGGACTTATCTCCAAGAAAGGCTTCTCTTGTAAGTAAATAGTGTGACTAATCATTATTTTTGACATGGTGTTAAGTCAACCACACTAAGGTCCATTTCTGTCCAAAAGTAGATTCAGTTAACCCTAACTAAGTCCAGTTTTATTTATATTATATATAAAGAATGCACACACATACATGTCCAAAAGTAGATTCAGTTAACCCTAACTAAGTCCAGTTTTATCTATATTATATATAAAAAATGCACGCGCACACACACACACACACACACACACACATATATATATCCACACCTCCGCACCAGTGTGGTGTTATTTTTTTATTGATGAGGAATAGCAATCGTAGATTGTTAATTTGATTTATTTTATGATGAATTGATGATATGATAATTGTTTTTATTTCATTAGTGTTAACTTAAAACTGTTAATATATATATACCATCCCCGCACCCCCGCACCCAAGTTTTTTAAAGTGCCACATCACCACATCCACAGCCATATCCGCACCCCCACCTATGTGACATAGCTTACAATCTATGCACCCATCTTAGGACCAGTTCATTCGCATCACTTTCTGCTATGCAGATTTTTTCTCGCTGAGGCCTGAAACTTGGACAATACCATGGGTGACTCCAAGTGTCTTACTCGCATGGGTGCGGGTGCGACGCAAGTCCGGTGCCCTGTTAGAATAGTCCATGTTACATAGCTTGTAAGGTTGGTTAGTTATGCTTGGCAGGGATGGAAACATGTCGGGTTTGATGTGTATCATGTTGATCAGATCTGGTTTTGGCTTATGGAATGGTGGGTTAGGATCTGGATCCAATCTATGTTCTAAGAAGTAGGGGACTGATTTTTATGTTGTGATATGCTAGATTGAGAAAACAAGGTCTTTGCATGTGAAAGATAGAGAACTGGTCATATCTGATTTGAATGTGAACTTAAATCTAATGGAAAACTTTGATCAGAATTGGTTCAATCAGATAAGTTTGAAATTGATCTGGACAATCAAGTATCTCCTATTTTTGAGTTTAAATCTGAGAAAAATGTGCCAGATCCAGGTGAGATATCTGATGAACCTGATCCATTTTGATCTGTTGTTGAAACTACATTGTAGAAAAGAGTGAAAACTAAAGTAACACTGCAAATGGAAAAAATCAATGCAAAAAATGCTACATTTATGATATATAAATAGATAGCTTTGTTAGTTTAGACTTTGTAATGTCAATAACATAGTGTCACTAATTTCGACTTACCAGGTTTTCAATTTCTTTATCATCAAAATAAGCTATGATAGCCCTATGATAACATTTTCTCGAAGATTGTGTGTTTCTTTGAATTGTATTTTATTCTATTCTTGTCTTGAGAAAATGTCAAGGTCTAAGAAATCCAACATTTTTTGCAAAGTTCTCATGCGAAAAAAGCCTTGCTGATGTCATCATGAGAATGAAATAAAAAATAAAAAAATCATTGGAATGTTCATAGTGACTTGATTCTCAGTGTTTAATTTGTTATTTATTCAAATCTACAAGCTGACAATTTACGAACATGAGTTAAGGCTCTTTTAGATGAATTATGGAACCTTATTTATGAATTATCACTGCTTGCGTTTCATTATTCAAAGCTACAAGCTGACAATTTACGAACATGAGTTAGGGCTATAAACTGGTTATTGGAGTTCAAAAGGCTCTTTTAGATGAATTTTGGAACCTCAAAATCCAATTTTCCACCAATGTTTTAAAACCTAGTGACTCGAGAATCGACTCAGCAATGGTTGACTCAACTCAGTGACTCGACCCTGTCATGTTAACTTTTAAATGCATAGAATTGATAGATATATGTAGATGATTACATATATATGTGTAGATGATATACAGCTATATAAGTGTACATACACATATTATGTAAAATATACAAATTATGTACTCATATGTACTACATTTGTATGACTCCGCTAAGTCATAAGCTGAACTAGCTGAGTCATATGAAAACTCAGCTGACTCCGCTGAGTCTTGCGAAAATCCTGGTCATTAACATTTTTGACCAGGTGACTGGCCGAGTTGACGGCGTGTTTTTAATCACTGCTTTCCACAGTTCAACTGTGCCAAGTAGCATGATTAAAGTCAGATTAATGTAGTGTTTATCCTTCTGTAATAACCACCTTGCTTTTAGTAATGATTTCTATTTTTTCTGACAAGGTAAGTTCAAGGATGTAGCTTCATATGGGTCATCCATGTTGAAAAGAAGCACTGAAAATGGGATCAAATATTACTCTTTTAGTTGTCACATATGCTGTTGTATGCGTGATCTATAAATTAGTGGGGCATATTAACTAACATAACCTTTATCATTGATATGTAGCTATAATAAAATTATGTTTTATCTGTATTAGCAGTTGGCTAGAAGATCACAAATTCTTTGTGATCGTTATAGGAAATTATTTGCTTTATTTATGACTAAGTGCCAGATTTAGTAGATGTCATGCATGAAAATATAAATGGAACAGAAAAGCCCTCTTTGGAACTTAGTGGAAAAAATGATCTCAAATATGGAAAAAATCTGTTATTAATAATGAGATGATGAAGAATAGGTATTTTTTGGAGTTGTACCCTGGGAGATTTACTCTTAATATACATGGAAAAGTGCAACTGGAGTGTTGTGCGATCGTAGAATGCCATTGCGGTTGAAGGAAAAGTTTTATAGGACGACAATTAGGCCCGCTTTACTATATGGTACGGAATGTTGGGCTGCCAAGAGACATCATATTCAAAAAATGAGTGTAGCTGAGATGCGTATGCTTAGATGGATGTGTGGAAATACAATAAAAGATAAGATTCGAAACGAGGAGATACGTAAGAAGGTAGGCGTTGCATCCATTGAAAATAAGACGAGAGAGAATCGTTTACGGTGGTTTGGACATATTCGGCGAAGGCCTAATGATGCTTCAGTTAGAAGGATGGAGAAATGGGAAAATATATTAGTTAAAAGAGGTCGGGGTAGGCCTAAGAAGACTTGGATGGAGATGATAGAAAAGGATATGAATGCCTTGAACCTCACCGAGGACATGGCATTGAATAGAAATGATTGAAGAAGGATTCATGTGGAAGACCCAGAATGATTTTCTTTTTTGGTTCATATCGCCGACCCCAATTGTTTTGGGATGAAGGCGTAGTTGTTGTTGTTTGTTGTATACATGGAAGACTTCAGATTTCATAAGGGTAGACCGATGAATGTAAATGGTACCTCTAAATATGCCACTATGGCAGAAAGTGATAATACTTACAGAGCCAGTAATGGAATAATAATGAATTGGAAATTAGCAAAATTTCAAAATGGCACCTAAGTTTTTGGATAATTAAAAAAACAACATAATATTTGAAAAAATTTCAAGAAGACACCAAAGTTTTGTTTATGTAGATCAAAAGCAAACTCTTTTAAAATTAACTGCAGTTACTACTTACCTATCTTGGGTTACTACAAAAATATTATCATTTAACCTCCAACAATTAGAATATACTCTTGGACTCTTATGCAACATAAGCTTGCGAAACATGTGAACTACCTTCTCCCACTTTTTTAGGATCTGTCAGGCTTGTACAGAAAATATGGTCACTGATTTCATCCTAAGCTTTTGTAAGATAAATATGCTTGTAATTGCAAAATCTCAAACTTATGAAGTTTATCATCAGTGAGAAGGTGAGTCTCCCCAGCAGGTTGAAGTGTCACCATTTCTCATGGTGCATGATACTTAGGCCAAATCAGCTTATGGAACGGTAAAAGTATTTATCTCTCTCTCTCCAAGTTGGACAGAGTGTTGTCGGGTTAATGATGACTTTCTGTAATATTGTGTAGCAAGGAAATTGTGGCTTCGTGGATTGAATAAGACAAAATAGACTTTTGTTTTTCCTCCAACTGGCCTTCTAGTTAGTTGTTCCATCACTAATAAGAATAAGGTGACACCCGGTCTCCTTGTCTTATTCCCTTCTAGCTTTGAACAAGTAACTGGGAACACCATTAACCATAATTTTTTCCACCAACTACGGTGAAAATTTTAGAGAAATTTCTTAAATACCCCAACCAACTCTATCATGAACTTTGGCCAAATCCAATTCGAAGATAATGTTATTCTTACTTTTATTCATGCAATACACCAACTCATGTGCAATGAGAATGCTTTCTTGGATTGTATGAAATAAATTTGGATACAAAATAACAATGGCTAATAAGTCTGATTTCTGAAAGTTTAGAAGCTTCCGCACTTTTTTAGGACTATTAGTAATATTGATTCTCTTAAGGCTCTTCCCAATGATGAAGAAATTTTTAATTGCTCTGCTCATATTATGGTAAATGTTGTTCATCTATATTTGGTGTTGAAATTGAATAACTTGTCTTCAATTCTGGCTTCACGCTATAAGTAATAAAAAAGCAAAAAGGATTATATTATGGCCAATTCTGATAGTATTGATTAGTATGAATTATTGTGTTGGTTGCTACACTTTGTTTTTACATTTTTATTCACGCCAGAGATTTGTTCTCTTTTTTGCATTAATGTAAACTCAACTCTAGCATATTGCTTGATATTGTGAAATTCTTATTGTTGTTATGGGAGTAGGTATTATTTTATGATTCTGATGTTGGTGGGGAGCCCATGACCTTTCGGGATGTTTTTCTTCACAGCCAAGCTCTTGAAGGCATAACACTGAACATGGTGTGTTTATTCATTTGGAGATTACCTCAACGATTTAGCTTTAATTCTTTTGACATCCAAGCATTCATTCTCATTATTTCTTTCTTTTTGTTTGGCTATTTTATTTTACTGTAAAGTGTAAATACATTTAAGGTCATTGTTTTCTTTTTATGACCTCCCTAAGGTCAGTGAATGAAATTTGTCTAGAGTGCTGATATAATTTTGGCCTCTCATTTTTTATCAGAAGGAATATTGTCTAATCATCATTATCACATTTAAAAGAATTGAAATTTGAATTTTTGGCATCCCTAGTGGATGCTTTTATACTGCCAAAGGCAAACATCACCATGTACATTTTCAGATAAGTTTTCTTTTTGTCAATGTTTGTCCAATTTCTGAAAAAAATTATAGAATCCAAGAATTAGTATGAGAGATTGACATTTTCTACCATGTTATGCCCATTGTTTCATGGAGACTGCAAAGGTGTTGAAAATCATGTCAACATGGACATTTGACTTCAGCCTAACATCATTCTAGGCCAACTTTTTTGTCTGTGTGTTGTTCTTAGCAGAGAATGTGCATAACCAAATAAAAAAAAACAAATAATGTTCAAAATATATAATGATAGCATCAAGCAGTCAAAACATTGAAGAACTTTCATCTTCTTATTTTAATGGCAAAATGGTGGTGGCTTAGAGGTTTTCTGTTTATTTTATGGACCAACAGAAAAGCATTCCTGTTTAAGGATGTTCTATGAAAGCTTTGAATAAAGTGGGTTTGTTTTATTTACTTTGGTGGCAATGTGCCTGGCCATACTCAGATAACATTAATTTGTTTCTTGGCTATTTGCTTGTTTTGGGTATCAATTTTCACATCGGACATTGCTTTAATGTGGACTGGCGCCTTCATCAAGATGATAATTGAGCTATTATTTAATAACAGAGGGGCGCCTCTTTTTGTAGCATTTGACTAGTTTGGGTGTTCCTCCTCACCCTCCTAATGGGTGGATGCTATCTTAATGTTCAGATCTGCTTTCACCAACTTTCATAGGCTTCCACTGCATAGGTATATCAGCCTTGATTCATCCATAAATGCCTTGAGTCAACCATTGTTTTCTTATTAAGTTTAGCAAGTGTTGTAATAGTTTTAAACACATACTTTTGGTTGTTCATTTGCATTTTTTCCAATTAAATCTTAGGGCATGTTTTTGCTAAGGGATGTCTTTAGAGGCCCATTGGATGCTTGTGTGCTTGATAACATTTAGTCTTAGTTGACAAGATACTTATCCTTTCCAGTAGAATTGCACTTATCAGAGTACTCTCTAGATCCATATTGACATGATCTCTACACAAACAATTGGAACATCACATTGAGTCACTCGCTTATTTGCAAAGACCGTCGACTTGATAAATTGGAAATATTTCAAGAGGGCCAATGATATGCAGGAGTTCTGGCATTAGAAGGCTTCACCTTTTGAGCCTATCTTTAATTAAAGTAATGGTGTTGGAGGTTAATTTAGGAAGATGAACAATGGTGGCAAAATTAGTTATGACCAATATGAAATCATTGGCCTCAAAGTGAGAATACTAAGGGCCCATTTGGATGACACTCAAAACCTGTTTTCAGACCCCCCCCCCCCTGATTATTTTAGTTTGGCCATTTCCAGCTAGTGACCAACCAAAAAATGGGCCGACCATTTTTATTTTTTTGCCTTTTCTTTAACAGCTTGCCATTTTCCGGCCACCCACTGGTTGGAATTTAGTTCTGACTGTTAACATATGTACATATAAATATATATCTATACATATACTTATATATATATACATATATATATACATATATATATATAAGTATATATATATACATATATGTATATATATACGTATTTTCTTTTTTCTTTTCTCCTGTACACCCAAAACCCCGATAGGGGTATTTTGGTAAAATCCATGCACTTTTTACTTTTTAGGTTTTTCATTTTTCTTTCTTTTTATCTTTTTTTATTTTTCATTAATGTAGGACCACAAGGGGCCCCACCCATCTAGTCGTTGGGGCTCCCAACGACTAGAAGGGAGCCCCCTTGTGGTCCCTCTCTCTTGCATTTGATCCTCTATAAATAGAGGGCTTTCCCTCTTGTAATGCTATGGGTTTTTCAACCCTATTCTCTTCTTCTTCAATAATATTTGCTTTTGCCGTTTAGGCACTTTACCCCTTAGTGGGTTACGTATGCACTTTAAGTGCTTGTGTTCTTGGCTCCTTGTCTAAAGAGTGCTTTGCATTGTTGGTGCTTCCGCTAGTTTCATTACATGGTATCAGAGCAAGGTTGGTGATCTTGCCTCTCTTCTTGTAGGTGCATTGGAAAGCGTGCCTCTCAATCTTTTGAAGGTACCAAAGGTTATTCTTGGCATCTATGGAGCGCGAATCAAAAGTGGAGCTCTCTTTTAAGCTCAATGGATCCAATTATCTTATGTGGGCCACCGCTATGGAAAACCACCTAAGAGTTAAGAAACTTTGGGGTTTTGTTATGAGAACTACTCCCGAACCTTCTCTTGTGCTCACTAAAATTGAAGGTGAGGTTGAAAAAGCTTTAAATGGCGATGGGCGCATCAAAGTTATTAATGATCACCAATCCAAAGTAGAAGATTGGGAAAGTAACCATGCCAAAATCTTGGAATGGTTCATGAACAATGTTGACCTCAAGAATTGTGCCAATATTGATAAGTTTAGAAGAGCCAATGAGGCATAGTTCTTTCTCAAGGGTATGTATACCCAAAATGATCTAGCTAGACAATTTTTTTGTCAAGAAAAAATTAGGTCTACTAGACAAACGGATATGAGTGTCCACGATTACTTTAGTGCGTTAACCCCTCTTTGGGATGAACTTGCTCTTCTTAAGCCCAAGTGGGTGGCTCCGAAAGATATTGAGCTAAGAAGAGAACAAATTGAAAATGAGCATTTCTTTTAATTTCTTCATGGGCTTCGGCCAAAATTTGAACAAGTTAGGGCATCTCTTCTTCATAGAAGTAAAGCCTTACCTATTGAAGATGCTCTTGCTGAAATATGCCAAGAGGAAACTCGTCTTGGCATAAGTATTAAGAGTGATGAAATTTTGGCCATTACTAGGCCCGGATCAAATGTTAAAACCTATAGACCTTCCCATTTTTTAAAAAATAATGGGTATAGAAAGAGAGTGATTTGTCACTATTGTAATGAACCAGGGCATATTAAGCCGGTTTGTCCAAAGCTCAAAGGAAAGGTGGCCGCGGTTGGAGAAAATTCTCCAAAGAAGGAAGAAGAAAATACCAATGGAGGAGATATCAAAGAAACTCTTAGCCATATTTCAGAAGTTCTCCAACATCTTCTCAAGGTTTCCTCACCATCAACATCAAGAGCCGCCATAGCCTATTCTTCATCACCTCCAGGTATGTGGATACTAGACTCTGGTGCTTCTTTTCATATGACATCTCATAAAAACTCTCTTTCTAATGTTTTTTTCTGAACCCATATCTTCTTATGTGTCAACGATCGATGGGACATCTTTAAAAATTGAAAGTATTGGAACACTTGATTTAAAATCCTCTCAAAACTTTTTTGTTCCAAAAGTAAGAGTAGTTCCAAAAGTTAACCTAAACCTTATTTCCGTTTCCCAAATTACCGATCATGGATGCCAAGTCTCTTTTTCACCTAAAGATTGTACCGTACATGATCTCCAGTCAAGGAAGCTGATTGGGCAAGGCCATAAGAGGGGCAATCTTTATTTTATGGATTTTTTGACTCTTCCATCCAAGTCATTTTGTAATTTTGTAAATGACAAAAGTATTGAAGTTTGACATAAGAGACTTGGTCATCCGAATTTTTTAAAGATGTCTTTTTTTCCTTTTTTGGACAATACTTGTAAAGACAAACACATGACTTGTAAAGATTGTATTTTTTGGAAATCTAAAGCTATTCCATTTCCTCAAAGAAATCATGTTCCTACTTGGACATTTGAGCTTGTTCATTCTGATGTATGGGGACCCTCTCCTGTTGTATCTAAAGGAGGTTTTTCATATTACATAGTTTTTGTTGACGACTTCACTCGATTTACGTGGATTTACTTCCTAAATCGCAAATCTGAGGTTTTTTTTTCAAAGAATTTCATGCAATGGTTAAAAATCAATTTTTAAGAAACCTATCCATTCTTAAATCTGATTTAGGAGGCGTGTATATGTCCAATGACTTTCAAAACTACTTAAAAGAAAACTGAATTTGTCATCAACATTCTTGTCCAAACACTCCGCAACAAAATGATCTTGCGGAAAGAAAACATAGACACGTAATTGAGACCACAAGAACTTTATTAGTTTCCAAGAACATTCCAAAATCTTTTTGGCCCGAAGAGGTTCTAACCTCAACATATCTAATCAATAGAACCCCTTCATCCTCTTTGAAAAATCTTTCTCCGTTTGAAAAACTTTACAATATGTCTCCCGATTATAAAAGACTAAGAATTTTTGGATGTAAATGCTTTGTCCTAACTCACAAAAACGATGAACTTTCTTCAAGGGCAATTGAATGTATTTTCTTAGGATATGGTGAAAAACAAAAAGGCTACCGATGTCTTGACCTATTAAACAACAAACTTTATATCTCAAAAGATGTCACAAAATGGTTTTTCGCATAATCTAAATGAAAATGTTGATTATTCCTTTTTGTTTGACTTGTTACCTCAAGAAAAAATTATAGATGAACATGTTGAAACTATTGAATCTTGTGAAACTCTCATCGAGGATCATTTTGAGCCTCCAGATAATGTGCAACATGACCTACAAGAAAATATACCAAGTCACACACAAGTTTGTTCTAGAAGGAATGAAAGTAATCCTCCTTGTGCCCTTGAGAAATTCTCTCAAAACGAGTCAATAGAAGAATCCTCTCAAAGAAGATCAAATCGTATTTCTAAAATACCTAATAGATTTGTATCTTATGATTCTTTTTCTCCAAATTTTCGAGCCTGTTTGTTAGCTCTTCACTCTTTTCATGAATCATCTCATTATAGCGATGCTAAACAATATGCTTATTGGAATGAAATAGGGTTACCGGAAGCGCCTAGCTAAAAGGGGAAGCGCGCTTCGGAAGCGCGAAACGCCGCGCTTCCGAAGCGTGGGGGGAAGCGTCCCCCTTTTTTGGGAAGCGCGCTTCCCTTTAATGGGGGACACGTTTCCCTTTAATGGGGGACACACTTCCCTTTAATGGGAAGCACGCTTCCCATCACGCTTCCCCCTCGCTTCCCCTATTTTTTTATTTTTTTTGTATTTTTTAATTTTTATTTTTATTTTTTTCGCTTCCCCCTCGCTTCCGAGACGCTTCCTAGGTCGCTTCCGAGACGCTTCCTAGGTCGCTTTCGAGACACTTCCCGAATCGGTCCTAAGTGGTCCCACGCTTCCTAAAATTTTGAAAGTGCCTCGCTTCCCGCTCCCGCTTCCTCAACTGGCAACCATGGAATGAAACAATGAAACTTGAACTTAATGCACTTAAAAAGGCTCAAACTTGAGAAATCATTGATTCTCCTAATGACAAGAAACCCATTGGATGTAGATGGGTTTTCAAAGTAAAAACTAAGAGTGATGGTTCTTTAGAAAGATTTAAGGCTCAATTAGTAGCCAAAGGATATGCTCAAGAATATGGGGTGGATTATGATGAGAGTTTTGCCCCTGTTGCTTGAATGACTAGTGTTCGAGCCCTTATTGCAATAGCTTCTATTAAAAAATGGCCTATTTTTTAACTTGACGTTAAGAATGCCTTTTTAAATGAAAATCTGAGTGAAGAAGTTTATATGGAACCACGCCTTGGCATGAATTTAAATGGTAAAATTTTGAAATTAAAAAGGCTTTATATGGTCTTAAGCAAGCTCCTAAAGTTTGGTATGACAAGTTTAATAATGTATTAATTAATTTGGGATTTATTTCTTGTTATACCGACATTGCTCTTCTTGTTAAGAAAACAGGCGACTCCATTGTTATTCTACTTCTGTATGTTGATGATATGATCATCACTGGAAGTGACAAAAATGGAGTAAATGATGTTAAGTCCATGTTAAAGAAAACTTTGGATTTTTGAGATATTTTTTAGGTATTGAAATGACATACTCTCCGCGAGGATATATTCTATCTCAAATGAAATTAGCAGCAAACATCTGTACCAAGTCAGGAGTATCTGATGAAAAGAAAGTTGAAACTCCTGAAGTTATTAATGCAAAGTTGAGACTTGAGGATGGCATTCTACTTGAGGATCCCACCCCTTATCATCAATTGATTGGATCCCTTAATTATCCATCACCCGTCCTGATATAGCTCATGCGGTTCATGCTCCAAGCTGATTTCAGCATGCGCCTATTATAGTTCACATGGCGGCCGTGATGCGAATTGTGCGATACATAAAGAATACCATCTCCAAAGGGCTTTTCTTATCCTCCTCATCTCTTGAATTAACTGCTTTTACTGATGCTGATTGGGGAGAAAATCCCAATGATCGAATCTCAACTACTGGGTTTTGCATTTTTTGAGGTGAATCTTTCATTTCGTGGAGATGTAAGAAGCAACAAAAGGTTTCACTATCATCCACTGAAGCTGAATATCGTGCCATAACAATGACAACTATGAAAATCGTATGGCTTATAAGTCTTCTCTGTGACATGGGCGTTCTCATTACATCTTCCACCAAGATGTATTGTGATAATAAAAGCGCAATCTACATTGCAAGCAATCATACATTTCACAAGCGGACCAAGCATATTGAAATGGATTGCCATTATGTTCGAGGCGAATATCTCAGAGGAACTATCACATTAGTATATGTTACTTCAGAATATCAGTTGACTGACTTCTTCACCAAAGCGCTTCCAACTCCGCATTTTTTTCTTCTTCTCAGCAAACTTTTAGTCTTCTCCCCGTAAAGTTTGAGGAGGTGTGTTAAAATATGTACATATAAATATATATCTATATGAAAAGATTATCACGACTGGGTTTTAGTTGTATTTAAACACATGCTCATTAATGACATGTAAATTCCATACTTTGTGTAAAGGGTGTTTTTATACCCTAATAAAAGTGTACATGTGTATATCTAATACAGAATACAGCAAACCCAAATTGAGTGGGTTTTCTGCAGCCATCAATATCTCTCTCCCTCTATGCTTCTCTTTCTCTTTTGTTGAAGGTGGGATACCATTTCTAACATGGTATCAGAGCAACAGATCCCTTGAAGATTGTGTCCATCCTCCTTGCTATTCTCTAAAGGTATTTTTCTCTTTATTCTCATTGTCTCTTCCTTTCTTCCCAATCCAACGATTTCTTCTTATACAGTTTGTTTCCTCTTTCTCTATTCCTTTCTTCATACAACATATTCTTTTCTGATTTCTCCCATAAAATATTCTTTTTCTTTTCTAACCCCACAAATCTGAATTCATGTTTGCGTGATTTCAAAATTTAAAATCACGTCAAACCCGTCCCTTATCTTTCCTCATAATTAACGTCAGAACCAGTGTTGTGAAAAGCGTTGAGGCGTAGCGAGGCGCTCCACCAAAATCTGAGGCGAGGCGTAAGCCTCAATTTTTTTTAAAATCATAATTTTTACATTAAAATATAATATATAAGAGTCTATTCTTATTATTTTGACTATGTTGGACACATCCATGGAATCATATTTGGCCAACACGACCTTCGCCGCATGAGCTTCAACTAAGGGGTTTGGAACCAACAAAGGATAGCAAACATTTTCCCTCATGTATATATTTCATTTGTGCCTAGACTTGGACATGGACCCGATTAACTTATATCTGGTTGGACCTTGGATCCATTATAAACCAGACCCGCTTAACTGGATAGTCTAATAAGGGGAGCAGATCGGGTCATGCTGAACATGAGCGTTTTTGCTCATGACATCGTGGCCATCCTATTTGCATTTTAAAGAGCTCAAAAGTCAACAAAACCACGTGGCATTCATCCAAAATGCAAATAGACGGCCACGATGTCCACATGAGCAAAAACGCTCATGTTCAGCATGACCTGATCTGCCCCCCTTTCCTGTGGACCGCAACGTCTCCATCACCATAGCTTATGGTTACGCATGCTTTCTTCCTCTGACTGAAAATTTTATAAACAGATTTTGGCTGCAATCTGAAGGCTTCCGATCCCTAATTTCCATTATTTAATCTTATTTTCTTCATTCTTTATAACAATCCCAAATCTCGAATCCCTGTTCTTCTGAAGTCTCTTCACCCATACCGAGTTCGTTGCTGTCCCTTCTGATCTCCAAAGTAAGATTAAAAAAGGAAGAAAGTTTTTTCCTTCTCTCCGTTGCTCGATTCGTATGAAGAAGGCCGAGAGTCGGTGAAGGAAATGGAGGGAATCGACAATCGCTCTTTCTCCATACTCTTCTTTGCTTCCTTCATCCTCCTCCTCTTCCTCTTCGCGGCGAATTCGCCGGAAAATTTCTGGTCCGAGGCTGCGAAACTTCCTGACGATGAAGGTAAGCGTTTCACTCCCTCTCTTTTTTTGTTTTTTCTTATTTTTTCTTCTAATTTTGAGATGAAGCTATCGCCTAGATCCGTATATCGTTCCCTACACTCGAAATGATGAGGCCATTGCTGATGTTTCCTATGGTGTCGACGTTTCGGAGCTCACCGATGCAGTAGATTTGGATAGCGACCCCATTTGACCAAAACAAGGTGAGGCGCGTACGCCTCACCTTGAAGCGTGCCTCGCCCTGAGGCGTACGCCTCAAGGCGTATGAGGCGTGCACCTCAGGGCTTTTGCACCTTATGCCTGCGCCTCAAGGCACAAAGCCCCTCGCCTTGAGGCGAGGCACGCTTTTTGCGCCTTGAGGCGCGCTTTTAATAACACTGGTCAAAATTGAATCTGACCTGTCTACTTCTGTACATTCGCTGTACTTCCTTGATTGATTAATATCATTCTGTCTACCTCTCAACTTTGGATTTTTCCCTTTTAGAAAGAAAATACGATTAGATAAAACACATTATTTTCATATTAACGTGCCTTCTTACTGATTGATCCATATTTCCTTTAGAGCAGTTTCTTTTCTTTCTCACTGCATATTCTGTTTTCTGTCTCGGGTCTGCAGGTAAAAAAAAAAGAAACAACAGCCGAGTTTTGAGTTTACTTTGTTTGCTCTAAAAGTGATTTCTCTTTCTGGTCTCTTAATCCTTCTTGTTTTTCACCCATTGACTATGGACTCATTCCCTTCTTCTCACTCTGACCTATCTTCCAACTTTCTCAGTCAGCTTGTGTTTGAGAAACTGAACAATTCCAACTTTTTAACCTGGAAGAAATAAATCATCCCATTCATAAGGAGTCAGAATCTTTCTGGACATCTGGATGACTCTGTTCCTGTCCCTCCAGAATTCTTATCACAAGAAGGCAAGAATGGAGAAGGTGAAACTTCAATTACATTTGTTAGAAATCCAGAGTATGTATCCTGGATGAAGCGAGATCAAGCTTTGGTTGCCTACATCACTTCCACTCTGTCATAGGAGGTGCTTGTGGCAATCCCAGATGACTGCTCAGCTATGTAGTTATGGCATTGTCTTGTTCAGACATATTCGTGGGTTGTGCTGTCAATGACAAAGATATGGTGCAACAGACTTTGAGTGGGCTGGGACCCGATTATCACATGATGGATACTTCTTTGCTGTGTTTGCCAGACTTGCCTACTTTTGAAGACCTTCGTGCTAAGCTCTTATAATATGAGATGACCTTGAAGGGATTCTCCGAAGGTATTCACAATCCCATTGGAGCACATGAGGTCCTTTCCACATGTGTTACTTATGGTCGAGGACGTGGCAGGTGTGAATATCGGGAAAGGGAAGAGAAGAATGTACAAGGAGCTCGTGGAATTTTACCTACTCCCAGTATGTCTCCTAATCTGCAAAGGCAAAGGACGATACCTACCTGCTTTCTCTGCAACAAAAGGGGGCACATCAAAGCAAATTGCTGATATAACCCGCAAAAATCGAGGGAAACAATTGGAGACAAGAAAGTGACCATATACATTGAAGAATACTGGGGAAGTCAAGGAGTTGTTGTTATCTGCCTTGGCTGAATTGAACATCAAACAAAATGATCACGGTACTTGGTATATTGATTCTGGTGCAGCCACCCATGTTACTAGTGATGCTGGTAAGCTCCTAAATCTTGCTCCTTATGTTGGTAGAAATAGTATCGTCACTGGAGATGGGTCTCATCACCATATTTCGCACATTGAAAATTCTGTAATTCCTATGTCCAACTCTTCTCTTTCTCTTTAAAATGTCATTCATGCTCCTAATATCAAGAAAAATATTGTTTCAGTCTCTAAACTTGTCGATGACATTAATGCTTTAGTCGAGTTTACCCTTTTTTCTGTTCATGTTAATGACCTTCACACGAGGAAAACATTCGCTGAAGGAAAATGACAAGGGAATATTTACGTGTTTCAAGATAATCCTTCCTCTCGTGTTCAACCTGTTGATTCCATCTTGAAGCTCACATCATCATCTTCAGCTTCTCCTGAGAGTGTTTTTAATCTTTTTGAATGTATTGAGCTGAATCTTTGGCATGGTCGTCTGGGTCATTGTAGTAGTCATTTTATTGATATGCTTGTTTCAAGCAGTCTTATTCCCAAGTCAAGTTTGAGTTTAAGTGTCGATAATAAAAAATGTTCTAGTTGTCTTCAGTGTAAGAGTCATGTTCTCCCATTTCATTCCATTAATAAAAGAGCTTCAAGAACATTTGAAATTATATGGTCTGATGTTTGGGGTCCCGCTCCAGTTCCTTCCATGTTTGACACTAGATATTATCTCATTTTTGTTGATAGCTATTCTCGATATACATGGATCTTCTTCATGAAAAGTAAATCTGAAACCTTCAAATTGTTTCAGAATTTTCATAACTTTGTTCAAAATAAATTCTCTGAGAATATTACGTGTTTCCAATGTGATGGCGGGGTGAGTTCTCTTCAAATGACTTTATTAATTTTTTATAGACAAATGGAATAAGTAGGCAGGTGTCTTGCCCTCATACACCTCAACAGAATGAGATTGCTGAACGAAAGCATCACCATATTGTTGAAAGTGCAATGAACATGATGCATGATAGTAATCTTCCTGTTACCTTGTGGGCAGAGGGCTTTCATACAACAGTCTATGTCATAAACCGATTGCCCATGAATATCTTGAAAAACAAATCACCTCATTTTTCTTTGCATGGTGTGCATCCAAATTATCATGATTTGCGTGTATTTGGGTGTGTATGTTATGTTCATATTGACAGTTCAATGCGACACAAGTTTTAGGATAAAGCCTTACAGTGCAGATTTGTGGGATATGCTGATGATTACAAACGATATAGATGCTATGATCCCGTGAGCAAACACATCAAGATATCCAGAAATGTTGTGTTTGATGAATCCAATTTTGGTCATAATGTAGACACTCCTCCTGAAATTGAAACTTACCACCCTTGGCTGAACTCAGATCTCTTTTCTAGTATTGACAATGTTTGCTCTACAAACTGTAATCAAAGAGACGAGGCAAACGTGTCTACTGCTGTGCAAAGAACTCAGGAAAGTGTGATCTCTGAATCATCATTGATTCCCGAAAGGTATAAAGGTATTGCTTACTCTCGACGTGAGAAGGAGATCTTCCCCAACCCTAATCAGGAGTTGAATTCTCCTTCTGCTTCCATTCAATCACCTGTACACATAAGGTTTACCCGGACTCGGCATCCTATTGATAGGTGGATAGTTATGAGAACTTCACAATGAATTTTCAACTTTTCTTAACCGTCTTAGGCAAAGAAGATCAGCCCACCACGTTTTATCAAGCAGTAAATTCTAAAAGATGGATTGAAGCTATGAACAAAGAAATGAAGGCTCTTCATGAGTGTGGCACTTGGGATATAATTCTCAGACCACACAATCGAAATATGGTTGGTTCAAAGTGGGTGTATAAGATAAAGTATAAGCCGGATGATACTATCAAGCGATACAAGGCTCGACTGGTTGCCAAAGGCTTCACACAGGAGCCAGGACAAGACTATGATGAGACCTTCAGTCCAGTCGTGAAAATGAGTACTATCCGCAATATATTGTCATTGGCTATTGAGCACCAATGGACTCTTAGTCCACTGGATGTAAAAAATGCTTTTCTTCATGGAACTCTGAAGGAGGAAATATATATGGAGCAACCCACTGGGTATGCTGAAGGGAACTCCAAAGAATACATGTGCAAATTAAATAGAGCTATATATGGTTTGAAATAGGCATCTCGATCTTGGTTTGATAGTTTCTCTCTTGAAGTAGAAAAATATGGTTTTAGTCGGTCTCTTCTTGACCATTCCCTTTTCATATTCAAATGCAAAGATATAGTTTCCCTGTTATTGATATATGTTGATGACATTATCATTACAGGTAACTCTAATGAACATATTGAACAAGTCAAAGAACTTTTGAACCATAGATTTAAGATGAAAGACTGCGATACTTTCTTGGAGTAGAAGTTGATATGACTCCTGAAGGTATGACATTTACTCAACATAAGTATGCTGTTGATGTTCTTAGCAAGACAGGTATGACAGATTGCAAGCCTCTAAGCACACCCAGTGTACTTCATCAGAAACTAAGTTCCCAAGATGGAGATTTGTATGAGAACCCTACAGGATATCGTAGGGTAGTCAGAATGCTTCAGTATCTTACCTTCACTCGACCTGACATTGTCTATTCGGTCAATCAGGTATCTCAGTTCATGTATGAACCACATATTGGACATATGGAAACTGTTAAACGTATTCTTCGATATTTGAAGGGAACTATTGGCGATGTTCTTCTGTACAGAAAGAGTATTCATGACCATCACATGCATGAACTTCTTACTTACACAGATGCAGATTGGGCAGGAGATCCCGATGAGCGTAGATCAGTCTCAAGATATATTATTTTCATTGGCCTAAATCTTGTCTCATGGTGCAGTAGAAAACAAAAGACCATTGCCAGGTCGAGCACAGAAGCTGAATAAATACCGATAGGGGTATTTTGGTAAAATCCATATACTTTTTACTTTTTTAGGTTTTTCATTTTTCTTTCTTTTTTATCTTTTTTATTTTTCATTAATGTAGGACCACAAGAGGCCCCACCCATCTAGTCGTTGGGGCCCCAACGGTCATATTTATGACCGTTGGGGCTCTCAACGACTAGAAGGGAGCCCCCTTGTGGTCCCTCTCTCTTGCATTTGATCCTCTATAAATAGAGGGCTTTCCCTCTTGTAATGCTATGGGTTTTTCAACCCTCTTCTCTTCTTCAATAATATTTGCTTTTGCCGTTTAGGCACTTTACCCCTTAGTGGGTTACGTATGCACTTTAAGTGTTTGTGTTCTTGGCTCCTTGTCTAAAGAGTGCTTTGCATTGTTGGTGCTTCCGTTAGTTTCATTACACTGACCAATATGAAACCATTGATCATCCCAACAAGGCCTAAATGGAAAGGTCCAGCCGTGGAATGGTAGGTTAATGTGTTCTTAGTATTCAAGGATGTAATGCAAAAAAATAGCTTACTAAGGCTCCATTTACAATGAAACGTTACTAAAATGCGGAAAATGTCTAATGCGTGTCTGAAAAAAAATCAGTTTCAAAATTTCAAAAGGAAAAAAGGTCATACCTTATGATCTGGGGTATATCTTATAGCGTAGTTGGCAAACCCGGCGAGTCGACTTGGGAATCGCCCTGGATCGGACCCAAACTGGGCCACGATTCAGGACTGCTGATCCAACCTATTAAATAGATATTTTTATCATGTATTTTATTATTTTAATGCATAATTCTTATATAAAATCAGTTGTTATGAAGAATCTAATATTGTTCAATGAAAAAAGTTAATAATCATGTATAATTATATGTTTTTGTAACTTAGCTATTGACATATTGGCTTGAAGTTTAGTTATTTCCATGTCTTGTTTATGTGCTTACACTATAAAATATAGAGTCCTGACTCGTCCGAGTCACCGAGTCAACCCGTTGACTTGGTGACCCAGTAGGGGTCCGATCCAAGCCCGAGTCATGAGTTTACCAACTATGTCTTATAGTATGGCACAATGTGGGACCATATTGTTCGATATAGTCCAACATGGTCTGATACACCCCATTTTTCATATAGGGGTGTATCCTATTGTATGGGGGTATGATAACACAATAAATACAATGATATCTTTACAACATTGTCTACAAGATCATGCTGTCTTACAAATATCATATTGGATTGAACAAACACATGTCAGTGTGGGACCCTTCTCCTAGAGCAGGATGTTACCATGTTCAGTACTGAGAGATGAACATCTTGACCCAAGAGATCATGCCACCTTTCTAGTTGGCACCATCTGTTGAAAATTAATAAATATGACAAATCATTTGTTTGGGAATTATCATTGCCTAATGTTATTAACTTATTATTATTCTTTTTTAGCTGGCTTCAAAACATCCATCTATTGACTAAGGGTCTATAGGAATGTATTTCTTAGTGACATGGACAAATAGAAAGGCAAAAAACGGACTGAGGCATGAAGAGGGCGTGTTATAGCATCAATGAAGGACAAAGTAGATGGTTGCGTATCATTATCTCCCATTTTCCTTAATTTGTGTTTGTGTTGCTAATGACATTACATGTCTCTTGGAAATGCCCACTGAAACTTGACATATTTATTAGTTATTCACCTTGGTATGTGTGCGATTCTGTTGGATAGCGGGGAGAAAAGAGAGGAAGGAGAAGAAAACTAGATTAGTCATGGAATTGTCTTATATACAGCTAAGGTTACATCCCTTTAGGTATTAGTATCAGTCCTATATGGGCTGACAACCCATATACATTTAATGTAAAATACAGGACATCTTCTTTTAACTTAAAGGTCTGAAATGCCTTGTATTGACAGCTTCACACTTAATACCATTTTACCACTATTCTTTGACAGTATTAACTTCTGAGTTCCTTGCAAAGTATAGTTGATATATTAGCTGTGTAACCTTTTGCACAAAATACTTGTCTTTTTTGTCACACATACATTGAATATGATGTGATTCAATATTACAAAGCAGGAAGCCTAACAGAGCAATATTAAAGTAACTCCAACAGTCACATAAGTCAAGTGTGCTAGCACTGGTCATCACATGTAAATTTAATACAAAAAGTTCAGTTTTGGGATATTTACTTTTCTGAATAAAGTTGCACATTTGAATCCTCTGTTGCTGGAAAAAATTTGAATTATTTGGTCTAGATGCATGTTTTTTATTTCTGGGAGAAAATCAGGTTTAGTTGTTTGAGATGTGTTCTTTAGGCTATTCTTATTCTGATAAACCAAATGTGAAGCCAGTGCAACTCAGAGAATGAGTGCAGTTGGTCAAGTTCTGGTTGTCAAATCCTATACATGGATAACCATAAGTGTTCTACTTCTACTTGCAGCATGAATACTAGGTTAGTTGTCTTTTTGTATTGGCTGATCCGTAAGTTAACCACAGGTTGGATATTTTGTCTGAATCAGATTCTTGAAGAACCAACTGATGAAGAAGTTAATCTGCTGCTGGAGATATTTGCGTAAGTGAATCTGCCTGTCTCCAATTTGCTTTTGCTTGTTGTTTGATCCTGTCTCATGTCTGCAAAGGTTTGTGAGATTACAAAATTTCCTTTTCATAATGTGATTTTTGGGTCTTGCTCTCAGTCTTGGACTGAATATATGGTGAAATACATATGATTAGTTATGCTGGTGCTTCCTCTTATACATATTTATGCTCCCATTATTTGTCTAAGAAGGATGGAACATAACATGAATGGTTGGAAATTCTGTGCTTCACTGGTTGCTGATTAAAATTGGACAAAACATGTATTATATAATTAGTCCTTCCTGCTGTTTTTTTTTCTGTTATGTAATTATTAAGATCAGAAATATGTTTTTTTTGTTCTTTTCTGTTATATAACTTATATTTAATTTGTAACTGAAGGAAAGCTTTTCCCAATATCTGGCTTGTAATATTATTGTTTCTTTTGTAATATCAGCAGCCATGGCCCATATTGTGGTAGATTGACTCTATTAGTAACTTATTGTAAGACACAATAGCTAGCTAATGTTCCAAAAAGTTCCATAGTTTTTTCCCCTCACGGTAGATGCATCTTGGTTTACTTAACTCTTAATAGAATTTCTGTGTTTTTCCTCTTTTTTACTTTTTTTTCCTGTTTTTGGCGAACACAAAATCATATGAAATGGACATGTTTGTAGCTTCCATATTATAAAATTTTCCATAATCAAACAGAGGCTACTTTCTCCTCCAGCCAGCAGCTATATTAGCGTTTGTTCTTTAATTTTATGGACATGTTTGTATGCTTAGTTCTAACTGTGGTAGGTTCACATAAAATCTCAGTTAATTCTTCTTGGATAACTAGACTTGATATTTCCTGTAAGTACTGGTCGAGTTGAAGAGTTAATGTGTTACATATGAGAGTAATGTGGAAGGTAAACCAGAGATACATATTTATATTTCAGTATCTGTTCACTTATATATTATAAAATTTTACTTGGATCTTGTGTACAAATCTATGTCACAGGGACTCGGCAAAACAGATGCCGCACCCGCGTCGACGCGAAGCGACGCGGGTGCGCGTGCGGTCAACACGACCCTGGGTGCGGTCAACGCACCCAGGATCATTTTTGTCCACTATTAGGGCGTAATTTTTTTTCCCCGATGAAAAGGAGGATTAGGGCAAAATTTTTTTTTTGCCCTAATCTCTCCTCTCTCTCCCCCTGAGCTCGAGCTCTCTCCCATCGCCGCCCCAGCTCTGCCTCCCAGGCTCCTCCTCTCGGCCCAGGCTCCTCCTCTCGGTTCATCCTCTTGGCTCCTCCTCTCCTTTCGCAGGTATGTACCCTCTCTCACTCTCTTCTTGGGTCGGCAGGGGAGGGGCCCTGGCGCTGGCAAGCCTTGGGTCTCTCCCTCGTTCACGGTTCAAGGAAGGGATTCCTCGGAGTCACGGCTGATCGAGAACACGATGACGGGAAACTCAGCACAAAGGGGGAAAAGCTGCGAATAAAGTAGGTTTACTGTTTTTTTTTTCTTTTGGGTATTCTATGGGTTGAGCATGGGATGGGGGGTGCTGGAAATCCATAGTGAGGGGGAGATTTGGGGTTTGAAGTGCTTGGGAAGCCCCAAATCGTGAACTTTTGACAGTAGGGTTTTTGTGTTTTTGCTTAAGTATCGATTTCAAGTATGCCTTGTGTTGTTGTTCGAAATTCCTTTTGGGATTTTCGATTCTGATGTAGGATCTATTGGGATTTCGTAGCGTATCCGTTTAAATAGGTGAAGTCGTTGAGCATGGCCCCTATGAGTGGGTTTAAGTTGTGCAAAAACGCAGAATCACGATTCTGAGTTTGGGTTGCACACACGTGAAGCCTTCGTTTGGTTCCCTGTTTACCATATCAGCAAACGGTGAGGGTGCACTTATATATACCGTGGTTAGTTTTGTATTTTGGCTTATACAAAGAAAAATTGTGATTCTGTATAAGGTCCCGACCCTATGTCAGACCAACTTGTGCTTGTTTTTGGGCATGAAGTCTTTCTGTTAAATTGATCTCTGTAAATCAAACTCAAGATCTACTTGTGGAGTTAGTTGCGATTGGATTCCTATGTAACCTTTACTTTCAAGTTGTTCTGCTAAAATCTTTATCTGTTGGAAATTCTGTATCCAAAAGTTTATGTGTTAGGTTATTGACCAAAAAGGTTTACATGTCCTCTCCTTTCGCAGGTATGTAATTTAGTTCTTTTATACAATACTTATTTGATTGATATTTAGGTCGATTTATGTAATTGCTTTACTTATTTGATATTTAGGTTGATATACTGCATGCATGATGAATCATATTATGAGTTTATGACAATGTTTACTGTTAAATGTTAAACTGTTAAAACTTCAAAATTATATATATATATATATATGTATATATAAATTTTTTTTTACATTTTTGCCCCTGCCGCACCCCCGCACCCGGGTTTTTTGGAAGTGCCGCATCCCCGCACCCGCACCCGCACCCATGTGACATAGGTACAAATTAATAGTTGTATGGCTGCTATGGACTCATGATTATGGTGTCCTTTAGACTTTTTAAGTCAGTAAATAAGAGCAGGTAGCTCTATTTAGTCCAGTTTGTTATACAAGGTGTCATAGAGGTCCTAAATTATAGTTGATTTGTAGTTCAACTTAGTGGCTTTGTTTTCTCATTACATATGATGTCTTTTGCCACCAGAATACTATCTATACATGGAAAGCAATGCTGCGAGTTAATCTTTGATATAATGGCTAAAAACTATGTATCAGCTCGAGTTAATTGCTTTTGTCTTCGATTGGCTTTCTTTTGGAGGTTGACGTTGGTTGACTTTTACTCAATGATTTGGCATGTATGATTCCATTTGACTTGGCAGAAACTTTTTCTTTCTTTTTTAATTGTCAGCTGTATTTGTGTTTAGTAAAAGGGGAGTTTGTTTCAGAAGTCTATTGCCCTCAATTTCTTGTACTATTTCTCTCATTTGATCTGGAGTTGGATCTGTGGCACAACTTATTTTCTGATCTCTTCTTTTAAAAGTAAAGATGGAAATAAGATAAGCATTGTATGCCAGCATTTGGTGTTATTTAACTTCTGGAATTTATGTTTTGGTAGCCTTGCTCTTACGGGTGGAAAGGAAGTTCATAATGCAATTGTTAGTAGCATACAGGACTTGGCAAAAGCATTCTCAAGCTACAAGGAAGAAATGCTGGTATTTTGTTTACCTGCTAGCTTCAATTTGAGAGTTAACCATAAAAATATTCATGGTCACTGGACTGAAAATATGTTACTTGCATGAAAAGTCCTTTAAGAGCCTCATTTTTCATAAAAACAAATATTTTGAAACAAGAAGGTAGCATTTTGTCATTTTATTCCTTGTTGAATTTACTGATGAAGGGTCTCACCGGATGCTTGAAATTTTAGCTGTTTTTTTTTCCAAAAAAATTTCCCCAAAAGTCTTATCTGTAAAACTTTTTTGATGACTGTTTGATACTGGATATTGACATCGACAGAGGTGCTGTTATATGAAAATATTAAGCATATTCTGTGAATGATATCTTCTGGAGCTTCTTGATGGAGAGATAACTTGATCATGAGTGAATCTGTTAATGTTGCATGAGGAAAGTACCAAATGTTTGGGAGGGGTTTGGGATTTGAGCAGACTTTGACAGAGGTTTTGGCTGTTTAAAAGGGATTTCAGGGATCTTTTAAGAGATATTTCCATATACTCCTGGAGTCTCTTTTTCCTCTCATAACTATTTGTCCCCGGCCCTTGCTAAACATGGAACCTTATGCATTTTCTAAAATTATTATTTTTTCTTATTCCTAGTTTAGGAAACATGAATGGCTATCATTCATGATTTCATATAATCATGTTCCTTGGAAGCTCAATTGGGATGTACAGCCTCAGTAAGTGTATTTAATAATCAGGTAATTTATTCAGTGAAGGTACATGTCGTTTGAAACTTACAGGTAAAGCGGGAGGAATTGCTCCAATTTGCACAAGGTGCTATTACGGGGCTGAAGCTAAATGCTGATCTTGCAAGGTTTTTGATCCATAACTTTCAGTTTTGAACTGCTTTTTATGATGGTCAGGGGCACTGTTTTCAGTTTCTTGCTTCAACTGGAATACTGCCAAGCAAAATCATTTTGTTGGAACTTTTGTTTCACTAAAGCATAATCATCATCATCACCATCACCATCACCATCACCATCACCATCACCATCACCATCACCATCACCATCACCATCCCATCACCATCACCATCACCATCACCATCAGTGATGTATTTGAATTCAACATTTGTTTTAGAGATCCTTTACTAGACTTGGAGTAGCATTTTACCCTTATAGAATCAGATATGCATGCAAGCAGACTAATTGGATTTTTTAATGAAATATGAAATATACTTATAGAATATAAAATGAGAAGGTGAAAAAAAAATGAAAAATCTTACTGAATATGTGGAATAGGAGAGCATACTGCTTGATGAAGGATATGTCAACAAAAGGTGGCAATAAGAATGGAGTGCAGGTGTTATGGCCCTATTTTTTTGGGAAATTCTGTTAATTGAGGATAATATTACATGATATATAATAAGCACCTAGCTATGACTTTACTCTTCATCTACCATAGCTATAGGCAGTGCTGGAGCTGCGGTTTAAGGTCCGAGGGCAATGGATATTGTGTTATTATTGCCTTTTGTTTTACAAGAGTTTTTGAAGAAATCTTGGAGAAGTATGAGAAATTTTTTCAACATCACTATTCATGAAAACATCTTGGCAAAAAAGGAAAAAAAGGGGAAGGAAAAGATTACTGATGTTTCATAATAATAAAAAATAGAAGTGGAAAACATGAAAACAATTCAATATAGAATGAAGATTAAGAAAAAGAGGTTATAAAGAAAATCCTCTTGCACTAATATCTTTAATGTTTTGAGAACTGCTGATATTTTCAATTATTATGATAAAGCACCTTTGATGTCATTTTGATGGGAGCGTTTTGATAATAGGACTATATCTTCAAAATATCAAAGATATTATGACTACCATACAAAGTCTAAAGACTACCAGAATAAGCAGACCTGTCACAGATGCTCATTTTTAGTGAAGTTCATTTCCAATGCTGGCTCTAAAAATGATGTGGCCTTTTTTCAGTTTTCCAAAAAAATGAAAAGATGCGATCTTCTCTCAGATTTTTTGTATTATCTGACATATGTACAGCAATATTAAACACTTTCAAGAACCAAATTAATATATACAACTTCCATACAAGAGATCTAATATTTTTCCTCTCTTTTGCTTCTCTCCAAATGAGTCATATTTCAACATATTATCTACTGTAACTTGCTATATATTGTGTTGAAAGTCAAAAATCCACCTGTGTTTATCTTTTTTTTTCTTTTTGAAAGCCCAAAAGGAACTTGCTACATGTGTTCTCCTACCTCAAGAACCACAATTAACTTGCAACATTAAATTGCCATCCCCCTCTCTACCTGATTCATTTGCAAAGTTCAAAACGTATCCCTGAAAATATCAATGGGCAAGTTGATCAAGGTAGGCCTGTCATGTTCTTCCACATACAAGAGACAACATATGCCCAACAATATACCCTGAAAAAATCAATGGCCACCATATTTTCTTTTAATACCAATATCCTTGAACAAAAAAAAATCACTATTACAAACACCAAATGAAGTGGGTTTCTCAAAGAAATTACTCCTAGAATAAAGGCATCCTTGACTTCTTTTACCTAGAAATTTTCTGATATCATCATACTCATGGTTATTCTTTGCAGAGTATCCAATGAATTGGTTACCATTCGACAAATTTCGACGGAAAGTTTGTTTCATTGATTATTTATTTCCACCTGCAACAAATCTGATTGATTCTTTCCCACCCTTTTTTTAAATACGTTGAAAGGAAATAATCAAATTGACAAATGGAATAGGCACAAATACATGACAAATGATGAAAAGAAATCACTTGAAAAGGAATCAAAACAAATAATGGTGCTACCCTTGAACTTGTCCTGAAAGCTTCAATCCAAAAAATGTCCAATGCCACACTTTTGCATGGCATAAAATTGAATATTTGTTTAACTTTTTTAAGTGATAGATTAAGCACTGCATTGGCATTCTTCAGAAAACTTGAAGATTATTGATATAGTTTGATCATGAAAATTTGAAAGAGTGCCGTTTCTATTTAAGGAGCTATCTCTTCTCTTTGCACCTTAGATACTAAGGTTTGGTGCAATGTCCAAATTGGATTGGTCCATATAAAGTGAAACTGCTTATGAAAATAGGGAGAACTTTAAGAGAGGTGTTTGGTTGATTCTTCCTATTGCAAAGCACAAGGATGATCTACTCCTTAGGGCCATACCGCTCCTGTTTGGATTAAGGGCTGGTGCCTAGAGTGACAGCCTGATAAAGATCTCAGAAGGGCCAACATCCCATATCACTCACTTGGGAAATCCATGGCAACTCTATAGCAGATCTTCACTGAGTAGATCCCCAAGGCATTTCTCTATTCTCATTTGGCAAACATGACAAAAACAACAGCATTAGTTCACTCCACTCTCTATATTAACTATCATTAGGATCTCTTCTTAGCACCATTTCCCAGCCTGAATTCTCATTGCACCACTAGTTGGCCTGTTGACCTTGAAATATAACAATCTTAAAGAGGCTAGGAAAGTCATAGATTAAGGTGCCCACTTTTAGTCATTGGTCACTCCAAAACGAGAACAGGTTACTTCACCTAGATTCACCTGCATTCTCTTTAAAATCCTTCAAGGTTTAACCATACCTTCCAAATCCTAGAGCCATTTGTCCATTGATATATCTCCGGACATTCCAACTCCCATCCCCATGAATAACCATCACCACTGCTTGGAAGTTGAGTCATTAAAGCTTCTAGCTTGATAAGTAACCCACTTCCAACATCACAGCTAAACCAATTGGACCTTTCATGATAACTCTATTCCTAAGAAATGTGTGAAATGACTTGACCAAATGATTCTCCATCTCTAATAAAAAAAAAACGAAGACCAATGAGACCCTTCATGATGTCTCTATTTAGTCATATTCTAAGGTATTTCATTTGCAGATCCCCTGCTTTATTCCTAAAATCAAGCTATTACTCTGTATTTAATACTTGAAACAGTCCCTTGTCTTGTATTCTCATGAAACTTTCTGTGTCTGCTTTCCATATCCATGTTATATGCATACCCCTATGAATGGCTGTTTGACATTGACACTCATATAGTGGCCAAGGTTGATAGCAACTTGTCTCACTTGTGGTCAATGTCTTCTTGGTCAATGCTAGTGAAATATTTAATAGTATCCTGAGGATATACCAGACTTCCCAGAAGCTTCTTAGATAGGTGGGAAGCCCGCTTCCCGGAAGCTCACGTCAGAAGCGCGATACTCGCTTCTGAAACTTGATGAGAATCTCGATTCTCCCACGCTTCTCCTATGCTTTTGTGATCATCGCAAAATTTTTCCTCTTTATAATGTTCTCTCTCTTCCTCTTCCTTTCCTACCTCTATGTCCTCCTTTTGAAGGGAGAAAATAGAGGACGGAAAGAGAAAAGAGAAGAGAAAAGAAGAGAAAAGAAGAAGAGGAGTTCTTTTGCGGGTCTCACTTGACCTTAATTTTGAAGAATTTTGAAATAACTCGCCTCCGTTTTTGAAAAATATTTGCGGGAAAACTGGGAGACGGGATCCGCTCGTCGGTACGAGGTTCGACCGTTCCTGGCGCCTTTACCAGGGGTAATCGAACCACGGGTCGAATTAATGCCTTTTGCTTTGCGAAGAATTTATCTAAGTATTTATCCTAAGTTTAAATGCACAATGAATCATGCTTGTGCAATGTGCAAAGATGTATGCTCTTTTTGAAAATATTTTGAAGAATTTCCAAGTGAATCTGATAAAGTGAAGAAATGATTCCTAACTTAGAACTTAAGATTAAAGTTCTAAGTTTTTAGAATAATCAAGAGCTGGGGAAAATAAATCTGGAATTTGGAAATTGATTTTGAAGTTTTGGGATAAAAAGAGAAGGAAATTTTCAAAGTCACAAATGGACTTTGAATTTAGAAGTTTGAACTTGGATGGATATTTGGAATGGAATTGAATTCCAATTTTGAAGTTTTGAATTTAGAAGGGAATGTGAAAAATCTAAAGGAATTGAGAAATGGGATTTGCAAAAGTTGGAATTTCAAGATGAAATCCGAATTCAAGTTCTGGATTCTGAATAGAGTTTTGAGTTGATTTTTGGATTTAGGATCCGAAATAGGAACTTGGTTTGAATGAAATGGAATTGGCTTTAAGAATTGGAATTTAAGTAGAATTTTGGATTTGGAATTTTGAAGGGAATTGGATTTAAGACTTGGAATACAAGATGGTATTTGGATCTGAAATCTGAGATCCAAGATAGAGCTGAAGTCTGGACCCTAAGATGAAATTGGATCTGAAGTCTGAGATCCAAGGCAGGATTGGATTCTGGATCCTAAAACTGATTTGGATCTAAAGTCTAAGATCCAAAGTGAATTGGGTTCTGGATCCTAAGATGGATTTGGATATGAAATCTAAGATCCAATGTCGAATTGGGTTCTGGGTCCTAAGATGGATTTGGATCTGAAGTCTAAGATCCAATGTAGAGATGGACTCTGGATCCTAAGATGGATTTGGATCTGAAGTCTAAGATCCAATGTAGAGATGGATTCTTGGATCCTAAATGGAATTTGGATCTGTAATTGGAGATCCAAAGTGGAACTAGGTTCTGGACTCTAAGGAGGATTTGGATCTGAAGTCTGAGATCCAAAGTAGCATTGTATTCAGAAAACCGGATCCAAGTTGATCCAACTTTTGATTTGGATTTTGAAAGTCCAAGTGGGACTTTTGAAGATGGATCTGGGTTTTGAAAACCCAGATTGAACTTAGGAATGTTTGGATTTTGAGATTCAAAGTCAATCTCAACTTTGGTTTAAAACTTGAAGAAAACTTGATTTTGAATCAGAGGATGAATCAGAAATTTTAAATTGAACTTTGAAATTGGATTTTGAATTGAGTTGGAATTTTGGAATTTCAAAGTTGATTTGAGAATTTGAATTTATAGATGAACTTCGAAGTCAACTTTGAATTTGAAGCTTGAATTTGGAATGAATCAAGAATATAAAGATTGAATTTTGAAATTTTAAAGTCAAATTGGACTTTGAACTTGGAATTTAAATCTTTGAAATAAGATAGAAGAATGAATTAAACTATGGACTTAAGAATGATATTTGAGATCACTTGGGGTTTTGAAAGAGAATTTTGAAAATATGATGCAATTCTATCCTATATGATGAATGAATTTAGAGAATTTGAAATTGGTTTTTGAAAAACTATTTCATTCTTTAAATTAATTAAGAATGAGGTTGAAGACATAATAATCCTTGACTATGGTCATTGAATGTATTATGTAATAACTACATTTAAATTCAAGTGAAGAATAAAATACATTTTGGGGCTTCTATAGAATTTAAAATGAAATTAACTCTCAATATACCCTGACTATGGCCATTAGTATACATTTTGAGTTAATTTTAAGTTAAATTCTGATAAAAGAAGAAAATATTTAAGGAAAATATGATGAATTTTGAAAATGGATCTAATGTGGATCCAGTGTTATTTTGTAAAAGATAAAAATGCTAAGTTTTGTCTACACCCTGACTATGGCCATTGATGTGGATCATCAACTTAGTATTTATTATTTCTTACGAAATGGTGCACGTGCCATTCGTGTTTCACCATGGTGGGAATTTGAGAAATAAAGGCAAAAAGCATGAAAATAAACAATTTATGAGATTTACAATGCTCATTCATTCTATCTAAGACAGGAAATATAAATTTTCATTCAAGATCTAATTATTACAAGATATGAAAATTTTATGACTCCAAGTAATGATATCTTCCACATATCCCCTGCAAAACACTTGATTAATATGAAAGAAATTGTACATATCAATGATGAAAGGCTCATATGTCAAGATATAAATGATAGAAAGATGGAAAACGACATATATACTTATGTACATATATATACATGCTTGCCTATATATACATACATATATATGAATATACACGGATATATATATATATATATATATATGTATGTATATATGTATATATGTATATATATATATATATGTATATATATATATATATGTATATCACATGTGATATGCACTCACTCTAGATGAATAAGAGTGCTGCTGTGGGTGAAGGTGACAAGGTGCAACTATGCTGAAACTGCAGCTGCCTTTACAGTGTTGAGGAGCCATAAAGAGGTGGTAGTGCTGTTGTGAACCAGAACGTGATAGTGGTGTAGTGTTTGACAGCAATGGAGATGTGTAATGCTGAGGGACATGCACTGGATGATGGTGAAGCATGCTGGGATTTGTGCATGTGCTGAAAAAGTGGTGACAGGGTGAAGGTCATTGGAGAGACCGTGTGGAAGGCAAAGTGTAGTAAGACTGCCACTGTGTAGCAGATATATGATGGCTGTGAAATGAAGTGCAGCATAGTGTTGTGCCGTGAAGAGGTGGGGAACAAGTGATGCTGAGTGTGATTACATAGTGGCTATGTGATGTGAGTGAGAGTGAGTGATATGTATTGATGGTGCAGACACTGTGAAAATTGCAGAGGAGTGAGTGTACTCTACAACCAGTTTGGTTGGATAAAAGGGTAGTTGACTGCAGTTGTAAGCCTTGCCAGGGCTGTTACAGCAGTGACATACAAAAAAAAAAAAAGGTGTAGTGAAATGGTATGCTGGTATGTGGTGAGGTGCTGGTAAAGTAGGTGGTTCAAACAAAGGGATGGGTAAATAATGCAGGGTTTATGGTGTATGAGTTGCAGTGGTGACAGCGAGTGAAAGACGACAACGAGTGAAACGTGCAAGGCGATGGAGGCACATCATCTGCTGTGGAAGCTGTGATAGCCTACAGAAATGGTTGATGCGGCCGTTGAAGCAGGCGTCACAGCAGGTAGTCCTTGATGAAGATTTCTTTCCCATACAACTGCATTGCTTGAAGGCAATCCTCCCAAACTATCTGATATCTTTTGGACAAAAAGATTTATGATTCGGCTGGTCCCGTTGACACAACACGAGACTGAAGATCATGACTTAAGCTATAGTCCCCAATAAAGCCTTTTAAAAAGATTACACAAAAAGAGTTATCCTCGAGATATATAAGCATTTTATGACTGAACCTGGAATAAGTGGATCAACTTAAGTGTTTTCATAGCTAAACTCCAAGTGATCATGGCCATATGTATTGATGTAGCTAGACCTCTAAAACTGTAATACCTTGAGACACCTTTTTTTTTTTTTGCTGATTTGAGTATATCTTACTGATCCCCCAGAATCCCTTCCCTTAAAGGATACAATCCTTGACGTGATATCGGTATTCTTTAGACATAACTGGTGGGCAAACCCAAATCATTTTTGGACAAGGGCCTGAAAGATTGGCTGGCGCCAACGCTGGAATTCAAAGTATAGAATCATACCTTTCTGAATGAGCTCCAGTAAGGCCATCTATTGAAGTGTTTGAGCTCTTCAAAGCCTTAGAGCTGAGAGGGTTATTATAAAGGAAGAGGTAATAGAATGTAGAGGATGTACAGGGAAAATCTATCAGATAAAACTAATAATAATCTGCAGCAAACTCCACTGCAGGAAAATGACTTTTGCTAATTGGATTTAGTGAATTGTATTTCCACCTCTGGAGCAAAAAAAAAAGATTTGGTTAGGGCAATAGTGGAGACCACCTTTATTTTGATCAACATATATCAATGTTCTGTTCTCATTCTATAGTGCATCCGCCCCTTTTTGGAATATTTTCACAGTATAACAAATTATAAAACATCATACAATCACGTTAAACCTATTTGTTTCCAACGACAACAACTTAGGCTATAACCCAAGGTTGTATGATGTTATATACGAGATGGAACAAGGAAAAACCTAAGGGATCAGAAGTGCAAATTTGTGATTGAAAATAAAACAGAGGATCAGAAACACACAGACCTCCACAACACGCTAAAATCAAAGTGAATTTCTGAAATGCTAAAATCAAAGTGAATTTCCGAAATGAACTGCGGAAGAGAAGAAAACTGTTAGAATTTATAACAAATCGAGATTAAATAACAACATATCAGTTGTAACCAGGTAGAATGATATTTCTGTAGACTATTCGCAGCTATCAAAGGTGCTTTAATGGGATGAAAACAAAACAACTAAAAAAAATGTGCCAAGTTAATCTAGTGAAGAGCATGAAATTAGGACAGCCGATCATGCACAGGTACAAAGGACTCAGGACTAAGGATGCTCTTAATCAGATGGGATGCTGAGTTATATGATGAAGCAACTAACCATGCTGCCGAAGGTCGGCTGTATCCTTCTGCAACTAGGCACGCCACACAAGAGTAGCAGAAATCGACGCCATGGGTATTAATGTATTGAAAGCCAGGGTCGCGAGTTTTCAAATATAGGGTGCAGAAGGGTAAAGCAAAAATAAAATGATCAACATTAATAGAGCACTAAAAGGAATTGGCAGAAACGAATACTCTACTTAATAATACTGAAAAGTGAAATGCCACAGCGAGGCATGGATAGATACGGTAATGAGGATTCAAGGGAGGTTACTATGTTAACAAAACCAAATGCCATGGCCGAATGAAGACAGGAAATTGATTTTCCAACACAGAGAAAATGACATAATCAAGAAGTTGAAAGATCAAAATAAAAACTAATGTTGAGAATTGGCAGGAAGATCAAATTGATAAAATATAGCAATCCTAAAATATACACAGACTTATGATCAACCAGAAACAAGGCATAGGGGTAAAGGTATACCACAACAGAACAATAAGAACCTTAAACAATCAATGGCGATGAAAAAAAAAAATAAAATATGAAAAATAGAAGTGCAGAATACAAGCCAGGAGACGAGGCGTGATACTGTATGGACTTAAGATATATAACTGAAACGTAAATAAATAAATAATGAAAGAGTGTCAGAATGAGGTCATTCTGTTAATATCGCACAGAAGCAAATCGATTTGTTATAAACAAATCGACATTACTATGGGTGCTTTGATGGGGCGAGAATCAGAAACAGGAGAAATCAAAAGAAGATTAAAGGAAAGAAGAGAAGAGGCTCTTACCTTGTTTGCAGAGAATTGAATCTCTTACAGACGACTGCAGAGGAGATGCTTTTGTAAGGAGACCCTTCTTCTGCTCTTACAGGGGAAGCCTCAGGGGAGGAAGGGTAATCTTTCTTCAGCGATGCCAAGAAGAGGAAGAAATTGATGTGAGGCAAAGGAAATGGATAGTAAGGGATGCTACTCGATGAAGGAAGAAAAGATGGATCCTCTTCTGAAGAAAAACCGATTGTGGATGATGTGTTACTTAGAGAAGGTTGATGAATGCGGAAAAAAAAAATGGGATCCCCTCGTTCTTCCCCGAGTGCTGCTTTTAAAGGGGAAGAACGAAGGTTCGAGAGGAAAGTCAGTTGAGGATCGAGGGTGAAGAACGAAGAAGGCCGTTTTGAGATCAACGATGGAAAGAGGGAGGGAAAGAGGAGCGGGAGGAATCCGTTAAGGCTTTTTCCTTTTTTCAAAAAGATGGTCCTCTTTTTAGGAAATTTTTATAAAATGGTTTTGAAAATGAGGTTTTTGGTAAAAATGGCTTCAAAAGCTTGAAAATCATCCGTTTTCTTTGTAGCTTTTCTCCATTTTTTGGTTTTTGCACTATCTTTTCATTTTTTTTTTTTGCATTTTTAGAATAAAGTCCTAAAGCTTGTGAGAAAACAAAGATTAAAACTAATTTTTTGGTGTTTTTGCAAAAATATTTACAAAAGGGAATTTTTCTGAGAATTTAAAAGCTATTTTTGAGAAAATTTCTTCAGAAATGGGTTTTGATCCAGATTTTTTTGGAGGAAATATGGATTTAAAGTACTGGATTCAGATCCAGAATTAATTTTGAATATAGCTTTATGGAATTTAATTCAGAAAATATGAAGAAATGACTTGATTTTTTCAGAAAACGGGGTTAGGGGCAAAAAGGATCATTTTTACAAAATTTTGAAAAATTTGGGGTGCACAGCTTTCCACATGCTTTATTTGTTCCTCTTATATGTTTTCTCACTCTACTTTTCATGTTTTTTATGTGTTTCCTAAATTGACAGTCAGCTTTTTGAGATGTTACAAATTTAATTCTTACACTAAAAAATCATGAAATTTAAGAATAGTCACTTTTATTTTAGTTTTTATTTGCATTCCATTTCAATTCTCATTCAATTCTTATATATATTGCTTTTTTTTTAATTTCTCGTTTCCTGTTTCCTATACAGTTTAAAATGCATTGCTTTTCGCTTTTTCTTCCTAGTCAGGCAACCTTGGGATATACAAATCCGTGTTGAGGAATTTGTGAAGTATAAGGCCACCATTTCGTTATTACAGAAAGTAAAAATAAATACCAGTATCATAAAATTTGCATTCTTATTGAAAGATGCCTAATGAGTGGAGGAAGAGTACTTTGGTGCCTTTATATAAGAATAAGGGTGATATACAAGATTGCACAAACTATCGTGGTATAAAACTCGTGAGTCATACTATGAAACTTTGGGAGAGGGTGATTGAGTCTAGGTTGAGGAAGGTTGTCATGATATCGGAGAATCAATTTGGTTTTATGCCTGGAAGATCAACCATGGAAGCTATACATCTTCTTAGACAACTTATTGAAAGATATAGAGAGAGGAACAAAGATTTACATATGGTTTTTATTGATTTAGAGAAGGCATACGATAGAGTACCTAGGGACGTTCTCTGGTGGACAATGATAAAGAAAGGTGTTTCTCTCAAGTACATTAGTATAATTAAAGATATGTATGAAGGAGTAGTAACCAATGTCCGCACTTGTGGAGGGGTGACAACCAATTTTCCGATAACGGTTGGGTTACATCAAGGATCTGCTTTAAGCCCTTTCTTATTTGCGATAGTGATGGATGAGCTTACGAGATCAATTCAAGAAAATGTACCATGGTGTATGTTGTTTGCTGATGATATTGTTTTGATTGATGAGTCTAGAGCTGGGGTTAATGCTAAGTTAGAATTATGGAGACAGACATTGGAAGCTAGAGGTTTTAAGTTGAGTGAGAGTAAGACTGAATATATGGAATGTCGGTTTAGTAAGCAACGAAGTAGTGATGGGAGTGTAGTGAAGCTTGGTGAACAAGATATACCGGTGAATGATTATTTCAAATATTTGGGATCCATCATTCAAAAGTATGGAGAAATTGATGGAGATGTAAATCATAGGATAAAGGTTGGGTGGATGAAATGGAAAAG
The DNA here is from genome assembly GCF_984573655.1 of Nuphar pumila. Classification (NCBI taxonomy): domain Eukaryota; kingdom Viridiplantae; phylum Streptophyta; class Magnoliopsida; order Nymphaeales; family Nymphaeaceae; genus Nuphar; species Nuphar pumila. Next base: position 93,732,530 of record NC_143260.1, on the reverse strand, counting down.
TGCTACTGGAGTGCTGTGCGATCGTAGGATGCCATTGCGGTTGAAGGGAAAGTTTTATAGGACGACTATTAGACCCGCTTTACTATATGGTACGGAATGTTGGGCTGCCAAGAGACATCATATTCAAAAAATGAGTGTAGCTGAGATGCGGATGCTTAGATGGATGTGTGGAAATACAATAAAAGATAAGATTCGGAACGAAGAGATACGTAAGAAGGTAGGTGTTGCACCCATTGAAAATAAGATGCGAGAGAATCGTTTACGGTGGTTTGGACATATTCGGCGAAGGCCTAATGATGCTCCAGTTAGAAGGTTGGAGAAATGGGAAAATATATTAGTTAAAAGAGGTCGGGGTAGGCCTAGGAAGACTTGGATGGAGATGATAGGAAAGGATATGAATGCTTTGAACCTCACCGAGGACATGGCGTTGGATAGAAATGATTGGAGGAAAAGGATTCATGTGGAAGACCCAAAATGAATTTCTTTTTTGGTTCATATCGCTGACCCCAATTGTTTTGGGATGAAGGCGTAGTTGTTGTTGTTGTTGTTGTTGTATTGAAATATTGTACCTTGTTATCTTGGACATGGTCATTTTTACATTTGTCATTATGCTTTAGATAAGAAAAACTAAGCATCTTGGAAATCTTTATATTATTTTCTATTCTTTTTTTATCATGTGTTTTTAATATTAAGCTTGCTCATAACCACAAAGTGCTGTTAAATCTAGGATGGTCTGTGGTCTATTTAGATCAGTTTGATTAGGCAGCCACATGGGAGAGTCCTGCAGTCACTGCGAAGTTGCAGTAGCATTGACTTTTGTTAAACTTGTGACCAATTTTAGATCTTGTCATTCCTTTTGTCCCATTTTCTAGAAAGGCCCTTTTATATTCCAAAATCTAGCAATGCAGAGCTTGCACTTAGACTGGGTGAAGTACATGCCTTACAAAATAATGATTGGAGGTGATGGCTTGCTTTGGATGCCTAGTCCAATCTAAGCTGTCTTTGGTTCACTGTTATTTTAGACTGTACACTGTTCTCACCATGTAATGTTGCAGTATTTGTGCAAATTAGGGCATCTCATTCAAAATTTGAAGTCAACACATTATCCCTCTCCATTTGAAGGCTATAGTGTTGTTTGCTTCTATTAATTACTTGTATCCTTTTTTCCCTTGATAACAGGATAGATGCGGAAGTCCTAAATGTAGAACATAAACTCTATCAGAAGAATGCATTGGAATCATCTTCAACAGAAGGTCCTGAAGATGCAGATGATAGTAAATCTTCCATGTCTATCAAGGTATGTTTCAAAACTGGTGATGCTCGTCTGTTCATTGAGGAAAAGTTCTAAATGTGATTCCTTACTTTGGATCCATACACATCCTTCAACAATAGTGCCTATCTTATTTCTCATCAAACAACATTTTATTAAGAACATGTAGTTTGGTTCCTCGCCTTGCACATTTTTCAGCAGTTGCTGTTCAGTTGCAAACTGTGATAATCTTGATACTACTAACATGAATGCTTTGTGTGCTATTGTTGCTGCATTCATGCACATTATATGCTTTTATAATGATGAATGGTTGTTTGTTGGAAATGAGGCCATTGATCATTAACTGAATGCAGATATCTAATGGCATATGTGAATCATTTTAAGTTATTGTATTTAAAGCAGAATATGAGTGTTGGCTTAACAAAATGATGCATTTCTATTGCATATGCTGATTCTTCCTCAACTGCCGCACCCCCTTCCCCTTGCACCCTTCTCTCTTTCACACACTTATATACAGTTATTATTTTCTGAGCAATAAGAGAAAATTATTTGGTTAAATCAAAGATATTATCCGATGTTTCATCCTGTACCTGCATCATGTCAATAATGTTTTGATGTGGTCTGGTTTAATATCATGCTTAACCACTGCATATATGGGCATATATGCTCTTGTGCAAGAAGCATCAAGAGTGATTACTTTAAGTCAATGCTGCATTTTTGTTAAACAACCATTTTCTTATCCTTATTGTTTTTAGCCATTTACATTGAACTTGTTGAATTGGGGTCCGATTGTTTTGAAGGAAGTATCATCTCACTTAAATTATTGTAGGCAATTTATCTGAAAAAGGTCCAGGAATGTCAAGGGTAGTTTTTCCTGTTGTACATAATGTGTCACTTGATGCTGAATCACTGTGATGTAAAACCCTAAATTTGATAATTTCTCATCTGTTTCTCTGTGCCTAATAATTACAGTATACTCTGAGTGCATGTTTCTGCTAAAACTTTCTGCCATACATGATATTCCTTCTCTGAAACTGTAGGCTTTGAAAGATGCACTGGCAGAAGTGCGGATGTGTTCCACTTTGGAAGGGCTTTTGCTAAAGAAAAAGCTGATACATACTGGAGATTCACCTGAGATACATGCTCAAAAGGTTTGTGTTAGTCTCTTGGTAGTTTTGATTCAACAAATGGGGAGATGGGGAAACAGGCACCTCAGTTAACTCAATGATTGTGAATGCTCATAATTAATTGAAAAACCTTTATTTGGGATTCTGAATAAGATATTTGAAGGCCAATTCTGAAAATTATTTTGTATCGTGTTCATATGCATTTTTCGTCTTTATGAAAGGGCCATAGTTTGGCCTTGGTATGCTTTGTACTCGTACATAATAAATTGTCTCCCTTAGTTTAGAAAGTGTTCATGTGATTCTTCTGGAAATTGGAAGCATTCCACAAGATGCTGTTCATTCATACGTATTTGAGGCAGAAAGCAATACATTTTAATTGTTCACATAAGTTTCTGATATCTTTTGATACCCGACCTCTTACTATACTTTTTAGTGTTTGTTAATAAATTTTTACATTCTTTCATTTGAATTAAGAACAGAAATAAAGAAATCTAATAGCATAAAGCTTCTGTGATGCATGGGAAGGTAGAATTCAGTGACAATTCCATCTCATCCCAATTCATGTGGATGTCATATGACTCGTGGAACTTGGGGACCTCACTTTGACAACATGTTCCTCCATTTTCCAGGATCCTTTGATGGCTCATAAGACATAAAATTGTTGCCCAGTTTTCCGTAACTAACTCTTACAGGCCAGATCTACCTGCCATGCCCTTGAATTGGTTTTGTTATTCCTCGTCTAAGTCTTTTTATAATCACTTGAGTCTTGTTGCTTAGATCAACCTACCTTTGCTATTGTAAACTGGAACCATTGATTTAACATAAAATAAAAATCAGATGCATCTGTGCTTTAGGATTATTCATTCAATTTCTTCTTTTGAGAAAAATAAAATGATATTAGTGCCAGTGAAAGAAAATGCGTAAGGGAGATATAACTGGAGTTAAAACTAAGAATGTAATAAGTCTTATTTCATGGATTTCTTTCTCTTATATTTACTGGATTTATGTTTCTGTCTATCTCACATGAGTGCGGGTGTAGGGGTGCGGCACTTTAAAACAACTTGGGTACGAGGGTGCGGCAAAATAAATAAATAAATAAATAAATAAATAAATATATATATATATATTATATAATTTTTAAGTTTTATCAGTTAACAACATTAACACTAATGAAAAAAAAATTAAGTTTTGCCTGTGTGCCCTCGTAAACGTCGCAACACTGGCTCGAAGGCCGCGCAACTGCGAAGCATCATCCGTCGATTCCGACATCGAAAATATCAGTGCAGGAAGGAGAGCTGTTTCGACTCCCCACGCCAACACATACCGAACATCCGAAAGCTCACATAGCGGCAAGGGAACCAACAACGACAGAATGCTGCAGTTTGGCCTGCCAAACCGCATGTCCAAGCCCTCTGGCAAGATGCACAAGGAACCTTGCAATTGAGCCGTTAGCATCGAGTAGGGACACGATTCCGCTGCGGCAAAGGGAAAGCAAACACAGACACCCACAAAAGCACAAGCTGTGCGCACAACCATGTGCCCAATGGACATGTTGAGAAGCCGAGCACCCAAGCATCTCGTTGAAAATTAGCACTGCTCGCAGCCACGACGATGTCGTGCCCCTCCCCGACATTCTAAGAGGGAGAGAGGGAAGATAGAGAGGAGAGGAGAGCAGAGGGAGTCGGGGGCATACCTGAAGAGGTCCGGCAAAGCGGTCGACAACGGCGTCGGGGTCGGCAGAGAACAAAGGGAGTCAGAGAGGTGATGAAGGGAGGATTAGGGCAAAAAAAATTTGCCCTAATCCTCCCCTCTGCAGCCCATTTCATTGGACGATTTTTTTTTTTAAAAAATCTAAAAGATGGATCAAAATTACCCTGGGTGCATTGACCGCACCCAGGGTCGGGTTGACCGCACCCGCGTCGCATCTTGTCGATGCAGGTGCGGCACTTGGTTGGCCGAATCCCTGTGACATAGGTTTCTGTAAAATATACATGCTTTCATGTAATCATTTTGGAAACATGCTTCGCGTTAAAGACAAGAAAGAGGCACAAGAAATAGATGAGTTGGTCATGATCATAATTATAAGGTTTATATATGTCACTAGGCAGACAGTCCCCTGTATATTGGGGTTGTTTCATTTTTATGTCCCAGGTGCACTGGCATAGGTTCAGTCATGAGCTATGTCACATGGGTGCGGGTGCGGGGATTCAACACTTCCAAAAAACCTGGGTGCGGGGGTGCGGCAGGGGAAAACATGTAAATATATATAAGGGGGGGGGGTGTTCTGGGGGTTCCCCCCGGTGCGGGTCCCATGGGAAACAAAAGCACAATCGTTCCTTGAAGAATGGTTGTTGACCGAGTCATCGATGAACCAAGTCCTTGGCATCGACGATTTAGCTAGACAGCGCGCAATGGTTTGGTCATGGATCGACCAACTTGGGAATGTGCGTGTCACAAGTTCCTGCCCTTATGAGGATGGTGTTTGTGGGACTCGCATGGGGAGTTGAAGTGGCCAACTCTGGTGCTCAAAATCCAAGCCCTGTTAAAAAGGCAAATACCCACCCCGTGTAACCTTGGTGACTTCTGAGCTGGTCATCAGTCACCCCGCCTTGAATACGCACTATGTAGGTTCGACTAACTTGTTTCAAATGCTCGACTAACTTATTAAAAGCAAGTCATGCTCAAGAGTCGCCCAAAAGAACCAGTTATAGACTATAGTCGAGTCGAGTGAGTTTGCCAGGATAAAACAAAGAGCTATTTTGAGTGTGGTTGGAGAGTGCTGAACTGAGATGAAAGGCTCGGAGCGCGTGACAGCTTGGCACTCTATGGCTTTTTTGTTTCAAAAAGCTGGAAGCGTCGTCCAAAAGCAAAAGCAAAAACAAAAAGGAGGGACTACCTATACATACAACCAGTGACTAGTTGCCGCGTTACGCCTATCAGTCTCCCAAGCATCGAACAAAAAACGTTTCTTTGAAAATGAAAGGTCACATCGACCACGTCACGTAAGTCCAAAGACATATGAGGACGATGGAATGATCATTATCCTGGGCTTGGGCCTGGGCAATTTTTTTTTAAAATTCTGCTGCCCATTTCATAGGGCAAAATAAAAAAATGGACCAAAATGACCTTGGGTGCGGTCAACGCACCCAGGGTCGGGTTGACCGCACCCGGTGCCACACCCGCACCCGCACCCGCGTCGAGTCGCGTCGATGCGGGTGCGGCACCCTGCTAGCCGAATCCCTGTGACATAGGTCATGAGTTGCTGTCCGCACCCAAAATAGAGAACTTGGTAGCCATGTCATGACTTCCCAAACATGTGATAAAAGTAAATGTTAAAGATTAACCAATTTGACAGTTTATCGTTTCTTGTATTTATTGTACATGTAGAGAATCTTGTTTCCTTTGTTTCTTCAATTTAATCTATTTGTATGGTATACAGATTGATAAGTTGAAGATCTTAGCTGAGTCTCTCGCGGTTTCAACTGTGAAGACAGAAAAGCGCATCTCTGATAACAGGTATCATTTAAAACATCAAACATCAACTGCATGTGTTTCGTTGGACAAGAAAGTGACCCCACTATTGCTGTTTATTCTCTCTTTTTTCTAATTTGTACATTATTTGTTTTTTCTCTCCTTTGTATACAAATTACTATTATGTTATAGTTCCATGTTTTTTCTTTTTCTGAAGAATAATGAATAGCATTTATGATATAGTTATAGGTTGGCATCATTTGTGACCATTTAAAAGTTGAGAACAGTTCAATGATGCCTTGGGAGTTTTGGTTGTGTTCTTAGTATCAGCTTATATATTATATCTTAGGAAATGCACATAACCCCATGCACGTGGGGCCCACCATGGCAACACAAACACAAAATCCTCTTTCCATGCTGAAAGAGGACCTCGTTTTCAACGGCCACCCCCCTTTCTACTGAAATATTTCCCGTGTGTGTGTGTGTGTGGGGGGGGGGTGGTCAGACTTGAGTTTCATGGAAGAGAGCTCCACAGCAAGTGGTGCTGCGGCACCCTCTTCCATGGCACACAAATGTGTCCTTAATGTGCTTTACTAAGATGGGCTTAGCAATGTTCCAACTAGTATGCTAGTTTTCTGAAAGATTGTACAATTATGTCATAGCAAGGATGATCTACGAGCATGGGTATATAAAGAAGAAACAATGAAAGGAACACAAAGAGGGAGATGAAGAAGAAAACTTCATTACTTGAGAATCTATGTCACATGGGTGCGGGTGCGGGGATTCGGCACTTCTTAAAAACCCGGGTGCGGGGGTGCGGCAGGGGCAAAAATGTAAAATATATATATATATATATATATATATATATATATATATATATATATATATATATATATATATATATATATATATATATTTGTCCAAAAGTGTCGAATCCCCGCGCCCGCACCCGCACCCGCACCCGCACCCATGTGACATAATATATATATATATATATATATATATATATATATATATATATATATATATATATATATATATATATATATATATATATATATATATATATATATACTGGGGGTTCCCCCGATGCGGGTTTTTTCAAATTTGATTTTATATACAGCTGCATGATAGTGCACCCATCTCGTCAGGAGAACAGTGAATACTAATAGCCAGGCTACCACCATCATTATCATTTATTATGGAGAGAGAAAATCCTTTACAAAAAAGAAAGATCAACAAGGCTACCACCATCATTATCATTTATTATGGAGAAAGAAAATCCTTTACGAAAAAGAAGGATCAGCAAGGCTACCACCATCATTATCATTTATTATGGAGAGAGAAAATCCTTTACGAAAAAGAAGGATCAGGATTGAAAAGGCAGGAGCAGCAGCAGCTGTCAGCAATTTTTTTTTTTAAAAATTCCGCAGCCCATTTCATAGGGCAAATAAAAAAAAAATGGACCTAAATAATCCTGGGTGCGGTCAACGCACCCAGGATCGGGTTGACCGCACCGGGTGCCGCACCCGCACCCGCTCCCATGCCGAGTCGCGTTGACGCGGGTGCAGCACCCTGCTAGCCGAATCCCTGTGACATAGTTGAGAATGAATGAATAATACAAGTAGACCCCATTAGGATACACAAGAGGACAAAACTGATGACCCTAATCTATATTAGAAAATACAAGAATATCCATAAGAATAAATCTATGTACAAAAGACTAATTAGAAGGGTAACATGCTAAATAGTAATACATCCATCTCACTCTTCAACACTCCTCAAACTTGAGATGATACAAGAGGAATCATCCGTTTGGAAAGGAATGATTGAAAATGTAATAGAGCAAGGCTTTTGGTGAAAGTATTTTCAATTTGTTCCTTTGATATCAATTGCTCATAAGATATCACACCATCTTTATATGCCTTCCTGAAAAAGTGAATTTATTTCAATGTGCTTGGTCCTCTCATAAAACTTTGGATTCTTTGCAATGTGGATAACACTCATATTGTCACAATACAAGGGAGACATATGAAGATGGTGTGATATCTTTGGAGCATGTGAGTTAAGGAACATATTGCAGATACTTTTACCAAAAGCCTTGCTCCATTACACTTTCGGTAATTCCTTTCCAAACTTGGAATGATTCCTTTTGCATCATCTCAAGTTTGAGCAGTATTGAAGAGTGGGATGTATTACTATGTAGCATGTTATCCCTCTTAGAGTATGCAATCTCCAAGCCAAGAAAGGATTTCAAGATACCTAGATCTTTCATCTTAAAAACATTGCCAACTTATTCTTAGTATTCTTGACTTTTTGCATATCATCTCTTGTAACAATCATGTCATCAACATACAAAAGTAGTAGGCACTTGCCTTGAGAGGATAAAGACATAAACAAATCAGGGTCACGATTGCTCAAAACCAAGAAATTAGACTGCATCACTAAATTTCTAAAACCATGCACATAGAGCCTGTTTTAGCCAGAGTTACCGAAAGCGCCTAGGTAAAAGGGGAAGCGCGCTTCGGAAGCGTGAAACGTCGCGCTTCCGAAGTGTAAGGGGAAGTGTCCCCCTTTTTTGGGAAGCGCGCTTCCCCCACGCTTCCCCATTTTTTTCGCTTCCCCCTCGCTTCCGGTTCACTTCCTAGGTCGCTTTCGAGATGGTTCAGAATTTTCTTCTAAGTAGTCCCACGCTTCCCCGCTTCCTAAATTTTTGAAAGTGCCTCGCTTCCCGCTCCCGCTTCCCGTATCGCTTCCCGCTCCTGCTTCCTCGACTGGTAACTCTGGTTTAAGCTCATGTAAGGCTCTCTTTAGTATGCACTTTCTGCCTTTTAAATTTGAATACCCTGGAGGCAACTCTATATATACTTCTTCATTTAGATACCCATTTAAGAATGGATTCTTTACATCCAATTGCCATAGTTTCTATTGTCTTATCACATCAACTGCAAGCAAAATCATTATGATAGTCATATGGGCCACATGTGCAAATGTCTCAACAAAGTCAATTCCAAATTGTTGACTATAGCCCTTTGTTACTAATCTTGCCTTGTATCGCTCAATTGACCTTTCTGCTATGGTCTTTATCTTGTAAACCCACTTGCAACCCACTATATTCTTCATAGGTAGAGGCTTCACCAGATCCCAAGCATGCATTTTCTCTGTTGCCACTTCTCCTTAGGAACAACCTCTGCATAAGAACTGTGCTCAACATAGGAATGAATTAAATCTAAAATTTCACGTTGTCTGGGAGAAAAAGACATAATATACAAAACGAGGGGGAATAGACACTCTAGTACTCATTGCAAAGAAGAGGAAGAAGATGAAGGAGATAACAAAGAGGGAGGCTCCACATGTAACGACTCTAACTCATACCCCTTGAAAAATGCAGATTTTTTTAAACCATTGCGGAAATCTTCCCAGAAACCCGAGGCCTTTACCGTTCTAGTCTCAATTCGATAAAACAACCAACCACAACAGAGCTTACAATTATCATCCATACCAAACCAAACCAAATATTTATTGAATAATAAGTGATAAGTCTCGAGACAATTGCATAAATGAAGAATTCAGAGTGTAGTAACCACTAAATGTAAAGAAAAATAAAGAAGACTGAGCCATACTGTTCCTCTGTGAACTGTCTAGCAAAAATGTGACACTCGTAGCTCTTCCAGAAGCCAGTCGCTTCACTGATCATCTGCGGCTGCGAAAAACCATAGAAGTAGGGTGTTAGAACCGAAATCTTGAGCACATGTACTTCTAATGAAACAAGTGAGCTAAAGAATACAAATAAGATTTCATGCAATAGTTCAGTGGAGTGCAATTATGACAATTACATAATTCAATTTAGCATTCATGCAACAAAGAGCATTTATTAAGCATGAAAGAACATTAATCAATAACAGAGATCATAATTTAAATAAGCAAGACATTTAACATATATTAGAAATTAAACATCATACATCCACCAACATATAATAATTAAGGGAATAGGTAAAATGTACATGATCTAATGCATAGCAGGAATATGCATGATTTATGTGCAATGCTCGAACACCTTATTATCTTTACTTAAGATTTTCCTTTCCATATGCATGCCCTATTAAATGCACATAATTTAAGTTTTCTCTTTTTAATTACCGTTGTTTGCGGATAATTGTTGATCCTAATTTATATAAGAAAATACAAGAATAGCCTTAAGAATAAATCTCTGTACAAAAGACTAATTAGGAGGGGTAACATGCTAAATAGTAATACATCTATCTCTCTTCAACTGATGAAAATGTAGACACAAACATGTTATGTATGATAGTCTTCCTAGAAAAGGAAAAATTTAATCAAGTTATTCACACAACTGTTAAGGTTTTTGTATTTATTAGCCTTGATGATGGTCTTTGTTTTACCCAGTGTTGTGAAAAGCATTGAGGAAATACAAGAATAGCCCTAAGAATAAATCTGTGTACAAAAGACTAATTAGGAGGGGTAACATGCTAAATAGTAATACATCTATCTCTCTTCATCATATAAAAAATGTAAACACAAACATGTTATGTATGAATAGTGTTGTGAAAAGCGTTGAGGCGTAGCGAGGCGCTCCACCAAAATCTGAGGCGAGGCGTAAGCCTCGAGGTGTAAAGCGTAAGCCTCAAGTTTTTTTTGAAAACTTAAAAATACTATAAAAAATATCTAAAATTATAAATAAATAAAAATGCTTTATTGATGAAGCAACAACCAACAAAAAATAAAAAAGGTGAGGCGCCTTATGCCTGCATTTGAATTCTTCATGTCAACACTTTCTACTGTTACAAACCAAACATTACTAAGGTGGTTGAAACTTGGAACATCCCATGTCAGCAGGAGACCCTGCCAGATACATGGGCTTTTATCTGAGGAGAGGGTGAGAACCCAAGCCTGAAACAACAAAAGTGCGCAGCCGAGCTTCCCCATGGATGAGCAAACTGCAACACCTACCCATCAAGAATCGAACAAAGTGGTGAAGAAGAAAAGTTGTGCTATCCCAAATCGAAAACCACAGTAAGGATGATGACCACACCATCGGGTAGAAGGGTGCACCTTTCACTCCCTAGTCCCTACAATCACATGTTTCATCGTGTGTGCCTGAAGCCATGGATGAAGTGTCATAGCAAATGCCCATTTTTTGCCTTTACTTCTCGGAAGGAAGCTAAGAATTGCAGAGATTGCAAGCACCCACATTGAGAATGCGAGCAATGATGGCTTCAGCATTGCTAAGGGCAATGTCTAAGGCCTTCAACTTCAATTAAGTGAGGCGTGTACGCAGGCGTGCCTTTCCCTGAGGTGTACGCCTCAAGGCGTATGAGGTGTGCACTTCAGGGCTTTTACGCCTTATGCCTGCGCCTCAAGGCACAAAGCCCCTCGCCTTGAGGCGAGGCGTGCTTTTTGCGCCTTGAGGCGCGCTTTTAATAACACTGAATCAACGTCTTTCCTTCAAGACTCACCGATTCTCAGTTTTAGATCTCATTCATTTTTCAAATCTGATTTTATCTATACTTTTCTGCCATCATGTCCTGATCTAAACATCCCTTTTTTGATCGTCCCTTTCAGATCTGATCAAACCACAGATCTGCGTCTGTCGACTCTTCAGGATCTGATTAGCTTATCAAATATGTCCTTCTCAATACAGAATCTGATTTTTTACATCAGAATCAAAACAAAACATATACATTTTAACCCAAATCCAAATTCTTTTCTTCAATGAGTTTTATTTGTTTTTGATATGTGCTATCACCTTTGGAGTTGGTGGCAGGTCTGATTACATTCTCTGCAGATCAGAATCATTACCTGTGCAGCCCAATAACAGCGTAAGAAAGGATATAGCCGAACGTATCTCATTCAACATCTGAGCAACATCTTTTATTCTAAGTCTGAGTCGAGAGCCTGATTCTAAAAAAAAAAAAAAGGGAAGACAGACAGATTACTCCTTTTAACTCTTGGACTCTTTTGTTATTTCAGTACTTGCCTCCTCCATCAAATTCTTACACTTCCTTTATCTATGGATTCTCCTTCTCTCCCATCGAGTTTCCTTGGCCAACTTATTTCTAAAAAACTCAATAATTCGAATTACCTAACCTGAAAGAAGAAAATTTTGCCCTTTATTAGAAGTCTGGATCTCTCTGGACACCTTGATGGGTCCGTTCATGTCCCACTAGAATTTGTTCTGCAAGAAGAACGAGATGATAAAAGGGAGGCCTCTACCAAGTTGGTTCAGAATCCAGACTTTGTGGCATGAAGGAGAAAAGATCAGGCAGTTTTGGCCTACATTACCTCTACTCTGTCCCAAGAGGTATTGGTGGCCATTCTAGATGGATGTTCGGCTATGGAGCTCTCGCAAAAATTAGCACAGACGTACTCTCAGATCTCAGAGGCCAGAATTTTGCACTTGAAAAGAGAGTTTCAACTTTTGAGAAATGACTCTCTATCTGTCATAGAGTATATGAATAAAGTCAAGAGCATTACAGACCAGTTAGCTATGGTTGGTTGCGAGGTTTCTGACAAAGATAAAGTTCAACCGGCATTAAATGGACTTGGCCATGAATATCACGTGTTAGTCATATCTCTCCTGTGTCTACCTTCATTGCCTAGTTTTGAAGATCTACGTGCAAAGTTATTACAGTATGAAGTCACCATTAGAGGCGAGGAGATAACCTTGACCTCGAACAATCATGATGTGCTAGTCATAGGGATGATGTCAGGAAGGGGACATTGAGGTTTTTGAGAAGGACGTGGGCAAGAAAGAAATGGTCAAGGGGGTCGAGGACTACTCCCAACCCCTCACATGACGCCTAATGCTTTCTCAGGGAACCAAAACTCCAGGAATGTACCAACCTGTTTTCAATGCAATAAAAGAGGGCACATTAAGGCAAATTGCTGGTTTAATCCACATAATAAAGGCAAATTTAATGGTGTTGGGACTTCGGCCAGAGGAAAATCAGGGGAAGGATCTAAAGATGATGAAAAGGACAATGTGAAGAATCTCCTAATATCTGCCCTTTCAAGCCTGAGCTTTAAATAGAGTGAGCAGGAGGCTTGGTACATTGACTCCAGGGCTGTTGTACATGTGACAGGTGATGTTGGTAAGATTTCGAGACCTGTTCCTTATCGTGGTAAATACAATATTAAAACTGGAGATGGTACTCTCCACCCCATATCTCATGTTGGAAATACTCTTCTTCTATTATCTAATTCTTCCCTATATTTATCCGATTTCTATTATTCTCCCAGCATAGTTAAAAATATTGTTTATGTTTCTAAACTTGTTGACGATACCAATTCTTCTATCGAATTTACTCCTTATTCTGTATGTGTCAAGGATTTTCTCACGAAGAAGACGCTCGTTGAAGGAGAACGATAGGGAAATATGTATGTTCTCAAGGAGTCTTCTTCAGATCGTGATACTTCCTCAAACCTACAGAGTTCCTAGTCCATTTCAGCATTATCGACTAAAGATAGTTTTAGTCTCTCTCAGTGTAATAAGTCAGAAGTCTGACATCATTGTTTGACTCATTGTAGTCGTTGTTTTATTGAAAAACTTGTGTCAAGAGGACTTGCTCCACAGTCTAGTTTGAGTCTTGAGTCCGATGTTTCACTTTGTTCTAGCTGTCAATTGTGTAAGAGTCATGTTCTTGCATTTAATTCAATAAATCAAAGAGAAATTATTTATTCTGATGTTTGGGGACCTGCCCCTCAATCTTCTTTATCTGCAAGTTGTTATTACGTTATCTTCATCGATAGTTATTCCAGATATACCTGGATTTACTTTATGAAGCATAAGTCTGAAGTGTTTAAGCTTTTTCGTTCATTCTATACTCTAATTTGTAACCAATTTTCATCTAAAATCCAACATTTCCAATGTGATGGTGGGGGAGAGTATTTATCAAAGGAATTTACTGAATTCTTTCAAGCTAATGGAATAAGTCGTCTTATATCTTGCCCACATACACCACAACAAAACAGTGTAGCGGAAAGAAAACATCACCATATTGTGGAAACTGCATTGAGCATGTTACATGATAGCCACATTCCTCTCAATTTGTGGACAAAAGCCTTCCATACTGTTGTGCATATTATAAATCGTTTGACAATGAAGCTTCTAGAAAGTTAATCTCCTTATTTTACATTATTTGGAGTTTACCCTGATTACAATGAATTACGGGCTTTTGGTTGTGTTATGTTCACATTGACAGTTCCTAACATAACAAGTTCCAGAACAAAGCCTGTAGATGCAAATTTGTGGGATATGCTGATCATTACAAAGGATATCATTGCTATGACCTCGTTACTAACCGCATCAGGGTCTTGAGGAACATTTTTTTCGATGATACTAATTTTGAAGTTTCAATGAGTGCAGACGGGCACAACAAAGATATTGAAGGATACCAACCATGGCTTGCTGCTGAACTATTTGATCATCTAGAAACACAAGGTACCTTGTCACATCTTATACAACCTGCTGGACAGAATGAGACAAATGCATCGTGTCAAAGGGAAGAGCCGCCAGATAAACAAATTAGTTCAAGGCCCATTTCAGAGGTCACAAGATTTCAAGGAGCTATCTATACACGACAAAAAAGGACCAATGATCAACAACTTGATGTTCTACCCAGGAAGTCTGCGCGGACCCGTCATCCCATTGAAAGGTGGGTTAGTTATGATAACTTCTCTACAGAATTACAATTATTCATTTCTCAAGTTGCGAATCCGGACGAACCTGTCACCTTCTCACAAGCATTTAAATCAGTCAAATGGGTGGATGCTATGAATGAGGAGATGGAGGCTTTACATGAGTGTGGAATTTGGAAGGTTGTTCATAGAGCTTCAAATACCAATGTTGTAGGATCTAAATAAGTTTATAAAATAAAGTATAAACTTGGTGGATCTATCGAACGTTACGAGGCGAGGCTAGTAGCTAAGGGCTTCACACAAGAATACAAACAAGACTACGAAGAAACTTTTAGCCGTGTGGTCAAAATGACAACCATTCGACTAATCTTGTCTTTATCAGTTAACTATGGGTGGCCCCTCGGTCAACTAGATGTCAAAAATGCCTTTTTGCGTGATAATCTGAAAGAAGAGGTGTATATGGAGAAGCCCCTTGGTTATGCAGAAAACAACTCTAGCACACATGTCTGCAAACTACAAAGGTCAATTTATGGTTTAAAACAAGCCTCTCGCTCATGGTTCACCAGTTTCTCTCTTGAAATTCAAAGGCATGGATTTCTTTGATCTCATCTGGATCATTCCCTATTTTTCTTTCGAGATCATCAGGTAACCACTCTGCTTCTTATATATGTGGACGACATTGTCATTACTGGGAATTCGAATGACCATATAGAAGTCACCAAAGCTTTACTTAGTCAGAAATTCAAGATGAAAGATTTGGGTAATTTGCGGTATTTCTTGGGCGTCGAAGTTGATAGACAAGGTGAGCGTCTCTTTCTAACTCAGCATAAGTACACGTACACCTTGGATCTATTGTATAAAGCAGGAATGAAAGACTGCAAACCCCTTTTTACCCTTAGCGTGCTCAATCATAAGCTTAGTTCTCAGGATGGGGAACCATATGCAGATCTCACACAATACCACAACATTGTAGGTATGCTTCAATACCTTACATTCACAAGACCAGACATTGTATATGCCATAAATCAAGTGTCTCAGTTTATGCATGAACCACACACAGAACATATGAATGCCGTTAGGCAGATTCTTCGATACTTGAAAGGAACTCTTGGGGATGGCCTAGTTTACACCAACTTGTTGTATACACGGATGCAGATTGGGCTGGAGACCCGGATGGCAGGCGGTCGATATTAGGGTATTGCGTTTTCATTGATGGGAACTTAATAGGCTGGAGCAACAAGAAACAACGTGCCATTTTACGGTTTAGCACCGAGGCTGAATATCGATCTATGGCAGTAGCCACAACAGAGGCTACGTGGTTGAGTCATCTTCTAACTGAATTAGGCGAGAGTGTTTTGCCTACCACTCTCTTGTGTGACAACCAGAGTGCTATACAAATAGCCTTCAATCCCATTCATCACAGTTGCACGAAGCATATAGAAATTGATCAACACTTCATTCGGCAGAAAATTGAAGACAAAGAGGTTGAACCTGCTTATATTCCGACCACAGATCAAGCAGCTGATTTGTTCACCAAAGGTCTTACACATGTAAAATTTTGGTTCTTAAAAAGCAAGTTGTCCATGGTGCAACACCATGCACAACTTGAGGGAGGGTATTGCTTCGATATCGGTATTGTTTCCTTACGGGTCTGGGACTCGATCCATATCATGTAAATGTTCTTTGGGTCTTGTTGTATTTGGGTTTGATGTAGCATACCAGACCCGACCCGACCCGACCCACATTGTACATTAGGTATTATATATTGAGGCTATAGGGCACGACGTGAAGGAGTGAACAAAATCATTAGTCGACGCCCCTCTTTCACAATGATTCTTCTCTCTCTATTGCAGCAACATATTCTGGTACAATTTCTCACAGTGAAAAGCGTTGAGGTGTAGCGAGGCACTCCACTAAAAACTGAGGCGAGGCGTAAAGTGTAAGCCTCAATTTTTTTTTTGGAAACTTAAAAAAAACTATAAAAAATCTAAAAATACAAATAAAAAAAATGCTTTATTGATGAAGCAACAACCAATAAGAAATAGAAAATCTCAAATAAATACTAAAACCTATGTCACACGGACTCGGCTAGGGAGGCGCCGCACCTGAGTCGACACGCCCCGACACAGGTGCGACTTCGGACACGGCCCGGACTCGGTCAACGCCGATTCAAACTCGGTCAACGTCGAGTCAGACTCGGTCAACAAGTCGAGGCCGAGTACGACCTTGTTTTGGACTCGGTCAACATTGACTGAGTCCAAAAATATCCATTTTTAGGGCAAAAACAAAAAAAAGATATTTTCATATATATATATATATATATATATAGTCTCAAACATAAGCCCCAGAAAAAAAAATTCCGGGGGGCGCTGCAACATTATTTTGTCCGCGCCGGGGGGAGCCCCCGGACTCCCCTTTCTGCAAGGGCAAAAGTACAATTTGCAAAGTTTGTAAAAACACTCATGCTGGTGCCAAACTTTAGAGGACAATATCCACATATATGCACACACTGGATATATTATTATATATATTTTAAAAAATATCTCTCTCTCTCTCTCTCTCTCTATATATATATATATATATATATATATATATATATATATATATATATATATATATATATATATATATATAGCCGAGTCCCCATGTCCAAAATTTTTAAAATTGCGCCGCACCCGTGTCGCACCCGCACCCATGTGACATAGACTAAAACTAATTACATAATGTGTAATATCCAAAATACCCCTAATGGGTTTCACTTATTACACACACACACATATATATATATATATATATATATATATATATATATATATATATATATATATATATACATACACTTTTAACATTTAACAACACCAATTCATGAATCACAATTTCAGAAAATTGGACACTACATGTCAGGACTGTAAGTGTTCTTCTTCTTGAGGCGCAGAGGGCCTCGCCTCAAGGTGTGCTTTTAACAACACTGGTTTTACCATTAAATGACCCTTTATCTGAGATGTTGAAGTACTATATGATCAGATTGATAAAACTAGCTTAATAGTTATAAGCGTCTTGCTCTTATAAGTACCGCACCTCAAGGCACACTTTTAACAACACTGGTTTTACCATTAAATGACCCTTGATCTGAGATATTGAAGTACTATATGAGCAGATTGATAAAACTCGCTTAATAGTTATAAGCGTTTTGGTCTTACAACTACCATACATAGGGTGCATGTTTTTTTTTTACGACGAGGAACCCTTGCCAATGCGAGAAAAAACCCAGGTGGGACCCCACGGCCACCCTGCCTTATGTGGCCCACCTCTGAAAGCTACAGACACACCCATGTGCCAGTGGGGTTTGATCCAGTGCCTTCAACTCAGCACCCTCACAACCACCCCACTGGTCATGTGGGCGATCCCTGCAGTTGTTACGTAGGGTGCAAGTTAAACCTTACTCCTGGAAAAGACCTTTCCTTGAATCTCTGCCTAAAGAATTTTCCTGTAAACCACCACTTGTGCTGGGGGAGGGGTAAGGACGACCTTGAGCTGGGTTGGAATTATACTGATGTATAAGGCATTTGTCTGGTTCACCAGTTAGCCATCCTGTGGATAATTCTGTCATGGTTGCAGGTGTGGCACGAGATTTCCACATTGCAGATTTTCTACTGATAAAGACAATTTATATTGTAGTTGTTTTTTTCCCTGTTGCTTGAGTAGGAGTTCTAGTAATTTGGAAAATTTACAGGAGTGTGTAAATGAAGCACATAAAATTTATAGGTGTGGCACAAGATTTCCACCTTGCAGATTTTCTAGTGATAAAGACAATTTATATTGTAGTAGTTTCTTTTCCCTTGTTGCTTGAGTAATAGGAGTTCTAGTAATTTGGAAAATTTACATGAGTGTTTAAATGAAGCACATAATTATGTATGACTTTGATGTGGGACCTGACTTATTCCTTTATGAGTATGAAAACTATTCAATTTTCTTGAGGATTGAGACATGGTTCTGTTGTTCCACACACACTTAAAGCATAAAATTGTGCGTCCTCATAGGGGTGGCCAATGGGCTGGACTGGCTTGCTAATCGGCTGGGGCCATTGACCGAGTGAGCCCGGTCAAGCCCTGTTCAGGAAGGCCCCTTGCCGAATGCCCAGCCCATGGCCCACCCATTAGGCCCACGGGCCTAACTGTGCTGGGTCGTTCCAGCCTGTTAATGAATAAATACATATATTATATAATATATGTTTATGGACACACAAATTTAGATAAATAGTCATTCATTTATATTTATATTTTTGCACACACACACACACACACACACACACACACACACATATATATATATATATATATATATATATATATATATATATATATATATATATATATATATATATATAGAGAGAGAGAGAGAGAGAGAGAGAGAGAGAGAGAGAGAGAGAGAGAGAGAGAGAGAGAGAGAGAGAGAGAGATGCTAACCACTTTTCTATCTAACCACCATGCTAACTGGGCTTTTGAAGGAGTTTTCCATCTTTTCCTTAAATCTGACCGTACAGATGCATTCTTCATGCTTGATTTTATGGGAATCGACTCTTGGATCATCCAATTCTGATACACAGGTAGGTTTTTATAAGGTTTTAAAAGTCGACGGTCTAAGATTTTCGTAAATATTCAAGGCTTAAAAAATCATGTTTTCATCGAAAAAACATGATCCAAGTGTCGATTCCTAGTAAATCAATCATGTCAAGCACATTTGTACAGTCAAATTCAAGTAATCCATGGGGAAAACCCTCAAAAGCCTGTTTAGCATGGCAATTAGCTAGAAAAGTGGTTAGCAGCTACCACCTTCTCATATATATATACATATATATACTCGAATCAGTAGATTATATTTACTGTAAATATGTTTATCAAGGTGTGAACTAAGTATTTCTGGTGCTTTTTCTTGCGAATCTAACCCTGCAGATGCATTCGGCACAGTGTGCTAGGAATTGACTGTTGGATCGTGTATTTTTGACAAAAAAATATGATTTTTGGATGCTTGAATATTTACGAGAATTTTGAGCTGTAAATTTCCAGCCTTAAAAGATCCTGCTTATGCATTTTAGTCAGCCAATCCGAGAGCCGGTCCCCATAAAACCAAGCATGTAGATCACATTCTTACAGTGAGATTTAAGAAAAAAACAAAAAACCCACCAAAATCTTGGTTCATACTTCATACTCTGGTATATATATATATATTTATATATGTATATATATATATATGTGTGTGTGTGTGTGTGTCGGGCTAGGCCGGGCCAGATCAGGATAAAAAATCCCACCCAAGTCCGGCCCGTTGCCACCTGTTAGTGAACATGTAGGAGGCAAGTCTCTGAAAAAAAAAGAAAGAAATATTCCTCTTGCCTCCTACAAATGTTTGTCTTGTAATGGAAGTATCATTGACATTGTTTTAGACTCATTCACTAATATCAACTAAATCCTAATGAGGCTGACTATTGTTTGGTTCAGAATTTATTTGAGACCAGTAGCTTATGTGTTGCGTAACATGGATACATCCCTAGTGGATACCTGTGTTGACATTTGTAATTGTACATGACAAGTTGGATTGGGTCAGAGCCGAAGCAAACCTGACCTGAAACCCTGGGTTATTATTATTGTTATTATTAAAAATCTTGACTTGGTAATATGGACAGGGTCATTTTAATCCCTGTACCTGACCTGACCTGACCCTGCAAGATTGGTCTAATTCAGCTGCTGGCTGACATCAAGGTGGGGAAGGGGGTAAGGAAGCGGAGGGAACAAAAAATAGGGGTTTTCACCTTTTCTCTACTATCTTATAGACTTATACTGAGCCTCCATAAGAGTGGATTCTAACCTAACGCATACCCACAATACCCGTTTTGGGTGTGTGTGTGCACATGCACAAACTCTTCTAGAAATGACATAGTTTATGTGTTGATCTAGAATTCATAGTAGTTAGACTTCACCTCTTTGGGTATGTAATTCGTTTTATGGGGATCATCTTTGCTGTCAGACAAGAATGATTCTGGATATTTGATTGTTCTACCTTCTTTCTAACCTCCATTGTTTTACTCCATCTGTTTGCATTTTATTTGATATAAACTTGATCATATCAGGCATCAGAAAGAAGAGGCGCTTAACTTTCGTGTGGCTAAAACCAATGAAGCTAGTGAAGTAGAGAAGGTATACTACCAGCAAAGCTTTCTTTAGGTTGCTTATCCTGTGCATATCAGCATGAATCATTCATCTAGGTATATCCATGTGGAAAGCTATAAATAGTGTATTTTACTTGTTAATGTTGAATGTATGATCTGGATGTTGCGATGTTGTAGCTATTTTTTCATAAAATATTGGTTGATGGCATTGGGAACAACTCTATGATTTGAATGTTGTACACCAATGTTTGAAACGTGAAACTGCTGCTGTTTGTTTTGCTGATACTGTTGCATTATCCATGTACCATATGATTGTCCTTTTATCTTATCATTATCATCATTATCTAGCCTTGTTCCGACTACATGGGTTTGGGTTTCTCAGTCTTGTATCATGTTATAACCTTTTCACTCTTCCTCTAATTCTGGATTGGTCTCCCTTTGTTCCCCTGTAATTTGTCACAAGTCTTCGTGCAACATACCTAAAATATCTTAGGTGACCCACTAATTTCTTTTCTTCTATCAACAGCACTCTTAATCTTTTGACATTAATTTCTAAATTTATCCTTTTCTTTTGCGTATGTGTACCTTAACATGTAAGGTCTTTTCTACTACATACTGTTTTTCTTCAATATTCATTTCTTAGTTGCTCAGTTATATATCTTCAGTTATATAGTGCACCATCATGCTGTGCGGAGTCTAAGAGTACTTCACATTGTTACTCTGTAGCACTGTCACCTATATCGGTGACATTTTGAAAATATCGCTTTAATATCTTGGCTATTTCAAGATGATGAAATAAAAGAATATATATAGATACATTTGTATATGCCTATCGTTATTTGCATATGCTTATCGTTATGTGTATATTATATATGCTTATATTATATGTATTTAGTTTAATCTAAACCACATAAAATGAAACAATATAATAAAGTGAAGGACATTTTAATGTGATGAAGCAGTCATTCATACTTTTCTCGTGAAAAGAAAAAGATGGTGCTTCTGATTTTATACAGAAAGAAGGATACTAGCATTCTGTTTGACTTTTAAACTTCCATACATCATGCCAGTAGTTTGACACCTTCTCTCCTTTACAATTCAAAGTTCAAATACGTAGTGCACATACCTAGGCACATACACACAAAAGTTCATGCATCTAGGTTATTATGCCTTTGAGGCTTTGTATGGACAGCCCCCTCCTCATGTGGAAGCCTATGAACCGGGATCCTCTTTGGTTCCGGAAGAACGGACTAGACCACTCTTTCCTACTGCGAGCGTATAGTGTAGACGAAGAGTCGGAACGGAGCCTACAAGAGTACGAGAAACAAACCTCACTTCAGGGATACCAGCAATGCCTGTGACTACTCTATTGCCTGCTCCATGTACGGATACAGACTATCACACTCAAGCTGGGTACGGAGTAAGGGGAGGTATTTGACTTTGAATTTATGCCTTTTTATTATCAAATTCACCGAGGACATGGCATTGGATAGAAATGATTGGAGGAAAAGGATTCATGTGGAAGACCCAAAATGAATTTCTTTTTTGGTTCATATCGCTGACCCCAATTGTTTTGGGATGAAGGCGTAGTTGTTGTTGTTGTATTATCAAATGGTAAACTACATATTCAGATAGTTTGCAACAAATGGACTTGGAACATGCACGGATGCCTTCAATTATAAGGGCATTCAGTATGCCTGAAAATTTATCAACATCAGGCTGTGCTCTCTGATTAGTGATATTAAAACATTCAGTTCCCCCAGGATTCAAAGTAACACCATAAAAGAATTAGTTTTGACTGCTTGTGAACATATCAGAGCCATGTGCAGAAACTGTTTCAAAGAGCTAGATCTGAATTACAACTCAAGCTAGGACCAACTAAAACCTAAAAAAGAACAATTAGCGAAAACAGAACAATAAAATTCTTTTCAAAAACCATACAGAACTATCAACATTTTGACCATGATAAAGTAAATGCAAACATCAGATTGTTTCACAAAAAGGCATGATATGCACATTTGATCTAATACAAAAATTATCATGACAAAGAAAAGCAAGCATATCAGACCTTTTAAACTCTAGGCTAAAATAAATAATGAAGAATGAACATAAGGGGATGAGATAAGAGAAGAGAACAAAGAAAAGCAAGCATATCCCCTGTCTCCTCGTGTGATGAGAGAGAGAGAGAGAGAGAGAGAGAGAGAGAGAGAGAGAGAGAGAGAGAGAGAGAGTCTTCTTCTTCTTCGTTCCCTAGCCTGCGAGACAGAGGAGACAGAAACCGAGAGAGTAAAAGGGGGGAAAAGGGACCCCCTTTTATAGACGTTGACATTAGTCAATGAATAATAATAATAATAATAATACCGACCTAGGCTTGCGCCTAGGTGGAAATATAGATCGCCCAGATGGTGGGGCTACGCCTAGACCGCCTAGGCGCCACCTTTGACAACTAGGTCACAATACAAAAAAATTCACTTAAATCTTGTTTCCAGCTTGGCAACTTAAAGGACTACTTACTGGTTAAGAGCACCCGGTCTATATTTAACTCCTGCTTATTATATCAAAACATATCGGTCTGCTCATAAACTTGGCATCATGTCATTTTCCAATGATTTCAATTGAATTGAAATGATGTCTGTTAAAGTAGCTGATTCTTTAGTTTTTCTAATAGGATTACTTTTCAAGATTGATAATCTCAGTATAAACTTGCTTATTTTTTAGGTGTGTTTAATAATTTTCCTGTCTATGCTAGGAATTGGAGGCAGAGGTTGGACAACTAGAAAAGCAGAGGGATGAGCTTGAGGCTGAATTGAAGAGGGTATGTCTGCATATTCATTTTTATTACCTCATCTCCTGCATTAATTGTTAATTACATTTTTGCACGGACTAGTTATTTGGCTTGAATTCCTAGTTGGCCATTTGCTGATACTCAGTCCATTTTTGTGCTTTAAATGTGTGTGTTGTTTGATTGCTTTTGCCACGTTGATGTTTTCATTTCATGTTCACGCACAAATGATGAATTTGGAAATCATTAAGGATAAACTGATTTCCAATCCAAAACAGTTTTCTTTCAATCATGCTGTTACTTCGTTGTTTGAGGGAAGTCGTTATGTTGTGGTGTATTTGACATCTTTATGTGTTTATGGTGGGAGCTGGTATTTTATGTAATGGTTGCCGACTGTGGCTTGCTGTGGTTTCACAATGGTAGTTGGTGGTTGCATAAGAGCAAAAACTTGTTGGAAGGTTTTTAAGGACAAAGTGTGGGATGCGGCTTTTTTTGGGCATGTATGTCTTGAAAGTGGATGGCATGAAGAGTTGCAATAAGAAATTTTATTGGATAGCAACCTTTAATAGAATGAAGTTGTGGATCTTTCTTGCTGCCTCTTTCACAAGGGACAAGAAGAAAGTCTACCAAGCGAGGGGCTCCTTTTTCAAAATTCGAACTCTGTTTCTCTCTTAACTCCTCCAGGATCAATATGAGTTTGTTGTGCACCCATTTGTTTTAAAGCACTGCATTTCTAACCATTTCTTTATAAGATGAAACTGTAAAATAGGCATATTGATTTCGAATTGACTTGTAACATAAGCATGAAAGATGAACAAATAAAGAAAAGTAATAAATCAAATTTGCCCTTCAAAAATGCACTTAAATATCTTTACAAAGATCATTTATAAGCGAAATAGTGAACAAATCTGTCCTTTAAAGTAATAGGAGTTGGTTAGGCATTAGTATGAACAAAAAACTTAAGGAGATGTTCTTTTTTTTTTTTTTTCAGAAAAGAAAAAGTTTTGTTTCTAAACTTAAAAGCAAGTGACAAATTATCACCAAGGATGAAATACATGGGCTAAAAGCCCTATTTAACATGGTAGAGGACGTAACAAAGACTGGGACATACATCACCCTGCCAATGGATGGAGGCACATAAAGAAACATCATCCTGAATCTGTCTAAATAGTAAAATGAGGTGGAAGGGAGAATTACAGAAAGTCTCTTTGTTCCTGTTCAGCCTATCAAAGCAAGAAGAGAAGTAATAGGGTGAGAGTGAATAGAGAGGAAAACTCAAATGAAACTTCATTAAGCCAAGAATAAAAACATTACAGCCATATAAGGGAGACACCCCTTCTATCTCACTACATGACAGAAGTTGTTGGCTTGATACTAACTGAAAATTTACAAGAATACCCCTAGAAAGAATGAAATGTGCATATATACAAAAGAGAGGGACAGCACTCAAAATAGTCATCCATATGATACACAAAGTCTCAACACTCTCCCTCAAACTTGAGATGATGTAAGAGAAATCATCCCAAGTTTGGAAATGAATGAATTGAAATGTAAATGAGCAAGACTCTTAGTGAACACATATGCATTATGATCTTTTGAGCTCACATGCTCAAGAGAGATAACTCCATCTTCATATGCTCTCCTAGTAAAGTGACAATCTATTTTAATATGTTTAATCCTTTCATGAAATTCTAAATTCTTTGTAATATGAATGGCACTCATATTGTCACAATACAAGGAGATTCGTCCACAAATAGAAACCCCTAACTCTCCTAATAGCTACATTAGCCAAACAATTTCAGCTTTAACTTGTTCCATAGCCCTACATTCTGCTTCAGCTGTGGATAACACAACTCTTTTGTTGTTTCTTGCTCTTCCAAGAGATTAAAAAGCTCCTAAGAAAAATACAAAATCCAATAGTAGAAAGACGGTCTCAGGTAGAGTCTCCAAAATCTGTACCGCAAAAGGCTCTAAGATCTGTGGAGGACAAAGAGAAGAACATCCTATAGTGCATAGTGCTCCTCGCATATTTTATGATCTGAAGTACCGCAATGAGATGAACTGACTTGAGAGAGCTCATGATATGATTGGCCACATGACCAACTTAAAGTGTTATTTGCCATGGAAATGGTCAAGCATATCAAACTCCCAACTAGCTGCCTTTACACAATTGGATCCTCTAGCTCTACTCCATCTGAAGCCCTCAATTTTACATTTGCTTTCTAACCTTTTTAGACTCATCAGCTAGTCTCGCCTTTACAATAAGATCAATTGTATATTTATGTTGAGACAAATAAATTTCTCTTTGAGTATGCAACTTAATATTTCAAATTTCTTAGGTCTGTCATTTCAAACATGTTGAGACCAAGATGTTTTTAGTAAATAAGTTTTTCTAAACTAGAAGTTATTTGAATCTTATTCTTTAATGAGGGACCTGGATGTAATTTTTTTCCTTGGACTATCTCTATTTAATATAGAGATTAGCCCTAATTGAAAATAACAAGTTCTTTTATGTTCTTTTATCTGCAGCCGTCCCTCTCTCTCTCTCTCCCTTTCTCTCCTCTCTCTCTTTCACTTCCTCTCTCCTCCTAGGGTTCGGTGCATCTCTGCTATTCTTGAACATGGTATCAGAGCCTTGCATATCTCTGGGCAGCTGAAGATCATCATTGGTGGCGTCTGAAGAACATCAAAGTTGCAGCCGCCGTCAACTCTGTGGACCAAATACCGATCTGGCTTGTCGCAAATATGAAAGTTGTGATTTTGATTTTGCGCAAATCTGAAAGTTGTTGTTTTTTGCTGATGTGATTCAGATCTAACATCTAATCTGAATCTTGTGGTTGAAGTTGAAGTCGTGGAACTGTCTCAGATCTGAGTGCAGTAGTCGTGGGTTGTGTGGTCGTGAAACAGGTCATGTCGCTGATCTGAAAAGTGTTGAAGGGAATCAGATCAGGTCGCAGATCTGATTTTGCAGGGGCATGACTCACATATGTCATTAATTTGAATGGGGTGTGGGCATAAGATCCACACAGATTTGTGTAAAGATATGGATCATCGTGATTTGGCAAGCTGGAGCAACAGGCTGATATCTGTGTGTTGAAGTCGTGGCGTTGACGAGGTTGCAGTCGGTGGTGATTCTGAGATTGTCGCATGGTGTGGACCAGATTGGTCTTCGTTGCAGGTGTGTTAAAGATGTTGTGATTAGATGTAATCTGGTGCGTTAAAGATGTTGTGATTAGATGTAATCTGGTGTGGTCGTGAGTTACTGCAGTTAATATCGTTGTGGTGCTGGCAATCAGCAGCCTCTGAGTTGTCGTGGGTTGCTGTTCATATGGGCTGATGTGGTTATGTTAAGTTAGATCATATTCAGATCTGATATTTGTTTTTGGTGTAATTGAAGTCGTCTACTGCAGACCAACACCTAGGTTCCCAACTTGATATGCTTGCTCAAATATTGATTTGTTGGAGTATATGCATCTCAATAGTTTGATGAGATCATCCAGAAAGGGGTGTAGTTGTTTGCATCTTCTGATCATATCTATGGTAGTAGCGAGGATGTCGAACAAGTCTGCAAGTTCCGTCATGAACCAGTCGTATCGCGGTCTTGGTATTTGTCTATGGTAGCAACTGCTGAGTAAATCAGCTCGGATTAGTGTTGTGGATCTGATCTGATTTTATATCAGATTGACTGCTGTGGTGGAGCGTTGAGTATACCAGTATCAGTTGGAAGTGTCGCAGTTTCAGCATTCTCAATCTTAGTTTATATTATGGCTCAAGTGGTTAAATTAGTATCACGAGATGCAGATTCCTCCAATGATTGTGTAACTCTTAGCAGGGCTGAATATGACGAGCTCCTTGCTTTACGATCATCCAATTCGAAGTCTTCTGTTGCGGAGGTTGTGTGCTCGACATGTGATGGCCTATCTGCTCAAGGTGGTAGGTGGATCATTGATTCTGGAGCCTCTGGTCACTTGTGCGGAAACTCGAGCAACTTTTTGAGTCTAAAACCTGTGACAGGTCAAAAAGGGGTACGTCTTGCTGATGGTAGCTCTTCCCCAATTGTAGGGCAGGAAAACATGTCTATTACCCCCTACTCTTCAATTGTCGCATGTTCTTCATGCTCTTTCGTTTCCACATAATTTATTATCCGTCAGTCGAATGACAAAAGAGTTGAATTGTAGAGTGATTTTTGATCCTATGAGATGCACCTTTCAGGACTTGCTGACGGGGAGAAGGATTGGTGGTGGCTATGAGGAAGATGGTCTGTATTACCTACACCAACCAGAGGTTTCGACCTATTCTGTTGTTACATCATCCTCAAGTCCTCTATTGTGGCATCATCGTTTGGGTCACCTTCCAGTGACAAAACTTCGTTGTGTCATTCCTCATATACCTCCCTCAGTTTCTTTTCAGTGTGAAACATGTCAATTGGGAAAACATTGTCGAAGCTCTTTTCCCTCCAGTCAGAGTCCATCAAGTCAAGGATTGTTTGATCTTCTTCATGTAGATGTGTGTGGTCCGAGTAGGATTCCGAATAGGTCTCAGTGTCGTTATTATCTAGTTATTGTTGATGACTTCTCAAGACTATCGTGGGTGTTCCTGTTAAAAGATCGGTCTCAAGGTCCTGTCATTCTTAAATCTTTAGTTGCAGAGATTAAAACTCAATTTGACATATGTGTTAAAATTGTTCGCACTGATAATGCTCTTGAGTTCAAATCCAAAGACTTACTTCAATTCTACTCTGTTAATGAGATTCAACCTCAATTTACATGTCCCCATACCTCTCAGCAAAATGGGGTGGCTGAAAGGAAACATAGACAAATCCTTAATGTTGCTCGGTGCCTTATGATTCAATCCAATATGCCTGCTACATACTAGGGCGATGCGGTTTTGACAACCGGATTTCTTATAAATCGCATGTCGTCAAGTTCTGTAGAAGACCAGATCCCAATTCAAATTCTCCATCCAGAGGCTCCTCTCTTTCCTATCCCCCCTAAAGTTTTTGGATGTGTGTGTTTTGTGCATAAGCTGGGTCCTGATCGAGATAAACTTGTTGTGCAGTCTATTAAATGTGTTTTCCTTGGGTATCCTAAGAACCAAAAAGGATATCGTTGCTATGACCCTATATCTCATAAAGAGTATGTCAGTGCGGACGTTACCTTCTTTGAGTCTATTCCTTATTTTTCAAGTACTACTCCAAGGTTACAAGAGAGTCAGGGTGATGTTTTTCCTCTGCCAATTCCCCCTTTTCCTTTAGAGTCGTTCACTCCAAAGCCTGTGGCTCCATCCTCTGGGGAGTCTCGATACAGAAACCCTCCTATAGTGTATACTCACAGGTTACCACCTACCTCCATGCCCCCATTATCTCCTTCTCCTGAGGCAAGTATCTCTGAGCATACTGAAGTTTCTGCTATTGATGAGGATCTTCCTATTGCTCTGCGAAAAGGGAAAAGACAGTGCACCCTTCATCCCATTTCTCAGTTTGTTTCTGAAGTTAATCTTGGGGCTTCTATGAAGAAATTTATCTCGGCTTTGTCTGCCTCCTCTGTTCCGCTTCATCACAGTCAGGCTCTATTCGACCCTAAATGGATGCAGGCTATGCAGGATGAGATGGATGCCCTATGTTCTAGGGGCACTGGGGATTTGGTTGATCCTCCAACTGATGCAGATATTGTTGGCTGCAAATGGGTATATACCATTAAATATAACTCAGATGGGTCAATTGAACGATACAAAGCCCGGTTGGTTGCAAAAGGGTATACTCAGACTTATGGTGTTGACTTTTTTGAAACTTTCTCCCCAGTTGCTCGTCTTGGCACTATTCGTCTTGTTCTTTCTGTTGTTGTGCACCATGGATGACCCTTGTTTCAGTTGGATGTCAAGAATGCCTTTTTGTATGGGGATTTGCATGAAACTGTCTACATGCAACAACCCCCAGGCTTCGAGGTTCAGGGGGAGTGTAAGAAGGTGTGCAAGTTGAAGAAGACTATTTATGGCCTGAAACAGAGTCCAAGGGCATGATTTCACAAATTATTTGAGGTAATATCGAGTTTTGGCTTTGTCAGGTCAGCTTCAGATCACTCCTTGTTCATCAAGAAAACCAGTGCTGGAATTGTTTACAAAACTAAGCTAACAAGTTATAAGATTCATAACAATGCATGTTTACATAAACAAAAACAAAATTCCAAAATGTTTCTCAATACTTAAAAATTTTACATAACCAAAATTTTTTAAGTTCAGAAAAAATGAAGACTTCTTCTTGCAGGAAATCAACCCCAAATCACTCAAGTTCTTTAGGAGTGAATACAAACTCACCCTAAGGAGAAAGAAAAGAAAAAAAAAATGAAATGAGTGCAACATAAACACACTAAGTGTGCATCGTAAGATACATCCTATTATCCGGGGGTGTATCGTACAATACACCCGATACAGGTACAATACACACCTGTATCAAGATATGGCTGTGTATCGTATTGATCTTCCTCAAAGTAACAATATGTATCGAACAGTATTGCACGCTACTTACAACACTGGTGGATACGCTGACTTCTTAGTCATGCATGCTTATTGTGCTCTCTTAAAAGCTTGATCTTGGCATATTTAGTAAGATAGCCTAGTTTTAAACTCAAGTTGGTTTCGTTATTAAATGAACAAGATCACGCCAAGCTCTTTTTATTCAAGCAGGCACCCTTAACTGTGGAGGAGGTATAGCTATATAAGCCTTACCTGCAAAGCATATGTTGTCATCGATATAACTCCATAAAAAGAAACTACATTAGTCTGCTAAGTTATTTTATTTGAATACGGGAGTAGTAATATGACCTTGGTAGAGTAATAAATCCATTTTTTTTCTGGGTTACACAATTTCAGTCGTTTTAAAAGAAATGATGTCTAGTATTGGGCCTCGTTGCAGGGTTAAAACCATGATTTGTGCATGCTTAAGAGCGGAACTGCATAAGTACATGCCTTTTCTTTGTTGCACATAAAATGTAACTTTTGGAATATAGTGCTGGCTATCTTAACAGTTTTTTTTTGGTATATTTTGTGGAACAACACAAAGAAGGTTAAGCAACTCATGCACAAAATAGTAAGTGTTTTTGTGTTGTCCAAAACAGCCATCATCTGTCGATATGCTAGCAGGAGGCCATTGTTTGTGGCCCTGCCCCTGAGAAACCATTTGTGCTTAGGAATGCAGATGAATGTGATTGGTTGCTGCTTATGCAGCATACTGATGAGGATTGAGGGTGATAATATTTTTGCACGTGTAGGTGTTAAGGAGTCTAGAGGCTTCTGAATGTATGGTTTAATATTATATACAGAAAAGGAAGGTGACGGCAAAGGTTTAGCTCATGTGAGAGAATGGGAATGTTGATCAACCAGCAATGAAAGAAATGGCTTGATCTGAAGAAGATTTTGCTGGTTTTGATCTGATAATTTTTTGCCCATATGGATAAATGCAGTTGTATATTGTGTCGTTGGTCATGGATATATTTACTACTATTGTACCACTATTGGAGTGGTGCATCATTAATATATATACTCCACGATTTGAATTTTCCCTTATTTTAGTGTGTGAACTCTGCAGCATGCCAAATGCATATTCATTACATTTGTTGAATGGTGTGTGCCCATCTTTATCCTCACATACACGTGCACACACCCACATGTGGGCACACATGGATAGATACATGTCTTGGTGTGGTCCTGCCTTTGTGTCTGCATCAACTCTCGTGCATGCATCTACACAGATCATGGCAGTCCATGTGCAAAGTCATGATCCAATGGATGCTGGAGCTAAAGTTCAGCCTGGTCTTGGAACATATTCATGGATCATGAAGTGCTATTGAATTCCTTTGGTATAATACTTGATGATCTGTCAAGCCTCCTTGGCCTAAGGGATCCTGAAGTGGGGAGCACCCCATGTTAGTTCCACTGCCATATGAAAGTCCTCTTAATCGGGGGCTCTATAAAGTCAAATGCATCTGTTCATGGTTTTAATGAGAAAACAGAACCTCAAAGAGGAATATCTTTTTTAAACTCTCTCTCTCTCTAAATTGCAACAAACACTGGAGGCCTTTCTAGGCATGGAGCAGGGACTGACTTAGATTTGGTTCCATCACTTGTACTCTCACATTCCCTTCTCTAGAGTGTCTTATCATGTTTGGCCTATGTCACAGGGATTCGGCTAGCAGGGTGCCGCACCCGCGTCGACACGACTCGACGCGGGTGCGGTCAACCCGATCCTGGGTGCGTTGACCGCACCCAGGATCATTTAGGTCCTTTTTTTTGGATTTTTGTTTTAAAAAATTTGCCCTCTAAAATGGGCTGCGAAATTTTTTTTTAAAAAAATCAGCTGACAGCTGTTGATGGCTGCGAATTTTAAAAAAAAAAAATCTGCTGACAGCTCCTGTCAGCTGCTGACAGGAGCTGTCAGCAGAGAAAATCGGATTTGAAAAGGCAGCTCCTGACAGCTCCTGCGAATTTTAAAAAAAAAAAAAAATCTGCTGACAGCTCCTGTCAGCAGAGAAAATCGGATTTGAAAAGGCAGCTCCTGTCAGGAGCTGTCAGCAGCTGACAGCTCCTGTCAGCTGCTGCCAGTCCTGGCAGGATGGCAGGAGCTTTTCAAATCCTTTTTTGCGTAAAGGATTTTCTCTCTCCCCTTTATATATATATATATATATATATATATATATATATATATATATATATATATTACATTTTTGCCCCTGCCGCACCCCCGCACCCGGGTTTTTTGGAAGTGCCGAATCCCCGCACCCGCACCCGCACCCATGTGACAGTGTTTGGCTGACATTTGATCTCCTCATATAATTGTTATTTAACATCAGCAACTAACTAACCCGTTCTGATTATTCAAGTGTAGGTGAATATCTCTTTGACAGCTGCTCTTGCACGACTGCACAATGCTAGGGAGGAGAAAGAACAATTTTATGAAGCAAACAATCAAATTGTTACACACTTGAAAACAAAGGTTCCATACACAATCTTTTATGCAGTTATTAATATGTACACGGATATGTAACATGGGTACTTCTGGAAGGGTTTCTGCCCATGTTGATTTGTGTCAACACCGGTGCTGGTACTTCACGGGTATGGGTCAACCACTTTCGGACCCGACTCAGCCAGACCTATTACCTATTTTGTGGGATTAGTTTTAATCTCCTTTTTAATATGCATAAAGTATTTCTTTCATCCATTACATATGTGCATACACACATATATGCATACATACTACATACACACACATACATTCACAGGTACATGCATCTATACATACTTTTTTCTAAAAGAATATAATATACATATGTATTTATGTATGCATGCATGAATAGCTGTAGCCCTGTACCCTTAAAACAATCTTATCCCATACCCCTACCTATGTGACATAGGTATACAGATTTCCATTAGCTAATATCTCCTTATTAATGTGAAAAAAGAAAATACC
This sequence comes from Nuphar pumila, assembly GCF_984573655.1. Classification (NCBI taxonomy): domain Eukaryota; kingdom Viridiplantae; phylum Streptophyta; class Magnoliopsida; order Nymphaeales; family Nymphaeaceae; genus Nuphar; species Nuphar pumila. The sequence continues at coordinate 93,699,599 of NC_143260.1, read as the reverse complement.
ATTTTTTTCATTGCTTGGTCTAATTTTGCCAGGAAGATGAATTTTCAAGATCTTTAGCTGCATGTAAGACGGAAGTAAATGTTGTCCGAACATGGATCAATTTCCTGGAAGATACCTGGCTTCTCCAGTCATCATATACCGAGCAGAAAGAGAAATCAACAAAGTTTGTGACCAAACCCCACTTTCCTCATCATACGGCATCATCAACTAATTTACATATTGTGATTGTTTTTATGTGATTTTTTATTTTTGTTTTATCAGTCAGTTTTTTCCTCATCTTTTTATTAACTTAAGGCTTTGCTTCTTTATATGGTTAAAGTGATGAATTGGAGAAATCTATGAAACACTTTGTCAAGTTGGTCACCAAGTACCTATATGATTACAAGGTATTCAAATAAATTTCTATTCTAGGTTTATGATGCTAATTTAGAAGTAGTCTCAAGTATGATCATACTGGTTTGTTTATTAATAGTTGTTAAATTGTTAATTGTTTCAATGACGTACTGTGCAGGAAGAGCTGAAACGTGAAATCCCTGGTATACAGAGACATATTGATGACTTGAACAAATTCAGCAATAGGTTGTCGCCTAAATTTAGTAAATTTCATACTGATTTGAATTTGGTGTGAAGGGTAGACTTTGATAAATTGATGTGGGACCTGAACCAATTTAGTAGCTAACTGGCAAGGATCATCCATTGATGCTCTAATATTCTTATCCCAGTGAATCGTTCCTAAAGGAACAGAGTTAAAATCAGTCATGCATGTATCCACTGCCATATATTAGTGACAATTTAGCAGGAACCAAGTCTGAGGTTGGTGTTTTTTGGTAAGAAGGATTGACTCAAGAAGATTTGGTCAAACTGACTTAAAAGTCCCATGTTATTATTCAGGCATGCTTGCACCAAGTTTGTCCTGGTCACTATCTTATTTCATTCTTCATAGTCATTAGTATCGTTGTGAGCCTCATCATCTTCATCATTGTCATCAACACTATTGAGATTACTATTGTTATTGTTTTGTGATGAAGATGGGTGATTAGCTGTCTGATTGGGTTGGTGTATATGAATTTGACTCCTTGTGGCCCTGGTTCTTAGTCTTTTGCTATGTCTATATTGTAGCTGGGATATTTTTTCTTATTGGTTTTTTTGACTCATTTTTCTGTTAGTTTCCTCTGGCAGGCTGGCAGGAACTTCAAATAGTGATGCTGAAAGTCTAGAGATATCAGAGCAGAGGAAAAAACTGGAAGCTGACTATTTGAATTCTGAAGCAAAGGTGACATCTTTTATGCATTCTTGGTTCTTCTACCATATTAGTGGTGAATATTTTTCATATTCATTACTTATGAATTTGTAAGTCTGTAATGTACTTTTTAAGTATTGTTACTTGAATGCTTATTTATCATAAGAATCTTACGTAATAACAAAAGTTACTAGAATACCTTTTGTTTAGTACTGTAAATAAACTAATAACTGCACTGTATTCTTCCTCAGCCCTCTCTGTATTTATTGCACTTGCCCTTTCAGTGTTTGCTTCCTATTCTATAACTTCAGTCTTCATTGCTGCTATGATCTTTTTATCATGCACTTCTGGCTACAATAAGTTTGGTTTTGTTTATGTACTAAACATCTCTGCAGTATGCACAAATCTTGTGCCGCTTCAAAAAAAATCCCTTATCCCCATGCCTATACATTCTATGCAGATAATTTCAAGAAAGGTACTGTTTCTGTTGTGTTACTTGTGGAGCTGATTTGATTTCATTGACTTCACTGGCAATTGATTGTTTGTCATGAACCACATCCTTCACTGGATGCTACTATCCTTCCAGGAAAGCCCAATATTATATTCTTGAACAATTTCAAGAATCAGCATGCTGTCAATAGCTGGTGAACTTCAAAATTATTGTTGATATTTGTGCTTGAAAGATTTCAATACTGAACTGTGATAATGACCTGTGACTGTTTAGAACTGGTACTGTTGATAGAATCAAGAAGTGATTCAGATAATACGTATTGTTATTCCATGGAACAACTTCTATGGTTCTTTATGATATTCGATACCTAAAAGTATTTATTTAAGCTTCTGTTCGTTTCTTCAGTAATGAGCCATCAAACAGAACCTTATTGTGACACTGCTCTACTTGGCATAAATTTGATCAAGGGCTCTGGAATCTATTTATTGATGTTATCTTCTTGCAATTGCCTTTGATTTGATATAAATCTTGTATGTCGTATCAGATCTTAACTACATTCAGTGTAGTGGACAACATGAAAGAACACTTCTATTCTCGACATGGAAACCCTCTCAGGTGATCTTTGCATTGAATTTCCAAACTCCCAGCATGGTATTCTGTCATAGTTTTACATGCGCACAGCTTTCTATCTGTTCATCTATGGTGTGCCTCCTGCTGTCTTGTTAAGGTAGACATTTTATTTCTGAATTAGGCAAGATGATTCTGAAGTTATAGAAGCTTTTGATGCGCTTGAACAAATAAGACAGGAGTTTGAGTCCATCCAGAGGCCTCCTTTAGAATCTGATAGAGTGTCCCTAAAAAAGGGAGTAATATCATCTGCTGGAGGATCAGAGGGTCTGTCTCACTCCAACCAACAACAAATTGAGGTTCCACATGCTGAAAAGGAAGATGCCCCAGTGTCTGGAACTGTGATATCTGACCATGATCAAACCGTAGATCCTGAAGCAGAACTAGCAAAGTTGGAGTCAGAATTTGGAAAGATTGGTAGAGACTATTCAACCGAGGAAATAGGTTGGGAGTTTGATGAACTTGAACAAGAACTCAAATCTTGTGAGGCTTCTGTGGGTAAATAAACACAGTTTGATTCATGCACGCAAGTGTTTCTCAACTCTTATACCAAGGAGTAGTGTATCCTTATCTATCATAATGTAGCCATCCTTGGGACTAAGTTCCAGGAAAGCCCTGTTTAGCATTTGTATGTAGGGTAGGAGTGAAAAAATCATCAAAACTGATTTGTTTGCATCTATTGTAATGATTGTACAAATAATTCTGCCCCATCCATTCTTTATGAGGCTGTAAGTAGATGCAAGTTGTGTATATGTATAATTTTGCCTGTATCTGTCTGTTCAAAAAGTTTTTATGCTTTCTTCTTCTGCAATTGGTTTTATCTGGATTATTATTGGAATTGTCAACCGCCTTTTTTATTCAGACCCTCACACAGTGTAGCCATGCTAATTGTAGATCCACTTAGAAATACAGATGAACGATTTGAACTTCACAAGCAACAATTTGCAATCTTTTCTTTGTCAAATTTCTATTTAATTGGTTAAACTATTTGAAAAGATATTTCGATAAATTATGATAATATAGTTCTCTTTTTTTTTAATGTATCTGATATGGATTAATGACAGAAATGATGATTAGACTGGTTAAGATAATGTAATTAGTGCTCAGTGAAAAAGGTACGAGTTTATTATGCACATCATTCTCGCATGCTTGTTTTGGCCCGACAGTCATGATACCATGTATAGAAAACAGTACTTGCATATTCAGATAAAGTTTTACTAATGCCCAGCAGGTTTGGAGTAAAAAAGTTTCACTGATGCACCGTCTTGCTTAGTAAGTGGATCTTTCCAGGGAGTTTTTCTCCAAGGTGGGATGGCCACTTAACTTGGTGAGAAAAGGATCCCACTCAGGGAGATGACAGTTATTTTGAGCCACTGTTGCCTCCCTAAATCTCCTGATAAAAACGTTAGCCATTATAAAGGCTGTATAAGTGTCCCCATTGAGAGAAGCACCATCATTTCTGCATTGCTCCCCTGTTTACATTTAATACAAAGCAGGAGCAAGTGGGGTGTTTACTTCACTGCCATTAACATCCAGAGATATTTAAAATAAAGCAGATGAAAGTGACCTACTTCTGAAAGGGAAGTTCAATCTTTGTCGACACCTTTCTTTTTTGATAAGCGACATCTTTCTTCTCTTGAACAGCTAATTGCCTACATGGATAAAAAAGTCCATCTGATTTCTCACTGCTGTTATTTACTGCTACCAGAGGAACAAAATGCTCTTAGTTTCTGGGGTCATGCTCTTCAAGGCCCTCAAGATGTGACATCCATCAACTCATTAGTTGAGCTTATTTATGGTCGCCTGTAATACAGTTGGCCTGAAAATACCTCAAATGCAATGCCACAATCTGCAATATGGGCTTTTAACTTCCCAAAACGACCAAAACAAACTCGGATTTCCCTTACGGAATCATATCATGGGTTTGTCCCAATGTTGTCAGTATCGTCTTGGGCCCTGTTTCTCCAAACGATTCAAGTGAATTCAAACTAAATCGATCTGTATCGCTCAACTTTCAAACCCGTAAAAATATTTGAAAATATTAAAATTTAAATTATTATTTATTTGAAAATTAGCCAATTCAGGCTTGTTCCGTATTGATTTTCTGCCGACAATACTTTCTGATAACATTGGGTTGTCCCATCGGTGATTATGCCACTCGCAAAAACCATATCCTCCTTGTCTGACTATTATAAGTAGCGAAATATTAAAAGTGTTTTATTTTACAATGGGCCTTTTGAGTATTATAGTGGAAATCAGACGAAGGCAGAGATCCCGTTATTCTGGGTTATGCTGAGAACAGCCTTCCAGGGTTCTGCATGGATTCCTGCATTGTTACCCACAAATGTCGGATGCTTTTTCTTTTTACGTAAAACCAGGATCCTGCATGGACATTGCAAGTTCTCAATATAACGGCAAAAAATAAACGGAAATGATTGTGCTGTACATCAAAAATGATATATTTCTCAAAATGCTTACAATTTTTGAAATCCGTTTCATGGCCAAATTCGCAAGTGTCCGACTTCTTTAGGATCATTTTATCCTTTGCGTGAGTAAACCTCTTGAAGTTTGTGCAATATATTGGTACACTATTCGGGTATCGCAAATTGTCATTAAAAGGTAGATTCACATTTTTTTTGCGTACTTCACAAAATATGTAGAACCAAATTTGCAAACTTTCTGTAACTGAAATCTGTCGAATCTTCGCAAACTAACTTCACATATATAGTATGAAGTTCGCATAACCAAATCTGCAAACTTTTTGTAATTGAAACTTAGAAAATTTGCAAATATTTTTACTAAATTCACATATACGAAGTTCACATAACTAAATCTATGAACTTCTTGTAACTGAAATTTGTATATATAATATGAAATTCACATAATTATATATGTGAACTTTCTATAATTGAAACCTATCAAAACTTCACAAACTAACTTTACATGTATAGTACGAAGTTCACATAACCAAATATATGAAATTCCTGCAATTGAAACCTGTCGAAACTTCATAAATTTTAATTAAATTTACATATATAGTACGAAGTTCATATAGAATCATGTGGATCTCCTTTAAGTAATTGATTATAAAGGAGATCTACAAATATAAGGCGATCTGCACAAATTTTTGGCATGCAATTTTTTTTACATTCACATGCTTGCTGAATCATATATAAAGTTATTTTTGTTTATTTTTTTTCTCATTTATTTTTTAAAAGAACCCTAACCTTTTTTTCTCTAGAATCCTTAATATTTTTTCTCTCTTTGGGGCGATTTTCGTAAAAAAAATGTGTTGCATTCTGACGAGGTTGCAGTATCCTTTACATCGATTTTCCAGGTTAGGTCAAAAGGTTAGTTTTGTATTATATATATATATATATATGTGTGTGTGTGTGTGTGTGTGTGTGTGTGTGTGTGTGTGTGTGTGTGTGTGTGTGTGTGTGTATTATTTTATTTCATTCTAAACTTTTTGTTTGTTTGTAAATATGAGCATTTAATAATTTCATGTGTATTTATATTTTGTTGTTGTTATGAATGTTTTTTGTATTTTTTTTGTATTTTATTTAATATTTGTTAGCAAATTTACTATTTAAGGTTTACTATGTTTTCGCTTATATGTATATATATATATATTGTAGATGATTTATATTTATTTGCTTGTCCTTTAGTTAATATTTGATGTTTTTGTGTTGGTATAGTTAGGCTAGAGTTTACTGTGCATAAGCATTGAATAGGGATTAGGAGTTATTGTGAGTAGTTGATTTTTAGGTGGTTGTTGTAGGTAGTTATGTTAATTGAATGTATGAAGTGTATATGGATGATCTTTTCACACATGATATTTTTATTATGTGAATGATATGTTGTATGGTTGATGTAGGCAGTTAATAATGACACCTTAAAGTGTTAAAATATACTATTGTAAAATTGCTCAGGTACCCTACTTGGAGATCTATAGTGGTCTAAAAAAATAATAATTATAAGAAATTTATGGCTTTGATGTCTCATAAAACTGGATATGCAGAAGAGTCAATGATCTTCCGATATAGTTGTTTTTCGAATGTTGATAAAACATATATATAGATGTGTTGGACGATGATGATATAAAATTGATGTTATTTAGTGGTGATGTTTACTTAGTTGATTGTAAAGCTAAAGAAGTTGGTATTTACAAAGTTAAACAAGAAACAATTGGAAGTGATGCATAAGAAGCGTTGATAAATGAAATGATGAGAATCCGGTAGAGAATATGCATTTATTTCAGGCATCATCTATCAAGCTTAGTCCTTTGGTGAACATCCAATGGTCCCAAATAGTAAACGATATTGATATCCCAAACATTGAGCTCAGGCACACAGATGACATGCAGTTGCCCAAACCGATTAGGGATATAGATTTTCAATGTGAAAGCAATGAAGAACTTCCAAGAATAATAATGTACATGATCAGAGGATCACTGCAGAGGATATTGAACCACGTGAACAAATCAGTGCCAATGATCTTGATCGTAGTAATGTGGATAACATCCAGCCTTCTAGAGAAGATGACAAAGCTAAGTACAAGTTGCTAGACTTTGCAATTTATGTTTGAGATATATGTGTGATGATGAATATTATATTTTTATAGTTAATATTAAAAGTTAGAAATTGATGAATGTTTCATGCATAGAAGCAAGAGAATTTATAGATATGATGAATTATGATTTAGTTTACACAACAAAACAATCAATTAGTGGTAGCAAAGATGACATAAACAATGGAGAATCAGATGATATCAATGATGATGACCATACCATGTCTATTGAGCCGTACTAAAAAATGATAGGAGATAACCAAGATAGTAATGACATTAGGCAAATAGTGTCGGTTGAAAACATTGCACAAATGACAATTGAAAAGTTGAACCCTTAGTATGTTGTATAAGCTATATGAGTATTTGTTGGGCAGTAAACTTGTTTTATGTTTTTACACTAATGAAACATAGTTGAACATGTTCTCATTCAATGAGTTCTCATATAATGAAGAGCAATAGAAAATCATTGAAGCAAATGCATCTCAATTGTATGGCAAGTTCTGTAACAAAAAATTTAATGATTATGAACATTTTCAGCTGCTAACAACATGTTTAAATGATCGAGCAATTGCTTTAAAAAAAAGATTTAATGATCTTCAGTACTATCACGAGTTTTTGAAATATCATGTGATAAAAAATAATTATAAAGCAAAATTGGTGAATAGCTACAATAATAGTCATTGTCGTATGCACAAGAAAGAACTCACAAACTATGGTTGATTGCCCTTGAAAGATCCATTGGACAAAAGTGCGTTGAGTAACAATATTTTAAGTATAGAAGTAGGAAAGCGAACATACATATGGTGGATCATTGGACAACCTTGTAGTGAAAAAAGTATCTTTCAAGTAAATTTTAGTTGTTAAAAAATGCATGCACTATAACCTCAATATGACTCTAGGAGAAATCATGAATGACATCAGTTGCAAGGAAGGTATGGAGGTTACTTACAAACAAACATGATGTAGGTGGGAACATATGTGGGGAGGCACTATATGGTTTATTTAAAGTCTTTCAAGATGCTTCAAGCTTATTTGAATCATTTGATAAAGGTTAATCGAGGATCATTATGGTATATTCAGATCAATTAGAAAGATCAATTTAAGTACTTGTTCTTATCTTTCCATTCCTGCACCAATGAATTTTTGAAAGGATGGCTTCCAATTCTTATGGTAGATGACACATTTTTAAAAGAAAGATACACATGTATATTATTGTTGTCTCATAGTATTAATCTTTGCAGTGAGATATTTCTAATAACATTTGTAGTTGTGTATAAGGAGTCGAAGGATTCATAGGCATTATTTTTTGAGCATGTGAAGGAAAAGTTCATTGTCTTCAACGAATATAAAGAAAGATTATAATTTACAGTTATCTCAGAAAAGCATGGAGCTCTAAAGTGTATTGTCCCCTACACATGACCTACATGTCATGTTGAATATTGCATGAAGCACTTCATGAAGAACTTTTCTAAAAAAATTGATTTACCACTAAGTGCACTTTGGTGGAGTGTAGCCTAAGCAACCACAACACAAAAATGTAATTATTTTCTTGAAAAAGTCTACGAGCAAGATGAAGCTTCATATCATTATATTGACATTGATCCAAAACAATAGGTTAATAGTCACTTTCTAGCAAGAAGATATGGGTGCTTAATGTCTAATATAGCAGATAACTTTAATTCATGAATTCTCATCATACGTGCGATTACACACATTTTGTATGAGGTTAAGCTACCAGAGGATTACTGTAACAAGTTCTTTATAGTTGAATTATATTAAGCTGCATATAATATATATCCATTTATTTGATGGCATATAATGTCCCAAACTTCGTTTCATAAACTCTTATTCATATCTATCCATCAAAAGTGATTCGTAAAGCATTACGACCTGAGGTGTGAGGTGAAGAGACATAGAACATAACACAAGGATGTTATGTCATACAAGTGTAGTATAAGTGGTGGGATTAGTTATAATAGGTAAAAACACAAATAACAATATGTATGAGTACCTATGCTTTGCAAAATGTGTATTTGTTAAGAGTTGTTTAATGAATTGCTTATTAGTATTTATCTATTTTTTTTAATGAATTGTTCCAATGTTTTATTTAATCTATTTGTTAAAAGTTTTTTAATGAATTGCTTCTTTATATTTATATATTATTTTTTAATAAACTATTCTAATATCTTATGTATTATATTTATATCCTAGGTATTTTGCGATGAATACTTATATACATAAAGGGAAACATGACGACAAAAAGAGATCCAAATCCCTACCCCCACCACCAAGTGAGGACCCAATTGTGGTGCTTGAGGTATAATGAACGAAAATTGACCGTACTATACAGGAAAAATGACGTGTTTCCTAAAATACCACAAAATTTACCAAATTTGTCGAATAGACAATATTGCAGGTTTTAAATTTTTTTCGTATCTCTTTTACCCCTCGCATGTGCAAATTTTTGATTTTTGTATGTCATGACGCTAAAATACTACACCCATAGAACACTTCAACAAAATCACATATGAGGTTGCAAAATTCCAAACAATTTGTGAAACTTATGATGAGTTTTGCACAAAAACTTGCAAAAATCATAAAATTTACGGAAGGTCCGATGATTGTGAAATTTTTGATAAGTATCACATGAAGTATTATGAAATTTTAAAATATTTGCGAAAGTATGATATTGCAAAATTTCTTATTAGAATCACACCCGTATTGCAAAATTACTTTTTCTTGCAAAATTTTGTTCTGGAGGGCGACGACTTTACGAAAATCCCTCATTGATTTGCTTGTTAGTTTCCTCAATTTTTTTTTTGGTTTTTTGGATGTTTTTGTCTCATTTAAATGCACATATAGTTACTTATTTGTGTCTATTGCCTGTCAATATTCGATGGTTTTGTCAATATTTATCTATGTTGGATTGAGGCTAGAGTTGACTGTGCACAAGCATTTAATAGAGGTTGGTTGTATGAGGTATTGTGGTTTATTGTTGGTTGTTGGTTTTTAAAGTTGTTAACTGAGTGATACATTATGTGGTTGGTGTAAGCAGTTATGATGGATGTTGAAATGATATTTACAAATTACTATAGTACTGACACTACAACAAAGCAGTAGATTAGCGACGACCACATTCCGTCGCTAATCCGTCGCTAACATGGTTAGCGACGGATTAGCGACAACGCGGCTACAGTATGCTTACGTCGCGAATATTTCGACGCTAACTGGCGACGGAATTATTCCGTCGCCAAGTCCGTCGCTAATTGCGACGGAATAACGAGCGCTATATTCCGTCGCCAATCCGCCGGTACTAAACGGCGACCAGGAGTGGCGACGAATTTAATTCCGTCGCTAAGCCGTCGCTAGATTAATATGAATAGCGACGGAATCATCCGTCGCTAATCCGTCGCAAAAACGAAAAAAAATCAAAAAAAATTTATTTAAAAATTAATTACCGAGAACTGTACAATTTATATTTCTTGTACAATTTATATTTCCTGTAAATAAAAAACAAACCACACAAAAAAATTCATATAACAAGTATCTATAATAATTAATCGTTCCACCTTAAAACTAAGAAGTTTAATTATTTACAATTCAACAATTACAATTAGGAAAAATAAAAAAAATAGAACTTCTTCAACACAGTCCTCTAATCATCGCCAAGATTTTGTGCGTCTTCTTGTTCATTGTCTTTATCTGTCCCTTCAGCTCCACTACCCTGATTATCGCTAGCAGCCTACACAAGAAAAGAACAATCAGTATTGATAAACAAAATATAATGAAATAAATTACACACTATATGTGATTCTATCATGTGCTCATGTGTGATCTAAGGCAATAAAAAAACTCTATATGTGATTCTATCATGCTCATATGTGTGCTAAGGCAGTCAAAAAATTGAATATGTGATTATAGCATGTTCATATGTGTTCTAAGGCATATAAAAAAACTCTATATGTGATTCTACCATGCTCAGATGTGCTTTAAGGCAGGCAAAAAACTATATATGTGATTCGATCATGCTCGTATGTGTGCTAAGGCAGTAAAAAAATTGAATATGTGAATATAGCATGCTCATATGTGCTCTAAGGCAGGCAAAGCCAAAAATTTTATATGTGATTCTATCATAAATGATATATAACATGTTCATATGTGTTCTAAGGCAGTTAAAAAACTCTATATGTTATTATAGCATGCTCATATGTGTGCTAAGGCAGTCAAAAAATAGAATATGTGATTATAATATGCTCATATGTGTTCTTAGGCAGTAAAAAAACTGAATATGTGATTATAGCATGCTTATGTGTTCTAATGCAATCAAAAAAACTTTATATGTGATTCTATCATGCTCATATGTGCTCTAAGACAGACAAAAAGTTAAATATATATATATGTGATTCTATCATGCTCATATGTGTGCTAAGGCAGTCAAAAAATTGAATATGTGATTATAGCATGTTCATATATGTTCTAAGGCATATAAAAAAACTCTATATGTGATTCTACCATGCTCAGATGTGCTTTAAGGCAGGCAAAAAACTATATATGTGATTCGATCATGCTCGTATGTGTGCTAAGGCAGTAAAAAAATTGAATATTTGAATATAGCATGCTCATATGTGCTCTAAGGCAGGCAAAGCAACTTTATATGTGATTCTATCATGCTCATATGTGTGCTAAGGCAGTAAAAAAATTGAATATGTGATTATAGCATGTTCATATGTGTTTTAAGGCATCTAGAAAAACTCTATATGTGATTCTACCATGCTCAGATGTGCTTTAAGACAGTCAAAAAAACTATATATGTGATTATACCTGAGAGGGACCTGGAATCGAAGATCCCCTATCCTGAACAGCGACCTTGATCTCATTTCGGAGAAAGGGGGCGACGGTGTATTGAAAGTAGTTATTCAGTGATTCATTAATGATCTCGCGTACATCATCACCGGAAAGAATAGTCGGCTGCTTGGAGCTTATGTCGGCGCAAGAAGTCGGTGAGCCGTAACTGGAAGAACCAATAACTGGTGAAGTGTTCATATTACTCCCAAACCCGAACACGCGACCTTTTTTGGGTTCACCTGCTGCAGTCACCCATGTTGTAGGATCAAATGATGGATGCTGAGTAGCGTCTTCGCCATATCGCTCTACCATCTGTTGCTCATATGCCTCCTACAAAATAATGTTTAAAGTATTCATTAATAATTAATGATAACATTATGATGACTTGCATATATATTGCAATGATTATTAATAGAATTAATACATACCGTTGTCGTTCTCGCCTTCTCTGATACGAAGACTCCCGTGGTCTTCCGTTTATGTGTTTCTACAAACACATCCTTATATGGTACACTGCCTCCTTTTTCTGCTTCCTGCGAAGTTAAATGACAAAAGATTTAGTACACAAATTTGCAACAATACTTATAAAATTAATATTATATATTGATGAGTTACCATTTTCTTTAGGTGGCTCCCAAATGTCTTAGATCCACCTGTGTGTAGATGGGCTTCGGGCATCTTCGATCGATTTTGTGAAGCCTTCGCAGAGCGATTTTTAAATGCATCTCCCGCCCACATATCGCACATTTCATCCCAGTAATCTCTCCTGATAGTAATAGGACCATGGCCCTTCCACAGTAATGGATCATCTACTACGCCAGATGCTTTTTTTGCTGCAGTCTTCATAGTGTGCAGCATGTCTGCAAATCGATTGGCAGCCACCTTCTGCCACACCTTCCTTGCATCATTTTCTTCCACCGTAGTTGCAAAGCGATTCGAAGCCTATAAATATTTTCAGAAAATTAGTAGACATTGCTTAAATAAATTAAATATGAAACACATTAACTATGAGGAACAACTGTATACCATGAATGAGGACCACAATCTGTCTAACACCTCCTTTGGGTACTCTTTCCATTGAGCAACTGACCCTGGTAGATGTTGAAGAAGTGAATTCCTAATCTCCCGTACTACTTCTTGTGGCTCAAACCTCGTGCTGCACATGAATTGTTACACAGTAAATATCAATATAAAATATTTAAAAGATATGCAATAATTGAAAACAAAATACTTACGGTCGATTATCGATATACACTATTCGAATGAGTCTTCTTGTGCCAGCCTGAGAAGACCCTGTTTCTTGTGTTGGCTGTTGACTTGTGCGATCAACTGGTGTAGGTGGGTCGTGTACAGGCGCAACATCATCTGTAAAAAAATACACACCAAGTTCTCAGAATGTGCATTTGAACTAATCAAGCATCTAATTAGTTATATGATATACCTATCACAGGAGCCCGTGAAGATGAAGGTTGAGCCTGGCTACTACTGGATGAGCGACCACTATAACCTCCACGAACCATATTCTAACAAATAACATATGTCATACAATACATTCAAATAATTAACATCAAGTATTACAATGCATTCAAGTCATTCACATCAAGCATTGCAATGCATTCAAATAATTCAAATCATTGACATCAAGTATTGCACTAATTCAAATCATTCGTTAATTGCATAAATTATAATACATTCAGATAATTGAAATCATTCACATCAAGTATTACAATGCATTCGAATCATTCGTATCAAGTATTACAATACATTGAAATAAAAATTTTAATCATTCGCACCAAGTATTGCAATACAACTCACATCAAGTATTACAATGCATTTAAATAGAGGTTTGTAGTATAAGATTTTGCTCACTAGCTTGAGAATTCTTCCTCGTCACTAGTTTGACTTTCTTCTTCTTCTTCTTCTTCTTCTTCTTCTTCTTTTTCTTCTTCTTCTTCTTCTTCTTCATTGTTTGCCCATCCACTTGGTACATCATTTGGATCACATTCCTCTATGAATGTTTCATCAGCCAATGGAGATATGACATGCATATCATGCGCTACATCGTGACCATAAGCGAAGTCACAGACATCATCTGATTGATAGTAATCACTGTCTTCAGCTAACTCATCTTCCTGTAACTGATCATACTCGGGGTATAGTTTGGATTTCACCTTGCAAACTGCCCACCATTCATTTCTATCTGACTTTTTTATACTCGGATATGAAGTATAATAAACTTGTTGAGCTTGCGAGGCTGATATGAATGGTTCATATGTTCCAAACCTGGATTTATGATTCACCTCCACAATGCCTGAAGCTTTGTCGAGTCTTGTTGCAGTTGGATCAAACCAATGACACTTGAATACCGTAACCCTGTTATTCATGCCTAAGTAAGTCAACTCCATTATTTCCTCTATAACACCGTAGTAATCATGTTCATTTTCACCGTAGCTGCTACCCTTGACACACACGCCACTATTTATCGTTGATTTGTTTATACCGTAGTCTTTTGTATGGAATCGATAACCATTTACGATATACCCGTTGTAGCATTGCACAACTTTGGTCGGACCATTTTCTAAATCACATATTCCTTGATCTTTAACATCACCATGGCGAACCTACGCACAGACATAAACAATTATTGTGATCACGATCAATTAAGTAACTTAGTGTTGTTTATAAGTACAAAATTTATGTTAGCTTCTTTACCAACTGTTTCAACCACTCCACAAACTTAGTTTCACGTTCTTTTTGTACTTCTGCATTAGTGAGATGTGAAACTTTGCTTTGCAACTCCAGATCAAATCGTCTGCAAACCACAAATACTTATATTACCGAGCCATGTATCCACATATAGAACATAAAAGGATTTATAATTGAGTTGCATATACATATACTTACTCGATGTATGGGTCGATCGCTGAACAATTAAAAAGAATATAGATGTGTGCTGCATCTTGCTCTCGATCTGTCAATAGCCTTGATCGGCAACTACCAAATGCATGCCCAAGTAGTTGAAATATCGATAGCTTGTCAGCTACAGTTACTTGTTCTCCATCATCGTTACGGGGCGGGCATGTGTAACGTGTTGAAATATGAGGTTCGAAGTACATAGATGAGAAATTTGAAATCTCTTCTAAAGTGTACGCCTCACAAATAGAGCCTTCTACTCTTGCTTTATTACGAACCTTTTTTTTTAGGTCGAACATGCATCTGACAAGAATATACATTTCAAATTTTAAATATCTGTCATTAAAGAGACAAATATAAAAAAACATATACCTTTCAAATGGGTACATCCATCGATATTGCACAGGGCCACCAACCCTTAGTTCATATGGCAAATGTATGATCAAATGTTCCATAACATCGAAAAATGCTGGCGTAAATATCTTTTCTAACAGACAAACAGTGGTGATGACAGAGTCCTCGAGATTCTTTACATCTGATACAATGACCTCCGATGCGCACAATGTTCTGAAAAATCCGCTCAACTCAGACAATACCCCCCATATAGGTTTGTCTAACATATCATGGAATGCTAGGGGTATCAATCGTTGCATAAAGATATGACAATCATGGCTCTTCAACCCATATAACTGTCCATCGTCAATCTTCACAGCCCGAGCAATGTTAGAGACATATCCATCTGGAAATCTCAGTTGTCTCAACCATTGACATACATGTTTTATTTGATCAGGTCCGAGCACGTACTTCGCCTTTGGTTTCAGTACTTTTGCCGTTATACTCTTTGAGTTCCAATTCTGGTCTTTTACATATTAATTTTAAATCCATACGGGCCTTCAGATTATCCTTCGTTTTTCCTTTAATATTCATTACTGTATTGAACACATTATCAAACACATTTTTCTCTACATGCATCACATCCAAATTATGTCGTATCAATAGGGTCGGCCAATACGGTAGTTCCCAAAAAATAGATTTTTTCGTCCAATTGTGTTCCTTCCCAAATCCACGGAAGGGTGTAGGAATGCGGGCATCTGTTAATACATCTGGAAAGTATCGCAATCTTCTTAAAATCTCTATGCCAGACAATCTTGAGGATGGACCTTCCATTTCAGTTGTGCCTGCTGTAAATGCATTCTTTTGACGTCGGAACGGATGATCGCTGGGTAGAAATCGACGATGGCAATCAAACCAGCAAGGCTTCCTTCCATGCCTCAATCTAAAAGCTTTGGAATCCTCCATGCAGTACGGACAAGCCAACCTCCCATGTGTGCTCCAACCAGATAACATACCATATGCAGGGAAGTCACTGATTGTCCATAGAACAACGACCTTCATGTTGAAATTTTGTTTTTTGTGGGCATCATACGTGGTAACACCGTCATCCCACAGTACTTTTAATTCATCAATCAATGGCCTTAGATATACATCAAGATTTTGGCCAGGTGAGGTCGGACCAGGGATCAACAGAGACAAGAAAAGATTTGGACGTTTCATACACAAGCTTGGTGGAAGGTTGTATGGAGTTACAAATACTGGCCAACATGAGTATAGAGTTGATCTACCCCCAAATGGATTAAATCCATCTGTACATAGACCGAGTCTAACCTTTCACACTTCCATTGCGAAGTTCTGATGAGTACGATCAAAGTGCTTCCAAGCTTCAGCGTCAACAGGATGCGTGATCTTGTTTTCATCGTGTCGAACTTTATTTGCATGCCATCTCATGTGTTTAGCTGTCTTTGAAGACATATACAATCGCTGCAATCTAGGAGTGATAGGAAAGTAGCGGAGCGACTTGTATGAAACTTCCTTTGATCTCGTGCTACCATTGCCTCTTGTCTTTGGCTTGAACCGAGGATGCCCACATGACGGGCATGATATGTCGTTTTCCTGCTCCTTGAAATACAACATGCAGTGATTTGGACAAGCATCAATCTTTTTGTAACCCATACCTAGAGCGTTGACCATAACTTTCGCACGATAGAAATTTTGTGGCAATTTCTCATCTTTAGGCAACATACTCTTCACAATCATGCACAAACGGTCAAAACATGATTGACTCAAATTATACTCGGACTTCAAATTCATTAGTTGAAGAACTGCAGACAAGATAGTGTGACTCTCACAACCGTTCCAAAGTGGCTCATCAGCATCTTTAAGTAAATCATAAAATCTACTAGCTGCATCGTTTGGTGATTCTTCATCTACGGCAGTTCTTACATCACTAGAACTCATAGCAGAACCCAGTTCTGTTCCTGCAGCATCAAATATCAAATTCGTATATGGATTATCGTGCACCACATTCACCCGTGCATCAAAATCGTTTCTAAATTCATCTCCATGAAACGTCCAGTTCTGATAATCACTCACAAAACCCTTCTTGTATAGGTGATGTCTAACACCATGAGGTTCTACAAATCGATTATTCTTACAAATCTTGCAGGGACACCTAATCCGACCTGTGGGATCTACCGTACTGACACTCGCCGTTGCAAATTCAATAAAACTATCGACACCATCCATATATTCATGCGATAACTCATTGTCCACTATCCTACGGTACATTCATTCACGGTTTGCAGTCATTCTGTCGTATGATGTTACGAATAGTATCCTAACGAATTAAGAAAAAAACAATCAGAATGCTACGATGAAGAAAATATCAAATTTACCATGCAATATACTATGTCAAACAATAACAAGAATTTTGATGCATGCATTGATAACTTAATATTTTCATGTGCAAACTATTAATGACATGATACAATCATTTGAAACATGCTTTTATTATAAAATTTCACATGGAAGTCAAAATCAAATTGAAAGTAACTACATGCAAGCATGGATACAATTACATCAAACATTGCAATACATCATAATCATTCATATCAAATAAATGGCAAACATGTACCTGCAGCAAACACACTTCAATATCTCACTAACTACTACCATGCTTAGCATGAACTCCGTACTCCAAAAATAAGAACACTTCCATATTTCTACATTAAAATCATGCTCAGCATGATCTCCGAACTCCAACAAAGCAGTCCTAGATATCAACAACTAAGTGAGTGTGTGAACAATAAAGTGCTGCATTCAATAAATTAAATAACATGTGATACGTTTGCATCACTTACTCACCACGGGTATTTACCCGATTTGCATTGTTTTTGTCATTTACTTACCACAGGTGGCCGAGCACGAGTTGGTTCCGTTGAAAAATATGCACAAAAACAAAACAAATTAAGTAACAAACTAACTAATCATGAAACAAGATGAAACACTAACTAAAAAAATTAAAACAAATTAAAACAACTCTAACTAATTGAAAGAAGAGAAAAGAAAAATAGTATATATGTTAAGCCAAATCTAACTAGAAGATGCTAATTTAACAAACCAGCTATAACATGTTGAACCAGTCGACTAACATAAAGTCATAGACAATTTCTAATCTGAACTACTTAGCAAAGGAATAGTAAATCAATCAATTAGTTTACTAGAAAAGATGTGAACTCCGTTTAACCACCACTATCATAAAGAATTCAAATAGCCCTAATCTAACTAACTGATTGTGAGAACATTAAATACCAATCTATCTAAGAAAAATATAATTATAAAAGACTAATAGATTGAAATACTCTAACTAACCAGATTTCAAGAAAACAAATTGAAGTAAAACTAACTACCAGTAGACATTAACAAACTAACAAATTGATAAAAATTTCTGAACTACTCTAACTAGAACAAACTAACAAATTGATAAAAATTTATGAAATACTCTAACTAACCACAGTTGATTAAATCTCAACCTAGCCAGTTGATTTCGATTTGAATTTTTTTTTTATAATTATTTTTTTTTTGAATTTTAAATCTCAACCTAGCCAGTTAAACCACCTGCCTTTCCGGCAGGGAAGGGGGTTAAACCCCCTGCCGGAAAGGCAGTTCCGGCATGGGGGGTTGACCCCCTGCCGTGCCTTTACGGCAGGGGGGGTCGACCCCCTGCGTTTTCGGCAGGGGGTCGACCCCCCATGCCTTTCCGGCAGGGGGTCGACCACCCCTGCCGGAAACGCAGGGGGTCGACCCCCCTGCCGGAAAGCACGGGGAGCGGCGGCTGGCGAGGTCGCTGGTGGCCGGCGCAGTCGACAGCAGAGAGGGGGAGACCTGGAGCGAAGCTCGAGGGCCACTGGGTCGCCGGAACTCAGAGCGAAGGCGAAGAGGTGGCTGCAGGGAGGATCGTCGGTCGTCGGCGGCTGAGGACGCCGGTTGCGAGTCGCCGGCGAAGGGGAGACAACACCTCCCGGCAGCAGCCACAGGGAGGAACAACAGGGAGGAGGAAGAGGTCGGCGGCGGGTCGCCGGTGCTCGGGGTCCCTGGCGCAGCCGCTAGCCAAGCAGGGAGGTCGGTAGCGAGGATCGTCGGCGAGGCGGCGGCGGCCGGACGGTGGCGAGAGCCGACGGGCGGCGGGAGGGAGATGGCGGCGGGCGGGAGCAATACAGCGAAACAGGAAAAAGAGAAAGAGGGATGGGATTAGGGATTTACGCGATATTTAACGACGACTTAGCGACGAAAACATTCCGTCGCTAAGCCGTCGCTAAATCAAAATACAAAAACTGCGACGGAATATATTCTGTCGCTACTCCGTCGCTAATTAGCGACGGATTAGCGACGACAGAGTTCCCTCTCTAAATCCATCGCTAAAATGGTGTTCTTGTAATAAAAAGTAGCGACAAAAAATTTAGTCGCTAATCCGTCGCTAAGTAGCGACAGATTAGCGATAAAATTTGTTTCCTCGCTAATCCGTCGCGAATTAGCGACAGATTCTATCTCTAGCTAATCTGTCGCTAATTAGCGACGAAAAAATTCCGTCGCTAATTAACAATTTTCTTGTAGTGTGAGCAACCCCTTTGGAGATCTATAATGGTCTCTAAAAATAGCAGCTATAAGAAATTTGTAGCATTAATGTCTCATAAAACCAGATATATGGAAAAGTTAATGGTCCTCCGGTATAAGTGCACTCCAAAATTAGATGATGAAGATATATGGATACATCTCTTGGACAACGATGATGTTCAATCAATGTTATATAAGGGCAACATTTACTTAGTTGTCAGTAAAGCTATACGAATTAACAATGTTTGTAAAGTTAAACAAGAAGTTGGAGGATATATAGTTAAACATCTAGTGGTAGTTCGAAGTGATGTACAAGAATGAAATGATGAAAATCTTATAGTTAATGTGCATCTATTTCAGTTACCAGCTATTAAGCTCACTCCTTTGGTGAACATCCCATTGTTCCCAGCATCTAATGGTGAGAGGATCACTGCAAACAATATAGAATCACTTGGACAAACCAGTGCCAGCGGTCTTCAATGTAAGATGTTGTATGACACCCAACCTTCCAATGCTTATGACAAATATAGGTAAAGGTTGAAGCTCCTTCTAATTTATGTTTGAACTGGAGGTGCTATTTTTTTTGTTAATATTGAAAGTTGAGATTGTAGGAATATTGCATTTTTAAAGCAAAGAGAGACATAGATACAATGAGTTTTTATTTACTTTGTGCAACTGATTAGCTATTTTGCACTAATAGCGATGATGGGCACAATACAGAATCAAATGATACCGATGATTATGAGTATACCATGTCAGTTGAGTTGAACTCAGAAGCGATAGGAGATGACCAAATTAGTGCTGATTTAGAACAAATATTGGTGGGTGAGAACACTGCGCTAATGACATTTGAGAACTCAAACCCTTAGTTCTCAATGAACGGATTCTCATTCAATGAAGAGCAATTGAAAATAATTGATGCAGAGGCTTCTCAATTGTATGATGAGTTGCACAATGAAAAACTTAATGAATGCAAATAATTCCATTATAGGCACAAAGGATTTATATATGTTGTCCCTTACACATGACGTAACTATCATTATGGATATTGCATGCAACGCCTGACTAAAAACTTTTTGAAGAAATTTGGTGCACCACTTAGTGCATACTGGTGGTGCACCGCCAAAGCACCCATGAGACGACAATGTCATTTTTATATTTCAAAGATCTGTGAGCAAATTGAAGAATCATACACATATGTTACTGATAAGATAAAATCGATACATTGGGCTAACCGTCATTTTCTCGCTAGAAGGTACGGGTGCTTAACCTCTAATATACCAAAGTGCTTTAATTTATAGATTTTCTCCATACATGGCAAGCCCTTAATCCCACTTATTGAGAAGCTTTGTTTAATATTGATAAAACTTTATGAGAAAATAAAGACTAACGAGAAGAAAATGACTGGCATTGTGGTGCTTGAGGTAATTACAAAGATTAAAGAGCGTCAGATAGAAGCACAAAAGCTATGCGTGGTAGTAGTGTATTGCCTTCACCATCGTTACAAAGCCTGTGACCAAAAGCACGACTACTATATTGATCTTGAGAGTATGCAATGCTCTTGTGAAGAGTGTTAGGTTAGCGGAATTTCTTGTGAGCATAACATCACATGCATTTTGTATAAGGGCAATCTTTCAAATGATTACTGCGACAAGTTCTATACAGTTGAATCATATCGAGTTGTATATGGTACTTATCAATTTCATCCAATGGCTGATAATGTCCCACATGTTGCCCCTTGAACCCTTCTTCTCGTCTTACCATCAACACTAATTAAGAAAGCAGTGAGACATATAGTGAAGAAACAATGAACAAAACACAAGGAGGTGGTTCCATACAAGTGCAGTGTATGTCACGCGACCTTAGCCACAGCAGGTAAAAACACGATTAAGAAGTAATGTGTGAGTATTCAATGTATTTACAAAGTAGTCTATGACATGCTTCTTTGTAGTTTACATAATGTTTTTATAATATTGTGCTTCTTTTGTTCAAGTACTCATTCGGTTTAATATTGTGTTGCAGGTTAGTTTAAAACAATAAAGAGTCTAAGCTGAAGGATGCACTTGTGCTTGTGGATGAAAGTTGAAGTTATTTGTTATTTGTTTTTTGTTTTTTGAAGAGAATCAATTGTGTGTATATATATATATAACAAGGAATAAAGTTTAATTCTTATTTTTTGAGTAGAATTTTATTTATATAAAAGGAGAATAAAATGTGTATATAATAGGGAGTGAAGTTGTTTGATCTTGTTTTTTGTTTAATACATGTTGTTTATGTAACAGGTGATTGATTTGTTTATTAGAATCAATTATGTATAATGTGTATATAACAGATAATAAACATATGTAACTGGTGATTTTTGAATCAAAAAGAAATTTCGTATCAGGAAGGAATTTTGCAAGATACATGCAAATTTTAGTTCAATTTTTAAAATTAGAATAAAATTTTGCAAGGTACATGCAAATTTTAGTTTACTTTTTTAAAATCGTAAAGGAATTTGGCTCCGATATTGTGAAATTTCTTAATCGCATCGTGCTAGTATTGCAAAATTTATTTTTCTTCCGAAATCTCAAAATTCCTTTTGCAGAAGATTCATCAAAAAAGTTGTTGGTGAGGGCCAAAATTCAAGATTTGCAAAAATAGGGCATCCAGATGCAAAAAAGGGGTTAAGAAACAAAGCATGCACTTTAACAAAATAAAGTCGCTCATACATTGCATTCATTCTATTATTTCATAAAATGAAGTTCTCATACATTGCATTTATTCTATTCTTACACAAGAATGTTGATTTTCATTGCATCTTTGATTGGGAGAAAACAAATATCCTACCCATACCACGTGATCAAACACTGACTGTGAGATACATGAACTTTGTTTTGATAGAGAGAAAATACATATATCCAGCTATTATAGTTCGTTAAAGTGAATGGCCTAAAAAATGCTACATATCCCACTCATTCCACATAATTGAACAGACTGCAGATTTCATTTTCTATCCCACTCGTACCATAAGATACCCTTTTCGGAAGCACTGTCGATCTTCTCACTATCAATAATTTTCCATCGATCTTTTCATTGTTGATGATTTTTCATCGATGAAGCACCACTGATCTTCTTACCGTTGATGCTTGGCCATGAAAAACTGATCATAATTTTTCATTGGTTGGATACCATAAAAACCTATTTTTGTGAAACCCTAGCTTTGCTTTTATACTATTTGTAGGGAATTTTGCAATATCAGTGCGATAATTGTTCTGAATTTTGCAAGATACGAACTTTCACAACACTAGAAAGAATTTTTGCAACATGCATTGCAAAACTCGTTATGGGTTTCACAAATTGTTTAGAATTTTATAATCTTTATTGAAATTTCACAACCTCATATGCGATTTTGTTGGAGAGTTTTGTGGGCGTATTATTTTAGCATCATGATGTGCAAAGATAAAAAATCTGCACCTGCGACAATAAAAAATTAAGAACCTGCAATATTGTCCATTCGGCAGATTTGGTGAATTGTGGGGCATTCTAGGAAATGCATCATTTTCTTTGTACAGTATGATCATTTTTCCTATGATGAATGTCCCAATTCATGTGTGTAGATAAGCAATGGTACTGACATGTATTTGTTTATATTCAATTTCAATTGGTGATTATAACAAGCTAATGAAGCAGAAAAAGATATACAACAACCAAAAGAGCCAAAAGAGCATGAATTTTAGGAAGAAACTGTGTTGGCAAACAACCTAAGTGTTAGGTTTGCACGTTAGTTACTTTGTTCCATAACAAAGACATGGCAACATGAGTGGAACTTTCAAAGACTATTTACCTTACACCGTATTTCTCTGAGTCTCAAAAGTGATGTTTCTATTATTTTTCTAGTGACTAATAAAAACTAACTGGTAAACATTAAATGTTTATTACAAATTATCAAAACTAAAGGGATGGCAGATGGGGCTCATTGATCCTTAGAGACTGACCAATTGCCGTATCATTTCTTTGAATCTGACAAGGTACCTATTAGACAACTTTGCATACTTACAAAACATAAATTTTTACATGCACCGACCTTAAACTCGATTTATATTATAGATCTTAATTCCTGTCAATTAGAGCAGCTAACACTGAGTTCTTTGGAAAATGAATATGAATGCGAGAAAGTTTAGGTTGTATAATTCGATGAGATCCACAACTAATACAAATAAGGATAACAGAGCACTAGTATGATAACATTATTTATTCAATAATGTGCTTATCTCTCATACTTGGTAGGTTAAATGTTGTGTTGCATGTTCATTTTTTTACAGAGTAGTTTGGCTTCGACTGTTACCCATTGGATGGTTTGGCCTATGGAGGGTATTCCTCAACAAGAAAATGGGTAATCACTTTACATATGTTTGTTAACTCAATTCGTACATATACATGTTCTTGACTTGGTATATAATTGTTACATATATGATTATGGTATATTTGTCCTACTATACATGCAACACTTAAGGCAGAAACACAAAATTGAACTTCACGTAAATATGTGTTTATATCTATTATTTTATTATATTTTTTGGATATAAGCTATAGTTAGTTGTTTGCTAATAACCATTTTTTCATAATGATGCAACAAACTATAGGAAACATATGATCAAATTATATAAATGCATGAGGAAGAAGATGGCTTTGGAGGGTATCAAACGAAAGGCTGAGGAAGAGACAAAAAAAGACCACAAGAGAATACAAAAGGTCCAAAGGCCAAACAACGACGGAGGATAAGGAGACATCAAATATTGAGGTACCAGATGACAAGACATCAAAGGCTAAGTTGTAGACAATTCTGGGGAGTATAAGTTGATTACTATTGTAAAACATTGGATGTAAATTTGCCAGAATTGACAAAGATTGTATGTAAATTTGATGAAATTATTTTGTAAATGTACTTAAAATATTATTTTAGGTTTAATGTTCTGTATATTTTATATGTTTAATTTTATTTTGTGAAAGATATGCATATTTTGTATGTTTAATTTCATTTCAGGTTTAATGATTTATAACAAGGACGTGCAAAACTTAGAAAATTAGCATATTTTGGCGTAACTTTGCATATATTCAAGATTGAACAAAACTCCATAGAAAGAAGGAAAAATCATATTTTATTCATCTTCAATATTTATGATATTTCTGAAAATATGAAAATATGTCAAAAAAATTGCATATAAAGAGCATATTCACAATTACCTTATTTGCAAAGTTATACCTTATTTGCGAGTTATTTCAAAGTGCAAACTTTATGAAACTTCGCAAAACCTTATATGTGCAGATTGCTTCATATTTGTAGATCTCCTTGAGGATCAGTTATTT
The DNA here is from genome assembly GCF_984573655.1 of Nuphar pumila. Lineage (NCBI taxonomy): Eukaryota > Viridiplantae > Streptophyta > Magnoliopsida > Nymphaeales > Nymphaeaceae > Nuphar > Nuphar pumila. Next base: position 93,674,655 of record NC_143260.1, on the reverse strand, counting down.
AAGGAGATCCGCACGGTTCTATGTGAACTTCATACTATATGTACGAATTTAGTTGAATATTTGCAAAGTTTTGACAGATTTTAGTTACAAGAAATTCATGAGTTTGGGTATGCGAACTTCATACTATATATGCAAATTTAATGAAATATTTATGATGTTTCGATAGGTTTTAATAAATTGAATATTTGTGGATTTATTTATAGGAACTTCATATATATGCAAATTTAGTGAAATATTTGTAAAGTTTTGACATGTTTCAATTACAAGAAGATTACATATTTACAGCGCATACAAAATTCAAATTCAGAAACATTCAAAATCAAACTAGTTACAACATATACACTATTCAAAATTCAAACTGTAACATTACAATTTTCTTGTAATAACTGAAAATTTAGACCAGATACACAATCCATCTGTAACATTTAAATTTACCTGTAAAAGTCAAATTTATAGGTATCTACATTTGAAACATGTAACACAATTTACAAAACTATATACTTTCATTCACAATTCAAAGTTAATATGTTACATTCAAACTAGGTATATACAATTCAAACTAGTTAAACTATTAAACTTGATCTACATTCAAACTAGTTAAATTGTTAAACATAAATTCAATTACAATTTGATATATAATTATTTATAAAACATTGTTTAATTAATTAAAATGAGGTACCTCCTTCAACCTTGTACATGATCCTTCTCCTTTATTCTCTACACTTTCCATCTTTATCTTGTTGGTGCCACTGTAGGTGGTCGTGTCTTCAACTTCTTCTATCTGGGCTTTGAGATTAGCAACAACCTCATAGTGAGCCTTACCATTGAGTCTCTCTCCCCCTCCTTAGATGCTTATGGGATGGAAGACATGATTGTGGCCTCAAACTCCTCCACATTTTGTGCAAGTGTTAGCTTTTGTTTGGCTAATGTTGAAGGTGTTAGCTATTGGTTCTTGTTTGAGCACATATTTTTGGGTTTCCGATCAATTATGCTTCATTTTTGGGTTTTCGATCACATATTTTTGGGCTTTGTACTATATATGTGAATTTTGTGTTTCGATTAATGAAGCTGCAATTTTAGTTAGAAAGTTTATGAATTTGGTTATGCGAACTTCGTAGTATATATGCAAATTTAGTAAAATATTTCTGAACTTTTTACAAGTTTCAATTACAAAAAGTTCACAAATTTGGTTACGTGAACTTTGTACAATATATGCGAATTTAGTGGAATATTTATGAAGTTTCGACAGGTTTCAGGTATAAAAAGTTAGCAGATATGATTATACAAACTTCGTACTATATATGCGAATTTAGTAAAATATTTATGAAGTTACAACAAATTTTAGTTACAAGAGGTTCGCAGATATGATTATGCAAACTTTATACTATATATGTAAATTTAGTAAAATATTTGTAAAATTACGACAAATTTCAGTTACAGGAAGTTCACAGATATGGTTATGCGGACTTCATACTATATATGAGAATTTAGTGAAATATTTGCAAAGTTTAGGAGGTTTCAGTTATAAGTTCACATATTTGGTTATGTAGATTTTGTGAGGTATGTAAAAAAAACATGCAAATTTACCTTTTAGTGAGAGTTTGCAATACCCGGAGAGAGTACCGATATATCGCACAAACTTCAGGTGGTTCGCTCATGCTAAGGGTAAAATGGTCCTAAACAAATCAGACATTTACAAATTTGGACATGGGGAAGATTTAAAAAGTTATAAGATATTTTGGAAAACTTATTATTTTTGTATACGGTCATTTTCCATAAAATAAACCAGGGACAAGCATATGTCAAATAGTCATTGCCTAGAGGCTTGGACAGATTCCACCTTTCAGGGGCCGATGTCTGGCGAGATGAGTGCGACCCATCCCAACACGCTATCAAATATGGTATCTCACATTTCGTGGACAAAATGCATCCTGCAAATATATTTTTCCCTGAAACATGGGATGCAAAAGTCGGATAGTGGGGATTCTGGCTTGCAACCTGGGCAAAATCATTCATGTGGGAAGCAAACACACCCTAAGGTACACTAGCTACTTTCATGCAAGTTGGTGCCTGAATTTTGACGGGCCTCAAATCAGTGGATCAACTTGATCAAATATGACCAAACTTGCTGGGTCTAGTTCATTGGCAAATAGAAAGAATAAGCTGGTTACAATCTGGCTAGTCATGAGCCAATGCTGTGTTGGTGGGATACGCTAGCCATTTTCTGAGTCCAGAGTTTTGTAAGCTTTGGTTTCTGTTAATGGCCACATCAGACCCAAAGTAGAGCAAAATACTGAACCTTTGTGAAAGATATGATTTTAGATCTATTTCTTATTTCGTTATGAAAAATTAGAATATGGGAGAATTTTTTAAATCATAAAGAACATTCAGGGGCTAACAAAGGCACCCCACTCGTTGTGGTAAAAGTTTGACAATGATGTGTCAAGATTGGGTAAAAAAGAAGAAGAAAAGAGAGCATTTAACGTGGTTTGGCCATAGTGACCTACATCCACAGAAGAAGCACAAGAACCTTCACTATGAGTAGAACAAAGCTGATACAGAAGGCCGAGAGCACACACACATTTATAGTCTCAGCAGGATATGGTTCCATACAATTTTCCATAAGTTTAGGCCTTGAGAATGGTAGGAGTGATAACCCTTTCCCTGAACGAAAATATGCTCAAGATAGCTTTCCTTGGTGGAGGCTTTCCTGTATTAATACTTTCCTGCAGGGTGACTTACTGAGTGTAGTATATGCTTGCCTAATTGGGAAGATAGCTTGCCATACGTAAGGCTGATCTTGTGCTCCTTAAGACTACCCCTTAAATTGGAGAAAAGATAGACTGAAACCAACCTGGTTAGGATGTCATTGAGTTGAGCCTTAGGAACAGTCTTTATGAAGATGTCTGCAAGCTGGTCTGAGCATTTGGTGAATGGAGTGCATATCTCCTTTAGCTTGGACTTTATCTCTGATATAGTGACAATCTATTTCTACGTGTTTTGTTCTTTTGTGAAAACAGAGTTGGGGCAGCCTTATTGTCACAATGCATTTTCATAGGTGTTTGACCTCTAATCCCATTCCGTTAAGTAGCGAATTCGTCCATATGAGTTCGCAAGCTGTCGTTGCCATTGTGAGATATTCTACTTCAGCACTGGAGCAAGAGATGACACTTTGTTTCTTGCTTTTCCAGGAAGTCTGATTTCCTCCTACCAAAACACAATATCCATTGGTAGATTTTCTGTCTATATGATTTCCAGCCCAATCTGCATTTGAGTATCCCTCGACTTTGTGATGTCTACTTCTTTTCATCTATATCCCCTCACCAGGTGTCCTTTTGATGTATCTTAGTATGTGTTCTACTATATTCATGTGCTGTAATTTTGGAGCATGCATAAACTGACTAACAAGGCTCACTATGTGAGTGATATCGAGTCTGGTAACTATAAGGTAAATCAATTTGTCGATGATCCTTAGATAACTCTCAATATCTTTGAAAGGTTCTCCTTTACCATTGAGTTTGTGATTAGGATCAGTGGGGGTGTCAATGGGCTTGACTCCAATCTTACTAGTCTCTTTAAGGAAATGGAGGGCATATTTTCTTTGAGAGAGGAATAAGCCTCTCTTTGAGTGGGTGACTTCAATATCCAAAAAGTATCGCAATCTCCCTAAGTCCTTAATGTCAAACACCTAATGTAGGTAATTTTTGAGACTGAATTTTTAGTTGATCATTCTCAGTTATAATTATATCGTCTACATAGATTAATATCATGACTGTGGAAGACTCGCCTTTTTTGACAAACAAGGTGTTGTCCCCAGTGGTATTGTGGTAGCCCTTTTTTGTGAGGGTTGAGCTTAATTTGGCGAATGATGTACAGGGAGATTATTTTAGGCCGTATATGGCCTTTTTGAGTTTGCACACAACATTTGGGTTCCCTTCTTGTGGGTGCCCTAGAGGTAGATTCATATAGAATTCTTCCTCGAGATCGCCTTATAGAAAGGCATTTTTTACATCAAGTTGGTACAAGTCTCAATTATAATTGCAGGTAACTAAGAGTAGGACATGTAGAGTACTCATCTTGGCAACAAGTGCAAACATTTCATGATAGTCAATTCCCTGAGTTTGTGTAAAGCCCTTGGCAACTAGTCTTGCCTTGTATCGCTCAAGGATTTTGTTGCTCTTGTATTGTATCTTGTAAGTCCATCAAAAACCAACATGCCTCTTCCCCTTAGGCATAGTAACTATGTCCCAAATCTGATTTTTTTATAGGCATATAGCTCCTCTTTCATAGCTTTTCTCCACTCAAGAGATTTCATGACCTCTTTAAAGTTCTTTGGTTCTTCATGAAAGGAGATAGAGCTAAGGAAGACAATAAGACTTTTGGGCAAATGGTCATAGGATATGTTTTACTCTATGAGATACTTGCATGCTTGGAAGGTTACAAAGTCATCATACCTTTGGAAAGGCTTGGTGAGTCTCTTAGAGCATCTAAGGGGTAAGACATTAATCTCAGGAGTGGTGAGATATCTATGTACTACAATATCAGTGGACCCTTATCTATGTTCATTGGGACTTTGTCTGATGGGGATAGAGAAGATATCATCTTGGGAGCTTATGTTTGGTAACACAAGATCGCGAGATGTCTCCCCATGAGTTGGAGTTGTAACAGATTCCGAGTTTGAATAATAGAGAATACTTTCTTCAAAATTGACATCCCAGGAGATATATGGTGTGAGTTTTATGAAAACGACTTTTAAAACAATATTTTTAATGAAAACAAGTGTGAAAGCCAGACACCAAATAATAAAAACCGGCTTGCACGAGTGGTAGAGTCCGGGTCGATCTCAGAGAATGGGAAATACTTGTATTCAAACACACAACTATACTACTCTTTATTGCCAAAAAGAAAAAAAGCATTAATTAAATAAAAGAATACTAAAAGAGTACTATCCTACGCAGAGGGCTTAAACAAATAATAAAATGCCTTATTACAGACCCAAATGAATTGAATTGAATTAAAAATAAAAGCCTAATCTAAAAATAAAAGCAAAAGTGTCTTCAGTGCTTGAGGCTTCTTGTCCCCTTTGTGTTCCCTTTAATGGAACAGGTAATGCATGTTTTCTTTTGCCCTCTCAGGGTTCCCTGAGGGCACTTTTGAGGGCTTGAAAGAACCTCAGAGGGTACTTCGAGGGTACAAAAAGGAGCTCAGTGCATGTTCCAACGCTTCCCTGTAAAACACAAAAACCCAAACATAGCAAAAAATCAGCATCGACAAAAAAATCAGCATCGACAAAATGACTTGAGAGCTACACAACATTTTTATTATTTTCCTTTGTTTTTGTCAAGTGATCAGATGCACAAAAATTAAAATTTGTGATTATTTCAGCAGGAATTTAGATGATTGCCACAACAAGGGCGTGAATTGAAACATTAGATTTTTTCTTGGATGCATTAACTGTGTGATTTCAGTTCACGTCTTTGCTTAAACATTTGATCAAAGCGTTGTTCTCATTAAAGCATGTAGCCTTGTAAAAAAACTCAACGTCCCCAAGGAAAATACGCAATTCTTGTCTTGATGAACGATATGAGTGCGAACTGCATTTTCCAAAAAAAATAAAATCTTAATGAACTAAAAATCAAAAGAACTAAAGATCAACTATTCTAAAAATCAAAAGAAAACTACAACATACTTTCTATCTGTAATTTAATGAGCAAAACTATTAGATTCAAGAATAACTATTCTACCTACGATGAATGCAAGATAAGTCCGATGCACAACCAATGTAGAAAATCGAAGACAATGCATGCAATGATATGTTCCTAAATTATGGAGATTGAGGAGAAGAAGCAAACTGTGATTTGCCTCCGATGGAGGGGTTGAGAAGAGAAGATGGTTGATCTAGCTGCATCCACGCATCCCTGACGAAGAGGAAGAGGTTGTCGATGATGAAAATGTTTGAAGCTTGAAGAAGAAGAGGAAGAAGAAGAAGAAGAAGAAGAAGAGGAGGAGAGTAAGAGAGAAAGAAATCAGCAAAAGAGAGAAAGAGAACAAAGGAAAGAGAGAAGAGGGAGGCAAGAAGGAGGGGGCAAGAGGGATGCTGGAAAAACATGTTTCCAACCCTCAATAATTCTATTTATAGTCTCCATTAGGTTAAAAATTAGCTTTTCAAAAGAGCTACGATAATTTTTTAATAATTTCAAAAAGGTCGCTTCTTGAAAAATAAATTTTTCAAAAGGGTTTTTTCCTAAAACTAATTAGAAACAATTAATGAAGTCCTAATCTAATCTAAATTATAAAAATTCTATCTAATAAAAATACCAAAAATGCAGGGCTGAATCGAAAAATGTGATTTTTCTCGAAAATTCAATTTCAAAGCGGATTCTAAAAAACAATGATAAATATGGGTTTTTAATGTGATTTTGTCATGGATCATGCATAAATTAAGATGAATAAACATGAAAAATGTATGCATGATCAATATACACTTTTCTTTTAATGGGATTGTAACATTTGTATCTCTTGGTAGTAGATGAGTACCCTAAGAAAACACATTTTGTTGCCCGATAACTTAATTTGTCATGATGTTGAGGTAGAATAAGCACATATGCTATAGAGTTAAATGACCTTAAGTGATTAATAGATATTTTCCTCCCTTTTAAGATCGCTAGAGGAAACTTCATAGATTGAGCTTCTTCTTTGGGGTACGATTTATGAGGTAGCAAGCAGTCAACACTGTGTCGCTCCAATATTCCTTCAACATGTTGGATTGAAATAATAGCCCTTTGGCAACTTTCAAAAGATGTCTGTTTTTTCATTCTGTAACACTATTTTGTTGAGAGTACCGACACAAGTAGTCTGGTGGGTGATCCCCTAACTTTGTTCAAACTCACCAAATTGGTGGTTGATGTATTCGGTAACGTTATTAGTTCTCAAGATTTTGATCTTGGAGCCAAACTGAGTGTCCACCATGGTATGGAAGTTCTTGAAGTGTTCTAAGACTTCTTCTTTAGATGACATACGACAAACCCATGTGACTTTGAAGTAGTCATCAATAAAAGTAATGTAGTACCTGAATGCTGAATAGGATTTGGAAGGGGTTGAGCCCCACACATTGGAGTGAACAAGTTCAAAGGGCTTCTCAGTCGCACATACAGATTGAGAAAAAGGAGTATGAGTTAACTTAGCATAGCGACAGACATCACAAGATTTGGAGTCAAAGAAAACATTGGGTACAAGTTAATTCAGGGCTTTATCAGATAAGTGCTCTAATCTCATGTGACATAGTTTTCCATTAGTGCCTTCATAGTTAGACCTGAGGGCTCTACTATCTTGGTTGAGTAGGTACAGACCACAAGCTTCATGTCCTTCACTAATCGGCTTCCCTGTGGCTTGGTCCTGGAAGATTACATTAGCAGGGGAAAGTATATCAATATATTTATGGGTCCTAGTTATTTTGCTGACAGATAAAATTTGAAAGTAAGAGAGGGCATCTTCTTTGCCCTTACTGTCAAGAAATTGAGTTTCCCTAATGCCCTCAACAGTCACTTGAGATCCATTGGCAATAGTGACCAGTCTACTTAGAGGAGTGGTTTTGAGTTTGGCTAATTTTTGTTGGTGTTGAACATGTGGTCGGTAACACTGGAGTCGATAACCCATGAGTTATGAGTGGAGGTGGATAAGAGGGAATGGTCATTACCTAATTTACCTAGGTCTGTGGCCATATTGTCTCTTAAAAGTTGAGACGCGGTGACTCCTGCGACACTATTTTTTATGAGGCCCTCTATGATTTGTGTAAGCCTTTCGACGGTAAGAGGAGTTTCGCTTTTATCTTCTCGAATGACATGGGTAGAAAACTCATTCTTTTCTCTCTGCGTTGGATGATCCAGACTTGCCAACAATTTTCTAGCATCAGTCTCTGGTGTGTCTGTCTTTTTTGTAAAATGAGCATGTAAGTTTCTTTCCTCCTTTTCTTTCGATGGGACCTCTCTCAGTCATTTAATCATGATTGGCAATGAATGCAAACTTTTCTGGTTGATCTTGGAAGTTTGCCTTGGTTGGATTCATAACTTTTTGACAAGTTTCCTCTCTTATTATCGTGAAACAGATGGAGTTCAGGGAAGGCAGATCAGACATAAGAACATGGCTTCTGATGGACTCATAATTTGGTCCCAAACTGTAAGCATCTAGAAGATTTTTCCTGCTTGTGGTGCTTTTGAATTGTAAAACCACCTCACGAGATCGTCGAGTGGGGGAGGTAAAAGAAAAAAAAAAGGATAAGGGAAAGACGGTTTCCCCATTTGCGGAACTGCCTTCCCCGTTTCATCACAGGGGGAGATGAGGATAAATCTCACCCCCATGATCAACGGGTAGGGTGAGGTTTATCCTCACCCACCATGAGGGCTTTATAAAAAGCCTTCATGGTGAGCCCTCCACCCCATCGTTACACAGAGCAAGCAAGAGCATGAGGAGAGGAAAAAAAAAGAGAAACGAAAAAGAGTTGCAAAGAGGAGAGGGGATTATCGAAACCCGCCGCCAACAATAGGTATGTCGTCTTCTTCCCCTTCTTTCTTTTTCTGGTTGATCAGAAGGCCGACAACCATTGTAGTAAAAAAAAAACATACAACAAGCCGACAACCATGTTTATTGGCCTTGTTGCCGAGAGAGAGAGAGAGAGAGAGAGAGAGAGAGAGAGAGAGAGAGAGAGAGAGAGAGAGGGTCAACTCTGGCTGTTGGCCCCTCTACAGCAGGGAAATATCGAAAGGAGTTGTGCCTCTTCCACCCTATTAGTAACCAACTTGGGTCGGTTTGGGTGTGACCCAGACCGAACCAGGCAGTCTGGGTCGCACCTATACCAAACCAAGTATAAAAACACAAAAAATCGATTGTACTGGACTGAATTGGTCTAACTCGATCGTATCGAATCAGGCTGACTCAGTTAGATCGAACCAGTCTGGGTGTGAACCAGACTGAATTGGGTCAGATTGGGTCTCGGTTCTCTATTTGGATCTGATCTGATCTGGACCAAACCAAATCTGGGTCCAGTTCAATCCAGTCAATCTAGACCGATCCAAATTGAATTGGATCTAAACAAATTTATGTCTGGATCCTGTCTGACAAATCTGGATCCAGATCAGAACTGGATCTGGTTCAGATTAGTGTTGAATCTGGATCAGAACTAGATTTGGTTCAGATCAGTGTTGGATTTAGATCAGAACTGGATCTAGTTCAAATTAGTGTCGGAACCAGATTAGAGCTAGATCTAGATTCAACTGTATGGATCAGTTCTGGATCTAGATTAGATTGGGTTTGGATCCAGTTTGACAATTCTAGATCTGGATCAAAGCTAGATCCAAATCCAACTCATAGCTGGATAGATCCGTTCTGGATTCATTTCAGAACTGGGTCTAGATCTAGATCAGAAATAGATCTGGATCTAGTTTATGATTAGTTATGATTTTTGAGAATCCAATTGAGTTTTTATACCAAACCCGGATGGATCGAGACTAGGATAAGAAAATTTAGAACTCTAAACTCAGACCAAACATGGTTTGACCTAGGAGGAGTCAGGTCAAATCATAAGAGTTGCAATGACCAAATTACCCTTGTGTGTACCTAATATCCGATTAAGTAAAATGGGCATAACTTTACACTCCAAACTTAGAATTGAGTGAAGTTTAGTGTGTTGAACTCGTATTTTAGAGGAGAATCTTCTTATCCTTTGGTTTTGATCAAATTAGGGGTAAAAAAATTAAGGTTTGATGAGTCAACTCAGGAGGGGTATTTTGGTAATTTTATCAAAATATAAAGAAAGTATGCATATTAATATGAACATGCTTATGTAATAATCAGATTATGTTGTTAGAGCCTCTTGAGACTCGATTGTGATTAGAGTACAATATTCGTATTTGAGGTAAGGGATATTATAAGTAATCTTAGTTGTGAACAAACCATATTATGTTGCATGTTATGATTGATGTTGTATATTAACATGTTTAGAAATATGTCTCTTGAGTGTGAACATGATATGCATAAAATAATCACGCATGAGATTATTGCAATGAGATGATTATATGCACATGTTAGTCATGATATGTCATGCATATTAAAAAGAGATTGTTTTTGTGATAGCATATCTATATTATAATATGCATTGTGATGAAGTTGTGATTAGACTTGAGTCTGTTTAATCTAGTCATGTCATGTAAATTTTATATTGAGATTAACATGCATAACTCCTTAAATCCCTAAAGTGGCAATCTGTGAAAAGGGCTACCTAGTTCACGGCTAGAGTGCAACCACCATAGAGAGTAGGCCGCCAATGATTTAACGATGTTGAAACTCTACCACATTGCATGCTTAGTATAATACAAAGTATGAACCCTAATGTCATTCTAAGACTGAGAGTGAGATCCATCATGATTATTTCACGATATCACTTGTGGGAGAATAAGTGAAACATGAGCTTGAGAGTAAGGTTCAATGTAATGAATTTAAAATATAACTTAGGGTTATATTCACACAGTATTTGAGACTCTAGACAACCATGGATCGTTGAAAGTCATTGTAGTTAGGATGTATCACGAACCATGATTGAGTTTGAGCCTGACCTTCCGACTAACTATGGGTGAGGTCTTCCTTATTGTTTCACTGTAGTGCCTAGTGATCCGGGGATCACTTAGAGTGTATGGTTCATAGTCTATCCAAAATTATAGAATTGAGGTGTTCTACGCGAGTTGCTATACTCATAGACAACTATGACCGGTATAACCAACCTAGTGTTAAAGTTTGGTGTGAGTGAGTGTTTGATTGAGAGAGTTAAGGGAAAAAAATTAAAACATATAAACCTTATGTGGTGTGTCGTAAACTAAACTCAGACTAAGGGCTTAGAGTCCACTATAATTGTAAGTTAAAGTCATTATTTGCTTATAAATATTCTTTACTAAATTATAGACTCACCTCCTGTATAATCACAACTGTAGGTTCCAGGCACACTAGCGCAAACAAGATGTAATCAGCTACTTCAACTTTACAACAAATTACTTGTTAGTTTACTTTTTTGTTATTGAATATTTATAGAATCATTATTTTTGTATGTTATGCATGATGAACTTTGTAAAAGAAATTAAGTTATTAGAAAAAAGAAGAAGAAAATTTAGTCATGTTTTCTCTATGTGAACTCTGTAAGCTTTCTTATTAGAAAGCAATACCAACAAGACTTGGACTCTCAAGGTCCCAGATAGAGATGTTGCATGAATGGTGATTAGGTCATAGGATGTGAGATTGTAGGAATCTAATTCATCCCACATTCCCCGAAGAGTCTAAAGATATTCACTAAATGGATGATTAAGCTTTTTGAATCTCTCGGATAAGCTGGTACCTTCTGGCAATGTTATTTTGTTCACCATAAAGATCTCTTGCGGTCGACCAAATTGCCTCCACCGAATTGAGAAACAAGTAGATTTCTGCACTCTTTGGCTCCATAGAAGGATTGACTCCCATTCTTTAAATGAAGGGTCTAAGGGTTTAGGAGCTGGGTTTTTTTCATTACTAGTTTTCCTTTGGCGCTAAAAAATAGAGTGACAGATTTAGACCACTGCAGGTAATTAGTGTTGTTCAACAGCGTAGACATGATTCTCATGTCTGGATTTGTTTGTTCTTGGACAACCACTTTATGAGTGGTGGTATCATGTCTGGGAGGAGTCGATTGAGACTCACTATTGGAAGGCATTGGTTAAGTAGAGAACTTCACCTCAAGGTTGAGATTGGCAGAAAGATTGTACTCAACAGGATCAACAAGTCAAGATTGTTGAGGAAATGGATAAGTGATGAGTTATGGCAGGTAGCAGGGGCAGAAGCATGGTGCAGCAGCAGGTTGTAGTGAGTTGAGGGTTGTGCAGGATAGACGAGCAGGTGGACCAGCAGATCAGACCAGCATACAGGGAACTCGTGCAGTCAAGGCACAACAACCGTTAGCGAAGAATGATGCAGGCGGTGTGAAGGTGCAGGATGTCAGGCGTATTGGTCATGAGTGACTCATGAATACCCAACAGAAGAGCACAACCTTATACCATGTCAATATTGGGTAAAAGAAGAGAAGAAGGGAAGAGTGCATTTAATGTGGTTCGGCCATAGTGGCCTACATCCACAGAAGAAGCACAAGCACCTTCACTATGAAAAGTAGAGAAAAGCTGATACAAAAGGCGGAGAGCACACACACATTTATAGTCTCTGCAGGATATGGTTTCCATACAATTTTTGCCTTGAGAATGGTAGGAGTGATAACCCTTTTCCTGAACAGAGATATGAAGATAGCACTTTCCTTGGTGGAGGATTTCTTGTATTAATACTTTTGTGCAGGATGACTTGCTGAGTGTAGTATATGCTTGCCTCGATGGGAAGATAGCTTGCCATACGTGAGGCTGATCTTGTGCTTCCTAGCAGATGGTCTATACGGGAATGAGTTGTAGCACAAACAACGTGTTTTGAGCTTTGGAAATTTTTCTTTTCATAACAAAATTTGACTAGCATAAAAGAAATAGTGAAGCAGGTTATATGTCCCCCCCCCCCAAGACGGTTGTTAGCCATAGTGCGTGTTCGAGGGTCCCAATGAGCGCCATGTATATAAGCTCATGGGGCTCGTATCCCCGTGTATGTCAGCATCACTTAGCATCATAATCTGGTGTGATTGCAAAGACATAAGTACCCTTTCCCGCCATTCTTGCCATGAAACGATGATTCAGGAAGATGATAAAAATGTCCTCCATTCAAAAAAAGGGAAACGACGGTTCAAAATCCTCTATCTAGAAAAGTGAAATTCCGGTTCGAGAATGATGTTAACTCTTTAAAGTCCAAACATTCTGTTTTTGCCTTAAGCAGTAAACTTTTGCACTATCTGCTGTAACAGGAGATCCCTTTAACGATGCAAACTTTGCCATCATCTGCTGCCACCGGACTGACTGGACCCTCTTTTGTCGTCGTTTGCTGCCACCAAAGCATCCTTTGTCGTCATCTGCTACCGTCGAAGCATCCTTTGTCGTCGTTTGCTGCCGCCAGAGCACCCTTTTCCATTGACTGTACAGTGGCAGCATCGTTGCCACTATCGGCTGCATCTACATTCTGGGTGTTTCTCCTCCACTATCGAATTACCACGGTTTTGTTATGCAAACAAATCGATTTATAAATATGAATGTTAAATCTTACAACTGGTTTTACTATTCATGCTAAATAACACCTATTTTCATACTGAAACAAATCGATTTGTACCTATCCACCTTCTGGGCGTCAAAAAATAGTTAGCATGAATTGTTCTTATGAAAGCCAAACATTTCAACGATGTGTACTTATGAAGGCTAAATTTCTATAATGATTTGTATGTTCAATGCAACAATGATTTATACATTTGAAACAATAATGATTTAATGAAACTACCATAATTTGTACTTAAGTTTGATAAATCGTACAACAATGTATACATATGAAGCCAAACGTTACAATGATATGTACTTATGAAGGTTGCGATTTATACAATGATTTGTAAGTTTGAGGCAGCAATGATTTATACATTTAAAGCACTAGCGATGTGTATTTATGAAGTTACCTCGATTTGTACTTAAGTTTGCTAAATCTTACAATGATGTTTACTTATGAAGCCAAATATTGCAACGATTTGTAATATTGGTGATTGTGTAACAAATGGGATAATTTGTATTATTATATACTTGGGGAGGCAATTGTAACATATAATGATGCAGTTAAATTTATGTGTTGTGCAGGTTAGCATTTACTATAATTTCTAAGACAAGAAATCCCCCTTCATTCTATGGGATGAATATTAGAGAAGTTATCCGCCAGTCCCATCTATATGAGCGTTATGAAAGGTACCAAAATATAATGAAGATTGAGAATGATAAAGACAGGGACAAAGCATTGGAATTGTATTATGCGGAGGATTATCCATCAGATATTGAGGATGAAGAGCAAAGGAAGAATGAGAAAGAACTAAAGATGATGAAGAAGAAGAAGGATGACTAAGAGAAGAAAAAGCAAAGAAAGAAAATGCAAATGAATAAGGAGGAGGAGGAGGAGGAGGGGGAAAGGCAATTAAAGAAGGAGGAGAAAGAGAAGGAAAGACAACTGATGAAGCAGAAATATTTTGAAAAGCAAAGGAGGATAAGGCAAATGAAGAAGAAGACGGAGGAGAGGAAAATGCAAAAAAAGAATAATGAGGAGGAGGAAAGGGATAGGCAATTGAAGAAGAAGAAGGAGGAGGAAGAGAAGGAAAGGCAAATGATGAAGATGGAAGAGGAAAGGCAAATGAAGAAGCATCAGGATGAGAATGAAAGGCAAAGGAAGGAGAAGGATGAGGAAGAGAAGGAAAGACAAAGGAAGAAGAAAAAGTATGAGGAAGAGAAGGAAAGGCAAAGGAAGGAGGAGGATGAAAAGAGAAGGAAAAAGAAAGGAAGAAGCAGGAGGAGGAAGAGAAGAAAAGGGAAAAAAAGGAAGGAATTGAAAAGCAGAGGAGGGAGGAGATGAAGCGAAGGATGAAAGAAGTAGAAAAGCAGTGGGAGGTGGCAAAGCAACAAGAAAGGCAGAGGACGGAGGGAGGGGATAAAGAGGAGAAAAGTGTGACCAAGGTACATAACTCGATCCTGTCTGTCACGATTTATTGTGATAGATACTACTGTGATAGCGATTACTATGTATAGCGATTACTGTGAATGATTTACTGTGATAGGTATTACTATGTATAGCGATTACTGTGATAGCGTGTGTGTAACGATTATTATTTATAGCGATTACTGTGTATAGTGAGGTGTAGAAGTACAAATAGGACTAATTTACAATTAATACGAATAATATGTTATTTTATGTTACAGGGAGGTTAGAAGATAAATAGAACATCAGGTGAAAAGCTCGGAGGGCGGTGTCAATGACCTATAGTTATGTCGTGGTATGAACAGCTGGGTGAATATCAGAAGGATCAATTACGAAATATGCACTTCGGCGACCTTCTAGACTAGCATTATTTTGAAACATGTTGGAACACCATGACCCACCTGGTAAATAAGTGGAATCATTAGACAAACACATTTCAGTTTGATTCTTTTGAGATCACCATGACCCTAGAAGATGTGGCGCGAATTACTGACCTTAAGTGCCATGGAAGTGATGTTCTATTACGGGATTCAAACTATAATGCAAGAGAAAAGTGCATGGCCCTTCTAGGAATGTGGATGGACGATTGGAGTCAATGTATTTCTGGTGGAAGCAATTCCACATCGATAAAAGTTTCTTCTTTCCTTAATAAATGGGAAGGATGGTCCGCTACATGTGCATCTGAAAGAGCTGACCAAGAGTTGTGTGACTTTCTTCTTTATTTTTTTGGTCTTACTTTATTTTTTGATTGTTCTGGTTTGAGAATAAGTTACTTGTGACTGCAGTTCCTAGAGGACTTAGATGAAGTCGACAACTAGGCATGGGGTGCTGCTATGCTTGCACACTTGTACAGTCAACTTTACCGTGCGAGTAAGGGTATAAAAACCGTCGGAGGGTTTTGGCCATTTGTTCAAGTATTTGTTTATTACATATTTAGTACTTGTAAACTAAGCTCATTGAAGGTTGTAGTGTTACTAATATATTATTTTTTTAGGCCTGGGCATGGGAGCATATTATTGTGTTGCGTTCTTAGTGTGGCCCTACGATTTATGGTTTTTCAAAGATCGTTCGGTGGGCTAGAATAAATGTCAAGGAGGATAATGCTAAGTTCATTTTAGATGGTCCGCAACTAAATGAGGTAAATGGTTTAAAATCGTTTACAATCATTTCAGCATTTATCATTTAATAGTATAAATCGTTAAAATGTTTAGCATTCTTAAGTAATCATCACTGCAAGATTTTGTCTTCGTTACTACAAATCATTATCGCTTTAGCATTTATCTTTCAGTACTGTAAATCGTTGTAATCGTTTGCATTCTTAGTAACTGTCGTTGTAATATATTTAACACTCGTTATTATAAATAATTTTAATATTTAGCATTCATTAGCATGAATAATTATCTATACCTAAACCATAATCTCTAATATACAGGTTGTGTGGAGACCATATGGAGACGGGGAGGACGAGGACCAAGATCTTGTTGCTGAGGGTGCGAGACTGTCTGACAATGATATTTGGTTGTTTAGCAATTATGAAGCCGAGTTGCAACATGGTAGTTGAGTTCTCCTATAATCTGGCTTGGGACAGTCAATCCTAAAGAAGCCTATGGAAGTCAGAAGAAAGATTAATAGTAGTGGGGCCAGGAACGTGAATTGGCACGAACGCTACAGGGAACAATTGAATAACTAAAATAAAGGAGGTGTTTGTGCCATAGCGTATGATTATAAAGAATGACAATATGATCCCAACTATTTCCAAAAATATTGAAAACCCATGCATCGAAATCTGGAGATTGAGAATATTGGAAACCCATGCCTTCCTTCTGTCCCCCATCATGTCGCATCCCAACATAGAAAACACGTCATTCGTCTCCCTCCGGCTAGAACAATGATTACCTTAGTTACAGTACACGATGAGGAGCAAACATAGCTCACAAAAGAGAATGTAGTCTTGGGCACAAGGTTCGAGATATTAGAGAGAGAGAATAAGGACTTATGAAAGAAGGTGAGCAATTTGGGGAGACAAATACGGTCACTGGTAGAGATGATGACCAATGTTTATAATAAGATCGAGGGAACCAAGAGGCCACCGAGGATAGAGAGTCCACCAAGTAAAAGAAAGAGACAATTTGTATGTCGTCAATGCCCGTCTGAGTCGTCAAGCGCCACTGAATAAACAATAGTGATTCTTTTTATCCAAATAGTTATTTATTGTAATTCTATAATTTTTTGTTATAATTGTATAATTATTTTTTGTAACGTGACATTCTTTAATTGTTTAATTCTTTTTTTAATAAGTGTAACACACAAGTGTCACTGAACAAATATTTATAATGTTCGGCCTTCATAAATAAAAGTGATCACATTTGTTTTTTATAAGAAATCACGATTGACTTGCAAGTAGTTGTATATAAGAGATTGCGGTTTGTTTTTTATAGAAGGTGTTCTATCACGGTCTGTACAGCCATCCCACTTAAACCCATCAAATAATCGAACCAATTCTGTTTGAATATCCTATTGCAATTTTCTTTCAAGAGCTTTGTCCTAGGGAACGATATGTTCCATCATGATTTACACAATGAATTTGAAAATGACGGAAAAAAATAAACAAATCGACATGATGTTTAGACTTAGTAAAGAACAAATCAAGTTAACTTCACTGATATAGACGTCATTGTCCATATCGCTCTGGGACAATATCTAGTATAATGATTCAGATACAATACATGTAAAACGATTTGTCTTATCGCTAATTACACAATGACTGATAAAAAGTGAAAAGTAGAAAGAAAAAATTGTTGAAGGTTATAGTCTTACTAATATATTAATTTTGTAGGCCTGAGTGTGAGAGCATATTGTCGCATTGCAGCCTTAGTGTGGCCCTGTGATTTATGGTTTTCCAAAGATCCGGTGAGCTAGAATTAATGAAAAACAAGATAATGCTAAGTTCATTTTAGATGGTTTGCAATTAAATGAGGTAGATGGTTTAAAATCGATTATATACAATTCAACATTTATCATTCAGTAGTATAAATCGTTGAAATGTTAAGCATTCTTAAGTAATCATCGCTGCATGATTTTGTCTTTGTTAGTACAAATCATTATCGCTTTAGCATTTAACTTTCAGAATTGTAAATCATTGTAATCATTTGCATTCTTAAGTAATGATCGTTGCAGGATTTTGTATTCCTTAGTACAAATCATTATCACTTTAGCATTTACTTTCATTACTATAAGTCATTGTAATCATTAGCATTCTTAGTCACAGTCGTAAGATATTTAGCACTCATTATTAGAAATAATTTTAACGATACATTATAACCACATTCATTTACATGAGTATTTAGTTACAATACATCATGACCAATGGTTTGGCTTAGATACAATACATGACCATCATCAGCAGCAGCATCAACCCACATCCAAATAGTGATGTGCTTCGAAACAGACATCATCATTAGCATCAGCACCTTCAGTTTACTGAGTGGCCTTTGCTAGTCACTGAGAACGATTGAAGGCAAATCTATCTACCAATGGAGGTCATTATCTGTTTGCAAGTTTTTTTTCATGAAGTATATTGGCAACAAATAAAGGTATGGATCCCAACAAGCAGAGAAGATGCAACTCGCACGACTAGCATATTTGTCATGAAGTATATCGAAGATTAGGCATATATTTTTCCAACTGAAAAGTATGGTTTGTGAACGATTGAGAGTCCGATGGTAGGAATTGATCAAATAGATGGTCATCAGCACCCACCTGTCTATCATGCAAAATATTTGTGCTTGCTCCGCTATGCCGGTAGAGATTGAGTATAATTATGGTTGTTATATTCTGCATAAGCTTCGACATACTTCACGACAAATACGCCATAGTGGCATGTGTCATGAATATATCGATGTATCCACAGAAGATAACCACTATAATTTTCATCAAAGATTATACAGATCTTTCTGCACGGCATGAAACAACTACGGCATCGGCATCAAACGCCATCCATCAAGCACAGGTAGAAGGAACACAGAAAAACAAAGAATAAAGAAAAATACAAGGAAGAAGAAGAAGGAAACGAAGAATAAGAAGGCGTAGAAGAAAAAAGAAGAAGAAAAAAAAAGTTGCTCTACCACAGAAAAGAAAGAAAAAGACAGGTTAAATAGATTAGGGTTTTAGACCTGGACAACGGGTCAGGTTGGGTCACTCCCCCACCTAAACCCATCACACAAATCGAGATGTTGTTCGAACTACATAAACTATAAATCGAGGTAACTTCATAAATATAAATTGATATACAAATCGCCATGATGTTTATTGGTAAACTACAAATCTGGGTAACTTAATAAATACAAATTGACTTACAACCACAATACTTTAAGTTTCATAATTTAACAATATTTGTCCTGTTGCAATTTGTTGTTACGAGCTTTGTCAATGTGAATGACACGTCCTATCGTGATTTACACAATGACTAATTCATAAATAGCAGAAAAGAAAAATAATAAACAAATCGAGACAATGTTCAGTCTAGATAAACTAAAATCGAGGTAACTTCTTAATTTACAAATCATTTTACAACTTGATACCAAATGTTTAGTTGAAATATGTCCTATCGCAGTGACTAGTTTTGCAAAAGGTAGATGAAACGGCATTTTTTCATTTAATTAATGCACAATGCAATTAATTTGCATGCGGTTTTTTAAAATGGGCGGTAGGTGAAATGACATTTCCTTTATATATGAATGACACATCGCACAAGTTCAGAAGGGTGTCATTTCGCTTTGCTTCATGATTAAGGAACATACAAACCTGTGATTCTTTTAGAAACGATGTGTTCGTGAAACGAACATATAACCTGCTTTGTCGCAAAGGGGGTATCAATGTCGAGGAAGAAGACGACGATAGCTACACGAACATCGATGTCGATGAAGACGACGATGACAACAACTACACGGCCAATGATGGCGATGAAGCAGATGACCACAGCTACACAACCAGCGATGGTGATTCAGGTGTATATTGTCTAAACCTCGTGAGTAGTTTCTTCAACATTTGACTCTTTTATGGTGTATATTCGATTTGTATTGTGTATTATAGAAAGCAATTTTAATGTCGTTTATAGAATATTCTACTCATGTCAGTGGAACATCTACAAAAAAAGGTGATAAAAAATGCTGCAAAGAGCTCCAAGAGAACATCAATCGGCTGCAAGATGAATTTACAGAAAGGAACGCTATCAGTAATTTTGTATGTATGAAGCCACTATCAGTTATATATTTACGTACACCATGGGTATGTATGTTAACAAGTTCATATTTATTGCAAACAGACTATATTCGATTTCGTCATGTATATTAAAAGCAATGCAATAAGCAGTACTAGACGCATCGTCACCCCTTATTTCATGGTATATCGGTTCTCTTATTTGTTTATTTTCTTTTTTGATTTATTCTTGTTGCTTCATGTTTTAACCTTACTATTATCACTGCTTTGTTCAACAAACTTATATCCACCGAAAGCTATACACCATTGGATTTCAAGATGCACTACCATGCTGGGGTAACGATGATCATTGTGGAGACTTTTGGTTAAGTGAAAAGGTAAGTGAACCAACCTCTTGTCCAAAATTTAGGCCTAACATTCCTAACACGATTTGTCTATCGATGTCTAAGATATTATATCGATTCGCAGATATTGTATCCTACACTCTCGCAAACTGTTGAGCATTGGGTCTTATACGTGATGAATTTATGAGAAAAACAAGTATGGTGCTATAACTCCTTGGACTTTCACACTGGTGTACAACGTGACATTATGCATTTGGTAAGTTTCTGTCTATAAGTGTAGCGTATTTTTTACAGTGGCCTGAATTTTACTTTATTCTGCATTAACCATAGGAGGGATTCCTAAAAGATGTTTTGGGTGTCGACATTGGCGAGTGGAGCTTGCTCTGTGCAGACCATGATCCTTTATAAAATAATAGCATCGATTGTGGTGTATTTGTAATGAAGTATATTGAAGCAATATACAATGGACGAGAACCTGGTTTCGACGTTGTATACTCTTTATTATCGTCTGTTATTGGAGACTCAATTTATATATTAGTGTCACATTACATTTTTGTTGCAGGATGATATACCTGGATTCTGCATAGAACTATGCCAAAAATTGATTGAGTTTCTAATTGCGAAAGAGAAAAAAACTCAACCATCCAAAGTACTTACAAGGTAACGAACGATACGACCCCCCCCCCCAGGATTAATATGATGTACAGAGATTACTAACAGGTTTTGTAGACTGTGTATACCAAATTTTGTAAGATTGTATACAAATTATGTAAATTCCTTTAGGTTGAAATAAAATTTTAATTTTACTAAACACGCGAATAAGTTGGACTCTTATTTGTCACCTCTATAGACGACTACTCTCTGTACATGTATCTCTACTTATAATTTGAGAAATCTGAAGTCTTTCAGACCATTAGTGTGGTTTTTAAAAGAAGAAGGCATTATGCCTCAGTATACCATGTGTAGGTTGGCTCTAACATAGACATCATTTTGCAAATAGTATTTGTCCTATCGCGATTTGCTTTTTTGCAAAGTTTTTCTATATGAATAAATCGTTGTAGTGTTCTCCTTTTGTAAATGAAAATCGTAAAAGGGATTAGCGATGTGTACAATTAACAAATTAGTGTAATGTTCGCTATTCATTAATGAAAATCGTAACAGCGATTACTGTTGTGTACTGTTAAGAAATCATTGTAATGTTCATCCTCCGTAAATGAAAATTGTAAAGCGATTACCATTGTTTACAGTGAACAAAGCCTTTTAATGTTTGCCCTTCGTAAATGAAAATCCTATAAGCGATTAGCGTTGTGTATAGTGGAAACGAGCCATTTTTTGTAATGTGACATTCTATAAGTGTAGCACACAAATGTCACTGAACAAATTGTTGTAATGATCAGCCTTCGTAAATTTAAATCGAACAAGCGTTTATATAAGTCAGGAAAGATTTGCACAAACATTCATAAACGGCCAAAATGATTTGCACAAACATTGATCGTGCACTTTTACAGTGTTTTGTACTCATGCAAAAACTTTCATAAGCGGTTTAGGGTTTAGGGTTTAGGGTTAGGGTTAAGGTTTAGGTTTTAGGGTTTAGGTAGTAGGGTTTAGGGTTTAGGGTTTAGGTAGCAGAGTTTAGGGTTTAGGGTTTAGGTAGTAGGGTTTATGGTTTAAGGTTTAAGGTTTAAGGTTTAAGGTTTAAGGTTTAAGGTTTAAGGTTTAGGGTTTAGGTAGTAGGGTTTATGGTTTATGGTTTAGGGTTTAGGAAGCTACCGCGACAACAATATATCTTTATTTGTATTTGTGAACGATAGCGATATATAATATCGTGATTGATGAGCTTTATGTTTTAGGTTTATGGGTTTTAAGTTTAGGGATTTGGGTTTAGGGTGATGAGCTTTGTCTATGTGAACGATATATCCTATCACAATTTACAACTTTATGCGGATTTAAGTCATAGTTGCAAATCGATTTTGTTGCAACGATTTATCCTATCACGATTTGTTTTGATGAGTTTTGTCTAAGTTAACGATTTTCCTATCGTGATTTACACAATGACATATAAATGACGAAAAAGAGGTTAAAAAACAAATCCACACGAGACTTGCTATCGTGATTTGACTGATATAACTTATCGCATTGATTAATTTTATAAAAAGGTAGTTGAAATGATATTTTTTTATTTAATTAATGCGCAATGCAATTTATTTGCTCGTGCTTTTAAAAACTAACATTATTTTTTTTAAAACTGACGGTCTGTGAAATGACGTTTCCTTTATATATGAATGACATGTCGCACAAGTTCTAGATGGTGTGGCTTCACTTTGGTTTGTGAACAAGGAACAGACAAACCGACGGTTCCTTTATAAATGACGTGTTTGTGAATCGAACATATATCATGTTTCATCATAAAGAGGGTATCAAAGACGAGGAAGGAGAAGACGACAGCTACACAACCTGCGATGGCAAATTAGGCATATATTATCTAAACATCATGTCGATTTTCTTCAAAATTTGTCTCTTTTATGGCGTTTATGCGATTTGAGTTGTGTACTATATAACAGAATTTCAATATCGTTTCTTGAATATTCTGCTAATGTCAGTGGAACATCCACAAAAGGCGGTGCCCAAAAACTTAGCAAATTGCTCCAAGATAACATCAAACAGATGCAAAATGAATATGCAGAAGGGAACACTATCAGTAATTTTGTATGTATGAAACCACTATCAGTTATATATTTACGTAGGTCATGGGTATGTATGTTCACAAGTTCATATTTGTTGCAAACAGACTATATCTAATTTCGTCATGTATATTCAAAGCAACACAACAACCAATACTAGATGCATCGTCAACCCTTATTTCATGGTATATCGGTTCTCTTTTATGTTTATTTTATTTTTTGATTTACTATTGTTGCTTCATGTTTTAACATTACTATTATCACTATTTTGTTCAATAGAGTATCGTCTGTCGATTGCCATACTCCATTGGATTTCAAGATGGACTACCATACTGGACTAACGATAATCATTACGAAGACTTTTGGTCAAGTGAAAAGGTAAGTGAACAAACCTCTTGTGCAAGGTTTAGGCATAACAGTCCTATCACGATTTGTACTATCAATTTGCAGATATTGATTCCTATACTCTGTCAAACTGAAAAACATTGGGTCTTATACGTGATGGATTTATATGAAAAACAACTATGGTGTTATAATTTATTGGACTTACAATAGTGTATATCATGATATTTTGCATTTCGTAAGTTTTCATCTATAAGGGTATCATATCATGTACGGTGGCCAAGAATTTACTTTCTTCTGCATTAACCACAGGTGGGATTCGTCAAAGACATTTTGGGTGTCGACATTGGCGAGTGAATCTTTTGCTCAGCACACGATGCTCCTTTATAAAATAATGGCATCGATTGTGGCGTATTTGTAATGAAGTATATTGAAGCAATATATAATGGACGAGAACCTAACTTCGATGTTGTATGCTCTATATTACCCTCTATTATTGGGGACTCAATGTATATATTGGTGTCACATTACATTTTTGTTCCAGGTTGATATGCCTGGATTTTGCACAGAACTATGCAAAAAATTGACAGAGTTTCTAATTGCGGAAGAGAAAAAAACTCAGTCGGCAAGAATACCTAGAAGGCAACGAACAACGAGACCCTCCCCAGGAGTAATATGATGTACATCGACTTCTAACAGATTTTATAAACTATACAACCAAGTTTTGCATAAAATTTTTTGTAAGACTATGTATACAAATTATGTAAATATCTCTAGGTTGAAATAAGTAAAATTTTATTTTCACTAAACATGCCAATAAGTTGGACTGTTATATAGTAAAAGCAAATCGTTGTTATGTTCACCCTTCGTAATTGAAAATTGTAAAAGCGATTAGCGTTGTGTAAAGCGAAAATGAGTTGTTTTCTTTAACGTGACTTTCTATAAGTGTATAAATCTATTTTAATCAATGTAGCACACAAATGTCACTGAACAAATAGTTGTAATGATCGGCCTTCATAAATTAAAATTGAACAAGCGTTTATATAAGGCTGAAACGATTTGCACAAACATTCATAAACGGTGATCATGATTTGCACAAGCATTGACAGTGCACTTTTACCATGATTTGTACTCATGCATAGAGCAATTTTCATCCAATTGTGACCGACATAGACGTCATTGTGTAAATCGTTATACCTTTGCGATTTACACAATGACGTCTGTCTTTTAGGCAATGAGCTTTGTCTAAGTGAACAATACGTACCATCGTGATTTACACAATGATGTATGAAGGCTACGTGCTATCGCAATTTGCTTTTATGAGCAATATCTATGTCAATGATATTTTATAATCGCTTTTACGAGCGATTGGGGTTGAGGGTTTTAGGATTTTGGGTTTTACTTCAATGATACAAAATGAGTTAAATTCTTAAATACAAATCAATTTCGTTCGCAAATACAAACAAAGATATATAGTTCTCACTGTAACTTCGTAACTACAAATCTACATGATTTACAATCACATTCATATAGAAAAATTATTAGTATTTAGTTACAATATCTATGGGAGGACATTTTTATCGAATGCATATCTATCTTTTAGAGACTCATTTTTACAAAAGAGATCACAAAAACATTTGTATTGTCCATCGTCTCATCCTTCTATGCTATAAAGCGATTCTATGTGCAGCTGAGGATACATCCTCTCCAAGAAAATGAGCTCAATAGTAATGGCAGCCCACTGTACCATTTTCCTCGGACTGAGGCCGATTCTTAGAGACTCTAGCATTGGTGCACTCTTGACAATAAGCTTCACAGCTTAAGATCAGGAACCGTCCCCTTAAAGGAGCTAAGGGGCTACATGATAAATCGCTTTTACGTATTTGTCATGAAGTATATCGAAGATTAGACATATATTTTTCCAACTGTGAAGTATGGTTTGCAAATAATGGAGGGTTCGACAGTAGGAATAGATCAAATAGATGGACATCTTCATGACCCCCCTTTTCTATCATGCTTTTAACTACCATAATCATCATCGAAGATTATACAAATCTTTTCTCACGGCGTGAAACAACTACGTTATCAGCATCAAACCACATCTATCAAGCATAGGTAGAAGGAACACAGAAGAACAAAGAAGAAAGAAAAATACAAGGAAGAAGAAGAAGAAAGAGAAGAAGAAGAAGAAGAAGAAGGCAGTGTAAAAAAAAAGAAGAAGAAGAAGCTGCGCTGCCGCAGAAAAGAAAGAGAAAAAGAGGTTAAATAGATTAGAGTTTTAGACCTAAACAACGGGTCGGGTCGGGTAGGGTTTTATATATAGATCTATATTAGGGTTTTACATTTTACAGGGTTTTACGCCCGTGTACAACAATCGACACGATGTTTATACTTAGTAAAGTACAAATCCAATTAAGTAACAGTTGCAAAACGTTATGAGTAAATCGTTATATTACATATCGATATCGTTCATATAGACAAACAAAGACATATCTATTTTTTGATATAATTAGACATCTCGTTAATTACCTATTGGTGATGATATATGTTTTTTTGATGATGGTCATGTATTTTATCTAAGCCAAACCATTGTGGTTAGGTAAGAAAGACTAGGTTTTTTTGTAAATGATTATGGTTGTAAATCACATCAATTTGTACTTTTAAAGTTACCTCAACAATGATATATCTTTATTAGTTGTTGTGAACAAAATTGATTTGTATTTATGAAGTTATTGCGACAACGATATATCTTTGTTAGTCTTTGTGAACGAAATCGATTTGTGTTTATAAAGTTACATCGATTTGTATCGTTGAATTATTCTCGATTTGTTCTTTACTAAGTTTGTACATCGTGTGGCTTTGTTTGTGAACGAATTATTCTCGAACAATACCGGATGTTTTAGAGGCCCTCCCATACAATATGGATGATACAATTTATATATAACGATTTGTATATGTGAAGGCCAGATGAGACAACAATTTTCACTAATTGTATAAGCACTAAGTTCACATACAATACCCAATTTTCATACCCGGTTTTCACTAACTATGATTTATACATGTAAATGATACATATTACAAGGATTTATACATGTGAAAGATACATTATTAAACACAGTTTACACACGATTCCTTTGTTCCATAGCTTTTTGGATGAAGCCATTTTCATGAACGGTGATCCACAAAAATATTAACAATTCTATTTTTGTGGCTCACGATTCATGAAAATGGCTTCATCCAAAAACTCTTTCTTAAGCATATTCACCTCCTATTTTATTAAACTCTTAACAAATTCGACAATGTGGAAATTGGGTCATGCAAAGAGGCATGATAACTAACTTTATGGTAAGACTTAAACAAAATTCACACGCGATTCCTGTGTTCCATAGCTCGCTTTCAAATTGATCTGAGTCTATCATGAAACAAAACAATATAAGACACTACATTAAGTTTCACAAGAAATGCAAACATTCTCCCAACATTGATTACATACCAAAAGAATTGTAAAACTAAAGCTATCATTCTGGAAAAACTGGTCGGGAGGATTGAAGGTTACAACGTTGGAAATTACGTCTGTAGAGTATTGCTGCTTGTTAAAAAATACACAAGTTAGATATTGATAAGCTTCACTTAATGTAATTTACATGGAAAGCAATATAATGTCTTACATACCTGTTCATGCGAAGGGCTTGGTTGCTTTTGCTTAGAGGTTGGTTGTTTCTTAGACCTTTTCTTGCCAACCAATTCTAGTGCACCCTTTGTTCTCCGACGACTGTGATCAGAGATAGGTTTTCTTTTGATACCCTTTGCTTGGTGAATTTTTCTGTCATAATCTACAACGTTCACTCCTGACTTGTTGAAGATAATGTTTACGCTTCGACGCAACTTCTCATGAGTATCAATGGAAGCATGATTTCACCTTCGATGTTCGCTCCTATTTTCTTGGACTGGTCTTCATTAGATGCAACAGACTGATGGTGAATTAACTGCACATTTTCAAGTATTTTCTTTGGCACTTTTTTCATGCATACATAGGTTTCTTCACTTTTTTATGCCAAATCTGCAACATAAATAAATGACCTACACAGTTGTTGGTAATAGGAGGCTATGTGACACTTCTCATCAACACCAGATTGACTGACATTATCTGTATCCAGCAGTTAAATCTTTGCTTGTCTCCTTCATCTTCGCATTAAATATGACTCAATTATTGCTTGTATCTTCTCTTGATTAAGTGCCTTTAATGCATGACGACATAAGATACCTTTGAATTCATATATTTTGCATGTACATTTAACTATTTTTTTATCAACATTATACGTGACATGTGCTTCTTGTTTTTTTTTATGCTCTTTGCACTTTCATAAAATATGGTATTTATGCATATTCTTGGTTTGCACGTGTCATTCTATTTTGCAATTCATGACCTGTATAACCTCCTTCTTAATCTATTCAAATACAGTTAGTGTATACAGATATGTTGGTCGCGTCAATATTTTCATATCCAAAGTTACAGAGCGTGTATTGAAGCATTTCACATCTTGTTCAAGCTCATTTTGTCTAAGATCGTCTACAAATAATTCATATTGTTTTATGAAGTGAAACATTGTTAAACATGAATACAGGGTTTTCTTTAGTGTGGCATGCATAGATTCAGCTCTTTGTGTGCTTATCATACCTGAACAAAAATATTTTCTTTCATATGCCAATGCCCACTTCTCTTTTTCTGCATATAAATTTTGTAACCACAGACAGTTTTCAAGGTTGTATATCTGAATCATTTCCTCCAAATCAGACATAAAGGTGACCTCATTTACACTCTCAAGTACACACCTTGTAAATTTTTTGTCAAACCCTGTCTTCTGATTAAATATGTGTCCTATGTTCTTTGCTACATTTTGAAAGATATGCCACAAATATAGGCGATGATGTGCATCTAGCCACACATGAGACATTGCAGCTGCAATTGCGTGATCACTATTTGTAAGTACAGTTTCAAGTTGCTTCACATTCATTGCATGTGTAAATACTCTGAACAACCACTCAAAGCTTTCATTGGTCTGGTCATACAAAAAAGCGCCGCATAATACACAACTCTATGAGTGATGGTTCACTCTGAAAAACTGCGCAAATGGTCACTGTTTAGTATTAATCTTCACTTTCGTATAAAAAACAAGCACATCATTGAAGCATTTATATCTACTCTTGACTTTGAATTTGCCCAAAACATATTCACAGTATATTCATCTTCATCCAGTTGCAGTGCACTAAAGAAACCAAGGTCAATGCTTGATTTCTTCTGTAAGTAATCAACCAAAGAACATATTTCGCCATTCTTCATGTTATCTATCATCTTCCTTTTCAAGTGGTTTCTTAGATCTATAGGTGTGAATGGCATATTCTTGCGACCACCATCTATGTGCATAAACAAATTGTATGTCTTCTTTGGTGCAATGTCGGCGCTATTAGCTATTTCAGCAATTGCAACATACGCTTCAGTTACTTTACGATGTGACCTTAACATAAGACTCATATGTGAAGCTGTTAATTCATGGTTATGATAACTGATTAAAGTACAAACTACATAATTTTCATTCGAAAGTCTTCTTAGCACTATTCTCGCTGGACATCCACATCTTGATTCTAGCATGCGCCTTGTTGGATTTTCACTTGACTTCTTCCAACCTTCCTTAGAACAAACATATGTCTTTCTCACCACGACACCCTATACATTTTTTGACCAAGAATACCTTTTAACACTGAAGCCAAATTTTAAGGCATAATCATTGTGACATTTATATGCAACATGATCCTTATTATTAAATTGCATTCTTTCTACGAGAACAGAGTCAGATGTATTATCATGTACATTCCCAGTTCCTGCACCTTTATCAAGTATATTGTCACGGTCGTTTACCTGATTATCAAATTGCATTTCTTCTGCTGGAGCATTCAAGTCAAGAGTGAATCCAATGCATGCACCCTTGTTATCATGTGCATCATTAGTGCACATGTTCACTTTTTCAGGTGTGTTATTAGTACAGATGTTCACTTCTCCATATCTTTCAAATGATTGAGATAGATCATCTTCATTACAACCAGATGATAAGCTCACTACTGTTATAAGCAAGATATCAATTTACGTTAGTAAGCGCATACGTTTACTATGATTTATTCAAGATACATATAACAACGGATACCGATAAGGTTAAGCAAGTCAAACAAACGATTGAATGAATCACAGTATAAAAGCAACAACGATTTATTATTTGCTTATACTATGCATCGAGTTGTTACTTACCATGCCAATAAAAGAAATGATTTATCGTATATGTGTATTGACGATAGCGATTTAATTATATCTACAATGTTGTGAAGCGATTTCAATAGAAATCGCTAAATGAGCAACAATTTGAATACGAAAATTGCCACCGCAAGCACGTAACAATGTATTTCTGCACGCACACGTTTTAAAAGTCTTTCTACAAATATCTTACAAATTGATACTAGAAAACACATAATATCTTACAAATCGATATACATATCATATAATATGTTACAAATCGATATGATAATTCAGCATAATAGCTTACAAATCGATACTACAAAACACATAATATCTTACAAATTGATATACATGTCACAAAATATATTACAAATTGATACGAAAATTCAGTATAATAGCTTACAAATCGATATTAACAAACAAAACAATATCTCACAAATCGGTAGTATGTTACTACAACCGCGATTTACAATATATTGCATATACTGAGTGAATGGAGGATACTGGATGGGGTAGAGGCCCTTCCTTGCATCTGTAAACAAGCATTCTTGTCAACAGGTCCCAGCGTCTTACAAATATCGTTAAGTTTTCAACCATCAAAAGGACAAGATCTGCCTGCAATAACAAAACAACATTTTAATGGCACTCACGACGACATACGTTCTTCAACGATAGCATGATGACATGGAAAGGTACTCACGACACCTTAATGGCACTTGTTGGAATGTTTGTGCGTCATTGCTTTCTTCCATAATGCCTAACGACAACGAAAAAAAAGAGAAGACTGTAAAAAGGGATGACCAACAAATGCCCCTATAACGCCCACCAATGATCGAACCAATCAATCGCAAACCCAAGAATGTTTTGTAACGCAAGGTAGGAACGAGAAGGCGGCAATGTGTTGTAATACAAGCTAAAAACCAAGGCGAGAACCTCGACTCGAGACGACGACAAAGGCTGCTACTCTGATGGCAACCGATGCTGGCAAAGTTTGCGTTGTCAAAGGGAGCTTCTGTTACAGCAGATGGTGCAAAAGTTTACTGCTTAAGGCAAAAACGAAACGTTTGGACTTTGAGGAGTTAACATCATACTCAACTTTCTGGATGAAGGATATTTTTATCCTTTTCTCGAACCGCCGTTTCCCTTTTTTTGAATGGAAGACATTTTTGTTATTTTCTCGAACCGTCGTTTCATGGCGAGAATAGCAAGAAAGGGTACTTAAGTCTTTGCAACCGCACTTGACTTCGATGCTAAGTGATGTCGAATACGAGCCCCATGTGCTTATATGCGTGGCGCTCATTCGGATCCCCGAACATGCACTGTAGCAAACATTTCGTCTTCGGGGGAGAACACGCAACACCCTCCCAAGAAATAGACATGCATGACACAAGGCATCTTTTTCTTTTTTGAAATTTTCTTCAACAAAGGAAAAAATATCAAATCATTTAGCGCCTGGTGGTGATGGATGGCTCTTTTATTTTTGGTTGAAAACCCTACTTAAAAAAAAACTTTCGTTAAAAGAAAATATTCTAATATCTTCGTTCTCCCAAGTCAAGTCTCAAAACTTGTAAAAAGTAGAGTTATAGTTAATCTTCTGATATTTATAATCATTTTATTTCTTGGATAGTGTTTTCTTCCCTTTTTAGGCAAATTGATTAAGATCACTTTTAGCCATCCTTAGAAGGGCCAATCTTTATAAGCAGTGGTTTCCTTCTGTAGTTTGATCTTGTAACAATACTGGGGTGTTCTTTAATATCAATTTGTTTCTTTCCTCACATCTGGTGATGCTCCTACAGGGCCTTACTGTCATTCAGGATATGGGTTTGAGCTGTATTGATTGTCTAACCCTGTGGGAAGCGTGCAGGTGTAAATATCCTACTACTTCGTGACAAAAAAATGTGACCTAAGCATTTCTTGAGTTCTCTGCTCTTCTGTTAGTCTCATATCAGCTACTGCACCCTTCAGTTGTGGACTTCAGAGATCCTGCCAAGGTTCATCTAATCAAAATTTCCTCCTCTGCTTTCTTATTCGTCTGCATTGCGATTTACTTTTAATTCCGCGTTCTATTCAATGTTGTCAAAATCGTATCGGCTACTATTCAGGTGAATTGGTCGATACCGATTCTCTAGTGAATCGTTCTGAATCGGCTAAAATATAATTAAAAAAATATTCAATGTAAACCACAACGTGATACATGTTAAAACCATTAAAATAATATTTAAAAAATAATTTTAAGCATTTTTTATATTTATTAAAATAGCTGAGTATCGATTTTCTGCCGATACGAATAGGCTGATTCAAGCCGATTCGATCCAATATGACAACATTGGTTTTATTGTCTTTTTTTGACTCACACACACACAAGGTGAACTAAAGTCGGGCTGAAGAATTCAGAAATCATGAGTTACCAATACTACCCACTTGCATTCATAAAAAATAGATCAGGGACATGGGACACATGAATAAGGTGGGCCATCATTATTTCATTAGAAAGCTTTTTTTCCCATAACTTTTCAGACACGTATTTGGAATTACTCTCTTCACAATCCCCCACAAATTCTTTATTTCTTGGAAATCATGAGTTACCAATGCTACCCACTTGTATATTAAGTACTCCTGAAAAATAGATGTAAGGATATGGAACACATGAATAAGGTGGAGCCATCATCACATTTTTCTTTTTCTTTTTTTTTTTTTTAACTTTTCATACACCCATTTGAATTTTTTCTTCACCACAATTTCTTGGTTTCTTGGCATCATCTCTTCTTTAAAGGATGCCTCTCCCATCTTCTTCCCTCACACCTACCAGAAATAAACAGTGTCCACCTACACCCAATGCATCCCTCCAGCAGGGTGTCACATTCAAAGCCCTTCGTCCCATGTGACCTGACCACTTCCTCCACTGATGAAGATTACATAGACATGGATGTTAACTCCACCACCTTCCTCTGTTATTCCATTCACTCCTCCCCAGAATTTGAATTCAACATGTCTCTCCGAGAGAAGGACTCGCTCACCTCACCTGCTGATGAGCTCTTTTACAAGGGAAACCTACTCCCCCTCCATCTCCCACCGAGGATCCAAATGGTCCAAAAGCTCCTGCATGCCTGTAATGAGGTCAAGACCTCCCCACTCTCTTCTCAGGAGGCCACCCCATTTGAGTCGTGCAATGTGACCCCCTCTGAATCTTGCCATGTCAGTGGGGAGTTGAACCCAGATGAGTATTTTTTTGAATGCTCCATGAACCCTGTTGGCAGCCTCAATGGGACTGATGACAATTATTCTTCTTCTGCTTCTGGCAAGAAAGCATGGTCTAAGAGACTGAAGCTGGCCAAACAGTTATCTTTGGGTTCAAAACTGAAAGCTTCAAGGGCCTACTTTAGATCTCTCTTTGGCAAGTCTGGGTGTTCTGATGGCTCATGCACCACTTCAGCGAAAAACAATGCAAAATCTAGGAAGGAAGAACTCTTGCATACTGAGAATTCTGTAGAAAGGATGAAGGACTGCTTGAAGAACAGCTATACCAAGGTGGGTAAGAAAAACCCATTTGGGCATATATACAGGGAGAGCAGCAAGGCTTCACTAATTGAAGATACTGGGCACAGAAAGTCTTTTTCAGGTGCCATTAAAGCATTATCAAGCTCTGGAACTAAATCATTGTCGTCGTCTTCTTTGCTGTCCTCAAGTGCGGATTCAAACGGGTTTAATGGTTTGCATTCGCTGAAGAGGAGCAGTAGTGCCAATTCTGATGTTGAGAGTTCAATACAGGGAGCCATTGCTTACTGTAAACAATCCCAGTTGTTGTGTCCAAGGAAGAGTACTAGTGAAGTTGGGTTCTTTAGTTCAGCTGCTGCTTCAAGAGTGGCAGCGTGTGAAACTCAGGAGAGGCCTGGATTGTGCAGAGGATGAAAATTTTCTGTAAAAACTGAATTAGTACAAAACATTTTTTTAAGAGATTGTGAGACTTCTTTCCTTCTCTCTTTCAGCTTTCTTTTTTTTAGAGAGAAATCAATTTACTGAGGTTTAAAAGAGTTTATTCATGGGCAGCCTGCCCTGCTTGCCAACATGGTTATAGCAGTTCTTTTTAGGGAGGAACCGAGAAACCACCCGTATATATGATTGCTTTCTCGATGGTGTAAACATGTGGCACAACTTGCCCTCAAGGAGTCACCTTGCTTCGGCATGAGCAAGGAGCATAAATACCATTACTCATTCTTATATGCAAGGGACTGATGTCTGCAAGAATGGAACCTTGATCACATGTCTAACAGCCAAGCTATATCACAGGGATACTCCAACTTACCCTCGTGTGGTGTCCCCCTTGTATATTTCTCCTCATGAAAACACAAAAATAATGTATCCCATATCTTAGTGACGTAGCAGCCAAGGCTCCCTTAAACTACAACCACCCCTCCCCCCGGGCTTGGTAAGGGCAGTTCTTGAGAAGAAGGTGAAATCCCGTCTTGCTCAGGACCATTTCATCATAGAATGATAATGGTGGCTTGCCTGATGGATTTACTATCTAGTAGTGAGGGTGATCAAGTGACCCCATTCTTAGGCAGGTTCATCGCTTAAAAAAGACAGAAAAACAAATCAATTGCGAGCTTTTTTTTTCATAGAATGGATGAAAGTTGTCTTTTTCATCCTTGATTTCCAAATGGCAAGTTGGAAGGGAAGAAAACGAGATACCATGGAGGAAAGCTATTGAGTTTCTAAAAGTTGGTAAATACATTTTTAAAGAAAATATATCAAATCAGTTAAACCACTTTGAGTTCCACAATGAATGCAGAAAACCCCCTCTCTCTCTCTCTCTCTCTCTCTCTCTCTCTCTATATATATATATATATATATATATATATATATATATATATATATATATATATATTGAAAGGCAAGCTGTGGTTAAGTAGACTCACAACAGTTATTATTCAATCGTACCACTGGGTCACAAGAAGAGGTGCACTGACAGCTCCTACCAACTAAGCGGAGCCCCCATTGGCATCCTCTATATATTTTCCCTTTTATTTAATTTTTTTTGAAAAGCAAGCTGGGGTTCCACCAGTTATTATTCAAACGTGCTTTTGGGGTTTTTAATATATAATATATATATATATAAGGATTGGCCTACTTCATTTTTTGGTTTGGTCACCATTACCTTAAAAAAACATAGTTTTACATGTTTTATGTTATATTTGAACCATTAGATTTGTTTATCAATGCTTATTTATTAAGAAGCAAGCTTTATTTCAAATTGATCTGACGTAAAAATATGAAAATTTTAACATCACATTTTAGTACAAGTGCATGATCGTGCTTACTCAAAAATATATTTTTTATTGAATAAATATTATTAAGTACATCTAATTGTGCAGATCTATCAAACACCTAAAACTATGATTTTTGGAGTGTCCTAGGGACCACCCAACTAAAAAGGACACACAAACATTGTGTTTGTTTACGTGTATGTATATATTCACTACAATCAACTCAACTTGCAATATAGATGTGCAGCATGATTGATTTAGCAGGAATCAACCCTTGAAACATTTTTTAATGAAAAAAACATGTTTTTTTAGTTGAAAACTTTAGTTAGCATCACCGGAAGTCCGGGTACACTTATCAGATTTTGACAATCCAATTGCTAATCCCCACTAAATGATCGAGCATGTAGATCACATCAATGTGACCAGTTTTACTAAAAAAGATAAAAATTATAAATAAAAAAAAGATTTGCTAAGCTGAATGTAGCACGCGCACACACACACACATATATCTGCTGAGAATTGTATGAAAAAACAAAAGAAACAGATATACTTAAACTTTGGAAGTATTTGAAACATTAAAACCTAAAAAAACCAAACATGTTATATCCAATCGGCCAAGAAAAACTTTTAGAGACCCACCAAATAAAAAGACTGTACGACTATTTGCTGAGACTGAGCGAACGCAAGAGGCTGTGACATAAGCTTAGGTAGCAGTAGCGGCCACTAGGCAAAAAAAAGGTGGCATGATAAACTTCTGATGACAACCTCATCAAACTTTAAGCACATAAAAAATGAGAAGCCCCATCATCTGTTCCACACTTAAATTTAATGTATTCATCACGCGATCTAACTGTACAATATAAAAGAACTGAAAAGTTGGTGCAGTGCTCTTCTAATTATCTAGGATTATCCAACTTAACCGTTTCACATTTTGGGCTTATAAAAAAAAGATCATTTTGTCTGCTATGTCACATAGACACTAGAATATGAGAACTGGAAATATGAGAACTAATGTGTGAACTGAGATTTTCATGAATTTTTTGTTCTTTTCTCTTGAATCTAACTGTACTTATGTGACCTACTTGTTTTTTTTCTTTGATAGGCAAGCTGGGGTTAGGTAGACCCCCACCAGTTACACAACATATCGATGGGGTTTGAACTTGCAACATCCCAACACATGGTGATGTGCACTAACAGCTCCTACCAAACAAGTGAAGCCCCCTTTGATCGACATGTAACTGGTTTTATAAGAACCCATTCTTAAATCATCCAATTTTGATGCATAAATGAGATTTTTTTTAAGGCTTTAAAATCAGTGGCTCATAATCTTCATAAATATTCAAGCATTCAAAAATCATATTTTTCATCGAAGATCAAGATCCAATGGTTGATTCCTAGCAAATTCACCATGTCAAGCACATCCACATGGTTGGAAATGCCCATATTTCTAGTTCTTATATTCTAGTGACTCCTATGTCACATAGCATTTTGGCTACATGTCCCTCTTTACATGATTGATTAGACACGCTATAACACTAATTCGAACACCGATTTGTATGGATATTTTAATTTATTTTTAATTGGTTTATTAGTATTTTTTAAATAATATTTCAACAAAAATATTTTTAAATATCAAAATATCGAAAATAGTTTCTTATTGATAAAAAATTAAACAATATGTGTCTTTGTGTATCTTTATGAGTCATCAAGACGCTTTTCATACATTAGTCATACGATAATATACTTTTTGAGCAGCATGGCTACTTTTATAAAATAGCGCCCTGAGGATCTCATGGAGAAATTAACTGTTCCACAAAAAACTTTAGCTTGGTAACTGCAAAAAAAAAAAATCTTAAACAAAGCAGGCATGTCACTCAAAGACCTGACAAGATTAAAGGCAAAGAATAGGATGAAAGAATCCCCACTAATTATGTTTAGCACTAGAGTGCTGAGGAACAGTGATGAGATGTGTCCATTTGATGGTTTTGTTCTTTTCACAAACTGGCTTGTCATGAACCTGCTCCACCCTGTACTTTTGTTTTGGTTCCAAGTCTAAGGCCTATGAAAGAATCAAATAACAAGTTATCATCACATGCTCATTGGGTCACTCTTAGTGATATGTCACATCTTGGGTACATGAATGATTGGTGATATGAGTAGGCCTTGCAAAACAAACAGCTCCATTGCATGTATTTGTTCTTCACTCATGCTTGCTCACAAACAGTTGAACCACCTACCAATTTGGGGTTTCTGTGTGCTAGGCAGGATGCCTGAGGTTCCCAAGGGACCACATTGGTGATTTGAACATACATGAGCTAGATGTGCAAAGAACATCTACTTGTGGAGTGTGGATTAGGAAAATTCATATTAGCATTTGTCCATCACAATCCATACACTTTGAAAGCAAGGAACTCTCGCTTCCCAAATCGACTCCCTCTCATTTTTAATGATGTATCTTTCCCACTTCTTATCGCTTCCTTTTAATTTTCCTTCCACTTCTTACATTTTTTATATTAAAAATAATATTTTTTTAATAACAAACTTAAATGTTGATTTTATATCGCATTCTACTTGTTTTCATTAGGGCTGTCAACGGGCGTGGTTTACCTGGACCAGACCCGAACCAAACGCTATAGGGTCCGGGTATGGTGATAAATAAGATCTGATTAAGACCCAGGTCCAGACCCGAAGGTCCGATTAATACATGGATCCGGGTATAGTTTGTGAAATTTTATACCAGACCCGGGCCCAACCCGAGTTCCGATTAAGACCTGCAATTTTTCAATATAAAAATGATAAAAAAATATGGTTTTACCCGTTATGGTTCATGTAGTTCTTATCGGGTCCAGGTATGGTTTTTCTTATAGCCGACTAGATTAGACCTGGGTCTGAACCCGATACCATGCCCAAAAATATATCTGATTCAAGTCTGGTTCCACCTGGGTTCCAACCAAACCCGACCCGTTTCTTATTTGCTTCCACTGTTACTAACATGTTGTACGGATCTGATGGTTAGTGTGTGTTTAGATATTTTGGAGAATTCTTATGAAAAGGTAAATTCTCAATCAGAAGAAATTTATCTTTTATATTAATAGGCAAGATACGAAATGGCTTCTATTAAAAAGGCGAAAGAGTACCCCACCTAGGTGGTATCCATGTGGTAAGTGGGGTCCTCTGCCAAGCTGAAGGCTCAAGTTCGAATCCCTCTGCCACATGGGGATTGAGAGATATCTGGTAGGGGTCTGCCCAACCCCAGCTTGCCTTTCAAACAAGAAAAAAAAAGGGCGAAAGAGTGCAACTCTACCTATCCAACCTTGGTTATCCAAGATGTGGATATTTTATCAAATTTGGATGCATTAGAAAAACTGTTTGCTGTGATCTAATTAATTAACTAGCATTATTTCCAGATTTGTGATGAATAATTGGATTTTGGCCAACCAACTGGTGTATCCTTTACACTCTCCACTTCTCCTGATGAACCTATTCAATGTATTTTCTTAGAAGCTACGATTCTTGTCCCAAGTTGATATCACTCTCTCCATCCCTCTTGATGATCCGATTCAATTTATTTTCTATGCTTGTCCCAAGTTGGTATTAATGTTGGGGCACTTTGGATAAGTTTCTACTTCACTCTGGTTTAATTTATTTATACAAATTATTGGGAGTAGGGTGGATTTCAAGTAGGGGTGGCAATCGGGTCGGGTTGGCGGGTTGGCGTGTCAGCATACCTCAACCCGAACCCGACCCGTTTATTAAACGGGTCAGCTGTGGCAAACACGAACCCGACCCGTTTAATAAACGGGTAACCCGACACGACCCGCCAACCCATTTAATAAATGGGTTGGGTCGGGTAAACGGGTTTTCAGGTTCGCGGGTCAGGTTCGCGGGTCGGGTTGACGGATCGGGTTGGCAGGTAGGCAGGTTGGCGGGTCGGGTTGACGGGTTGAGGGGTCGGGCAGACGGGTTGGCGGGTCGGCGGGTTGACCCACCTGCCTAACCCGTTTATTAAACGGGTCAGCCGGGTTGGCGGGTTGGCATACCCCCAACCCGAACCCGACCTGTTTAATAAACGGGTTACACGGGTCGACCCGTTTATTAAACGGGTTGGCTTAAGCCCAACCCGAACCCGCCTAAGAGGCGGGTTGGCGGGTCGGGTCAGAAATTGCCACCCCTAATTTCAAGTAAGCCTTCCTGGCCAGTGGGCTCCAAAAGTCATCACTTGTCACAGGACGACCAAGGATCGAAACCCACTGGCAGTGTGAGAGAGCTGTACAGGGGGGCTCTTATTGGTGCTAAACCAGGTTCTGACTCAGTCTCCAACTTGGACCGAGTTTTCCTCTGTCTAATAAATTTAAGAAAAAAAGAAAGGAAAATACTGGAGTACATTAATATGAACTGTACGAAGCAGTTCTCAGAAAGACATAATTTTCATCTTTTACAGACTGCCATCCCCAAGGTGCACATTGCACAGGCAGCCAGGCACACTCTTCCACGTCCACATGCACTCTTTAAACTGTTTTACCCCTTGTGATTTTCATTCACATTTAGTAATCTGGTAAAACTTACTCGATTGAGTCGTACTGTCAACAGGTCGGATCTGGATCGGATCCTATATGACCCGAGGTCGATGCCATTGAAGTGGGTCTCATTAGAATTAGTCGGCTTGGATCCAATGGATCTGTGTGGTATATGGACCCGGGTTTGGTTTTTGAAATTTTAGACAGACCCAAGATCCGAAATTTCTCTTCAGAAAAATATAAAAATAATTAACACTTTACCGGGTTTGTGTATGTGTCATCCATAGATCCAGTTCAGCCTTTTCCTTTTTACCCCCTCTCACCCCCACCCCTCGTCCAAAATCACCAGCGAGGCCTCCGGTTGGTAAGACCCTTTGACGTCGCCCATGCCCATCAGGGACCACACTCAGCTTCAACCTTGCAAAGAAGGATGCCACGCATGGGTTTCGAACTTGTGATGTCCCGTTAACTTGATGACACTGACAAATCGCACCTACTAGATGAGCGGAGCCTTTGTGGGCTAGTTCAGCTTATGTTAAGTCCAATTGAATCTAGATTCGATCCTGGCATTGGTGGCTCAAAGTCGGATATGAATCTAGACCCACCTGCTTCTTGTGTGGCTCCAACCTGTTGACAGGCCTATTCATATCTAGTATGGGCATTTTGAAAATATAGCAACTATATTGTTATAATTTCAAAAGCTGATATAATTAGGGGCATAACTGGGTTGGGTATACCCGACCCAACTCGCCGTACTGAACCGATTGTACCGGACCCAAACTGATTTTATTGTTTTGAGTTTGGGTTGGGTCTAAAATATAGACCTGTAATGAAAATGATCGGGTCTTGGGTCTTGCAAATGAAGACCAAAACTCATTTAGATCCAACCTTTTATACCCAACTGAAATGATTACCCATATTGTAAAACTGAACCGACTCGAACCTGAACCTGCTTCATACCCGAATCAATCTGAACCCAACCGATTATGTGCCCAAACCTGTTTTATATGTAAACAGACCCAAACTGATTGGGAATCGGGTCTAATAAGACCCCACCCGTTACACCCCTAGATATAATACTCAAAGAACATGATATTCTCAAAATATCGCCTACCTTGAAAATAGCGTTTTATCATGATATTAACATAATAGGAACAACTTAAAAACATTCTTATGTTATTCTTATTTATATATATATATTACATATTTTTATATATGCAAATATTTTTTCAGGAAAAACCATATTGTTCAAAATATCACAAGATTTTCCCTAACCAAGATTTTCTTACCTTTGGACCGAACAAAAAATTTTCCTTCCTTTTCTAACCATTGGACAGAAGCTCTGATAATACAAACAATGAATTGACAGTATAATAAGAATGGGTCCACACAAAATACCTACATGCTTGAAAGAAATTCATTTCTTCACTGAAGATCAACTTAATAACGAATATAGGGAGACACTTTGAACTTCCTGTTGGTCTACTCTGACCAAATAATAAATCAAAGAGGTGAAATGTGAGACAAGAATGACATAAAAGGATTTGCTATTGACGTGTGAATATCTACCAAACAGTAGC
The DNA here is from genome assembly GCF_984573655.1 of Nuphar pumila. NCBI lineage: Eukaryota > Viridiplantae > Streptophyta > Magnoliopsida > Nymphaeales > Nymphaeaceae > Nuphar > Nuphar pumila. The sequence goes on along the minus strand of NC_143260.1, from coordinate 93,633,769 downwards.
AGGAGAGACTTCATTCGCCTGCCAGTTGACGCATTATTGTGATCATTTCTTACTGGCAACCTATCATAATAAATAACCAGCATTGTAAGTAAATAACACTAATAATAATAATAGTAATAAATAATGCAGTCAAATGACCATAAAAGTTCCACACACCTGGCTAGGCGCATTTGGCTTAGAACGCTCAACCAGAAGGACGTCAAGAAATTGATTTCTTAAGGCTGAAGCAGCAGGCTCCTTGATGGGCGATGGTGGAAACACTACAAGAAAATTGTCAATTAGTGACGGATATTTACGACGGATTTTTTTTATCGTCAAGTTGTGGCGGATTAACGAGAGAAACTAATCCGTCGCTAAGATTCGTAATATTTACGAACCTAACGACAGAACACTTCCGTCGCTAGTTAGCGATGGCTTAGCGACGGTAGGTTTTTGTCGTAACACACCCGACGATTAGCGACGGATTTGACGACGAAGGTTTTTTCGTCGCTACGTAGCGACGACGTTAGCGACAAAACTATTCTGTCGCTAACTGGTGATCTAAATTTACGAAGACTTTGCGATGGAATTCGGCAGTCGCCAAATCCATCGCTAATTTTCGCGTAAATCCCTAATCATGGCTCTTTTTCCTCTTTCCTGTTTCATCTCTCCCGCCAGACCGATGCAATCCTCCGCCGCCTGACACAATCCTCCGCCACTCGTCGCCTGTCGTTCCCCGATCAGCCGCCCCGGCCCGTCGCCCCCTGGTCCGCCGCCCGATGACTCCCAAGTAAATCCATTTTTAGGTTTTTTCCGATAAAAGGGGTGCCTGCCCCTTTTATTTTTTTCGGCAGAGGGTCGACCACCCCCTGCCTCGTTTGTATTTTCTGGCAGAGGGCCACCCCCTGCCTCGTTGTTTTATTCGAGCAGGGGGTCGCCCCCCTGCTTTTCTGGCAGGGGGTCCCCTCCCCCGTGCTGCGTTTTGTGTTTTCCGGCAGGGGGTGACCCCCCTGCCTCGTTGTTTTATTCGGGCAGGGGGTCGCCCCCCTGCCACTTTTTTTTTCGGCAGGGGGGGGGAGGGCGACCTTCTGCCTCATTTTTTTTCGGTAGGGGGTTGCCCCTTGCCTCATTTTTTTATTCGGGCTGGAGGTCACCCCCGTGCCTCTTTTTTTTCGACAGGGGGGGCGACCCCTGCCTCGTTTGTTTTTTCTAGCAGGGGTTCGCCCCCTGCCTCATTTTTTTATTCGGGCAGAGGGTCCCCCCCCCCTCCCGTGCTTTTCCGACAGGGGGGAGGGGGGCGACCCTGCCTCATTTTTTTTTCGGCAGGGGGTCGCCCCTCCTGCCTCATTTTTTTTCGGCAGGGTGGCGACGGGCCGGGTGGCTCTCGGCGATCGTCGGGTTCCTGAACCACGACATCACCTCGTGTTTGCCGCTTTGTGGGACGATCACTGCCTTCGGAGACCTCGTGTTGCTGTTGTATATCGCTGGCCTACTGACTGGCCGACCGAACTCGAGGGCGGTCGGGCCGAACGGAGAGGTGGTCAATGCCCGGGAGGCGTTCCGCCATGCCGGAATCTCGTCCGACTTCGATATTTATTCTAATTTTTTTCCTTTCTGCAGAAGGTGACTTCATTTTAACACAGTTTCTTTTGCAGATTTATAAATGGATCCCGCTTATGCCCCACCACCCGTGGTAAGTAAGTGACAAAAACAATGCAAATCGGGTAAATACCTGTGGTGAGTAAGTGATGCAAGCACATCACATGTTATTTAATTTATTGGATGCAACACTTTACTGTTCACACACTCACTTAGTTGTTGATATCTAGGACTGCTTTTGTTGGAGTTTGGAGATCATGCTGAGCATGATTTTAATTTATGAGAATAGAAGTGTTCTTATTTTTGGAGTAAAGATTTCATGCTAGGCATGATAGTAGTTAGCGGGATATTGGAGTGTGTTTGTTGTAGGTACATGTTTGCCATTTTTTTGATATGAATATTTTCGATGTATTGCAATGTTTGATATGATTGTATTCATGCTTGCATGTAGTTATTTTCAATTTGATTATGACTTACATGTGAAATTTTATAATGAAAGCATGCTTCAAATGAATGTATCGTGTTATGAATAGTTTGCACATGAAAATATTAAGTTATCAATACACACATCATAATTCTTGTGATTGTATGACATCAAATATTGCATGATAAATTTTATATTTTCTTCATCATACTGATGATTCTCTTTTAACTGGTTAGGATACTATTTGTAACATCATACGATAAAATGATTGCAAACCGTGAATGGATGTACCGTAGAATAGTTGATAATGAGTTATCGCATGAATATATGGATGGTGTTGAAAGTTTTATTAAATTTTCAATGACAAGTGTCAGTACAGTGGATCCTACAGATCAGATTAGGTGTCCCTGCAAGATTTGTAAGAACAATCGATTTGTAGAACCTCATCGCGTTAGACATCACCTATACAGGAAGAGTTTTGTGAGCGATTATCAGAATTAGACGTTTCATGGTGAATAATTTAGAAACAACTTTGATGCACAAGTGAATGTGGTGCACGATAATCCATATATGTATTTGATATTTGATGCCGCAGGAATAGAACTGAGTTCTGCTATGGGTCCTAATGATGTAATAACTGCAGTAGATGAAGAATCACCAAACGATGCTGCTAGCAGATTTTATGATTTACTTAGAGATGCTGATGAGCCACTTTGGAACTGTTGTGAGAGTCACACTATCTTGTCTGCAGTTCTTTAACTAATGAATTTGAAGTCTGAGTATAATTTGAGTCAATCATGTTTTCACCGTTTGTGCATAATTATGAAGAGTATGTTGCCCAAAGATGAGAAATTGCCACAAAATTTCTATCATGCGAAGGTTATGGTCAACGCTCTAGGTATGGGATATAAAAAGATAGATGTTTGTCCAAATCACTGCATGTTGTATTTCAAGGATCAGGAAAACACCATATCATGCTCGTCATGTGGGCATCCTCGGTTCAAGCCAAAGACAAGAGGCAATGGTAGCACGAGATCAAAAGAAGTTTCATACAAGTCGTTTCGCTACTTTCCTATCACTCCGAGATTGCAACAATTGTATGTGTCTTCAAGGACAGCTAAACACATGAGATGACATGCAAATAAAGTTCGACATGATGAAGACAAGATTATGCATCCTGTTGACGCGGAAGTCTGGAAGCACTTTGATCGTACTCATCAGAACTTCACAATGGAAGTGTGAAATGTTAGACTCGGTCTATGTACAGATTGATTTAATCCATTTAGGGGTAGATCAACTCCATACTCATGTTGGCCAGTATTTGTAACTCCATATAACCTTCCACCAAGTTTGTGTATGAAGCGTCCAAATCTTTTCTTGTCTCTATTGATCCCTGGTTCGACCTCACCTGACCAAAATCTTGATGTATATTTAAGGTCATTGATTGATGAACTAAAAATATTGTGGGATGACGGTGTTGCTATGTATGATGCCTACAAAAAACAAAATTTCAATATAAAGATCGTTGTTCTATGGACAATCAGTGACTTCCCTGCATATGGTATGTTATCTGGTTGGAGCACACATGGGAGGTTGGCATGTCCGTTCTGCATGGAGGATACAAAAACTTTTAGATTGACGCATGGAAAGAGGCCTTGCTGGTTTGAGTGTCATCGTCAATTTCTACCCAGCGACCATCCGTTCCGACGAAAAAGCAATGTGTTTCGAGCAGGCACAACTGAAATGAAAGGTCCACCCACAAAATTATCTGGCATAAAGATTTTAAAAAGATTGCGATACTTTCCAAATGTATTAGCAAATGCCCGCAGTTCGATGCCCTTCCTTGTATTTGGGAAGGATCACAATTGGACAAAGAAATCTATTTTTGGGGAACTACCATATTGGCCGACCCGATTGATACGACATAATTTGGATGTGATGCATGTGGAGAAAAATGTGTTTGATAATGTGTTCAATACAGTAATGAATGTTAAAGAGAAAACAAAGGATAATCTGAAAGCCCGTATGAATTTAAAAGTAATATGTAAAAGACCAGAATTGAAACTCAAAAAGTATAATGGCAAAGTACTGAAACCAAAGGCAAAGTACATGCTTGGACCTGATCAAATAAAGAAGGTATGTCAATGGTTGAGACAGTTGAAATTTCCAAATGGATATGTCTCTAATATTGTTTGGACTATGAAGATTGACGATGGATAGTTATATGAGTTGAAGAGTCATGATTGCCATATCTTTATGCAACGATTGATACCCGTAGCATTTCATGATATGTTAGACAAACCTATATGGGGGGGGTATTGTCTAAGTTGAGTGGATTTTTTAGAACATTGTGCATATCGAAAGTCGTAGTATCTGATGTAAAGAATCTCGAGGACTCTGTCATCACTACTGTTTGTCTGCTAGAAAAGATTTTTCTGCCAGTATTTTTTGATGTTATAGAACATTTGATCATCATTTGCCATATGAACTGGGTTGGTGGTCCTGTGCAATATCGATAGATGTACCCATTTGAAAGGTATATATTTTCTTATATTTGTCTCTTCAATGACAGATATTTCAAATTTGAAATGTATATTTTTGACAGATGCATGTTTGACCTCAAAAAAAAAAAGGTTCATAATAAAGTAAGAGTAGAAGGCTCTATTTGTGAGGCATACACTTTAGAAGCGATTTCAAATTTCTCATCTATGTACTTTGAACCTCACATTCCAACACGTTACACATGTCTGCCTCGTAACGATGATGGAAAACAATTAACTGTAGCTGACAAGCTATCGATATTTCAACCACTTGGGCATGCATTTGGTAGTTGTCGATCAAGACTCTTGACAGATCGAGAGCAAGACGCAGCACACATCTATATTCTTTTTAATTGCTCAACGATCGACCCATACATCGAGTAAGTATATGTAGACGAAACACAATTCTAAATCCTTTTATGTTCTATATGTGCATATATGGTTCGGTAATATAAGTATTTGTGGTTTGCAGACGATTTGATCTGGAGTTGCGAAGAGAAGTTTCACATCTCACTGATGTAGAAGTACAAAAAGAATGTGAAACTAAGTTTGTGGAGTGGTTGAAACTGTTGGTAAGAACGCTCACATAAATTGTGTACTTGTAAACAACACTAAGTTACTTAATTGGTCGTGATCACAATCATTGTTTATATTTGTGTGTAGGTCCGCCATGGTGATGTTAAAGATCAAGGAATATGTGATTTACAAAATAGTCCGACCAAAGTTATGCAATGTTATAACGAGTACATCGTAAATGGTTATCGATTCCATACAAAAGATTATGGTATAAACAAATCAATGATGAATAGTGGCGTGTGTATCAAGGGTAGCAGCTATGGTAAAAACGAACATGATTACTATAATGTTATAGAGGAAATAATGGAGTTGACTTACTTAGGCATAAATAATAGGGTAACTTTATTCAAGTGTCATTGGTTTGATCCAACTGCAACAAGAGTCGACAAAGCCTCAGTCATTGTGGAGGTGAATCATAAATCAAGGTTTGGAATATATGAACCATTCATATTAGCCTCGCAAGCTCAACAAGTTTATTATACTTCATATCCGAGTACAAAAAAGTCAGATAGAAATGAATGGTGGGCAGTTTGCAAGGTGAAGTCCAAACTATACCCTGAGTATGATCAGTTACAGGAAGACAAGTTAACTGAAGAGAGTGATTACTATCAATCAGATGATATCTATGACTTCTCTTATGGTCACGATGTTGCGCATAATATGCATGTCATATCTTCATTGGTCGATGAAACATTAATAGAAGAATGTGATCCAAATGATATACCAAGTGGATGGGCAAACAATGAAGAAAATGATGAAGAAGAAGAAGAATACGAAAGTCAAACAAGTGATGAGGAAGAATTCTCAAGCTAGTGAGCAAAATCTTGTAATACAAACCTCTATTTGAATGTATTGCAATATTTGATGTGAATGATTTGAATTATTTGAATGTATTGTAAAACTTGATGTGAATGATTTGAATATATTACAATACTTGATGTGAATGATTTGAATGTATTGTAATGATGTAAATGATTTGCAGGTATTCCAATGATTTGAATGATTTGAATGTATTGTAATACTTGATGTGAATGATTTGAATATATTGCAATACTTGATGTGAATGATTTGAATGTATTGCAATGATGTGAATGATTTGCAAGTATTCCAATGATTTGAATGATTTGAATGTATTGCAATACTTGATTTAAATTATTTGAATGTATTGCAATACTTGATATGAATGATTTGAATGTATTGCAATAATGTGAATGATTTGTCGGTATTCCAATGATTTGAATTATTTGAATGCATTGCAATACTTGATTTGAATTATTTGAATGTACTGAAATGTATTGCATTGATGTGAATGATTTGAAACAATTTGAATGTATTGCATGACATTTTTTATTTGTTAGAATATGGTTCGTGGAACTTACAGTGGTCGTTCATCCAGTAGTAGTCAAGCTCAACCTTCATCTTCATGGGCTCCTTTGATAGGTATATCATTTAACTAATTGGATGCTTGATTAGTTGAAATACGCATTCTAAGAATTTCTAACGTATTTTTTTACAGATGATGTTTCGCATGTACATGACTCACCTACACCAGTTAATCATACAAGTCAGGAGCCAACACAGGATGCAGAGTCTTCTCAGTCTGGCACAAGAAGACTCATTCGAATAGTGTATATCGATAATCGACCGTAAGTATTTCATTTTCACTTATTGCATATCTTATAAATAATGTATATTGATATTTATTGTGTACCAATTCATGAGCAGCATGAGGTTTGAGCCACAAGAAGTAGTACGCGATATTAGGAATTCACTTTTTCAACATCTACCAGGATCGGTCGTCCGATGGAAAGAGTATCCAAAAGATGTGATAGACAGATTGTGGTCCTCATTCACGGTATACAGTCATCCATCATAGTTAATGTGTTTCATATTTAATTTTTTGTTATAGTCATGTCTACTAACTTTCTGAAAATATATATAGGCTTCGAATTGCTTCGCAACTACGATAGAGGAACATGATGCAAGGAAGGTGTGGCAGAAGGTGGCTGTCAATCGATTTGCAAACATACTGCACATGAAGACTACAGTAAAAAAAGCATCTGGCGGAATAGATGATCCACTACAGTGGAAGGACCATGGCCCTATTACTGTCATGAGAGATTATTGGGAGGGAATGTGCGACAAGTGGGCGGGGGATGCATTTCGAAATCGCTCAGCGAAGGCTGCACAAAATCAAACGAAAATGCCCGAAGCTCATCTACACACAGGTGGATCTAGGACTTTTGGGAACCACCTGAAGAAAATTGTAACTCATCAATATATATATTGTCAATTTTATAAGTATTGTTGCAAACCTGTTAACTAAATCTTTTATCATTTTACTTCGCAGAAAGCAGAAAAATGAAGCATTGTAACATACAAGGATGTGTTTGTTGAAACACATAAACATAAGACCATGGGAGAGTTCGTATCAGAGAAGGCGAGAAAGACAATGGTATATATTTATTGTATTAATAATCATTGTAATATACAAGTTATCATAAACATTGTAATTCTTAATTATTAATGCATACTGTAAATATTATTTTGTAAGAGGCATATGAGCAACAGATGGTAAAGCAATATGGCGATGACTCTACTCAACATCCATCATTTGATCCTGCAGCATGGGTGACTGCAGCAGGTGAACCCAAAAAGGGTCGTGTGTTTGGGTTTGAGAGTAATATAAACACCTCACCAGTCGTTGCATCCTCCAGTCACGGCTCACAGACTTCTCCCGTCGACATCAGCTCCAAGCATCCAATTTTTTTTGGTGATGATGTACGCCAAATCGTTAAAAACACAATGCATGACTGCTTCCATGAAACAATTGCCGATGTTCTCCAAAATGAGTTTAATAGTTTTTTGCAGAACATGAGAACTTCGATTGTAGGTGCCTCTCAGGTATGAAAGTTTCATGTGATATATTGCATGTCGTTAGATTTCATATCACTTTGATTGCCTTAACTTAGGTGCATTGGATATAATTTATTTCAGTATATTTTGTTTATCAATACTGACCTTTTATATAATATTTTAGTATAATATTTGTACTGCCTTTGAACACATATGAGCACGATAGAATCACATATACAGTTTTTTTACTACCTTAGAACACATATGAGCATGATAGAATCACATATATAGTTTTTTTACTGCCTTTGAACACATATGAGCATGATAGAATCATAAAAACATTTTTTTTACTGCCTTTAGAATACATATGAGCATGATTGAATCACATATAAAGTTTTTTAACTGCCTTAGAACACATGAGCATGGTAGAATCACATATATATTGCTTTGCCTGCCTTAGAACACATATGAGCATGATAGAATCACATATACATTTTTTTTACTGCCTTAGAGCACATATGAGCATGATAAAATCACATATACAATTTTTTGTCTGCCTTAGAACACATATGAGCATGATAGAATCACATATAAAGTTTTTTTACTGCCTTAGAGCACATATGAGCATGATAAAATCACATATACAGTTTTTTTGACTGCCTTAGAACACATATGAGCATGATATAATCACATATACAGTTTTTTGCCTGTCTTAGAACGCATATGAGCATGATAGAATCACATAAAGTTTTTTGACTGCCTTAGAACACATATGAGCATGATAGAATCACATATAAAGTTTTTTTGACTGCCTTAGAACACATATGAGCATGATATAATCACATATATAGTTTTTTGTCTGCCTTAGAACACATATGAGCATGATTGAATCACATATAAAGTTTTTTGACTATCTTAGAGCACATATGAGCATGATAGAATCACATATATAGTTTTTTTACTGCCTTAGAGCACATATGAGCATGATTGAATCACATATAAGTTTTTTTACTGCCTTAAGAACACATATGAGCATGATAAAATCGCATATACAGTTTTTTTACTGCCTTAGAACACATATGAGCATGATTGAATCACATATAAAGTTTTTTTACTGCCTTAGAACACATATGAGCATGGTAGAATCACATATACATTTTTTTTACTGCCTTAGAGCACATATGAGCATGATTGAATCACATATAAGTTTTTTTTACTACCTTAAGAGCACATATGAGCATGATAGAATCACATATATAGTTTTTTTATTGCCTTAGAATACATATGAGCATGATAGAATCACATATACAGTTTTTTTACTACCTTAGAACACATATGAGGATGATAGAATCACATATAGAGTATAATTTATTTCAATATATTTTGTTTATCAATACTGACCTTTCTTTTCTTGTGTAGGTTGTTGGCGATAATCAGCATAGTGGAGCTGAAGGGACAGATCAAGACAATGAACAAGATGATGCACAAAATATTGATGATGATTAGATTCATGTGTTGAATTTGTTCTACCTTCTCTTTGTTTCAAAAATGTAAATGTTGAATTGTAAATAATTAGAACTTGCAAATTTTAAAGTTGATTGATTAATTATTTTAGTTTCCTTTTATATGTATTTTGATGTGTACTTTGTTTTTTATTCACAAAAAATATAAATTATACAGAAAATATAAATTGTATCACGAGAAATTTTTCTCAATATTTAATTTTTAAATATATATTTTTTAATTTTTTTCCTTGTTTGCGATGGATTAGTGACGGATATATCCGTCGCTATTTAATTTTACCGTTGAATATAGCGATGGATTAGCGACGACTATAAATACGTCACCAAACCAAAGTCGTCGTATAGTAACGACGGCCTTGCAACGAATGTTGTCATTCATTATTCCGTCGCAACTTAGCGACAGACCTAGTGACAGATACAGTCCGTCGCTACTTAGCGATGGAATAGGCGACATATATATTTCGTCGCTATTTAGCGTCAAAAAATTTGTGATGGAAGATATCCATCGTTAAGCCGTCGCTAAGTTGTTTAGCAACGGATTAGCAGCGGATTAGCGATGGATTTAAGTCATCGCTAATCCACAGGTTTCTTGTAGTGAAAGGATCGAGGTTTTACACTGTTAGGCGTGTGGGGACCATAGCCATAATGACTTTCAAGCTTGTCAATCTTCCCAGCCGACACCAGTTTTCCTATGGAACAAAATATTAGAGAAAAAGAAACCAATCCATTCAAAAATTCCCAATGATTAGGATTATTAGAACAAATTTGCAGTTATTTATTAAGAAGGCAAAATGCATGAGAAAATCAGTGCATCCAAAAAAAATCATGCATTTGGTAAGCATTATCAGAAAGTGTTACTAGTAAGAACACATGCAATTCCAAAATGCACTAAATTGGCAGACAACCATTGCTTGCAGAAAGACAACCATTGTTTCTTCTTTTTTTTACTGGTGTAGTGAAAAAACTAGGGTAACTACAGGTGAGGCCAATAACCTGCTTATTGGTTGGTCCATTAGCGATTGTTGGCAGAAATCGAAAACCAAAGAGTACATCACCATATTACCTATCATTTTCATTCTCATTAATATATTACACAATTGTCTATGCATACTATTTTTCGATAATTCATATATACATTAGCACATGAAATACATTCAAAATATCGTGTGTTCCCTTCTGCTTCTCATTAGATGGCACCACCAAAGCTTATTACGACCTCCTCTTCCAAAAAAAAGACATGTATACCCTCAAAAATATGATGACAAAAAAAAGTATCACTAGATGCCTAAAAAGTTTCACCAAAGCAAGTGAAAAAAAATAATAATAGGTACCCTTCAAAGACCTACAATTTATGCATGACACAACAAGAAGATGGCATGTGATGATGGGGCCCATGTCATAAGAAAACAACCACACATATCATCTAAACCTTAAAACATGAAGCCATAAAAATATTAACAAATCAGAGGGAACACAAACACCAAGAGTAAAGTTTAGGCTTATCAATATCATTTAATCGATTGTTCATTGTCATGACCAATAATACAATCTTGTACATTAAAGTATTTACATAATACAAGATTTTTATAGTGGAGACAAACTACAAATACATAATGATCTAAAGAGTAAAGTCTGCCCTGATCGAAGCCATTTTGTTGATTCATTGTTGTCACGACTGACAATGCAATCTTGTAAGGCAGGAGAGTCGAATACCAAAGTTGAACCAGGAATGAAGTGAATATGAGTCCAACCATATGCGGAAATGGGGACACTTTTAAGATATATTCCCCAAAATCTCATGTTGGTTGATATGAGTCGCACGTCGCAAAGATCGATAGTCAAAGAGAGGTGGAGTGTAAAGCGAGGCACTAGAGAGACATAGAGAGATTAAAATAGTGAGACAAGGGAGCTTATAGTCGAAAATATAAAAAATTTTGCAACAGGGTAATTGAAGAGAAATATGAATGAACACGAACAAATTGAAGAGATTAATATATTTACATTAAAACATTTATAAGAAAAAGTATATATTACATAATGATCTAAAGAGTAAAGATTGGGATGATCGATGCTATTTTGTTATCTTTTTTTGTCTCGACTGACGATGAAATCTTGTATATTAAAGCATTTATATAATACAAGATGTTTGTTGTAGAGACAAACTACAAATTAAAGAATGATCCAAAGAGTAAAGGTTGCCATGATGAAAGTCATTTCATCGATTGAACATTGTCACGATTGACGATGCAAGCTTGGAAGGCAGGAGAGTCAATGACCAAAGTTGAACTAGGAACCAAGTGAATATGAGCCTGACCATATGCCAAAACGGAGTTCTGATTCCTGTAGAGCAAGGAAAAAATAAATACATTCAATAAAAAAAAATTGACAAATTCAATAAACAAAAGGGCATCACAAAATGAAAAAATAGACATGTAAAAAAAGAATAAATAAAAGATGGAAAGGAGCACATAGAAAAATGTGCGAAAATGTGCAAAAACATTTGACTTACCATTTGAAATTCGGAAAATGATCATATTGTATGAGTAATTTGATGTGTTTCCCTAAAAACACTATAATTTTTTATATTCTCCCCATGTCCAAAATCATAAATAGCCAGCATTGGAATGTCCTTTTTATCTTTCACATGCACAGAACTGATGAAGTTTGCGGGATATATCGCTCTTCTCCTTGGGTGCTGCATTTGCCTATTTAAAATGAGGTCCACATATTTTTTTTAAGACTTAATGAAGTTTGAAAAAAATTATATATGAACTTCCTGTTAATCTTGAACAAAATAAGGAAGTCTGTATATATTTTATGTGGACTTCCTCAAGTCTGCATATATTTTATGAAAAATTCTTCAAGTTTTCCTTATACTTTATGCGGACTTTCTCATTCTCATCTGTTCGTTGTTTGCATGTTTAGAAAGAACAATCTATCTTACAGATTAAGTTTCTCCCCAGTCACTCATCAGATTAAGATGATCTTGGTGGCAACGAAAAACTAATGTCTTGATTTCTCTTTTTTTCATATTTTTTGTGCAAGTGGCTAGAAAATAGCATAAAACAGACAAAAAATGTGTAACCCTAGAGGGTTCAGAGCATATTTTTATTCATGTTTTGGAACTTGAAAACTAGAACCCTAAAGGAGTTTTTGATTCTGACTCAAAACATGAAAGTTATATGCCAGTGTCTCAACTTTCTAATGATTATAAAAACACAAATTTTTGACATCTGATATGAGAGATACATGTATGAGAACAAAAATTGTTCTACAAAAAATAGTCACATATTTGGGAGGAGGTTCGCATATATAGGAGTTCACATGTGTAAAGGGTAAAAAAGTTTGTTTAAATCTAGATATTTGTGATTTTAGACATGAAGAGTATAAAAAATTATAGAGTTTTTAAGAAAATGCATCAAATTACAATACAATCATTTTCTGTTTAAAATTCACGATAATACATAAAGAAATAGGAGGAAGAAAAAACAGTAACCTATAGACTAGACACCCTGTAAGAATCACCTAATTCGAGATGTTTTGTTAGAGCAGAGAAAGACCATACATGACAAGCACAAAGATATATGCGAAAAAAATGAACAAATCCTACCGAAAAGAGACACATGCAAGCATTGAGGAAGACGACTTGAAACCCTCTGATCATGGATGAGAGTTGGGACTTAACAGTAGGTAACCTCTGTACACAATTGTCACTTAAATATTGAACAAACACATTCATGTCAGAAATGTGCATTTGAACAAAGATTGCATCACAAACAATCAAAATAGTGTCACACCACCTGAAAGCAAGCATGTAACTGTCCTAAAATTAGCAAAAAAACAAACATCCAAGTAACAACGAGTATATGGACCACAATGTCTATGACAAACACACTTACAAGTCACAAGCATTGTAGGTATATGGACATGTCGATGGACTTGTGTAAATTTATATTTACATAAAAGAACTTTGTAAACCATCATTTCTGATGGTCGATTCATAGTTAGAGCAAAAAGATAATATTATTAGGTGACGTTGGAAAGAAAGTGTATTGGTGGACGTTGGTTGATGGCACTGATGATGTAACATCCAGAATTGAAGCCTTTGTATACATCAAACATGAACCATTGGCCAACAATAGACATCACTTCAAACATGATATCATGCATGACTTCCTACATGTGAATGAGCGAGTATATGAGGTGTCTGTAAACGACTATTGTGCAATTGATTGCCGGAAGACACCAATTGAAGTAGGACTTACTCTCTACTTTTGCACTGATTTTCCCTGCAGTTTGATTGTACAGGATGCCATCAACCTCATTGTAGATGGTGCAAGAGATCTGATCCGTCCATCCCGCAATAATGATGGGGATGCAATATCTTCAAAAAAAAGATGGTTTGTTAATGTCAAAATCAGTATGTATGTCGGACAATTTATACAAAGAGTGAATCAGATTATACATCATATCGAGCATGAGTTTGGAAGGGTGGTTGTGATGTTGTCATGGAAAGTATGATTCGATTGAATTGGAATCTAATGAACCTTACCTTTTTCACTAGATAAACTGACTTCTCAGCACTTCGCGTAGACTACCTCATTTACTTGAGATACATGAAACTTTTTGTTATAATTTTGGCAGTCGTTGAACCATGATAGAGTAGAGAGAGAAGAAAGTGAAACAAGCACATATTACAGAGATATAACTATGTCACAATAAGTTCACAATTAGAAGAGTGTGATACACGTGCTGATAAATACAATATAAAGATATGTGTATCATGGATGCATTTGGTGTGGTGAGTACTGTTTAAATTGAGACTTAGCCTACCAAGAAACGATAAGCCAGTGAGGATGTGTCTGGCACATCAGCGATGGTGACGAGAAGTGTGGTAGTTATGTTATTCATGAATGCCCTGTAGATTGTACAATAGTGTATTATAAGAGAAAAAAAGAAAAGCTAACAAAAGTTGGCCTTGTAGGAGCGGAAACCATTTTTTCAGAATGGCAACTTCCTTAGATGGTGGGTCCACCATGATCTTGGTATACAAAGTGGTTTTCAATGAGTTCCCTTTTAAGTAATTATACAAAAATATAAGCAAAATGCACAATGCATTTGTGGAAACAAATTTGTACGATCCTTACCAGAAACGTCTATGGATCTTACTTGTATGATGGCCAATACATGTGAGAAACTACTTTCTTGGAAGGCAAAAAGGGCTTAATCGTCAGTGATGGACCTTTAGAAATATAGTTGAAGCTCCAATCCACTTTGTACTAGAATAAAATTAGAATGTAAAAGCATTATGACAAAGTATAGATGTGATTAATGTTGGGAATAAATTAAACTTGAACAATGTTTTTAGAATTATTGAGCATGTACAAGCTTCTAAGAGTCTTCTAGAGTTATTGAGTATGTACAAGTTTCTAAGAGTCTTCTATAGTTATTAAGTAGGTATAAGTTTCTAAGAGTCTTTTGGAGTCTCAATACATCTAGAAAGGTCTTACTAGTGCTATAAAAGCCTAGTCTAAGAGTCATTGTATGAATCCAAGTGTGAAGAGCCTTTTTGAGTAAAAGTATTAGAAGTCATTCTCTATCATCGTTCTCCACTTTTCTCTCCATTCTATATTTTATTCTCTTCAAATTGGTATCAGAGCTTTGTTTGATTAAAATGAACAACTTTATTCCACTTCCTTTCGTCCCTCAATTAGCCAAAGAAAATTATGGCAATTAGAGTATCCAAATGAAAGTTATTCTTGGATCTCAAGAATTGTGGGAGATAGTCGAAAAAGGCTATGTTGAAGTTAAAAATGAAGAAGAAATGCCACAGGCTCAAAGAGAGAGTCTAAAAGCATCGAGAAAGAAAGATAAGAGAGCTCTTGTGGTAATCTACCAAGGTGTAACCTCAAATGAAGTCGCTTTTGAGAAGATTGAGTGTGCTACTTCCTCAAAGCAAGCATGGAAGATTTTGGAAAGTTCATTTAAAGGAGGTGAAAAGGTAAAAAGGGTTTGTTTGCAAAATCTTCGAGGAGAGTTTGAAGGTTTGCATAAAACGGAGTCGGAATAAGTTTCTGATTATATTGTTCACAAGTATTGTCTATAGTTAACCAATTAAAAAGAAATGGTGAAACTATGGATGATGTTCGTGTCATTGATAAAAAATTTTGTTCTTTGGATTCAAAATTTGACTACATTGTGGTAGCCATTGAAGAATCAAAGGACTTGAATACCATGACTATTGATGAACTTACGAGCTCGTTGCAAGCTCATAAAGAAAGTCTAATAAAAAAGAAGAAAGAAGTAGTTTTGAATCAAGCACTCCAGTTGAAATTGTCTCTAAATGAGGAGAATTTCAAAAATCAAAGTGGTCGAGGACGTGGTCATGGAAGAAGTGAAAGATTTAGAGGAAGAGGCTCATATGCTCATAGAAGACGCGATTATAATGACTTGAATCAAAATCAAAATTTCAAAAGCTCACAAAGCGGAAGAGGTCATGGAAATCAAAGAGGGAGAGGCCGTAGCTATTTTGAATGTTATAATTGCCACAAACCTAGTCATATGGCAAGTGAATGCTGGTACAAGGAGGAAGAAAGGCATGATGCCCGTTTGGTATATGAAAACAAAAACCAAGAGCAAAATTATGACACTTTGTTGCTTGTGTCTCATGGTGGAGATCTTGATGATGTCTGGTATATAGACAGTGGTGCTAGCAAGCATATGACAGGTAACAAAAATTTATTTTCTAAGTTGCTTGAATCTAATTATGGTGAAGTTAAAGTAGGAGATGGAAAGGCTTACAAAGTTAGTGGTGTTGGTGAAATAAAGTTTAAAACAAAATCAGGAAAAATGGAGAAAATGTCTAAAGTTTATTTTGTTCCTGGTTTGAAAAATAATTTGCTTAGTGTAGGGCATCTTTTGAAGAAGGGATACAACATTCATTTTCATAACATGGCTTGCTACTTGTCAAGGAAAAAGTAAGTTATTGCAAGGGTTAGAGTTGCTTCAAATAATCTTTTTTCACTCACTCTTCAAAATAAAAGTATGTCTTGTTTTACTAGTATTGATAATGGAGTTTCTAAGCTATGGCATGATAGATATGGACACTTGAATTATAAAAATTTGAAGCTGCTCTCAAAGAAGATGATGGTCAAAAGCTTGCCTCAAATTGATCATCTTGATGAAGTTTGTGAAGCATGCCAACTCGAAAAGCAACACAGAAATCCATTTCCTCCTCAATCATCATGATGTGCAACAAGACCTTTGGAGCTTATTCATTCAGATCTTTGTGGTCCGATGACGGTGACATCTTTGAGAGGTAATCGTTATTTTATCTCTTTCATTGATGATTACTCACAAAAAGTTTGGGCGTATTGTGTCAAAAACAAATCTGAAGCTTTTCATAAATTCAAAGACTTCAAGGCGGAAGTTGAAACATTTACTAGGCCGAAAATCAATACTTTGCGGACTAACTGCAGAGGTGAATATTTTTTAAATGAGTTTGAAAAATATTGCAAGGACAATGGTATTCAGCATGAAATGACGGCCCGACATACACCACAGCAAAATGGTGTGTGTAAAAGAAAGAATCAGACAGTTATGGAGATGGCTAGATGTATTCTTAAGAAGAAGAAGTTGTCAAGAAGATTTTGGGCAGAAGTTTTTCTTGTGCAGTTTACTTGGAAAATTGCACACCACATGAAACATGGTATGGTTCAAAGCCTAGTGTTCACCATCTTAAGGTATTCGGAAGCGTGGCTTATGCTCATGTTCCAGATGCTATGAGAAACAAGTTGGATGATAAATCAGAGAAGTGTATTTTCATAGGCCTCAGTGAAAGAAGCAACGCTTACAAGATGTACAACCCGGTGACAAAGAAGATTGTGATCAGTCGAGATGTTCGATTTGATGAAAATTCCATATTTGAAGACTTGGAGGTTGAAAAAGAAAATTTGCTTATCTTTCCTTTTGAGTTTGAAGAAGAAGAAAATGATCCAGCATTTGAAAATGGTGCCCAAGCAGCATATTCTTTTGCTTCCCCAAGTTCTTCATCGATCAGCCCTATAAGAAAAATGAGAAGCATACAAGAATTATATGACATCACAGAAGAAGTTAGTCAGAATGATGCCATATTTTTTGCCTTCTTTGCAAGTGAAGATCCAATTTCTTTTGATGATGCATGTCAAAAAGAAAAATGGAGGAGAGCCATGAATAAAGAAATTGGTTTAATTGAAAACAATGATACATGGGAGCTTGTGGATTTACCACCACACAAAAGTTCAATTGAAGTAAAGTGGGTGTACAAGACAAAGATGAATCTAGATGGCTCTATCAACAAGCACAATGCAAGGCTGGTAGCAAAAGAGTACAAGCAAAAAGAAGGAGAAGATTTTACAGAGGTATTTGCTCCTGTTTCAAGACTTGAGATTGTTTGTTTAATTATTTCTATTATTGCTTAAAATAATTGGAAGATTTTTCAAATGGACATAAAATATGCATTCTTGAATGGTGTTCTTAATGAAGAAGTCTATATTGACCAACCACCTGGGTTTGTTAAGGAAAGAAAAGAGAAGAAAGTGTACAAGTTGAAGAAAGCTTTGTACAGGTTGAAGCAATCACCCAGAGCATGGTATAGCCGCATTGATTCATATTTTGAAAAATGTGGATTTCAGAAATGTCCATAAGAGCATACTCTCTACATCAAAGTCAATTTAGAAAGAAGATTCATTGTTGTAAGTTTTTATGTTGATGATCTAATTTTCACAAGGAATGATGTGCAAATGTTGAATGAGTTCAAGAACTCAATGATGGCAAAGTTTGAGATGACAGATTTGGGTGAATTGCATCATTTTCTTGGTATTGAAGTTTATCAAACCAAGAAAGGAATTTTTATTTCGCAGGAGAGCTATGCAAAAGAGATCTTGAAGAAGTTCAATACGGAGAATGCTAATCCAGTTTCGACTCCATGCATTTCATGTTTGAAGCTATCTAAAGAAGGTGAAGGAAAACTTGTCAATTCCACTATGTTTAGAAGTTTGGTTGGAAATCTAATGTATCTCACATCCACAAGGCCTGACATTATGTATGTTGTAAGTTTGGTGAGTAGATTCATGGAGAAGCCATATTCAAATCATTGAAAAACTGCAAAAAGAATTCTAAGATATGTGAAAGGAACTATCAATTATGGAATTCTTTATGAAACTAATGTTGCAGTCAACCTTATTGGTTATACTGATAATGACTTAGCAGGGAGTGTTGATGATAGCAGAAGTACTTTAGGTTATGTATTTAATATTGGAAGTGGAGCAATTTTGTGGAGCTCAAAGAAACAACCAATTGTTGTGCTTTCTACTACGAAAGCAAAATGTATTGCTGTATCTTTTGCAGGTTGTCAGTTAATCTGGTTGCATAGAATTTTGGAGAGTTTGAAGCAAAAGCAAAATAAGCCAACAGCTTTTTTTTGTGACAACAACTCAACTATCTCAGTTGCGAAAGATCCAGTTCTTCATGGAAGGACGAAACACATTCAGATTCGGTATCATTTTTTGAGGAAACTTGTGAATGAAGGTGGTGTTCATGTGGAGTAGATGGCAGATATTTTCATGAAGCCACTAAGTGGACAAGTCTTCAAGAGAAATACAGAAAGATTTGGCGTAAGGAGCAAGTTTAATTTAGAAGAGGCATTGTTGGGAATAAATTAAACTTGAACAATGTTTTTAGAATTATTGAGCATGTACAAGCTTCTAAGAGTCTTCTAGAATTATTGAGCATGTACACGCTTCTAAGAGTCTTCTAGAATTATGAAGTATGTACAAGTTTCTAAGAGTCTTCTAGAGTTATTAAGTAGGTACAAGTTTCTAAGAGTCTTTTGGAGTCTCAATACATCTAAAAAGGTCTTACTAGTGATATAAAAGCTTAGTCTAAGAGTCATTGTATGAATCCAAGTGTGAAGAGCCTTTTTGAGTAAAAGTATTAGAAGTCATTCTCCATCATCGTTCTTCGCTTTTCTCTCCATTCTATATTTTATTCTCTTCAATTAAGAGGGTATTGCATGAGGTATATGTAACCTTGAATCAGTGATTTTGAAGAAATCTTTGCCTAATCGACTTGTTTGCATATATATGTTGGGTTTATGTAGTCTCTGGTCAGGTGAACACTCAGGGAAACCACCATGATATCTGCAAACGAATGTGTGAAATTTTACCAAAGGCACTGTCGACTGTCTCTAGATCTGCAATACTATCCAAATGCACAGTATCGCTACAAGAGAGCTGGTACATTGATTCTGAAGGAGTTTCTACAACAATCATATTCTTGTGGAAGATGATCTCAGTTTTGGAAGGAAAGTGTGTGAACTTTTCATTGGAGCTTTTGAATCTGAAGTTGGATGTATAGTAGGTTTTGACCTCGTGCAGCAAATGGTCGAATAGTTTGACCAGTTGGTCGAACACAATTGCTTTTATCGTACCTCCCTACAATTGTTTGAATGAAAAGCTAATTGTTTAAGGCATATTTGTGTGCTTATATGCAAATTATTTTGGTGATCCAACTACGGGAGCAGAGCAGCAAACGTACCTCACATTACCGAGTATGAGTTTCATTATACTCCTCTCCTTCATGCCACTCTTGTATCAAATAATCGGTGATTTGTAAATTATGTCATATTTGATGGTGCAGTTGTTCATATGTTGATGCAACACGTTCAATGGGACTGATTTTGGGTCTTCTATGTTTTGGTTTGCACCTTTAACTGTTTTTCTCTGCTCGTTACATTTGATCCTTTGGTTTACACCTGCAATTGATTTTCTCTTCTCATTCTCTATCGGCTCTACACATATGACAGTAAAGACACTAAATATAATGATGATATGATGTGTTAGATGCATAAAGCAAAAAGACAGCACAGTTGTTCTTTGAGATCTGGGTTTCCACTAGCGGCGAGGCTTCTGGGTTGGTCACCCATTGGATGATCGATCTGCATATATCGTACCAATGTTAGTAACTATAATGGCACTACTGAGTCAATTAGTCACAGAGAGAAAATGATGATCCAACCCAAAAACAAGCCTTAAATTATAGACGTAAAGCACGTATCATCTTAAACAAAAATTCAGAGGAAAAATAGTAAAACAACCAAACGACCTTAGTTGCAGACATATCTATATATTCTGTTTTGTCTTTTTTTCAGTTGTTTCGACTTCACAGACTTCGTAGAGATGATAATGGCTGGTATAAGTTCAGAAGGCAGTGTTGTTTGCTGAGATGTAGGAAGCAAATCTCCCATTTGTCATCCGCAGAGTTTGTATGGACAGCTCCTATTAGGACTTTGCTTTTGTGCCATATTTGTGTGGGTAGGAGTGGTAGCTGGTAACCACGTGTGATAGGAAAGACTACACAATAGACTTTTCCACCAGGGAGTGTTTACATCGTTATCAGCCAAAAGTTTTGTTCAGAACTAATTTGTTCTACAGAATTTAGTGAAGGACACCTGATTTTGGCTGTAATTAGATATATATGAACGACCTATCCAAACCGTTGTGTGATGGGGGGTACCTGGTATTCTTGTTTCCCTATTCAAAATGACATCTGTATTTAAAATGAATGTTATATGTTGCTCTATTCATAGTAAAAAAATCTGTCTCTAGATTTTCTCAATAAATAAAATCAGATGATAAATAAAAAACATACTTTTTGTTATAAGACTATTTGAAAAAATTGTAAAACTAAAATTGCAAGAGTCAGAAGGAAACGATTAAAATTCAGACACTATGACCCTAAAAGTGCAATAGTTAGAAAAATTAGCTTGAAAAAAGCTATTAAAAAGTAGGTTAGTAATTAAGGACATCGCTCGATTGTAAGCAGATGCAGATATGGCATTTGGAAAAATGTGTAAAATAAGTTTGGTAAACGCAGGGTTCCTCATTCAGATTTCACTTCTAAGTTCGTTTGGTGGATGTCCATCCAGTTCCATGTTCCTTGGCTTAAGACTTGCTGGGATCTTATTTTCCATATCGTATGCTTGTTGTTTTGGAAGTTGAGAAATACTTCGTACCATGAGGCGTCCCTTCCGGGTAGGGAGGCAATTGCAGATAGTGTGTGGGCAGCATGTGTTACAGTGGCCAGCGGGTGTAGAAGAAGAGGCGTGGCTGTTTTCGAGAAGCTGTATAGTTTCAAACCAGTTCTGGATGGAAGAGTGCCAGTTGATTACGATCAGGTTTGGGTCAGCTTCGTTTAGACGTTATGATTTGATTTCATTTGCTGCGTACGATCAATTCAGATTTTTATTTATCGGGTGGTGTAAAGCATATTAAGGTTGGGTGGATGAAATGGAAAAGTGCAACTGGTGTGTTGTGCGATCGTAGAATGCCATTGCGGTTGAAGAGAAAGTTTTATAGGACGACAATTAGACCCGCTTTACTACATGGTACGGAATGTTGGGCTGCCAAGAGACACCATATTAAAAAAATGAGTGTAGCTGAGATGTGTATGCTTCGATGGATGTGTGGAAAGACACTAAAAGATAAGATTCAGAACGAGAAAATACGTAAGAAGGTAGACATTGCATCCATTGAAAATAAGATGAGTGAGAATCGTTTACGATGGTTTGGGCATATTCGGCGAAGGCCTAATGATGCTCCGGTTAGAAGGATGAAGAAATGGAAAAATATATTAGCTAAAAAAGGTCGGCGTAGGCCTAAGAAGACTTGGATGGAGATGATAAGAAAGGATATGAATGCTTTGAACCTCACCAAGGACATGACATTGGATAGAAATGATTGAAGGAGAAGGATTCATGTGGAGGACCCAAAATGATTTTATTTTTGGTTCATATCGCCGACCCCAATTGTTTGGGATGAAGGAGTTGTTGTTGTTTGTTTGTTGTTTGGGTGGTGTAAAGAGTATTAAGAATTCCATCCCCATAGAGTGGAGACTGTTGTACTATTTTTTCTGATTTGCCCAGTGGGCTTGAAGTGCTGGTGGTTCAGAATTCACAGAGATGGTGCAGGGCATCCTTTTCTTCCCTCGGCTCTCTTTATCTCGCAACTTTCGCTTTGACAGAGTTTTGTGTAAATGGTACCTGTTGGTTGTGGGTCATGTCCTGTTCATGTTAGGTTCTGGTAGTCATTTTCTTTGGAAGGATAAGCCCCCAGATTGGCTACCCTTTCAAGGGTGCTCATTTGTTCTGGGGGTAATGCCTTAGCGTCCTTATTCAAAAAAAAAAAAACTTTGATCAGAATTTTACAGGTCCTAAGAAGAAACAAGTATGAATTTATGTACTTATTTCGTAATTAACATTAAATAATCATAAAAGCAAGGTATAATAGGTAAAAACGAAAGGGTAAAAGGTTCTCAACCCTTCCTTTCTCCAAAAAACAGAAAGGGCAAAACACCAACCACTGCCATTTTCCTTTGAGCTTCCAACAATGATCCTCCATCCAAGCCGCTACCGAGCAGTGGCACTCTTTGACCAGACAGCCTTAGAGGATTTTTGTGCCGCCCCTAACGTGTCAAACCGCGTTTGCTGCTGCTCTTTCTTTTCTCCTCTTTCTCTGAGTAAGGGTTTCTTCCCTCTTTTGGGAAATGTCGAGTGCTCAGAGGGCTGCACTTAAGGTTTTTCTTCGTCGACAACTTTTGAATGCTGACAACACCCAATTTTCCGACGACACAAAAAATCCATTGTTCCTCTTTTTTTTCCTGTTTTAATCACTCATTTTATTGGTTTATTTCTGTTAATGTACAAAAAAGAGTGGATTTT
The DNA here is from genome assembly GCF_984573655.1 of Nuphar pumila. Lineage (NCBI taxonomy): Eukaryota > Viridiplantae > Streptophyta > Magnoliopsida > Nymphaeales > Nymphaeaceae > Nuphar > Nuphar pumila. Next base: position 93,610,516 of record NC_143260.1, on the reverse strand, counting down.
GGGCTTGCCGGAAGCACTCCGATTATACAGGCAACCAGTGGTGAGCACTTTTGGTGCCGTTCACCAGAGACATGGTACATTCTAAAAAAATGAAACCCCTTCGGCATACACAAAACATGAATTTTCTTTTTCACTATTTGTTTGAAAAATAAAATATCACTGACCTTTCACAATATTCCCTTTTTGCGTTTTTCAGTTTGATGGTGGCTGATTCCTGCGAATCAATACATGCACAAGGACCGTTCGAGCACCGTAAGGATGGACCAGTCTGCTCTCTGATACCACTGTTAAAATACATAAGAGGGTGAACCCAAATCGAAGAGCATACGCAGTTACGTAGGAAGTCATCACGGATAGATAGTTTGATCACAATCTCTAGCCTTTCATTATTGATTTTTTTTTTCAGAAACTATAATTCTATATTTTCATTAAATCATAGAACCTAACCCTAAAGCCTTCTTATAATCCTGAAAGGGAGCTGAATTGGGCATGTCTAATGAAGAAGTGCCCTTTCAACTCAAGGGTTGAATCCCTTGGATTCATAGTTATTTGTTACATGGAATTGGAAGACATGTAACCATTGGAGGTGACCTCTCCTACGGTTACTTTATAACCATATAGCAGATGAATAAAAGACAATTTTTGAAAGTACAGACAAGCAGAAAAGATAATTTCTTATTACTCAGAAGTGAGACCCTGTACTCAAGAAATGCAGACACAAACTAGTGCATGAAAACAAAGAAGATAAAATAGACATATGCAAGGCATGTATGGAACGGCATACACAAAATGATTGCACTAACAAGCAGTCGTCATGAAAGGCAATAAAAGAGAAGAAACAGACCGGCCCCACACTTGTTAAAGAACCTTAAAGGGCAAGCCTATAAGTACTGAATCTCTTGCCACTGAAAGAGTCAGAGATTGAAGGAATTCACAACCAATCACAAAAGGCAAGATGTGAGAGTTGGCCACGGAAGTCAGACAAACATCATGGCCATGAAATTGAATTTGGTGAACGTTTATAACAGTACCATAAAAGAAAAAAAAAGACTCTCTCTCTCTCTCTCTCTCTCTCTCTCTCTCTCTCTCTCTCTCTCTCTCTCTCTCTCTCTCTCTAGAGAGGGATTGATTTGCAAAAGTGGTATTAGAGAAGTTTTGTTATACAATGTTGTGTACATTCCGTCCGAAAATTATTGCACGGCCTTGGCAGTTGTGTTGGAAAAGTCCCACAATGTTATCTTGCGCCAGTGGCTAGCTACAGCTACTTTAACCAAAAGTCGACTTTGTTGTAAATTCCTCGGTAGCACCACCACTTCATACTCAATTTTCTACGGTTCTGTTTAAACATCCGAATCTGAGGCCTCAATCTTTCTGAAGCATGCCTGTATCATCTCTATGACTTGTGAAGCCCATCAGCTAGCTGGGCAGGTTAAGATACTTCTCAACATAAATATTGCAATGGATGGAAAGAGTGCGAACGAAAATATGAGATTTTATACAGGTCTAAGCAACGGCAGGGTGCTATTCCTCCCCATGACCCCATTCTGCAGGCCACCACTGTGGACAGAAAACTTTCACATGGACATCCTCCTGTTCTTTAATTCTCAGTGAACTAGAGCCTTTGAGGGCTTCTTCCAGTCTCAACACACCCATACCTCGGCAGCCGACCACCGTCGTTACAGAACCTGCATCTTTACTGGATGAAACATTCACAACTTCTGTGCCCCGACTGACCTTTGCTTCTATTTCTGTTGAGAAAAAGCAAAAGATAAAACCACCATTAAGAATGACAATGGTCCGTAATCAGCAGTTCTTATGGAAAAAGAATGCAACTGCAAGCAAAGATATCCCAGCCATCCATATAACAAGTACCTTTACCCTGTCCATCAACAAAGATAACCATCCATATAACAAGTACCTTTACCCTGTCCATCGACAAAGATCATAGGGAGCAAACGCCGGCGGATTACACCACAGTGGTGTGTCCGAGCAATCAACTCTTGACCGAGATAGCATCCCTTCTCAAAGCTGATCGCATTCAAACCAGCAAAATTGTATTCAAGAGGGATTGCCTCACCTGTGCAAGTTTATGGTAGAGCTTTTCAGGCAAAAACTAACCGTATGGCAAATTTTTTATTTGCATTACAATTCTGTAAAGAAGAGCAAACACATACTTCCTAGAGGAAAGTACAGCTAGGATTCCTCTAAATATAGGTTGAACAGAGAACCATGAAAGAAAATGAATAGAAAGCATCCATATCAGAAAGCAACCAATAGAAAATACATACTTTTACCTATAAGGAAAGTACACACACAAAAGGGCGACCACACGCTTGCACACACACACACACACACACACACACACACACACACACACATACAAAGCAACCATTGTCTCATGTGCAGATAAACGAGGCATGAGCCTTTAATGATAGGTGAGATCCTTGAGATCTTCATGCTGGTTAGCAGCAACCTGCAGATGATGTTCTATTAAGAAACTGGACAGATGTGCCATGAGGAAACCAAACCCAGATACATTAATAATGTACTTGCATTCACTTGAGAATTTTCTTCGTATGTGCTTCAAAATAACCAGATCCAGGATATGGATCTCAAACTCGCTCCTTCAGTAGTGGCAAAAAGTGAACCAATATGCATATTAATAAAATTGGCATCTTTCAAAGAGGAGCGTCAACCATCTTCCGTGCGATTCTGAGTGACAAGACACTTGTTTCATTTTCTTCGTATGTGCTTCAAAATAACCAGATCCAGGATATGGATCTCAAACTCGCTCCTTCAGTAGTGGCAAAAAGTGAACCAATATGCATATTAATAAAATTGGCATCTTTCAAAGAGGAGCGTCAACCATCTTCCGTGCGATTCTGAGTGACAAGACACTTGTTTCGTCTTTTTCTGACCTCGTTCAGCAAGATTTCCCGCTCACAACACCCAGCTCTCGTGTGAAACAAGGTACTAGCTTTGTCTGCAGTCCAATGTTTTTGCCACACCTCCCCACCTATCAAGTGTCGGGCATCAAGGAGACCCTCGTGTTAAGCTACGTACTCACATCAACCATTAAGACATAGAGAACGGGACTGAAAGTCTCATCGTAGTCCAAACCATATTCTTGTATATAACCCTTTCCAATGAGCCTGGGTTTATGTCTTTTTATAGTACCATCAGGTTTATACTTTATTTTGTACACTTATTTTGAACCAACAATGTTTTTATCATTTGGTCTTGGTACTACATCTCATGTTTGATATTCTTGTAAGGCCTTTGTCTCCTCATTCATTGCCTCAACCCATCTTTTGTGTTTGACTGATCAAAAGATTTTAGTGTATCATGTTTAACTATTTCAGTAAAAAATAATTGATGCTCTACAAAGAAACTGTCATACCTTACCCATCTTTCAATTGGATGTTGAATCCTTGTTAATCTCCTTGGCTCAATAATATCACTCGGAACATATGGGCTTTCCCTTAAAGGTTAATTTTGTGCTTGACTCTTTTGGTCATCTAGTATATAGAACACCTTTGTATATTTGAAAATCAGCTGGTGATTGTCCATCATTAAGGTTGTTGTTCTGCACATTAGGCAGCATCTCTTCAATGTTCAAGTTGGACTTGGTACATTCCTGTGAATTAGCTTTAAGGTTGGGAAGGTCAAAAAGTTCATCATTCAGGCATGGCCGATAATACTCCGTGTGTGGAGCAGATTCAAGCATATTCTGAACAGGTTTGTCTTTAGTAGCGTCCTGAAAAGACAGTTCATCAAAAATCACATTTCGGGATATTCTAATGGACTTTGTGAGAGGGTCATAACAGCAGTACCCTTTGTAATCATCTGCATACCCAACAAACCTGCATACATAAGCTCTTTTATCAAATTTAATCCTCAGAGACTTGTCTATGTGCACATAACACGTGCAGCCCCATGACTTCAAGTCATCATAATTCGTGTTTTTCACATAAAGCTTATAGAATGAAGACCTATTTCCTGATCTTTTCATTGGCAGCCTATTTATCACAAAAATAGCAGAATGAAAAGCTTCTGTCCATAAACATATAGGTATATTATTGGTATGAATCATGGCAAAACTACTCTCTATAATATAGTAATGTTTTCTTTCAGCAACGCCATTTTGTTGAGGTGTATATGGGCAAGATATTCTATGATTAATTCTGTTATCATTCAAATAGTCAATGAATTCCTTTGAGCAAAATTCTCCACCCCCATCACATTGAAAATTAAGAATAGGATTAGGAAAATGATTCTTCACAAACAAATGAAACTTATGAAATATGTTGAATACTTCATATTTGTGCTTTATAAAGAATATTCAAGCATAACGAGTGAAGTCATCAATAAATATGACATAATATCTACTTCCACAAAATGAATTCTTAGGTGCAGGACCCCAAACATCAAAATGAATAACTTCAAAGGGTTTGAAAGTATCATTACTAGAAAAAGAAAAAGGTAAAACATGACTTACATATTTGACAACTTAAATATACAAGACCTAGACTTTTCACATAAACTGGACCTAAGAATAAGATAATTAGATACAAGTTCCTCAAAAAGGACTTATTACAATGAGCTAAACGACTATGCCACATTTCAGGCTTATTTGACTCATCAACATTAGAGACATAAATGAAAAAAGATGACCCAAGCGGCAACAACTTCAGTTTGGATAGCACTTTAGGGGCGGTGGCTTTTCCAGCTTAATTTTCTTTGAAGATGTAAATATTCTCGTATCCCTCCCTTTCAGCGAACGTCTTATTCGTGATAAGATCCTTCACATAGACAAAATCAAGGGTAAATGAGACGTTTGACTTTACATCATTAACAAGTTTAGAAATAGATTTCAAGTTTTTCTTGATATTGAGAATATAAAGAACATTAGATAGAGAAAGGATTTTAGAACTAGAAATAGGAATAGACACTGGACCAAAGTGAGATATGGGGTGATGAGTTCCATTTCCAGTAACAACATTGCCTTTATCATGATAAGGAATTAAGTCAGAAAACTTACCCATATCATTACCGATGTAGTTGGCTACCCCAAAGTCGATGTACCATATACCTTGGTCATTCTGTTTTAGGTTTAAACCATTGAGAGTTGTTAATAACACATGTTTATCCAACGTAGCATTGTCGGTCTCACTGGATTGTGCCTTTTGCTGTTGCCTGGAACTTCCACCATCTGGCTTATTTTGAACCATGTTCACCTGAGTATTGTACCTGGGATCGTCCTTGAACCAACAATTTGCTTTTATGTGGTCAGGTTTTTTGCACACACAATAGGTAGGGATGCCTCTTCCTGCTTGATTGTTTAAAAAAGGTATATTTGGAGTAGGCAACAACCCTCGCCCTGCTGCATTATTTTTGTCACTGCCTCCACGAAATCCACGGCCTCTCCCACAGAAAGATCAAGTATAAAGCACATTTTGGGAATCTCAATGTCCTTTGCTCATACTGTCCGATAGACCTTTAAGAGACATCTCATAGGTAAGAAGTTTAGGCCTCAAATGTTCAAAAGTGGGGAGAGCATCAAGACACTCCAAAGTGGTAAAGAATACATGATACTCTGGCCCTAAACCATTTAAGGTCTATTGTACTTTGCCTTTATCAGATACCTTATATCCGATCTAAGCCAACTGATCGGTTATGCTCTTAATCTTATTAAGATAGTCCATGATAGAGGTGGTGGTGTCCTTTAAATTTTGAAATTCACGCTTCAAAAACATTACCTTGGACTATGATATCTGAGAATAAGTTTCTACCAAATACTTCCATAATTGCATAGCCGTACAATCATATGAAATTCTGATCAAAACTTCTTGTGAAAGAGTTGAAGTAATATACACAACTAGAGCCTGATCTCTTTTCATCCAATTGCCAAACTCTAGATTCTTGATTTGAGATTAAGAAATGACTTTTCGTTCTCATCCTTTTTATCCTGTAAAATAAATTCTGGTGGAACCGAGACGGATCCATCCAAGTGCCCCAATAGATCCTTGTAATGAAATATGCGAAAACGTAATACAAGAATTATAATGCATTCACAATGTCCAATAATGAACAAGCACAAAGGCACAAGAGAGAGATAAGAGAGAAGTCCACTATGGGACAATACAAAAAGCCTTTAAAAGGCTACACAACAAATAAGTAAAAAGTAAAGAACTTTATTGTAATGGAGCTTACAAGCTTAAGAATACAAGGGCAAAAATCTCCTATTTATACATAAAGAAAAGGGGAAAAGGAGAGCCATGTGGGACCCTCAATGCTTAATAAAAAAGACAAAAAAGAAAAAAACAAAAGGAAAAATAAAAATAAATCTACTCTATTTGAAATAGTTGTTTCTAGAAGCAACTATGTAAAAAAACCAAAATACCTCTATCGGGTATTGTATATATGTATATATATATATATATATTTTAATACCCCCCTCAAACTTTACGGGGAGATGACCGAAAGTTTGTTAAGAAGAAAAATAAAACGGAGAGCAAGAACAGCTTTGGTAAAGAAGTCCGCCAACAGGTACTCTGATGTGACATAAGGCAATGTAATAGTTCCTCTCCAGATATTCATCACGTACATAGTGGTAGTCCATCTCTATATGCTAAGTGCGCTCATGAAAGGTATGATTGCTGACAATGTAAATTGCACTCTTATTATTGCAACATAGCTTCGAAGGACTAGAGATGTTTACACTCATGCCTCTAAGAAGATTTCGTAACCAAACTAATTTCATAGTTTGGAGTTGTCATAGCTTTGTATTCGGCTTCAGTAGAGGATAACGAGACCTTCTGTTGCCTCTTGCATTTCTAGGTAACCAGAAAATCTCCTAAAAATCACAAAAACCAATAGTTGAGATTCTATCATTAAGGTTTTCCCCCCAATCAGCATAAGTATAAGCAAGTAAATTTAATTATGAGGATGATGATAGAAATAGTCATTTAGTAATGGTATTCTTGATATATCTAACAATTTTTAGCACAGAACTCATGTGTACAGTTGTAGGAGCATGCTGAAATTGATTAGCAGAGTGGATGGCATGAGCTATATTTAGTCTGGTAATGAGCAGATAAATGAGAGATCCAATTAGTTGTCTGTAAGGTGTAGGATCTTCAAGAAGAGTTCCATCTTCAAGTCTTAACTTTGCATTGACCACCTCAGGAGTTTTCACCTTCTTATCATCTAAAATTCCAGATTTAATACATATATCTGCAGCAAGTTTCATTTGAGAAAGTATATACCCTCTAGGAGAGTATTCAACTTCAATTCCTAAAAAATATCTTAAGAATCTTAAATCAGACATATCAAAATTATATTTTAACATATTTTTAACATTACTAACTCCAATTTTATCATTCCCTGTTATAATCATATCTACATAAAGTAGAAGAATAACAAAACTAGTTCCTGCATTTTTCACAAAGAGTGCAGTGTCAGTATAGCATGAACGAAAACCCAGACTAGTCATGACATCACTGAATCTATCATACCAGGCCTTAGGAGCCTGCTTAAAACTATATAATGCTTTTAAAAGTTTAAGAGTTTTTCCTTATTCAATGTTAAATCCCAACGGAGGATCCATATAGACTTCTTCATTTAGTTTTCCATTAAGAAAGACATTTTTAACATCCAATTGATATATAGGTCATTTTTTGGTTAACGCAACAACTATTAGGGTCCAAACACTAGTCATTCTAGCTATGCGTGCAAAGGTTTCCTCATATTCAACATCATATTCTTGTGAGTATCCTTTAGCTACTAATCTTGCTTTACATCGTTCTAAAGTTCCATCACTTTTAGTTTTAACTTTAAAAACCCACCAGCATCAAATAGGTTTTTTGTTGAGAGGGAGCTTAACTACCTCCCAAGTGTTAGCTTTCTTAAGTGCATCTAGTTCTATATTCATGGCTTCAATCCAATGTGGTATATTTTTGGCTTGATTTTAATGTACGGGCTCATGATAGGAGTGTAAAGTTATTAAGCAAGCCCTATAATTAGGTGATAGTGTTTCATAGGATACAAACCTATTTCATGGAATGGATTCTCTAGTAGATCGTCTAAAAGAGGTTTTTTCTAGAGACTCATTATTTTAAGAAATTTTTTCTAAGGCACTAATAGGTTTGTGTTGCTCACGCCGAGTATAAACTTGAAGATTTTTAGAATTATCAATGATGTCATCACTACTTGGTGATGTTTCAATATTAGAGTTTTCATAATGTGTATCATCTATTATTTTAAAATGATTCAATGAATCATCATTAGGGTGCATATCTTCCGTTGGAGAAAGATCATACAAGAACATATAGTCAATTTCATCTTATCAAGATTTTCAAAACCATTTTTATCTTCCAAGAATGTCACAACTTTGGAAACATAAAGTTTGTTATTTTTTAAATCAAAGCATTTATATCCTTTTTTATTTTCACTGTATCCAAGGAAAACACACTCAATCGCTTTTGAAGACAACTTATCTCTTTTGTGTAAAAGTACAAAACATTTGCAACCGAAAACTCATAAGTGATTGAAGTCTGGTGCCATGTTGAGAAGTTTTTCATAAGAAGAGATATTTTTTAATGTAGATGATGGCATACAATTTATTAAATAAGTGGAGGTTAGAACGGCTTCAGCCCAAAAAATTTGAGGGATATTTTTAAAAATAAGTAATGTTCTAGCAGTTTCTACAATATGCCTATGTTTTCTTTTCGCTAAACTGTTTTGTTGAGGTGTCCTAGGACAAGATCTTTGATGACAAATTTCATTTAGCTTTAGGTAATTTTAGAAATCATTAAATAAATATTCTCCACCCGAATCGGATATAAGAATAGATATATTACTTTGAAATTGACTTTTAACTTTTATGCAAAACTTTTTAAAAAATGAGAAAACTTCTGATTTAAGGTTAAGAAAATAAATCCATATACCTAGTAAAGTCATCGATAAATGTTACATAATATGAATAACCACCCTTAAACATAACCGGAGATGGACCCCATACATTCGAGTGCACCAATTCAAAAGGTCTTGTTGAAACAAAGGTTCTAGTTGGAAATGGAATATATTTTATTTTTTCAAGAATACAATCTTTGCAAGTCATATCTTTTTCGTTACAAAATTTGTTCTTAAAAGAAAAAAGATATATTTTTGAGTAGCTTGGATGTCCAAGTCTTTTATGCTAAGTTTTAATACTTTTGTCTTGGACATAAGTACAAAATGAGTTTGAAGGAAGAGTCAAATAATCCATAAAATAAAGGTCTCCCTTCCTATGGCCTTGCCCAATCAGCTTCTCGGACTGGAGATCTTTTACAAAACAATCATTAGATGAGAAAGATATTTCACATCCATGGTCGGCAATTTGAGAAACCTAAAAAAGATTTAGGTTTAGTTTTGGAACAACTCTAACTTTTGGAACAAAAAAATTTGAGAATTTTTTGGATTTAATGTTCCTATACTCTTTATTTTTAAAAAGGTTCCATCGGCCATAGAGACACAAGATATTTTTGAATTGGTGCATACATTGGTTAAAGCATTTTCATAGAGAGCCATATGAAAAGATGTTCCCAAATCTAAAATCCAAGAATACGTATCGGGGGGTGATGTGAAGGCAATGGCGGCACCTGAAGTAGAGGAGGTAGCTTTGAGAATTTGTTGAAGAGCTATGGAAATTTGTCCAAGTGTATCTTTAAGATCTCCACTATTGCCTTCATCTTTTTTTTTGGTGGTTCTTCAACGGAAGCAACCTTATACTTGAAAGTTTCATTCAATTTGGGGCAAGCGGGTTTAATATGACCCGACTTATTACAATGATGACAAACAATCATCTTTCTACCTCCACCGTAGTTATTATTGTTGGTATAGTTACCTTGCCTCCCAAAGTGTGGGGGTTTATATGTTTTAACATTGTTGCCGGGTTTAGACACGACTAAGACCTCATCAATACCTTTACTCATGCTAAGCTGAGTTTCTTCGTGAATAATTTCGGCAATAGCATCTTTCAAAGGAGAAAGAGTAGATCTATGTAGAAGGGAGGATCTAACTTGCCCAAATTCGGGACGAAGCCCGAAAAGAAATTGAAAAAATCTTTCTTATTCCATTTGTCTTTGCCTAAGTTCCACATCCTCAATGGCAACCCACTTAGGCTCTAAAAGTGTTAATTCATCTCATAGAGGATTTAAAGCACCATAGTAATCTTGAATGCTCAAATCACGTTGTTTGGTGGTTCTCACTTTTTCTTGCAAGAAATATGCTTTTGCGATATCTTTTTGGGTATACATACTCTTCATAAAGAACCAAGCCTCATTGGCTTTACAAAATTTGGCAATATTAGCACATACCTTGAGTTTTACATTGTTCATGAACCATGCAAGAATTTTTGCATGATTGCTCTCCCAATCTTTCACCTTTTTTTATGTTCTTCAATGGCCTTGAGGCGAGTATCTCCCTCAAGAGCTTTCTCTTGACCTCCTTCTATCTTTGTGAGCTTTAGTTGAGGTTCGAGAATAGAACCCATTACATAACCCCAAAGTTTTTTTTTCCTTTTGAGATTATTCTCCATTGCAAATGCCGATTTGAAGGAGAGATCAATCTTGGATTCTATTGTGCGGACAAGATATGGAAGGAAAAGGAAGAGCGTTGTCACTACTTCAACTACAAGAACCATATGGCTCTGATACCATGTAATGAAGTATGCGAAAATGTAATACAAGAATGCTAATGCATTCACAATATCCAATAATGAAAAAGCACAAAGGCACAAGAGAGATAAGAGAGAAGTCCACTATGGGACAATACAAAAAGCCTTTAAAAGGCTACACAAATAAGTAAAAAGTAAATAACTTTATTGTAAGGGAGCTCACAAGCAAGAATACAGGGGCAGAAGTCCCCTATTTATACACAAAGAAAAGGGGAAAATGAGAGCCATTGGAGGCTCCCACATGGTGTCGACTCTATGTGGGACCCCAAATGCTTAATAAAAAAGACAAAAAAAGAAAAAAATAAAAGAAGAAAAAATAAAAAAAAATCTACCCTATTTGAAATAGTTGTTTCTAGAAGCAACTATGTAAAAAGACCAAAATACCCTTATCAGGTATTTTATATATATATATATATATATATATATATACTTAGACTCCATATAGAAGGAGTAATTTGCATTTTCCAAAATCAGAAAATTGGAATTATTGAGTTTTTCAGACAAGCTGCAGAAGAAAATTGGAGGACAGATTTGGAGAGAAAGAAGGGCTCAAATCCATTACAAGCAATTTTTTTTTAACAATAAGATGGAATTGAGACAGTAATAAGGAAAATATTGCACAAGAAAATCAAACAAACTACTTACTTTAAACATGTATCAAGGCATAGACGAGAACCCCTTTCTTTTTCTTTTTTTTGGGAGAAGCCTTGAACAGATGTTGAATAAATCTCAAAGTAGGTCAAAACAAGGGACAATATATATATATATATATATATATATATATATATATATATATATATATATATATATATATAACGAAACTTTCTGGTCAAGATATATATGTAACAGAAAGATAAGAGGACAGATACAAAAATGAATCAGAAAATAAATTAAGAGCCCAGGGAAACTTGCAGTATTCAGATCTGATCAGATCTTATATCAAAGAACAAGAGAGAAACAGGCATTGTGTCAGATCTGGTACCAGAATCTGATCAGATCTGATAATCAGATCTAATAAACAGAATTCAGAAAAAGAAGAAATCTGATCAATGTCAGATCAGTGATCAGATTTGATTAATGTCAGACCAGAGATCAAAGGAAAGATTAAAGGATAGATAGAGAAAACAAGAGATTTGACAAATAAAAATAAAGGGATTTGGAAAAATAAAAAGATGTGATCTGATCAGATCTGATCAATGTCAGATCAAAGTTCCAAAAGAAGAAGATCAAAAAAGTAGAGAAAAGAAAAGAGAAGATTGGAGAGATAGAAAGAGATTTGGAAAAGGGTTACCCAAAAGGCAGAACAAGATCTATGAGGACATACCTGGAAGGAATCCAATCGACTGGCCCTGCTATGATACCATGTAGAATATGGTTCACCATTTTATCTCAGGTTTACTGCAGAACAAGATGAGAAGAATATGATGGACAGGAGTACTCAGAAAACGTTCTTCTAATATTGAAGAAAACGTCTAGCTAATCCTTTTATTATAACAGCCCCTCTTTGATATTTTACAGAATTTCCCTGCAACCTTTATCTCTAAGATGATAGAAACAAAGGACAAAAAGGGAACATACAAAACAATATAAAGACTCATTTGGACGTGATTTGGGTCTGGGCCCAACTGGATCCATATCTGAATCTTCAGATCTTCACGTTCCAATAAGAGAGAGGGGGGAGACTGCGACAAATGGAGAGAGAGAGTACCTGAAGACAAATGGAGGTCGCTGGAGGTCGCCAGAGCTCGCCAGAGCTCGCCGGAGAAGAGGGACTGAGCGAGAGAGGAGAGAGAGGGTAGAGTTTGGGAATTGAAAACCCCAAACCCTACTCGGTTTTTGTTTTTGATATTTCACAAGAACCAAAATTACTACTTTACCCTTTTAAAAAACAGAGTCCCTTATTTTCTCGGTAAAAAAATATTATCGAAGGCTAAAACTGTCCAAGCCCCAAAAAAAGAAACTATCTTTCTGCTATTGGGAAGCGAGCTTCACCATTAACAGGAAGCACACTACCCATTTAAAATGGTCGCTTCCCCACACGTTTCGGAAACGCCATGTTTCTCTCTTCCGAAACGTGTTTCGAGGAAGTGTTTCCCTGAGTCATATAATGTTCCTGATGACCCTGCACCAAACATTATATGACTCGGGGAAACACTTCCTCAAAACACTTTTCGGAAGAGCGAAACATGGCGTTTCCGAAATGTGTGGGGAAGCGACCATTTTAAATGGGAAGCGAGCTTCCCCATTAACAGGAAGCACACTACCCATTTAAAATGGTCGCTTCCCCCACACGTTTCGGAAACACCATGTTTCACTCTTCCGAAACGTGTTTCGAGGAAGTGTTTCCCCGAGTCATATAATGTTCCCGATAACCCTGCACCAAACACAGCTAATGCAAGATAAATTTTCCAAATCCATCTCATAAACCTAGAGAACATTTGAGAGTGTGCTACTAATTATAAATGGGTCATACTCTGATGTCTATCTATGGTTCTGTACTACATAAATTTATAACATGAGCAATAAATGGAGACCACAACAACAAAGGCTCAACCAAGAAAATGTGAACAACTAGCAAATAACACATTTCTGGTCTCATGATAGAGAAGAATTTTCTTCGATTTTTCTGCACTTGTTAGGCATAAGAGAACAGGAGCAATCTAAATAACATGAATATAAGTGTAAGAGAAGCAATGCACCTTTGGGGATTTCAGTGGAACCCTCTGCAACACCTCTCTCTATTCTCCATAGAACATAGTAATGCTCATCGACTTCCTTATTGGCTTCAACCAATGGTGCTGCAGGAGGCGGAAGAATCACCATCAATATGTTAAGTGATGTATTTGAAAGTTAAACCAATAACTGCAGACAAGTTCTCAAGAAATAAGACTGAGAAATGCAATATGTGAGAATGACAATGGTTAGACATTTAATGCCTTGAAATCTTACGAGATGTATCAGATGGGAAAATCCCCCTAAAACCAAGGGAAGCCAACCGAGGGTCCCTGAACCATCTCCATCCAAGATTATTTCCTTGTGCAGCAGTTTTGCCTGCATCATCAACTGCACCGCCCCAACCCACTGCTGCCGCCTCAGGTTCACCAGTAGACGAGGGCTCGTCAAAAATTCCAAAGCGTTGCCAGCAAGAGAATTCTTGAGCCACATTCTCTATATCAACCTTTGCTCTCAAGCGGTACCTTTCACATATGAAAGAGATTTATTGGAATCTCTTCTAAACAATGGCGGGTCATTCTCACCAATTTAAGCATCAATTACTCACAGAAGCGCATCAAAACTAATTGATCGGTCTTAACTATGAGTTATCATCAAGACAATTCAAAAAATAATAATAGTACCTTTACTTGGATGCACCCACATATCCAGAAAAGTGGGATAAAGCTGGAATACCATTATGTTTCACAAGGCAATGTCCAAAACCTACCCCAGCCAACCTGGAACCCAAGGCACATAAACGCAAACCTATATGCAGTAATAGCTCAAAAGGCCACTAAGAGAACTACACCCATTCTCTAGTAACAGGTACCACCCACTTATCCAAAAAACAAGGGAAAGTTAGGATATCACACTATGCTCCATAATGCAGTATCGCAACTTATCCTGCATTTCTGGATAAGTGGGTTCATCCAATTCTGCAAATAGCAACAGCCTTGTTCAAGATGGGTAAACCCAATTTCCTGAAACGCAATATCCCAACTTAGCCCCCCGTTTCTGGACAAGTGGGTGCATCCAATTCTGCAAATATCAATATATTTGTTCAAGATGGTCAGTCCCAATTTCCTGCATACCTCTTGAAGTACTCCAGGATCTCGTCCAAGCACTGGGAATCGACATCCGCAAACAGGGTCATCTCAGGGGCGGCCGGGCCAGGGCCAGCACCAGTGCGATCCAGCATCTGCTCGGGGGAAGGCGGACGATAGAGGAAAAAGTCGTAAAGGAAGCGCCCGCGAGGGGTAAGGATGGTGGAGTAGACGGGTGGAGTCGAATGTAGGGGCTGGTTGGGAGTGGGAAAGGAGGCAAGCTCTTCCCTGGGGGGCTCGGCGAAGCGGCGGACATCGTTGGTGAGGAGGCCCTGCAGGAACTTGACGGTGTCGGGGCCGCGGAATCGGATAACGGAGCGGCTCCTGAGGAGAGAAGAGAAGGGCCCATGAATGCTGCTGCTTCTCTTCTCACCGTCCTCTGCAGAATGGTGCTCAGCAGCCGATGGTGGTGATGAAGAGAGGCTTCGGCAAGAGAGAAGGCTTGCGCAACGGCTGCAGATACCATGAGAAAGAGCCTTTCGGAGGGAAGAAGGAGCCATACACAGCATCAGTTTCGCTCCTCTTTGTCTTTCTATTGAGATTGCAGCTGCTCATCAAAAGCAACAAGCGCTGCGTGTTGGTTCAGTCCAGACTACGTGTAAAGCAGAGAAACGTTGCATATGGTGTGAAAAAAATTCTAAACTTTCTTTTTAGAGAGCTGCTTTTGTCTTTTGCCCCAAAAAATAGTGGCCCCTCCCACGTTTCCTTTTTAAAAACACTGCAAATCATAGCGAGCAAAAGTTTAAAACCGCAATTTCTTGGCTGTGAATTTATTGTTAAAAACAAACCAAATTGCACAAGAAAAAACTAATAATATCTAAAGCATGTTCCATTGACCACAGAATAATAGGAATATCAAGTCAAAAGAGAAATGTCAAGTTTAGATTGATCTTTCATTAAGAAAGAAACTCAATTCAAATGTCCATGAGGGTTTCTCTCAAAAAACAAAAAAAATGTCCATGAGGGTCTCATTCAAAACCAATAAAACCATAAAACAAAAGAGACCCAATTCACAAAGTCAAGATTAAATCATCACACAGAACACCATTGACCACGGGTGCAAAAAATAACATCACTCTGTGTCAACTCAAGTCCACTTATTTACTCACTCAATTTCAGACCATATATACACAACGCTCCATCAAGTATGTCTCAGACACCATTTTGAAAAGTGAAAACTCATGAAGAAAGTCTTCTAATATTTTCAGAAATGCAGATGAAAGAAAAATACCTTCAATAATAAGTCCTCACTGCAACATGCTGTCACCTTTTCATCAGAAGCTCAAGTTCAGCTAATGCTTCTTCCTACTTTGGCATGAAATTCACCGACCAGGCTGCATATAAACTTCTACAGTCATGATGATGGAAAAAAAGAAACTGAAATAAGTCTGCGTTTGGATACAGTAAGCTTTGCCAAGAAAAATGCTGAAATGGAATCACAAGTTATTTTTCATCCATGAGCGAATTCCCTTGTTTGGATGTTATTCTATTCCAGTGTGTTAGAGGAATTTCCTAAAGACTCAACCAATTGGATATGGATTGTTGGATCATAAGAGATCAGATCAGAGCCATCTAACCTACTTAAATTGGATTCAATCCATTTGCATCTGTATGGTTTACAGGGTTGGATCTAGTAATGAAAATACTTACAGGCTTAGAGGGCGGCCCCCTTTGCTCGTATAAAAGTATTCAATCGTTCAAATATGCGGCATCACCTTTTTTTTGTCAGACTTTTCAACCTTTTTGCAGGATCAACAGTTTTTTCATCATCCAATCTACAACAAATAGAATGAAACCAACTTGTTCACATTAGACCTAGTTGGATCAGCTAGGGTATACTCAAGAATCAGATCAAGCATTTTCAGGCCGGTTCGGGCGATTTGAATAAGGACACTCAAATTCATATGCTAAAACCTAAAAATACTCGAAAATTGGGACAATTTTCTCAAGTACTTAGTGAAGTTTTTGAATCAAAATTTATACCAATATCAGGTACTAAGTGGACATGATGCCCATGTTACATGGTACCCTTCCTTGAGTACCTATGGTTGGAGGTGCTTACTTAGATTTGTCATCCGCATTGGAAGGTTGGGTGCCATACAACATTCTGTCACCTACACTAGTTTGTTCAAGTGGTTTCATATCGTTTGCAATGATCCTCTCATCGAACTGTTGGGAATAGTGAGATATTCACCAAATGAGTGAGCCCATTAGCTTGTGGTTGAGATAAATGCATATTATCCACAAGATTTTCATCATTCTATTCTTGTACATTGCTTTCAACCACGTCTTGTACATCACTTTGAACTGTTGATTGATGTTTAACTATGCATCATTGAACTTCTTGTTTAACTTCGCAAACATTATCAATTCGTGTAGCTTTACTACCAACTAAGTAAATATTGCCCCTATATAACATTTATTGTATATCATCGTTGTTCAAGAGATATATCTATATATCTTCACCATCTAATTTTGAAGTGCACTTATATTGGAGGACCATTAACTATTTTATATATCCAATTTTGTGAGACATTATTGCTATAATTTTCTTATAGCTATTATTTTTAAAAACCATTATAGATCTCAAAAGGGGTTGCTCAGTGCTATAGTAATTTACAAATATCATTTCAGTAGATCTTTTAAATGTATGCTTAAATTGAAGGTATTTTTTTTTGTTAATCTTGAAAGTTGAGAATGCAAGAATGTTGCATTTTTTTAAGCAAAGAGAGTTATAGATACGATGAGTTTTGATTTACATTATGCAACCCATCAGTCTTTTAGTAATAATGGGCACAGTACAGAATCAGATGATAGCAATGATTCTGAGTATATCATATCGGCTTAATCGGACTCAGAAATGATAAGAGAAGACCAAATTAGTGATGATTTGGAACAAGTACTAGTGGGTGAGAACGATGTGCTAATAACATTTGGAAAGTCAAACCCTTAGTTCTTAATGAACAAATTCTCATTCATTGAAGAGCAATTGAAAATAATTGATGAAGAGGCTTCTCAGTTGTATGATGCATTGCGCAATAAAAAACTTAATAAATGCAAATAGTTTCAGTGGCTATCAATGGAGTCAAACGGTCAGGGAATTGCTTGTGGCAAAAGGTTTACTGATCTTGAACAATCTCATGAGTTTTTGAGAGATCGTGTGGTTATGAATAACTTTAAAATAAAATTTGTGAAGAGCTAGAGTAACATAGTTACTCTTGTATATACAAAAAATAACCTACAGACTATGGTATATTATCTCTGAAAGATCCACTGCATAAAGATGTGTGGAGCAACATTCTTTAAAGTGAATATGTATCAAAGTGAGCATACATGTGGTGGATCAGTGAGCATCCTTGTTGCGGAAAAAGTGTCTTGAAATGCATGTCACATGTTATTCACGGATATTTGCACAATAATCTGAAAATAACTCTAAGAGAAATCATGAACGACCTTAGTCGCGATGTAAGTATAGAGGTTTCTTATAAACAAACATGGCATGAACATGACTTATCTAGGTTGATGCTATATGGTTCATTCAAGGAGTCCTTTGGGATGCTTTTCGTTTATTGTCATCATTTGATGATGACTAACCTTAGATCGATAGTGTTCATTGAGACTAATATGGATAATATATTTAAGTACATGTTCTTATCCTTCATGTTGTACATTAATGGGTTTGTCAAAGGATGTCCTCCACTCTTTATGGTAGATGACACCTTGTTAAATAGAAAATACATGGGTATTTTATTGTCTACCCACATTATTGATGCTTATATGTTTCCTGTAGCATTTAGAGTGGTGGATAATGAGTCAAAAAAGTCATGAAAATAGTTTTTGGGGCATTTGAAGAACCAAATAGATATCTACGACAATAATAAGCTCAATGTTAAATAATAGTTAATTGTCATCTTATTTCATATGTTGTTCTTCGCACATGACATAACTACCATTATGGATATTGCATGAAGCACATGACTGAGAACTTTTCAAAAAAAATTGATGCACCACTTAGTGCATACTAGTGAAGCGCCACCAAAGCACCCATGAGATGACAATGTCATTTTTATATTTCAAAGATCCGCGAGCAAAGTTAAAAAATATACAAATATATTGCTAATAAGGTAAAATCGATATATTGGGCTAACAATCATTTTCCCACTAGAAGGTAAAGGTGTTTAACCTCTAATATAATAGAGTGCTTTAATTCATAAATTTTTTCCTTACATGATAATCCCTTAATCTCATTTATTGAGAATCTTTGTCTAATATTGATGAAACTTTATGAAAAAAGAACTAACGAAGAAAAAATGATTGACATTGTAGTATCTAAGGTAATTACAAAGATTAAAGAGCATCAGATAGAAGCACAAAAGCTACTCGTGATGGTAGTGCATTGTCTCTACTATCATTACGAAGTTCATGACCGGAAACACGGCTATTGTATTAATCTTGAGAGTATAAAATGCTCTTGTGAAGAGTGGTAGGTTAGCGACATTTCTTGCGAGTATGCCATCACATGCATTTTGTTTTGGGCAATCTTTCAGATGATTATTGTGACAAGTTATATATAGTTGAATTGTATCAAGCTGCATATGGTGCTTATCCATTTCATCTGATGGTCGATAATGTCTCACACGTCACCCCTCTTATCCTTTTTCTCGTCTTATCACCAATGCCAATTAAAAAAATAGTGCGACCTAAAGTGAAGAGATGGAGAACGGAACACAAGAAGGTGGTGTCATATAAGTACAATGTATGTCACCAGCTTGGCCATAACAGGCAAAAACACGATTAGGAAATAATGTATGAATATTCGATGCATTTTAAAAGTAGTCTATGACATACTTCTTTGTAGTTTATATAATGTTTTCTCAATTAAATGCTTATTTTATTCAAGTACTTACTTAGTTTAATGTCATGTTGCAGGTTCATTTTTTTCTGTATGGATTGGTTTCGATATTTATGCAGAATGGTCGGCCACTGTTGTGCAAGACATTCCTAAGCAATCAAAATGGTAATTACTTTTATACATGTTTGTAACTCATTTTGTACATGTTTATTCACTTGATATATAAATGTTAGAGGTATGATTGTGGAATATATATCATTTTCTATATGCAATACTTGAGATTAGAGGAACCAAAAAATAAGGGTTGAGTTTACGACAATGAAAGTTGGAGTGTCTCAGCCGAAGGATGCACTTGAGCTTGTGGATGACAGTTGGTGAAGGCGACCATTGCACTTGCGGCAGTGAAAGTTCATGAAGAGTTTTATCATGTATATGCATTTGTTTATGAATGAATTGTGTATATAACAGAAAATGAAGTTGTTTGATTCTCATTTTTTTGAAGAGAATAAAGTTGTTTGATTCTTATTTTTTGAGTAGAATTAATTATTTATATAATAGGTGATTTATTTGTTTGTGTTGTATATATAACAGGTGATTTGTTTATTTATGAGAATGAATTGTGTATATAACAGAAAATAAAGTAGTTTGATCTTATTTTTTGTTTGATATGTGTTGCGAATGTAACCGGTGATTGATTTGTTTATGAGAATCAATTGTGTATAATGTGTATATAATAGAGAATGAACATGTGTTTCACAAGGTACATATGAATTTCACAACTGGTGATTTTTTGAATCAGGAAGAAATTTTGTAAGGTACATGCAAATTTTAATTTATTTATTTTAATTCAGAAAGAAATTTCACAAGGTGCATGCAATTTTTTGTTCATTCATTTTAAATGAAAAAATGAAATTCACAATGTGCATGCGAATTTTTGTTCATTCTTTTTAAATCACAAAGGAATTTTGCAAGGTACGTGCGAAAATTTGTGAAAGTTCAATATTGTGTAATTTTTTATTAGTATCATACCAATATTACAAAATTCCTTTTTTTTATTTCTTATTCACCTCTACCATTCGTCGAAAAGATCGTTGAAGGGTAGCCAAAATTCAGGGTTTAAGAAAATAGGGCATTCAGATGCAAAAAAGGGTTGAGAAATGAAGCATCATTCTTTCACAAAATGAAGTCGCTCATACATTGCATTTATTTCATTCTTTCACAAAATAAAGATTCTCATACATTACATTCATTCTATTCTTTTAAAGCGAAGTTGCTCATACATTGCTTTAATTTCATTCTTTCATAAAATAAAGTCGTTCATACATTGCATTCATTTTATTCTTTCACAAGAATACTACTTCTCACTTCCTCTTTGATGAGAAAAAAATAGAGTATGTGCATAGGTACCTCCATCTCTTGGGTTTCAAGAATATTGTATATCACTACATTTGATTTTTCTTATTTTACCCATATCACATGATCAAATGCTAATTGTGAATAGGGATAGCAGTGGACCGAGGCGGGTGTAGGGGACAAGCTCTTCACCCTCGATCCATCCCCATGACTAGTTTTGATTTTCACCTCCATCCTTGGTCCATTTCTCGTTTCATGTCCTCCATCCCCACCCCAAACAGGGCGGGTTCAGATGGATCCCAGTTTTCCCACGGTACAAGATTTAAATGGCCCTTTAGATCCATTAGAGGAAGGAGAGAGGAGAGAAAGATGATCCATAACTTACGGTTAGAATATATATATATATATATATATATATATATATATATAGGATGTAAATATCATTTTATAATATAATAAAGATATATTAGTAGTTTCATTAATGGGGATCAGGGATGGGGTGGGGCGGGGGCAAGAGTAAGTTCATTCCCACCTCCATTCCTGCACGGGTTTTGATTTTCACCTCCATCCTTGATCCATTCTCAGTTTCATGTCCTCTATCCTCACCCTAAACGAGGTGGTTTCAGACAAATTTTCATTTTTTTCTCAATCCACTGCCATCTCTAACTGTGAAATACGCCAACTTTGTGTTGATGGAGAGAAAATACATCTATCCAGCTATCACTATTCGTTAAAACGGAGGCCATTCATCGATTCTACATCATCATTATTCATGATGAGAATGGGTTTTTAGATGACAACTTGCGGACTTTGATTTCTTATCCAACTCATACCATAAGATGCGCTTATCGAAAAAACTCAGTTTAGTAAAGTAGAGGCCTTAAGAATGTTGCATATCTCACCCATACCACATGAACGAATACATCGACTCCGTGTGGATGGAGAAATACATCATCATTGTTTCCATTCTCTATGATGAAAATGAGTTGATGATTTCATTTTCTATCTCACTCATACCATAAGATGCCTTTACCGAAAAAACTTGTCGATGATTTTTCACTGATGAAGCGCCACCAATCTTCTCAATGCTGATACTTGGCCTTGAAAAAATGACCATAATTTCTCATTGGTTGGAGACAAAAAAAACCTAGTTTATGTGAAACCCTAGCTTTGCTTTTATACTATGCTCATACGAATTTTTGCAAGAAAAAGAAATTTTGCAATATTTCATGCGATACTCGTATGCAATTTTGCAATTATCAGACTTCTGCAAATTTTATGATTTTCGAAGGTGATCGCACAAAACTTATCACATGTATCAGAAATTGTTTAAACTTTCACAATCTTTTTTAGAAAATTGCAACCTCAGATGTAATTTTGTTAACGAGTTCTGTAGGTCTATTATTTTAGCGTCATGATGTGCGAAAATAAAAAAATCGCACTTGCAAGATCTAAAAGCGTAAAAAAATTGAGAACGTGCGATATTGTTCATTCAGCAGATTTGATAAATTATGAAGCATTTTTTGGAAATGCGTTATTTTTTTCGTATAGTAGTCATTTTCTGAAATTACAAATGGCAATTTATATTATTCTTTTCCCAAGAAATAGACTTTCAAAAATGCAAGTTAAAAAGGCTCAACTAAAGCAGTCAATAGGAAATGTATAGCCCAAATATATTTTACAGATGTGAATATATGTTCATCCATGAGGTTTTCTTCTTGCATAATCAACTATGACACATGTAATGAAGATGGACAGATGCGAATCTCCTCCCATTACTCTTACTGATGAACATCATACCCTGGCCTGTTTGCTTCATGTAGTTTTCATGGGAGATTACTGAGCTAGCATCCCTTTTGCATCATGGTGGAAAGTGACATGATGGCACAAGTGGGCCCCAGTTTTTTCCACCGCATTCTTCTTTATTTAGTGTAAATCCCTTCATACCTTAACACATGAAATGGCTTTCATTGGAAAGTTGAGCCGGCAAGAGTTATTAAAAAACCGTGTCCTTGACCATAAAAGACCCTTCCCTTCCATGGGAATGAAACAAACAGGGACGCTTATGAAGGTACAAGCACCCCAGGCAGAAGAACCGTTGGAAAAATCAGTGTTCCAAAAATTGGTCAAAGGTGCAATGCAAGTGATGCCCATAATGAAATGGTATGGGGCTCCAAGAATCAACCAAGAAGTCTTTGATGTACAAAGCCATTAAACTCTGCAATGGGATACTTTCAACTGTGGTGAAAAACGTAACCAACTTATGCAAAACTAAGTAAAAGAACGACATTTCCTGGTAGTACTAGCAGTAGTGGAAAAAATGGCAGGAACATGTTCTAGGGCTTTAGTGAAGATCAACATGATGCCAAATGCATGCACCTTGGAGAAATAATTGGAGTTCATAGCCATAATCATGACAGTCCCCTTAAGTGTAACATCCACTACAAAAATTGTTGCAGTGCAAGATCTTGATCGTGTTTCAGACAATGCCAAATGTATCCTTAATATCCAAAACAACCAAATCAATAGATATTGGTTAATATTACCCTTTTATCTCAGGAACTTGGTGCTCTTATTACCAAATACTTCATCCCAGTTCATATCTACAAAGCAAAATCCTACTTGATTTCATACTCCATACACATTCCTGCATGTTTCAGGTGCAATCTCATTTACATTTACAATTAACAGATACGGATTATGTGTTAGATAAACTAGCAAAACCCCGTGTGATTTGCAGGTTGATGCCTGAGAGCAGGGAACAATGAATAAAGAGAAAAAGTTTGCTCACAGTGCATATATATTCCTATGGTCGGTTGTCACATACTCTGAATTGGATACATGTGACATTGACCAGGATTTCGACAAACTCAGTGATGACCTCCTGAAGCTCCTGTGGTTGGAAGCATCGAATCGATGCCTGATCACCAAATAAGAGAGTGCCCCCAGTGTCACCATCATTACAAGTGCCCCTATGACTGCTACGGTTATTGCCAACCATATTGAACTGTTTCCCACCACTATGAATGATAAAGCTATAAAAGCAACTGACATCAGCACGCATGCCAACCACATAAGCTTGTTGATCACAGCCATCAACTGTTCCTTGGCCTTCTTTTCTATAACTACCACTGACGTCTGAACCACGACGACTGCCAAAGAAATGAACAATGCAATTGAATCGAATATCAAGAATATCTGAAAGAGGACCTGAGGAGAAATGAAAGCTGCTCCGAGAGAGAATTTTTTGCTCACTTTATTTCTGTCTTCTATATACTGACCAGGCAAAGTGAAAATGGCAGCAAAAGCAACAGTAGCAATGAGAACAGCAACCACCGTAGTGGAGTTTATGGCATTCTTTAGCCCATCAGATTTCAGTTTCTTCAAACCACATGCAACCTGTTGGACCCCTTTTTGTGTTTGAATCTCATGCTCAACCTGTGAGTGGACCCCATGCTTTATATCACTGACAGATTCTTTTAGTTCTCTTGCAGCACTTGGGGGACTAAGGCTTCTTGCATACTCCACACCAGCTTGGCGGAGTATGGATGCAATCTCAAGCTGACTGTTCTTTTCTGCTGTGTCAAGGGCAGTTTCTCCAAACCTATTCACAATTTTGGTATCTATGCCATTGAATTTTAGCAGCATCTTAACTGCCTGCAAAGACAGAGTTTAGTTATAATTTGGTTCAGTGAGTATCAGCACCAAGAAAACTCTAGGCCTTGAAGAAGACTGTGAATGACAAATTCATAGAAAATTCAAGAAATGCTACTAATGTATCTGTTAGGATTTTTCATTCATACACAGTCATGTACCTTTGTGGAATCTCAATTGTGAACTTTTGTATAAAATCTGGTAAATTTATTGGCTGCAGACGATGCTCATCAAATAATAAGAAAAATGTCACACATTCTCCTTTTCTTTGAACAATATCAAATAGCAGAATTACAGATTTGAGCTATTTAATGAAATGGAAATTAAAATATGCCTAGAAATGTAAAATGAAACAGATTAATATATTCAAATTAGACCTAAATTTCAGTGGGGGCATTTACCCTTAACTTGATTCCATGCATAGGAGTGTTAACATCATATACTTTTATAGCAGAAGGTACTTATGCTATGTGCAAGAAGTATTTAATAAATACTAAGATGAAATGGATAATTTCTTGTTCTCATGTACAATTAGTTTAGCAATGCAATGCCAATAGACTGATAGAGAACTGGTCAACAACATTGAAGAAGAAAGTAAATTTCAAACCAGAACCATGAACAGCAAAATGTGGCCAATGGTCCACAATGAACAGTATCAATTACATTGTTGCATATCACAGGATTGAAATGATATACCCTAAAATTTGCATATCATTGCCAATTACCACAACTTTTTCAACTACAAATTCTACAAGGCAACCATTTCCTAATAGGAGTTAGCCCAACTCTGTTATTGGGACCCATAAAGATAGATGGTACCCCTAGGGGGGGCCTCGAGGTACCCCATTCTCGAGGCAGTGTCGAGCTCCTTTCTTTTTTTAATAGATTAAAATGGACTTGATCAAAGTTGACCAAGTTCATTTTTAACAAAAATAACCCTGGGTGCGGGTTGACCGCACCCAAGGTCACATTGACCGCACCGGGTGTCGCACCCACTCGATGCGGGTGCGGCGGCCTCTATGTCGAGTTCATGTGACATAGATCAGTACCAATACTAATACCAGTGTCATATTGTGGTTTTGATAGAAGTAACAATATGTTGTTTACAACTTTCACGCAAAATGGGATGTGAGCAAACCCTTCAATTATCTACAAAAGTATCTTAACTGGTCACCCTGTGATATTTTCACTTCAAACCAACACTTGGTGACTTCCTGTGTCTTGGTGCTTTAATGATGAAGTTTATATGCAAGACTCACTCCAAAAGGCAATATTGGAAGTTATTGGTCACAAACTTGCAATTTTAATCTACTATAGAAGATCATACACATGTTTTTTGTGATAGACTTTCTTCAACTACTTTTCAATTGCATTTTTCACATAATTATCTACATGCACAATATATCTTTACATGTTGGTAAGAACAATTGCATTGAAGTCCTGTCATTTGGCTAACTGATTCAACAACAACAACAACAACAACAACTACGCCTTCATCCCAAAATAATTGGGGTTGGTGATATGAACCAAAAAAGAAAATCATTCTGGGTCTTCCACATGAATCCTTCTCCTCCAATCATTTCTATCCAATGCCATGTCCTCGGTGAGGTTCAAAGCATTCACATCCTTTCCTATCATCTCCATCCAAGTCTTCTTTGGCCTACCCTGACCTCTTTTAACTAATATATTTTTTCATTTCTCCATCCTTCTAACTTGAGCATCATTAGGCCTTCACCGAATATGTCCAAACCACCGTAAACGATTCTCTCTCATCTTATTTTCAATGAATGCAACGCTTACCTTCTTACGTATCTCCTCGTTTCGAATCTTATCTTGATTGTATTTCCACACATCCATCTAAGCATACTCATCTCAGCTACACTCATTTTTTTAATATGATGTCTCTTGGCAACCCAATATTCCGTACCATATAGTAAAGCGGGCCTAATTGTCGTCCTATAAAACTTTCCCTTCAACCGCAATGGCATTCTACGATCGCACAACACTCCAATTACACTTTTCCATTTCATCCACCCAACCTTTATCCTATGATTTACATCTCCATCAATTTCTCCATACTTTTGAATGATAGATCACAAATATTTGAAACAGTCATCCACCGGTATTTCTTGCTCACCAAGTTTCACTACACTCCCATCACTACTTCGTTGCTTACTAAACCGACACTCCATATATTCTGTCTTACTCTTACTCAACTTAAAACATCTTGCTTCCAATGTCTGTCTCCATAATTCTAACTTAGCATTAACCTCAACTCTAGACTCATCAATCAGAACAATATCATCAGCAAACAACATACACCACATCACATTTTCTTGAATTGATCTCGTAAGCTCATCCATCACTATAGCAAATAGGAAAGGGCTTAATGCAGATCCTTGATGTAACCCAACCGTTATAGAAAAATTGGTTGTCATCCCTTCACAAGTGTGGACATTGGTTACTACTCCTTCGTACATATCTTTAATTATACTAATGTACTTGAGAGAAACATTTTTCTTCATCATTGTCCACCAGAGAACATCTCTAGGTACTCTATCGTATGCCTTCTCCAAATCAATAAAAACCATATGCAAATATTTGTTCCTCTCTTTATATCTCTTAATAAGTTGTCTAAGAAGATATATAGCTTCCATAGTTGATCTTTCAGGCATAAAACCAAATTGATTCTCCGATATCATGACAACCTTCCTCAACCTATACTCAATCACCCTCTCTCAAAGTTTCATAGTATGACTCATGAGTTTTATACCACGATAGTTTGTGCAATCCTGTATATCACCCTTATTCTTATATATAGGCACCAAAGTACTCTTCCTCCACTCATTAGGCATCTTATTTGTCCGCCAAATCTTGTTAAAAAAATTTGTTAACCATTCTAAACCTTTCTCACCCAAGCATTTCCAAGCCTTGATAGGTATACCATCTGGGCCAACTGCGCTTCTTGATTTCATTTTTTTCAAAGCCTCTGCAATTTCTTTCTTTTAAATCTTATGCATGAAGTTACAATTCATCTCATGAAAAGGAATGGAGAAGTCTCCAAGATCCTGAGCATGACTTCCATTAAATAGCTTATCAAAATAATATTTCCATCTCTCCTTAATCTTCTCATCTTTGACTAAAATCCTTTGTGTTTCATCTTTGATACATCTAACTATACCCAGATCCCTCGATTTCCTATCTCTCATCTTTGCAAGCCTATAAATATCCTTTTTGCCCTCTTTGGTATCCAACTTGTCATAAACCTCCTTATATACCTTATCCCTCGCGTTTCAAACTACTTTTTTAGCTTCCTTCTTTGTTATCATATACTTCTCCAAATTCTCATTATCACAACTCTTAGATTTTTATAACACTCTCTTTTAACCTTAATAGCTAATTTGACATCTCTGTTCCACCATGATGTATCCTTACCTAGCGGTGCACTGCCTTTAGACTCACCCAATACCTCCTTAGCCACCTTTCTCATGCCACCCGCTATCTTATTCCACATTGATTCTGAATCCTCCTCGAGACACCAATCAGCTTCCTTAACTACCTGCTCTACAAACATTCTGATTAATAGAATAAAAAGTTTTTTGATGATCAAAATGAAGCAATCAAGGTCCACAAATAAGTATGATGCATTGCACAAGCAACTATCCACACAATTCACTATCCAAGTTCTAGCTACATGCAGGGTTCAACAGAAATTTAAGCTGTGAATGGTGGAAATAGTAAAGGTTCACCAAAGCTAATGAACGCATCTATTCGATTACTAGTCAACTTACCATTTTCCTTTGAACTTCAAATCTTAATCACATAAAGCTTTTTCTTTTACCAGTCACTTGGCAAAAGTATGGAATGGAAGGGAAGATCAAAGACAGGTTTCCAGTAAGCCAACTCATAAATACACAGGATCTATATTGTATGGCTATAAATTTTAATATCCTTTCACTTCCGTTACTGCTTCAGATTCAAAAACCAACACATGGCAATCTGTCACCATAAATAAACAGTATCTTTTTTTTATTACCTACAACTTCTAATTAAGGAAGCATGTAAGTTTAATTAATAAACTTGCAACTTAAATTTCATAAACCTGAAAATCTGGTTCTATTTGAATTGATGTTGTTTCATTGATTTCATTCCTTATCCCTAAAATACAGCTACAAAATCAATAAATACATTACCCACCAACATCATCAATGAATCCAGTATGAAAAGTTTTAAAAGCACTGCACCTCAGCACGGCCTTTCTGTGTTGCAATATGCAATGCCGTGCTTCCCTTCTTGTCCACTGCATTAATCAGGGGAGCTCCAAACATCAGCAATTCCTCCACCACCTCAAGGGTTTGTCCCTTTACTGCCATGTGAAGTGCTGTCTGCCCTTTGTTATCATTCCTCATAACAACCTCAGAATCCTTTCTTACTAGAGCTGTGACAACTTCCAGGTGTCCATTTCTAGCAGCAGAATGCAGCGGAGTTTTACCATTGTTTTTTGCAATCTTCACAAGCCCCTCATCTGCTTCTAGTAACAAATTTACAATCTCTGCATGACCCTGGGTTGCGGCAGTATGTAGTGCTGTAGTATTTGAAAAATCAACAGTCTTTGCCAGTTCTGGCAGGGCTCTCAATAGCTCCTCCACCATGTCTGCATTATAGCAGTTTCAGCATTATATAAGGCCCTCGATGGTTAAGAAAATGCCTGTTTTGCTAAATATTTGAAAATTTTAGCAATAATATCTATCAAAAGGAATAGATTGCGTAACAAAATATAGCAGCAAACACAAACATATACATTTAAACGAAGAAATTTTTACCCCCGGAACAACTAAAACAACAAATACACTAGGAGAAAAAAACACTGGCATTACTAAGCATAAAAGCAATCTTATGAAGTATAAAAGATTCACTAGAATCAAAATTAGAGAACCAACACAGTTACCAGGCAAATAAACAACAAAGATATTTCCTTTTGCAATATAAATTGAGAAAGAGCATTAATTATGCAGTGGGTCATCTTCTATTCAACCAGCATTACAAATGCACAGAAACTTTTTTTTTTATCAAGAAAACCCACTTGCAGGATACTAAAACATAACATACAACATACAC
Organism: Nuphar pumila; assembly: GCF_984573655.1. Classification (NCBI taxonomy): domain Eukaryota; kingdom Viridiplantae; phylum Streptophyta; class Magnoliopsida; order Nymphaeales; family Nymphaeaceae; genus Nuphar; species Nuphar pumila. The sequence goes on along the minus strand of NC_143260.1, from coordinate 93,581,004 downwards.
CACATATCCGACAAACTACTAAAACCCGATAGGAAAAAGAAAAAGAAGAACAGGTGTTCATTAATAAACGCACCTTAATCACTACAGAAACAAAATTAAAATGGCAAAGCAGCTATAAGTATCAAAATTTCCCTTGAAAATATGTCATTTTTTTTAAACAACAATCTACCAACTGATCAAGATCACTTACCAATATCTCCCCGTTTTGCGGCTATGTGAAAAGCGTCATACCCATTTTTATCTCTGATCCCAGCACACCCAACATCCACAAACTTCAGAAACTCCTTCACCAAATCAAGATGACCATATTCAGCAGCAACAAAGAAGGCGGTCTCCCCTGCCTGGTTCTGCCTACAGAGAATATCATCCAGAGCGGCACGATCACCACAGCCGCCAACAATCTGGTTAACCGCAACGACGTCCCCCGCCCTCGCAGCCGAATGCAGGGGCGTGTCGTCGCGCTTGCCCGTGAGCTGCTTGGTCATCTTCTTCCTCCGGAAGCTCTGCAGACTCTTCAGAGGCTCCATTCATTCGACCAAAAGAAAGAAGAAGAAAACAGAAGACCAATATCGAAAATGGCCGAATTCTCTTGTGGGTGCTCTCCTTTTCTATCCATCGTTTATGGGCAACCAAAGCAGCCATAGCCGCCTCACCTACGTTGGGGCTTCTCGTATTACTCAAGGGATGGGGCCCATTACTAGTGGCTGTCACTGTTCCTCCATTTGTTTCATATGGTATTATTCGCGAATGAACGTCTATTATGAAAAGGGCCGAATTCCCGATTTTTTGTGATAGTTGGGGGGCAGCGCCCCCGATTTTTTTTTTTTTTTTGAGATAAAATAAAAAATAGCTACAATTATTAATAAAAATCTATTTCATATGGACAAATCAAACTATTTGCTGCAGTCAAGGCCGGGTTAGGACTGGGTTAAAAAAATGGATAAAAATCTATTTCATATGGAATCAGGACTGGGCTAGGACTGGGCTTTTTAATTTTTTTTTTAAATTGTTTCGGGAGCCCAGCTCCGTCTCTGCTGGCGAGGGCGGGCACCTGCCTGTGTTGGATCTGACCCGGTTCTACGGCCACTATAATTTTTTATTAATAATTATAGCCATTTTTTATTTTGTCTAATTTTTTTTTTTCGGGGGTGCTGCCTATCACACAAATTTTTTTTTTTTTGTTACACCCCTTCCCCCCCCCTCACATGAATCCTAGTGTACCCACCCCACCCCCACCTCACATGAATCCTAGCTAAGCCCCTGGTTCAAACCTAGGTGGAATCAGACTTAGATCAGATTTTTGGGTATGATATGGGTCTGGACTCGAGTTTAATTAGGTTCGCAAATTTAATCAGATCCATTATAAGAAAAATCATACACGGACCTGATAAGAACTGCATGAACCATACCTGGTAAAACCATATTTTTATCATTTTTATATTGAAAAATTGCTGGTATTAATCCAAACTCTGGTCTGGTATAAAATTTTACAATCTATACCCGGGTCTATATATTTACCGGACTTTCAAGTTCAAACCCGAGTCTTAATCGGGTCCTTTTATTTATCACCTTATCCAGACCCTATAAAATTTGGTTAGGGTTGGGTCAGGCCCATTGACAACCCTAATCCCGGAGGAGTTTTGAGGGACGGGAGTTCTGTCTCTCTCCCCTGGATGTCAGATAATGGGTATCTTAGTAGAGATTTTATTTTTTATTTTTTGAAGGAATGGAAAAGTTGGGTATCTCAGTACAGTTGAAAGGCTTGAGTACTAGATTTTGGTACCAATGTGAAAGGATAAATGAGAATAGGGGTGGTCTTTGGGCTGGCTTGGGCCCGTTTAGAGTTTAGCCCATTGGGCTTTAAGTGAGTTTGGCCCGGAGATGGGTCAGCCCATTTACTAATGGGCTGGGCTTTGGACCGATTTTTAATGGCTTCGGGTTTGAAGAGCAGCTCATGACACGGCTCGGCCTAAACATAACTAATTAGTGCAACTAATTAGGTAAAAAAATAAATAATTAACAAGTTTTCAAGTACTCAACTAATTATCTTTTTAGTTTTCATAAAATTAATGCAATTAATTAAGTAAATAATAATAGTTACTTTTATAAAGAAAATTTCATTAAGGGGTCAACGGTCAACCTTTTGCACTCAAATTTAAATATGAGCCATACTTTTTGGAAATTGTAAATATGAGCCAAACTTTTATTCAAAATAGTCAAGTAGGGGACCTCAGGTCAACATCTATCATCTTGGAAAGCATAATTCTTTTTTTATTTTTGTTAATGTCTCTTAAAAATAAAAATAAAAAAATACTTAATTAAACTGAGAAACAAATATCGCAGGACAATGGTGTACATTTTGCTGATGTATGTGAGTGGGAGCAACAAATATCGCAGCTTCAACCAAATGCAGATTCTTTATCTGTTGGGGACTCTTCGAGAGATGCAGTCATGTGTCCCATTTCAAACCTCAAGAACATTCAAGCTTGACGTTGTCAGGATGAGATTAAATGAAGACAAAGATCACGAATTTGTTGGCTTCAAAGTGGTGAACAAAATAGCAATTTTTTTTTTTTTATCTTAGGGGTCTCTCATTACTACAATATGTGGATGACGTCCTCCTCTTTGGTTTGGCTAACCCAATACAATTAGTTCGAGTTTGGTTGCTCCTAAAAGCTTTTAAGATGGTATCTGGTCTTACAATTAGTTAAGATAAGTGTAAGCTAGTTGTTGTCAATGCGCCTCCTCGATATGTTCGCCTTGCAGTAATCCTTTTTGGTGATCAAAACTCGTCCCTCCCCTTGGATTACTTGGGCCTAAAAATTCTGCACAAAAGGCGTTCGCAAGATATGTGGCTTGCCCTTGAAGAAAAGGTTCGTGGTAGAATTAAAACTTGGCATGTGTTATATCTTTCTAGTCTCACATTGCATCATATTGCTATTTTTCATCTCTCGAAGCAGTTCAAATCGAGACTAATTTCATTTTTCTTGAAATTCCTTTAGGATGGAAGGGCCCCCACCAAGGTTCTTGTCAATTCTAGTGCTAATTATGCAAGGAGTGAGATTAAGTGCATGTGATTTTCTCATAACTGCAATGATTTCTTGAAAATATCTATTCAAATGACAAAATTTTTCAATGAAAGAGGCAATCCTTTTAAAAAATTTGTTTTTTTTGGATTTTCAAGAATTTTTAAATTTTTTAGATTTTTGGATTTTTCAAGATTTTTTTAATTTTTTTTTACTTTTCAAATGACTATTCACAAAGACATTCATACAAATTATTCATATTCTCAAAAGATATGAGAATGATGAATGCACTATATGGTGCAGTTTTATCTCTTGTGATTCTCTAACCCGATGCAGAGAACATGGTGCACTTTGGATCTGCCCTGACAATAAACATTAAGTGTTGTGAGGATGGATCCATGATATTTTTTCCATATTCTTATTTTGTCTTCCTCTTTTCCAACCTCAATCTTTTAAAGGATTTGGACTTTGGCTCCACTATTGCTCCAGATGTGACTCTGTAAAATGAAAGATGATGTTGATCTTCCATATTACTGAAAATATTTGTTGATCTTTTAGCTCTCTTGATCTAGCATAGACTTGTTTTGTATAGTGCAAGTTGCAGGTGATTCCTTCACTATATTCAATATTTGTGGTCGAAGCTCAGATTGAGCTTGCAAAAATTTTGGTTTTTCCTTGGACACTGCTTAAGGTTTAGGTTGAGATCATAAGACTAAGGAATAACATGAGCATAAGCATGCCAATGCTACATCCTTTTTCAACAAATTTTGAACTATCTTGAGAAACCTCATTAGTAGAATTTTCTTCTTTCTCAAGAGAAACATGAAGAATTTTGACTTTTTGAGAAATCTCATCAGTTGAATTTTCTTCTTCCTCAAGAGAGATATGAGGAATTTCAATTTTTCGAGAAATCTCATTAGTAGAATTTTCATCTTCCTCAAGAGAGATATAAAGAATTTTAATTTCCTCAGAAATCTCCATGACATAATCTGGACAATTCATCTGAGCCTGATTGTTTGTAACTGCTGAACTGAATAAGTTAAAATCTTTTATCGCATCAACAAATTCAAGATCTTCTTCTTCGATAGGATTCTTAGACACACTTTCTTCCTCCATGACGGGAGAACCAGTGATTGATTCAAGCACGATATAAGCTTCTTCTTCTTCTGAAACCATGGGAGGACCTTCCTCTTCTAGAGCTTTGGCAGGGCCTTCCTCTTCTAAAGTCATAATAGGACTTTCATCTTTTGAATCCTAGCAAGACCTTCATTCTCTTTTATAATGATGACCTCAAGGGATGACTCAGGCATAATTGTTTTTTCTAGAACTAGACCAAAAGCATTCTGGACTTCAGTCTCACATTTATGGACCTGAGTGCAAGCAGACTGTGGTGGATCCAATAACTATGAGACTAATTTCTGATAAGCAAAGTCAATGTAGACTTTGAGAATTATGATAAAATGTTTCAATACTGGTTTAGCTTTGCTAATCATTTGGACTTCCTTATTTTAATGGCAACTAGGTTCCTCTAGAGCTTCTTTATGTTGCAAGGTCAATTCACCTTTGTTGATGTTGTTCTGAATTATGTGCTTAAGGAAAATACACTTCTCAGTGTCATAGCCAAGAGCCTGACTGCAGAAATTTGTTGGGTCTCTTCCTTTCATCTGAGGAGGGTTTGACACTTTGAGCAATTCAAAATCTTCATTTTGCAGTAAAATATCCAAGACTTGACATTGAGTCTACTGGATCTCGATGAACTTACTGTCATTAGGTCATCTATGATTTTGGGCTTGTCCCTAGTTTTGCTGAGGAGACTTAGACTTTTTTTTTTTCTTCAAGCAGTAATCATACTAATATGGCTTTTGGGTGACTTAACTCTTTTGAATCTATCATTTTTATACCAAGTTTTGACCATAATCGCATCATATATGTCTCTTTAAGATTTTCTTCTATCCAAGTGGTAACATCAATAAAATCCACAAAGGTCACACCTTTGAGTAACCAAGAGACCCTTGAAGGGTTGATTGAAGTTGTTCATGATTAGGGAGATGGCATGAAACTTCTATATTGGGTCTTTCATGCGATGATACACTGATCTCCACAGATTGATGAAATCTTGAGCATATAGAGTTGATTAATTGCTGGCAGAACATCTATATTGTGCCAGAATCGCTTAATGAACAGGTTCATAAGGGTTTGAAATTGTCTGATATGAAGGATGTCTAGAGTTAAAAACTAGGTCAAAGCCTCTCCTTCAAGACTTCTTGAGAACCATCGGACCAAGGTGCAGTCATTATTGAGACAGTCTGAGCAGACATCTAGGAACAAAGTGATATGGGTTTAGGGATTCCTAGTCCCGTTGAACTTCATGAACTTTTTAGAGGTGAGATCCAAAGGTTTAGTGTCTTCACTCAAAATGAAGTCTCGGATCTTATATGTTCTTCTTTCACTTTTGGTTCCTTTCATCTGACGAGTCATATTTCTCAATTCTTCTTTCAGATTTTGGACTCGCTCCTCATATTCACTGGGTTGTGAATCAGTTGCTCTGACTGGATTTGAGATCCAAACTGATCAAACCTTTCGGATTGGCACCTGTTGTGCCTTATGCTTCTGACTTTGTTTAAAGCTTTTGAATTTAGCTTTATTTTGCAGAAATTATTGTGGTAACCTTTGCATTATAGTTCTCAGAGTTGCATTGGATTTTTAACTTCTTCCAAGACTGATTGATCCGAGAACTCATTTGTGATACCTTTTCCCTTATCTGTTTCTCCATACTAGATCTTTTTGTCATCCTCTTCTTCTTATTGATCTTTAGGATATGTTTATTGTCTGACTAGTTTATTCAATTCTACATCTGTGAGTTGACTGAGGGATCCAGGCAGAAAGGCCCCCTAGTCCCTTGAACACATCTTCTCCAATCAAAGATTATAATTATCAAGAGCCTTTGGGCTGTTCTGGATATTCTTAGGTGAAATCATGGCCATAAACTCAGGTTGACCTAGGTTATGAGAACCTTGACCTATCTCAATGTTCAGGTTCATGTTTGGATTCGTAGAATCATTTTACAGAACCAAGGCTTAGGATTTATGAACAATCAATAGTCCAAATCAATCAAACAATACACACATCAAGATTTTGAATACAGGTTTTGTGGATCTTCTCGAAAGCTCCGCAAATCTGTTACGTCACTCCAAATAAGATCTAATAGGATATGTTTTCTCTATATCAAACCTTTCACGATATATCGAACTAAGGTTCTTGGTACCGCGAGCAGATTTATGGTTTTCTTGGTCCAACACCGATATACCCAAACTGATGGTTTCTGGTACTAGTGGGGAGATCCAGAGATCCAAAATATGGGACAAGATAGGGTTTTGAAAAACTAGACAGGAAACAATGACTCTATAATCAAAATCTTAAGAGAGAGGATACATGGAAGGACAGTCACAAAGCAATCAATGTCTCAATCAGAATGAATTTCCTAACTTGTCAAGGGTTGAATAGTTTCTAAAAAAAGAAATTAAATGGCATGTGAATTCTCGACAAGGATTTCTAAAATATTTTTGCTAAGAATCTAAGACAAGAAAGGAAACAACAAATCTACCTAGGGTTTTTTCTTAAAAATAGAAAAAGGAAAGAGAATCACATAAGAAAACGCTATGTTTTTGTATCCAAAATGGGATTTTCACCTGAAAAAAGAAAATGGATTGAGTTTTGGATCCGGATATGAATCTTATCCAAAAGATAAATCTGGGTCCAAGTGACGTAAACATCACACAGGAGCAGGATGCAGACATGGGTTTTAGGATCCGGAGCTCCAACCCCCCTCCCCCCCCCCCCACCCACCCAAAAAAAAAAAAACAAAGTGAAAAGAGGGGTGTTTGCCCAAAAAATTTCTAAGTCAAGAAATAGTAGCAAGCATTGCTACTAATTTTTGCCTTTGAAAATGATAAATTTCAAGAAAACTCCCAATAGAGAAAAATAGAAAAATAAAAAAATAAAAATTCCTTTTCAATGTTATATGACACGTCAAAAATTGATAGATGAGTGTCAAGACACTTCCCCAAAAACACTTCTAAAACAAGTGTTGAACAGGAACTGCTGCCCATGTTCTGACTGATACCATATATTTTTGGGCATTTGTGCCAGAAATCAGGAAAAATAGTCAAAAAAATAGAGAAAGAAGATTTTGCTATCTTTCCAACACCACTGGAATCACAACTAGTTGGTTGTTTCATTGCATAGTGAAAAAACTGTAGCCTAATTTTGAATCGGAAAAACGACATCCACAGAGGGACTTTTGGCTCTGGTTCAAAACTAGAATAACTCAGATCTTAATCTCAACTTTTTAATGTGCCAAAAAATGTAAGTTTTCAACACTAGGATGTTGAGATACAGATCAAAGAGCGAGTATTTTCAGTAAGAAACAGTTATCAAAATGACTATTCCTCACTGTTCGCGTCTATTTTCATAGACTGTAAAACAAAATCTGAAGATGGGACAAACATGTGAAACGTAGCCATGCTTGTTTGCTTTTCAACGATCCTAAGAATATGAAAAAGAAACTTATAACTAGAGAGATATAACTCTATCACAGTGATGGGGTCTAATAAAACAAAATACAAAAAAATAGGACTTGGATCTGAGTTGGATCCAATATCCAAAAATCATAAAAAATGAAACTACCAACATCTTAATCTCAATTTTCCAAAAAAAAAACTCAAATCTTCAAGTTAATCGAATAATCCCACCATGATCACCATTTTGTAGATCCCTGAATTTTTAAAAGGCTTAAAAACATAAGTTTTTCACCAAAAGATATTTTTTCTTTGAAATGGACTTAAAATGGATTCAGACTTTGAGAGAGTGCGGGAATCGTTCTTCAAGGTAAAAAGTCATTTCTCCTACGTTGATCAGAGATCAACCTAACCAGAAACTTTTGATCGTTGTTTTTGGAGCGACAACATTGCAGAGATTCGTACCTTGTGTGCAATTCTATAAAAAAGGTCGCTTCAATGGTGGGATCCACCAAAACTAAAACAAACACACAAAATAGGTAATATACGAATATTAGAATAATCATAAACTTATAAAAAATGCAACAAATAAACAAAAATACAAATAAAACAAAAAATCAAATCTCACATCGGGCTTAGCTAGCCATTTCTATGGTTGACAAGCATGGGAAGCACATGCGACACTTCGACTAGGTGTGGGCTCTAAAAGATGGTGAAACAAGGGATCTGGGTCGTAGACTGGGCTTAATGAAGGCTTAGACTAAGTTAGTTGACTAAGCCAAGTGGGCAAGGTTAGTCGGCTAGGCTAGGTTGGGGTATGTCAGGATTTCAACAGAGTGACAATGCTAAAAGAGACAAATAACAAATTTGAAATATGAAGGAGAGAGCACCCCTATTTGTAGTTTTAGGCAAATCTGAATATGTTTCTTACGTATCCAAGATTCATTTAGATGAATGGTTCATAGATGAGCTATTTTGAATGGATGGCTGAGATTCATCCAAAGTTTATTGCCTTGGAGATATTTTTTTAAGGAAATTGGATTTTGGGGCTTGGAAGGTTTCTAAACACGATTTTAGTAGGCTGAAAAGGCAAATCTCATCCCAAAGGCATGCAAAAAAAGGCGGCTAACGACATGTTGATGTCGGCAAAGCACTGATGACAACTTGGCTCTGATGACAAGTCATGGACCTCTGTTGACAATTGCTCTAATAACAAGTAACTCTAAAGATAATACTTGGTAAAAAAACTCTAACAATACCTTAAAGAGTTCTAACAACTTTGTTGTCATTAGCACTCTTTAGACAAAATGCTAATGACAACTGAACTTGTCATCAGTGAAATTGGGTAAAACAAACTCGACAGACTAACTTGTTTTGGCCATAACTTCCTATTCAAATATCAGTTTGAGGTGATTTTTGTTGTGTTGAAAAGCTAACATCCTCAACTTTAATTCACTTTTTAAGTAAAAAACAAAATTTAGTGGTTTTGGTGGTAAAAAGTCATTCAAAGTAGGCCCTACTTGAAAAATATTTTTTACTAAAAAAATCACCTTGTTTTGGTTAGAATTTTCTAGTCTAATGTCAGATTGACCTAATTTTTAGTTCGTTGAAAAGTTGAAATCTTCTAGTTTAATTTATATTTTGGACAAAAACCTTGAGGATGCAATTTTGAAGGTCAAAAACGAAGTTAAATACAATAAAATCTTGAAATAAGTCGAAAGTACTAGATTTTGGTATGGGACTCATGACATAAAATGACTTGGTCAAACTTTGTGTGTCATAGACTCCCATTAGTAAAAGCTTTGAGATCCCCCCTATACACTACACTGGGGAGTACACCCAACCTCAACCTTGTGTAAATGGATGCCCTTTCTAGGTTAGGAACTTATGAAACCCTGTCAATTTGGTGATGTTTACAAGTCATCTCATCAGGTCAGTGGCATTGGCGTGATGGACCTTGCAAAAACCCACAAGGTGCCATGATGAACCCGCCTAGTGGCCAACTCAACACCCTGTTAGTCTTGTGTCTCTCCAGTAAGGGCCCAAGCCCTTCTTGAATTTGAATCCTTAGACCATTTTTCTGTCTTAAACCCATTTGTAGTCCTAAACACTCGAGACATGATGTGGGCACAAGAGACGATAGGGGAGCTTCATATAGAGCTACAGGCTGGCATCGACTAGGTGGATGTGCGGATGACCTAGTTGACGCAGAACCTAAACGAGGTTCATAAGCCTATGAATGCACTTAATGGAAAACTAGATGAATGTTTCGAGTGTGTTCTCATGGTTCTAAACACTATCTAGAATCGGGGGCAGAATGAACATTCTCCAAGACGGCATAGGGAATCTGGCTTAGGTAGCCAAGCCTCGAGGTTGTTATCATTGCAAAATTTTCCCTCCTTCCTCTGCAAGAGTGAGAGAAACAATTCTGCGAGTCAAACTCAACCAAAGTTTTGAAAATTGGTTTTGAAAATTACTCGCCTCCGTTTTGAAAATTTGAGAGAAAATTTCGTGGAATGAGATCCGCCTGTGGGTACGAGGTTCAACCGTTCCTGGCGCCTTTACCAGAGGTAATTGAACCAAGGATCAAATGTGTGCTTTGACTAAGTTAAATTATCTAAATCATGCTCTATTTTCCTAGAATGCACAAAGAATCAGGCATGTGCTATGTAATTTTGAAAAGATGCAAGTTTTGAAAGGATGATGTTTGCTTAAAAATTTGAAATATGCTTGGAAAATGATTGGAAAAGTACTTGAAAATTGAATTCCTAGGAAAATCATTGAATTTCATTGGAAATTGGGATTTGAATTGGAAAATGAATTCTTAGGAAAAACTTGAACTTTTGAGAAAATCGATTTTGAGATTTGGATTGCTTTTCCAAGGAAATAGCTTTGAGAATTCTGGGAAAATCAAGAAAGTTCATTGGAAAATGATTTTTTGAAATGGAAAATGGATTATCAGGAGAATGGAAACTCTCAGAAAATGATTTTTGGAATTGGAATAGCTTTTTCTAAGAAAATCAATTTCTGAATAGGATTTGAGAATTCTAGGAAAATCAATTTCAGAAATAATTCAAAGTTTTTGAAAAAATTGATTTTGAGATTTGAAAATGAATTTGAGAATGTGTAAATCTTGGAAAATCATAATTTGAACTTGGAAAATACTTTGAATCTCATTTGAAAACCCAGAATTCTGAGAAAATCAAATCCAGAGAAAGACTTGGAAATCCTTGGAAAAATTGATTTTTCTGAAATTGAAATTGGAAAATGAATTTGAAAATAATGCAATTTGAATGATATGAATGAATGGATATGAGTTTGAAAGATATTTCATTGAGAAATTTTGAAAATCCTTTTGAAATTTTGAGAAATGCAGTGCATTTTTGAAGTTAGCCTAAGAGTGTAGGTTGAATGTGGTTAATACGAAGATCATAAATCTTGGTTTTCTTCGTATTCTGACTATGGCCATAAATACGAATCTCACCGAGTTTATAAACTTCATAAGAGCTTTGCACGTTTCATTCGTGTCAACCATAGTGATTTTGAAAAATATGCATATGCATCAGATATCAGAATTTACAAAAATTAAACTATATGCAATGCAGTCCTATTCTATGCAAGAAATGTAAATTCTTATTCCAAATTATTACATTTAATATTACATTGAATTGAAATGAAATAAGAAAATAAAATCTTCTTCTTGAATGCTCCTGCAAAACTAGAAAACGTATTAGCACAGAAATGTAGGCTTTTCTGAATTTATCCAAAAATATGGGAAATTATCGGATATTATTCAGATATAAACCCAGAATCATACCCCCTTTGATATAAACATGATAAATAATGAATAAATTTCGAAAATAAACTTGGAAATTCGAAATTAGGGTAAAAATGACCCAAATGCCCTTGATGACCTTGAAATCAGGGTTTTCTAAAAGAATTTTTGTAAAATTTTGGAAATTTGAAAATCAAATGAAATAAATCAAACATAATATGTTGAAATATGATGATATGAATGAAAATTTATGGAATTAGAAATTAGAATTTCGAAATTTATGTCAAAATGACCAAAATGCCCCTGATAACAAGACTATGGCCTTGAAACCAGGGTTTTCTGAAATAAATTTTGCAAAAATTGCAAATGTGAAATGCAAATGATATTGAAATTAACCCTAATACGATTCTATATGCTTATTTATATGATAAAACCCTAAATGGCGAAAATATCATATAATATCAAATTTAACTTGATTTTCGCCTGATTTTCGCTTCTGAATTTAAAGATAAACTAACATATATAGCAAATAAACTTGGAATTGAGCCAAATTTGGCATGAACACCTATACCAACCCTAAAAACAGAATGGAGCTCGAAAATCTAAATTTTTTATATTTTCTTAATATAGAAAATAGCTAAAAATCCTAAAAAAACAGAATTTTGCCTAAAATGATGATTCTAAATTGGATTTTGGATATCAAACTTCTATCAAAATTTCTTAAATTTTATGGAGTGATAGAGGACAGTTAAAAAAAGATTTTTTCCTTTTAAAGATTTTGGTTTTGACCTATGGTCGGAGTTGTACAGCTCCGGCAAGTCGTATCGGAATCCAGCGACTCTAGGATTTAAAGCAAACTGACAGGTTTCGGGAAAAAATATGGAAAAAATATCAGACAGATGGGAAAATGGCTGAACTTGTGGGAAAATGTCCCTGACAAACAGAGGCAAATTTCATATTTTACAGCATTGGGATTAGGTTTACGGTATGGAAATGGGTACACTGTTATCATAGACCCGAATCTCTGGAATTTTTGGATATTGAAGTTTGTCAGACAAAAAAAATAATTTTGGGAAAAATACTTGGACAATTCCAAAAATTCCCAAATTTTGGGAAATGACAGGAAAACAGGTTAGGAACAACTTTAGTGTTGAAAGTTTTTGCATTCAAGCTACGGGTTGAGCGAACACAGCATGTTAGTGTCTGTCTATACCCTAACAAGGAAAAATCGAGGTTTTCTTAGAGGTCTGGAAAAATTGATTTTTAACAGAGGTCAAATCTACTTGTAAAGATCTCAAAATTTTCAGACAGATAGTAGATTCTACGGTGGATCTACTGTGATTTTTAGACGGAAATTTAAATCTCTCATAAGGGTGAATCTGAAGGTTCTTGTCTGCTAAAGCAGAAATTGGAATTTCTGAGAAGTGCAAAACCCGAATTCGGATTTTGCTTTGTTCATAGAGTTACAAAACTTGAATGAAACCAATTTTTTTACAGAAAATTAAAAATATATAAATCTAACAATATTAAAATTTTAAGAATTTATTGATGGAATGTTAAACAAGAAATGATGACTGGACTGAATGCTTAAGATTCAAACCTATAGACTATAATCAAAGCACTAACAAAATATGCTATATGAATGAAACATTAATTCAAATAACAAAATGAACTTAAATGCAATGTAAAAACTATATGGAAAAATATAAAACAAAAATGTATAGAGGCATAAAGTATTTCCTTGATTTTGGCTATTGAGAGGAGGGACTTGATCCATTCGTCGGACATATCCCTTCCTCTATGCAACCCACAATCATGAGAAGCCCATGGAGTTCTAATAAAAAAATCAATAGAGCATATGCAGGCTTACCTTAGATTGGTTTGGATCATCTGGAATGGAGGTCATGTGCTAGTGGTGCTGCTTTAAGGTAGAGGAGATGGAGCTATGGTGGCAGCACTAGTTGAAAGAAAAGGTGGTGCTCTTGCTGCTTCAAGAGGTGTAGGTGTGGCTGCAACTTGAAGACGAAGCTGCTGCTGGATGTTGTAGTGGAGAACCAAGATAGAGTTGGCTGTGATGAAGGAGGCTGCAGGTGGCTGGATGTTGCTGTTGAAGGAGGTGAAGAGAAATAGGGAGAGAAAGAGAGAGAGAGAGAGAGAGAGAGAGAGAGAGAGAGAGAGAGAGACGTCGATGGGCTGCAGCCATGAAGTTTTTCTTTTTTGCGTTTTCTTTTTGGCCTTTAACTTAAGAAAAAATCCTCCTTTCTCTAGGTTTTGGTTGGGTTAATGAAAAGGGAGCAATGGGGTTTACGTGAAGATGGATGGGCAAGAGGAAAGGAAGGAAGAAAAGGAAGAGGGAAAGAAAAGAAAGAAAATAAAGGAAAGAAAAGGAAGAGAAGAAAGGAAAGGGGAAGGAAAAGATAAAAGGAAAGAAAAGGGAAGAAAGGAGAGGGAAAGAAGAAGAAAGAGGATGGGCTGGAGGGGATGTACGTGAGTGAAGGGAGAAGGGAAAGAAGTAGAAAGAAGGAAAAAGGAAAAGAAAAGAAGAAAGAAAAAAAGAAGAAAAGGAAGAAAAGAAGAAAGAAAGGAAGAAGAAAAGGAAAGAGAAAGAGGAAGAAGAAAAAGAAGGGAGAGGGGGCTGGAGGTTTGGGCGACCACCTTGTGGGTCCCACCTTAGGTAAAAAAAAGAAGAAAATAAATAACTAAAAAAAGAAAATAAAGAAGAAAATATAATAAACACATTTTTTCTTGTTATATGTAAATTAAAAAGGAAAATGCAAATGGATGGGCCAACTCAGAGCGGGTTGAAATTCCACTTTTGAAATTTATTTTGATGATTAGAGGGGTAAAATAGTCTTTTCAGAAAATTTCCAGACGAAACAAGCTATTTTTGGCAGTTTTTGAAACGAGCTCGGATTTTGAAATTCAATACCTCGTTGCGAAACAAATCTAGTATAGAATTTGAAAATTTGAGTTTGAAATAAATCCAGATTATTTTTCTTAAGAAAATATTTCCAAATTTAGAATCTTGGGGGTAAAAATGTCAATTTTGGAAACCCAGGGTTTGAAATTGATTTCTGAAAACTTTTAAAACTCAATCTAGATTGAAATTTATAAAACTGGAATTCTGGACTTCGAAAATGAAATGACATGTGATGAAATATTATGAAATGCTGAGAAATGATATGAAATGGTGAGGAATGATATGAAATGCTATGCGAAATGCAGACCTTAAATGAAGAATTTTGGATGTTAGACCCCGATTGGCAGTTGTACCAGTTTAAAAAGCATTAAAATTGATAAAATTTGCAAAATGGTTGAAGAAATGGTTTTGAGGTCCTATCGAGCTAAAGTGACACTGGAAATTAGGGTCTGAGCTGAAATAAACTGAAATGAGCTGGGTTTTAGAGTTTCAGAACTCAAATGAACTGACCAGACACTGACTCAACTGACCTTTCCGACTAAATTTTAAAGAAAAGCTATCATTTTTAGAGAAATGGTACGGAATGGTCACTTGAGTGAAGTGAATTACGAATCTGAGTTGGGTTTGAGCTAGAAAAAAGGTCAGTAATACTGACATGAACTAAAATCTAAGCTCGAAAATTAGCTCAATTGACTGAACTCAACTCAATTTCAGCTGAAACGAGCTAAAATGGGCTCCTGGACACTTGGAAATGGTTTTGAATTGGAATTGGAGCGCTTGAACTCCTGGTGAACTCAGAGGAATATGGCTGACTGTGAATGACTGACTTGGAGACAATTGGCTTGGATTTGAGTAAGAAATGAGCTCATTTCTGAAGAAATGATCCTATTTTGGCAGGAATTGTCAGAAATAAAAATGGCCTTCTCGCTGTGAGCTCAGATGAGCTTGAAATGACTGATATTTTAACTGTTCTTAACTAACTAATGAGCTCGGTTGACTCCGAGTGACTGGGGTCCGGGATGTCCTAGGGGTGAAATGGTAATTTTCCTAATGAGAATGGGTAAAGTAGTAGTTTTTTTTTTAACTGACTCAGGATTGGGCTCCTACACTGACCTAACAGGGTTGGCACTACACGAGGAGGGTTGTCTGAAATGAGTGTGGAAAATTTGGGGTGTTTATAAATGCCCCTCTTTGCTACTAAGCCGGCTTGAGAACGAGCTTAGTGGCAAAGAAAAACACACCAAATTTGGGCTATAAAAATGCCCCAGTTAGAAGGATCTGACTGGGTATGAAGAAATTAGCCCTGATAAAAATGGTAGATATGAAATGGAGAATGAAGAAGAAAGATTGACTTCAAAGAAGTGAGATTCAGGTTTTGCCCTTAACTTAGATGAGACGGGAAATACCTCGTGTAGAAACGAAGCTCAGGTTTGACCCGGGAGATGAATTACCTCATCAGATTGAGGCTCAGATTTAACCCTTAACCTGACTGGAAATGAAATACCTCATCGAAATGAGGCCCAGGTTTATACCCTTAACCTAACCGGGCAATGAAATACCTCATCAAAATGAGGCTCAGGTTTAACCCTTAACCTGATCGGGAAATGAAATACCTCATCAAAATGAGGCTCGGGTTTAACCCTTAACCTGACCGGGAAATGAAATACCTCATCAAAATGAGACTCAGGTTTAAAGGTTTAACCCTTAACGTGACCGAGAAATGAAATACCTCATCAAAATGAGGCTCAGGTTTAACCCTTAGCCTGACCAGGAAATGAAATACCTCATCAAAATGAGGCTCAGGTTTAATCCTTAACCTGACCGGAAAATGAAATACCTCATCAAAATAAGGCTTAGGTTTAACCCTTAGCCTGACCGGGAAATGAAAATGATGGGATTCTTGAAAGAAGAACCCATGATGGAATCTTCGGACTTCCGCACAATGAATCTGATAGGGGTTTTGCAAAAGGATGAAATTGGGGTCCCTAAATCTTGAAAAGGGGTTTGATTTTGGGTGCCTCATTGCTGAGACTAAATAACTTTTGAAATTGATGACCTTTTGTGAGAAAATGATTGGTGGCTTAACCTCAAGCCAAAATTGGACTGTCTATGGTGGGACAGTGGGGACACAGGAAAGTGTGCGAATTTGAGAGCCCAGGCGCTCAGATTATACCAAAGAAGGGAAGGAATCTTGAAAACTCTCGTTATCAAGTCCTAAAAGGGATAACAAATGGTGTTAGGATGCGCCAAAGATGAACCTCAAGCTCTCGCTTCACGCTAGGATAACTAGAAAATATTGTCAAAATGTTGAAAATTATTATTGATTCAAAATAATTGAAAGTGACGCACATTGTTTTGAAAATATTCTCTCTTTTCTACCTGAAGTATTACCTCCGACTGGGCTTAACTCCGTAGAATCAAGATTCAAATTCAAATTGCTTGCGATTGACTTTCTTTCAAGGAAGCTATCAATTTCCTTGACATGAGCAGAAAAGAGAGTATTCTTGATATTGTGAAAGCAATTGGTGAAAGAATATTGATAATAGAATTTCATAAATTTTAAAGAGGATTCTTGGCATATTTGGCAGTCTGATATCTTGGGATTCTTTTCTCATGATGATCTTTCTGCCCGCTTTTTTTTTATTGGCAGAATTAGAGATCTCTTGGGTTTTTGGGGATTACATCATCCTTCATTTTGGAGATGTCCTGACTTTTTTTCTCTTTTTTTTGGAAGGGTACGTCACAAACTCCTTCATCTCAGAGATGCTCTGATCCTTCTTTTCTCTTAGGGATTATATTGACGGTTATTGGCTCTTTGGTTGAAAATCTCTTGATGATAGCCGAAATTAAATATCCTTTAGGGTTTGTCGGGAGGCTCATCGCAGTCGTCTTCATCTTGAGGGTGATCTGAACTTTCCCTGAAAGGATCTGTCACAAACTCCTTCATCTTGGAGATGATCCAAATCTTCTTTGGCCCCGGGGGTCTAACTCGCATAATTCGTTTTCATCTTGACGACAATTGAGAGATCCTTTTTGCAGATATTTAATTGCAGCTTAGGTGATTAAGGAGATATGGAAATTGAATGGATTTTTCTGTATCACCCAGAATACTTCGACTGCTTTATTTTCCAAGAATGATCTTTAAAAATGTGTCATTGACTGCGATCAATATTGATCACTCATAGCTTTGCGACAACATTAAATTTCCTTTGCTGACCATATCAAGGATTTATTCTTCATCCTTTTGGTTGGCCAATAGAAAGATTTTGAATTTTGAATCCTTTTTCGTGAAAGCTTTATCTTTTCGAAAGTAATACTAAAGGTATTCTGAGGTAATTCTTTTGTGCAGTAAAGATTTTGAAATCAACAAATATTTAATGACAAATTGGCAAAATGTTCTTGAAATCCTTGGTGAAAGAAATTGCTTGAGGTTTAATTGACACATCCTTGACTAAATTGAGTCCTGAAAAGACTCGGTAAAAGATCAACTCGAAAGTTGGGTTTTATTTTGACTAACCAGCTCGAAATCGGGATTTGTTGATCGACCAGCTCGAAAGCAGGATTTGGGTTGACCGACCAGCTCGAAAGCAGGATTTTTCGACCGACCAGCTCAAAAGCAGGATTTGTTGATCGACCAGCTCGAAAGCAGGATTTATTGACCGACCAACTCGAAAGCAGGATTTGTTTGAAAAATTGAATTTGATGATTTGCAATTAATTGACATTGATGAAGTTGTAACCTGAAGGCTTGGAAAGTGATAGATATTGATAAAGTTGTAACTCGAAGGCAGAAAAATGACTGATGTTGGTAAGATTGCAACCCGAAGGCTTGAATTTGAGAATCTAGTAATCGAATGACATAAAGGGTCAAAATGGGAAATCAAAGATCAAAATTTGAGAAATTGTATGACCCGAAGGTCGAAGTTGAGAATTCGAATGACCTGAAGGTCGAAATTGGGAAATTGAGTGACCCGAAGGTCGAAATAGAGAATTGGGTGACTCGAAGGTCGAAATTGGAAATTGGAAATTGGAAATTGGATGACTTGGAGGTTGAAATTGAGAATTGGTTTACTGGGAACAATATGGGTTTAATAGGAATTCAACCTAAGAACAACATTGGTTCTATTGAGAACGACATTGGTTCTATTGAGAACGACATTGGTTCACTGGGAACGACATGGGTTCAATAGGGATTCAGCCTAAGAACTATCAATTTCATAGGAATTTAACATAGGGATCACATCGGTTCAGCAGGGATTCAACCTACAAACGATTAATTCTATAGGAATTTAACCTAAGGACCATAGTTTAAGGAAGTATTCAACTTGTGAGCTTTGAATGAACCAGGTGCTAAACTGGGTTTTGAGGGAAGATTCGAACCAGAATTCAATTCTTTAAAAAAAAACTAAATGAATTGGGTTTTGAAAGAAAATTCGAGTCGGAACTTGGATCTTCTAGACCAATTACTAAATTGCAGAAAAGTTTGAGTAGGAGTTCAGACCTTTAAAGGAAAGTTAAGCAAATCGGATTTGGGAGAAAATTCAAGTTGGAACTCTAATTTTCTATACCGATTCTAGACATTTGAATTGGATTTGGAAGAAAATTCAAGTCAAAACTCTAATTTTCTAGACCAATTCTAGACATTTAAATTGGATTTGAAAGAAAATTCGAGTCAGAACTCTAATTTTCTAGACCAATTCTAGACATTTGAATTGGACTTGGAAGAAAACTTGAGTTAGAACTCTAATTTTCTAGACCAATTCTAGACATTTGAATTGGATTTGGAAGAAAACTCGAGTCAGAACTCTAATTTTCTAGACCAATTCTAGACATTTGAATTGGATTTGGAAGAAAACTCGAGTCGGAACTCTAATTTTCTAAACCAATTCTAGGATCTGAAGGAAGGAAAAATTAGACCAATATAAATTGGATTTGGAAACATTGACTAGGAAAAAAATTAAAATCAGATTTAAGAGTTTCAACCAGTAAAACAGGATTTAGAAAAATACCAGCATGAGCACCGAATTTTGAAAGAGTACCAGCATGAGCACTGGATTTTGGAAAAGTACCAGCACGGATACTGGATTTCAAAAAATTACAAACACTGGATTTTGAAGAAAAATTTACCAGCACGAACACTGGGTTTTGGAAAATTACCAGCATGAACACTGGGTTTTGGAAAATTACCAGCACAAACACTGGTTTTTGAAAAATTACCAGCACGAACACTAGGTTTTAGAAAATTATCAACACGAACACTGGTTTTTGAAGAATTACCAGCACGAACACTCATTTTTTGAAAATTACCAGCATGAACATTGAGTTTTGAAGAATTACCAGCATAAACACTGGGTTTTTGAAAAAAATATCAGCACGAACACTGGATTTTAAAAAAATTACCAATTGATTCTGATAGAAGATTTTCGGTCTTCATCCTCACGATGACTTGGACAACTGTCGGGGTCTCAAAATTTATCCCTTATCCTGAATGGGTAGCTCAGGTTTATCCCTTAACCTGAAGGGGAAGTGAATTTGATACATATTGATGCAAATGAATGTGAATGAATGCATGCAAATACAAATGAATGCAAAATGATGTAAATGGATGCACATGCATGCAAAATGAGAGATTTATTTGATCTTGTCTGCATACTGGATGTTTTGAAGACAATTTTCAAAATAATGCCCCAGTATAACTGGGGGGTGAGAGGTTGGATGAAAGGATAAGTAATTGATATTTGAAGAATGCTTTCTGACTTTTGATTGATTCTGCAGGGACTTTGAAGAGGTCATTTCTTGTGAGAGATATCTCGCAAGAGAAACAAGGCAAATTGATGTTTTATTGATGTACTGGAAAAATAAACTGATAGAAGAATTGGGGCTACATCTTCTTTTCAAAATGACAAGAGTAAGATGGAAAGGATGAGAGTATTAGTTTCATCATTCTTCTTTGTGTTCAGGTAAGATAGCTGATTGATCTTCGGACTCAGCCCTTACAAGCAATCCTTTGTCGATGCAATCTTGCACGATGTTCTTGAAGTCAAAGCAATGTTCTATGTCATGCCCCAATGCTCGGTGATATTTGCAGAATTTATTCTTTCATTTCCCCAAAGTGACAGCAGGATCAACAACCTTTGGAAGTCTGACCATATTTTTGGCTAACATATACTCGAGCATACTCTCGAGTGTCTGATCTAATGGGGTGAATTGGCGATCACATCTCCAACCTTCATGTTTTGGCTTCTTTTGAGTGTTTGCCTTCTGCTGGGAGTAGGGTTGAAGGGATTTGGCCAGGATAGTCGGTTGGTCTGCTGTTTTGTTTTCCCCTAGAATATTCTTATCAACGTAATCCTGAACAACGTTTTTGAGGATGAAACAATTTTCTGTGTCGTGTCCTATTGCACGATGAAACTTACAAAATTGTTCTTTGAACCTACCCATGATGGTCGAGGGATCGATGACTTTTGGTAAATGAATCATGCCTTTTGCAAGCAAATTTTCTAGAACTGTCTCGAGCTTCTGGTTCAGAGGAGTGAACTTTCGATCAGTGCTCCAATCTTTGTGTTTTGGTTTCTCCCGATCTTTCTCTTTATGCTGAGGACTAGATTGAAGAGGTTTATCATTGTTGGAGATCTTTTCTTTTTGGTCCTCAGGTCCTTCTGAATGGTCATCATGATTTTTCCGGTTACCCTTGCTATTGTTGGCAGAAAGAGTGAAGTATGCCTTCGGAGGTCTGACCATATCTTTTGTGAGCATGTATTCCAAGAAACTCTCAAGCATTTCATCCAATGGGGCCATCTTACGGTCCTGGTTTCAATTGTCATGTTGTACCTTTTGTCGAGTGCTTGAGTTCTGCTCAGACTTGGCCGAGACAACTGGTTGGCATTCTTTCTCATCCTCAATGAAGAAATTCTTATCGATATAGTCTTGGACAATGTTCTTGAAGATGAAACAATGTTCAATATCGTGCCTCGTTGTTCGGTGAAATTTGCAGAATCGATCTTTCCATTTGCCTTTTGCGACATGAGGATTAGCAATCTTTTAGAGTTTAACCATTTCCTTGACCAGCATGTATTCAAGGATCTTTTCGAGGGGCTGATCTAGAGGGGTAAATTTGTGATCGTAACCTCAACCGTCATGTTTTATCTTCTCTTTATGTTGACTAAATTTTTCACTCTGCTTTGAAGATTTTTCTTTCTGATTTGTATGATTGCCTTTGTTATCTTTGCAATCATCGTGGTTGGCATTGATGAACAAGGCGAACATCATCTTCTTTTTTTAGTCTTGATTATTCCTGACGGGGGTGATGCCCTCGTAGAGGTCTTTGCTCGCGAAGACCTTCTTGCCCTTGTCACGGTCTTGCAAATTTTTAATCACCTCAGTCATTTTCTTCAACTGTACTTGGACTGGATCATCTATTGCTTGACTCTTCAATTTATAGACTATCCCTTGTTTATGAGGGGATCTTTGAAATGCTTGTTGAGCTTCATATTCTTCATCAGTGTCCTCTACTGATTCATCTTCATCTGTTGTATCAGTATTCTGAACATGCTTCTTGGAAAACATTAAAACCCTTTTGACTACCCGGCCTTTTGCTTTCTGCTTGACCTGGTTTTTTTCTGCACTGGCCTCAGCTTGCTCTGCCAGCATCTTGCTCATCATCTTTTTAAACATGGCATATATTTGAGGATCGATGCCATCATCTGCTTGCTTTCCTTGACTTTTAAATCACCGCAAGAAATCCATTTCCTCTTCTGAAGCCATTGAGTACTCTGCGGTCTTCTTTCCTGACCTTGTCTGAACCATTAAATATCACGAACGCTCTCTGCAAGGCAAAGTTAAGGATTAGGTTTTTTAGAGAGATTTGGATTAGAAGAAAAATATTTGCTGAGAAATTTGGTAGACAATTTGAAAGAATATCCCATTACTAGGGATTGAGTTATCGCGACAATTGCGTTGTCATTCCTTTGCAAAGAAAATAAACAATTGAAAATTAAGCCTTGTTACTTAGGCGAGGTCGTCAAACCAAGAATTGAAGAATTTGCAAGATTTTTATTTATTGAAAGAAAAACATGATTGCATCAATAATAAACTTGGGAAAGAGGGGGCAGACAAACAATTTGCCACCACACTTTATAATCAGCAGAGGCACGAGGACCCGAAAAAAGTGGAAGAGTAACAAAAAGAGTCCCAGCCATATTTGGCAGAATGGTATGTTATGGACCACTGTGCTGATGTAAGGTCAAACTCTGGCACGACTCCTGATAGCAGTCGCATCTCTATGTGCTTCTGTCTCTGAGAAAACTGTCGAACACACCACTCTGAATGATAATAAGCGCAGAAGAATGGACCAAGCAACTTGAATCTCTTGCCATATGCATAAGTGTATCTGGGAGGTGATAATTCTCGATCAAAATAGTCTCACACCACTTCTTCTTCTTGTAGATAATCAATCAGGAACCGATACCGCGCAACTGGAAGGAGCTCCTTGCCGTTATATCTGAACGAACTAGCTCTGGTCGGTACATGCTGAAGGAGCCAAGACTGAAGAGCATAGGTACACCCTTCGACTAAAATGGACTCTCTAAGCGTAAAGTGAGTCAATCCTCTGTATAGAAAAGCAAGTGCGGTCATGGCTATCGAAAGATGGTTGGTCTATCGACTTCCCCATCTTCTTAGAAGTTGTACTATTCTGACATCTACATAATTCTGTCCATCTAGACAGAAAATGAGTCCCACAGTGCACAAAACCATCGCATGTTGAATTTTCTCTCGAGCAGTTCTGGATAACGAGCTGACTTCTGCAAATGCCCCATACTGTCGGTAGATCTCGATCAGGCTCACATATTCATTCACATTTTCTTCAATCAGTGGCCATGACTTACGTCCTGTCATGCGAGCTACAACATCTTTAGGGTCCAGACCCTTGACATTGATAAAAAATTGCTGCTCTAATGGGTCTCCAGGCTGACCGGCTGGCTCAGGCAATCCCATGATCTCTGAAAATTCATCCATCAGCAGGGTCATCTCGCCCCAAGGGAACCAGAATGTGCAAGTGCGCGAATTCCACCGCTCTGCCAGTGCATGGATCAGATTGTTGTTGACTGTCAACTTTCCCACTACAGATGTCAGTTCCAACCCACAATCGCTCAAATGGTCCGGAAACATACGAGAGAAGTTATTGAACCAAGTATAGTACCACCGGAGAAAGAAGGGTCCGGTGCTGAGAGATCGATGCTCAGAAAGACTTTATCGCACCTCGTAGGAGATGTGACCCTCAGGAAAAACAGAGTCGAGCTGACTGGATGCCATTGGACTGAAAGATAGGAAGATTGGAATTAGACTTTTGGAAAAGTACAAAAATTTTGAAAATTGCAGACAAGATAAAATAAAAAGCTGGAAATTTGAAGTTCAGATGAACGAAAGAATGGAAAATCACCTGGAGTTTTGAAGAAAAGGTAGATAATTAGGAAAAATCGTCCAGGGTTTTTGAGAAAAAAGAGATATTTCACAAAAGATGGGAAATGAGGTATTTTAAAAAAATGTTTGGTATTTTAGAAAAATTGAGAAAAATGTGATAAAATAAGACGAAAATGAATATCATACATTCAATCACAAACAATTATGCACATACAGCAATCCCTAAGAAGCTGACTCTAAATGCATTGATTTTGAAAGAGCTTTAGGATCCTAATCCTGACTGTAGGCTCAGATCAACTGTGTCCAATCCAGTTATGCCGATATACTCGAGCCGAGACTCGAAGTACGTGACATAGAAATTCATCTCTGGTTCTAGACTTGTGTTTTACCAACATCCTTGAGCACCTACCGATATACGTTGGACTATGGCCCTTGGTACGTGACAGAGGAGCGTTAGCCCAAATAAGTGGCCCAGTTGTGAGGCTCTGTCCTGAACTATGGTTCTGGAAGAGAGCACAGCAACATGAAGACTAGGTAGACATAGGTGGGGTGGTTTTTTAAAACATGAGCACATGCATGCAAACAGAGGGCTCTAAAACCTGAAGAGATAGAGATTTTGAATTTTTTTTAAGAAGCAAACATTGTTTTCATACAAATCCTAGATTGAGGAGTGTTGTATTTCAGACCTACGTCTAAGTGAGCATGAACAATTCTCCTCAATATGGTCCTACCAAACCATGCCTAGTCTACATGCAATCCATGTCAACCGGGTTCAAGTCTAGGCTCCTAGATTCACATGATGTCAGAAAGTAAAAGCTGACATTCCATAGAACACGATTTTGATAATTGAGCTAAGTCAAAGTACAAAATTGATCAGACGAAGACAGATCCCATCTCGGTCGTCAAACCTGTTATCATCGCAAAATTTTTTCCCCTCCTCTATGAGAGTGAGAGAAACGATTCTGCGAGTCAAACTCGACCAAAGTTTTGAAAATTGGTTTTTAAAATTACACGCCTCTGTTTTAAAAATTTACGGGAAAATTCCGTGGAATGGGATCCGTCTGTCGGTACGAGGTTCAACCGTTCCTGACGCCTTTACCAAGGGTAATTGAACCAAAGATCAAATATGCGCTTTGACTAAGTTAAATTATCTAAATCATGCTCTATTTTCCTAGAATGCACAAAGAATCAGGCATGTGCTATGGAATTTTGAAAAGATGCAAGTTTTGAAAGGATGATGTTTGCTTGGAAAATTGAAATATGCTTGGAAAATGATTCGAAAAGTATTTGAAAATTAAATTCCTAGGAAAATAATTGAATTTCATTGGAAATCGGGAATTGAATTGGAAAATGAATTCTCAGGAAAAACTTGAACTTTTGAGAAAATCGATTTTGAGATTTGGATTGCTTTTCTAAGAAAATAGATTTGAGAATTCTGAGAAAATCAAGAAAGTTCATTGGAAAATGATTTTTTGAAATAGAAAATGGATTATCAGGAAAATCGAAACTCTGAGAAAATGATTTTTGGAATTGGAATAGCCTTTTCTAAGAAAATCGATTTCTGAATAGGATTTGAGAATTCTAGGAAAATCAATTTCAGAAATAATTCAAAGTTTTTGAGAAAATGGATTTTGGGATTTGAAAATGAAATTGAGAATGTGGAAATCTTGGAAAATCATAATTTGAACTTGGAAAATAGTTGGAATCTCATTTGAAAACCCAGAATTATGAGAAAATCAAATCCTGAGAAAGACTTGGAAATTCTTGGAAAATTGATTTTTCTGAAATTGAAATTGAAAAATGAATTTGAAAATGATGCAATTTGAATGATATGAATGAATGGATATGAGTTTGAAAGATATTTCATTGAGGATTTGGGAAAATCCTTTTGAAATTTTGAGAAATGCAGTGCATTTTTGAAGTTAGCCTAAGAGTGTAGGATGAATGTGGCTAATACGAAGATCATAAATTTTGGTTTTCTTTGTATTCTGACTATGGCCATAAATACGAATCCCACCGAGTTTATAAACTCCATAAGAGCTTGTGCATGTTTCATTCGTGTCAACCATAATGATTTTGAAAAATATGCATATGCATCAGATATCAGAATTTACAAAAATTAAACTATATGCAATGCAGTCCTATTCTATGCAGGAAATGTAAATTATTATTCCAAATTATTACATTTAATATTACATTGAATTGAAATGAAATAAGAAAATAAAATCTTCTTCTTGAATGCTCCTGCAAAACTAGAAAACATATTAGCACACAAATGTAGGCTTTTTTGAATTTATCCAAAAATATGGAAAATTATCGGATATTATTAAGATATAAACCCAGAATCATACCCCTTTTGATATAAACATGATAAATAATGAATAAATTTTGAAAATAAACTTGAAAATTCGAAATTAGGAGAAAATGACCAAAATGCCCCTAATGACCTTGAAATCAGGGTTTTCTGAAAGACTTTTTATAAAATTTTGGAAATTTGAAAAAAAAAATAAATCAAACATAATATGATGAAATATGATTATATGAATGAAAATTTATGGAATTAGAAATTAGAATTTCGAAATTTAGGTCAAAATGACCAAAATGCCCTGATAACAAGACTATAGCCTTGAAACTAGGGTTTTCTGAAATAAATTTTGCAAAAATAGAAAATGTGAAATGAAAATGATATTGAAATTAACCCTAATATGATTCTATATGCTTATTTATATGATAAAAACCCTAAAATGACCAAAATATCATAAAATATCAAATTTAACTTGATTTTCGCCTGATTTTCGCTTCTAAATTTAAAGATAAACTAACATATATAGCAAATGAACTTGGAATTGATCTGAATTTGGCATGAACACCTAGACTAATTCTAAAAATAAAATGGAGCTCGAAAATCTATTTTTTTTGTATTTTCTTAATATAGAAAATAGCTAAAAATCCTAAAAATCAGAATTTTGCCTAAAATGATGATTCTAAATTGGATTTCGGATATCAAACTTCTAGAAAAATTTCCCAAATTTTATGGAGTGATAGAGGACAGTTAGGCAAGGATTTTTTCCTTTTACAGATTTTAGTTTTGACCTATGGTCGGAGCTGTACAGCTCTGGCAAGTCAGATCGGAATCCGACGACTCTAGGATTTAGGGCAAACAGACAGGTTTCGGGAAAAAATATGGGAAACATATCAGACAGATGGGGAAATGTCTGAACTTGTGAGAAAATGTCCTTGAAAAACAGAGGCAAATTTCATATTTTTACAGCATTGAGATTTGGGTTACGGTTTGGAAATGGGCACACTGTTATCATAGACCCGAATCTCTGGAATTTTTGGGTATTGGCATATGTCAGGCAGAAAAAATAATTTTAGGATAAATACTTGGACAATTTCAAAAATTCCCAAATTTTGCGAAACGACAGGAAAATGGGTTAGGAACAACTTTATTGTTGAAAGTTTTTGCATTCAAGCTACGGGTTGAGCAGACACAGCACCTTAGTGTCTGTCTATACCCTGACAAGGAAAAATCGAGGTTTTCCCAAAGGTCTGAAAAGAGTGATTTTTAACAGAGGTCAAATCTACTTGTAAAGATTTCAAAATTTTCAGACAGATAGTAGATTTTACGGTGGATCTACTGTGATTTTTAGGAGAAAATTCAAATCTCTCATGAGGGTGAATTCGAAGGTTCTTGTCTGCTAAAACAGAAATTGGAATTTCTGAGAAGTCCAAAACCCGAATTAGAATTTTGCTTTGTTCATGGGGTTACAAAACTTGAATGAAACCAATTTTTTTATAAAAAATTAAGAACATATAAATCTAACAATATTAAAATTTTAAGAATTTATTGATGGAATGTTAAACAAGAAATGATGACTGGACTGAATGCTTAAGATTCAAACCTATAGACTCTAATCAAAGCACTAACAAAATATGCTATATGAATGAAACATTAATTCAAATAACAAAATGAACTTAAATGCAATGTAAAAACTATATGGAAAAAGATAAAACAGAAATGTATAGAGGCATAAAGTATTTCATTGATTTTGGCTATTGAGAGGAGGGACTTGATCCATTCATCGGACATATCCCTTCCTCTATGCAACCCACAGTCATGAGAAGCCCATGGAGTTCTAATAAAAAAATCAATAGAGCATATGCAGGCTTACCTTAGATTGGTTTGGATCAGCTGGAATGGAGGTGATGTGCTAGTGGTGCTGCTTCACGGTAGAGGAGATGGAGCTATGGTGGCTGCACTAGTTGAAAGAAAAGGTGGTGCTCTTGCTGCTTTAAGAGGTGTAGGTGTGGCTAGAACTTGAAGACGAAGCTGCTGCTGGATGTTGTAGTGGAGAACCAAGATAGAGTTGGCTGTGATGAAGGAGGCTGCAGGTGGCTGGATGTTGCTGTTGAAGGAGGTGAAGAGAAAGAGGGACAGAGAGAGACGTCCATGGGCTGCAGCCGTGAGAGTTTTTCTTTTTTGCCTTTTCTTTTTGGCCTTTAACTTAGGAAAAAATCCTCCTTTCGCTAGGTTTTGGTTTGGTTAATGAAAAGGGAGCAAATGGGTTTACGTGAAGATGGCTGAGAAAGTGGAAAGGAAGGAAGGAAGGGAAGGGAAGAGAGAAAGAAAAGAAAGAAAAGAAAGGAAAGAAAAGGAAAAGAAGAAAGGGAAGGGAAGTGGGAAAGAAAAGAAAGAAAAGAAAGGAAAGAAAAGAAAGAGAAGTAGGGAAAGGGGAAGGAAAAGAGAAAAGGAAAGAAAAGGGAAGAAAGGAGAGGGAAAGAAGGAGGAGGATGGGCTGGAGGGGATGTACGTGAGTGGAGGGAGAAGGGAAAGAAGAAGAAAGAAGGAAAAAGGAAAAGAAAAGAAGAAAGAAAAAAAGAAGAAGAAAAGGAAGAAAAAGGAAGAAAAGAAGAAAGAAAGGAAGAAGAAAAGGAAAGAGGAAGAAGAAAAGGAAGGGAGAGAGGGCTGGAGGTTTGGGCGACCACTTTGTGGGTCCCACCTTAGGTAAAAAAAAAATAACTAAAAAAAGAAAATAAAGAAGAAAATATAATAAACAAAATTTTTCTTGTTATATGTAAATTAAAAAGGAAAATGCAAATGGATGGGCCATCTCAGAGCGGGTTTAAATTCCACTTTTGAAATTCATTTTGATGATTAGAGGGGTAAAATAGTCTTTTCATAAAATTTCCAAACGAAACAAGCTATTTTTGGCAATTTTTATAACGAGCTTGGATTTTGAAAATCAATACCTCATTGCGAAGCAAATCTACTGTAGAATTTGAAAATTTGAGTTTGAAATAAATCCAGATTGTTTTTCTTGAGAAAATATTTCCAAATTTAGAATCATGGGGGTAAAAATGTTAATTTTGGAAACCCAGGGTTTGAAATTGATTTCTGAAAACTTTTAAAACTCAATCTGGATTGAAATTTATAAAACTGGAGTTCTGGAATTCAAAAATGAAATGACATGTGATGAAATGTTATGAAATGATGAGAAATGATATGAAATAGTGAGAAATGATATAAAATGCTATGCGAAATGCAGACCCTGAATGAAGAATTTTGGATGTTAGACCCCGATTGGCAGTTGTACCAGTTTAAAAAGCATTAAAATTGATAAAATTTGCAAAATGGTTGAAGAAATGGTTTTGAGGTCCTACCGAGCTAAAGTGACACTGGAAATTAGGGTCTGAGCTGAATTAAACTAAAATGAGCTGAATTGAGTTGGGTTTTAGAGTTCATAACTCAAATGAACTGACCAGACACTGACTCAACTGACCTTTTCGACTAAATTTTTAAGAAAAACTTCCATTTTTAGAGAAATGGTACGGAATGGTCACTTGAGTGAAGTGAATTATGAATCTGAGTTGGGTTTGAGCTAGAACAAAGGTCAGTAATACTGTCATGAACTAAAATTGAAGCTCGAACATTAGCTCAATTGACTGAACTCAGCTCAATTTCAGCTGAAAGAGCTGAAACGGGCTAAAATGGGCTCCTAGACACTTGGAAATGGTTTTGAACTGAAATTGGAGCGCTTGAACTCCTGGTGAGCTCAGGCTAGACTTAGGGGAATATGACTGACTGTGAATGACTGACTCAGAGACAATTGGCTTGGATTTGAGTAAAAAATGAGCTCATTTCTGAAGAAATGATCCCATTTTGGCAGGAATTATGAGAAATGAAAATGGCCTTCTCGTTATGAGCTCAGATGAGCTTGAAATGGCTGATATTTTAATTGTTCTGAACTGACCAATGAGCTTGGTTGACTCCGACTGACTGGGGTCCGAGATGACCTAGGGGTGAAATTGTAATTTTCCTAATGAGAATGGGTAAAGTAGTAGTTTTTTTTTTAAACTGACTCAGGATTGGGCTCCTACACTGACCTAACAGGGTTGGCACTACACAAGGGGGGTTGTCTGAAATGAGTGTGGAAAATTTGGGGTGTTTACAGAGGTCCACAAATGGGCCTTACCAAGTTTGTTAACCTTAATTAGAGTTCCAAAAATTTGCCAGAGCAGACCCTACATGCAAGTTGTTCCAGGTTGAGTAGACTAGCAGGATAGTGAAAACCCCTTATGAGGATCGGGTTGCCTTCACCTCAATCCATATGGAGGAGGATATTCGATGGTACCACTGGTTGGAAACCTAGTTGTGAACATCTCCTTGGGAGGCCTTTTAAAAAGCTCTGGTGATACGGTTTGGTTTGGTTTGTTTGCCTACACCAATCACCATATCATGTTATCCAAGATCTGCCAGCAAGGCAATGTTATCGATTATCAGGCAGAGTTTGAGAGGTTAAGCAACCTCATTACCTGATGGTCTTAGGAATTGTTGATTGAGACATTTATTATGGGTTTCAAAGGAAAACTAGACAAACATTTTTAGTGTGTTCTCATAATTCTGGACACTGTTCAGAATCAGGGGCAGAATGAACGTTCTCTAAGATGGCTCAAGGAATCCAGCTTAGGCGGCCAAGTCTCGAGGTCCACAAACGGACCCTATCAGGTCTGCCAACCTCGATTGGAGCTCCAAAATTTTGCCAGAGCAGATCCCATGAGTTGGTTATTCTGAGTTGAGTAGTACTTCAGGAATACAAAAACCCTAATAAGGATCAGGTTGCCTTCACCTCAATCTACATGGAGGAGGATATTCGATGGTACCACTGTTTGGAAACCCAGTTGAGAAGGTCTCCTTGAGAGGCATTTTCAAGAGCTCTGGTAATACATTTTGGTTTGGTTTGTCTGCCTACGTCAATCACCATGTCATGTTATCTAAGATTTGCCAGCAGGGCAATGTTATTGATTATTAGGCAGAGTTTGAGAGGTTGAGCAACTTTGTTACAAGATGGTCCCAAGAATTATTGAGTGGGACATTTATTGCGGGTCTCAAGTCAGATCTATAGATCAAGGTTCAGGTCGCGAGACCTATCTCCCTCATACAATGTTTCAAATTGGCACATGTGGCTGAGGAAAAACTCTCCAAGATGGGCTCGCACTGGACCCATACAAGCAAGATGTCCAATCAAAGATTCACGTCCCTAGTGAATTCGTTGTCCAGTAGAATTGTGTCTCATCCTTCATGTGAGATTGTTCCTCAGCAATCTACCGATTGGGTTGGGGATCACTCTTCGCAATCGGGGTGTATATCAAAATCATGCCTGAAGGTCCAGGTGAAGCAACACTCTCGTGAGCATATGGAGGAGCACTGCAAGAAAGACCTATGTTATCAATGTGATGAGGTATGGACAAGGGACCACAAGTGTAAGGTCCTGAATATGTATATGTGTGATAGTAAGACCAAGGATGGTGAGCCTAGTGATGCTGAGTTAGGAGACTCAGGTGAAGACATTCCAGAAGAGGTTTCAAAAAATTTGTATCATGCACTAACCAGTGTGAAGCTACTGCAAATGATGAGAGTGTCAGGTAGAAGCAGTTAGTTGTCTAGGTAGAATCAGTTAGTTGTCTATCTCTGTGTAGATAGACACTGATTCAACACATAACTTTGTGTGTGCGCACACTGCCGAAAGGGCCAAGTGTGCTACTACACCCCAGCATCCCTTCAAGGTGATAGTTGGGAACAACAACAAGCTTAGATGCAATGCCCTTTGCCCTAGGGTCCAACGGGAGATCCAAGGAATGATTTTGACCATGAACATGTATGTACTTTCAATAAAAGGTACATACATGGTGTTAGGGATGCAGTGTCTCCAGTCCTTGGGTTCTATTTGGTGAAACTTCAAGGACATGTTTATGGAGTTTGAGTACAATGGACATCAAGTGGAGATTCAAGTTCATCCCTGGTCACCTTCCTCTATGGCTGAGTCTGAGCAACTCACAAAGGTAGTTCAGGAGGGTGTATCATAGATGTTCGTTATGATGGCGGTAGATGAGGTTGCTCTATGACCCCAGCTGAGACCCAAATCAATCGGGTGGTCTTGCTCTATGAGTTTGGTATAGTGTTTGGTGAGCCTAAAGACCTTTCTTAGTCTCATGATGAGCTTGGGGCCAAGCCAGCTAATGTATGGCCTGCTAATATGCACACACTCAGAAATTAGAGATTAAGTGGTTAGTGAAGAAGATGCTCAATAATGGGATCATCCAGACCAGCAAGAGTCTTTATTCTTCTTTGGTTTTGTTGGTGAAGAAGAATGATGAATCATGACGGTTTTATATCGATTACCAAGCCCTTAATTAGATTACGATTAAGGACAAGTACCTGATCTCAATGATCGATGAGTTGTTGGATAAACTTTATGGTGCACACTTCTTTTTGAAACTGGATTTCAGATCTAGATACCACCAAATCCATGTGGCCCTCGATGATGTCCAAAAGACTACGTTCTTGATACATGACAACCACTACGAGTTTTTGATGATGCATGACAACCACTATATAAAAAAACTCCTATTTTTTATTTTTCAAAAATAAAGAAGGATCCATAGAATGGTGATCACGATGGAACGTTCGATCAACTTGAAGATATGAGTTTCTAAAAAAATGGCATTATGAGGTTGGTGCACTTTTTTTTTTTGTATTTTCGGATCTGGCTCCACCCCGATTCTAAATCCTGTCATTTCTGTTTTTGTTTCTGTTTTTGTTTCTGTAAAACACTATCATGGTGACAAAGGCGTACCTCTCTCTTTTAATGTCTGTTTTCCACATTCTTAGGCTCGTTTGAAATCAAACAAGCAGAGCTTTGTTTCACATATTCGGCCCGGTTTCAGATTTTGTCAATACAATCTCTTAAAATAGGTGTGAACAATGAAAAATAGTTATTTATGTGATTGTTTTTTGTCAGTTATTTGTTCTTTTTCCTATTTCTCAGCGATGTCACCTCCTTGGTCCCCATCTAGAGTCGGGATGACCCTTTAACTTGTTGAGGTGGCATATGGATCCTGAAGTAATAGATTTGGCATCTTCTTTGGGTCTAGGATTGTAATAACTCCACCACACTCCTATACACCTTGGCTCCAAGGTCAAAAATTTGGGAACCACTTCCTCAGATCAAATTCTCATTCTCATATAGGTGAATCCTTTTCACCATGATCTCACTCGACTAGATGTTTCTGCATCATCTTATCATATTTTCACAATCTCTTAGTCTTTAAGATGGCAATGGGTTGGGGCACACAGTCTTCATCATGAAGCACATCCATAATGGTTTGAGGCACCTTAGAATGGTTTGAGGCACCATGGAATGGTTTGAAACAAGATACATGAAATACATGATGGATCTTCACATCTTTGGGGAGTCTCAGCCGATAGGCTAGTTTTCTTACATGCTCCTCAACTCGGTATGGTTTGTAGCAAGGTTGTAAGTATTGTATCATAACCTTTATCGGTCAGGCCTAAAATAAGACACACATCGTATCATATCGTAAAAAAATAGAAAAAACAAAAAAAAAGCAAAAAATCTAAACAACCATAACATACGAAATAATGATGAAATACACAAAATACAACCATAAAATCACATATGAAGTATTTATGTCTCTATGAGATGCATAAGACATCATCAAACATCAACTATCTCACAAGAACAAGGCAAACTATTAAATATCTTTTAATTAAGAGCATGCCACAAGACTCATACTTTCATATTACATAAACAAAAATTTTATGGCAATAGTTGCACTTGATTATAAATTAATTACCACTAATTACTTGAGTGTCCCATTGTCATACTAGATCATCTGATGTCATCTTTGTTGGGGGAGTGTGGAGCTTGATTTCTACCTTGATATAAATCTGTAATTTTTGCAGATTCAACTTTGCAATAAGTTGGCGGGGGGGGGGGGGAGTGTGTGTAGGGGGGTAGTGCCCCCTAAGGCAATTTTTTTTTAGAGAGTAGCTTTGTAATTTTACTCATAATAAAGATTTTTTACTTTAACCCATTTTCTTGAGTGAAAAAATGATGAAAATGTACTTTTTTTTTACCTTAACCTACTTCTATGGGTGAAAAATATTAGAAATGCACTCTTACTTAACGAAATAACGAAAGCCCTCTCTTCAGCGCAAAGATCGGCTCCCAAAATGATCTCAAGACTCCTAGGGTGCGTGGGAAGCTCTCAAGAATGTTCTATACGAATGAGGGTTTTGGCCCTCAAAAGCTCTTTAAAACCCAAAAACATAAAAGCACGACTTTGCCTATTTTTAAGTCTGCAAACACTATATCATACAATACATGTTGTATCTTTCATTATGGCATAGACATACTATGTACATAAAAAAAGTGGTGCCACTTACTTGGGTTGTCTCCTACTAAGCAACAAAGGTAAGTCTCTACCACCTTGTTCATAATCTCGGTTTGCCCATTCATTTGAGGGTGATGGGCAGCGCTATAGATCTTCATCCCACTTAACTTACATGGTCTAAAACTGACTCAAGAAGATTGAGCCCTAAATGCTCACAACACTCTAGAGTATCATGTGTAGTTTCACCACGTAACTCATAAATTGCTTTGCTACCAACTCGGCGGAATACTCCCGCGACAATTCAATAAAGTGAGCATACTTGGAAAACCTATCCACCACTGTCATAATGACCCCTTTATGCTCACATGAGGGCATGGCTTCAACAAAGTCCATGGATATATCTTGCCATCTCACTCGGGGATCAACAAAGGTTATAATAACCCGAGCAGTTTCATTGCCTTGTACTTGTTGGCTTGATAAACCACACATTGACACACATACTCTCGGACCCAAACCTTCATGTTCAGTCAATAAAAGAGTGACTTCATCCTCTTATATGTCTTGGACATGCCCTCATGTCTGCCACTAGGGGTGTCATGCACCTCGTGTAAAAGATCGCGGATTGCATCGCTCTCCGGTGATAAGTACATTTGTTCTTTATAAAATAGGACCCCACCTCTAACTGTGTGGTTAGGGTGACTTTTCAGGTTCTTACCCAATTCACACCACTTTTTGGATTTCACTGTGGTACATTTGGGCATTACATGTCATACTTCATTTATTATATTTAATAGTGGTAAATGTGCAAAATCAATGCATCTTCAAATTGCTGAGAAAGTGCACCAATTGCCTTGTTCTCCATGCCTTTTTTGTATTGGATCTCAAAGTCATATCTCCATGATCTTCATAACCAATCTTTGTTGGCTGACAGTGGTAATGTGCCACTTAACAGATATTTAAAGATTTGGTGGTCGGTCCACATGATGAACTTACACCCAAAGACATAAGGCTATTACTTCTCCACCGCAAGAACAGTTGCAAGCATTTCTTGTCGTAGGTAGACAAGACAACTCTGGTTGAAGAACAATCTTACTCATGAATGCAATGGGGTGTCCTTGAAAAAAGACAATACCAACCCTATTATCACATGCATCATTATTTACCATGAATACCTTAGAAAAATCCGACAAGACTAGTACGAGAGCTTGGCACATAGCTTCCTTCAACCTCTTAAAAGCATCAATAGCTTTGTTGGCCCACACGAAACTATCATTCTTCAAGAGAGAGATAAGGGGCTGGGCAAGGAGATCTTAGTCTCTCACAAATCTCTGGTAATACTTGGCCATCCCCAAAAATCCCCTAAGTGCCCTTACGGTTTGTAGCTTGGGCCACACTCTCATAGCATTAATTTTGTATGGATCGGTTCAGACTCCTTGGTCGATGACAATATAACCGAGGCAACTCACTTGCTCTTGTCCAAAGAAGCACTTAGACATCTTGGCATACAAATTATGCTCCCGTAATGTATTCAACACTACTCGCACATGCTGCAAATATATGTCCCAAGAACGACTATACACCAATATGTCATCGAAGAAAACTAGCACAAATTTTTAGAATATAGTTTTGAAAACATAATTCATTATGGTTTAGAAGGTTGTGGGTGCATTGATCAACCTAAAGGGACATAACCAAGAACTCATAGTGACCTTCATGAGTCCTAAATGACAGCTTGTGCATGTCATCATAGGCCATGCATACTTGATTATACCCTTAACGAAGATCTAGCTTTGTAAAGAATGCGGTCAAATGAAATTCAAGTAGTTCCTCGATGACTGGGATCGAGAACTTGTCTTTCACCATGATATTATTCAAGGCCCGGTAATCTACACAAAATCTCCATATATTGTCCTTATTCTTCACTAAGAGTACCAGTAAGAAGAAGGGACTTACACCCGAACGGATGATCCCTTTGACCAAACTTCTCTCCCATAAGTTTTTTATTCTTATATTTTTGGGAGTGAGCGTACCGATAGGGCCTCACGTTCACAAGCCTTGTGCTGTCCTTAAAGAGTCTTTGATGGTCTTGAGACCATTTAGGTGTCAGCCCATGTGGCTCATTAAATATATCAAAAAAATCAACCAACAAGTCTGTCATACTGGAGGGAACGCTTATAGGGATCAAGCCATTTTTTGACTCTACCGCTTGGGCAATGAACAAATTGGCACATTGGGTGCCACATAACATCTTCAATGCCCATTTTTGCTGCACTTCCTCCATTGTTGGAGGTTTGATAGCAGTCAATTTAACTTCTCATCTCTCCTTACAAAAAGACATCTCTATATTGGAGAAGTTTTGGGCTACTTTACTCAAAGTTCGTAGCCAATGTATTCCAAGGACCACGTTCACACCATGGATATGTAAGATGTATAGATCTATCACAAATTTAGATTCTTGGAGCTATAAATACATATCAGGATAGACATCTAAACACTTGAGGTTAGTCACATTGTTGACCATTACATCAAAAGATGGGTGCTCCTTGAATTTGCACTTGATTTTCTAAACAACACTCCCACGAATGAAGTTGTGAGTGCTTCCAACGTCGATAAGAATATTTACCTCCTGAGTGCTTGTAAACACCCCAAATTTTTTAGGTTCATTCCGGACATCTCCTTTCGCAGATGCCAAACCCCTGCAGGGTGATGTAGAGTCTCATCCCTAGGTTTACCCCAGTCTAGAGGTCAGTCTACCTCGTTTGGCCAATAAAATTATTATTTTACTCCTAAGTCACCCTTAGACCTTTCAGTTAGATTTAACCAAACTCATCTCAAGTTCAAAGAAGTTAGAATATCTGTCATTTCTAACTCTCTTGAGCTCGCAAAAAGCAAATCCTAATCATTTTTACCATTTCAGCTAAAATTGGTTTATTTCTCACGAAATAAGCTCATTTTAGCTCAAATTTTAGGCAGACTGTCCCTGAGTCAGCCAAACCCAGTAGATCATATCTCCATGAGTCTGATGTGAGCTCACCAAGATTTTAAATGGTCCAGTTTCAGTTCAAAGTCACTTTTTACACACTCGGACCCCCATTTTAGCTCAATTTAGTCTAAATTGAGCTAGCTCCAGCTGGTTGAGCTAGTGTTTTAACTTCAAATTTAGCTCACCTTAGTATAACTAGCTTCTGATTCAGTTCAGTCCAATCCTATCCAGTTCAAATTAGTTCAAACCAGTCTAGTACCATGTTTTTACCCCTGCAGGGCGAAAACCAAAAAATAAAAATTTCTTGAGAACATCATTTTTAACAATTTTTGAACTGGGACAAGTCTCAAATTCAGGCTCATATCAATTCTTTCATCTGATATTTTATCAATATCCGAGATCCGATCTATTTCAAATCGAATAGTGGATCCAATGCTGGATCTGGTGTCTAATTTTAATCCTGGACCTGGATTTTTCATCTGATGCATTCAAAAATCCATATCCAGAGTCCAATTTATTCATTTAACCTAGAATATCCCATCAGATATCCAGGAGCCAATTAATCATTTCAGATCCATTTCAATCTGGATCCACCTTCTGATCCATTCAAAAGGTTAATTGAATCAATTTTTTAACTCAGATTCACCTAACATCTGAAATCCAATTCACTTCTTGGATTTTGATCCATATCCAAGATCCAATTCTATTCTTTGAGCTAGATCCAAGATGCAAATCCAAAATCTCAATTTTCATTATGAATTTAGGGTTTTTTATTTTTAATTCTTCAAAAATCCATATTCAAGGTTCGATTCCCATTTTGAACCAATTTCCTTCAAATCGAGATCCAGATCCAATCTTTTTCAAAAAAACTCAGATTCAGATCCTTTTTAAAATTCAATTTTTATTCTAATTTCAAAATCATTTCCTAAAGGATATTTTCAAATTTATTTCAAAATCACTTGAAAAATCCAAATTTCTTAAATATTTCTAAAAGTATACATATTTTCAAGTTCAAGAACATAACACAAGCATAATTCTTTGTGCATTTTAAGACTTAGAATAATTTCTTAGGAAAAATTGAATAAGTTAAAGGCATAAATTCGATCCTTGGTTTAATTACCCCTGGTAAAGGCGCCAGGAATGATTGAACCTCATACCGACGAGCGAGCCCCTGTCTCCCCATTTTCCCACATTTTCTAAAAATAAAGGCGAGTTATTTTTAAAATCTTTTCAAAATGTCAAGTGGACCTTGCAAGAGTTTTCCCTTCCTAAAAAGAAAGAAAAATTTTTATAACGATCACAGTAGTGGTGACCGTGATGGGACTTATCTTCATCTGGTCAAATTTATGCCTTTGCCTTGTTTAAATTTGTCTAAGTCATTATTCCATAAATGTCAGCTTCATTTTCATGCAAAACTTAGGAGCCTAGACTCTAACCTAACTGACATTTGATGCATATAGGCTTAAGTATGATTTGGTAGGACCAAATTGAGGAGCTGTATTCATGCTCACTTAGACTTAGGTCTGATACAACCCTCCTTAATCTAGGGATTGAATGCAAACAATGTATGCAAGTGTATGCTTCTTACAAATTTTTAAAATTTTATCTCTTTAGGACTTTGCATTACAGACATCTGATTTCTTGCATGTTGATCATGTTTTCTAAAAACTTTCCCTACCTATATTGTCTCATTCTTCACATTGCTGGGCTTTCTCCATGAATCATAGTTAGAGATAAAGCCTCACAACTAGGCCACTTATTTGGGTTAATACCCCCTGCCACGTACTAAGGGCTCTAGTCCAAAGTATATCGGCAGGCGCTCAAGGATGTTGGAAAATCATTGCCTCAGAACCAGAGATACTTTTATGCCACGTACTTGGAGCTTTAACTTAAGTATATCGGCATATCTTGATTAGATTCAGATGATCTAAGCCTTAGAGTTAAGATCAGGGTCCTACAACCATTTCAAAACTTGTGCATTTTAGAGTCATCTTTTAGAGAGTGATGTTTGTGCATCCTTGTTTGTACAACTTTAATTTTGTGATGCTTGCGTATTTCTTATATTTCTTACCTTTTCTAAAATAATTTTTCTCAAACCCTGGGTATTTCTTTCAAAATTTCTTTTCTACTTTCAAAACCTAGGTGTATATTTCCTCTATCTTCACTTCTTCAGACCAGTTTTTTCTCAAAAACCCTGGAAATCTTTTCTGAAATCTCTTATGTTTTCCAAAACTCCAGGTGTATACTCTTTTTTTTCCTTCTGGATCTCAATTTTCTTTAAATTCTACCATGAGATCGAAAAACTTGCAGGAGAGATGGGCCAAGGAATCATCTGCCCTAGTGTGAGTCCTTTTTCCTCATCGATGCTCTTAGTGAAGAAAAAGGATGGCACATGGAGGTTTTTCGTTGACTACATGGCCTTAAATGATATCACCATAAAGAACAAGTTCTTAATCCCAGTCATCGAGGAACTACTTGATGAATTGCACGGTACCGCTTATTTCACCAAGCTAAAACTTTGTTCAGGGTACCACCAAGTGTGTATGGCCCATAACAACGTTCATAAGATGGCTTTTAGGACTCGTG
The DNA here is from genome assembly GCF_984573655.1 of Nuphar pumila. Taxonomy (NCBI): domain Eukaryota; kingdom Viridiplantae; phylum Streptophyta; class Magnoliopsida; order Nymphaeales; family Nymphaeaceae; genus Nuphar; species Nuphar pumila. Next base: position 93,541,080 of record NC_143260.1, on the reverse strand, counting down.
AAGATCTCTATGAGTTCCTGGTCATGCCCTTTGGGTTGACCAATGCACCCACAATTTTCCAAGCTATCATGAATGATGTTTTCAAATTCATGGTACGAAAGTTTGTGTTTGTTTTGTTTGATGATATTGATGTATAGTCGCTCTTGGAACACACATATGCAGTATGTGCATGAGGTTTTGAACACTCTACAGAAGCATCACTTGTATGCCAAGATGTCCAAGTGCCTCTTTAGACGAGCACGTGAGCTATCTTGGCTATATTGTCTTCAGCCAAGGCGTTCGAGTCGATCTAGACAAATTAGATGCGATGCAAACATGGCCCAATCCACAAACCATGCATGCACTTTGAGGTTTTCTCTAGCTGACTGGGTACTACCAAAGATTTGTGACAAACTATGGTCTCATAGACCAGTCCCTTACCTCTCTCTTGAAGAAGGATAGCTTCACATGGATCGATAAAGCCACTGAAGTTTTCAAAAGATTAAAGAAAGCCATGTGTCAAGCTCCCATTCTTGCCTTGTCTGACTTTTCCAAGGTTTTGTTATAGTAGAGATGAACACGTGTAACAGTGAGGTAGGTGTTGTCCTCTCGCAAGAGGAACACACCATTACATTCATGAGCAAGGCCTTGCCCAACCGAAATCGTATCTTGTCTACCTACAATAAGGAAGTGCTTGCTATGTTCTTGTAGTGGAGAAGTAATGCCCCTACCTTCTTGGGCATAAGTTGATCATGTGAAGCCACCATCAAAGCTTTAAGTGCTTGTTGGGGTGCAACGTATCACCACCGTCAACTAGTAAAGGTGGGTCGTGAAGCTCATGGGATAACTTCAAAGTCTAATACAAGAAGGGCATAAAGAACAAAGCGATTGATGCTCTTTCTCATCATTTTGAAGATGCACTATTTTTATACACACTTACCATTATTGAATGTGATGTATGGATTAAAGCCCCAAACACCAGGGTTGATCAAACCCTCCCATTAGTGCTGACTAAGTCAACGGGTGCCAACCAAGAATCTAGTCTTGGTGCGAGATGGGATAAATCAGCCACGTGCCTAAAGAGCTACCAGGAATGAGCATCTAACACAAAGACCAGATTTGAGTAGGATCTTGCGTAAGGAAAATCACAGATCTAACACTTATTTAATTAAGTACAACATAAATCAAAAGAATAATGTTAGATTGAACCTAAATGGAATCGAGAAGAGTATGGGCTCTTAATGACCCAAAAACCCATATCTAATCGTCATTCTTGGTCCTGCAGAAAACCTCACTTTGATATCATTGTCAGAGGCCAACCCTTGAGAGAGGTAATCTATGTGGGTCTTGGGCAACAAACATGTGCAAAGGGAGAGATCAACGAGGAGATAGAGAGACTTCTCTTCTGGCTGATTGCCTAGAGCATGAGAGAGAGAAATGGGCATTCCTTCTTAAGTCAGCGATTTGTACTGAGGAGAGACAAACATGTTCAAACTAAATATAAAAAATCATAATTAAAGATATTTGATTCAAATTCCTAATAAAATAAAATAAAAGAAAAAAGTTATAATCAAATTAAATATCAAAAGCCTTAATTAAAGATACTTGATTCAAAGCTCTAATAAATAAACCTAATCAAATTTAAGAAAAACTCTAATAAAACTAAATACAAAAAGGCCTAATTAAAGAAATTTGATTCAAAGCCCTAATTGAAGCCAAGAGTGAAGAAAAAGGGGAAGAAAGAGAGAAGGGAAGAAAAGAGAGAGAGAGGTAGTGTCGGGGGTAGACCCTCCTCCCCCCCCCCACCCCCACTGATGTTTCGTTGAGACCCGGTTATTTCTTGATAGGTGGCGCCTTTGATGCGAAAATGGGTTATTTTCTCACGAAACAAATGGATCCTTAGCAAAGAGTTCCTCCGGTCTTACATATTCAGAAGTCTCACACAAGATGAAAATCATTGATAAAGAAATTTGGTGCGAGGAGGTGGAAGGTTTTGGTGAATGTGGAGACTTGATGAGGGATTTTAGTTGAAAACTTCCATAGAACATTCTGTTTGGGAGAAAGGGTGCATTAACGAATGAGCTTTGTAAGCTTTTCCTAAATATGATTAATTTTTTTTCAATTAAACAATACAAATGAAAAAAGTAGTAAAAAAAGCAAATAATATACACAATTTTGGCTCGGTTTTAACTTTATAAAACTATGCCAACAGTGTTGAGTCACCTCGCTTATATGAGGGACAGGTGAGTCAACCATGATGAGATCATTTCAAAACTTTAATTTCTAGTGTTGGCAAAAAGTCAAAACTCAGGCTGATAGTTTCTTCTTCTTTCCTTTTGAAAACAAACACAACCTATTAACCTTCGGTTGTGAATTTCATACTCATTATGGAAATTCAAGTCAAATATCTAACCAATGTTTGGATTGGACAATATAGGCTAAGATCCAAGAATAGTAACAAAAGTTCCTTGTTCTCATTATATAACAATCTCTCTCTCTCTCTCTCTCTCTCTCTCTCTCTCTCTCTATATATATATATATATATATATATATATATATATATATATATATATATATATATATATGTGTGTGTGTGTGTGTGTGTGTGTGTGTGTGTGTGTGTCAGCTTCCTTTCTTTGTCCATGCAATCCCCAAGAAGTTCGAGAATGTTTTATAACCTTTACGGATTGGCAATTGGAAAATGATCATTTGGCCAATAAAAACAAAAAAGTAAAAAAGAACAAAAATTGTTCATACTATACAACAAAAAAACATGTTTCTCAAAAAAACCTACACTTTGCCATAATCAGTTGATGTTCAAAATCACAAATGGCTAACTATCAAAGAACCTTTTTAACCTTCACATGTGTGAAACTTACGAAGTTCATGTGATATATTGCTCTGCTCATCAGGTATCACAAAGGAGATCTGCAAGTTTTTTTACAGACATCACAAAGTTTGCATAATTATATTTGCGAACATCTTGTTAAATTCAAACCTCATTTTTTTGCAAATACAGACTAAGTTCGCAGATATATCCTCCTAATATGTGAATTTTCTCCCAAATATACGAAGGTCCTCCCAAATATGTGAATTTTCTTCTAGGAGATCCATAAATACATAGTGATTTCCACAAATTTTTGGAATGCAAATTTTCTCAAACCGCATTAATTATGATGCTTCGATATTAAAATGATGCTTTGATATTCAAAAAGCTATGTTTCACATTTTAGGGTTTGTTTTCGTCTTTAAAAAGCGACGATGGAGAAGATTTTGGAACATAAAGGGAGGATGCCATGGTTGAGGTGGAGAAGATAGGAGGTGAATATGTTGAGGTGGTGAATCATGTTGATGGTCCTCAGCAAAAAGGAAAGGTCTCAATTGTAGAGAGTGCACAGAGGAGGCAGTTTTACCTCAATCATTTGCTGAGAAAAAGAGAGGGTCTGCAGACAAAAACAGTAATCTGATTGGCAATAAAAAGCCAAAGATTAAACCTAAAATGCAATGTGAAACTATGTTTGATTAGAAATGAGCCATTGGAGGAACACGTGTATGCTCTGGTGTGAGATTGCAAGATTTGCAGGCTCAAGAGTTGGATTGCAAAAGCGGTGATTTCGCTTCAATCATTTGCTTGAAAGAAGAGAGGGTCTATGAACAAAAACAATAACCCAGTTGGCATTAACAAGCTAAAGATCAAATCCTTTAATATTAAGTTATGTTCTGTGAATGTTTGTAACATGTTCATTTTGTAAATGAATGTAATTAATATATGTATGAGCAAGTACATTTTTTAATGAATAGAATGCATATATGTGTGTGTGTGTGTGAGCAAGTTCATTTTTGAATGAATGAATATATGTATGTAATTTTCTTATTAAATATATTTGTGTCTCTTTGAATAATTAAATATGTGATCTTCTTATAAAATATGTGATTTTACTATGTTATTTGTGAAGTTACAATTAAAGGAGGTTCACATAAGTTATATTTGTGCTTTTCATGAGGATCACAAAAAATAAGGTGCAAATGTATATTTAAGTGAGTGTTAAAGAAAGGAGAAAAAAATGAGGTTCAGTGACTTTGGTATAAAATATGTGATTTTACTAAAGTATTTGCAAAGTTACGATCATAAAGAAGTTTGCAAAACTTGTTTTTGTGTGCTTCATGAAGACCGCAAAAAAATAAGTGTGAATATACATTTAAGTGATGATTAAAGGAAAGAGAAAGAAGGTTCGCACGATTTCCTGCAACTTTGGTATAAAATATTCAATTTTAATAAGGTATTTGTGATTTTATGATTAACAGAAAAGATTATATAAATAACTTAATTTTTTGTGTGTTTCTTGAGGATCATAAAAATATGTGTGAATATACATTTAACTGAGGTTTTGCCTTAGCCAACAGGTAAAATGATATATCACACGAACTTCGTGATGTTTGCTTGTGTGAAGGGTAAAAAGGAATTAAAAAGTTGCCTATTTGTGATTTTGGATAGCAGGCGGGTTTTAAAAATTTTAAGGCATTTGGAAAAATGCATCATATTTGTTGTACAGTATGATCATTTTTTGAAAGTTGCAAATTTCTTTCTAAATATACGATATTCCTAAATATATGATTTTCTACCAAATATTTGAATTTTCTCCTAAATATATGATTTTCTTTCCAGATATGTGAATTTCCTTTTAAATATTGCACGAGCGAACCTCCTAAGGTTCGTGCGATATGTCGGTATGCTCTCCAAAAATATGTGAATTTTCTACCAAATAAGCAAATTTTCTCCTAAATATATGAATTTCTTCCTAAATAAGCGATTGTCATCCCAAATGTGTGAATTTCTTCCTAAATATGTGATTTTCTCTTGAATATGTAAATTTTCTCCTAAATATGCGAATTTTCTCTCAAATATGTGAATTTTCTCTCAAGGATAAATAAAGAAATGCAAATAAAGACTTACACAAAATGTAAGTCCAACTTGTTGGAAGTTGTCAAATTTTCTTAGGAAAGTCTCCATGTCAGGATATTTTCCAACAAATGTTTCTAGTTATATCCCCTAAACTAAAGCAAGTAAATAAAATACCGAATTTTACCTAGGGTATCTTCCTATAATGCAAGAAATAAAAACCCAAAAACACTATATTTTTTTAGCAAGGATTCTCCGAAAAAGATAAAAGCAGTTTTCACGAGAAACTAACTTCTTAATTGGATTAGATATTGGATCCAAAAGAAACCTTTACCCAATTTTTTTTTTGAATCCACACGCAACATGCAAGCAACCAAGAACAAAATAGGAGCTAAGGGTAATGGGATCATAGGATCCTGAGACCAAAAAACCAAATCCGATCCAAAAACTAGAGTTTTGTCGAATTTTCTGGAAATCCAATATTTGTATCGGATTTTGACACTGATTTTGGACTAAGAAAAAAAAGGATTCCGAAAAAACTCCAAAAATAATAAAGAAAGTAAACTCAAATATTTTTTTAACGATACCTTATTAGAAAACAACCAACGGACATTGAGATACAACCCTGGCAATATTTCTAAAATAGGAGAAAAACAGATGTTGGGGTACTTGTTCCAATTGTTCTAAGCTATTTTTCTGCCACTAGCTTTGGAAATACGAAACAAACAATAAAAATAATAGAAAAAGAATGAAGAGTCAGATTTTCAAAGCAACCAAGATCACTACCATCTAATGAGTAGTTAAAGATAAATGACTTTCGAAAGACAGACTATCTGACTGTTACTGTCTACAGAACAGATTTTTTGTCCTGATTTTTTGACTAAGAAATGAAGACCCTATAGGAAATTTTTTGTCCGACTTCTAGGAGATTTTGATAACTTCCACCAAGTTAGGCTTACATTTTTTGAGACCTTGTTTGCATTGTATTTGTTATTTCTTTATTTATCCTTAGGAGAAAATTCACATATTTGGGAAGAAAATCGCATATTTGGAGAGAAAATTCACATATTTGAGAAAAAAATTAGAAGCAAATCTGTATATTTGCAAGAAAATCCCATATTTAGGAAAAAATTCACATTTTCGAAGATCGCGAACCTCAAGAGGTTCACTCATGCAATATTTAGGAAAAATTTTATATATTTGAAAGAAAAATTGTATATTTAAGAGAAAATTCACATATTTAAGAGGAAAATCACATATTGAGAAGTATCTCACATATTTAAGAGAAAATTCACATATTTGAAAGAAATTATTTAGGAGAAAATACACATATTTGAGAGAAATTTTGTATATTTAGGAGAAAATTCACATATTTGAGAGAAAATTTGAATATTTACGGAGAGCATAGCAACATATGGCACAAACCTCAAGAGGTTCGTTCGTGTGAAGGGTAAAATGGTTCTAAAAATGCCGTGCATTTGCGAATTTGGATGTGGAGAATTTCAAAAATTGTGGGTCATTTCAGAAAATGTGTAATTTTTTATCGTACAGCATGGTCATTTTCCGAAGATTTAATCAAGTGAGAACCTGGATTAAAGCATCCATGTTCAGGTATACATGTCCCCTTTAGAGTTCCTGATCAAATTAGCAATTTATTCAACATTTAAACAGGCAAGATCTTAATAAAAATCTGGATACTCTGGATGCTGTTAAAACCCCAAACTAGATCTGACCCATTAACAAATTTAACATCGATGTATGGTTATCAGTAGTTCAGATATCCAACCCAGACCCGTTTTGGTGACAACCCTATTTGTTCAAGCATTTCCAACATCTGGGAGTATAAAATTCAGATGATTTGGTTGGAAAGGGAGTCCAAATGTTGCACTCTGCACTGTTGATAAAAAGATTCTGCGTAAACGTTCTACCTGAACAATCTTTTATAGTGGCAGGTGGAGAATGTGTTGAGGCACGACCAATAAGCACGCTAGCTGCATGCCCATGGGCATTCCATGCACCCCACATCTCTGCCACAAGGACAAAGTCCGATACAAATATGAGACACACGAATACACAGGGGATACAAACATTTCGGATCTCAAAATACATTGAAGGGTCCGATCAGTTCAGATACAGGATAGCCAAAATTTAGAAAAACTGCTTCCTGAATCCGAACCGTTTGCGACCCTACTTTTGAAAACTAAGACATGGGAATAAATTTTTTTTTTGCCTAAGCCAAGGAAAAAATTCCCCCATCATTGGGCACTCGTTAGCAAACCTTTTGTTGGTTAAAACCCTTGAGGCCCCCTCTGCCCAACCGAGAATACACCCAGCTTAAACCTTGCAGCAAAGGATGATACCAGTAGATTTCGAACTATGGCCATCCACCTCAGGTGAGAAACTGCGGTCACCTCTAGCTAGGAAGGTGGTATATTTTAATTTTTTAATATATAAAAATATACTTGCTACGAAACTAAAAAGTACCTAAATAGTGTCCTTGTGACATAGCCTATCAATGCTCTCTCTCTCTCTCTCTCTCTCTCTCTCTCACACACACACATACACACACACACAGGACAGGGGATTGTGTCTATATGTAAGAAGGGCAGGTTCGTTCGAGGAACGACAGATTTTCACAGCAATAAGCAGGATGCATCACCTAAACTTTAGCTTGAAATAGCACCTGCAAGCTTTATATGCATCCCTATTGTATGAATAAGCATGCTATCTCCATTATACATAAATGGCATAATTTCATACATAAAATTCGATCACTTATTTCAAGCAACCCTTTCACTGGAGATGCCATAGTCAATTCTCTCCACAAGTGCCACATTACAAGCATCCTGAGCAATCACCATATAAAAGTACAAGCTATTATTGGACAAAGAAGTAGGCCGCAGGCATCTTGATATTCTATCAAGACCACTCACCATGGCTTATACATTATCATATTGCATAAATTGTTTCAATATCTGAGGCTGAGACATCAGAATGGCCATGCCACGAATGAGACATACTCATCCTAGATAGCTTTGACTTCTTCTTCCTGATTGATCTAGTCCGCTCAGATTTGCACACAAAACATATCATGGCAACCAAGACACCTGCCATTATCAGACCTCCAATCAATGTTACAACAATGGCAGCATACTCGTGGTGTCGGCCAACAACAATGTAACAAGAAGCAATAAACGCTACAGACGTGCAGACAGAAGCCAACCACATCAATTTGTTAATCACCTTAACAACCCGCCTCTCAGATTTTGTTTCCCCTCGTACCAAGGTAATCTGAACCACCACCACGGCCAATGATGTAAACAGAGCAATCGCATTGAAAATAAAGAAAATCTTGAACGTGGCATATTTAACTACAACTGCTCTTCCATTATCGTCATTTCCACCTGGAACAGTAAAGATGGCAGCAAACGCTACTGTGGCAAAAAGAACAGCAACCACAGTAACAGAATTTGTAGCGTTGTTGATCCCTTCCCTGTGCATCTTCTTAAGCTCCTTGGCAACGCGATCAACATTTTTGTTGGTTCTTCTGGTCTGTTCTAGTTGGGTATGGACATCTTTCTTAATCTCAGTAACTGTCTTCCTCAGCTCATCCCTTGGCTGGTTCAATTCATTAGCCCTAAGGGCCCCACATCGTTGCAAACATTCCTTTATTTCAGTGGCTTCTTCTGAGGAAGGCAGATCTTCTGCAATGTCATACGCTGTCTTGTGGGCTCTGTTCAGGGCATTTACATTGGTGTCTGGCAGTTGTAGGAGCACATTCATTATCTGGGTGAAAAAGCATGATTAGATAATGATGCTGATGCAGCAACTTGATCAACAGCCACAAAGTTTCAAGAAAGCAACATGCAATCCAATATTTGCTCAAATCAGTCAATGAAATCCACATCCTGAACCAGAGAGCCTTACACAATGTACAAAAATGTTTCATCAATTAAATATCAAGTTTATGAAACATGGAACTGTTCCATCTTTCATTTTTTCCCCTTTTTTTGCAAGTATCCACCTTCAGTTTAATCATGTGACAGATTCATGCGATTAGAAAGAAATGGGCAAAACTGCAACACAGTCTTTATTTTTCTAAGGTGGCATTTGTTACATTCCCACCCAAGAGAAGTCCCTTCCCATTGAAAAGGATGCCAAGGAGGGAAAGTGCTTCCCTATGGAGGAGGTGTGAACCCATTTTGATAGTAAATTTGCTTTTTTGCATTTACATGTGGATCCCACCACAAATTTCTCATGGAGATGTTTCTTTTACCTCCCTTGAGAAAGACATCCTCTACCTTAAGAAAGAGGGCCTCTTTCATAGGAAAGGGCATGAAACAAACAACCCCTAAGGGAAATATTGAAATTGCAGCCAGTTCATGAATCCCAGGTCCTAAAGCCTTTGTTTAAAACAGCTCCTGAAAAGAATAAGCTGGATCAGTATATCTGCAAACCCAACTTCTCTCATTGCTTAACTATAACAAGTAGACTAATGACATTCTAATAGAACTAGATTGCAAGCCAAAATGGGTAACAAAAATAATGGTGAATTGAAGTAAAGACTACTGTATTATGAACAGTGTGACCTTCAGAATGCATGACTATCGAAGTGGTAATTGATTACTTACATTAAGTATCATGGCAACGACTAGAAACATCCTTATAATGCCCATAGAGTCATTTAGGCATGAAACCTCCAACAAGCCAATAATTACACATCTCGAAAAATAATCAGACAAGTGCCAATGTCAAGGCCAGGGACCTGAAGACGTCTGTGCATCTGGAATGGGTTGTTGTGTCCATAATAGCTATTAACAAGAAAGACTTGTGGACAATATTAATAGAAAAAACACCATGGACAAAGATTCATAGCAAAAGCACCACGAGAGAACTTGAAGCCAGAAAACAAATTGCTAGCTGAGTTTTGATGCTTGGATGACATGTTTTTTCCAACAAAGTTCATTTAGACAGCAAATGGTTAGTCAATGTAAAAGCATTTATGTGCCTTTGAGATCATTAATGATCATCCATGACTGAATCATAAATAGGCAGAACAGCAGCTGGACCCTGTTCTCATATCATAAATATCTGAAGCTAGAAAATTACATATCTAGAAGCATTTACATGCTTTTTAGATGATTAAGGATCATCTTGAGTCATAAATAGCAGAACACAGCTGGATCCTGTTCTCATGTTATAAATATCTTCAGCCAGAAAATTACATTTCCAAAAGACCTTAAATTACATTTCTAGAAGATCTTTGAGCTCTTGACATGCTTTATACTGAAATTAAAAAGTTACAAGGATTTCTAATCTACATAATTGTGTGACTTGATAGTGATGTATTAACCACAAACTCTAGGAAATCACATGCACAAAGAAGGGGGAAATATCTGACGGTCTGTATCTTGTGGTGCATTTATGGTTCAACAGGTTCTCATATTGTAAGGTTCACAAGGGCTCTGCCTTCCTGGCTAGGCGTGACTGTTGTTTGTCACACCTGACATGGAATCACTACAGTTCGAAACTCATGGGGTTCTCCCTTGCCACAAGGTCCAAGCTGGATGCAGATGGGAGCAAGGGGGCCTCAAGGGGTTTACCATCCTGAGGCCTAGTAATTTGTGGACGGGATGGGTGGTGTTCTCCCTTGGGCTAGCCCAAAAAGGTTTCTCATTGAATCAATTATTGCTTATTGTTTGAATCAAATGCCACCACTTGGGCCCTATTGTTGCAAGAGATGATGTCATTATATTCAGGAGAATCATATGACTGTCATGATAAGCCTCTCGATGTTAGGGTTCTCCCTAGATATGGGAAAAGAGAATTTGCTCTTGAATGCAAAAAACACAACCTAACCAGTCTCCTTGGCTTTCAAATGATCCAAAGAAAAAGGAAGAGTGCACTAGGAACCTCTTAAAGAAAGTTCACCTAAAAAGGTAAAAAGAATGACGGAAAAAAATAAGAAGTGTCAATATAATGATTTATTTTATGTTAGTCGTTACATTATTTTGTATCTATTCTGTGTTATGGCTTCCCAAATCGAGTTTTTAATGATAAACTATTCACCACATCCTCATGTACCAATTTTTTCACTTAATTAAAACAGATTGTTCACAACTAATCTAAACTGATTGTCAGAAAAAATCTATCACAAATGAATGCCAGGAATATTGAGATAACAACTCCATCAATTTACAATTTTATTGTCCTTACTCTGTCTAATGGAAGTAACTTGGCATACAAGTAACTCACTTCTTCCATAAGCTCTTACACATAGTGATGCCTCCAAGTTTCTAACAGTATGCAAGAGACTTCAATATGAGAATCAAGTGGTTCTTTCTTGATTGGAGATACCATCATTCCTCATAATAGGGTTGAAGCGGGCATCATTTAGTTCAAGAAACAATAGTGGTACAATGGAACTTGCTAAACTATAACATGATAAAAATGGCTTATAACATTTTTCTTGATCTGAACTACAGAAAGGGTGAGATTATAAATATGTGCATGTGCACACACACACACACACACACACACAGAGAGTTGCGAGTAAACTGTTAGAAACAAAGGTGACCTGGAAACTCAGCTGCTGACTGACTAATTTCACAATCTAAAATGGATATATCAAACAAAGTAACAAGACAACTAAAGAATTCATTTTAAATTATTTAGGTTATATTCAGATGAAAAAAGAAAGGAAACAATGTAAATTCATGAGATGGAACCATACCTCTACCCTCTTTTTCCTTGCGGCCACATGCAAGGCAGTATTGCCATTCCTGTCAGGTAACATTACTATAGCTGCATCTGCATCAAGAAGCAACTTGACCACTTCACAGTCTGTTCCTTTTACAGCCATGTGCAATGCAGTTTGTCCTTTTTTGTCAGTTCTTCGTGCTAATTGTGGATCTTTCTCCAGCAATGCTTTTATAACATCTACACAACCACGGCGCGCTGCTAGATGTAATGCATTTTTTCCATTAGTTCTTGATATCTCTAACAAGCCCGAATTTTTGGACAGTAATACATTTACAACCCCCACATGCCCCATTATTGCTGCTGATATCAAAGGAGTCTCATGTTTAGGATCAGCTGTTTTGCTCAGTTCAGGATCATGGTCTAAGAGTACCTGGACAATGCCTATAATATGTATTAGTAAGCAAGTGCCATTTGTGGTACATTAACAAATTTCAATGCTACATATATACAAAATGGCAAAGAAATAATATGAATATGCTACAACTTCATAGTCAATGCAACTTTACATAATATATTCCAGTAAATATAGCATCACTTATCCTCCAGAAATAACAAAAGCAGAAACGTTTGCAACAATGTTGTAAAAATAGGAACATGGCTCGTATTATAAATGCTAGAAAATAGCATTGTATTGTCACACATCATAACTGTAAATTTGCATCACGCAAAAAATAAAAAAATTAAAAATATATATAATGGTGATCTATGTCACATAGACTTATCCAAAGTGTCACTGCATCAGCATCAATGCGGATCTCGCCGCACCTGGTGTGGTCAACGCGCACCCAGGATCATTTTGGCTGGGTCCACTTTTGTCCAAAAACAAAACTAAAAAAACAAAAGGGGAAAAGGGGTGGTGGTGGTGGTCAGGTTAGGGCATGATTTGGCCCACCCCCTTCTTTCACTCCTCTTCTCCTGCACTGCCGCTGCAGCTGCGCTGCTCCCCCTCCTCCTTCTCGGTAAGTCCCCTCCCTTCCTCCTTCCTCCTTCCTCCTTCCTCCTTCCTCCTCTGAGTTCGGTTCAACCCACACAGCCCTAGGCTGGGTGGGTGGGGTTCAATTGAACCCACCCAGCTTTGGGTGGATTGGGGTTCGGTTGAACCCACCCAACTAAAAAATGTTAATAGCTAGATAATTTTTAGCTTTGTTAAAATTTAAATAAAAAATTTATTTTTGTTTGTTTTAAGAACAAAAATGGCGGAGAAGGAAAAGAAATCACGAATAAAGGAAAATGAATTGTGCCGTCTTCAATTGCATGTGCAATTTCTTTTACTAGTGTTAGTGCTTGTTCTTAGCCTTCGGCTGCATCATGTGAGGATGAGCTACTATGGACAAAAGTAAAGAAGCTTGATAAAAGTGGAGTTGGTGGTGGTGGAAATGTGAGATTTCAATGCACGTTTGTGAGATAACTTTTGTTGGGTCTTATATGTGAGTCAAAGCTCATTTTTTGAAGTTGATGGTACATGGCATTTCGGGATGTAAAAAAGTTGACAAGGCAGCACAAAGACAATACAAAAAAATGCAAGATGAATATGGAAAGAGTAAAGAAATGGTTGATTCTTGTACAATCAAGACATCTCTTTTAAATCACAAAGAAGATACTCAAAAATGAAAAAAGAAAAGTGGATGTAGGAGGTAGAGAAACGACACAAGGAAAATTCAATACATATGAGAAGCAGGAGATGGATAGAAAAGCATGAAAGTACTTTTGTTTTAGTTTACTTCCATTTAATATAGTTATAAATCCTTATTTGAAGGACTTAATTATTTTATTGGCAAATTATAATTTAAGTGGCTATGTACTTCCAAGTTTAAAAAAACTATGAACAATAATTATTGAAAAAGAGAAGGGCAAATGTTGAGAGACTGCTAAAAGTTAAGAAATTTTCATGAGAGCAAAATGAGGTCGCTATTGTCTCTAATGGGTGGATGAATATTCAAAGGTATCCACTAATTAATTTCATTGCTTCTTCGCCTAGTGAGCTAATATTCTTGAAATCAGTTTATGCATCTAGGCAATATAAAAATGTTGAGAATTTAAAGGGGTTGTTTATGGAAGTGATAAAAGAAATAAGTGATGAGAAAGTAGCGTTGATTATTACAAACAATGCTCCAGTTTGTAAAAGTGCAGTAATGAGTTTACAAAATGAATTCTCTCACATTGTTTTGACTTCCTGTATAGCACATAACTTGAATATGAACCTCAAGAGCATTTGCAACCTAAAAAAGGAAGAAGATTCACCTGCATATATACTATGTTCATGGATTGAGAAATTAGAGAGAGATGTCAAAAATATTAAAAAATTTATTGTCAACCACCATCAAGTTAATGTGATATTTAATAAGCATTCTAACTTGAAGTTGTTGAAGATTGTTGAAATACGTTTTGCGTTCATCATTGTGATGGTGAAAAACATTAAGTCCAAAATGCATTGATTAACATGGTAACTAATGAGAATTGGTCATTTTATTATTTAGATGTTGCCAAAGCCCAAAAAATAAAAAAAGGTGCATTATTGATGATGAGTTTTGAGATATAGTTGTGTACTTCCTTGAGTTTACACAACCTATTCGAGAAATGCTGAGGGAAGTTGACAAAGTTTATGAAATATGGTATAATATGATTGAAAAAGTTCTAGCTATAATTTTTAAGTACGAAGGAAAAGGTCATGAACTTGATTCAAAAATTTGCAATCATATACATTCAATTTGGGATAAAAGCAACACTCATATGCAATGAATGATGCATTCTCTCAATCCAAAATATTATGGAAAAAAGTGGCAGTGAGGAGCATAGTTGGCAAACTTGTGACTCAGAATCGAATGGACCAACTCTTAACTCGCGAGTTAGCAGGTTCACTCAATGACTCGAATGAGTTAGGACTATATTTTATAGTGTAAGCACATGAATAAGACATGAAAATAACTAAACTTCAAGTTGTAATATGTCAATAGTTAAGCTACAAAAACATATAACAATACATGATCATTAACATTTTTCATTTAACAGTATTAGATTAATCGTAACAAGTGCCTTTATATAAGAATTGTTCATTAAAATCATAAAATGCATGACAAAAAGATTATAATAGGCATTAGGATCAGTAACCTTAATAGGTGACCCATTTGGGGTCCGATCGGAGTTGACTCGGGTGATTCCCAAGTTGACTCACTAGGTTTACCAATTATAGTCAAGAGGTTCTGGTCATGTCCCTCCAAATCTAGATCTAGAGCTATCAAAGCATGATAATATGTGTATGACAAAATTTTTTCGAGAACAAAGCAAGCAAGCCATACTCGAGTTTGAAAAGTTTTCCCCTAGGAGATTTTATGGCCAAGCAATACTAGCGAGAGAGGATGATGATATAGATCCTATCACATGGTGGTCAACATATAGATCAAAAACACATTTTCTCTAACATCTTGCATTGTGCATGAGGGAATTTACAAGTCCAGGATGTGGGATTGGTACCTATTTCTCGCTTAAGGCGACCACTGAAGCTCAACCAAATATACGTTCTGCCATGACCTCCAAACAAATGATTGAGTAGACAGATCTGGCAATTGAGCATTTTTTTATTTGACTTGCACACCTTTCAACGTTGCAAACTAATATCATTTTCAGGATATGGCTAATGCAATAGCCAATATAGAAGTTGGTTAGAAGATGCCCTCCTATCATGCATTGAGGGACATGATTTTGAAGCAAGCTATTGCAGAAGTGAAAGACTATATGTTGCACCATCATGACAGATGGATGGACAAACAAGAGACAATGAAATCTGATAAACTTTTTTGTTTCTTGTCATAAAGGTGTCATGTTTTTTAAATCTATTGATATATCTAATTAAGTAAAGACTACAAATAAGTTGTTTGTGATATTTATAGTAGTGAAGGATGTTGAACCGAAGGTTATCGAAAGCACCAGTAGGCATGAGGAAGCACGCTTCCCCGAAACACGTTTTGGATGTGCAAAACACAACACTTTCAAAATGTTTGGCGAAGCACATTTTTTGAAAGGGAAGCTCACTTCTCAATTTAAGGGAAGCGAGCTTCCCAATAATAGGAAGCACCTATGTCACATAGGTGCGGGTGCGGGTACGAGTGTGGATGTGGCACTTTAAAAAAACTTGGGTGCAGGGGTGCGGGAAGGGTGTATATATATATATATATATATATATATATATATATATATATATATATATATATATATATATATATATATATATATATAATTTTTAACAGTTTTAAGTTAACACTACGTCTATGTGTGTGTATTTATGTATTTATATATATAATATAGATAAAAATGGACTTGATTAGGGTTAACTGAATCTACTTTTGGATACAAATGGACCTCAGTGTGGTTGACATCACCTAACACAAAGGAAGTTGTGTCCAAGTGTCGCACCCGCCTGGGTGCGGGTGCGGTGCCCTGTTAGAAGAGTCTGTGTGACATAGGGAAGCACACTTCCTTGATAATGGAAAGGGTGGCTCTCTTTTGGGGGAAATGTGATTCCCAACTCTGGGAATCACGATTCTCAACTCTGGGAATCACAATTCCCAACTCTAGGAATCATGATGAATTAAAGCAAATATTTGCTTTAAATGAGTGGTTTGCTATAAATATTGCATAGAAACCTATTGGGGTTGAGATAGTGGAGATCTGTCACTGGGACACGGCTCTAGCCCTCACGTACCTGTGTCGACATGCCCGAACATGGGTACAAGTACTGAGTGTGGCACGGGTACGTGAAGGGTTTGGTCTGGGTCCAGGTCCAGTTACAACCCATGTGCCTTTTTACTTTCCTTGTTTTTTGTGTTCTTTATATGAGAGAAGGTTATTTTTGAAAATCCCACCTACCTTTTTCATTTATGAGGGTGCAGGCCCTACCTACCTTTTAATTTATGAAAGGCAGGCCCCCTACCTACCTTTTTTGACTTGTGAGGTGATGGGGTTATCGAAATTACTCATCTCCTTTCCTTTTAAAGAGAGAGAGAAAGAGAGAAAGAGGGGGTATTTTCAAGAAATCATTGGCCCACCTATTTCATTTATTAGGGGTAGAGGTTCTCGAAAATACCCTTCTTTTTTCCATTTAAAAAAGAAAAAGAAGTGGTATTCCAGAGAATCCCTTGCCCCACTTCTTGCTTTTTAATTTATGAAGGTTGGGGAGTAAGGCAAGGCCATTCTCGAAAATTACCCTCATTATTTTCTTTTATGAAGAGAGACGAAAGATGAGAAAGGGGGTAACCACTTTCCCATCTTTTTTTATTTTTCAAAAATAAGTTTTTTTATTTTTTAATAGATATGGATTTTAATCCAATCCAAATTCAAAACATTATACATATAGTTGTGTCCCCATACCTGTGTTTTCTAAAATTGTCATGTCGTACCCTCTGTACCTGTATCCATGTGACATAGGTGGAGATCGTCTTCTCTATGGAGTTTTAGAAGAGGTGCAGCATAATTTTTAGGATGACAATACCACTTGTGAAAGTGTTGAGGAGAGTGGATATTGATGAGAACCCAGCTATGCTACTTGTGATGATATGGACAGGGCAAAAGAGCATATTAGAGGAAATTTCAATGACAAGAAAAAGTATTATATGCCATTTTGGAAGGTAGTTGGTAGATGGACTGACCAACTCCATCAAGACATTTATGTTGCTGCCTCTTCAATCCTGCTAACAAATTCTCCCCCACATTCGTATACGAAAGAAGTGAAAAAGGGCATCTTAAACTCCATTGAGAAACTAAATGTAGATCATAGTCTGCAAAACAATTTCATTTGGAGTTAACTAAGTATGAACAAAATGATGGGGACTTTGGAAGAAGGAACACAATCCCATTGCCTAGCTCATTGTGGCCAGGTATACATTTGAAATTCAATGTAATTATATTTAATTATGTATTTTTTATGTTTCAAGGATTTTATCTCATAATATGTTTTTCTTTTGTTGGTTCATATCAATGGTTAAATAGGTTTGGTGGAGATGCTCCTACATTATCTAGGTTTTCACAACATATATTGAGTCAGGGATGCAAAGCGAGTGAATGTGAGAAACATTGGAGTTTTTCTTAGCACATCCACACAAAGAAAAATAATAGATTGCATTATTCATGATTGAATGATCTTGTATTTGTTGCCTACAATATGAGATTAAGAAAAAGGTAACATTAAGATATATTAGTGGATTTTTTATACAACTTGCATTATAATTAATATATGAATGTTGCAGACAAATACAAAGAGAATCAAGAAGACACCAAAGGAGCAACTACAACCCCATCAATAGTGACAATGTTGACATATTAGATGAGTAGATAGAAGAAAGAGCTTGGTATCTTGAATGATGATGAGGATCGGAGGCAACTAGAGGTTGAGATGGAGGTTTAGGTAGATGATGAAAATAATGATTATGTTGGCCCAAAGCTGAATGAGGAAGTAGGAGAAGAAGACAACTCAGAAGAAGAAGATCCATCATTTGAATATCATTTTTGTTATGATGATAAACATAGATAGATTAGGATGCTTCTTTTTTATTTTTTTATGCAATATATGACTAATATCAAACAATCATGCTCGTGAGTTGTGACTTTTGTTAGATGTTTGTTAGCTTAGTTGTCAAAAGCGCTAGTCGAAGCCTAGGCGAAAGACCTTTAAAAGGACTAGTTGGGGCCAAAGCAGGACTAGTTGGTCTAGATGAAACCAAATAAATAAAACATAAAAAACAAAAATATTATAATAAATAGTTAAATTTAGTAACAAACATATGATTGTAACTACAAAAGAAGTGTGTAATTCAACGTAACATATCACAAAATTCATAAAATTGCATAACATTGAACATAAAACATTATATATGTGTGTGTGAAAAACACATGCATCCATGTAAAGAAAAAAAATAAAAAAGGAAAAAAAGGGGGAACAAGAAGAAAAAGAAGAAGAGTGGAGGGGTGAGAGGAGGAAGAAGAAAAAAGAAAAAAAAAAGAAGGAAAAGGGAAAAAAAGAAAAGGAAAAAAGGGAAGAAGAAGAAGAAGGTGGATGGGTGAAAAGAGGAGGAAGAAAAAAAGGATAAGAAAAAAAGAAAAAATAAGAAGGCGAAAAAGAAAAGGAAAGAAGAAGAAAAGGGGAGAAGAAAAAAGAAAGTGTTTCGGAGTGAGAGGAAGAAAAAAAACAAAAAGAAAAAAAAGAGACAAAAAAAAGGATAACCATGTCCTTGCAGCCTAAGCGGGGACAACCTAGGTGGAAAAACAAGGACCTACCGCTTAGACCCATAAGCCTGGGCGGTTGCCCTATGTTTAGCCCACCGAGACGGCCTAGGCAGCGCCTAGGCACCCTTTTGACAACTAAGTTTGTTAGTAGTGTTATTAGTTTTGCTTCAAATGTTTTACTAGTGTATGTTTATGTTTAATTACTCATAATCAATGTTGTTAAAAGCGTTGAGGCGTAGCCAGGTGCTCCACCAAAAAATTGAAGTGAAGCGTAAGCCTCAAAATAAATTTTAACTTAATTTTTTTTTTAAAATATCTAAAAATATAAATAAATAAATAAAATGCTTTATTAATGAAGCAACAACTAATTAGAAATAGAAAATCTCAAATAAATACTGAATATTATGAGATTAACATGTAAAAGTAATATTAATGCAGCAACTTGATCTATGTAAGTATTAAGAAATAAAATATGAGCATTTAATAAAAAATTAAGTAACAAAATCTCTAACAATCAATAAAATCTATTTTTTTCTTCATTATTAATTATATATTTTTTTTAAATTCTAATATTATTGCTGACTAAGGTATAAATATAAAGGATATGTGGCAAGCCAAGTACCACCATAGTTTAACTAGAGAAATTTTAGAATTTGATGCATTTAAACAAAAAAGAAGAGATAAAGATACAACAACAACAACTACGCCTTCATCCCAAAACAATTGGGGTCAACGATATGAACCAAAAAAGAAATTCATTTTGGGTCTTCCACATGAATCCTTTTCCTCCAATCATTTATATCCAATGTCATGTCCTCGGTGAGGTTCAAAGCATTCATATCCTTTCCTATCATCTTCATCCAAGTCTTCCTAGGCCTACCCCGACCTCTTTTAACTAATATATTTTCCCATTTCTCCAACCTTCTAACTGGAGCATCATTAGGCCTTCGCCGAATATGTCCAAACCACCGTAAACGATTCTCTCGCATCTTATTTTCAATGGGTGCAACACCTACCTTCTTACGTATCTCCTCGTTCTGAATCTTATCTTTTATTGTATTTCCACACATCCATCTAAGCATCTGCATCTCAGCTACACTCATTTTTTGAATATGATGTCGCTTGGCAGCCCAACATTCTGTACCATATAGTAAAGCGGGTCTAATAGTCGTCCTATAAAACTTTCCCTTCAACCGCAATGGCATTCTACGATCGCACAACACTCCAGTTGCACTTTTCCATTTCATCCACCCAACCTTTATCCTATGATTTACATCTCCATCAATTTCTCCATACTTTTGAATGATAAAGATAACACCAAGTTATTTATATGCAAAGAAATATGCATCAATTTCATCATAACACAAGTATAGGCTTACATTTAGAGAAAGAACAAAAAAGAAAAAAGAAAAGATCACCCATTTGGGTTCCAAACTTCTTCTTAAAGTTTCAACTAAAGATTTTGTTTTTCATCCATATAACTTTTATAAAACAACAATGAGATGGGTACCAATTTTGTGTAGAAAAAAACAAAAAGAGAAGAAAAAATAACAGAAAAAAACAAAAAGAGAAATGAGAGAGGAAAAAAGGGGAGACCGAGAGAGACACCAAGAGAGAGAGAGACAGAGAGAGAAGGGGGGAGAGACAAGAGAGAAAGAGAGAGGAGAGCGAGAGATGAGAGAGAAAGAGAGGGGAGAGCAAGAAACGAGAGACGAGAGAGGGAGAGTGAGAGAGACAACGAGAGGGAGAGACGGAGAAGAAGTAACAGAGAGAGAGAGTACGTACCTGAGAGAGAGAGGGTGCATGCAGTTACTCCTCTCTTCTTCTTCTTTGACAGTGAAGAGGAGGGAGGAGAGGAAAAGAAGAGAGGAGACGAAAGGGGAATGCCCTAACATCGGGTCACCTTTTGTGTAGTTCTTTTTTACATGGCTTTTTGCTTAAATGAGGATTTTGACCTCATTTGACCTTGTCAAAATGAGGCATGTGCCTCAAAGCATACGAGGTGCATGTCTCAACCATAGTTGTGCCTTGGGCTTGCGCCTTAAGGAAAAAAGGCCCTTGCCTTCAGACGAGACATGCATTTTGCGCCTTGAGGCACGTTTTTAACAATACTGCTCGTAATGCTTATATTCATATTCATTTTTTTATTGAATTCAATGATTTTTTGAATTTTTTATAAAATTTGGAGATTTTTGTCCTTTTTTGTAGTTTTCAGTTTTTTTGTGATTTTCGAATTTTTTATATATCTTACAATACGATATACTTGTATATCAGGCCCATCCAATACGAGTTCCGATATGATAATTAAAACATTGGTTAAACTTGTGCCAAAAAAAAGAAATGCCTAGAATCACAATTTTGATAATGTCAAGGTCGTAAGATGCACCCCATATTAGGGTATTGTGCAATACATACCTATACCGATGAAAACTAGTTTTAGGGGTGTATCATGCCATTGTTTTCTAAAATTATTATTCCATTGTAACATATCACACTTACAACATTGGTTCAAAACATATATGTTATTATAGCACATACAATAGAAAATTAGCACCTATAGTCCTTGAAAAGAGTATTGCTTTCAAAGAGAGCTCCAACCAATTTAAGTGGAGCTAGGTACACAAGGCTTGGAGTATCCACTGGCCTAGCAGATGTTAAAATATATATATATATATATATATATATATATATATATATATATATATATATATATATATATATATAAGTATATATATACATATATGTATATATATACATATATGTATATATATACATATTCTTTTTAGTGAAATACCCGATAGGGGTATTGTTGTAAAACTGCAAAATGTACTTTTTATTTTTTTACTTTTTCTTTTTTCTTTTTCCTTTTTACCTTTTTCTTTTTTTCTTTTTTATTTTTTGTTTGAACCACAAGGGGCCCCATTATTGTAGTCGTTGGGGCTGACCGTTGGGGGCTCCCAACGACTACAAGGGTTGTGGTCCCTTCTTAGTGCCCTCCTCCTCTATAAATAGAGGAGGTGTTCCCCTCTTGTATGCATGGGTTTTTTACACCCTTCTCTTCCTTTCTTCAATAAATCCAACTTATGACTTTAAGTCATTTTCTATATTTGAGAGTTTTGTGTGTGCACATTTGGTGTTTGTGTTCTTGGCTCTAGTAGTCACTCTTAAAGAGTGACTTTTTGCTCTATTGGTGCTTCCGCCTCTTTTCATTATATGGTATCAGAGTTCGGTTGGTGATTGGGGCTTTTTCTTTGTCATCTTGGAACGCGTGCCTCTCAAAGTTTTGAAGAAAGGAAGAATATTTGGTGCCGATGGAACGTGACTCTAAAGTGGAGCTTTCTTTCAAGCTAAATGGGTCCAACTATCTCATGTGGGCCTCCGCTATGGAAAATCATCTAAGAGGTAAGAAACTTTGGGGTTTTGTTATGGGAACTACTCCCGAACCCTCTCTTGTTCTTACCAAAATTGAAAATGAAGTTGAAAAGGCTTTAGATGGCGATGAGCGCATCAAAGCCACTAATGAACATCAATCCAAAATTGAGGATTGGGAAAGTAACCATGCCAAAATTTTGGCATGGTTTATGAACAATGTAGACCTTAAAAATTGTGCCAATATTGCCAAATTTAGAAGGGCCAATGAGGCTTGGTTTTTCCTTAAGGGTATGTATACCTAAAAGGATCTTGCTCGGCAATTTTTTTGTCAAGAAAAAATTCGTTCCACCAAACAAATGGATATGAGTGTCCGGGACTATTTTAGCTCTCTAACCCCTCTTTGGGATGAACTTGCCCTTCTTGAACCTAAATGGGTTGCTCTACAAGATATTGAACTAAGAAGGGAACAAATTGAAAAGGAGCACTTTTTTCAATTCCTTCATGGACTTCGCCCGGAATTTGAACAAGTGAGGGCATCTCTTCTCCATAAAAGCAAAGCCCTACCTATTGAAGATGCCCTTGCCGAGATATGTCAAAAAGAAACTCGACTTGGCTTGAGCATTAGGAGTGATGAAGTTTTGGTCGTTAATAGGCCCGGATCGAATGTTAAAGCATATAGACCTCCCCACTTTAACAAAAATAGTAATGGGCCTAGAAAGGGAATTATATGCCACTATTGTAATGAACCGGGGCACATTAGACCGGTTTGTCCAAAGCTTAAAGGAAAGGTTGCCGCGGTTGGAGAAAGTTCTCCAAAGAAGGAAGAAAGTACCAAAGAAGGAGATATCAAAGAAACTCTTAATCATATCTCTGAAGTTCTCCAACACCTTCACAAGTCTTCTCCTTCAACATCCGGAGCCGCCATCACCTACTCTTCATCACCTCCAGGTATGTGGATACTAGACTCTGGTGCTTCTTTTCATATGACATCTCATAAAAACTCTCTTTCAAATGTTTTTTTCCGAACCCATGTCCTCCTATGTTTCAACGACCGATGGAACATCATTGAAAATTGAAAGTATTGGAACACTTGACTTCAAAAAATCTCAAAACTTTTTTGTTCCTAAAGTAAGAGTCGTCCCAAAAATTAATTTAAATCTCTTTTCTGTTTCTCAAATCACCGACCATGAATGCCAAGTCTCTTTCTCACCTAAAGATTGCACCGTGCAGGATCTCCAGTCAGGGAAGCTGATTGGGCAAGGCCATAGAAGGGGTGATCTCTATTTTATGGACTTTTTGACGCTTTCATCTAAGTCATCTTGCAATCTTGTTAAAGACAAAAGTATTGGAATTTGGCATGAGAGACTTGGTCATCCAAATTTTGTAAAAATGTCTCTTTTCCCTTTTTTGAACAATACGTGTAAAGACAATCACATGACTTGTAAAGATTGCATTTTTGGGAAATCTAAAGCTATTTTGTTTCCTCAAAGAAGTTACTTTACCACTCGGCCATTTGAACTTATTCATTCCGATGTGTGGGGACCCTCCCCAATTTTGTCTAAAGGAGGTTTTTCGTATTATGTGGTCTTTATTAATGACTTCACTAGATTTACGTGGATATACTTCCTAAGTCGCAAATCCGAAGTCTTCTCCTTCTTTAAAGAATTTCATGCAATGGTTAAAAATCAATTTTTGGGAAATCTATCTATTCTTAGGTCCGATTCGGGAGGTGAATATATGTCTAATGATTTTCAAAGTTACTTAAAAGAAAATGAAATTTGTCATCAACGTTCTTGTCCCAACACTCCGCAACAAAATGGTCTTGCGGAAAGAAAGCATAGGCACATAATAGAAACTACAAGAACATTATTGATTTCAAAAAATATCCCAAAATCCTTTTGGGCCGAAGCGGTTCTAACCTCAACATATCTCATCAATAGAATCCCTTCATCCTCTTTGAAAAATCTTTCTCCATTTGAAAAACTTTACAATATGTCTCCCGATTATAAAAGATTAAGAATTTTTTGATGTAAATGCTTTGTTTTAACTCGCAAAAATGATAAACTTTCTCCTAGGGCTATTGAATGTATTTTCTTGGGATATGGCGAAAAACAAAAAGGATATCGATGTTTTGACATTCTTAAGAATAAACTTTATATCTCAAAAGATGTCACATTCCTCGAAGAAGAAAGTGGTTTTTCGCATCAACCAAATGAAAATATTGACTATTCCTTTTTATTTGACTTGTTACCTCAAGAAAACATCATAGATGATCATGTTGATCCTAGTGAATCTCTTGATGAAGATCTTGTTGAACATCCAAATAATGATCAAAACTTAGAAGAAAATGCTTCAAGACAAATACAAGTCTACTCTAGAAGGAATGAAAGAAATCATCTGTGTGCTCTTGAAAGATTTTCTCAAAGTGAGTCGTTAGAAGAAACCTCTCAAAGAAGATCAAATCGCATTCCCAAGATACCAAATAGATTTGTTTCTTATGACTCTTTTTCTCCTAATAATCGAGCATGTCTACTTACTCTTCACTCCTTTCACGAACCATCTCATTACAATGATGCTAAACAATATGCTCATTGGAATGAAGCTATGGAACTTGAACTTAATGCCCTTAAAAGGGCGCAAACTTGGGAAATCATTGATCCTCCCAATGGCAAGAAACTCATTGGATGTAGATGGGTGTTTAAAGTAAAAACTAAGAGTGATGGTTCATTAGAAAGATATAAGGCTAGGTTGGTAGCCAAAAGATATGCCCAAGAGTATGGGGTAGACTATGATGAAACTTTTGCCCCAGTTGCTCGAATGACTAGTGTTCGAGCCCTTATTGCTATAGCTTCTGTTAAAAAATGACCTATCTTTCAACTTGATGTTAAAAATGCCTTCTTGAATGGCAATTTAAATGAAGAAGTTTATATTGAACCACCTCCAGGTATGAATTTAAATGAAAAAGTTTTAAAATTAAAAAAGGCTTTATATGGACTTAAGCAAGCTCCTAAAGCTTGGTATGGCAGGTTTAGTAATGTATTAATCAATTTAGGTTTTTCTTCTTGCTATACTGACACTGCTCTTTTTGTTAAAAGAACAGGTGACTCCATTATTATGCTTCTGCTGTATGTTGATGATATGATCATCACTGGGAATGACAAAAAGGGAGTAAATGATGTTAAGTCTATGCTAAAAGATACTTTTGATATGTCTGACCTTGGTTATTTGAGATATTTTTTAGGAATTGAAGTGGCTTATTCTGCACGAGGATACATCTTATCTCAAATGAAGTTAGTTGCAGAAATTTGTACCAAATCAAGAATATCTGATGAAAAGAAAGTTGAGACTTCCGAAATTATCAATGCGAAACTAAGACTTGAAGATGGTGTTCTTCTTGAAGATCCAACTCCCTACCGTCAATTAATTGGATCCCTCACCTATCTATCCATCACCCGTCCTGACATAGCTCATGTGGTTCATGCAGCGAGCCAGTTTCAGCACGCACCTACCATGGTTCATATGGCGGCCGTAATGAGAATTGTGCGATATATCAAAAATACCATCTCCAAGGGACTCTTCTTATCCTCTTCCTCATCTCATGAATTGACTGCTTTTACTGATGCTGACTGGGGAAGAAATCCCAATGATCGTATCTCAATTACGGGTCTTTGTATTTTTTTAGGTGAATCTCTCATCTCGTGGAGATGCAAGAAGCAGCAGAAGGTCTCCTTATCATCTACTGAAGCTGAATATCGGGCTATGGCGATGACAACTATGGAAATCGTATGGCTCAGAAGTCTCCTTGCTGACATGGGCGTCCTCATTTCCACTTCTACCAAGCTCTGTTGTGATAA
Organism: Nuphar pumila; assembly: GCF_984573655.1. Classification (NCBI taxonomy): domain Eukaryota; kingdom Viridiplantae; phylum Streptophyta; class Magnoliopsida; order Nymphaeales; family Nymphaeaceae; genus Nuphar; species Nuphar pumila. The sequence continues at coordinate 93,514,998 of NC_143260.1, read as the reverse complement.
CAAAAGTGCGATATACATTGCCAGCAATCACACCTTTCATGAGCGAACAAAGCATATCGAAATTGATTGCCATTATGTTCGAGACGAATACCTCAGAGGGACTATCTCATTACCATATGTTACTTCAGAGTATCAACTAGCTGACTTCTTCACCAAAGCGCTCCCAACTCCACGATTTATGTTTCTCCTTAGCAAACTTTCGATCTTCTCCCCGTAAAGTTTGAGGGGGCGTGTTAAAATATATATATATATATATATATATATATATATATATATATATATATATACACACATTCGTATATATATAAGTATATATATACATATATGTATATATATACATATTCTTTTTAGTGAAATACCCGATAGGGGTATTCTTGTAAAACTGCAAAATGTACTTTTTATTTTTTTACTTTTTCTTTTTTCTTTTTCCTTTTTACATTTTTCTTTTTTACTTTTTGTTTGAACCATAAGGGGCCCCACTCTTGTAGTCGTTAGGGCCCCAACGGTCAGATTTCTGACCGTTGGGGGCTCCCAACGACTACAAGGGAGCCCCCATGTGGTCCCTTCTTAGTGCCCTCCTCCTCTATAAATAGAGGAGGTGTTCCCCTCTTGTATGCATGGGTTTTTTACACCCTTCTCTTCCTTTCTTCAATAAAACCAACTTATGACTTTAAGTCATTTTCTATATTTGAGAGTTTTGTGTGTGCACATTTGGTGTTTGTGTTCTTGGCTCTAGTAGTCACTCTTAAAGAGTGACTTTGCAGAAACCAATTTTATTTGGGTTCAACTGCATTAGTGGTCTGTCTAAGGAGACCGGCCAAGTGAAGGTTGTTACAACTTGGTACAAAGGTCCTCACCTGCATAAAATTTTCTTGGGAGAAGGATAATAACTAACAGCAAATGGGATTTTAATATGATTTAACTTAAAAAAATGTATGACCAACTGCCAACCCGTTGAACCAAATCAACTCCATCACTGGTTTCAAATGAGGAATATATGAATTTTTTAGATTCTATCTTGTCCAATATCTTGGTTCTTCCATGATTTTTGGCATCCATTTCTTCATGGACATCAAACATTATCATTAGCAAAAGGTTTGTCCAATTGTTGATGTCAATCTTCATTGCATTTATTTTGGTATTGTTCTCTTAATTTTTTCCCCTAAAGTTCTTCCTTCTAGCCTGGTTGAAATTGTTATATATTCTAAATCAGAGAATCACACTGTGTAGTTTGACTTTGATCCCAGATCCTTTGATGAGAGATAAACAAAAGAAATGCAAATGGCATGAAGGTGGTTTTGTTCACAGCTTAGTGGAGAAGTTGGTTGCAGCAGAATTATGAAATTTCCGAGGTTGTTAATAAAGTTGGAAGTTGGAACAGTATTACACAAAAAATCACAGAGGATTTGTTAACCAGTGTTCTCATCAAATGGCCTAGAGCTGACTTTTCTTGGATTGGGAGTACGAGTGGAACTGTAACTGTCACTGTTTTGACACTTTTTGATTTTTCATTTGCGTCATTTGTTTTACCTTGCAGGTGATGCTCATCACCCTGTTGTAACTTTTGTATTTCTTCAATCTTCTCCTTGTGTTTTAATAAATTTTACCTTATTATTTCTCTGTATGTGTGTAGAAATGGCAGAAACCTAAAAGACTCTTCCTTTATCTTTTCCTTGTTGTTCTTCTCCCGACACTTTCCTCACTCTGTGTACTATCAAGTATTCTATTTCTCCTCATTGCTCTCTTTCTTCTTAACCAACTTTTTCAATGTGATGTCTGTGTTCAAAAAGATATTAATGAAGCACACAAAAATGTCCTAGATAAATCTTCTTTAACGGAAATGTAAGACAAATATTATAGTAAATCATTTCAAGGCCTGACTGCAACTGTCTATCATCTTACAGATACATAAATCTAAAAAAATATTTCTATAAACTACCAACTGCATACCTACAACGAATCATTTCAAGGCCTCATTGCAATTGCCTACCCATCTTATTAGGTACATAAATTAAAAAAAAAAAAGAACTTTCCTATAAACTGTAGAACTGCACAATATACTCCAAGTTCCATTCTTTTCATCTTGGCATTTTTTACTCTTGCCAATTCATGAATCTTGAACTTCATCTTTCTCAAACCCAAAACCTACAACGAGCAACATCACAAACTATTCACCAACATAAGGACGATATTATCTATTGATACAACCACATATATCTCGAATAGGTAAAACAAGCTTCTTTTTTTACACAAGCCATATGAACCGAAAAATAAAAGGACATCAAAACTACTAGGTTAATAGTCCCAATCAAGGCGCTTTATATGAATCTGAAGTTTCAATGCTCTCATCCAATTACCTAGAGCAGTTTAACTTCATTAAACGTAACCAAGATTGCTAAACCACGTTTTTTTTACCTTGGCATGATCGAACCGGTCACCGATTTTTCACTATTAAACCAAAATCACCTCATAAATAACAGAACCAGCACCGGATTATCACCTTGGTATCCCTTCTTTGCGGCGATATGCAGCGGAGTATACCCTGCGTTCGTCTTCCTCGCCACGCTCTCCCGTATCGAGCATCCCAGCAGCTCCTTCACCATATCCAGATGCCCCCTCTCCGCTGCGATGTACAGCGCCGTCTCCCCGAGCTCGTTCACCTCGTTCAACACGGCAGCCCGGATCTCGGCCCTCTCCGCGTCGGCTTCCGCCCCTTCTGCGCCAACCATCTGCTCGTCTATCCCTGCGAGGACCTGGCGCACCGCGGCGAGGTCCCCTTTCTTCGCCACGAGGTGCAACTCCGTGTCGTTGTGCTTCCCAGTGACCTGCTTCACGTACTTCTTGGGCGTCCCGGCCTGGTCCATCCTCTTGCCGGAGTTCGACAGCACGAGCGCCGGCCCGGTGGGGCTCGATTTCTCCCCTCCGTTCTCGACGTCCTTCTTGACGATAACCTCGAGCTCCATTTTCCGATCGATCCTTAAGGCCAAGAAGAAGGAGAAGAAGATCGGAGCAACACTAGGGGTGGTAGGGAGAGGGAGATTCTAGTGCTTGATCGAGGGAGAGCAAACCCTAGAGAGGGATTTGTTTGTTGGGGGTTCGGTGAAGGGCGTCCACGAGAGAGAGAGAGAGAGAGAGAGAGAGAGAGAGAGAGTCAAGAAGGGTGAAGCTGGAGAGTGGTGAGGATAAGGGAGGGAGGAAGAAGCAGCAGAAGAAGGAGAGCCTCATGGGCTCATCTCTGCACATAAATAAAAAGAGAGGCGTCCTTTGATCGCCAACCTTTAGTTTTCTACATGGGAAAGGAAAATTATCACTCCAATAGTCTCTCTCTCTCTCCTTAGCCTTTTTGACTAAGCCAAATTTCTCATATAAAATTAGTTTCGTATATAATGTAAATCAAGTTTCTCACTTTATAAGAAATGGATTTTTTCTGCATTTTTAAGTCTTTCACATGTTTGAGAAACACTAGGCAGTTTCAAAAATAGTTTTCCTTAAGGGTACATTTGGAAGCAAGAAAAACTTTCATAAAAAAAGAAAGTTTTGCCGAATCTAAGTGCTTGTGGGAGGTGAGATGGGTGGTGATGATGGTGGTGGGTGGTGGTGAGATGGATGATGGTGGTGATGGTGAGATTATGGGTGGTGGTAGTGGTGGGGAGATGGATGATGGTGGGGAGTGCAAAACTAAATTTTCTCTTGGTAGGCAACATTCCTCCACCTTTGGAGGATTGTTTTCTATGAGAAAATATACTTTTTAGAAAAACTCTCTCAGCTAAAAAGTCTCTCTCATTTGAAAGGGTCAAAAAATCAATACTAATTTTTCATTTTGCATCACTTTTTCCATATCTTTTTTGCTTTTAGAAAGGTGTCATCTAGCAGAAGAATTGGAGGGTATCCTTTAATAAATTCATTGATGCATGGACGAAAAGATAGGAACATGTACATAAATCGATTTCGCGTATTAGTCTCAATAACCACCCTCGATATTCGGTTAATCATCTTTAAATGATTGCAATAGGCAGGAAGCAACCTAAAGGAGTCTTCAAATGAACTGTCTCTATCCTACCTACTTCTTGTCCATGTCAAGTTTGTTTGTAACTAAGCTCTACACCTTTCTCGTGACTTATGTCATTCATGATTTCTCTTGGAGTTATTTTCGGGTTATCGTGCAACCGTTCATGAATAACACATGAAACCCACTTGGAAGATATGTTTTCTGCTTCTAGGTTGCCCAATAATCTACTGCATGTATGCTCCCTTTGATACTTCTTCACTTGAAAGAACACTGCTCTCTGCACCTTTGTACAATGGATCCTCTAGGTGCAATCAATTTTAGTTTGCAGGTTCTTTTGTGTATATACGATATTTACTATGTTGTTGCAGCTCTTCTTGAATTTTATTTTGTAGTTGCTCCTGATCACATGATCTTTCAAAAAATCACGACAATGATTGACATCATTAAACCTTTTGTAGATAATAACCTCCCGATCATTGGACTCTGTTGATAGCCACTGAAATTGTTCGCAATCATCAAGCCTTTCCTTACTCATCTATTCATACAGTTGAGATATCTCTGCATCAAAGAATGCTAATTGCTCTTTCGCGAAAGATAACCCATCTATTGAGAACCTAGTAAACCTTAAACATTAGTGTATAGACCTAAAACATTTCTAAAGCCCAACAAATGCTCACAAAACTCACATAACATACTAATGTTTGGGCTTCTCAGAGGTCATTTGTGCATTATTGCTGGGATACAGATCACTAGAACTAGGGTGCCCAAGTGGTTATGCATCCTCACTAGTGATCCTCTGTTAATATACACCCTTAATTATTCGTAGAAGTTTTTTGTTGTTTGCAGGTCCAATATCTATATTCCTAATTGGTTTGGGCAACTGCATGTTCTCCACTTGTACAACATTACTATTGTTTATTATTTGGGACAATTGAATGTTTGGTTTATCAACATTATTCACTGCTTTGGATAGTGTGATGTTCAACAACACAATGAACTTGATAAATTGTTTTACATCATTTTCAACTACTTGTTGCATTATGTGAACTACTAAGTAAACATCCCCACTAAATAACATCCATACTACATCATCATCGCCAAAAACATCTACCCAACCTGGTTCATCACCTATGGACATCAAATATGCATACCAGAGGTTGATTAACTCTTCACTTAGTCTTGTTTTTTGAGACAACCTAGCCACTAATTCATTAAAGCTTATGTTTTTAGGGACCACTAAAGATCTTCAATTATGATCATCAGCGACATGGTAGTGCACTTTAGCTGATACTAAAGCCATCTTAAATACCTACACCAACCACATGGAATATACATCTATTGAGAATAAAATACATACAACAACCACTCTGCAAAACTAACTACCCACATTAACACATTGTACACGATCAACCCAAGCCCCAATACACATATACAAAAAATTAAAAAATCATAAAATAATGGTCTTTAAAGAAGCAAAAATATTATTTTTTTATAAAATAAAGCATCTTTAAAGCAAACACAAATCTTGAAAACAACCATATTATATTATTTCATAAAAAGGCCCTAAACTGTATGTGCGGAGGAGATTTTGTAGTCCACAGGTTAGGGACTACAAAGAACTCACCTTTCGATATAACAAGAGGAGTCAATGGGAAGAATGCCGATCGAAGATAAAAAAAAACTAAAAAATCATGCGAAGGGGATTTTGGGGACCACGAAGAACCCTAGATTTTGTTTTAAAAAAAAGTAAAAATTTTGAGGTGCTGGTACTGGGTCAAAAATAACCCTAAGCAAAAATAACCCTAATCCAGACATGATACCATCTCAAACGCATTAAAAAGGTGCACGTTTTAAATTTTAAAAAATATTTGAAGATTTTTTATGCAACAATTTTTATTTTTTATGCAAAGTAACTCAGGTATTTGTGATGTTTGGAGGTTCGAGTTTAAAAGAAAGTTCACTCACACATATTTTATGCGATGTTATTATATTTTTTATGTGCGGTAACTCAAGTATTTGCGAGGTTTGTCAATTCAAGTTAACAATTTTTTTACAGATTTTTTATATCAGGTAACTCAATTATCTGTGATATTTGTCGGTTAGAGTTAAAAAAATTTTGCAGAGTTTTTATGAATCTTTATTATATTTTTTATGCGATGTAACTCAAGTATTTGCGATGTTTAACAGTTCGAGTTAAAAAAAAACATATATTTTTTATGAGACCATTATTTCATTTTTTTATGTGAGGTAACTCAGGTATTTACGTTGTTTGTTGGTTCGAGTTAAAAAGAAAATTGCAATTTTTTTATGAAAAATTAGGAATTTTTTATGTGAAGTAACTCAAGTATTTGCGATGTTTGTCAGTTTCATTTTAAAAGAAAGTTCGCTCACACTTATTTTATGCGAATTTGGTAAATTTTTAATGCATGATAATTCAAGTATTTGCGATGGTGGAGTTTCTAGTGGAGATAGAGGAAAATCACATATGAAGAAAATTTGCATAAAAAAGATAAGTACGAGGGGCAAAAAGGTCATAAAAATATCAATATTTACGATTTTGGACAACAGATTGATTTGATAATTTTAAAGACATTTAAAAAAATATGTCATTTTTGTCATACAGTACTATGATCATTTTTTGTATATATAAATATTGGCTACCCTAGTCGGTTTCAAACCCCTAGCTGAAATGTGGAGAGGTTGTTTTGACTAAATACGACCCAATGGAAGTGTTGGACATGGACAAAAATGAAGGTCATCCTTTGGATTGCATTTTTTTATGCAAAGGTACCAATTTTTTAGGACTAAAAATTAGAGATATTATAGACCCTTGATTTCTCAATCTTCAAAAAAACCCAACATACACATGAGAAACATGATCCAAGGGGTGATTTCAACTACACCAAACTTGCAAATTACATTTGAAGCATCAGATATGCAAATGAGAGATCTAAAACCCATGAGGATAGTGTTAGAATAACTTGCATTGTGAGATCTCAACTAGATTGGCTACCCTCAAGTGTACTACCCTCTAGTAGAAACAACCGATTCCATCAAATTTTTGTGGATGATATGACCTATATGGTTTGTTTGGTCTAAAACAATGTTTTAGATTGTCCAATCATGGTAAGAAATATTTGGCACTAATGATGGTACGAAATTATTAAGTAAAAATCACCTTTTTCATATATCTTAGTTATTTTAGTAGATTTGACCTTATGGACGTGATCAACTAAAATTGGATTTTAAATAATATGATTGTAACATGTAAGCTGGTTTTTCAAGGGCTTTAAAAATCAACAGCTGACAATGTACCAAACATTCACAACTCAAAAACTATTTTTTTTTTTTGTCAAAAAACACAATCCAAAGTTTTAGTCCTTATTAAACAAACCATGTTGAACACATCTACGTCGTTAGATTGAGACCATACCGTTTGCATCTTTGATTACTCGAGCCGCATCTGAGCATTACCAAGTCCAGCCTAATCTGATTCACATTTGGATGGGATCAGCTAAAGTGAAATCTAGATCTGACTAACTTAAAATCTAGCATTTACATGTATTCGGATTCAAACTCTATGTGGATTCAAATCTTAGACTCCGATTCGGACGCAAAATCTAATGCTGAGTCCACATCTGACTACCAATAGGATCCTAATTCGGCAAACAAATCTGATTAATTATATTTGGATTCAGGTTGAATGTTGAATAATATCTTACTCGTTGGCATCCCTAACTAAATATAAGTCCATACATATATATAGGAAAAATATTTGATAATAATAAAGATAGGGAATTAATGAGCCAGAAATCATAAGTTCAAGTTGTATTGACTCAATCTTAACACATAGATGTGTTCGGCATGGTTTGTTTGCTAAGGATCAAACCTTTGATCGTGACTTTGTGATGTAAAAATGTGATCTTTTGAGAAATTTTGGCAAGTTGTAGGCTGCCGATTTTTAGACCCCTTTAAAAATCTAATTACTTGTCATAATCACATGATTCAAAATAAGTTTCCCATTAAACAAACCATGTAGATCATATGGGTAACATTTGATCAACAAAAAACTGGAATTTTTTGAAAAAAAGTGATTTTTACTATAGTTCTTTACCTTCATTAGTAGCTAATATTTACCTATATATACATATATAGGAAAAAATATATGGTGGTTATGTACCATGATTCCATATGGTGGTACACACAATTGTTTTCATACATCCAGCCACAAAATGGTAAATCTAACCATATATATGTGTTTATCATAGTTTATTTACCATGTTAGAATGTTTTGTCATGTCTAATATGCCATAAAATTACATTTTTGAGATGGCAAAAGTCTATTACATTTTTGAGACCGCAAAAATCAATGGCTAACAATTCATGAAAATAAGGGTGGTTTAAACATGTTATAAAATCTTATACTCGAGTCAACTTTAATACATGAAAATAATAAATAGAGCATGCTAAACATGAACCAACGATAAGATTTTGCATTTACATCAACGTAAATTAATTGTGTACCACTATAAGCTATGGTGGTACAATACCACTATAGAAGCACCCCCAATACACACCTAAAATGTTTGCTATAGTTGATTGTATTTACTATCAACTTAGCGAATGACTTTTTTTTTTCTCACTTCTAACACCATATATGTGATATATATCTTTATTAATGGGAATTGGATTTTGTATCCTTAGAATTTGTCTAACTGGATCTGCCCCATAGGAAATGCCCAGCTGGGATTACGCAGAGAGAGAAAGAGTCCTCACTTCTCCCAGGACTCTTTGAGAAACCTGTCCACCCTAGAGTCCTGCCCCGGCTGGGACTCTAGTAGGACACCCCCTAAAATCCCATCCATAGTAGGACTGTAGCTGTACAGTTACCTTTTTGTCCTTCCGAGACTCTATAAGTAGGCGTGTACAATTTAGTTTGTTTTTTAATGAGATTTGTTGAGTATTCCTCTAAATTTAGTTCTGGTTGTGTGATTTCTCCATAGGGAACAATGCTTCTCCCTCACTTGTCCATCCATCTTTGCTTGTCTGTTTCTCCTTCTCCAAAACTATGTCCCCTGCCCTGGAGATGTCCCTATCTCTCTCTTTCATGATGATGTCCTCCACCAGGACACGCCCCTGCTGAATGCCCCAAGGTGTTTTCCCCTGTGACCGTGTCCTTGCCCCGTGACACGGTCCAACGTTTCTGCCTAGCCGCACACTACTGCGACTTCCCTGACACCCCAGTATGTTGTGCCTCCCTCCTGCCACATGCCTTCCTCTGCCGCACACCATGCCCGAGCCACGCCCACGTGCAACTCCCTGTCTGTTTGCAAGCCCACCAACCAAGCAGGCCTTTTGGCATGCTGTGACCCCATGTGAGCTCCCTTCTTCTGAGCCGCAACCTGATCGACATACCTGGACCTGCAGGACTGACCCCTTTGAGAATTGGGTCTTGACATTTGGTATCAATCAAAGCATCTAGTGATCCTGAGAACCACAGCATTCCTCTGTTCGCCATGGACACCGCAAGAAGGGACCACTCCCTTCCCAGTTTTTGTACAAGTTCGATTCAATGCCTTTGTTCGGTGCATCAGAATCTTTTTTGTGTGTGGAGTTAGACCAGACCCAACGCTAATCCACCCTGAGTCTGGAGGAGTTAGCAGTATTCTAATAAAACCTAGCTACTTTTGGGAGGGTAAGCAACCCAAGTGTTCGATACTTGTTCTGGGACGTGTTTGCCTTAAGTGTAGGAGCCCCACACCTACTCTGTTGTATGCATTTGACATGACTAATACCGTTATCGTACTTCTTCTCTATGTACCTCATCAACTTTGTGTTTCCCTAGGACTGGTCCCAATGACCAGGTTAGCACGTTAATATGAACCTAGACAGTGAGCGCCCAAGCCCTTCTTGAATCCGTAAACCTGGAGACATATGACATGACGAGAGCTCAGGAGATGGTAGGGAAACTATGTACTACGTTTGAGACCTAGTTTGGTAAAGTGGACGACTAAATCAATGACTTGAATTAGACAGTGAGTGACCTCTAGGGGACCGTGGTGGTGCTCAATGAGAAACTGGACAAAGTTTTTCCGAAAACTCATCATGGCTATGGATGGTATCCAAAACCAGTTGGACAAACAACACGATCATCACAGAGAGTCCAACTCGGGCGGCCAGTCTTTGGGTTCCTCAAATGGACCCTATCAGGCTCGACAAACTAGGATGGAGTTTTCAAAGTTTGTTGGACCCCACAAGTTGGTTGGAGTGGACCCCTCAAGTTGGTTGTTTCAAGCCAAGCAATACTTTCATATTGCGAAGATGCCTAACAAAGACTCGTTAGCTTTTGCCTCGATCTACTTAGAGAAAAAGGCTATCAGTTGGTACCACTGGTTGGAAACTCATTTGGGGACACCAACTTGGGAAGGGTTTTCTAGAGCCTTGATGATTCGGTTTGAACCATCAGCAAACGCCAATCACCACGTTATGTTGTCCAAGATTTGCCAACAGAGCAACATCATTGAATATGAGGCATAATTAAGAAGGCCAAGTATGAGACTTCCCCTCAACAACCTTTTGAGGTAGTAATTGGGAATGGTAGCAAACTTAAATGCACCATCCTATGCCCTGGAGTTCGGTTGGAGATCCAAGGGATGATCCCGATGACAAATATGTTTGTATTATCAATTATGGGTGCATATGTGGTGTTGGGGATGCAGTGGCTCCAATCCTTGGGTTCTATCTGGTGGAACTTCAAGGATATGATTATAGAGTTTGATTACGGAAGCTATGTCGATCTGAGCCCCTTCACAAACACCTGCTTCCCTGGCTGAGTCTAAATAGCCCACCAAGGTGGTTTGAGAGGGTGTCATAGATATTTGTGATGATGGTAGTGGATGATATGCCCACGACCCTAGCAGAGACACATAGCGATTTGGAGGCCTTGCTCTACCCCCTCTTAGTCTCATGACCATTCAATTCTGACTAAGCCTAGGGCCAAGCTGGCAAATGTTGAGCCCTACAAATATCCACATGATTAGAAATTGAAGATTGAATGGTTAGTGAGAGAGATACTCTCAGATGGGATCATCAAAGCTAGCAAGTGTCTATATTATTCTCTGATTCTTTTGGTGAAGAAGGACAAATCTTGGTGGTTTTGTATAGATTACCAAGCTCTTAATCAGATCATGATTAAGGACAAGTACCTAATTTCGGTAATCGATGAGTTGCTGGATGAACTGCATGGGGCACATTATTTTTTGAAGGTGGATCTTTGATCTGGCTACCACTAGATATGCATGGCCTTAGGCGATGTGCATAAGACTATGTTCCTGACTCACGACAATCACTACGAGTTTCTGGTAATGCATTTTGGTCTCACTAATGCCGCAATAACCTTTTAGGGTCTGATGAATGATATGTTATGACCCTACCTTCAGTAGTTCATACTGGTCTTCTTCGACGACATCCTGATCTATAATTCCTCTTGGAAAGACCATATGCTCCACCTGCAGATTACCCTAAAGATCCTCGCTGAGCATCGATTGTATGCTAAGTGAACCAAGTGTAGCTTTGGTCAGTCCCATGTCCATTACTTAGGACACGTTATCTTGAGCTACACAAGATAAAGTCGAGGCAATGCAAAGTTGGCAAATACCCTAGTCATTTAAGGGGCTGCAGGGATTTTTCGACCTTACCGGGTACTACCAGAAATTTGTTCAAAGCTATGCTCAGATCACCCACCTCTTGACGGTCCTTTTGAAGTAGGGCACCTTTCACTAGAGCCGGGAGGCTACCGCAACCTTCGAGTCTCTAAAAAAGGCCATGACTCGGGCACCCATTTTGGCCCTATCAGATTTTATGAAGGCTTTAGTGGTTAATATTGACGCATTCGGGCTTGGTATAGAGGCTATTCTTATGTAGCATGAACACCCCTCACTTATTTCAGTAGAGCCTATTCACGTACGAAAAGGAGTTTATGTCTATTATCTTGGCCATGGACAAATGGTGATCATATCTGTTTGGTCAACACTTTATAGTCCGAACATACCATAGGAGTCTCAAGTTCATGCTTGAGCAGTGGGTGAGCACTCTTACCCAGTAGAAGTGTGTCTCAAAACTCTTGGGGTATGACTTTGAGATCCAGTACCGCAAGGGAGGCAACAATCAAGTGGCTGGAGCCCTCTTGCGGTAGGGATATGAGGATGAGTTGACGTATCTCAGAATGACCGTAGTCACTTTCTCCTTCTAGGACAACCTCAAGCGAGAGTATATGGCATATGACTTCCTTTGTACCGCATGAGCACATATTCAGAGAGGGAAGGTGCTTGAACTTGAGATTCAGGGGAATTTGATGATGCACCATGGGCGGATAGTAGTTTCACCTAAGTCGGATATGGCGACTCTTCTTGTAGAGTAGTACGCGACTCCTATAGTGGGTCATAAGCGGGTCCAACAAACCTATCAGTGTTTGAGTAGAGAGTTTACGTGAAGGGCTATAAAGAAGCAGGTTTGGTAGTTTGTGAGGCTATGTGATGTGTGCCAGAGGGTCAAGTACGAGGCTACCTCCCCCACTAGGTTGGTGCAGCCTTTTTCAGTGTCAGACCGCATTTGGGAGGACATATTTATGGACTTCATTGAGGGGCTTCCCTCTATGCAAGGAAAGTTCACAGTCTTGGTGGTGGTGGATCGACTGTCCAAGTATGAACACTTCTTGGTGGTGTCTTACTCATACATTGTTGCATCTATCGCAGAGTTGTTTGTATGAAAGGTGTTTTGTCTGCATGGGATGCCTCATACTATCGTTAGTAGCAAAGACTCAGTGTTCATCAGTACCTCCTAGGAAGAGTTTTTTAGGTTACAGGGCACCAAGTTGACCATGAGTATTACTTATCATCCCTAAATAGATGGACAAACCAAGGTACTGAACCAGTGCTTGGAGCACTACCTTCGCAGCTTTGTAGGTGACAACCCAAGGCATGAGTGAGGCTCCGCTTGTGGGTCTAGTGGTCCTATAACACAACCCACCACTTCTCCATACAGGTGACCTCATTTCAAGCCGTGTACAGGCGACCCTCTCTGACCATAGCTGACTATGTTAGTGGAGTTGCAGGAGAGAAAGTAGTGGGATTAACCTTTATAGAGATAGACCACCTCTTACTCTTGTTGCGTAAGAATATGTCTGCTGCCTAGAAGAAGATAAAGAGAGCATAAGATCAAAAACATTGACCGCACCAGTTACAGGAGGGTCACCTTGTGCTCCTTAAGTTGTTGCCCCACTGACAATGAGCAATATGATGAGTACAACAACATAAGTTGGCACCTCACTTCTACAAGCATTTTCCCATCTTGGAAATGGTCATTACATTGGCTTATCACTTGGACCTACTGATAGGAGCCTAGTTTCACCCTGTGTTCCATATCTCACTCCTTAAGCCATATAAAGGAGAGTCATCTTATGGTAGTCTGGCCCTACCCGACCTAGGTAATACCTAGCCTCAGTGTGATCGTTGCAAAAAATTTCCTTTTCTTTTTAGGCAAAGAGAAAACTCTCGCAAGGTCCATTTGACTTTTTGAAAAGATTTTGAAAAATTACTCATCTCCATTTTTTAGAAAATGCAGGAAAATGAGGAGATGGGGCTCGCTCGTCGGTACGAGGTTCAACCGTTCCTGACGCCTTTACCAGGGGTAATTGAACCAAGGATCAAATTTATGCCTTTAACTTGTTCAAATTTGCCTAAGAAATTATTCTAAGTCCTAAAATGCACAAAGAATCATGCTTGTGCTATGATTTTGAAGCTTAAAAATGTGTATGCTTTTGGAAATATTTTAGAAATTTGGATTTTTCAAGTGTCTTTGAAAAGGATTTGAAGACATATTTGGAAAAGTTATTTGGAAATGACTCGAAATGATTTAGAAATTGATCTAAAATCACTTAGAATTATTTTGAAATTACAACTTGAGATTGATTTTGTAATCAAAATTGAAAGTTTTGGAATTACAAAGGAATTGGAAAATTGAACTTGAAATTGAATCTGAACTTTGAACTCGAAACTCAAATGAATTTGAGTTTGAATTGAAAAGGTTGAAGTTTGAACTTTGAAATTTGAAGTTGAAATCAAAATTAGAATATGAAAATTGAGTTTGATTCTGGAATGAAATTTGAAATGGAAATCAGAGTTTGAAATTAAAATTTTGAATTGATTTTGAAATTTGAAATGATTTTTGAAATCAGAACTCAACTTAGAAATCAATTTTTGAAATTGAATTTGGAATTTAAAATTGAAATTGAGAATCAGAATTTAGAATTGAACTTTGAATTTAAAAACTTAAAATTGAAGATTTGAAATTGAAAATGTAATTGAATTTGAAAGTTAAGTTGAAAGATTAAAAATCAAATATGAAATTTTAAAATGAAATTGGAATTTAGAACTGGAAATTCAAGTGAAATTCAAATTCTAGTTTGGAATTAAACTTGAAATTGAGAATTGAATTTTGAAATTCAAATTTGAAATGGAATTACGAAATTGAAAATGGGAGATTGAAAAAAAAAATGAAATTAAAATTGGAACTTGAAAATGGAAATTAAGAATTGGTATTTGAAATAAAAATCAAAATTTAGAAATTGAGAAAGTTAAAATTAATATTTGAAATTGAAATAAGGTTTTAGAAATTTTAAGAATTGGAAAACATTTGAAAATGAATTGAAAGTGACTTGGAGAACATTTTGAAAATGCTTGAAATTTTAAAAATGATTTTGAAAATATTTTGAATTAACAAATGATTTTGAATTAGGAAATGAAATCAAAAATTAATTTTGTATTTAGAAAATAAAATAAAAAATGACTTTGAATTTTGATAATGAAAATGGTTTTGAATTTTGAAATGAAAATTGTTTTTGAAAATTATTTCAAAAATCACTTAAAAATTAGGAAAATGACTTGAATAATTTGGAAAAATGATGCAATTCTATCTTAAATGATGAATATGTCATTTCTTTGAAAAATTGTTTGAATTTTAAAGAGAATTTTATGCTTTATAGAATTGAAACAAGATTAAACTTCTATATATTCATGAATATGGCCACAAATATACTTTGGTTTAATCTTTTTTAAAATTCTAATAAAGAAAAGAAAGAAAATAAAAATTTGTGCCTTTGTAGAATTAAAACAAAATTAATTTATAATATATTCTTGACTAGAGACACAAATATATTTAAAATTAATCTTTATTTTAATTCAAATAAAAAAAGAAAAGAGAATTAATTTTGAAAGAAACGATGATTTTTGAAAATGACCTAAAAGTGTAGGACGATTTTTTATTTAATAAAGAATAATAACTCTAAGTATTATTCGTATTTCGACTAGGGCCATAAATATGAACTTTACTTAGTTTTACTTATCTTTTATTAAATGGTGCAAGTGCCATTCGTATTTTTCATAGTGTATTTAAAATTAAAGAAAAATAAAATGCAACACATTAATATGGAATTAATCTATATGATCATTCATTCTAAACTAAGCATAAAATAAAAAATCTCATTAATGAAATTATTACAACCTTTGGATTAATTACAATAACTGAAAAAGAAATGATTTTTTTTGCAAAATTAGCAAACATGTTAAAAATAAATATAGGCATTTATGAATTTTCTTCAATTATTAAAAAATTAAAGAAAATATCCAAATTAGCCTTTTATGCCCCAAAAAAACTAAAAAAAATAAAAATAAATGCAAATGATGCATGATCTTTGTAAAAATATTTTGAAAATATGTTTTAAAGTTTTAAAATTTTGAAATTGGGGTTTAAAACATCTATGCTTATTTTAAAACTTGAGCTTAAAATGAATTTAACCTTGAAATTGAGATTTTTATGAAAATGTATTGAAAATGATTGAAATAAAAAGCAAATAAACTCTAAAGTTTGTTTAAAATGAAGTTAAGGCATTCTAACTTAATCAAAATTATTTTTAATTCATAAAATACATGAATTATGTTTGAAAATAAATTAAAAAGTGATAAAAATGCTTAATTTAACTTTATTTTAACAAAACAATGCCTTTTATAAAATCAGTTTTAAAAAATGCAATGGATGAAAGGCAAATGACCATAAAAATTATGAAATTTGATATGGATAAACTAGACCCAAAATAAAAGAAAACCCTTTTTACAGATTTTGAAAATAAGTTTCCATTAGAGAGGACACATCTAAACAAGTTAAGATAAAATTTAAGAAATACTTAATGAGGCAAAATGATAGGGTTTTGATTTTCGATCAGAATTAGATATGAAAAATTCATAGAAATTATTGAAAATTTACAGGGATAAACTAAACAAACAGAGGAGAAAGATATAATTCACAAATCTAGAAAATGATCTCCCATCGGAGAGATCCAATCTGATCAAGTTGGCCAAAAACTTATAAAAAATTTGACAAAGAAAACGACAGAGTTCTGGTTTTTTATTTAAATGGCCAATGAAAAGGAAATGAAAATTTATGAAAATTATTATGCATAAACTAGATATTTTAAAAAAGAATTTTCTTTTTACAGATTTGAAAAATGATCTCCCATTAGGGCGATATGAATGCAACAAGTTGATCTTGGATCTAAGCAACACCTGAGATTACAAATAGAAAGGGTTACGACTTAAATTGTAGAAGAAATAGAAATACTCTATATAAATTGATGAAGTTTTATTGGTATGAACTAGACATGCAGATAAAGAAGGCGCTTTTTAAAGATCTAAAAAACGATCTCCCATTAGGGAGATATAACTCTGACAAAATAGACAAAAATCTGAACCATTAAAATGATACAGGGTAATAGGGTTGTGGTTTTTTATTAAAATCAGATATAAAAACACCATAGAAATTGATGAAAATGTATATGAAGAAATTAGATTCAATGCTTGAGACATTCCATTTATAGATTAAAGAGATAATCTCTGGTTAGGGATAAATCACTCCAACAAGTTGATCCAATTTCAAAAAAAAATCAGACAAGGCCAAATGATAGGGTTCGAATCTTGAGTTTTTTGAGAAACCAAACCAACTCAGAATGATTTGATTTTTGGTGGAGATCCCAAAAACATATGCATGAAGATGTCATAAAATGTCCAGACAAAAATAATGCCTAATTATACGTGAATTGATAAAATAAAAATGAACTATAATGAAAAATATCATCTAAACATGATTGAATAGAATAACATCTCATTAATGAATTGATCCAATAATCAAACATGAGATCCATGATTTCAAACCATGGATGATGATGAAAATGATGTAAAAATAGAATTAAAATATTTAAAAATTAAATTGAAAAGCATTGAGGCATAAATTGAAGTTGATTTAGCCCATTGAATATAAGATTTGATCTGTTGAAGATCAAATTTCATAATTCTAAATGGCCAGAATGAAAATGCACAAAGTAAATAGCAAATTGAGTGAATAAAAAACATAGAATGAAAATTAACATGGAATTAAGATAGATCTACATTGAAATTAGAAAGAAATTAAAAGAAAAGATCTAATTTACAAAAATTGAAAATGGAAAAAAGAAGAAAAGAAAGAGAAAAGAAATAAAAAATCAAAGAAGGGGGAAGAAGGACTTACCTTTGGCTGAAGAGGGGGTATTCTTCTTCCTATTTGGCACCAATCCCAAGGAGGAAGGAGAGAGAGAGGAAAGAAGAAGAGAAAGAGAGAATTCTTTTGATTCTCTCAATTTCTCAAAATTTTAACTTATGAAAAGAGAGACCCCAAGGGTCTTATTTATAGCTTGAAATGGGAGCATTTTGGGCAAAAATTATAGAAAATATTTCCCCCCCTTCCCATGTTGGTGCCAACCCTATGTGGGTATTTCTTCTTTTTGCAAATGGGCAAAAAAGTGATTTTGGCAAAAAATGCACATGTGGCACCCCTTTTGCAAGTGAGTGCCCATGTGGGTCTTTTTGAAGTTTTGTAAATGGATAGAAAAGGGATTTGATGGAAAATTTGACACATGGCATCACTTGGCAAGTGATGCCCATGTGTGCTTTTAAAAGCAAAACGGGGTTTTAAAACTGGATTTTAAAAACAACTTTGGTTTGTTTTTTAAAATGCCAAGTGGCGACCCTTCTTTGAAAATATATTTTTCTTTTTGATTTTTGAATTTAAGATGAAAAGTGAAATAAAAAGGGAAATTTGGAAATAATTGGATTCAAGAATCCAATTTTGATTTTCGAAAATCTAAATTGGGTTAAAACTGGATCCATATTGAATTTTTAGAACTTTTGCAAAAATATTGATTTTGGATTTTAAAATTCAAAGATTATTTTTGAAATTTGGGATACAAATTGGATTTTGATTTTGAATTTGAAATCCCCAAATTGATTTTGAATAAAAATTGGATTTTAAAACTGGATCTGGATCCATTTTGATATTTCAAAATCCGAATTGAATTATGAACTGGATCCAAGGTATTTTTCAAAAGTTTTTTGCCAAATGATGGATTTGAATTAAAAAATTCGAGAATTAATTTTGAAGTTAGAATAAAATTTGAATTTTGAAAAGGATCTGGATTCGAGGTTTTGAAAAAGATTGGATCTGGATCTCGATTTAAACGAAATTGGTTCGAAAATGGGAATCAAACCCTGAATATGGATTTCTGAAGAATGAAAAATCCCAAATTCATACTGAAAATTAGGATTTTGGATTTGGATCTTGGATCCAGCTAAAAGAATGGAGTTGGATTTGGGGATATGGATCAGAATCCAAGAGGTAAAATTGGATCTCAGATGTTAGATGAATCTGAGTTCAGAAATTGATTCAATCAACCTTCTGAACGAATCAGAAGGTGGATCCAGACTGAAATGGATCTGAAATGGTTAATTGGATCCTAGATATCTGATGAGATATTTCAGGTTCAAAGAATAAATTGGACTCTAGATATGGATTTCTGAAGGAATCATATGAAAAATCCAGGTTCAGGATGAAATTTAGACACCAAATCCAGCATTGGATCCAATATTCGAATTGAAATGGATTGGATCTTGGATGTTGATAAGATATTAGATGAAGGAATTGATCCGAGTCTGAATTGGGACTTGTCTTACTTCAGAAAAATGTCAAAAATAGTGTCTTAAAGAAATTTGTATTTTTTTGGTTTTTGCTCTGCAGGGGTAGAAACACGGTACAAAACTGGTCTAAACTAATTTGAACTAGATATGATTGGAATGAACTGAATCAGAAACCAGTTATACTCAGGTGATGATGCAGAGCAGGATTGACCCAGATCCATATAGCTTGACCATGGTAGGGAATCAAACCTGCACGATGGGATCGAGGATCAGACCCAAGCAGTGGATCCGACCCAGTTCCAATCGGTATCGAGATGCCCCAGATCCCTGCATACCTACTCCAGACGAGCATAGGGAGCACAGGCCCATACGCTCCAGATCCAGCAACAAACAGAAGTTGTCTCGGGTCCGGAACTAGACCCGAGACCTAGATCCAACTGCACCCTTTAAAAGGGCCAGTCTAGGGCTGCGTGAAAACACACACAAAATATTGGATTATCGCAGGCTTTGTTTTCTTGAGTTTTCTGATTGCCTTTCATCAACCTTTTTTTCAATGTTTGTTTATTGTTCTCCTTACCTGCTTGTTTCTTTGTTTCATTTCCTTGTTAGATTGATTATTACTGATAATAAAATCAACCACTGTTCATTCAAGGGTGGTTTTCAATATCATTCTCAGCATACTTCATGACTAGTGCAGTTGTGAATCTCATTTCTCAGCCCCTACGTGCCAAGTTGCAAGCAAGAAACGTTGCATCACGTGCAACATGATACCTCTCTGCATTAAAGTGGTATCAGAGCACAATTTTCTCCTTCGTCAGCGGCATGGCTCAAGAGGCGAGGAACGATCCTACAAGTGGAAAAGAGCATAAGGAAATCAGCAACGAAGATCCGATGTTGGGTATAATGGAGATGATGACCAAAATACAAGAAAACATATTGCGTATGAACAAAGAAGTGGCAGAGATATCCAAACGGCTGGACGAGATTGAAGGTCGGCTCATCGCCCTAGAGTCACCAGTGGAGCCGCACATGACGTCAACATCAAAAATGGGTACGGGCGTGGGCGACAGTGTAGTCAATATCGTCAATACTACCGTGATCGATCCCACTCAACTAAGTTGTCAGCCTACCGTGCAACCGGAAGGCACCGAGGAGGACTTGCGCAGGGATGCTGGTCATGCGACATTCCCACCGGCGGTACCATTTCTAAACCATGTCCCAATAGCAGCGAATAACCAGATCAACAACACTTTCCAGTCGAACGCGGGGGTCATCATAAGGCCTTCTGACGCCAGCCTGAGTGCACAAGCCTGACATCAACCCCCAACACAGGGGCTGTAGGCCAGGCATGGCCTGTAGGGTTCGAATGAGACGCGAGGCCAGGCTGCAAGCACGCCTGCATTGGCCCGAGTCAGGGCTGACCTAACAGCCCTCCCGTCGCACGTGCTTGGTGGATCAGTCGCAGCCCACCAGCGTGCCGGGGGGTGTGGACCCTTGTGGGTCAGACCGAACCTGATAGGGTCCGGTCAGGAGCCAGTTTTATCAGGCCCAAGACCCGGATCCAAGGGACCATCCTTTGGGCCTCATGGGGGGGGTCCGAGCTCCGAAACCCATTACCTGACCTACCCAGTTGGGTTCGATTCGCGGTTCACCCCGAATCAGACCCAACCCACTATGTTTGAACCCCAAAATGGATCCCATGCCGACCCAAACCCCTATCGGACCCGGACGAAGCTCCAGTTTGAATTTGAGCCTGGTCAAAACAAGACCCATCCTTTTATGGATCAGAGATCGAGTTCAAACCAGGCCTTCTCACACCACAACTCGATCCATTATCCTACCTACCCCATTCTGGGTTCGACGAGTAGTTTAGGACTTGACCCGATATGAACACCCCAAATTTTCACTCACACTCGCAAACACTTTCATACAGGTCATTGAGATCTATTCTCTGGGACTTCCGAAAATCAAATGGGTTGACACCTGAGCTTGGATCACTCAGAGGTCCAATTTTTGTTTCAAATTCTTAATATTTCTCTATTTTGGCTCAAACACTCATCCTCAACTGGAAATTTTCAAAATTTTGTCTGTGTCAGGGGTCTGAGATTTCAAATCCATCATTAAGAGTTCATTGCATATCATTGCATATCAGTGTATAACATTTCGCATCATTCCAATGCACAACATGTCATCTCGAGGTCCATAACTCTAGTTTTGAGATTTTTTTAATCTAGATCTGAATTTTAAAACCTTCAAAATCAATTTTAAACCCTAGGTTTCAAAATTGACAGTTTTACCCTTTGATAAACCCCCATGACCTTGTATTTCAAAATATTCTCTCGAGAAAGCGATCTGGATTCCTTTTCAACTGGATTTTCAAATTTTTGAACTGGATTTGCTCTGCAAAGGGGGGATGAAATTTCAAACTTTGAACTTTATTGCAAAAATTTCAAAAATCTTTCATTTAGTCCAAAACTCTTTTTTATTTTTTTTTTATAAAATCATTCTACCCCTTTTGATTTTTCAAATAATGTTTCTTTTATTATTCTTTTGAAAATAAGTGGGGCCCACTTCAAGTGGCGCCACATTTAAAAGAAAATTTCAAATAGGTTAGGATTAGTTTACTAATTTTTGTTTAGGTTAGAATTTTTAGAAAAATTCCAAAATAGAGTCTAAGATCTTTTATTTTTCTTTTTAATTCCAAATTCAAATTTTAAATAAAAGCTTTTCAAAAAAAAAAAAATCGAATGTGGGCCCACCTTAAGTGGCGCCACATTCAAATCATTTGGTTTTATTTATCTTAAAATTTTCTTTTTAGAAAACATGTGGGCCCACTCTAAGGTGGCGCCACACTAAAAAAATAATAATTTCAAAAACCTTTTTTTTAAGAAATTCTTTCTTTCCTTATTTCTTTTTTTTTATGTCATTTATTCTAGCAAGAGGAAGTGGAGCCCACTAGGGAGGTTGACCTCCTCCCCTCTCTCTTCTTTCCTTTCTTCTCCCTTTCCCTCTTTCCTTTCCCCCTCCTCTCTTCTTTCCTTTCTTCTTCCTTCTCTTCTTTCCCTTTTCTTCCTTCCTTTCTTTCCTTTCTTCCTTCTCTCTTCTTTCCTTTCTCTTTATCGCCACCCTCTCCTATTAATCCCTCTCTTTCTTTCCAATTCCCCAACAACAAGAAGAGACCCACGGCTGGAACTCTCTCTCTTTCTCTCTTCCTCTTTCACGCATTCCCCCTTGGCTCCCTTTGCTTCTTCTCTTTTTCAGCCCCTCCAACCAGTGCAACCACTTGCTTCAGCCCCGCCAGCCGGTGCAACCACTTGCTTCAGCCCCTCCAGCCGGTGCAACTAACTGCTTCAAGCTCTTCCTTGCTTCAGCCATTCCATTGCAGCCCTTCAGCCGGTTCAAGTGTAAACCCAAGGAGACACCCAGCCAGTCCTTTTCAACTAAGGTCCCAAGGAACCTAATGCCCATTTTCTATTTCACAGCATAGGGATCTGTGTCATACTGCTGAAAATTTTATTTATGTGTTTGAACAAGCATGAAACAATAGATGTTAAATGTCAATGCTATGCGAGTGAGATGATATGTCCGATAGATGGATCATATCTCTCCTTTCAACAACAAATATCAAATAAATATCGTATCTCTATGATTTTCTTTTGTTTTATTGTTGTTTTCATGTAGATTGCATATTCTAGGCATTGCATTTAGTTTACTTTACTGTTTTACATGTGTTTCATTAATAACTGTCTAGTGGTCTATAGGTTTTAATTCATACGTGTAGAACAATCGTTATTTCATGTAGCAATTTTTGTCAATAAATCTCGAAAATTTCATGCTGAATGCCAAAATTAGCCAATATGAATGAATATAACTTCAAAGAATATTTTCTGAGGAATTTAAGAAAATCATTTGAGAAATGCAGTGAATTTCAAAATATCCTAAGAGTGTAGGCTGAATGTGGCTTATACGAAGATGACAAATCTGAGTCTCGTTCTTTTTCTGACTATGGCCATAAATACAAATTCCACTGAGTTTGTCAACTCCCTAAAAGCTCATACACGTGTTATTCATGTCAACCATAGTGGATTTCAAAAATGCATGAATTGTCATTCTTCAGATATCAGAATTTATGAAAGCAAACTATATGCAATGCATCCTATTCTATGCAGAAATGTAACTCTATAAACACCCCAATTTTCACCCTTATTTAGTGTTTGCATTTTATGTGCCATTGCATATCATTGCATGCATTTAACATATCACCTCACTGCATTGCGTAGCATTACATCTCATTTTCGAGATCCAGTACTCCTATTTTCAAAATCTTTCAATCCAGATTCGATTTTAAAACTTGTCTTTCAAGATCAATTTCACAAACCTGGGTTTTTGCATCAATATTTTCTAATTGTTAACCCCCAGGATCTTGTTTTCTTGAAAAAAACAATCTGGATTGGTTTTAAACTCAATTTCAATTGATTTTAATCCTCAGATGAGACCCACTTAGGTGGTGTTGCTTCTGGATTCCTTTATTTATCAAAAATTTTCAAAAATTTTAGAGTCCTAGTTGGATCAAAACTCTGTCTTTTCATCTTTTTAAAACTCCATTTTGATTTTAAACCAGATATAGTCATATCCCTTGCCCATTCATATCATTTTTGGCCAAAATCTCATAATCCCAATCCGATCAAGACTCTTTTTTCAGAGTCCTAATTGGACCAGGACTCTTTTTTCAGAGTCCCAATCGGATCAGAATTCTACCTTTTACTACCATTTTACATATTTTTGAGAAAACCTTTCAAAATATTTTATTTTGGCCAAAATTCTAGAGTGAAAGTCGAATTAGGACTCTTTCCCATAATCCTAATCGAATCAGGGTTCTATCCCGATTTCACCCTTTACTCCTGTTCTTCATTTGTTTTCAAAACCCCCTCGCCTAATTTTTAAAACCTTCTATTTTAGCCAAAATTCTAGAGTTCTAATTGGACCAGGATTCTTTTTCCAGAGTTTCAATCAGATTATGACTCTATCTTTTACCGCCATTCTGCCTGTTTTGAACCAAATCTTTCAAAATCTCTCAAAGAGAAGTAAAAAACTCAGAGTTTTTGTTAAACCAGGACTCTGTTCGAAGAGTCCCAGTTGGATCAGGACTCTGACCCTGATTTCATTTTTGAGAGAATCTTTCCAAAATCTCTTTATTTATCTTTCCAAATTTCAAATTTGCTACACTTCTATCACATGGTTCCAAAATTCTAGGATTTTATTATAGAGACCTGATCGAATCAGGACTCTATCCCAGGGTCCTGATCGAATCAAGACTCTATCCTGAGTTCATTTTCTCACTTCATTTTTACTGGTTTTCAAAAGTTCTTTTTAAAATCTCATCATTTGCTTTGCAAAAAACCGAAATTCTCAGAGTTCTAATCGAATTAGGACTCTTTTTTAGAGTCCTGATTGTACCAGAACTCTAACCTGACTTCAATATTTACCTCATTTTCACCTATTTTCCAAAATCTTCTCATCTATTTTCTTAGAAAATCCAGAATTTTGAGTCCTAGGAAAATTAGGACTCTGCTCCTAGAGTCCCAGTTGGATTAGGACTCTGTCTTGATTTCACAGTTCGTTGCTATTTTCACTGCTTTTGCAAAAGCTTTCATCTGTTTTTTAGAAAAGACTCAAATTCTAGAGTTTTAGTTCGATCAAGACTCTGTCTCAGAGTCCTAATCTGATTAGAACTCTATTCTGAATCTTGTTTTACCTCCATTTTCACCTTCTTAACTTGTTTTTTAAAATAATTAGGTCATTTTATGGAATTTCAGTTGATTCAGGACTCTATTTCAGAATTCTGATTGAGTTAGAACTCTAACTTTGGTTGTATTTTCTGACTTATTTTACCAATTCTGATAAAATCATTCAAAAACTTTATCATTTGGCTTTCAAAATTCTAAAATCTCAGAGTCCTAATTGGTTCATGACTTTGGTTCAGAGTTTCAGTTCGCTTAGAACTTTATTTTTAAAATCTTTGAATTTCAGCTATTGATTTTAACCCCTTTTCAAAGCTATTTTTAGTCTTTATTTTAAATTTTTCAAAAACTTTGATGTGGGGCCCACTCAGTTGATGCCATATCTGGAAGAGTTCTGACCCAGTCAGGACTCTATGTCATTTCAAACTTTCAATTTAAAGTCTACTTTTGAATATCTTTTGAAAAACCTCTTATTTTCAAGTTTTAAAATTCTTTTTGAAAATTCATGTGGGGCCCACTCGAGGTAGTACCACATTTGAAGAAGTCAGGGTTAGACTAGGGTTAGTCAGTGTCCTACTTAGGTTAGATGTCTAGGTGAGTCAAAGTTTATTTTTAAAACTTCCATTTTTACTTTTGTTTTTAACTTTGATTTTTAAAAGCTTTAAAAATTAGGGTTTTCAAAAACCTAAATGGGGCCCACACTAGGTGGCGCCACATTGGGATCTTTTAGGGTTTAATTAGGACTCATATTAGGTAGTTAGTTATAGGGGTAGGATAGTAATCTCTCACCCCCCCCCCCCCCCCCATTTGACCTATCTTTAAGAGTTTAAAACAATTAGAATTCTTCCTAATTAGGTTTAGAATTTTCTATTTAAAGAAGCAAGAGGGGGGGGGGGGACCCCTATTCTTCTATCACATCAATTCTTGGAGTTTCTCTTTCCTCTCCAGCACCTCTCCTTCCTTCTTAGCAATTGCATCCCCCAAGGTGAGTTTCTATAACATTATTTCATAATTTTTATTAGTTTTTTATGATTTTATCATGATTTCACTATGGACGCCCCCTTTGTTCATAGTTTTTAACCATGGATCTCATCCAAAAACCCCAAAAATGAATAAAAAAGATGATCTAACTCAGTTTGGAGATGTTTTCTAAGATTTTAATCCATTAAAATCATTATAAATACATTTTTTTATGTTCTTAATTGATGAAATATGCGATTTACCCGTTAAATGGGCTAAATCCATATTTTCAAAGGGTAAATCAATTCCATCCATGGATTCCTTATATATATTTTTATATTTTTATTATATTAGTATTTATTTCATATATTCTAGCATTAAATTAAGTTTTGTTAGTCTGTTCATGTATTTTTTATTAGTTTTCATGTTTAAATTAGTTGTTTTTAGTGTTTTATTAGATTTTCGTGTGTTTTGATTCGAGGTTTGTAGAAATCATGTTGTTTCATGTTTAAATATTCAGTAGAAAATTTTGATTTTTTTATGTTTAGTCCATGGATTTGTCAGTAAGTCTTTGTAAAAAAATCAGAAGGTTTTGGGTTCAGGAATTCTATAAAAAAAATAAAAAGTCAAATCGTGATTCCTGTTACTTAAAATCGCTATTGATATTCAGGTGTAAGTTGCAGATGTGATATTTTTGTCATTCGAGATTCGATTCATGATCTGTAAATTGTAGTAGCTTTGTATTAGAATCTATTCTTTTTTATAATTTTATTATATTTTTCTGCTACTGTCTGCTATTTTTTCTCTGTCATAAAGTAGGATCAACTCCTTAGAACTCGTTATGCTTTATTCAAACCCTAAATCAACTTTTGTTGATCGTATCTCCCTAACTGGAGATTTGATTGATGATCTATAAAAAAGGAAACTCTTTATTTATCTATCTTCTATTCACTGATAAAATTTTATAATTTTTTGATATGGTTTGTTATTTTTTCCTGTATTTAAAACCAGAAGTATCTATTTTGATAGATTTTATATTTGTTAAATTCAAGTACAGATTGTCGGAGCGATATCTCCCTAACCGAAGATGATTTTTCCAATTTGTAAAAAAGAGAATCTTTTTTGTTTTGTCTATTAGTTCTCTATAAAATTTTATGAATTTCTATAGTGAATTGACCCCTAATTTGGGTCTAACACTGAGACAGGTACGTGTTCGTGGGTAAATATAGCATATTTTAGAGTTTTTATGCAAATTTTGAATTGAAATAATATCAAAATTGAATTTTTATGATTATAATTTAATTTTAGGGTTATCAGAAGTGCAGGTGTCGATTATTATCAATTTTAAAACTCATTTGATGCTCAAATTGATTAAATTTCAAAATAGGGTGCCCAGAGGATCCTAAAACACTGACAAAATCATGTTTTTTGTGATATTTTATATTTTCTTCATAAAAGTTCATGTTTTTAGGGTTTTTTCATGTTTAGAATCATGCTAGGACATTGCATATTCGATTTGGTTTTGATTTGAGCCTTTTTGAGCCCTAAATCCAAAATTTTACCAAAATATTTTCTGAAAATCCTGATTTCAAGCCAGTAGTCTTGTTTTCAGGGGTATTTTTGTCAATTTTCCCAAAATTCCAAATTTTAAAGTTATTTATTTATATTATTTCTTCAGTTTTATTTCATATTTCATTATGTTTATATCAGGGAAATCATGGAAATGGCTTATATCTAGATAAATATAGTAATTTCCAAATATTACTGGATAAATCTAGAAAAGCCAATATATCTTTACTAACAAGTTTTTTAGTTTTGCAGGTACATTCAAGAATGTATTTCTTTTAGTTTTCTTTATTTAAATTCAGATGATTCTATGTTATAAATAACATTAGACAATGAATAAAAAAGAAACATTATTCTCTAATTTATTACTACAAACATGTTCAACACGAAGTTTAAACAAACTATTATCTAAATACCCCTTGCCAATAAAGGTTCCAGAATGTAAAATAACAACTTTATTACATTTAAAATTAAATTCATAACTCTCTCTAACTAGACATGACCCACTTAAAATATTCCTTCTAACTACAGGCACATGATGTACTCTATGTAGAGAAAGAACTCGTCTTGAAGGAAACTTTAGATCCACACGTCCAATCCCCAACACCTTTGCAGCAGTGGAGTTGCCCCTAGTCACGAATCTACCTTTAGCAGCCTGGTATGAGAGAAAGACAAACTTATCAGCACATACGTACACATTAGACCCAGTGTCAACCAACCACCCAATTGGCTCATAAGCAAGATAAATTTGAGGGTTAACAGAGACATACTCAGTGCTGGTACCAACGACCTCAGTCACCAAGTTGACTTGAGACCTGAGTCACCATGTTGACTTGAGGAGTATCATCTGTGGTCCCATGAGCTTTGGCCTTCTTGGAAGAACATTTCTTGGTCCAGTTCTCAACCTGTCCACAATTTCAACACGGTTTGCTCTTTGTCTTTTTCTGGATTTTGGCCTTAGGTTTGAATTGGTTTTTCATTGCAGTTTTAGATTTTTGACCCTTGCCTTTAAAAGATCCGCTCATCATATTGACTTTAAGCTGTTCAGATGGTATCACAACTTGTTTCTGACTCCTATGCTCTTCTTCAATAGCTATGGCTACCATAAGATCATCCAGAGAGATCTTTCATCTACGGTGCTTGAGAGACATACCAAAGTCTACCCAAGACTTAGAAAATTTTTCCACGATGGTCATTACTTGAAACTTCTCAGAAAGTTTCATATCAGCCTCAGCCAAACTATGGAGCAACAACAAAAACTCATGTGCCTGTTCAGTGACAGACTTGCCCTCAACAATCTGGTACTTCAAAAACTTGGCAGCTGAGTACTTTTCAAGACCTTGGTCTTTGGTATTGTACTTTTTGTCAAGTTGATCCCATAAAGCTTTAGCAGTGGTAGAGGAGGAACTGTATACGTCGAACAAAGTGTTGGATAGGGACAACAGAATGCAACCACGATATATACCATCCTTCTCTTTCCATGCTACTGCCACAGTAACAGAGGCTGAATCAGGTACGGTTTCAGAAATAGTAGGGCATTCGAATTCCAGAACAGAAATCAAGCTTATAGTCGTGAATTAGATTTTCATACGTTGTTGCCAATGAGTAAAATTCTAATTGACAAATTTTTCAGGCATACCGGACATGTCTACTTTCGGTATAAAACTAGATGAAGTCGACATGCTTAAAATCTTCTCTAAGACTGATAGATCATATTTCAGATCACATCGTTTCACAATCAACATCATGATATAAATTCAAATAGGTATTAACACAATAAACATGATTAACAGTCGATCGAAACAAAAACAGGGAGCAGACATGTCGATTTCCATATTATACCGAAATTCAGACAAATACAAAGGACCAAATAGATGCACAAAACATAATAAAAACAACAGTAACATGTTAATACTATGTAACAGGCTAAGGCGTATGAAAATACTCCCCTTAGAAAAGATTTGCCCCCACATACGGTGCAAAAAAGGTCCGACGTCCTTCCCTCAGGATACAATAGCCCCGACGATCTGGATCGGTGCACTTCGATGGTATATCGCCCTTCGAAGACAACCTCTTAGAATCGCTGTTGCAGAAAACCTCTTTCTGGAAAAACGCAGGAGAGAGAGAGAGAGAGAGAGAGAGAGAGAGAGAGAGAGAGAGAGAGAGAGAGAGAGAGAGAGAGAGAGAGAGATAAAAGCAGAAACCTTTCACGTTCTGTGAATATCTGCGGTAACCCTCTAACCATGCCCTTTTTATAACCACTGAACGGTTACAAAAGACGTGGAAGAGACCCGTTACCATTCGATCCAACAGATCGATCCATTATTCATTCTGCTTTTTCTCTTTATTTTAATCCAAATAAAAAAAGTAATACGGGACAAAAAGGACATTGGACTTAGAATAAATATGACTCTTTAATTACCTGAGCCCGGCGGGCGCACACACGTGTATGGTAGTCATCCTACTCCCTTGTTATTTGGAACAAGTGTTAGAATCTTCATGTAGGTTATAAAGCCCACAACTTTCTTGAGATTCTTTAATATGAGACTATACCACATTATCAAAGTCCAAACACACTCTGTAAAGGAGTGGTCCTAAAGTTTTCTTTATTTGAATTCTCTCCTCTCTGCGTTACAGAGAAAAAAAAAGAAGAAGAAGCAAGATCACGATAATTCTGCTCAAACCTAAGTGATTTCACTGCAACTTCTCAAACCAAAACAGCACAACCTGCCTTGAGAATTTGAATAACCAGGTGTAAGTTCCATATACACTTACTCTTCCAGATCTTAAACTGGAAAAGTAAAGAATGCCCATTTGGTTGTTTCAGACATGAATTACCATTAGAACTCTAGATGATAGGGGAACCGTGCATTGTCGATTCCTCCCGTCCATTTTTTTTCTTTTTTGTTTTAAATGATGAGGAACCTTGCAGAGAACTGGGTTGCATAATGGGGCTGCCCCCTGTGAGATAGACCTGGGAAGAGTTCACGACTACCCTGCTTTACGTGCCCCAACCAGCGAAAAGCTACGAACACACTTGCAGCAGCGGGATTTGATCTGGTCTTCACACACCCCTCTGGCCCTGCTATATAAAGCAGTCCTACATATCCTTGGAGCACTAATTCTGCTTCCGATGTTTGCATAGAATTGCAGTAGTACCATGATCAGCTGTGGATCAATATGGACAAATCTCCATTTTTCTTGAGATGTACGGCCCATAAGCATCACTACTAAGATAAACCCAGTTTACACAAATGACATCCCATGTTAAAATTTGCCATACACCCTTGGAAAAAATATAACAAATTATAATTATATGGGAGCCATTTAATAGAGGTGAAACATCCCAAAATTTGCTTATTCTTTTTTACTGCTGCGACCAAGAAAACAAGAATAGCAATTCTAGTAGCTAATAGAAAATGAACAAGAAAAGATAAAACACAACAAATCTCTAAAGGGAATGAAAAGAGATCCTCAGAGGGCCAATGGGCAATGGAGACAACGAGAGAGAGATCGGTTGCCAGGGAGAACAAAGAGACGTGAATATGTGATCCTTATTATGATTTCAAGTTTGGGAAAAAGCTACTCATACAACCATCGCTACTTGATGAAGATATGGCTGCAATGAGGGGTGGAGACTAGCAGAAAGAAGAGGAGCTCGATAGCAGCAACAGTAAACGAATCCACCCACTCCACTGACAAAGAATCAACACTGTCAAACAAATTTTATGTCGACTTCTCTAGCTGCTCTGATGGGAATAACTTCTCCAGAGTGCCATTGGAAAGAATTCTGTTGGGATCCAACTCGCTGCGTACTTTGTTATAGGCATCAACAGTGAAACGTTTCCTGAGCCTTTCTTGTAGCTCATGGAGCTCATCTTTGTCTCTTGTAACCTGCAATGTAGCAAAGAATGTCAAAATAGCTTTGTTTCAAGTGGCAGGACAGAAAAGTGACATCGTTCAATACTCCACAGTCCAGTGAACGAACAAAGTTCACGAACTCTAGAAAACAGAAATAACAGTGGACTTGGCCCAGGAATGAGCAATGAGATGCAATAGAATTAGAACAAAGCTTATTCAAAATTCAATAGAAGATTAGTTGACTAAGCAACTATAGCTTTTGACCACAGCTTGCCCCAAACCAAAGAAAAATTTCTATACTCAAGCTAGTTTGATGATGACCTCAATTTTAGCCCAATGTTCGTATGCATAATACTTGTCCCATAGTTCAGTTTGTGTCAAATCACGGTACTTAAAGAACTCATCTGTTATCTCTTTCCTTTGTCATGCGTCCATAGTCGGCAGGTACATGATTATACCAACCTACAAAACAAAAGAAACAAGAGAATTTGCGAGCCATAGCTGACAGCATCATCGT
The DNA here is from genome assembly GCF_984573655.1 of Nuphar pumila. NCBI lineage: Eukaryota > Viridiplantae > Streptophyta > Magnoliopsida > Nymphaeales > Nymphaeaceae > Nuphar > Nuphar pumila. The sequence continues at coordinate 93,483,288 of NC_143260.1, read as the reverse complement.
GAATATTGAAGTTATAAATTTCCTCTATCTGAATCCTCTTTTATTGTTCCTATTTTGAGGTTAAAAAGTAAAATCATCAAAATAGTAACAGAGTTTAATATCTAAGTTTTACCTTAAGAAATACAAGGTTATGAAAAAATAAAAGAAAAAAAGCATGGCTCTAAATGCAGGGACAACCCATCACCATTATATAGATCCTACTGATGCAGAGTTATTAAATGGCTGGCTCTAAATGGGAACTAATAAAAAAATGAAAAACTTGAAAGTCACTAGATTTTTGGATACCGAAGAATCACCAAACTGATTCATGCTGAACTCAGAGGACCTTATGCACAATTGAAAATAAACTGGAAGACAAATGAACTAACATTTCTTACTGAAAAGTGAAAACCTGGCAAACAAGCTTGACCTAGTTCTGTGAATAGGGTAAAACAAATACTTAGAAAAATAGAGGTTGCCAAAGTGACTAACCCAGGAGAATATGTCATCTTCAGCCAAGCTTGAAGCTGGGCTCATGCTGCTCTTACTTCTAGCAGTCCAACGCTGCTCAATAGGGGCAGGAGCTGGTACCCCTTCTTTCTCTATGAGTTTCTTCAGCACTTCTATATAGCTAAGATCTTTCATGCTAGGCTTTGAAAGTGTTCCAACAGGAAAGCATGTCTCTGAGACCCACTGCTGATCACCTCCACAATCAAATCCAAGAATTTCATCACTCCAACCCACTCTGTAACCCTCTGACTTCCTCCAGTATTCAGCCTCAGCAAGATTCACTCGTCTCACATAGTCCTTGTTGAAGGGGTAAAGTACAATAAGCTTATCTCGAAGCTCTGTAAATGAAAGCTCATTAACATCATGCTCATCCTCCTTTTCTGGGCTGTCACTTGCATTTTCTCCAACTCTGTAAATAGCCATGCGATACTATTTATAAGTATATACAATAACATGAGAAACAGATGCAAGTAGCCATGCCATACTATTCAGAAGTACACATATATAACAAGAGGAACAGATGATAGGAAACACTACTGCTACTGCTACTGCTATTGCTATTGCTACTACCACTACCACTACTGCCGCTGCTGCTATTACTGGTCCTGCTACTACTACGAATAATAACAATAATAAACATTGTAGTCATTGCTATATTTGAAATGAAACAACAACAAATACAAGAGAATACCACTAAGGGCCACAAGAGAGCACAAATACAAAATGACCACTAATGGGTCAATCACAATGTCACAATGGAGATAATCACAAAACGCAAAATCACAATAGAATCACAATATAAAAATATAATTTGTATTGAGCCACAATAATTGCTTAGAAAAAGCACACATACACAAAAGGGAAGGTGTCAAACTAGTTGTTGGACTAGCCCCCAATGGTCATATTTATAACCGTTGGGAGCAGCCCAACGACTAGTTGGTCTGTCCCAACAGTCGCATGAACTGAAATAAATAAACAAAAAGATAAAAACAGAACTACAAAACTGCCCCTACTCGGCCGACCCTATTACAAAAAATGAAATGCCCAAAATACCCCTGATATATATATATATATATATATATATATATATATATATATATATATATATATATATATATATATATATATACAAAACAACCATATTTTAACAATATCTTTATTTTTGCTGTCTTGTTGCCATTGCAATTATTGTTACTATTGTTGATGCTGCTATTCTTTTATAGAGCGGTTCACAAGTTATGGGGGAAAAGAGGGGACAAATTTAAGGAAATAAAAAACCACTTCTTTCTTAGGTAATCCGGTGGGCAAGACAAAACATAAGTCCATCTGAATCTTGGAATAGTAAGCTACCATTTTCAATTGAAATCAGAATAGTTGGTTTTACCTGTATTTTTTAGATGATTCAAGGTATAGATCACGGACATGTTGCAGTGCTTCATCCTTCCCATACTTGGGGACAAACTTTGGTGGAAATTTACTTTTAGAAGGGGAATTGTATTGGACCACCACAACAGTGTCGGTGTATGGAATCCACAAATATTTAAGATGCTTATTCTCTGCTAGCCATTTTCTGAAAAGTGAAACAGAAAAAAAACTGAATAGGAATTTGACACTGCTACAGTCACTGGAACCAAATGTCTCACAAACCATTTGTCCATACAAGTAAACCTATTTGCTTGACAAAAACATGGCAATCCTCTTTCCAGCAAAATGAAAATGATAAACAATTCATCAGATGTAAACAGTAATTACTTGTGATTCTTTGTTATCTCTTTAATGTTTGAGACAAATGTGTGTTCAACCAGTTGATGTCTGTCAACACATTGGATGGTTACCTCAGCTACCACACCAAGTCCTCCAAAACCACAGTGTGCCAGATAAAACAGTTCTGGATCCTTTTCGCTTGAAACTTCTATTGTACCCTTGGCAAGGGTAACTAGTTTCTGGAAGTGGAAACATTACAACTGTTGAGTAATGAGGGTAACAAAAATTCACACAGAAGCAATATAAGATTTAACAAAGGCACAATCAAAACACAACACAAGGGTTTACGTGGTTCGGTCAACCCGACCTATATCCACAGGGCACAGAGAGAATAATCCACTATAATAAGAGTAGATAGTACAATGTAGAGAGTACAACGTCCAATAGTTTGCCCAAAGCTAAAGAGAATAACAACAAAGGAATCACAGGAAGAGAGGGATACAAGATTACCTCTCGGGTGCACAACCTGAGTTAAAACCCACACCACAACCAACACCTCTCTATGAGGATCAATGCGTGGTAATAAACCTTCTTCCTTTCTCTTTTTCTCTCCACTCTCTCTCTCTCTCTCTCTACACGTTGCACACAGCCACTCTGCTCACATCACTCTGCTCTTCTCCCACCACCACACAACCTCTGCACCCCTATTTATAGATGACATAAAACCTTCTAGACTCATTCGAGAAACCAAAGGGGTTTTGGCCCTTCAACTTCCTCTACATTAATGGGAAGTGGATGACTATTCTACTTCCTCACATCATTAATGGAGGGTTAGGGCTGGCCCTTCAACTTCTCATGCATTAATGGGAAGTAGTGGGTGGCTATTCCACTTCCCCACACCATTAATGAGGGATAGGGTTGGACCCAACAATCTCCCCCTCTAACCCAAGGGGATACTCCAATTCAACTAATCAATTGGAGTCCATGCCGGCCAGCTGCAACATGTATTTTGTTTCTCCATCGATAAGGCCTTTGTCAGCATATCTGCAACATTATCATTTGTGGAGATCTTTGCAAGATGAAGTAATTTTTTCTCAAACACATCTCGGATCCAATGGTACCTGATATCTATATGCTTTGACTTTGAGTAAAAACTTGGATTCTTGGCGAGATGAATGGCACTCTGACTCTCGCAGTACACCAAGTATTTGTCTTGCTCTAAACCCAACTCCTTCAAGAATCTTTTCATCCATAGCATCTCTTTGCAAGCTTTTGTAAGAGCAATGTACTCTGCCTCAGTAGTAGACAAAGCAATACACCTTTACAATTTTGATTGTCATGATATAACTCCCCCTGCAAAAGTGAGTACAAAACCTGATGTGGACTTTCTTATATCAATATCTCCAGCCATATCTGCATCTGTGTAACCTGTCAAGACAGGTGGTCTACCCCCAAAGCTTAAACAAAATTTGGAGCTCTCTCTAAGATATCTAAAGATCCACTTTACTACTGTCCAATGCTTTTTTTCTAGATTTGCAAGAAATCTGTAGCAACACCTACTGCATATACGATGTCTGGTCTCGTACATACCATCGCGTACATCAAGCTTTCGACTGCTGAAGCATAAGGAACTTTCTTCATTTTCTCCTTCTCCTCGTCACTTGATGGACTCTGCTTTGAGTTCAACTTAAAGTGACCTGCAAAAGGAAAACCAACTGTCTTTGCATTGTTCATACTGAACCTGTCCAACACCTTCTCGATGTACTTCTCCTGTGATAACCATATCTTCTTGGTTTTTCTATCACGAGAGATCTACATGCCCAATATTTTCTTTGATGACCCCATGTCCTTCATTGCAAAGGTCTTACTCAGTTCCTTCTTGAGCCTGTCAATTATAGACATATCTTTTCCAAGGATAAGCATATCATCAACATATAATAAGAGAATAACAAAATTCTCACCGAACCATTTTATGTAGACACAATGATTTGAAGCCGATCTATTGTATCCATTTTCAACCATAAATGAATCAAATTTCTTGTACCACTGTCTTGGAGCTTGCTTCAGCTCATACAAGCTCTTTTTCAACCTGCAGACAAGATTTTCTTTATCTTTGACTCTGAAGCCTTCTGGTTGCTCTATGTATATCTCCTCCTCCAAATCATCATGGAGGAAAGCAGTCTTCACATCTAGCTGCTCAATCTTCAAGTTCAGGCTAGCAGCAATACCTAGAGCAACACGAATAGAAGACATTTTAACAACAGGAGAGAAAATCTATTCAAAGTCAATACCTTGCTTTTGACCAAAGCCTTTCACAACCAATCTGGCTTTGTACTTTGGTTGAAAACTTTGTTCTTGAGTCTTCAACCTGAAAACCCACTTGTTCTTCAAAGCCTATCTACCTTTTGGTAGTTCCACCAAGTCATAAGGCAATGCATCTATCTCATCATGCATAGCTATTAGCCACTGCTCTTTCTGCTCACACTCATGTGCTTTCTGGTAACTCTCTGGTTCACCTGCATCAGTAAGCATCACATACTCATGTGGAGAATACCTTTTGAAAGGTTGTGACTCTCTGGAAGATCTTCTCAGCTAGGGTTCTAGAGGAGGTTGTTCTCCAACTTCTTCCTGCTCAACATGGCCTGCAGGTAAATCAACATCAGCCTTTGCATCATCTTCCTACATTGCTCTTCCTTTAACTTGTGCCACTGGAGCAGTAACTGGATCCAAGTGGATAGATCCACCTGCAGAAGTCTGAATTGGCACCTCTTTCTTGATATCTTCAAGTGTCTGGTCTTCAAAGAATACCACGTCTTTGGATCTGAATACCTTCTACTTCTCTGAATCCCATAGCCTGTAGCCGAATTCAGCATCACCATATCCCAGAAAAATGCATTGCCTCATCTTATCATCAAGCTTGGACCTTTCCTCCTTGGGAATATGTGCAAATGCCCTGCATCCAAATACTCTCAGGTGCTTATAGAACACATATTTTCCTGACCACACCCTATCTGCAACATTATTTGCTAAGGCATGAGCAGGAGACAAGTTGATCACATCAACTGTTGTCCTTAAAGCCTCACCCCAGAATTTATTTGGTAGCTTGGACTGTGCAAGCATACACCTGATTTTTTCTGCAATTGTACGGTTCATCCTTTCTGCAACTGCATTAAGCTGAGGGGTACCTAGAACTGTCAACTCATGGCGAATTCCATGAATTTTATAATATTCATGGAATGGACCTGTGTACTCGCCACCATTATCTGACCTAATGCATTTCAACCGTTTTCCTGTTTCCTCTCAACCATAGCATGAAATTGCTTGAATATATCAAGAACCTGATCCTTGGTTTTCAGAGGGTATGCCCAAACTTTCCTGGAGAAGTCATCTATAAAAGTAACAAAATAAAATACATCACTGAAAGTTTTCACATCAGTAAAACCATTAGCAGTTTTTATTCTCAGAGGACCACAAACATCAGTATAAACTCGCTCTAGAATGTGAGATTTTCTATGAAAGGAATTTCTAACAAAAGATACTCTATGTTGCTTACCAGCTAAGCAATAAACACACAGGTTTAGATGTGTACCTTTTAACTCTGGAAGATGCTCCTTCTTAGCAAGAATCTGCAAGCCCTTCTCACTCATGTGGTCTAATCGACTGTGTCACAAATCAATAGAAGAGTCCTCAGCTATATTCAACTGTCCCTTGTATACCTTGCCTTGCATCTTATAAAGAGTAGAACACCTCTTTCCTCTGGCCTGAACCAATGACCCGCTGCTGAGTTTCCACTGTCCTTGGCTGAAAACACTACTTCCGCCCACTTCATCAAGCTTTCCTACTGAAAGCAAATTCAGCCTTAAGTCTGTAACATGTCTGACATCCTTAAGCACCAACATGTACTCAAGACTAGTCCGGAGATGAATATCTCCAATCCCTATAATTTCTAATTTTCCTATGTTTTCCATTCGGACAACACCAAAATTACCAGTCCTGTATATACTGAAATACTCTCTCCGTGGTGTGGCATGGTACGAGGCTCTTGTGTCTATGACCCAATATGTATCCTGGCACACATAGGTACATGGATCATTAGTAGTAGACAAAATCACAAGCTCACCTTCAACTGTGACTGTGGTATCTTCTTTGGTTTCTGATGATTCTGTCTCTTTCCCTTTTTCTGATTTTTCTTTGGCTCTTTGCACTGATTCTGAAAGTGCCCTTTCTTTTTACAATTGTAGCAAATGATGTTCTTCCTTGACCTGAACTTGCTCCTATATCTGCGATCATTTTTCATGTCCTTTGACCAACCCTTGCCTTTGGATGAACTCACCATCAATCCTTCACCAGAATCCTCATTTGGTGATGGTCTTCTCCTAATTTCATTTGAAATGAGCGTATCTGTGACCTCTTCCATATCCAATGTTTCTTTTCCATAAATTATGGTTGTCACGAGATGCTCATAGGACGAGGATAATGAGGTTAGTAACAACAAAGTTTTATCCTCATCTTCAAGTTTAACATCCAAACTAAACAGACCAGCAATAATCTTATTAAACACACTGAGATGGTCAAGAATGAGAGTACCTTTCTTCATACGAAGACTATAAAGTTGTTTCTTGAGGTGTAACTTGTTGGACAAGTTCTTGGTCATATAGAGGCTCTCTAGCCGCAACTACAATCTCACCGTTGTCCTCTCTTCCATCACGTTACACATAACTTCATCTGATAGACACAACTCAATTACACCAGCGACCCTCAAGTCAAGATCATCCCATTCATCATCGGTCATAGTCTCTGGCTTATTCGCATTCTCGACAAGAGCCTTGTGCAACCCTTGATGTGCAAGTAGAGCCTTCACCCTTCTTTGCCATAAAGAGAAGTTTCCTTTGTCATCAAACCTCTCCATCTCAAACTTGGATCTAACTGACTTAGAAGACATGACTTTCCACGAACTAACTCTGATACCACTTGTTGAGTAATACGGGTAACAAAAATTTTCGCGGAAGCAATATAAGATTTAACAAAGGCATAATCAAAACACAATATAAGGGTTTACGTGGTTCGGTCAACCCAACCTACATCCACGAAGCACAGAGAGAATAATACACTATAATAAGAGTAGAGAGTACAACGTCTAATAGCTTGTCCAAAGCTAAAGAGAATAACAACAAAGAAATCACAGGAAGAGAGGGATACAAGATTACCTCTCGGGTTTACAACCCGAGTCAAAACCCACACTACAACCAACACCTCTCTCTGAGGATCAATGCATGGTAATGAACCTTCTTCCTTCCTCTTCTTCTCTCCACTCTCTCTCTCTTACTTATTCTCTCTCTGCACGCTACACACAACCACTCTGCTCTTCTCGCACTAGCACACAACCTCTGCACCCCTATTTATAGATGGCATAAAGCCTTTTAGACTCATTCCAGAAATCGAAGGGGTTTTGGCCCTTCAACTTCCTCTGCATTAATGGGAAGTGGGTGGTTATTCTACTTTCCCATATCATTAATGGAGGGATAGGGCTGGCCCTTCAACTTCTCCTGCATTAATGGGAAGTAGTGGGTGGCTATTCCACTTTCCCACACCATTAATGAGGGATAGAGCTGGACCCAACAACAACCAGGAAAAGGAATGAAAAAGGATCAATATAATGAAAACTTGAAACCAAGGGAATCTGGAGTATAACAATGAAATGTAATAAAAAATGGGAATTGTTCACCATTTTAAATTAAAGAATGAATAAAGCATCAAAAGGTAAACATCAGTTCAACCACGGTATGCATGCAAGGAAAAGGCAAAAGAAACTTCTTTCAGCTGGAATGTGTGAACAAAAAGCATTGATTCTAAGGGTTTCTCGAAAGTAAATGGATCATTGTGAATGTTAGTTTTCATAAATAAATAAAAAAAATTAATTTTGTTATATATAGTGCAACAAAATTTATTTTGTTTCTTATTTTATGCAATTTAATTGTATCAAATAGGCACATGTTTTGATTTATATATTTGAATTCAAAAAGCCACTCACGATCTCTCGAGTTCATGTTGATCTCATACGATCTTACGAGCTGAACATGTAAATAATCTTGTGAGTTCGAACCTGAGCCGATCTGAAAGTCTTGTTCGAACTGTTCATGAAATGAGCATGAACACATAATGTTTGTGATAGAACGATCTGAGTTCAGCTCGTGGTGAACACCAGTTGAGTTCGAGTTATACAAAATGTTCAACGAGCCGAGCCCAAACACCTTTTGTCTGGTTCATTGTGCTCGATTACCAGCTCTAGTTCTATCTGCTACTTGGATCTTATGGATCTGACCTGGTTAGCTACTTGTACCTGCTTCGGTAGGTCCAGACCATAGCCATAAATATCGTTGATATTTACCAAGGTGGTATACCATGTGGTAAGTGGGGTCCTGTGCCAAGTTGAAGGCCCAGGTTTGAATCCCTTTGTAACATGGGTCTTAAGAGATGTCTGGTAGGGGTCTGCCCAACCCCAGCTTGCCAATCAAATAAAAAAAATATCGTCGATATTTAGAAAATCTTGCGGATTAAGCAATTTTGATAACATCACAAGAATTTCAAAATATCTGATTCAAACATATTGCTACACCCTATCATTTTCATAGATTTCTAATCAATCATTTGTGTGCTTTTGTTATGTTTATTATTTTTAATGATAAGTAGGGTTGTATTTTCTTGATATTTTTAAAATAATATTCATATTTTCGCAACTGCCTAGAAAGTCAAGGCCAGATCAGGTGCAATCGCATTGCACAGATGCAATGTGCTGCTGCATCTGACCACCTGCCACCTTTCCCAGATAGCCTGTCAGAGGTGGGGCTCAACTGCAGATGGAGGGCAGCGAGGTGCAGGAGTACATTGCATTTGTGCAATGTGATTTCACATGATCTGGTTTCTTGAAAATCTCAAAAGCAAGACCTATCACAATGATCCAAACCCCAAGGGGCGTTTCTTTCACCCCCAAAACACTGTTTTTTTCATATGAAAGAGGGTCACTTCCCCACGGGTAGTGAAACAAGGCCCACCTAATAGCATTCATTTCAAAAGTCAAAACTGTGTTTCATATGAAAATTATTCTTCCCCGCCCTCTATCGGGAAGCATTTTCCCACACGGGGTGGCTTTCATGCGCAAGTTTCTTTATGTGACCCTGCCATGCAACAAACGTGACCTAATTCTTTTGGTATGATTAGGTAAGATCTGGCTGGTTGATAAGGCCTAGCGTACAATCGATTCATCGAGAAAACTGAAATGATAGATGCAATACATTTCTCGGTTGTAGCTTTCGTATTTCGTGCTTTGGAGCATTCCTAAGTAGGGGTGTCAACGGGTCGGATCTGTCTGGACCTAGCTTTGACTTTGACGTGCTGTACTGGGTCTAGACTCGGGTCTGATGAGGTTCACCAAAAGAAAAACCATACCTGGATTCCATAATGATTACATGAACTAGTCTTAGTTTATATACAGTAAAATAATACTTTTATCTTGTTTACATTGAAAAATCATGGATCTTAATCAAAAGTCATGTGGGACTCTAATTTGGTATGAAATTTCACAAACCATACCCAGCTCAACATACAAATTGGACCCTTCAAATCCAACCTGGTTTTTAATCAGACCTCCTTCTTTATCACCAAACACATGCCATATAGGGTTTGACACAGGTCATATCCGAGTCAAACCGGATCCATTGACACCCTTATTCCAAAGTGCGTAGTTCATCAACTTGAAGAGAAAAGAAAGAAAAAAAAGGGCTAAATCAAACTCAAGGACAAAAATATCCCTAAAATTTTTATGCATGAGGAAGAAGAATAAAGAAAAAAAAGGACCAAGCTCGAGTCTGGTATACAATTTCCCAAACCATATATGACTCCATATACAACCCAGACCTCTACTCGAACTCCTTCTTTATCAACAAACCTTAACCTTATAGGGTTTGGTATGGGTCAGGCCCGAGTCATACTCGACATATTGATACCCCTACTCCTAAGTGAGAAGTGTATCACTTTCAAGAGAAATGTCCGACCTGGTTTATAACCAGAACTCCTTTGTCACCGAACCCTGGCCCTACAGGGTTTGGTATGGGTGGGTCGGAGTCAAACACCACCCATTGACAACCCTACACCTAAGTGAGGAGTACATCATTACCGTATGGTTTATTGTCATTGTACTCTTTGAGTTTCAATTTTGGTTTTTACATATTACTTTTAAATCCATATGCGCCTTCGGATTATCCTTCATTTTTCCTTTCACATTCATTACCGTATTGAACACATTATCAATCACATTTTTCTCTACATGCATCACATCCAAATTATGTCGTATCAATAAGATTGGCCAATATGGTAGTTCCCAAAATATAGATTTCTTTGTCCAATTGTGATCCTTCCTAAATCCAAAGAAGTGCATCGGGCTACGGGCATCTGTCAGTTCATATGGAAAGTATCACAATCTTCTTAAAATCTCTATGTCAGACAACCTTGTAGGTGGACCTTCCATTTCAGTTGTGCCTGCTCGAAACACATTTCTTTGTCGTCGGAACGAATGGTCGTTGGGTAGAAATCGATGGTGACAATCAAACCAGCACGGCTTCCTTTCATGCTTTAATCTAAATGATTTTGTATCCTCCATGCAGTACGAACATGCCAACCTCCCATGTGTACTCCAACCAGATAACATACCATATGCAAGGAAGTCACTTATTGTCCATAAAACAACAACTTTCATATTGAAGTTTTGTTTTTGGTGGGCATCGTACGTGAGAACACTGTCATCCCACAATATTTTCAGTTCATTAATCAATGACCTTAAATATACATCATGATTTTAGCCCGGAGAGGTCGAACCATGGATCAATAGAGACAAAAAAAGATTTTTACGCTTTATACACAAGCTTGGAGGAAGGTTGTATGGGGTGCCAAATACTGACCAACACGAGTATGAAGTTGATCTACACCCAAATGGATTAAATCCATCTGTACATAAACAAAGCTTAAAATTTCTTTCATTGCAAATGTATGATGAGTACAATCAAAGTGCTTTCAAGCTTCTGCATCAACAAAATGTGTGATCTTGTCTTCATCATGTCAAACTTTATTTGCATGCCATCTCATGTGTTTAGCTGTCCTTGAAGACATATACAATCGTTGCAATCTAGGGGTGAGAGGGAAGTAGCAGAGAGACTTGTATGACACTTCTTTTGATCTCGTGCTACCATTGCTTCTTGTCTTAGGCTTGAACTGAGGATGCCCACATGACAGACATGATCTGCTATTTTCTTGATCTTTGAAATACATACAGTGATTTGAACAAGCATCTATCTTTTGATACCCCATACCTAGAGCGTTGACCATTACCTTCGCACGATAGAAATTTTATCACAATTTTTCATCTATGGGCAACATACTCTTCACAATAGAGCATAGACGGTCAAAACATGATTGATTCAAATTATATTTAGACTTCAAATTCAGTAGTTAAAGAACTGCAGACAAGATAGTGTGACTCTCGCAACCATTCCAAAGTGGCTTATCAGCATCTCTAAGTAAATCATAAAATCTATTAGTTGCATCATTTGGTGCTTCTTTCTCTACCCCAGTTGGTACATTACAAAGACCCATAGCAGAACCCAGTTCTGGTCCTACGACATCAAATATCAAATCTACATATGGATTATTGTGCAACACATCCACCCGTGCGTCAAAATTATTCCTAAATTCTTCACCATAAATTGTCCAATTCTGATAATCACTCACAAAACCCTTCCTATATAGGTGATGTCTAATGCCATGAGGTTCTATAAATTGATTGTTCTTACACATCGTGCAGTGACACCTAATCCGACCTGCGAGATCCACTCCACTGACACTTGCCATTGCAAATTCAATAAAACTGTCAATACCATCCATATATTTAAGCGATACCTCATTGCCAACTATCCTACGATACATCCATTCACGGTTCACAGTCATTTTGTCGTATGATGTTACAAATATTATCCTAACCAGTTAAAAGAGAATCATTAGAATGCTATGATGAAGAAAATATCAAATTTATCATGCATTCGTGGTAGATGTAATGATTTGATATATATCACACACACACACACACACACACATATATATATATATATATGATGTCATTCAATCATAAGAACAATGATGTATGCATTGATAGCTTAATATTTTCATGTGCAAAGCATTGATAACTTATCATTCATTTTCATCTGCAAAATCATTTATAACACGATACATTCATTTCAAGCATGTTTTCATGATACAATTTCACATGAAAGTCATAATCAAATTGAAAGTAACTTCATGTAAGCATGAATACAATCACATCAAACATTGCAATACATTTAAATCATTTATATCAAAACAATGTCAAACATGTACCTGCAACAAACACACTTCAATATCTCGCTAACTAATACCACGACTAACATGAAATCCGAACTCCAAAAATAAGAACACTTCTATTTTCATACATTAAAAGCATGATCAGTATAATCTCTGAACCCCATCAAAGCAGTCATAGATATCCACAATTAAGTGAGTGTGTAAACATAAAAGTGTTGCATCCAAGAAATTAAATAACCTGTGATGCACATGCAACACTTACTCACCACGGGTATTTACCCGATTTGCATTGCTTTTGTCACTTACTTACCACGGGTCGCGGGGTACAAGCGGGATCCGTTGCAAAATCTGTAGGAGACATTGTGTTAAAATGATTGTTATTTAGCGGATGACAAGGAGGCCTCCTGCCGAAAATTAGCCCGAACAGAGAGATGCAACCCTCTACTGAAAAGATAGGCAGGGGTGATGGCCCCCTGCCGAGGCAAAATTTCTCGGTACGAGGATCTGCCCCTGTCGGGAAAACAAACAAGGGGCTTCGGTGCTTCGCCCTTTGTTGAAATTATCGAGGACAGGGGGGGGGGGGGATCCACCCCCTACCAGGGAAAATAAAAGGGAAGGGGGCTTCTCCTCCTGCCGATCATTCTCCGGCAGTGGGGTGGAGCCCGTCTGCAGGAGAAGTCAAGAGGACAAGGGGGCCTTGTCAGGATTCAAAAGCACAGGGGCGAAGCCCCCTGTCCTGTCGGAGATTGGGGGCAAGGGGAGGGCCTGGCAAAGACGACCGGGGCCTATGCCAGCCCCCACCGACTATAGATGGGTGGGGAGGGCCCGACAAAGGTTGTCAGGCCTCTGTTGGCCCTCCAACAACCATAGGGGGGGGGGGGCTCTAGGAAAGGAGAAAGGGGGAGGGTTACTTGCCGGCGGGCTGGGGTCGTCGGCCCTCCAGCAACGGGAGAGGGAATAAGAGGTCATCGATAGAGGAGGTCACCGGCCAGCAGGAGGTCGACGGGTGACGAGCGGTTAATGGGAGGTCGACGAGTGGTGAGCGGGCAGGCAGGCGACGGGAGGTGGACAAGCAGCAGGCGGGCAACAGGAGGTCGATAGGCGACGGTCGGGTGACGGGAGGTTGACGGGCGACGGGTGTGCGACAAATGAAAAAAAGGGAAAAGAGGCTTGCATTAGGGATTTACGGGAAATTTAGCAACGACAAAATTCCATCGCAAATTTGCGACGGAGTAGCGACATAAAATTTATACTGATGATCCGTTGCGGAGTTGCGACGAAGTTCGAGACAGAATGTTTTCGTCGCGAATCCATCGCTAAGTCGCGACGGATGCAAGATGGAATTTGGTCTGTCGCTAATTCCATAAATAATTCGAATGTTAACGATGAATAGTTTTCTCTAGCTAATCCGTCACAAATTTGCAACGAAAAAAATCCATCACTAATTAGAGTTTTTCTTGTAGTGAGTGCACCACTTTCAAGATAAATATTGTCTGACCCGGTTTCTAACCGAAACTTCTTCTTTGTCACCAAACCCTGACCCTGTAAGGTTTGGTATGGGTGGAATGGAGTTAAACACCACCCATTGACACCCCTATTCTTATGTGAGGAGTTTATCACTTTCAAGAGAAAAAAAGAAGAAGAAAAAGAAACTAAATCAAACTCAAGGATAAAAACTTCCCCAGAGGGAAGTAGGGTCGCAAATGGGTTGAAATCAGAATGGGGCTTTTGCAAATTTTGGCAGTTCTAGACCCAACTTCAATTCAAAATTCAAAAATTTGCATCATAATTACATTGGTACTCCATGCACCCTAGGGTACCACGTATCAAGTGTACTAGTACCATCTCCGAAACCATAAACTGAAGTATCAAATGTTTAAGAAATCCGTCTTGATTACTTGAGAAACGCATATCCTCTTTCATAGAAACACATTTTTACTACATTATAAACGAGCATCAAGTTCATTTTTATTAGCATTTTTGCGTACCAACAAAAATTTTATTTTACAAAAACAATATTCTTATTAAGAGTAATAAATATTATTGTTTGTAAAAAATCATTTTACAGTAATGATTGATTTACATATTATGTTTAACCATTTTATTTTTTGGGTATCTTTATACACATCAACTTTTGAGGGACTCTTTCCAATTCTTTTAGAAACCATATCAATGTATATTTTTTGGGTATCCATATTTTTAAAAATCGTTTCAATATGCATTTCAAATAAAAACATACATGAAACATTTTGAGCCCTCACATAGTCGTATTAGTACCCGTACCCTGGAAACTATGGTTTGCATCCCTAGAGGTAGGGTTGGACCATGGGCGGGTTGGGCGAGCCCTACCCGTTCAGATTTGGTCAAGCCAGGACCATTGACCAATTGGGCCAGGTCTAGGCCCGGTTCTGGTTGGGCCCAGGCCTAATTCCTAACCCGTGGCCCGCCCATTGGTTTTATGGGCTTAAAACGGGCCAGGTTTGTTTACTTTAAATCCTAAGTTTCATATTTCATTGATTTTTAACAAAATTTTGAAAAGTAAAAAATAAATGGCAAGTTTTCAACATTAGGAAAAACAATCTTTCTTTTATTTTTGTTGGATCTTTAGCATTTCTTTTATTAGATGGGCATTTCTGTTTAGATTATTATTAATTAATTAGGTAATTAGGTTTAGAAAGGTTACAATTTAGTCAATTATGTTTAGCCTTACTAACTTAATTGTGTATTTAATATAGTACAAAGCAAAGAAGGGCTACGGGCCTTACCCGACTCGATAGTTTGGCGGGTCGGGTTTAAGACCGTGTCCAGCCCTAGCTAGAGGGAAGACGAAAATTTTTGTCTACGAGGAAGAAGAACAAAGAAAATAATAAAAAGAAGTAAACAAATGAATGCGTCTGCCGGGAGTCGAACCCGGATCTATTGCTTGGAAGGCAATTATCCTAACCGTTGGACTACAAACGCTTCTTTAGTTTGTGTGACAAATAATATATATCATTCTTTAAGACTCTCCGACAGCACCCCCTTCTCTTTTCTATTTTCATGACAAAGAACCTACAGGACTTGTTTAATGGACCCCCACTTCCAAACCAGCAAAAATACGGCAAGTGTTCTGGCCCATGTTACCCTCCATTTTAAGCATGCCAGCTTGAGATGGTCACCAAATAATTGGGGCAAAAGACGGGTCAGATCTCAGTTCAATTCCAATAATGCTGGTTAGATGATAAATCAGATCAGACTTATTAGCTAAAAAATTGAAAATCAATGAACAATTGATTGAGCTATGTTTAGATGGCTGCGGATCAATATCCAAGACTTTGTTAAACCTTTTTTTCGACTGAGAAAGTTTGGGGTTAGGCAAATCCCTACCTGTTATACAACCATACCATTGGGATTCGAACTTACCCCCAACAAAAGGTGACATAAACTAACTGCTCCTGCCAGACAAGCGGAGCCCCCGTTGGTAGACTTGATTAAACCTTTCCAATAAAGCTCCCCGTCAGTCCTTTTCTTGGGGTCCCATGGATCCAGTGGGCCCTCATTAGTTTCAATTGCCCTCCATGTAGAGGCTCGATGAGTATCAACACCAGCCCATCAATCTTTTACGTGTGTAATATTAATTTAATAGGGAGTACACTCAGTGATGCAAAGCATCTGGATCATCAATTCATTGCAGATGAGTTGGATCCAACTCATCAGACACATTACTATGTTGATCCAATGACATGCAGAACTATCTGAGTCAAATTGGATCTCCATTTCAATTACTGAAATTATATATTATTTTTTATTCTATTTTGTCAAATTAAAGAATCATATTAGATATTTCTTTTAATTTTTTTATTTTTATTTTTAGGTGTCAGATTCTATGAATTCGAATAGTTTTAGTGTTCTATAAGATCTTTTTGTGGTACTAGAGGGTGTGGAAATACTGGGTAGTTTTCTTGTTTTAGTCAAAATAATTTTCAAACTCTCTTCTGTGCGAGTACATTTAATAGTGTTGTTTGGATCTTGCCCAAGATCCAAACCCAGGTAAGACCCTATATGGTGCCACCTTTGGTGGACATTTCTAGCCTTCTTTTGAATCCAGCCCTTGACTTTGAAAGTTAAAATGGTAATTGAAGAGAATTTAATGTGCATATTTAAAAATGGCTATTTCATTGGCCTTAAAAAGAGGCTGCCTTGGAAAGGCCTGTCCCTATTTATGAAGTTTTATTTTGAGTGTTTAAGAGTCCAAGAGAGGAGGTCAATCGGTAGTTTTTGGCTTTTGTTATTTTGACAAAAAAAAATCATAGAAAGAGGGAGAGAGTTCTAGACGTGTGGCTGATTCGTTCAACAAAGAAGAAGAGTTTGTGTTGGTGTTGCAGTGCGTGAAGCCTTGGCTGCTGTGGTGGGATTGTCCTGGACGGTGTAAACATCGTGTGTTGTTGTTCAAGCTGTTCGCGAACCATCTCTGTGGTAGCTGGAAACCATGTTTTTTGCTAGTTGCAAAAATAGATACCAATTTCTGTAACTTGTTCCTCATTTCTTGCAAGCTTATGAATGATTATGATATTTATTTGAAACTTGTTAATCTGGACTGTGTATGTTGTGATTAAGCAACTATTGCTATGTGATTTTCTTTGAAACAAAGTTCTTGCATTGTTACGTTGCTCACTGTCATTGATCTTTTCTAAGTATGAGTTTTCGTTTTTGAGATTCGGATAGCTTGTCTAATCGGATTCATGTGGACGAGTTTTCTGATAGTGTTCGGTATTTTGATCATTTCTCCCAAACGGCAAAACAAAAAATTATGAGCTTTAACTTGTTGGAAAGCTAACTTCTGGCTCTATATTTTTCATGTTTAGTGTTTTTTTAATTCGATTTCATTTGGTGTCAAAAATTCTTTTCAAATTTACTCTATTGCATGAGGTCTGAATTAGATTCTGTTATTTGAATTTCCTAATAGGGTTTTGTATTTCTGTCATATCTCGTTCATTTCAGCTTTATTTGTTGATCTCATTCAAGTTCTGGATTGGTAACATCTTGATGCATATCTTTCATGTTTTAAGGGTTAGCTGAATCAATCGTTTGAATGTCTCAAATTTAAGTTTATTTTTGCATGCTAAAATTTCCCACACTAAAATTCAAACAGTTAGTTGTGAAAGCATCTCAACGTATTTTGCTTATATCTGCCTGAATATAGATCAAAAAATTACAAACTTTAGCTTTATGAAAAGACAAAATAATTATACAGAACTTTGTTGTTTTGAGTTTTTCCAAACTCAGTTGTTAGACAGGTTGAAAATCCTCTCAAAGCCGTCAGACTGGTCACTGGTCTGTTTCAGGTGTCCTGTTCATCCATCTTAAAGATTCTATCGTAACTTGATAATCACAAATCCAAATCTTGTGCTTTTAAATCCGTTGAAAAGGTGTAATCGTTGCACAACTTTCTCGTGTTTACTGCTTCTATCGAAACAAAGTGTTCATGCCTCGAATCATAGAGTGTTTGAGTCC
Source organism: Nuphar pumila (assembly GCF_984573655.1). NCBI lineage: Eukaryota > Viridiplantae > Streptophyta > Magnoliopsida > Nymphaeales > Nymphaeaceae > Nuphar > Nuphar pumila. Next base: position 93,465,216 of record NC_143260.1, on the reverse strand, counting down.
TGTTCACACTCATATGTTATAACTTTTGCTTTCGCGCGTGGAGATCCATTTGGATCTCGGTTCGTGGATCGGCTTCTGCGCTGAGTCCGCCATCATTTTGGTATCAAAGCGAGGTTGTTGGATTTTTTTAATCCGACATGGTTCCAGAGTTTCTCTTTAGCTGTCTTTAGATTTTTTTTTAGTGAGTCTTTCGCCATGGCTAAGCGAATAGGAGGTAGAAGTCATAGTGAGCCCGAGCTTGAAAGAGAAAATAGAGATCTTCGGCATAAACTTTTCGACTTGCAAAACCAAGTCATTGAACAATACATAAAAAATTGTGATGTCACGATCGAGGAAAAACGTCGATCCAAGGTCGGTGTGCACAGATCTCCAAGGTCCTATAGGCGATATGACTCCGATCGTGGGTCTAACCCGCATCTAAGTTCATTTTCGGGTGGAATTATGGATCCGCGTAGAAAATCCAAATGGGAGACCCGTGGTCCATATCTTAAGTCAAGTTATGCAATTTTTTTGCATAGAAATACGAGTCAGAATACTCGTATATTATCTTCTTCTTTGAGTCCCCAACCCAACCCCACCTCATTCAGAGCTACAAACTCTAGGGTTAGGTGTGAGGATACCTCGTGTGTGAGTTGCGAGGTCGAAGAAAATCTCATTTCACATGACTTAGAACTTCAGAAAATCAAAGAGGTCATAGGAGAGAGCGAGGAGTTAGAATGTGCTTCAGATCTTAGAGGAAGAAATCCAGTGCGAAAGGATAATCTTATATTTTATATTTTTGCGAAAGATCCTTCAAATGAGCTTTTTCGTGAAATCTTTGGTGATACAATATTCGAAAAGGTCGATGAGGAGGAGGAAGATAAACCCTCACCTAAAATTGAGAATGTTCTTATGTGTGAACTCGTTGATGAATCCCCATCTATTTTTGAAGATATCATTGGGATTGAGGAGGTTCACAAGGAACTCCTAGAAGAACCTATCCTCGATTAAGGGTTTTACAAGTTGTCCCAAATTTCTTTACTTTATGACATAGATTCTCATGAAAAACTTCCCCGTATCGAATTTGACAGCTCTTTGTTCGTTAAGAATCCCAAAGGTTGTCTATCCTTGTTCGAGGACAAATTCATCTTTGACAATCTGATCTATGAAGATGTTGATAAAAACATTGAAGATGAAGCATCAATTGAATGTGAGGATGTCGACAATGACCTCACATATGTCATTAATAATCCCATCTTTGAGCAAAATATAAGAATTAAAAAGATAGATTCTACTATTGGGAATCAACAAGAAACGTATGTCATTAAAAAGTTAGAAGCTCAAAATAAAAATTTTCTTGTTAAGTGGTTCGAGAGTTTAAAGACTCAAGTTAGTCTTGAGTGTGAGTCGAGCACGTTAAGAATGGCAAGTATGACAGCCCAAATTTTTTTTTGGGATCATTAGATTTTTATTGATAATTCAAAACATTTTGCTTATGTATCATTGACAAAGTCATATAGTAAGTTTGAATTCTTGTTATACTGCATGACTCATCTTCAAAACAAATTGCCATGTGATTATCATGATCTTAGTATGAAATATGATTTTTTATGTGGCATGATATCTCAAAACATTTTATGTGTAGATGATTCAAATTTTGTTGAGATTGTTAAAGCTTTTATACAGGGTAAAACTACTAAGTATCATGTCCTTGAAAATTTTGTGCCTCAATCAAATTTCTATGAATTACATTTTGCAAGGAATATTAATTTGCATGTTTTTTTATCAAACCATAAATATTTGCAATAATCAATGTGAATATTTGAGTAAAACCCAAATATGTTTGCCTTGCATGATAAAAATGTTAATGTGTTACTAATTGATAGGACTTTACAACATTTGCAGAGCATATATAATTATTCTTTTATATATCTGATGTTGTCTGCATTGTATAGTTTATTTATTTTTCCTTGGAACAGTTTCTGCATTGATTTTATTTGATTTTTTTGCATAAATTTTAGAGCTTCGCGTACGAAAGACAAGACTCCGAGGATGAAGCCTTTCAACCTAGGAGAGAATGATGCAGAGCATCCGGATCATCAATTCATTACAAATGAGTTGGATCCAAATCCAACTCACCAGACCCGATCCAAGATGCATTACCATGTAGATCCAATGACATGTAGGACTATCCGAGTCTAATTGGATCTCCATTTTAATTACTGAAATTGAATTATATTTTTTATTCTATTTTATCAAATTAAGAAATCATATTAGATATTTCTTTTTTTTAGGTGCCGGATTATATGGATCCAGATAGTTCTAGTGTCTTGTAGGATCTTTTTGTAGCACTAGAGGGTGTACGGGGATACAAGATAGTTTTCTTTTTTTAGCCAAAATAATTTCCAAACTCTCTTTTGTGTGGGTCCATTTAATAGTGTTGTTTGGATCTTGCCCAAGTAGGACCCTATGTGGCGCCACCTTTGGTGGATATTTCTAGCCTTCTTTTAATTCCATCCCTTGACTTTAAAAGTCAAAATGGTTGTTGAAGAGAGTTTAATGTGCACATGAAAAAATGGCTATTTCATTGGCCTTGGAAAGAGGCTGCCTTGGAAAGGCTTGGCCCTCTTTATAAAGTTCTATTTTGGGTGTTTAAGAGTTCAAGAGGGGAGGTCAACCAGTAGTTTTTGCTTTTGTTATTTTGAAAAAAAAAATCCTGGAAAGAAGGAGAGAGTTCTAGACGTGTGATTGATTGGTTCAACAAAGAAGAAGAGTTTGTGATGGTGCTGCAGTGCGTGAAGCCTTGGCTGCTATGGTGGGATTGTCCTAGACTGTATTAACATCGTGTGCTGCTGTTCAAGTTGTTCGTGAACCACCCGTGTGATGGTTGAAAATCGTGTTTTTTGCTGACTGCAAAAATAGATACCAATTTCTGCAACTTGTTCCTCATTTCTTGCAAGCTTATGAATGATTGTGATATTTATTTGAAACTTGTTAATCTGGACTGTATTTGTTGTGATTAAGCAACTGTTGCACTATGATTGTGTTTGAAATGAAGTTCTTGCTTTGTTACGTTGCTCGCTGTCATTGATCTTTTCTAAGTATGAGTTTTCGTTTATGAGATTAAGATAGCTTGTCTAGTCGGATTCATGTGGATGAGTTTCTTGGTAGTGTTTGGTATTTTGATTATTTCTCTCAAACGGCTAAACAAAAAATTACAAGCCTTAACTTGTTGGAAAGCTAACGTCCGACTCTATATTTTTCATGTTTAGCATTTTGCCTAGTTCGATTTTTTTTGGCATAAAAAATTTCTATCAAATTTAATCTGTTGCATGTGGTCTGAGTTAGATTCTGTTATTTGAATTTCCTAATAGGGTTTCATATTTTTGTTATATCTCGTTCATTTCAGCTTTATTTGTTGATCAAATTGAAGTTCTGGATTGGTAACATCTTGATGCATATCTTTCATGTTTTAAGGGTTAGCTGAATTGATCGTTTGAATGCCTCAAATTTTAGTTTTTTTCTGCATGCTCAAATTTTCCACACTGAATTTTGAGCAGTTAGTTGTGAAATTATCTTAATGTATTTTGCTCATATATGCTTGAATATAAATCCAAAAATTATAAACTTTGGATTTCTAAAAAGATAAAATAATTATACACAACTTTGTTGTTCTGAGTTGTTTCAAACTCAGTTGTTAAATGGGTAAAAAATCCTCACAAAGCTGTCGAGCTGGTCACCGTTCCATTTCGAGTGTCCTGTCCATCTGTCTTAGAGATTCTATCGTAACTCGATAATCACAGATTCAAATCCTGTGTTTTCAGATCCGTTGGAAAGGTGTGCTCATTGCACAACTTTCCAGTGTTTACCACTTTTATCGAGATAGAGTATTCAATTCTTGAATCACAGAGTGTTTGAGTCATGTTCAGACTCATCTGTTATAACTTTTGCTTCCACGCATGAAGATCCATTTGGATCTCGGTTCGTGGATTGACTTCTGCGCCGTGTCTGCCATCACTCAGCCTCGACCTTGCGGCAAAGGATACCTCTTATGGGGTTTGGAACTTGTTAACTTTGTGACTTTCACAAGTCACACCCCCTCTTGATGAATTGATACTACTTCCTACCTATAACTGTGCAATAAAATTTTGATGGTGCATCAGATCAGCTATATATAAAACAACTTTTGGTGCCTCATGTTTATATATATATATAATGATTGGTAGCTGCTCACATGTTAGGTGCTAAATGAGTTTTTCAGTCTTTTTTTATTTTATTTATAGATTCCAACCTTATGTGATATATATATATATATATATATAGTGATTGGTAGCTGCTCACACGTTAGGTGCTAAATGGTCTATGTGTTTGTATATATATAGTGATCCATGCACGTATTATTTAGCACCCAACTTGTGAGCAGCTACCAATATATATATATATATATATATATATATATATATATATATATAAGAATTAGTTCTTGCTACTAGGGCTTAGTTGGGTCTGCTGGGTAATTAGGAGAGAGAGAGAGAGGTTTACCAACCTGGTCCAAACTAATTAATCCCCATCGCATATGATACCCAGGCCTAGTTTGAAACCTGGCCCTAATTAGAACTTGCTAAAGCAAGAACCAGTAAAACTTGTTTGGTTAGACCTAACCCAGTGTTGCACCAGGCCTGGTCTGCCAGACAGGTCCAAAGTTCAACCATTGCAGCCTGGTCCAGGCTGCCTGGGCCCAACCTTAAGTATGGTAGGGCCGAGGGACATTTTGATAGCTCCCACCTTTCTTGAGCCTAATGACGAAGTGAAAATCACAAGTGGGTTAGAGTGAAGTCTGCAACTTATAAAAGTGATCACAGGATTTTGAGGGAGTATCAAATAATTTTGAACATTACCAAGAAGTATTTGGATAACAACCTCACACAAAAAGTTAGATCTCCAAAGAGGACTAGGAGTTTAATAACCAACAGTAGCCCAACTTATTATGTCCTTTTATGCACTTAGGGCCTGCTTTTTTCATAACTGAAGACCATTAATTTAGTTAATTGCAAAACCACTGCTTTTAAGACTGACTAAAACCGGGTGGGAAAATAGGTTCATGCACAAAAAGTCTATCAAACAAAGACTCCATAACATGCTCCTCATAAGAAGGGACTAGAGAATGACTCATATTAGATTCCACCACCGTGGGGTTGCCTGTGTGGCAGTCAAGGTGGTTGTGAAGGCGTTGAGATGAAAGCACTGGATCAAACCCAATTTGACACACCGTAGCTTGTGAGGTTAGGCCATGTAAGGCAGGGTGATCACAGGCTCCACCCGAGGTTCGCCTATCTGGGAGGCAGGTCCATTAAGTGGTGCGACACTCGACGAAGTTTCCTCATCATAAGAAAAATACTCCTATTAGATTTCTAAGGCTGCTACATTTTGCATTATCACCACCTTGTTGGTGGTAAATGGGATGAAATGAAGTCATGTAGAATGCTTGTTGGTGGTAAATGGGATGAAATGAAGTCATGTAGAATGCTTGCATGCTACTTTAATACCTGCTCGGAGGACCACTACCTTCATACACAATGCAATTTAATGTCCACTGTATGACTGTCATGTGGGTGTGTACTGCAAGGGACCATTTGGAATCCCTACTTGTTGGCGAATACCCTGCAAAAACAACATGACAGGGAGCGTACCTGAATTCGCCATTGTTCGTGTAGGAAGTTCAGCGTTCTCTTCAACCGGTCGACGCCCACAATGAGCTCAGGCCTTAGGTCGACGGTGAGCAGGACCCTTTCCGTTGAGTCTGAATGCGGAATATAATTCAGGCAGGATAATGGCTATGAACACTCATCATTTTCGTAGCCCCTAACCTCTTATTTGTAATGGGAGATTAGGCAGTTACGTGAATGTGGTCTCTCCACATTCACGTAACTCCCACCCACTATCTCCATTATTTGGCCACTTACGTGACCCACTAAGAGGGTGTCAAACCGGGTGACACTGTGGGTTGGACCCAAAACCCATAATGTCCAACATTCTCCCACTTGACCCATTGACACCAAAAGTGTACTAAATCGAGGTGTATACCGTTATCTCGATTTAATTTTTCATATGGGTTCACATGCCACCCTTTATCACAAGGATGAATCGTATGAGTCATGGATATGAACACCCCTTTATGAAATGTCATATTTCCATGTACTACGCTACAATTCACCTTCAGTGCTTAGGCATGTAAAGAAATTACCTTTATGAATAGGATGGTCTCTCACCTATTCTATTGGTCCTTTAATATTGTTATTCTGCTATTCTCTCTAACCCATATGAGAGATTCTTTATGCAAAATCAATAATAACACAAAACCTTAGAGAATCAAAACATAAACACAAATGTGATCACATAATGTATTGTCATACATTAGAAGGAATAAAAAAAGACCCATCTCCTTTACATGTTGGGAATACAATCCCGGTGCTAGCCTTTTAGTAAGGGGATCCACAGTCATTTTCTTCGTCCCAATTGTATCAATACATACCAGATGATTCTCAGTCCTTTCTTTAACAACAAAATATTTTAACTCCATATGTCGACATGATGTTGAGCTCTTGTTGTTATTTGAAAAGGACATAACTACTTCATTGTCACAAAAGATCTTTAGTGGTCTCTCAATAGAGTCCACTATGCCAAGACCCATAATGAAGTTTCTTATCCAAATGGTCTGTGACGAAGTCTCGTATAGAGCAATAAATTCCGCCTCCATGGTATGAGCAGCAGTGGTAGACTGCTTTCCACTTCTCCATGAGACAACACCACCCGCTAGAAGGAAAATGTATCCAGTAGTGGATTTTCTACTGTCAATACACCCTCCTAAGTCCGCATTAGAGTATCCAACGACCTCTAGGTGGTCAACTTTCCTGTAGGTCAACATATAGTCTTTCGTTCCTTGTAAATAGCGCATGACCTTCTTTGCTGCCTTCCAGTGCGCAATGCCTGGATTTGACTGATATCTACCAAGCATTCCTATATCAAACGCTATATCAGGTCGAGTGCAAGTCTGCGCGTACTGTAAACTCCCAACTGCTGAAGCATATGAGACATCATCCATCTGAGCCTTCACAATATCATTCTGAGGACAGTCCTTCAAGCTCAATTTATCCCCTTTCACTATAGGTGCCGAACTAGGAGAACAATTCTCCATCCCATATCTTTTAAGAACCTTAAGGATATAGGATTTCTGAGATAGACCAAGGACACCCTTAATTCTGTTACGACAGATCTCGATTCCAAGGACATAAGTGGCCTCACCCATGTCTTTCATATCGAAATGAGAGGAAAGAAAATCTTTTGTTTCATGTAAAAGACTCAAATCATTTGTTGCAAGAAGAATATCGTCAACATATAAAACCAAAATTATGAACTTACTCCCACTAGTCTTAATGTAAATGCACTGATCAACAATGTTTTCAGTGAATCCAAAGTTCATTATTACCTGATTGAACTTCTTATACCACTGATGGGAGGCCTGTTTAAGTCCATAAATTGACTTATTCAATTTGCAAACTAAGTTATTCGAGTCATCTATACTGAAACCAAGAGGTTGTTGCATGTATACCTCCTCATCCAGATCCTCATTCAGGAAGGCAATTTTTACATCCATCTGATGCAGCTCTAAATCAAAATGAGCTACGAGGGCCATGATTATCCTCAATGATTCCTTAGTTGAGACAGGAGAAAAAGTCTCATTATAATCAATGCCCTCTATCTGTGTGAAACCTTTTGCAACAAGCCTAGCCTTGTACCTCTCCACATGACCTTTAGAGTCTGTTTTGGTTTTATAAACCCATTTACAACCAACAGGTCTAACTCCATCAGGCCGAGGTACAAGATCCCATACTTGGTTCTTTGCCATAGAGTCAAGCTCTTCTTTCATGACATTGATCAAATGTGTTGATCTTTTACTTTCAAATGGCTTCTGCAAATGTGAAGAGATCTTCATCAATGTCTATGAAATTATTTGACTCTTGTAAATACACCACATAGTCCGAATGGATATCTGATTTTCTAATTCTGATGGACCTCCATACAGGTGCTACAGGTGGTTCAAAATGAGCCTCTGTATCCTGTTGTTGTTGTATATCCTCATCAACAACCAGATCTAGTTGGGATTGATGTTCATTGACTGGACTCTCTCTTACATTACTCGAAGGAATAATGATAGAGAAAATCGGGTCATTATCCTCAGCAGGTGTAGAACCTGAATCCTGCATTTCCTCAAAATCAATATTTTGAGATGCATCTATCCCAACAGAACCATTTTCAAGAAATCATGCTTTATCTGTTTCCACTATCTGTGGTGTATGAGATGGATAATAAAACCTAAAGCCTTTCGATCTTTCTGGATAACCAATGAAGAAACCACTAGTTGTCCTAGGATCAAAAGCTTTTATATGTGGGTTATACAATTTAGCTTCTGCTGGACATCCCCATATGTGCATATATGACAAAGAAGGTTTTCTACCTGTCCATAACTCGTAAGGAGTCTTTTGAACAACCTTCGTAAGAACCTTATTAAAAAATATGCACTGCTGTCCTAAGAGCTTCACCCCATAAGGTCAAAGGGAGGTTTGAGTGATTCAACATCGCTAAAACCATTTCTTTAAGCGTACGGTTTCTCCTTTCAGCTACACCATTCTGGTAAGCACTACCAGGCATGGTATACTGAGGTACAATGCCTTCCTCTTTTAGAAACCGTGCTAATGGACCTTCCTTTTGTCCCATCTTTGTGAAACGACCATAATATTCGCCACCTCTATCTGACCTGACAACCTTAATAACTTCACCAGTTTGTTTCTCTACTTCTTTCTTGAAATCCTTAAAAACCTGAAAGACTTCAGATTTTTCAGATAATAAGTAGAGATACATATACCGTGAGTAATCGTCTATAAAGGTGACAAAATATTTTTCACCCGTATAACACGGTGAAAAAGGGCCGCAGACATTCGTATGCACTATTTCTAACTTTCCATTGTTGCGTTTGACATCTTTCTTATATGTGTTAGACTGCTTAGCCTTTATGCAGTCAACACATGACTCTATATTCGTAAAATCAAGGGATCTAAGGATTTCCTCTTTCACGAGTCTTTGGACTCTCTTTTTCGAGATATGTCCTAATCTTCGATGCCAAAGCAAATAGGATTGATCATCCTTTAGACCACATTTATTGTCAATCATTGTGTTCTCAATGGAGTGAGATTCCTGAATTGGAGTTTGGTTCTTAATCAATACAAACCATCACACATATATGCAGAACCTATATTCATTGAATTTTTCATAATAATAAGTTCAGATTTTTCAAATTTAAATACAAAGTCAAACTTGTCAAGTTTTGAAATTGAAATTAGGTTCCGACTATAAGATGGAACATAAAAAGTATCGACCAAATCCAATATAAATCCCGACTCCAACACAATTCTGCAAGTCCCAACGCTCTTGACATGCGAACGCATCTTATTTCCTGAGAAGATGCTTCTTTCATGCTCCGTTGGTTCCCTTTTGTTCAGAAATGCCTGCAAAGAGTTGGCAATGTGCACCGTGGCACCAGAATCAATCCACCAACTATGCAATGGAACATGAATTAGATTGCACTCATGAGAAACGAATGACCTATTACCTTTATTTTCGAGCCACTTCTTGAACTTCAAACAATCCACCTTCTTATGCCCTTTCTTTTTGCATAAGAAACACTTTATAGAAGGGCCTCCTGACTGAGATTTAGCTTTTGCCTGAGAGTTTGAACTCTCCCCAGTGGCTCTCTTCTGATTCTTTCTTTTGAAAGAGCTTTTCTTTGGCCTCGACCTCTGTTTATCCTTATGAGAGGCCATATGTGCACTTGGCACCCTCTCACCCTTCAATCTCTCCTCTTCCTCAACACACTTACTTAAGAGGTCATTAAAAGACCACTCATCATTATGTGTGTTGTAGGAGATTTTAAAGGGTCCATACTCAGTAGGTAACGAGGTTAAAATCAGATGGACTAAGAAGGAGTCAGTTATGGTGAACTTCATGTCATTCAGTTGAGTCGCAATATTCCTTATTTCCAAAATGTGTTGTCAGATGTGACTGTCACCAACATATTTCATAGACACTAATTTGGACATGAGCGTACTGGCCCTTGCCTTATTATAAGTGACGAACTGAGCCTCAATGGCTCCCAGAAATTCTTTAACAGTCCTATAATGAGGAATGACGCCTCGAATATTCTTAGCCACCCGAGATTGCAAAAGCAATAGGCTAAGTCTGTTCGAGCGCTCCCACTTCTCGGAGGCAGCCTTCTGATCGGCTGTACTCTGCTCTGTAAGAGCGGGAGGTTCGTCAATTCTAAGGGCCAAATCTAAATCCATATAGCCCAAAGTGAATAATACAATTTCTTTCCAATCAGAAAAATTCGATCCGTCTAAGATAGGGATACTACTTGAACCGTCGATATGGAAGGAACCTGATAAATCAAGGAACGAAAACGGAAAGACATTACTATTATTGCTCAGACGAGACTCGTGTTGAAAAGGTAAAAGTGAGACCCTTTATTTTCACCTTTTTTGAGACAAGCATAGTTGAGCCATTATCGTTTCACTTTGGTGAAAACGATAATACTCATAATTGCTCCGTCTCTTTAATTCACAAGGAATTGACTTTAGTTGGTGAAACTAGTAGATCATGAATCTAGAGGCAATTCAACATTGTACTTTTGGGTACAAACATGCTTCATGGGCTGGAATACACATCTACTATTACACCCTGTGTAAATTTGGAACACAACGACCTACCTTCGGGTAGAATCGATGTTTCATAAATTCACACACAATCATAATTACGAATCTTAATACAGCCCAAAGAATCCTTAATTAACACGACTCAGATCACTTTGGTGATTACATGAATCGGTCAATCAAAATCTTGTACCGAAAATCCTATTCGTATTATGGAGCACGCTCATGCACACATTTTAATGCATGTATATTCATGACATAATATCAGTTCATACTTCAACAAAAATGCATAAACTAATTGTCATAAATTTAGTTACAATTCATGCTTAAAATCATTATGCATAACTTAACCAACGCAAAATACATGAATTAACATGCATAAGTCATGCATTATTCAAAATAAATACTTTATAAAGCATGAAAAATAACAAAAGCATGCTCATATGGGTAAAACCCTGGGTCCACAAGTAGGAACCGGTCTAAAAACACTCTGAACCGGTCTGAAACCGCTCCGAACCGGTCATCTAAGGGTCCAAACCGGTTTTGAACCTTATAAACTGATACTTAATATGAACAAAAGTTCATAAAACCCTATAACCATATGCCAAAATCCCTGTATTTCTTTATATTTATGAAAACAGGGTCTCAGCATCTCAAAACCGATGAAAAACTGGAAAGAACTGGTCAAAAATGGCTCCGAACCGGTTTCGGAAGGGGTCGGACCAGGTTCCTGATCCGATTCAGTCTTAATAGTGTTTTGATCCTGCTTTTATGGATCCAACCCAGTTTAAATGGGATCCGGGTCTGACCCGACCCTTACTTAATACGGATCAGACCTGGCCCGAACAGAACCCAGGTTAGACCCTGTCTGAAACAGGCCCGGGTCGGACCCGGTCCAAAATAGACCCAGGTCAGACCCGATCCATAACAGACCCGGGTCGAACCCGGTCCAAAACGGACCCCGGGTACGACCCGGTCCATACCGGACCCCGGGTATGACCCAGTCCTAACCGGATACCGGGTTCAACCCGGTCCATAACAGAACCGGGTTAGACCCGGTCCTAAATGGACCCGGGTTCGACCCGGTCCACACCGGATCCCGGGTACAACCCAACTCTTTATGGGTCCAGATCGAACCTGATCCAAAATAGAACCAGGTTAGACCCGGTCCTAAATGGACCCGGGTCAAACCCGATCCGAGAGAAAGACCCGAATCAGACCTAGATCCGGTACTATTATGGGTCTGGGTCAGATCCAAAAATGAAAAGCAGACCCGATCCACCCAAAAGGGTTTGGATCGGGTCTGTCATCAGATCTCCTTGCCGGACACGATCCGGTCCCTTTAAAAAAGAAAAAAATAAACAGAAACCCGATGGTTTCTGTTTCATTTTTAGGGAAAACCAAAAAGGGTTTTTTCGCCCTTTTCGGTTCCATGGCGACCCATGTCACCGTCACGACGACCCACGTCGCCATCACAGCGACTGTGCCCAATGGCCGGTGACCTGCGTCACCCCACGGTGACGCCGGTTCGGCGACAACTCCTCCGTCAGAAGACGTCGCCCCACGACGACAATAATGGCTTCGCCGTTCGATGGCAGAAGACCGGCAGCGCCTGCCAGTCCGCCGGTAGCCCTGACGACATCAGCAAGGATGCCGCCGACCAATGGCTGTCTTTGCCGGCAAAACCTCTTCCCCCGACGACCTACCCCCCCGACGATAGGTAAGGGTTAAATAAAAATTTTTTTTATTGTCACCGATTTACAGGTCACTCCGGCGATGAGGTGGGTTTATCAATGGCGCCGGCATGACCGCCGCTGTCACCTGCAGTTTTCCGGCAAAAGCCCCCAGCCCGATGACTGAAATGGAAAACAGAGAGAAAATGTTTTTTTTTTAAACCCCTTTCGACATCTGCCGACCACATTTTCAGGCGGCGGCTCCGGCGATGATCCCGGCGACGGCAAAAACCTCCCTGCAGCCCAACGACCACAGGTATAAAACGATTTATTTTTTTTATTAGGTTTGCCTGAACTGGGAATTAGAAGTCGCCCTTTTTGGCGACGGTTGCCGGTGAGGACTGTCGCCCCACGGCGACAATCTGCTGCTAATCGGTGGTTGTCGCCCCACGGCGACTCCACCGACGCCGAATCGCCAAAATGGCCTACACAACCACACGCAGCGGAAGTGTGGTGGGCCCATAACCCAATGTTGGCGAATACCCTGCAAAAACAACATGACAGGGAGCGTACCTGAATTCGCCATTGTTCGTGTAGGAAGTTCGACGTTCTCCTCAGCCGGTCGACGCCCACAATGAGCCCAAGCCTTAAGTCGACGGTGAGCATGACCCTTTCCGCTGAGTCTGAATGCAGAATAGAATTCGGGCAGGATAATGGCTATGAACACTCATCATTTTCGTAGCCCCTAACCCCTTATTTGTAATGGGAGATTAGGCAGTTACGTGAATGTGGTCTCTCCACATTCACGTAACTCCCACCCACTATCTCCATTACTTGGCCACTTACGTGACCCACTAAGAGGGTGTCAAACCGGGCCACACTGTGGGTTGGACCCAAAACCCATAATGTCCAACACTACTCTCTAGGATCCTTCAGATCAAGTACACACAGAACCCCTTGTAAGGGTGTCAACGGGTCAGATTTGGTTCTTTTCCAAGTGATACCAGACCTAGACCTTATTTGAGATGCTGGTACTTAGTTCAGATCGGGGTCCAATCGGACTCACCATAAGAGAGAGACCATAGCAGGATCTTACAAGGATTACATGAACCGGAACCATACCATACCTGTTAAAGTTATGTTTTTTTTATCATTTTTACATTGAAAAATTGCAGATCTTAGTCAGAACTCGGGTTGGGCATGGTATGAAAGTTCACAAACCATACCCGGACCCATATATTAATCTGACACTTCGCGTCCAACCCCGAATCTATTCGAACCTTCTTGTTTATCACCAAACCCCAACCTTATAGGATTTGATATGGGTCCAGTCCGGATCAACATGACCTATTGACACCCCTGCCCCAATAATGGAAACTGACAACCATGGCAGTATTGATTGGTTACACCATATTTCACTATTGGGATATTTTCTCTGGTTCTCTTCTGCTCCACACCAGTTGTCTTACTCTTTCCGTTTTTCATATTTGGCATGACTATTTTTTGGACTTTTTGTTTGTTGCTTCGATTGTTGACATGTCTGCTTTTCTTCCATTCTTATTAAGCATCTGTTTCTTTAAAGTTTTCGCATCTTTCTTTGTGTTGAGGTTGATTGCATCACAGGCGCAGGTGCTAGTAGTGGCTAGATGCTTTGTCTTTTCACATGTGTTGCCAACTGTGAAGATGTGACCACATTCTTCATTAAGCAAAGACATAAACCAGCATTAATATCCAAAGGAGATTGTAATGCACATTAAATTGAACAAGTAAAAAAAACAACAACAACAAATCACACTTTAGACCATCAGTTAATGTCTAGAAAGCAAAAGGTGTCTAAGAATGAATAACAGTACACTGGAAATCATCCTTTCTAAACTATTTATGCAAGCCCCTTAACTGGGTTAAAGTTATTACAAGAGAAACAAAGAAGAGATTTGGAATATACAACTACTTTGCCAACCTTTTCACTTATGCAAATATTAAAGACACAGATTGACAGACATAAAGTAGTAGTAGAAGAAGCAGAGCCCTTGAGCTAGCCCTTCACATTGGTGGGAGGCTAGTGAGTTCTCTAATCCAGCCATACTTGTCAAAGAAGGGGTTGACTAGGGTTTCTAAGGGGTACCTATCAATGCAATCCTCCCACACATCCTCGTCTTCCAAGTCCCTGACCACCTCCCAGAAGGCACTGTTACACTTGAACCCAGACCCAAAGCTAATCTGTAAGATTGTTTTCCCCTTCTTCAACCTTTGCTTGGCCTCCATGTAGGCCAGCACATACCATAGGCTACTGGCTGATGTGTTCCCAAATCGATGAAGTGTCATCCTCGATGGCTCAAGTTCATACTGACTCAGCCCTAGGCTCTTCCCGACGCCGTTGACCACAGCTGACCCACCGGGGTGGATGCAGAAATGGTCAACGGCCACTCTGAAGTCCACTCCAACCTGAGTTGAGTCAGCCTTCTTGCGTAGGTAGCTCTTGAGCACATATCGAACCAACTCCATGACTGGTAGTATCCTAGGGGCCAGATCTCTCAGATTGTAGATGAACGTCTCCGTGGCCGCTTGTGGCAAACGTTTCTCGAGATAGAACCCAGTCAAACCCTTTGCATCTTCTTGTTGTAAGGCACAGCCATAGGCCTCATCACTGCAACCTCGGTGAGTCCTGAGTAGGACCTTGAGCCTTAGCTTGGCTCGAGCCCGGTACTTCCTCTTGTTGGTTAGCAACATGGAGCAACAACCTGATCGGAAGAGGCAATTCGTGACAAGCATGGACCTCTCGCTTCCGGAGTACCAATTGGGTCCAATGCATTCGGATGTTACAACAAGCGCGAGCACATCATCATAGATCTTGAACAAGTTCCTGACCAGGTCTAAGGAGATAAGGCTAGCACTGCAACCCATACCAGATAGATTGAATATCTTGGTATTTTCCTTCATCTTGTACCGGTTAACAATCCTTGCTGCGAGCGACGGCTGCGTCGCAAGCATTGAAACATTGACAACGAGTATGTCGATGTCAGCGGGGTTGATCTTGGTCTTCTTGAAGAGATCATCCAATGTTTTGATGAAAGCCACATCCATCTCAGCCAAGCCGGAGTTGAGTGATGATATATCGAGCTCCTTACCTTCGATTATGTCGATGGGGCCATACGTTTCTTCGCCTAGGCCCGAGCCCACTATGACCTTTAGGAGGAACTTGTAGTCCTCTAGACCAAGGTTCTTGTTCCTCTGTATGATCTCTCCACATAGCTCAGTGCTGAGCTTTCTATCATCTGATGGTTTGAAACACACATAGTCAAGGAGATAACACTGTTGGTTCCATCTTTTGTTATGGATCTTCAAGAGTAGTAAGCATACTTGGAAAAGAATCACAGAGGAGAGTAGCCAGAAAGTTGGCCCCAAAGATAAGCTTGCATTGAGTACCTCCATGCCAGTCTCTAGTCTCTGCTTGCAAGAGAGAGAGAGAGTTGTGTGAATTGTGTGTTGAAGTGCCTGTCACTGGATTCAAATATAAGGAAGCATATGAAGTGGCAGGGCACGTGATCGATGGGCCAACAAGATTGATTCTATGCCCAACCTTGCTTCCCCACTTATATATGCTTGCCCATCTACGATTAAGAAACTGGCCCATGACCTTTTGCCACATGGCTACTTGGTCCCTAGCTTTGTAAAAATTTCACACACACAACCAATGTGATTTCAAGAATGGTGACTATATATGGACATAAAGCAGATATTGTGAAGGGTATTTTCGGAATAAAGGACATCCTGGTAGGTAATAAGTGCTCAATGCTAAGGGCATTTTTGGGTTTGACTCAGTTAATCATACCTGAACGGGCAAGGTATCTAGGTGACCCATTGGCCATACCATGGTTGACCTGATTACTGAAAGGGTTGGCTTATCTGTGTTGACTCATTTAAAGCTTAGAGTGCTAAAGCTCACTAATGTGAATCTTGTCTTCTTAATGACCCCTGTAGTTTGGATAAGGCTTGATGATGATGATGACCCATTTAAATCCCAGTGAGAAGTGAGAAGTATGTCCGATAAAAAACAGAACCCTGAGATTTTCAAAGTTCAATAAAATGTTGAGAAAAACATGATATTTTCAAAATCACTATAAAATATTATGTTTTTAAGAAAATATTATAACAATAAAAGCAGTTTTCAGGTTTTTGATATTATTCATATTTTCTTCACATTTTTATAAATGTTTTGTGTATTATAAATGCCAACATTTTCCCGAGATTTTTATGAGAAAAACTATTTTTTTTTTAAATATCATGAGATTTTCCTCACTGAGACTTTCCCGAGAATGAGATTTGTGACTATGGACTCGTTTTTTTTTTTGAAAGGCAAGCTGGGGTTAGGCGGACCACTACCAGAACAACAGCCGCCCCATGTGGCAGAGGGATTCGATCCTGGGCTTTCAGCTTGACATAGGACCCCACTTACCACATGGGATACCACCTCGGTGGAACTATGGATTCTTTATCTACTAAGCCAGACTAAAAGTAATTCTGTCTGGTGTTAGGGATCCATTTGCATATTGATGATGGTAATGCTTGGCTTAACTTTGGATGAGATGTACCTGGTAGCTTATAACTTGAGCAATTAATGGGTCTGCTTTCTTTCTTTTCAATAAAATAGTGTTACACAGGGGTCTGCTTTCTACCTATTGATGAAATAGTGTTGTGCTGTATCACTTTTAAAGAATCTTATAATGATGAGAAATTAAAAAGAAGTGCATAATGCCGACACATTTTGTTCATAACTCCAGATAGATGATATCGCACTCTTGTAGGAACTTAATTAGGTGCATTTCTTGTTAGCTTTTCTGTTCAGAGTTTATGAAACTCACCATGTCTGATTATTCTTGGGCACTGCAACAGTACTCATGTGCGAGCCTCACACTCTGCAGCACACACTACAGTGTTTTAGAATAGTTTACCATGATGGGTCCCACTTCTTTTGGTTCAACACCTTTCAATGATAATTAACTATTTTAAAAGAGTTTGTGCCATTTTAGTGTTTCATGTGTTTGGTTTCACAAAACTCTGCTGCACCTACTAGTTGAGGCTATTGAATGCTTTTTTTTGGCCCCCCACTAGAAGCCAATGTTTTATGGAGATACCAATTTAACTGTATATATAATGCTGATAAGTAGGTATTAATTAGAGTTCTGCTGACCCAGTTGCGCATTTTATGGTTAGGTTTGAAGAACAGTTCCACTTATAGGAAAAGAAATTGACATGTATGCGAAGTCCCTTTTACATGCAGGGTTAGAAGGAAGCTTTCAATGCCCCAAGTGCCTTTTCTCACCTACCATTTTAACGCAAATAAGGACATGCATAACTCTCTTTTTTTCCGAAGGGAATGGAAAACATGCATAAATCTTTTCACTCTACACAAAAGATACCTTTTGAGACATCTCTGTCTTCATTCTATTTTAAGATAGCATCCTTTACTTAGCCAACCAATGTTATCATCTTTAGGAGTCCATTTACATCTATATCACAAGGGTAATTGAAGCATTTTTTTTTTGAAAGAAAAATATCATTATTAGGAAGTGAGAATTACAGTACGCAGACCCAAGGATGAGGTATCGTTGGAAAGCCAAACATAACCTTAGAAATAATAGAAAATGAAAGAAACAACCTAACAGGATAGCCAAAATCTGCAAAAAAAACATGAGAACCAGTCAAGCAGGAAGACCACCCCCAGCATCGAATGCCGAAGCAGTTAAGAATCAAGATCAAATCGAAAACAGTCCAGTTGAAGCATCAGCCAAGGTTGATCGATAGCAGACGAAATGAGGCCACATCAGCCGATATCCTGCTCGAGTTTGCTATGGTTAAGCACCTTCTCATAAAAAATAAAGCATGCTTAACCCTGAAAGCCTAGAAGACCTCTCCATTCAAATTACAGCATCATGGAATCAGACCCCAGCCTTTCCATTCATAGTTCCGAAGGAGACTCTGCTCCTATCTGAATCTCTGTAGCGAATTAAGATCTTGTAACAGAAAAAAAAAAACAGGCCCACTACATAGAAGAGTCCTGGCGAGAAGAAGGAATGTTGTCCGATAAGCCAAAAATGCTTAGGTGCCAAAGATGATGAATTTGAAACAGAAGTGCTAACAGAAGTACATGAGTAAAAAATAGAAATGAGCAGCGGGCGTCGCATCAAACCCCCTAGCACAATACCAAATGAACCGAAGCAGGTTATATGTTCCCCCCCCCCCCCCCCCCGAACAGGGCATCTCATGTTCGGGGGTCCCAAAAAGCACCACGTATTTAAGCCTGTGTGTCTCGTATCCCCATGTTTGTCAGCATTAATTAGCATTGGAGTTTGATGCGATTGCAAAGACTTAAGTACCCTCTCCTTCATTGGTGCCAAAAAAAATAACGATTCTAGAAAGTGCCTCGAAGATGATTATTTAAGACCCATTCTCTGCACTACAGGATTATCCGAGAAAGAAATCTCTCCTGGAGGAGGCCATGAACATCAACCCTCTCACTCTCTCTCTCCCTTCTCTTTCTGCTTCTATGCACATCCAGCAGAAGATCCTACATTGCTCCATCAAGCACCGACTGACCTGCACATTGACTGTTGTGGAGCCTGATTCAGAGTTTTTACCCTTACAGGAGAAGGGTTTGGGGGCTCCTCCTAGCGTGGGTAGCATCATTCAACTAAATGAGTTGTGGATCCTGATTCAGAGTTTTTACCCTTACAGGAGAAGGGTCTGGGGGCTACTCCCAGCGTGGGTAGCATCATTCAACTTGAAGAGTTGTGGAACCTGATTCAGAGTTTTTACCCTTACAGAAGGGGGGTCTGAGGGCTCCTCCCAGCGTGGGTAGCATCATTCAACTTGATGAGTTGTGGAGCTTGATTCAAAGTTTTTGCCCATATAGGAGGAGGTTTTGGGGGCTCCTTCCAGCGTGGATAGCATCATTCAACTTGATTTGTTGTGGAGCCTGATTCAGAGTTTTTGCCCTTACAGGAGGGGGGTTTGGGGGCTCCTCCCAGCGTTGGTAGCATCGTTCAACTTGATTCATTGTGGAACCTGATTTAGAGTTTTTGCCCTTACAGAAGGGGGTCCGGGGGCTCCCCCCCAGCGGGGGGCCCGCTGCGTGATGTTGTGGATGTCAAGCGAGAATGGTGTTGTGCAACTCAAATAA
This sequence comes from Nuphar pumila, assembly GCF_984573655.1. Classification (NCBI taxonomy): domain Eukaryota; kingdom Viridiplantae; phylum Streptophyta; class Magnoliopsida; order Nymphaeales; family Nymphaeaceae; genus Nuphar; species Nuphar pumila. Next base: position 93,445,621 of record NC_143260.1, on the reverse strand, counting down.
CACAGAATAATAGGGGTCTGATTTTTAGTTAAAATGGGGAATGAAATGACAATAGAAATCTCTGAAAATTTACAGGAATAAATTAGACTTAATAACAAAGACACCACTTTTTACGAATTCGGAATATGACCTTCGGTTAGGGAGATATGACCCTGACAAGTTGGTCCTAATTCGGGTAGCGATTTACAACATTTTGCTTACTGAATAACACTACAAATCGCTATAGTGATTTGCAGAAGACACTACAAATCGCTATAGTGAGATCCAACAACATTATAAATCGTTGTGGGGCTCGTTGAAGACCCAAAAACACTATAAATCACTATAGTGATTTGCACCTGTCAATACTACAAATCGTTGTTGGAAGGCCGAATAACACTATAACTCGTTGTGGGGCTCGTTGAAGACCCAAAAACATTATAAATCGCTGTAGGAAAGCACAAAAATACTACAAATCGTTGCTGGAAGACCGGGTAACACTATAAATCGTCGTGGGGCTCGTTGGAGGCCCGAAAACACTATAAATCGTTGTAGGAAGGCCCAACAATACTACAAATCGCTGTTGAAAGACCGGACAACACTATAAATCGCTGTGGGGCTCGTTGGAGACCCGACAACACTAAAAATCACTGTAGGGGAGTCATTGAAAAAATCATGGGAAAGAAACAGAGAAAGAAAAATAGAAAAATCGTGGGAAGGGGTGTTACGAAAACCTCCAGCAAGAAACAACCGAAGGAAACATGAGCCTCATGATTAAACAAAACGCTTTATTGCACTTTTTCGATAGTTAAAAGAGGGAAAGAAAATAAAAAAATTATACAAAATAAAACGCTTTATTGCTCTTTTTTTGAACCGTTTGTTTTCCTTTTTTGAATGAAGGACATTTTTGTTATTTTCTCAAGCCGTCATTTTATGGCAAGAATAGCAAGAAAGGGTACTTAAGTCTTTGCAACCGAACCAGACTCTAATGCTAAGTGATGTCAACATACACGGGAATACGAGCCTATGTGCTTACATATGTGGTGCTTTTTGGGACCCCCGAACGCAGACGTGGGATTTAGTGAATCATCGGGGGTGAACATACACCACCCTCTCCACCACATGGAACCCGAACCCCCCTCTTGTAAGGGCAAAAACTCTAAATCAAGCTCCACAACTCATCAAGTTGAATGATGCTACCCACGCTGGGAGGAGCCCCCAAACTCCCTCCTGTAAGGGCAAAAACTATGAATCAGGCTCCACAACGAATCAAGTTGAATGATGCTACAGTCAGTGTACAGGTCAGTCGGTGTTTGATGGAGCAATGTAGGATCGTCTGCTCGATGTGCACATAAGTAGAAAGAGAAGGGAGAGAAAGTGAGAGGGTTGATGTTCATGGCCTTCTCCAAGGGGAACTCTTTGCCTCCCTTGATTTCTTCTCTAGAGAGAGAGAGGGTTTTACAGTATTTTACGGAGAAGGAAGAAGAAGAAGATGATGATGAAAAGTTCAAATAAACAATTTTGATGGCTCAGGTTCGTTTCGCCGGATGACCATCGGATCGCCGGCTCACCATCGTTTCACCAGATCACCATCTGCGAAACGATTAAGGTTCGTTTCGCTGTATAGACTTTGAAGAGTCAACATCATCCTCGACTTTCTGAATGGAGGACATGTTTGTCCTTTTTTTGAACCGTTTGTTTTTTCTTTTTTGAATGAAGGGCATTTTTGTCATTTTCTCAAACCGTCATTTTATGAAAAGAATAGCAAGAAAGGGTACTTAAGTCTTTGTAACCACAACAGACTCCAATGCTAAGCGATGTCAACATACACGGGAATACGAGCCCCATGTGCTTCTATACATGGTGCTCATTCAAGCCCCCGAACACAGACGTGGGATTCAGTGAATCATCAGGGGAGAACATACACCACCCTCTCCAAATGAACCAACATAACCACTTGGATGCACACACACTCACGCACGCATATCCACACATACACCCGCCATTTCATACCAGGATTCTTCTATTACCCAGCCATCGAAAATCCTTCCCAGGCCATTTTTGTTGGACCCTTCTCTTTACTTCAAATTTCAGCAGAAAACCAATTTTGTCTGAACTTGGGTGTTTTTCCCTGAATAGGCTGTCATTCCTCTCTAACCATACTAGCCTCCATGTTAATAGCCACCATACTCTCCAAACAAACCTCTACTCCCCAGAAGCCGACGATGTTTAGCAGTCAACACCACCTAGAGAAATCTAGAATCTCCCAACCAATACAAAAGTCATCCCAAACATGGTTCCTCAAGGAACTAATGAAAGAACACTCCCAAAAAGAATGGTGCACCTCTTTTTCATGACATTGGCAAAGAGGACACCTGCTTGCCAAATGGAAACCTTGCTTTTTCAACCAATCCTCAATTTACATTTTACCACTGAGAATAAACTAACCTATTAAAGAAGCACAATATAGTAAGCCATGTCCCCATAGTGCATCTGTGGGCAACCATATGATCGAAGGGTCAGTCAAAGACAGCGAGAGAGAGGTGGCTAAGTACCTCCCATCTTTTGCAAGCTTCCACACCAATCTATCGAGGGTTTACAATAAAGAATGGTATTAATGCAAGACATAAGAGAGTTTCATTGCCTGAACACTCCCTTCGGTGAATCTCTTCTAAGAGTTAACTCCCATTCATTAGAATTTGGTAAACAATAATATTTTACCATAGCATAATACCTTCGGGCAGCTTGATAAAGATGAAGAAATAAGTCACACAAATTAAGAGGTTTCCTCGAACCACACATCATGCCAAAAAATAGTTCTCCACCCCCATCACTAATGCTCACCTTAATGAATTAGCAAAAAATATCAATCACTTATCACCTTAATGAACTAGCAAAAAATATCAATCACTTATGTTCACCCCTTCCAAATACCTGATCACCCTTTCCACCTATAACTCCTCTTCCATCTCCAAGGCCATTCTAAAAGACCGTATTTCTCCTCATATACTATAGAAAGAATACAATCTCTTTTGTAAATCATCCATAACTATCTAACAAGAAGAGCCAAGTTAAACTTACGAATGTTCATAATATGAAACCCTCCAAAAATCAATAGTTTTGCAATATGACGCTACCCCACCAATGTCTTCACCTTTCCATCCAAACTCCCATTCCAACTAAAGTTTGTAAACATTTTTATAAGCCTTTTTTTAACCTTTCTTGGCATTTTAAAGATTTGTATAAAATGTAGAATCATAGTAGAGATGTTAAATTTTACCAAAGTGATTCACCCTGCCTTAGATAAAAGGTGTGCCACACAAGATTGGGTTCTAGCTTGTATCAGGTCTTCCACCCCACCCCAAACCAATGAGACTCTCTAGACACACCAAGGTGGAGTGGCAAGCCTAAGTATGTGAAAGGCAAATTACCCGCTACACAGTAAAATAATGTGACAAGCTAAAGCTTGCTTAGATCATCATCATTAAATACCAAAACTTGGCTTTTATTTTCATTTATTTTCAAACTTAAAATTTCACCAAAGCTTCTTAAAATTACCCACATTACCAACATGTTCTCTTCAGTATCCTCACCAAATACCAAAATATCATCCACAAAAAGAGAATGAGTGATAGAGATAGAGTTGGAAACCTTACACCCATGAAAAATCTCATTATCTTTAGCTGAGGTAATCATTATCGATAATGCTTCCATTGCCACAATAAATAATAAAGGTGATAACGGGTTCCCTTGTCTAAGCCCCCTCTTAGGCTTGAAAGGAGTACTCCTCTCCCCGTTAATGGAAATAACTATAGAAATGGCTTGAAGCAAACCCCTTATCCAAGAGATTCAATTGTCCCCAAACTTCATACACTCCTGTTGATAAAAAATTTAATGTTTGGAAAAGATGGGATTTACACGGATTACGTAAATCCATTTTATGATTATGGGGATGTTGTTTGAAAGCTCTAATTGTCCTTTACCTGAAGGAAAGGTAAAGTCAAAACAGATTTTTCGATCTCCGTAGCCCAAATTACCACTGCAGATTCAAGTATGCAAACAAAGATAAGAAACATGTATAAGTACCTAATCAAAAAATTATATGAAATTGAAATAAACAAATTAGGTATCTTAAAAATACCTTTTCCGGACTTGAGGTCTGTTTTATTGTTCAAGCTTCTTTTGTTCGTTAGCACCCTTGCATAGATATGACACTACAACAAAGCAGTAGCTTAGCGACGACCACATTCTGTCGCTAACCCGTCGCTAATCCGTCGCTAATCATGTTAGCGACGGATTAGCGACAACGCGGCGACAGTATGCTTACGTCGCGAATATTTCGACGCTAACTGGCGACAAAATAATTCCGTCACCAAGTCCGTCGCTAATTGCGACAGAATAACGAGCGCTATATTCCGTCGCCAATCCGCCGGTACTAAACGGCGACCACGGCGTGGCGACGGATTTAATTTCGTCGCTAAGCCGTCGCTAGATTAATATGAATAGCGACAGAATTATCCGTCGCTAATCCGTCGCAAAAACGAAAAAAAAAAAATTATTTAAAAATTAATTACCGAGAACTGTACAATTTATATTTCCTGTATAATTTATATTTCCTGTAAATAAAAAACAAACCACACAAAAAAATTCATATAACAAGTATCTATAATAATTAATCGTTCCACCTTAAAACTAAGAAGTTTAATTATTTACAATTCAACAATTACAATTAGGAAAAATAAAAAAAATAGAACTTCTTCAACACAGTCCTCTAATCATCGCCAAGATTTTGTGCGTCTTCTTGTTCATTGTCTTTATCTGTCCCTTCAGCTCCACTACCCTGATTATCGCTAGCAGCCTACACAAGAAAAGAACAGTCAGTATTGATAAACAAAATATAATGAAATAAATTACACACTATATGTGATTCTATCATGTGCTCATGTGTGATCTAAGGCAATAAAAAAACTCTATATGTGATTCTATCATGCTCATATGTGTGCTAAGGCAGTCAAAAAATTGAATATGTGATTATAGCATGTTCATATGTGTTCTAAGGCATATAAAAAAACTCTATATGTGATTCTACCATGCTCAGATGTGCTTTAAGGCAGGCAAAAAACTATATATGTGATTCGATCATGCTCGTATGTGTGCTAAGGCAGTAAAAAAAAAGAATATGTGAATATAGCATGCTCATATGTGCTCTAAGGCAGGCAAAGCCAAAAATTTTATATGTGATTCTATCATAAATGATATATAACATGTTCATATGTGTTCTAAGGCAGTTAAAAAACTCTATATGTTATTATAGCATGTTCATATGTGTGCTAAGGCAGTCAAAAAACAGAATATGTGATTATAATATGCTCATATGTGTTCTTAGGCAGTAAAAAAACTGAATATGTGATTATAGCATGCTTATGTGTTCTAATGCAATCAAAAAAACTTTATATGTGATTCTATCATGCTCATATGTGCTCTAAGACAGACAAAAAGTTAAATATATATATATATATATATATATATATATATATATATATATATGTGATTCTATCATGCTCATATGTGTGCTAAGGCAGTAAAAAAATTGAATATGTGATTATAGCATGTTCATATGTGTTCTAAGGCATCTAGAAAAACTCTATATGTGATTCTACCATGCTCAGATGTGCTTTAAGACAGTCAAAAAAACTATATATGTGATTATACCTGAGAGGGACCTGGAATCGAAGATCCCCTATCCTGAACAGCGACCTTGATCTCATTTCGGAGAAAGGGGGCGACGGTGTATTGGAAGTAGTTATTCAGTGATTCATTAATGATCTCGCGTACATCATCACCGAAAAGAATAGTCGGCTGCTTGAAGCTTATGTCGGCGCAAGAAGTTGGTGAGCCGTAACTGGAAGAACCAATAACTGGTGAAGTGTTCATATTACTCCCAAACCCGAACACGCGACCTTTTTTGGGTTCACCTGCTGCAGTCACCCATGCTGTAGGATCAAATGATGGATGCTGAGTAGCGTCTTCGCCATATCGCTCTACCATTTGTTGCTCATATGCCTCCTACAAAATAATGTTTAAAGTATTCATTAATGATAACATTATGATGACTTGCATATATATTGCAATGATTATTAATAGAATTAATACATACCGTTGTCGTTCTCGCCTTCTCTGATACGAAGACTCCCGTGGTCTTCCGTTTATGTGTTTCTACAAACACATCCTTATATGGTACACTGCCTCCTTTTTCTGCTTCCTGCGAAGTTAAATGACAAAAGATTTAGTACACAAATTTGCAACAATACTTATAAAATTAATATTATATATTGATGAGTTACCATTTTCTTTAGGTGGCTCCCAAATGTCTTAGATCCACCTGTGTGTAGATGGGCTTCGGGCATCTTCGATCGATTTTGTGAAGCCTTCGCAGAGCGATTTTTAAATGCATCTCCCGCCCACATATCGCACATTTCATCCCAGTAATCTCTCCTGATAGTAATAGGACCATGGCCCTTCCACAGTAATGGATCATCTACTACGCCAGATGCTTTTTTTGCTGCAGTCTTCATAGTGTGCAGCATGTCTGCAAATCGATTGGCAGCCACCTTCTGCCACACCTTCCTTGCATCATTTTCTTCCACCGTAGTTGCAAAGCGATTCGAAGCCTACAAATATTTTCAGAAAGTTAGTAGACATTGCTTAAATAAATTAAATATGAAACACATTAACTATGAGGAACAACTGTATACCATGAATGAGGACCACAATCTGTCTAATACCTCCTTTGGGTACTCTTTCCATTGAGCAACTGGTCCTGGTAGATGTTGAAGAAGTGAATTCCTAATCTCCCGTACTACTTCTTGTGGCTCAAACCTCGTGCTGCACATGAATTGTTACACAGTAAATATCAATATAAAATATTTAAAAGATATGCAATAATTGAAAACAAAATACTTACGGTCGATTATCGATATACACTATTCGAATGAGTCTTCTTGTGCCAGCCTGAGAAGACCCTGTTTCCTGTGTTGGCTGTTGACTTGTGCGATCAACTGGTGTAGGTGGGTCGTGTACAGGCGCAACATCATCTGTAAAAAAATACACACCAAGTTCTCAGAATGTGCATTTGAACTAATCAAGCATCTAATTAGTTATATGATATACCTATCACAGGAGCCCGTGAAGATGAAGGTTGAGCCTGACTACTACTGGATGAACGACCACTATAACCTCCACGAACCATATTCTAACAAATAACATATGTCATACAATACATTCAAATAATTCACATCAAGTATTACAATGCATTCAAGTCATTCACATCAAGCATTGCAATGCATTCAAATAATTCAAATCATTGACATCAAGTATTGCACTAATTCAAATCATTCGTTAATTGCATAAATTATAATACATTCAGATAATTGAAATCATTCACATCAAGTATTACAATGCATTCGAATCATTCGTATCAAGTATTACAATACATTGAAATAAAATTTTTAATCATTCACACCAAGTATTGCAATACAACTCACATCAAGTATTACAATGCATTTAAATAGAGGTTTGTAGTATAAGATTTTGCTCACTAGCTTGAGAATTCTTCCTCGTCACTAGTTTGACTTTCTTCTTCTTCTTCTTCTTCATTGTTTGCCCATCCACTTGGTACATCATTTGGATCACATTCCTCTATGAATGTTTCATCAGCCAATGGAGATATGACATGCATATCATGCGCAACATCGTGACCATAAGCGAAGTCACAGACATCATCTGATTGATAGTAATCACTGTCTTCAGCTAACTCATCTTCTTGTAACTGATCATACTCGGGGTATAGTTTGGATTTCACCTTGCAAACTGCCCACCATTCATTTCTATCTGACTTTTTTATACTCGGATATGAAGTATAATAAACTTGTTGAGCTTGCGAGGCTAATATGAATGGTTCATATGTTCCAAACCTGGATTTATGATTCACCTCCACAATGCCTGAAGCTTTGTCGAGTCTTGTTGCAGTTGGATCAAACCAATGACACTTGAATACCGTAACCCTGTTATTCATGCCTAAGTAAGTCAACTCCATTATTTCCTCTATAACACCATAGTAATCATGTTCATTTTCACCGTAGCTGCTACCCTTGACACACACGCCACTATTTATCGTTGATTTGTTTATACCGTAGTCTTTTGTATGAAATCGATAACCATTTACGATATACCCGTTGTAGCATTGCACAACTTTGGTCGGACCATTTTCTAAATCACATATTCCTTGATCTTTAACATCACCATGGCGAACCTACGCACAGACATAAACAATTATTGTGATCACGATCAATTAAGTAACTTAGTGTTGTTTATAAGTACAAAATTTATGTTAGCTTCTTTACCAACTGTTTCAACCACTCCACAAACTTAGTTTCACGTTCTTTTTGTACTTCTGCATTAGTGAGATGTGAAACTTTGCTTTGCAACTCCAGATCAAATCGTCTGCAAACCACAAATACTTATATTACCGAGCCATGTATCCACATATAGAACATAAAAGGATTTATAATTGAGTTGCATATACATATACTTACTCGATGTATGGGTCGATCGCTGAACAATTAAAAAGAATATAGATGTGTGCTGCATCTTGCTCTCGATCTGTCAATAGCCTTGATCGGCAACTACCAAATGCATGCCCAAGTCGTTGAAATATCGACAGCTTGTCAGCTACAGTTACTTGTTCTCCATCATCGTTACGGGGCGGGCATGTGTAACGTGTTGAAATATGAGGTTCGAAGTACATAGATGAGAAATTTGAAATCTCTTCTAAAGTGTACGCCTCACAAATAGAGCCTTCTATTCTTGCTTTATTACGAACCTTTTTTTTTAGGTCGAACATGCATCTGACAAGAATATACATTTCAAATTTTAAATATCTGTCATTAAAGAGACAAATATAAAAAAACATATACCTTTCAAATGGGTACATCCATCGATATTGCACAGGGCCACCAACCCTTAGTTCATATGGCAAATGTATGATCAAATGTTCCATAACATCGAAAAATGCTGGCGTAAATATCTTTTCTAATAGACAAACAGTGGTGATGACAGAGTCCTCGAGATTCTTTACATCTGATACAATGACCTCCGATGCGCACAATGTTCTGAAAAATCCGCTCAACTCAGACAATAATGCTAGGGGTATCAATCGTTGCATAAAGATATGACAATCATGGCTCTTCAACCCATATAACTGTCCATCGTCAATCTTCACAGCCCGAGCAATGTTAGAGACATATCCATCTGGAAATCTCAGTTGTCTCAACCATTGACATACATGTTTTATTTGATCAGGTCCGAGCACGTACTTCGCCTTTGGTTTCAGTACTTTGCCATTATACTCTTTGAGTTCCAATTCTGGTCTTTTACATATTAATTTTAAATCCATACGGGCCTTCGGATTATCCTTCGTTTTTCCTTTAATATTCATTACTGTATTGAACACATTATCAAACACATTTTTCTCTACATGCATCACATCCAAATTATGTCGTATCAATAGGGTCGGCCAATACGATAGTTCCCAAAAAATAGATTTTTTCGTCCAATTGTGTTCCTTCCCAAATCCACAGAAGGGTGTAGGACTGCGGGCATCTGTTAATACATCTGGAAAGTATCGCAATCTTCTTAAAATCTCTATGCCAGACAATCTTGAGGATGGACCTTGCATTTCAGTTGTGCCTGCTGTAAATGCATTCTTTTGACGTCGGAACGGATGATCGCTGGGTAGAAATCGACGATGGCAATCAAACCAGCAAGGCTTCCTTCTATGCCTCAATCTAAAAGCTTTGGAATCCTCCATGCAGTACGGACAAGCCAACCTCCCATGTGTGCTCCAACCAGATAACATACCATATGCAGGGAAGTCACTGATTGTCCATAGAACAGCGGCCTTCATGTTGAAATTTTGTTTTTTGTGGGCATCATACGTGGTAACACCGTCATCCCACAGTACTTTTAATTCATCAATCAATGGCCTTAGATATACATCAAGATTTTGGCCAGGTGAGGTCGGACCAGGGATCAACAGAGACAAGAAAAGATTTGGACGTTTCATACACAAGCTTGGTGGAAGGTTGTATGGAGTTACAAATACTGGCCAGCATGAGTATGGAGTTGATCTACCCCCAAATGGATTAAATCCATCTGTACATAGACCGAGTCTAACATTTCGCACTTCCATTGCGAAGTTCTGATGAGTACGATCAAAGTGCTTCCAAGCTTCAGCGTCAACAGGATGCGTGATCTTGTTTTCATCGTGTCGAACTTTATTTGCATGCCATCTCATGTGTTTAGCTGTCTTTGAAGACATATACAATCGCTGCAATCTAGGAGTGATAGGAAAGTAGCGGAGCGACTTGTATGAAACTTCCTTTGATCTCGTGCTACCATTGCCTCTTGTCTTTGGCTTGATTCGAGGATGCCCACATGACGGGCATGATATGTCATTTTCCTGCTCCTTGAAATACAACATGCAGTGATTTGGACAAGCATCAATCTTTTTGTAACCCATACCTAGAGCGTTGACCATAACTTTCGCACGATAGAAATTTTGCGGCAATTTCTCATCTTTAGGCAACATACTCTTCACAATCATGCACAAACGGTCAAAACATGATTGACTCAAATTATACTCGGACTTCAAATTCATTAGTTGAAGAACTGCAGACAAGATAGTGTGACTCTCACAACCGTTCCAAAGTGGCTCATCAGCATCTCTAAGTAAATCATAAAATCTACTAGCTGCATCGTTTGGTGATTCTTCATCTACGACAGTTCTTACATCACTAGAACTCATAGCAGAACCCAGTTCTGTTCCTGCAGCATCAAATATCAAATTCGTATATGGATTATCGTGCACCACATTCACCCGTGCATCAAAATCGTTTCTAAATTCTTCTCCATGAAACGTCCAGTTCTGATAATCACTCACAAAACCCTTCCTGTATAGGTGATGTCTAACGCCATGAGGTTCTACAAATCGATTATTCTTACAAATCTTGCAGGGACACCTAATCCGACCTGTGGGATCTACCGTACTGACACTTGCCGTTGCAAATTCAATAAAACTGTCGACACCATCCATATATTCATGCGATAACTCATTGTCCACTATCCTACGGTACATCCATTCACGGTTTGCAGTCATTCTGTCGTATGATGTTACGAATAGTATCCTAACCAGTTAAAAGAGAACCATCAGAATACTATGATGAAGAAAATATCAAATTTATCATGCAATATATGATGTCATACAATCACAAGAATTATGATGCATGCATTGATAACTTAATATTTTCATGTGCAAACTATTCATGACACGATACATTCATTTGAAGCATGCTTTCAGTATACAATTTCACATGGAAGACATAATCAAATTGAAAGTAACTACATGTAAGCATGGATACAATCACATCAAACATTGCAATACATCGAAATAATTCATATCAAACAAATATCAAACATGTACCTGCAGCAAACACACTTCAATATCCCACTAACTACTACCATGCATAGCATGGACTCCGTACTCCAAAAATAAGAACACTTCCATATTCATACATTAAAATCATGCTCAGCATGATCTCCGAACTCCAACAAAGTAGTCCTAGATATCAACAATTAAGTGAGTGTGTGAACAATAAAGTGTTATATTCAATAAATTAAATAACATGTGATGCGCTTGCATCACTTACTCACCACGGGTATTTACCCAATTTGCATTGTTTTTGTCACTTACTTACCACGGGTGGCGGGGCACAAGCGAGTTCTGTTGAGAAATCTGCAAAAAAAAATGATGTTTTAAAATGAAGTCACCATGAAATTATTCGACCATATCAAATCATAAAACCTTAAAATACAAGAAAATAAATTATAAATAAACCAAAACATCATAAACTATAAGAAAAATAAACCATAAAATTAAATAAAAAAGCCACAATTTAAACCTTAATCAAACAAGGAAAAAACCTGCCCAAATCAAATACAAAAAAATCCTTAATCAAATTAACTAAAAAGTATTAATTAAAAAAATGTGATTTAAATCCCTAATTATAGAAAAAAAATAAAAACTCTAAATAAATAAAAAAAACCTAATCAAATTAACTATAAAAGCCTTAATTAAAAAATTTTGATTTAAAGTCCTAACCAAATTAACTAAAAATCCTTAATTAAAAAAATTATGATTCAAATCCCTAATCATAGAAAATAAAAATAAAAGCTCTAATCAAATCCAAGAAAACCCTAATCAAATTAACTATAAAATGCCCTAATTTTTAAATTTTGATTCAAAGCCCTAATAAAACAAAATCAAATAAAAAACCCTAATTAAATTAACTACAAATAGCCTTAATTTAAGAAATTTGATTCAATTACTTAATAAATGAAAATCAAAATAAAAAATCCTAATCAATGAAAATCAAAGAAAACTAAACAATAAAAATAAAATAAAAACCCTAATTTCTGAAAAAAGAAAAAAAAGAGCAAGAAACCAGGGGGTCGACCCCCGGCCGGACACGGCAGGGGGTCGACCCCCGGCCGGACACGGCAGGGGGTCGACCCCCGGCCGGACATCAAAAGGGGTTGACCCCCTGCCGGACAAGGCAGGGGGTTGACCCCTGGCCGGACACGGCAGGGGGTCGACCCTGGCCGGACACGGCAGGGGGTCGACCCCGGCCGGACAAGGCAGGGGGTTGACCCCCTGCCGGACATCAAAAGGGGTTGACCCCCTGCCGGGGTTGACCCCCTGCCGGACATGGCGGGGGGTCGCCCCCCCCGGCCGGACACGGCAGGGGGTCGACCCCCTACCAGGGTTGACCCCCGGCCGGACACGGCAGAGGGTCGACCACCTACCGGGGTCGACCGCCTGGCAGAGTCGACCCCCTGCCGGAAAACGCAGGGGGTCGACCTCCAATCCATTTAAGGTGAAATACGTACCTGCGGTTGCTCCGGGCAGCGACGGCGGCAGCGGAAGGTTGACGGAGATCGACTTCCGGCGAACGGTGGGGGCCGACAGAGAGGTCGACGGGATGTATAGGGCGGCCGAAGGAAGAGGGCGGCAGGAGGGAGAGGGCGGCGAGCGGGAGCAGCGAAAGGAGAAAGGAAAAAGAGGGCTGGGATTAGGGGTAATGCGACATTTAGCGATGGCTTAGCGACGGATTAATTCTGTCGCTAATCCATCGTAATTCAAAAAACAAAAAAGGCGACAGAAAATATTTCGTCGCCTAGGCCGTCGCTATGTTGCGACGGAATTTTAGCCGTCGCAATTCCGTCGCTAACTGTCGTATTTATTGCGACAAAATATTCTCTCGCACAATCCGTCGCTAAGTAGCGACGGATTTTGCGAGGGAATATAATCTGTCGCTAGTTTCGTAAAATTCTACAAATATAGCGATGGATTCATTTCTCTCGTTAATTCGTCGCTAAGTAGCGACGATATAACTCCGTCGCTAAATTCCGTCGCTAATCAACTATTTTTTTGTAGTGTGAGTATTCTTTAATGGCATCTGGAAAGTGTGTCAGCAAGGCTTGAGTAAACATGTTCTTGTAGGACCAACACTTGGGTATCTATTTTTTAGATCATCAAGCTATAGGAGTGAGCTCCTATATATAGCGTTCATTATGAGATATGGATCACTGGATTTTCTAGGTTCAAATCCAACCCAAATGGATCTAGGTTTAACATGAATGAGGATAAGGCCTATCCCAGAGAGTCTTCTCGAATGAAGACTCATCCAAGAGGAGTCATTCCACCCTGAAAGACGCGTAGGGTGCTACAAAGAGATAAGGATAAGCCTCAAAGCTTATCGCCATACTTGACATAGTGGACGGTGAAGCAATCTATGGCAGCTGACACTTCCATTCTGTCATTCCCAATATCGGATGACTATCTATTCTACTGTCCCATAATGGATGATAGTTCAGAAAATCATCTTCTAGATGGATGATAAAATCTCCTTTTGTCGTTCGAGTTTTTGGGGGGTTACTTGATTTCTGCTGGGTACCTGCAAACAGTTGAGAGAACATCAATAAGCGAACATCATAAAATTTTGGTATCTGCGTATGCCCCTCTTTGTCATTAATTGATTTGATTTGATTTATGATAAATAAATTGACACACCAAAATTTTGAAATACAACTGGGTTGTTAAGGCCATGATTTAGTTTCGCAAAATGAGGTCGGTGGCAGTGCTGGGACAATTTCCAGTATTGGGATAACTGAATTGTCAAGACCATTTGGTGCTCTTGCCGAGCGAGGTGGGTGCCAGTGTAAAAAAAGAAAAGAATTGGGACATGGAGACCGTTATAGGTCTCATAAAATGAGATCAGGCCAGTTCATGAACCAATTTATTTATAGTAGAGAGAGAAAATGTTGAGCTTCACGCATGGATAACACAAGAAGAGCATGACTCTCTTTCATGCCTTTTAGGCCCGTTTCATTTTTTTATGCTTTTTTTGTGATTTTTTTTTAGAATTTGTGAGGGCAAGCGCCAAGAGTCCTACATCTCTTATGGGTTCATGGATAGCATAAAGTTGTCCCAGTAAGGTCTTAGGGTGGCGATATTCTTTCTAAGATGATCAATTTAGACATAAGACTTCTTGCCCCAGTTAAGGGAGTCACGCACTAAGGAGAAGGGAAGGTCTTCTGTTATACTCCTCAGACTTAGGATCCATGTGGCTAGACTCTTTGATGCATTTGTTGTGAAGTGAGGAGCCTATGACAACTACAAATGATTGATCATATAAGGTCAGCGATTTTTTCTCTTATATCTTTTCTTTTTCAAATTCGAAACTTTCTAACAAGTTGATGTAGGCACTTGAGATTCCTATACTTTAGACTTTCCTCTTCTTAGGTTGGTCTGACATAGCGACACTCAGCCTCAGTGATATTTTTCTTCTCTCATCCTGCCTTGTTTTTTAAGTAACTAGTTATAGGGATATGAAATCAAGTATCATGATATTCTAGTTAGGTCTAATAGTTATCATTAAAGCTTGAACTCTGAAGGACTAGAGCTTTATGAGAATGCATTCAAGTACACTTTTTGCCCCTAGGTAAGTTTCTTTGAGTCTTTATCGTTAGCTTTAAAGAGCTTTATTCCTTACTTTTGTCATCCTTCGACCTGAGGCCTGGCAACCATGAATCTCATGGCTTTAGAGTCCAAGAGAAATTTCCCTAGCTATCCAATCTCTACCTTTGTAAGCTGATCATGCATAATATTTGCATTTTATTAATCATTATTTATGCATGATCCGTGTTAAAAATCGCTCTAAAAACCCATTTTTATTGTTAATTCTGAGAAATCGCATTGAATCAAATTTTATCAGAAAATCGAGTTTTCAACGCTTTCTCTACGGTTTTAGTATTTTTATTAGATTTAGATTTTCTTAATGGTAGTTTAGTTAGCTTAGGTTTGTATTAGCTAATTTGTAATTTTTAATTAGTTTAGGAAGTTTTCTTTTTAGACAATAAAATAGGTTTTACTAAAGTGAGTCTTTTTGAAAATTATTGAAAACTGTTGGACTTGTGTTGAAAAATTTGCTTTAACCTAATATTATATTATAAATAGTATACTAAAGCAAAGGAGAGACATTTTTTCCTTGGTTGGAGTTCACGCCTCTCTCTCTCTCTCTCTCTCTCTCTCAAAACCGGCTTCCTTTCTTCTTCCTCTCCTTCTTCCACTTCTTTCGTTTCCTTGTCTTCTTGCTATTAACTGCTTCATCGTTGGCTACCTCATCATCTTCAACAGAAAAGTGCAGCTGCAGCCCAGGGATCAACCGTTCTTCTCTCAACCCTTCTAGCGAATCACTCGGTAACCCTATTCGTCTCTCCCATCTTTGTGGATTTGAGCTTCATCATATGGATATTTCTTTACGTTTTGCATGAGCATTGCATAGAGTATATTTTGTATTCTTTTGGTTGTCATTACAGCTAATTAGATTATTAGTTTTCAACCTTTGCAAAAAGAAAAAAAAAGAAAAGAAGAGAAAAGAAAAAGAAAAAATTTGTAGTATCTGTTTTGACGTTAAATCGTGAGGCCGTGTAGTTTGTTTCACGTTTTGTTAATGTGGCTGTCGGTTGTTTGATTTCTGGCAGTTAGTATTATTGAGTATTGGTTAGGTTAGAGTATAGTTTCAGCATCACATAGTGTGTTGGATTAGGCATAGTATTTTCTTTGTTGATTGTCATCTATTTTTTTTTTTGAATAGTGGTTAAAAAAATAATATTAAGTTCACATCATTTTTTTTTTCTGTTTTGAATTAGCTAGTGTCAGTTGTTACCTAATACCTTTTATGCATTAGTACAGTAGTCGTTCTTTCTTTGGTGCATCATTTTAGTAGTTTATTGCATTATCTGTTTGGAATTTAAGTTTCATTAGTTGTTTATGCCTAACGTTATGTCATTTTATTTCACCAGTAGGTTATTAGCTCTTAGTTATTAGTTGTTGATTTCTGCAGTATTTATTTCATTAGTCGTGGGGTACTTCATTAGTAATTGTTTGTTTTGGTTATTCATTACATGGGTCATTGATTGCATTACTCCATGGTTGCATTGATGTCATTAGTTTGAGTGCATTAGGCATATGTTTTAGTTATTTATTTCATTAGTTTATGTCACGTTATTTGTTTTAGAATTTTATTTCATATGTGATTCAACCATCTTAATTCATGTTGCTTAGTTTAGTTGATTCAACATAGGGTGATTAATTTGTTTTAGCTTAGCCATGCTTAATTAGATTTTTCGTATTATAGTGTCGTTCACGTTCTTCTTTACATTAGAAATCATTAATTTGCTTTGAGTCTATGCTATCGATAGTTAGATCATAGTTGTTTACTCTAGATTCACGGGTGGTGTTTATAGTTTTATTTTAGTTTCTAAGTTGTTACAACAGATTGCTAGTTAGTTATACTAATTCGTCTTGTAGTGGTTTGCTAGAGTTAGTTTAGATCTGTTTTTAGTATTTTTAAACTTAGAATTGTTTTACTTCTATTCGTACTGCTGCATTTTGTATTGTTGTTTTGCAGGAAAGCGTTTGGACGTGCGAGAGAAGTGATCTCAAGCCTCTGAAGATTCCTCAGTCCCTCAGAAAGGGCCCCTCAGAAAAGCCAAAGTTCAAGAAAACATACATTACCTCAAGAAGGGATAGAAAGCCTCAAGCGCTGAAGACTTGCTTTTCTTTTTAGATTAGGATTTTATTTCATTTATTTCAATTCATTTGGGTTTGTAATAAGACACTTTAATTATTTGTTTAAGCACTCTGCGTAGGATAGTACTCTTTAGATAGTCATTCATTTATTTAATTCTTTTTATTTATTTTGGCAATAAAGAGTAGTGTAGTTGTGTGTTTGAATAAGAGTATTTCCCGTTCCCTGAGTTCGACCCAGACTCCACCACTCATGCGAGCCGGTTTTGATATTTTTGGTGTCTGGCTTTCACTGGATTTTCATTAAAAATATTGTTTTAAAAAGGGTTTTCATAAAATTCACACCAAATTTTGGCGCCGTTGCCGGGGAACGGCGAAATACTAGTATTCACTTTATTGCCTTGTGTTTGTTCTCGTATTTATAGGTTGTTAGTTTAATTCAGTTCTTTAATTAGGATTATTTAGTTTGCTTTTCGCATTTAGGCTTAGAACCACGTGTGTGCATACCGTAGAGACAAGCTTACTTTTCTGCACAGCTCACCCATTAGGATCCCCTTAGAAGTGACTGTGTACGATTGGTACCATGCACATAGATTTCATTTTCGTAAATTCTCTATTGAGTGCAACTGCATGGTGCTTGTTTATTTCTTGTTTTCAGTAATTGTTTTTGTTACTCGCTTTGTGGTTTGTGTGGTTTGGCCGCTAGCGCATTAGTGAGGTAGAAAAACCCAATTTAGGACGGTTGCTGCACCGGTCTACCCTTTAGTGCATGCACGGGCGACGTTCGCGTGAACCTAAGCTTGCCGAATTTGTTGAGGATCCCGAATCTTTCTTTAGGAGAGCCCATCAATCCAGCCCCATGGCTGAATATCAACAGTTGATCCGTCCTCTTAGGGAGTACTTCATGCCCAACACATACACTCCTGCCTCCTGTATCACAAGACCTGATGTGGGAGCGAACCATTTTGAAATCAAGGCCAGTGTCATCCAGATGTTACCCTCCTTTTATGGCCTTAGCAACGAAGACCCATACCGTCATCTCGACGAATTTCTCGAGATCTGCTCTATGGTGCGGATCAACAATTTTGGAGATGACGCATTAAGGTTGACGTTATTCCCCTTCTCCCTTAAGGATAAAGCCAAGCATTGGCTGAAGGCCCTCGATACAGTTCAAATTACCACTTGGGAACATATGCAAAGGGAGTTTTTAAAGAAATACTTCCCAATTGGTAAGACGAACCAGTATCGAAAAGCCATCACTAGCTTTTCACAGATCGAGGGAGAAATGTTTCATGAAATGTGGGAGAGGATGAAAGATCTTCTCCGCAAGTGTCCCCACCACTAGGTGCCCCGCTGGCAACTGGTGCAATATTTTTATGATGGTCTCACTGAGAAGAACCGTCAAATGGTTGACGCTGCCTGTGGGGGCACTTTTATGCTCAAAAGTGAAGATGAAGCATGGGCCCTTTTTGAGACCTTGAGCGAGAACTCCATGCACCATGCTTCTGCTTCACGATCTGAGAGGGCCACACCTATGCAAGATGGCGCAAAGAAGGCTGGTATATTCGAGATAGGGATGCACCTTGAGTTGCAAAACAAGGTCGACCAGCTGTCCCAGAAATTGGATCAGTTATTGTCGGGTCCCTCTTTAGTCCTACAGGTGTGTGCGTTGTGTGCTAGCCCTGCACACCATGTTGTTTATTGCCCCGTTGCGCCACAGTACCCTGAGTTTGTCCAGGAGCAAGCTTAGATGGCGTAGAGTTTCGCTAGGCCCGCACCCAATCCATATTCCAGCACATATAACCCATGCTGGCGGAACCATCCTAATTTTTCATGGAGAAATCCACAAGCCCAACCTCCCAACCCTTCCAAAAGCCAACCCAGGCAAGGCGGTTATGCGCCTGGATTTCAGAGAACTAGCTACCCTTCAGCTCAGCCTACTTATAATCAACCCCAGTCTCAGGAGCCTTCGTCCAGCCAGTCCTTTGAGGACAAGATGCTGCAAGCCTTCTCGGATATCAAGGCAAATCTGAGCTCCCATACACATTCTATTGCGAAGCTTGAGACGCAAATGGGACAACTCGCCGAGGCGCTTAGCAGGCGAAGTGAGGGGGCTTTACCTAGCCAACCGGTGGTGAACCCTAGGGGTAAGGAGCCGATGCAAGGCCTGCACATGACAGATGCCCATCAAGATTATGCTCAAGCGGTAATCACCCTTAGGAATGGGAAGCAATACCAGGCGAGGGAGGCTGCAGAAGAAAGAGAGAGAACGAGTGAGAAGCAGCCTGTCCCCATCGTCCCACCTCAGGAAAGCGAGAGGGCTCTACCAACTGAGTCTTCAAAGTCCTATACTCCCAAAGCCCCCTTTCCTGAGGCGCTAGAGAGACCGAAGTCATTAGGCAAGCATGGAGTGAACATGCAGGAGATGCTTGAGATATTCAAGCACGTCCAGATAAACCTCCCCTTGCTTGATGCCATTCAGCAAGTCCCTGCATATGCAAAGTTTCTAAAGGAGCTTTGTACGCAGAAAAGAAAGTCGAAGTCACAAGTGCCGAAGAAGATATACTTGACTGAGCAGGTGAGTGCGGTGTTGCAACACCAAACCCCACCAAAGCTTAAGGACCCAAAGACTCCAATTATTTCGTGTGTCATAGGAGACATCACTGTCGAGCGTGCATTGCTCGACCTTGGGGCAAGTGTCAATATCTTGCCGGGTTTCTTTTATGACAAATTTGGATTAAAGGAGATGAAGCCAACACCTATGACCCTGCAGCTTGCAGATAGATCAATCAAGGTCCCGCGAGGGATTTTGGAAGATGTTCTGGTCAAGGTAGAGGACTTCTACTTCCCTGTTGACTTCATCATTTTAGATATGAAGGGAGTTAATGATATGCGACAGACCCCCATCATTCTTGGACGCCCCTTTCTGGCCACTGCCAATGCGTGCATTAATTGTCGCACAGGCGCGATAGATGTCTCATTTGGCAACAGGAAGATAAGGCTGAACATTTTTCATGCGGCGATGGGACCTGCCGGCGATGAGGCTTCTTTCGAGGTCAACTTCATTCAGGACCTGGTAGAAGCAGAGCATACCTGGTTATTGAGTGATCCACCTCAAGAGGAGGTTGATGAATCACTCGAAGAAGATTGCCATGGGTCAATAGAGAGTCGGACAGGTGATCTGAGTTGGACCTGGCACTTTGAGCCGCTTCCTGAATTGGTAGAAAAGCCGGCCCGACCATCCATAGAGAGTCCGCCTGAGCTTGAGTTGAAGCCCTTACCGGCCTCACTCAAGTATGCCTTCCTAGGCAAGGATCAGACTCTCCCCGTCATTATTTCCGAAGACCTGACTGACACACAAGAGTGTCAGCTGTTACAGGTCTTGCACAAGCATAAAGTGGTGATTGGATGGTCAGTGGCAGATCTGAAGGGGATAGACCCCTCCTTTTGCATGCATCGGATTATCATGGATGAGGGGGCTAAACCCTCAAGAGAGGCGCAAAGGAGACTAAATCCCCATATGAAGGAGGTGGTAAAGAAGAAGGTAGTCAAATGGTTGGATGCTGGGATCATTTATCCCATCTCCGACAGTTAGTGGGTGAGCCCTACCCATGTTGTCCCCAAGAAGTCTGGGCTCACTGTAGAGATGAATGAAAAAGGAGAAAGTGTCCCCATGAGGACTACCACGGGATGGCGAGTATGCATAGATTATAGAAAGTTGAACAGTGCCACTAGGAAGGATCACTTCCCTCTGTCGTTCATCAACCAGATCTTGGAGAAACTCGCCGGCCAGCAATATTTTTGTTTCCTGGATGGTTATTCAGGATACAACCAGGTGGCCGTTCATCCCGAGGACCAGGAGAAGACGACGTTCACCTGTCCATATGGCACTTTTGCTTATAGGAGAATGCCGTTTGGGCTCTGCAATGCCCCAGCAACATTTCAACGGTGCATGATGGCGATCTTCTCGCATATGATGGATGATGTCCTTGAGATTTTCATGGATGATTTTTCAGTCTATGGCTCTTCATTTGACGATTGTCTTCAAAAGTTATCTCGTGTGCTTCAGCGTTGTAGGGAGACAAATCTGGTTCTTAGTTGGGAAAAGAGTCATTTCATGGTGAGACAGGGGATTGTTCTTGGACATATTGTGTCTGAGAAAGGAATCGAGGTTGATAAGGTCAAAGTGGAGACCATTGCTAGATTAGCTCCACCGACCTCTGTGCGGCAGGTGCGATCATTTCTAGGGCACGCAGGTTTTTATAGAAGGTTCATTAAGGACTTTAGCCAGATTTCTCGATCGTTGTGCAACCTGCTATCGAAAGATCAGTCGTTTATGTTTGATGATGCCTGTCTGAAGGCATTCTTGGCCCTGAAGGAGGCTCTGACTACTGCTCCTATTCTTCGATCTCCTGAGTGGTCAGTGCCATTTGAGATTATGTGTGATGCGTCAGATTACGCGGTTGGAGCGATTCTCGGTCAGAAGATTGAGAGACAATCTCATGTGATTTATTATGCTAGTAGGACCCTCTCTGATGCACAAATGCATTATACCACCACAGAGAAGGAATTACTAGCCGTAGTTTTTGCTCTTGAGAAGTTTCACTCATATTTGTTAGGCTCCAAGGTCATCATTTACTCAGATCATGCAGCATTGCGATATTTGATGAGTAAAAAGGATGCCAAATCGCGTCTCATTCGATGGATCCTTCTGTTACAAGAATTTGATATCGAGATTCGAGATAAGAGTGGATGTGAGAATCTTGTAGCAGATCATTTATCCAGACTGACAGTGGAGACATCCACTGATCAGGGGCAGATTGATGATTCATTTCCGGATGAGCAGCTCTTTCATGTCAAGCATCTGCCTTGGTTTGCGCATATAATCAACTTTTTGGTGACTGGAGAATACCCTGCGCACTGGAACCGCAATGAGAGAGATCGATTTTTCTCGCAGGTAAAGCACTATTTTTGGGATGAACCAGAGTTGTTTCGATTATGCCCAGATCAGATGATTCGAAGGTGTGTTCCTGAGGAGGAGTATGACTCTATTCTATCATTTTGTCATTCCTTGGCTTGTGGAGGCCATTTTTCTAGTCGAAAGATCGCCGCGAAGGTCCTCCAGTCAGGATTTTGGTGGCCGACACTGCATAGAGATGCCCATGATTTTTGTAGGAGGTGCTTGCGCTGTCAGCAGACGGGACGCATCGCCAAGCATGATATGATGCCCCTCCTTCCTATTTTAATTATTGAGATTTTTGATGTGTGGGGGATTGATTTTATGGGTCCTTTCCCGCCTTTGTTCGGATTTATTTATATTCTAGTGGCGGTGGATTATGTCTCAAAATGGGTCGAGGCCGTGGCCACCCGAACCAATGATCATAAGCAGGTGCTTCGATTTATCAAGCACAACATTTTTAGTCGGTTTGGAGTCCCTAGAGCAATCATTAGTGATGGTGGTACGCACTTTCGTAATGTACAAGTAGCTTCCTTACTTAGGAAATACTCGGTACATCATCGGATTGCCACACCGTACCACCCACAGACTAGTGCCCAAGTCGAGGTCTCCAATAGGGAGATCAAGCGGATTCTTGAAAAAACAGTCCGGTCAGACCGCAAGGACTGGTCTCAGCGCCTTGATGATGCCCTTTGGGCCTATAGGACTGCTTTCAAGACTCCGATTGGCATGTCCCCATACCGATTGGTTTTTGGGAAACCATGCCACCTTCCTGTTGAATTGGAGCATAGGGCATATTGGGCTATCAAGAAGTTCAATTTTGATATGGCCCAAGCTGGCGCTGAGATGAAGTTGCAGTTGAGTGAGCTTGAGGAGTTGCACAATGAAGCCTACAAGAGTGCCAAAATATACAAGGCTCGAACCAAGCATTTCCATGATCAACATATCATGAGGAAGCAGTTCGAGCCTGGTTAAAAGGTGTGGCTTTATCATTCACGTCTCCATCTTTTTCCAGGGAAGCTGAAGTCCAGATGGGATGGACCATTCATAGTCCATAGAGTTTTTCCACATGGAGCGGTAGATCTTTTGGACCCTCGAACAGGTAGCATTTTCAAAGTTAATGGGCAGCAACTAAAGCCCTACATTTCTGATATGGTGGTGCAGCAAGACATTGAGGCTATTAACCTCGTGGATGCATGAGGGGGAGCACAGGTTTGTATGTTGTATTGTTAGTAGGATCTAGTAAATATCATAGATGTTTTTTCGTTATTTTGCTTTGCTTTCTTGTATCTCATGAGTATATTGTTAGATCAGGTATTCATTCTTGTGCATTCATAGGACATGCATCCATATGTCAGGTGACTTCTACTCTTTTCTTCACATTATCTTGTTTTCATATGCAGTCCCTTAGTTTCATATAAGCATGGGGGAGTGCCACTGGGACAGTGTCATTTAAGCATGGGGGAGGGTGTAGTTTGCACACCCAATTTTTTCATGTCTTTGTACTTGCATTTTTATGTCAACTCATAGAAATTAGGCTTTTAGGGAATGAGTTTGAACTTATATGACTGCTTTGCAACATCTAACGTTTTTAGAGAATTTTTAAGCCCCACGAAAAACTTTTTCTAACACGAATCTAGATAACCATGGCTATTTATGTGGATTTCAAAGAAATAATTATAGATGCATGTTAGAGTTTATTTTGAATCACAAGTATGGATATGCACAATTTTATTTATTTATTTTTTTTTTGAAAAACTAAGCAAATGAACAATATTGCATTTAAGAGCTCAAAAAGTGAAACGAGCATACGTTTAGTTGTTTGATATCTTCGTACTCCCTAGTAGCTGGGCTTAGACACAAGTTGAAGTGTTTGAGTCCATGTTGAAAAGGATAACGAAGGAAGTCAATTCTTTGTCTATGTTGATATATGTGGCCTATTTTGTTCGAGCAAGTACATCCTGAGGGGTGTTTACACCTGGTGCCCTAAAGCCATCTGGTTTGGGAGCCATCGGCCCGAAAGCTCGTTACATGGACTTTATAGAGAGCCTAATAAATATTGACATTGCACATGATAGAGAAGTAGACTATATGTAAACTATAGAAAATTGAAGGTCTAGTGACTCGAGCAATTAAGTCTGAGGGATACTTTGTATCTGATGCCCTAAGGTCGTCTGGCCTGGGAGTCACTGACCCAAAGCTCGTTACACGGGTCACAAAAACTGGAAATTGGGTATAGTGCTTAGAAAAAAAATTTGATTGAAAAATGTGGAAAATTGAAAATCAAGAAAGAGAAAAGAGCGTAAAAGAGAAAAGTTCCTTGCTTAAAAGCAAATATTGAAAAAACATGTGCAGAACACATATGAGTGAGGATAAGTAAATAATGATATGTATGTATTTGAATTTCTAAGGATGAAACATAAATGATTATGCTATTTAGAAAAGTGAAAGAAAATATTTTATTCTGTGGTGGCAAGTAGAAGACTCTAATCCTGTTTTGATGATGCAATGGCATGAAATATTTGTGGAAACGAACTCCTTAACTGCCTAATGCTTTGTGTTTTAAAATGCTTATGCATACTTGACACAGATGTTTGTGGGTAGCATCACTGCAAACCCTCACGAGACCTTACTCGTTCACTGGGGTAACTCAGGGGTTGAAAGGGCTTGTTGCATATGCTAAATGCAACCGTGATTCCTACGAAAGTGAGTTAGGTTTTTATTGTGTCTAGTTTAGTATTTTTGCTTTTGCTTCAGTTTGCTTGAGGACTAGCAAACGATAAGCATGGAGGTATTTGATCATGCATAGTATTTGCATTTTATTAATCATTATTTATGCATGATTCGTGTTAAAAATTGCTTTAAAAACCCATTTTTATTGTTAATTCTGAGAAATCGCATTGAATCAAATTTTATCAGAAAATCGAGTTTTCAACGCTTTCTCTACGGTTTTAGTATTTTTATTAGATTTAGATTTTCTTAATGGTAGTTTAGTTAGCTTAGGTTTGTATTAGCTAATTTGTAATTTTTAATTAGTTTAGGAAGTTTTCTTTTTAGACAATAAAATAGGTTTTACTAAAGTGGGTCTTTTTGAAAATTATTGAAAACTGTTGGACTTGTGTTGAAAAATTTGCTTTAACCTAATATTATATTATAAATAGTATACTAAAGCAAAGGAGAGACGTTTTTTCCCTGGTTGGAGTTCACGCCTCTCTCTCTCTCTCTCAAAACCGGCTTCCTTTCTTCTTCCACTTCTTTCGTTTCCTTGTCTTCTTGCTATTAACTGCTTCATCGCTGGCTACCTCATCATCTTCAATAGAAAAGTGCAGCTGCAGCCCAGGGATCAACCGTTCTTCTCTCAACCCTTCTAGCGAATCACTCGGTAACCCTATTCGTCTCTCCCATCTTTGTGGATTTGAGCTTCATCATATGGATATTTCTTTACATTTTGCATGAGCATTGCATAGAGTATATTTTGTATTCTTTTGGTTGTCATTACAGCTAATTAGATTATTAGTTTTCAACCTTTGCAAAAAGAAAAAGAAAAAAAAGAAAAGAAAAAGAAAAAAATTGTAGTATCTGTTTTGACGTTAAATTGTGAGGCCGTGTAGTTTGTTTCACGTTTTGTTAATGTGGCTGTCAGTTGTTTGATTTCTGGTAGTTAGTATTATTGAGTATTGGTTAGGTTAGAGTATAGTTTCAGCATCACATAGTGTGTTGGATTAGGCAAAGTATTTTCTTTGTTGATTGTCATCTATTTTTTTTTTGAATAGTGGTTAAAAAAATAATATTAAGTTCACATCATTTTTTTTTCTGTTTTGAATTAGCTAGTGTCAGTTGTTACCTAATACCTTTTATGCATTAGTACAGTAGTCGTTCTTTCTTTGGTGCATCATTTTAGTAGTTTATTGCATTAGCTGTTTGGAATTTAAGTTTCATTAGTTGTTTATGCCTAACGTTATGTCATTTTATTTCACCAGTAGGTTATTAGCTCTTAGTTATTAGTTGTTGATTTCTGCAGTATTTATTTCATTAGTCGTGGGGTACTTCATTAGTAATTGTTTATTTTGGTTATTCATTACATGGGTCATTGATTGCATTACTCCATGGTTGCATTGATGTCATTAGTTTGAGTGCATTAGGCATATGTTTTAGTTATTTATTTCATTAGTTTATGTCACGTTATTTGTTTTAGAATTTTATTTCATATGTGATTCAGCCATCTTAATTCATGTTGCTTAGTTTAGTTGATTCAACATAGGGTGATTAATTTGTTTTAGCTTAGCCATGCTTAATTAGATTTTTCGTATTATAGTGTCGTTCACGTTCTTCTTTACATTAGAAATCATTAATTTGCTTTGAGTCTATGCTATCGATAGTTAGATCATAGTTGTTTACTCTAGATTCACGGGTGGTGTTTATAGTTTTATTTTAGTTTCTAAGTTGTTACAACAGATTGCTAGTTAGTTATACTAATTCGTCTTGTAGTGGTTTGCTAGAGTTAGGTTAGATCTGTTTTTAGTATTTTTAAACTTAGAATTGTTTTACTTCTATTCGTACTGCTGCGTTTTGTATTGTTGTTTTGCAGGAAAGCGTTTGGACGTGAGAGAGAAGTGATCTCAAGCCTCTGAAGATTCCTCAATCCCTCAGGAAGGGCCCCTCAGAAAAGCCAAAGTTCAAGAAAACATACATTACCTCAAGAAGGGATAGAAAGCCTCAAGCGCTGAAGACTTGCTTTTCTTTTTAGATTAGGATTTTATTTCATTTAATTCAATTCATTTGGGTTTGTAATAAGGCACTTTAATTATTTGTTTAAGCACTCTGCGTAGGATAGTACTCTTTAGATAGTCATTCATTTATTTAATTCTTTTTCTTTATTTTGGCAATAAAGAGTAGTGTAGTTGTGTGTTTGAATAAGAGTATTTCCCATTCTCTGAGTTCGACCCGGACTCCACCACTCGTGCGAGCCGGTTTTTATATTTTTGGTGTCTGGCTTTCACTGGATTTTCATTAAAAATATTGTTTTAAAAAGGGTTTTCATAAAATTCACACCATAAGCCATATGATCAGAGTCTATCACATTGTCATAGGTCTAGAGGTAAGTATTGGTTTTCACCTAGCTCTCGCTTTTTATTCCATCCTCTACTCCTGAGGCAATCATATGATCGGAGCCTACCACCAAGTCTTACATCCAGAGGTAAGTACTAGTCTCTTTTTTTTTATATGTTTTTCCTTTGTCGAGGTAAAATAAAAGGCTCTTTAAGAGGCCAACCTATGAAGCAGATTAGCATCGAATGTATTCAACATCCAACCTTTTTTCTAGAAAGTTGGTTGTCTAGGTGAGTTCCACAGGCTTTA
Source organism: Nuphar pumila (assembly GCF_984573655.1). NCBI lineage: Eukaryota > Viridiplantae > Streptophyta > Magnoliopsida > Nymphaeales > Nymphaeaceae > Nuphar > Nuphar pumila. Next base: position 93,418,118 of record NC_143260.1, on the reverse strand, counting down.
CATTTATACATTAATAATGATCGCATGCCTCTATAATTCATCCTTATAGACTCATGGTTAAAATCATTGAATTTAAATACCTTAGCCTCATTATGTTGCCTTCTTATCTTTCCCTAAAACTTGGATGTCTTATGTGGTAGACTCTCGAGTGCAAAGACCCACTTAAGAAAATGACCATTTTTAAGAGAGATAGATCCATTTTGGAAGAGATCCCTTACCTTTAATAATCTTTCAATGATACGCCTAGCATTATGATGGAGCTTTATCCTCTTCCTATGACTATTATGGGTTTTGCCAGGCAGGGTCATACCAGTTCAAGGATGATTGTGATGTGAAGACTATTTTATGGTTTTATCGAACGAGGACGGGCCAGTGTTCGGGACAACAAGAGTGTCTAGAGATAAACTAGGCTTTCAAGACCACTTGGGTCTCATCAAACAAGGTTAAGCTGGTTTAAGATTTGTATGCTTGGTTGTTGAAGGTTCCTTCTTGCATAAGAGTTTTAGATTTTGGATGTCTTTGTGATACCTTATCCCTAGGTTCTAGATAGGTTTAGACTCCTTGACATGTCTCTACATGATTTTGATCGAAAGGCATCATTGAGAATGATTAGAGAAAATAAAAGAAGGGTTTGACAAAAGCTTTTTTAGTCTTATCAATAGGAATAGCATGATCCTGCAACGAAAAGGATAACTTTGACCCCGACAAAAGAAATATTTTTGGCATTTTTTTTTTTGGATTTTTTGTTCTTTGATTTGTTTTGTTTTTCAAAAAGTTATTTATATAATTCAAGTTTTGAAGGTTTACCTAAGGCCATGAGATGGTGACCCATGCAAGATGTCCTTTTTTATCCATACCATTATGATTATGCCATGACCTGTGCTTGCCTTTTTCTAAGGGCATTGTCTTCTTTTTGCTAAAGGAGAGAAGGAGGAGTCCAGCTTTGTAGCTTTTTTGTCCTAAGTTGAGTCCTTGTAGAGAAGAGTCAGTCTCATTCTATTTGTCATGCCTGGTTTTTTTACTGAGCTTATGATGGTGGTCCTTTTCGTGAAATGGTATTTTAGGACCCATTTGAACTCTTTTGGCTACTTTTTCATTGGAGACCCTTAGTAGCCGAGACCATGGGTTCTTATCCTCGGTGAGGCTAGAAGAGGCTTTCTTACGACCTTGGGCCTTTTGTAGAGGTTTTTGACTGACTCTTGATCCGAACTGGATGAACACCTTGTCTTTGAGCAACATTAAATATTTTGTATTATTTACTCATGATTTCACTAGTATGAGTTGGGTGTTTTTCATTGCTCAAAAAATCTGATGTAATTGCCAAGTTTAAGGAATTCAAAGCATTTATTGAAAAGGAAAGTGAAAAAATATAAAAATCCTTCACACTGATAGAGGGGGGAGTTTTTGTCTGAAGAATTTGGTTCATTTTGCAAAGAAAATGACATTCATAGGCAACTTATAGTAAAGAAGACACCGAAACAGAAAGATGTTGCTGAAAGAAGAAATAAAACTATAGTAATAATGGCTCAATGTATGTTAAAAGAAATGCATCGATCTTCCTAATGTTGTTTTGGTAGAAGCTATAGCCACAACTATGCATATTCTCATTATTTAACCAACGAAGGTGGTACACAAGAAAACTCCATATGAAGCATGATGGAAGCAGAAACCCAATGCAAGTATGTTGCGTATATTTGGTTGTATTGCCTATGCCTTAATTGATCTCATTGATCGCTCCAAGTTGGATAAGAAAAGTGAAAAATGTATTTTTGTTTGTTATAGTGATGAATCTAAGGGCTATCACTTATACAATCATGTTTCTAAAAAGCTAATAATTAGAAGAGATGTCATTTCTTATAAAAGCAATCATTGGCAATGGAGTAAAGAACAAGGACAACAATTGGTATTTGAAGAAAATGAAGAGCAACTGAATTTTGAAGTAAAAGAAAAGTCATCATCTATAGTGGAGGAGCTGCTTTCTAAACAGCTCATCACAAAAAATATTGAATCCACATTTGATATGGATACTCCTCCTGACAAGGTATGTTCCTTGGAAGAAATTTATAAACGTGTGTTTGCTCTTATGGTTGCAAAGCCATTATGTTATGAAGAAGCTCATGGAAATGAAGAGTGAGAAAATTCAATAAAGTTGGAAATTAGTGCCATTGAAAGAAATAATACATGGGAGCTTACTTATTTACCACCTGGGCTGGGAAGGATCCAATTGGCATACAGTGGGTGTTTAGAGTAAAACATGATGCAAGTGAAAAGGTGCAGAAATACAAAGCAAGATTAGGTGCAGAAGCATGGAAATGATTTTTTTAAGACATTTTCATTGGTAGCTAGATTTGAAATTGTTAAGATGGTACTAGCAGTTATAGCTTAATGCAATTGGTATGTGTATCAATTTGATGTTAAATCAACATTTTTGAATGGCTACTTGATTAAAAAGGTTTATATTGAACAGTCGCAGGGTTTTACCATTGAAGGAAAAGGAAAAATGGTTTATAAATTGAAGGTCTTATATGGACTTAAACAAGATCCTAGAGCTTGGTACAATTGACTTGATGCTTACCTTCATCAAACTAATTTTTAAAGGAGAAACAATGAGCCCACATTATATGTAAAAATAAAAGGTAAAAACATGATTTTCATGAGTGTTTACGTAGATGATGTCATCTACACTGGGTCCTCAAGTGAGCTTATTATGGAATTCAAGAGAAGCATGATGCAAAAATTTGAAATGTCAGAATTTAGGTAGAATTATTTTCTTGGGCTTCAAGTAATGCAAATTGAAGAAAGGATTTTTATCTCACAAGAAAAATATGCATTTGACCTTCTCAAAAAAAGTAATATGCTCAATTGTAAGGTATGTTCAACTCCCATGAATGCATATGAGAAGTTAACTATGAAGGATGGTACAACTAAAGCAAATGAGAGGCACTTTAGAAGCTTAGTCGGTGGACTCATGTATTTGACTCACACCCAGTCGGATATCGTGTTTTTAGTCAGCTTAATCTCAAGATTTATGCACAATCCATTTGTGCATCATTTGGGTGCAGCAAAGAGAATCCTAGGTTACATTCGTGCAACCATGGGTTATGGAATTGTGTATAAACCTGTTGATAACTTTGAATTGGTTGGTTTCACTGAAGGTGATTGGACAAGTTTTGTTGATGATCGTAAGAGTACCTATGACGGACTTTTAGATCAATGTCAACCTACCAAGATCTATTGTGATAGCAAGTCAACAATTTCAATAGCTAAAAATCCTGTATTTCATGATAGAAGGAAGCATATAGAGCTCAGACATCATTTTATCAGAGATATTGTTGCAAGTGGAGAGATCGTGCTAAAGCAATGCTCTACCACCGAACAAGTGAATGATGGATTTACAAAAGCACTCTCGTATGAAAAGTTTGTTGTGTTCAGATCGTTCCTTGGTGTTGCTGAGATTTCGCATCAAAGGGGAGAAATGTGGGATAATGCTCAACGTGTTGGACGTGTTTTTAAAGTTTAGGAGAAAATCCTAAGAGAGTGCCTTAGTTTTAGGAAGGAGGTTTCCTAAGTTATAGGGAGTAGTTTTACTTTTCTACAAGTGTCCAACGTGTGCTAGTTTCTTTTGCTTTAAGAGAGTAGTTGCTAAAATCATGGATTGTGGTGATGTGGTTTAGTGGTATCGTGTTTTTCTTTAAATTGTAGCATGCTGAAATGAAAATGGTGAATAAAAAAATACATCTTTCAGCTATATCATATTATCTATACTGTGTATGCTGTGTTTTTTTATCCTGTCATACTGTCTTTGCTCCTGTCCAACAGTTGGATCCTGTTGGCATGGAGAGCAGTTTGGATGGAAAGGAATACCAGGGTATTCAATAGCGATTCACAACAAACAACGACCATTACAACAAAGATCAGAAGGGAATTTACAGAGAACCAAACGAAAAATGACCTCACTCTAATATCAGTCAGCTGGGACATCGCAGGCTGAGTGGACTATGACCGTTGTTCGCTGTAAAATTTTTGTAACAACAGGCCTTAATCTGTCACCGGTTGGTTAGGACATGAGGATAATTGGACGGTGACTGTGCTTCAGTTTTCTAGCTGTTAACTATGTTTTTCTGTATAAGTGATATCTTATCACTTGTTGCAGCTTTATAAAATTTAAATTGTCCTATCTGTTAATAATAATTATCTTTCTTTCAAAAAAAGGAGTTAAAGTCAGTGGCGTAGCTAGGATTCATGTGAGGGGGGGGGGGGGGGCAAACAGGGGTGTAGCAAAAAAAAAAATTTTGTGTGATAGTCGGGGGTTCGGGGGCAGCGCCCCCGTTTTTTTTTTTTGAGATAAAAAAAATGGCTATAATTATTAATAAAAATCTATTTCATATGGACCAATCAAACTATTTGCTGCAGTCAGGGCTGGGCTACAAAAATGGATAAAAATCTATTTCATATGGAATCAGGGCTGCGCTACGACTGGGCTTTTAAACCCCCCCCCCTAGCTACGCCTTTGGTTAAAGTTGACTGTTGAATTATCGGGTTTGAGTGATCAATGATACGTACAAGTTTTTAGTTCTTAAATACTTGAAGATGACAATTTGAGCATGAAGAACAAAGTAGTCATTTTAAAACTATGATGCAAATATCACCGATATTTTGAAAATAATGTGATTTCCACATGATATTTTCAACACCTGATGTTATACATGAATTTAATTAATAGTATTTAAAAAGAACACCTATATTGAAAATATTTATATTATCTATATGCTCACTGTATTTATCTTATATTTTTATGCATTTTATATTTTTTATATTTGTACATGCACTTCAGGGTTTTTATTGATTTAGAGAAGGCATACGATAGAGTACCTAGGGACGTTCTCTGGTGGACAATGATGAAGAAAGGTGTTTCTCTCAAGTACATTAGTATAATTAAAGATATGTATGAAGGAGTAGTAACCAATGTCCGCACTTGTGGAGGGGTGACAACCAATTTCCCGATAACGGTTGGGTTACATCAAGGATCTGCTTTAAGCCCTTTCCTATTTGCAATAGTGATGGATGAGCTTACGAGATCAATTCAAGAAAATGTACCGTGGTGTATGTTGTTTGCTGATGATATTGTTTTGATTGATGAGTCTAGAGCTGGGGTTAATGCTAAGTTAGAATTATGGAGACAGACATTGGAAGCTAGAGGTTTTAAGTTGAGTAAGAGTAAGACTGAATATATGGAATGTCGGTTTAGTAAGCAACGAAGTAGTGATGGGAGTGTAGTGAAGCTTGGTGAGCAAGATATACCGGTGAATGATTATTTCAAATATTTGGGATCCATCATTCAAAAGTATGGAGAAATTGATGGAGATGTAAATCATAGGATAAAGGTTGGGTGGATGAAATGGAAAAGTGCTACTGGAGTGCTGTGCGATCGTAGAATGCCATTGCGGTTGAAAGGAAAGTTTTATAGGACGACTATTAGACCCGCTTTACTATATGGTACGGAATGTTGGGCTGCCAAGAGACATCATATTCAAAAAATGAGTGTAGCTGAGATGCGGATGCTTAGATGGATGTGTGAAAATACAATAAAAGATAAGATTCGGAACGAAGAGATACGTAAGAAGGTAGGTGTTGCACCCATTGAAAATAAGATGCGAGAGAATCGTTTACGGTGGTTTGGACATATTCGGCGAAGGCCTAATGATGCTCCAGTTAGAAGGTTGGAGAAATGGGAAAATATATTAGTTAAAAGAGGTCGGGGTAGGCCTAGGAAGACTTGGATGGAGATGATAGGAAAGGATATGAATGCTTTGAACCTCACCGAGGACATGGCGTTGGATAGAAATGATTGGAGGAAAATGATTCATGTGGAAGACCCAAAATGAATTTCTTTTTTGGTTCATATCGCTGACCCCAATTGTTTTGGGATGAAGGCGTAGTTGTTGTTGTTGTTGTACCCAGGCGAAAGCACCACAGTAAAGTTTCTTTTACTGGCACTGAAATGAATTTGCCAGTGAAAAAGTTTTCTCTGGTGCAGAAAATAAAGAGCCATTGAAAACAGTTTTTGGTGGCGCAAATAACTTTACGCTAGAAAAAAAATTGGTTTCGCAGGGGCAGCTCCAGCTTGCGCCAGCAAAAAAATGCCTTTCCTGACCAAAACTGTCCTGCGCCAGTAAATACCGCAATCTTTTCACGCGCGGTAGGCGAAACCCTAACTCCAGCGTGTCTTCTCTTGCTGAACAGCAGCGAGGGTTTCCCCTCTCGTGTCAAGAGTCTTCTCCTCCTGAGCAACCATTGCCTCCAGCGTGCCACCTCCGGGACCTCCCCGTTACTGCCTCCTTGTGAAAGATATTATTCATCCGATGTCACCTTGCAGATGCAGGTTGATGTTATATATTCACGACTTGGACACCTTTTGTTAATATATTTTCTTGACCTGTTCAAGGTGAGGGAGTCAATTCCACCTTTTGTTACTTCTGGTTTTTTCGGTGATGGAGAAATCGTGGTGTGCTAATGAAGTCACTCCTATTACCATTGCTTCTTGGAATTAGCTTATCATCCTTTATGCTTAATTTACCCTTTGCTGGAATGCATTGTCATTAGCCATTACTGTTGACAACATCTTAAAGTACTGCTCAGGTTATAGATCCAACATACAAGGAGGAGGCTGTTATGGGAGAAAGAATGACTGTCACAGTGAATGCAAATGGTCATGTTTGTGCTATCCAAAAGGCTGTTGCAGGTTAGACAAACCCATATATTGGGTTGTTGCTGGTTGGACAGATTTCGTGTTTGGAATTTATTCTTGAAGCATTGCAGGTGGAATCTTACAGTATGGACATGTTCCAGTTGAGGACTACAAATCAGTGTTAAACATGTTAATGGTATTTTGCTTGCATACTTATGAAATATTATTTTTTATATCCTTATTTGTTGCATGGTGGGATCATTTGAATTTTTCTTTCCAGGAAAGGTATAATTTTGATCTTAATAAGAGCTACACTCGGAAAAAAATCTCGTCTTGCCACAGACAACACAAGTATAAGCTGTTAGTTCAAGTTCAGAAAGACCTTGAGAGGGACATAAAAACCACAAAAGCCTTCTTAGGTGAAACAAGAAGACTGGGATTCTTTTGTGGCAAAGACGAGATGAATTTGATGTGAGTTGTTCCATCAATGTAGTATTCCTACTTTTCACTTAGGATAAGCAGGAAAAACCGAGTGCTCTTAACAGGAAGAGTCTCTCAGGTGCTACTGTTCATAAGAGGAAGACGGTTAGAAGATATGCAAACTGGGTTGAAACGCTCGTTTATTGAAGTCATTACTTGGAAATCTCCAAGTGTCATTTGAAAGTGGTGGCTGTGATGACAGAGTATTGGAACGTGGTATAGTGGATGATGTTATCTGGGCAAAGGTGCAGAAGCCTAAGCGAGGTGCAGTAATTTTTGCTTTGCAGACTTGTAGAATCTCAAATTTTGTTTAGTGATTGCATTGATTTTACTATTAAAACAAGAATTGGATGTGCTGCTCTTTTTTTACTGGGTCTGAATCTGATCATGAATCATGTATTTAGAGACTGCTTCATTTGGAAATTCCTTTTTTCTTCTGGGTGCTCAACTGCTTCCTTTTAAAAAAAATTGTAGTTTTGTATCTGCTATATATTGACAAGGAGTCTATAATTATGAAAAAAAAACGTTTATACTGGCGCAGTTATACATTGCGCCTGTAAACACATTTTACTAGCGCAGCAAATGTGTCAGTAAAAAGACCTTTGACACACTCTGAAGGCTTTTATTGACGCAGTTTCTGTGCCAAAAAAATGTGTTTACTGGGGCAACTCTGCACCTGTAAAGCCTTCAGTTTTGAAAAGGTTTTGTTACTGGGGCAGTTCTGCACCAGTATTGATCTTTTTACTGATGAAGGACTACGTCAGTATTATGTTTTGCTGGTGCAATTTTGCGCCATTAAAAATTATTTTCTGGCGCTGTAAAGTTGCGCCAAGAAACGCATTATCGGCGATGCCTTTCCTGGTGCTATTGCTGGCCCATTCACGCGCCAGCAAAAACTGATTTTCTTGTAGTTATATACATATATTTTTCTAAGATTTTGGGATGAGAACAAATCAAGTGGTTTGGCACGTTTTTTTTTGTGTTTTGAAATCACCACTTTGCATCACTACCATTCATTTTGCAAGCAGTAAGGCCCACCAAAACTGATGATGTCATCATCATTTCACAATAGATGGTAGAGATTGAAGTGACCCATCCTTTGAACATAGTTGTACACCAAGCTGACATATTAGGTGATTTGACAAAACACAAAATATCTTAAAATATCACTGACATTTTTTACACTAGTTCAGAGTACTGTCATGATAAATTTATTTGTGCAATGTGGGATTTACTCAGGAATTCATACTCATGAGATCTTATCGCTACAAATTTGTTTTTCATACATACATCTACACCAAAGGCCTATCATAGCATACAAGGTCTTTGCACAGCTGTCTAGATGAATTGGCTTTGGGCAAGTTTGGAAGCAAGAAAATTTCTTAGAGAAAAAAAAAATTCTTATGAAAAGTTTTGATATGATAACTTTTTAAAATGAAAAAATTTCACTTGTATAGGTAGCTTGAGAAAAATAGAATGAAAAATGTGAGAAAAATGAACAAGAGACCTGAAAATAGTATGAGAGGAAGATGAAGACAGAGGAAAACTCTTCTTGTGGCAGCCCATACAGAGGATGAGATGTGTTTGTGGGTGAATGGTTGCCCTAATAAAAATAAAAATTTATGAAAAGTCAATGGGTCGGGTTTGGTTTGGACCCAAGTAGAACCAGACCTAGCCCCAATTTTTGGGTATGGTGTCGGGTTTGGACTTAGGTGTAATTGGACCCATCATAAGAGAAATCATACCCGAACCCGATAAGAACTACATGAACCATACCTGATAAAATAATATTTTTTTATCATTTTTTCATTGAAAAATCGCCGGTCTTAATTGAAACTTAATTAGGTCGGGTCTGGTATAAAATTTCACAAACTATACCCGGTTCCATGTATTAATCGGACCTTTGGGTCCGGAGCCGGGTCTTAATTGGATCTTCTTATATATTATCATACTTGGACCCTATAGGGCAAACCCGACCGATGACACCCCTAACCACCCTAAGTGGAGGAATTTTTCCGAAAAAAAAAACCATACCCTTAGAACATTCAATTTAAAGGATGCCATAAATTCAATACCTGGACTTAACATCTTTTACTACAAGGTCGAAGTTAATTTGCAAACTGTCTAAACAATATCAGTGGTTACTTCTTATTATCGAATAGAAAAAGCCTATCATCCAATGGATGGTCACATGGATGTTGAATTTTTTTTTTAATGATATAAATGTAGCAAGTATGGTCCCCTACTTTGATTATTGTTGACTGCATTAGGTAGAAATTTTTGCATACCAATTACCAAGTCAAAGGACGTATGTAAATTTTAATGGGTCCAACTCTTTCATTATTGAATAAGCCTTTATGTTTCAGAGTTAACTGACCAACCACTTTTATCGTTTAAAAGGAAAACACGGGCTTATGTGCTTCCGTCCCAAAATCCATGAGGGTGGACGGTTTTTTTTAAAGGATGCAAGGTTAATGTGCTTATGGATACCTGATCAACTCATTTTATTAGAGAAGATCTTGTGCACACCCTCAAATGTGAATACAAGGAACATCTTGATCCAGCACATTTGGACCAATCCGTGTACACGAGAGGGACCCAATACTGAAGGCATCCCCATGACCCGTTAAGCCAAAACGGTCTATTTGGATCCAAAAAGGCATCTAAGGGCATTTTGGTTATTTTTCATACTTTAGTTTTTTGAGATTTTTTTTCTTCATCAATCTCAGAAAATTAATGTTGTTATTATATTCAATTAGCTATATGGTATTTTCTTTTTCCCTTCTGACTCGGAATCCAATCACAACAGATTCAACTGAGTCCAAACCAGAGTTATCGGAAGCACCTAGCCTAGTGGAGAAGCGCGCTTCTTCGAAGCGCGTTTCGAAAGCACAAAACATCGTACTTCTGAAATGTGTTGGGAAGCGCCATTTTTTTTGGAAGCGCGCTCCCCCCCCACACTTTATTCTTTTTTTTTTGTATTTTTATTTTTATTTTTTTTCTTTTTTTCGCTTCTCTTCCAAAACGATTCCTAATTCTCTTTTAAGTTGTCCCATGCTTCCTGCTTCTTAAAATTTTGAAAGTGCCTCTCTTCCCATTTTTTCTTCCCGTATCGCTTCCCGCTCTCGCTTCCTCGATTGGCAACCATGGTCACCAAAACAGTCTTAGTCTAGATCTACAATAATTTGGATCCACATAGCCAGGTCTGTATCTGCGTTCAGATTTGTTTTCATTGAATATTAAAGAATTAAATTGCCTATCTTTTCAAATGGCTTACTTTTATTCTTTATGATTCTACATCCAAAATGCATTAGCACTGTTAGATCCATATCCATCTCAAAAACACCAATTGCGAGCCTGTACATCTAAGAATTGGATACTACTCAATCTGATCTGGCAATCAGATCAAACCAGTCATCCAAGTTGGATCAATACTGACCAGCCTAGGCCCTGATTAAAACTCAGTTATGGCCTTAGCTCTGGGGATGTCAATGGGGCGGATAGCTTACGCATTATGGTGGACATGATCCTGGTCAGATATCAGTAGTCAAGTTCAGGTTGGTGTTTGGGTTATGTCCGGTGAGGGAAATGGACCAGGATCAGGTCCACCATAATGTGTCTGCTATCCAAAATGCCCAAACCTTAGGTTCAGAAACCTGGCAAAAATTCATAGCTAAAATCTGATCTGATGAATAAGACACAAGGGGTTTGGCGAAGTGGGATGGGGCCTAGACTGTTAGATGGACAGTCTAGGTTCAAATCCCATGGGTGTCATCCCCCTAAATAAGCTGAAGCTTGGTGACTCCCTGGGTTAGAGGGGTAAGTCCTCAGAGTTTACATAGACAAAGACCGTAGTACGGAAGGCTGAGCCTGCATGGCTAGGTCTCTGCGCCTGAGGCGGTTTCTCCGACTAAAAATTAAAAAAAAAAAAAAATCTGATCTGAATAATTTGGTTTGGTATTTTTATGCCCATTTTGGGAGATTCAGGTTCAGTTTGGGTTCGATACCTGACAGATCTGATAATTTGACAGTCCTACTTAGTAATGAGTCGGTCTTCACCATGCTCAGTGGTTTTGGACCAAGATCTGATTCTGATGTGCCAGTACCAAGTCCGGGCATGATCCAACTAGACCTACCATAGGCAAGATTATAATGAGGTCCTATAAGAATAACATAAACCAGATCCAGACCAAAAACCAAACAAAATAACAATTTTTTTTTTCTTTTACATTAATCAGATCTTGGGTCCGACCTATGTCTCACATGAATTTCTATAAGCCATACCTGGCTCAATATGTTTCTCATGCGTTTGAACCAAGTAATTAATCAGACCTGTTTCTTTGTTACCAAACCCAGATCCTACTGGACCCAGTACGGGTGGAGATCGGGTTATACCCGACCAATTGTACTCCCACTTACTTGTCGCAGTAATAATTGCCTTTGCATGATCACTGGACGCTTGTATTGAGAGTCATTTAATGTCCAAACTTGATGATCGGGCTAGCTCACTTGACAAAATACTTTGTTCACGTGGGAACGTCACGTGAACGTGGGGGACACAAGACCCAAAAGTCGATGTTTCTTCAAAAGAAACGTCATTAACCCACCAAAAAGCAAAAAAACAAAAACCTCTCTCTCTCTCTCTCTCTCTATATATATATATATATATATATATATATATATATATATTATAATCCTACTTTCTTAAAGGGTTTTGTTCTCTTCATTTTTTTTTTCATGCAAGATGGCAAAGGAGGAGATGGAGATGATTGGATGGTTTAATTTGAAGAAGGGATTTAAGTGCAATAACAAGATGATGGTAACAAGGGAATCTTCATCCGCTGAACCTGTATCAGATTTGGGTAGTTCTGCTTCCTCTCAAGGTTGAAATATGTGATATCAATATTATCAAACTTGGAGGTTTGCTCTTGTTGAATGGATGCAATGTTGGTGGAGGGAGGTGGTGGTAGATATACCGTAGTAGATATTGGGGGATGGTTTTAGACTTTTCTTTTTGTATAAATTGTAAAATGAAACGTGAAGAGTTGTGAGTTGTTATTTTGTTCTATTTTTAGTGTTTAATTTGTTATACTTTTAATATTGTTATTTTATATGAGTCATACAAATTGTCAATGAAACACATTTATATAAATGATCTTTTTTATTGCTACACATGTCAATAGCAGCAACAAAAAATAACAGCTAATTTTTTGTTGAGTAATAATGTTGACATTTATAGGTCGCCGTTAATGTGTCACCCAACACCGATGAATAATCTCGTCGAAACTAAGAACACCAATAGCGGCCACACACGTATAACGATAACATTTTTGGGAGAATTAACTCACCATTATAGGCTATGAAGGTGACAATTAAGTCACTGTTATAGGTTATAATAACGGCATAGGGTTAAAGCCAATAACGGCGACACATGCCTTAAACCTACAAAAATAAAATTTTATATATTTTTTTTACATTATATTAAACAAAACAACAAATATAATTCAAATATACAATTCAAACAACCTTAAACATACATTCATTCAAAATATAAATATACACTTCAAACATCAATTGAAATATAAACATGCATTATTGTTTATGCATCCTGAAACATACATTCAAATATAAACATATACTTCGATAACCTCCTCAAACATTCATCCTCTCCAACCCCCTTAAGCATTCAACTTTAAATATATATTTAAATATAAACATACACTTCAAAAAACAAACATACATCATCTCAACCCCCTCCCCTACATCCTCTCCAAACCTACAACAAACACACTTCAAGAATGAGTACAATCTGACAATTCAAAAAAATAAAATCATAAAAAAAATAATTATGACAACGTTAATGATGATGATAATAGTATGAGTATTCAGTTTGATAACTTGCAGATATTTTAATCATATTATGATTGAAGGCTCGATAATGCTTTCATATTTTCCTATATTTTCACGAGAATCTGAAAAGCATAAAGATAATATTAACAAAATAACTTTTTACATTCAAGAGGATATCAACTTCAATTCAATATATATATATATATAATTAGTTTTTATATATAATTAGTTTTACAATAACTACAATATCTCATTATGGTAAAAATTAATACAGGCCAAACAAAAAAAGAATACATAAACAGACATGTGTCCTTAGAATATAATATGACATAAAAAACTATGACATATTCATCCAATAAATAAACATATGGTGGTCTTATCTACGAAAAAATAAGAGAGATCTAGGATGGGGAGTTTTGTCTGAAAGAATCAATTAAGGTCTGCATCCGCTCTCTGAGCTTTCTAGTTTTTTCTCTCTCACTCCAGTTGTTAAAGAAGTCACTCCCGTTCTTCTCTCCCGCTCATGTTCTTCTCTCTATAGCTCATGTTGAACTAAATTCATCTTTTGTTCTTCTCTTAATTGTTGAAGCTCTGACTACATCATCTCCAGTTGAGAAGATAGCTCTGAAACACAGGTTTTGCCTTTGGATGGAATGACAAATGCACTCATACCTCTCATATGTCCAGACCACTCTCCGAAAACGTTGACAAAGACGTTTTGTTGTGACATCGATGAACTTCCTTATGAAGAACAAGTTTCATCACTTTTAATCTCCATAAAATGCATCTTATTCTGCACGATGTTAATATTTGGTTATCAGTAACTAATGATAATGTACAAAATAGAATAAATGAATGTAGCGTTTGCTTCGCTGCTATAAAGTGTAAGTTACTTACAAAGGTGTCTTCTGCTTCGTTACAGGTGAATATCGTATGATCTGAATGAGTGTGTATCTTTTTGTAGAATGCACTCGATGTCGGTTCGTGCCTTTCCATTTTAGTCTATAATTAACAAATTTAGAATCTATTAAATCAAACATATTTATCATTATACTACTATACAAAAAAATAAACTTAGGGAATAAGAAACTCACCCATATATGAAACTTCTGGATGTATGAAGATGATCCAATGGTATGTTGGACCGTCTGTTTTACTCTATTTGCAAAAATTTTCTTCGACATCCACTACTAACGAAAGAAAGATCAATTAGTTTACAAAAATCTAAAAATTTGAACATTTATTTACTTATGAATATTTATCCAATATTTACCTTCCAATAGCTTTTGATGAAAATGTTGCAAATCTCTTTCCATACTTCAAAGTCAACTTCCTCGGGAGGAAGTTTTGTTGCTTTGTCCTAGTTTTCAAACCTCTTGCAGTGTTTGTAAAAACCTTCTCGCACCCTTGTGTATGATAGCTGAAGTTGTTTATCCACAGTAGTATGATGTTCAATTATATCCTTGTCTAAATCAAACTTGACCTATACCAAATTATTAAAATATAGTTAGTAATATTTTTTTTATGAATTAATATGTTTATCAAAATATAGTTAGGCAATATACTTAAATAAATTGTCTCACGCAACACCATATTCTAGTCCTCTAGGACCTTTATCCATGACTTTTGAATTATGTTGGCTCACTCTCTAGCGATGCATGAAAGCCTCCTAGAGAATATGGAGGTGCTCTTATCCACGACTCTTTGCGTCCTAGGCTTAATAGTTACTAAAGTCTTTCATTGCTTGATTTGCTTCTGGTGGGCTACACATTTGTTCTTTCCACGTTTGTACTGAGAAGATTTTGCAGTTGATAATTTGTTGTAAGAAATAAATACTAATAGAAATGATAGTAATAAATTTTTAATTATACCAAAAAAATACTGAATTAATATTTACCTAAGGTCATCGTGAATGGCTTCAGAACTGCAGTTACCTGTGGTGTGTGGAGAGTTGTTTCCTCTTCCTTCCTTGAAGTATCACCCACCTATGATATAAAGTTGAACATGTCTAGGTGTTCACCTTGGCTGACGGGTGGTGAACTAATTCACAGAGAGAAAAAACGTTCACCTCCTTGTCATGAATGATATGTTAAAATCTGTTAATTTTATGCAAACAATATTAGCTCAGATTACACTGTAGAAAACTGAATCATACAAGAATATTCACAACCTAGTTTACATAGGTTAGTTGATTAATGTTTTTACATAGCATAGGTTAGATTAATTAATGTCAATATAGGTTAGGGTGTTTGATTTTTACATAGGTTATTCAATTGACATTTTTTTTTAACGTTTTCTGTTCTGTAGTAATTAATTGACTTTGTTTTTTTTATGTTAGGTTATTTGCTTTTTATATAGGTTAGTTGTTTGATAGGTTAGTCTAGCAACGTTTTTAGTTGTTTGCAATTAACGTTTTTAGTTCTTTTTTTAGTTTCTTTACAACAAGGTTTGTTTTGGTAGTCTTCTTTTTTGATTAATTCAAGTTTAGATTCACGTTTCATTTTTTTTAGTTAAGTTGTTGAATTACTTTAATTTATATAATTGTCTAGTTAGATTAGCGTGTATTTCATTTAGATCAATGAGTTTCATTACATTAATTTTCTGCCTTTAAATTCACCTTTTTAGGCAATTTATTCTAATTAGTTCAGTTAATTGTTGACACATTTTTATTTTAGTTCATGCCTCGTGTTTATGTTAAATTCATTAGTTCAGAGTTAGATTCTGGATATGTTTCATAGGTAGTTAGTTTGTTATGCTCTTTCGGCCTGTAGTGAGTTTATTACTTGTCCAGTTAGCTAGGATCTTCGTTTTGCTGAAGTTGTAGTTCATTAAGTCATAGATTTAGTGTAGTTTTGTTCATCGTACTGCTTTGTTTTGTGTTTTTTGTGTTTTAAAGGGAAGGGTTGGACGTGCAGTAGAGCGCTTTTTGTACCCTAAAAGTACCCTTTGAGGTCCCCTCAGGCTCTCATAATTGCCCTCAGGGAGCCCTTAGAAAAGCAAAAGTTCAAGAAAACATGCATTACCTCAAGAAGAGACAAGAAGACTCGAAGCATTGAAGCCTTGTCTTTTAGTTTTAGAATTAGGTTTTTATTTTTATTTTAATTATTTGGGTTTGTAATAAGGCCGTTAATTATTGTTTAAAGTCTTCCGTAGAGGGACGCACTCTCTTCCTTATTAATTCAATTAATTAGTTTTTTTTGGCAATAAAGAGTAGTTTAGCTTATGTGTTTGAATACAAGTATTTCCCGTTCTCTGAAATCGACCCGGACTCCACCACTCGTGCGAGCTAGTTTTTATACTTTTGGTGTCTGGCTTTCACTCAATTTTGATTAAAAATATTGTTTTAAAAAGCATTTTCATAAAACTCACACCAATCACATCATAAAGTAACTGAAGCGCATGTTGTAATTGCTGAAATAGTTGATAGTGCAAGCATTGCACCAAGGAAGCCATACAATTTGTGCGTGCACATAGATGGTGGTCGCAAGAATGTGTCATTCATACCTATGGATCTAAGAAACCACTTGAGAAGGAAGATGACATATAACATGAAGAATGAAGAAATATGTTCTTTGGTTGATTACTTACAGAAGAAATCAAGCAAAGACCCTGGTTTCTTTAGTGCAATGGAACTGGATGAAGATGGATATACTGTGAATATGTTTTGGGCAGATTCAAAGTCAATAGTAGATTATGAATGCTTCAATGATGTGCTTATTTTTTATATGACAGTAAAAATTAATACTGAATAGTGGCCATTTGAGTAGTTTGTCGGAGTGAACCATCACTCACAGAGTTGCATATTAGGCGGTGCTTTTTTATATGACTAGACCAAGGAAACCTTTGAGTGATTGTTCAAAGTATTTACATAGACAATGAATGGGAAGCACCCTGAAGCTGTACTTACAGATGGTGATCATGCAATTACGACTGCAGTGTCTCATGTATGGTCAGATGCACATCATCTCTTATGTTTGTAGCATATCTTTCAAAATGTAGTAAAGAACATAGGACACATATTTAATAAGAAGATAGGGTTTGATAAAAAGTTTACAAGGTGTGTACTTGAGAGAGTAGACGATGTCACCTTCTATGTCTGATTGGGAGGAAATGATTCAGATGTACGACCTTGATACCATTGGTAAATCGTCGTTGGTAAATTACCATTGTCTCATGTAGCCTTCACATGTCCAAATCGTTGTATATACAGAACACTTTTTTTTTCTTTTAGTGTAATTTTTATTTATGAATGCTAAACGTGTGATGGCGATTTGTACAAGAGGTGCTAACTAATATAGCATTTACCGACTTCTCCCATTTGGTAAATCTCTAGTATTAAATCGCTATTGTTGACACATTTGTGGTTGTAAACCATGCCGATGAGTTACATTTACTACCCGTGCATGATCGTTGTTAAATCGTTGTAGTTTAATTTTTATACCATTAGTAAATCGCCTTTGTAGTTTTCTATCTCGATTTACTAATAGTATAAGAATGACATCTATGTTATATAAATTGTTATACCATGTATTGTTCTATGACGATTTACTTGTTATATAAATCATTATACCATATAGTGCCCTATCGCGAATGTGTCAATCTAAAAGATTTTGTATTCTCCATGCAGTACAGACATGCCAACCTCTCATCTATGCTCCAACCAGATAACATATCATACGCAGATAAGTCACTAATTGTCCATAGAACAGTAGCCTTCATATTGAAGTTTTGTTTTTTGTGAGCATCGTACGTGAGAACACCGTCATCCCATAGTATTTTTAGCTCATCAATCAATGGCCTTAAATATACATCAAGATTTTGGTCCGGAGAGGTCAGACCAGAGATCAATAGAGACAAGAAAAGATTTTGACGCTTCATACACAAGTTTGGAGGAAGGTTGTATAGGGTGATAAATACTGGCCAACACTAGTATGGGTTGATCTACCCCCAAATGGATTGAATCCATATGTATATAAATCGAGCCTAACATTTCTCACTTCCATTACGAAAGTCTGATTAGTACGATCAAAGTACTTTCAAGCTTCTGCATCAACATGATGCGTGATCTTGTCTTCATCATGTCAAACTTTATTTGCAAGCCATCTCATGTGTTTAGTTGTCCTCGAAGACATATATAGTTGTTGCAATCTAGGGGTGAGAGGAAAGTAGCAAAGTGACTTGTATGACACTTCTTTTGACCTCGTGCTACCATTGCCCATTGTCTTTGGCTTGAACCGAGGATACCCACATGATGAACATGATCTGCTATTTTCTTGATCTTTGAAATACAACATGCAGTGATTTAGACAAACATCTATCTTTTGATACCCCATACCTATAGCGTTGACTATAACCTTCGCACGATAGAAATTTTGTGGCAATTTCTCATCCTTGGGCAACATACTCTTCACAATAGAGCACAAACAGTCAAAACATGATTGACTCAAATTATACTCTGACTTCAAATTTAGTAGTTGAAGAAGTGCAGAGAATATAGTGTGACTCTTGCAACCATTTCAAAGTGGCTCATCAGCATCTCTAAGTAAGTCATAAAATCTACTAGCTGCATCGTTTGGTGCTTCTTCCTCTACCCCATTTAGTACATCACTAGGACCCATAGCAGAACCCAGTTTTGGTCTTGCGACATCAAATATCAAATCCACATATAGATTATTGTGCACCACATTCACTCGTACATCAAAATTATTCGAAAATTCTTCACCATGAAGCATCCAATTCTGATAATCACTCACAAAACCCTTCCTTTATAGGTGATGTCTAACGTCATGAGGTTCTACAAATCAATTGTTCTTACATATCGTGCAGGGGCACCTGATCCGACCGATGGGATCCACTGTACTGACACTTGCCGTTACAAATTCAATAAAACTATCAACACCATCCATATATTTGAGCAACACCTTATTATCAATTATCATACGGTACAACCATTCATGGTTTGCAGCCATTTTATCCTATGATGTTACAGATATTATCTTCACTAGTTAAAAGAGAATCATAATAATGCTATGATGAAGAAAATATCTAATTTATCATGCATTGATGATGGATGTAATGATTTGATATATATCACACACACACACACACACACACACACATATATATATATATATATGATGTCATTCAATCACAAGAATTATGATGCATGTATTGATAACTAAATATTTTCATGTGCAAAATCATCACATCATATTTACACTCATTACAAGGATATTTAAAATGATGAAATCACATTCATCAACACGATACATTCACTTGAAGCATTTTTCATGATACAATTTTACATGAAAGGCATAATCAAATTGAAAATAACTTCATGCAAGCATGAATACAGTCACATCAAACATATCAATACAATCACTCATTCATACCATAACAATGTCAAATAAGTACCTACAACAAACACACTCCAATATCCTGCTAACTACTACCATGACTAGCATGAAATCTGAACTCCAAAAATAAGAGCACTTCTATTTTCATACATTCAAAAAATCATGCTCAGCATGATCTCCAAACTCTAGCAAAGCAGTCCTAGATATCCACAACTAAGTGAGTGTGTGAACAAAAAAGTGTTGCATCCAAGAAAGTAAATAACCTGTGATGCGCCTGCATCCCTTACTCACCACGGGTATTTACTCAATTTGCATGCTTTTGCCTTTGCATTTTTTTATTTCTTTTTGCATGACATTTTTAGCCGCATGCGATGCTTAGCACTAAGCATCGCACAATTAGCTCAGCTACGCACCTGCAAAGCTGTAAACACCCCAAATTTTCCTCATCCATTTTCAGACACATCCCTCGTGTGGATGCCAACTCTGATATATCAGTGTAAGAGTCAAACCCCGAGTTTGTTTTAGGAAATTACCATTTTACCCACTTTCATTAGGAAAATTACCATTTTACCCCTAGATCATCGTAGATTTCATGTCAGTCAGAGTCAATCAAGCTCATTGGTCAGTTTAGAACAGTTAGAATATCAGTCATTTCAAGCTCATCTGAGCTCACAGTGAGCAGGCCATGTTTATTTCTGACCATTCCTGCCAAAATGGGATCATTTCTTCATAAATGAGCTCATTTCTCACTCAAATCCAAGCCAATTGTCTCTAAGTCAGTCATTCCAAGTCAGTCATATTGCCATGAGTCTAGCTTGAGCTCACCAGGAGTTCAAGTCCTCCAGTTTCAGTTCAAAACCATGTTCAAGTATCCAGGAGCAAATTTTAGCTTATTCCAGCACTTTCAGCTGAAATTGAGCTGAGTTCAGTCAGTTGAGCTAGTGTTCGAGCTTCAATTTTAGTTCATCTCAATATTAGTGATCTTTGTTTCAGCTCAAACCCAGCTCTGGTCTGTAATTCACTTCACTCCAGTAACAATTTCTCACCATTTATCTAAAAATGACAGCTTTTCTTGATAATTCGGTCTGAGAGTTCAGTTGATTCAGTGTCTTGTCAGTTCATCTGAGTTCTGAAACCCCTAGAACCCAGCTCAATCCAGTTTATTTTAGTTCAAATTAGTTCAAACCCCAATTTTCAGTGTCACTCTGGCCCGGTAGAGCCCGAAAACCATTTCTTGAATCATTTTGCAAATTTTATCAATTTTAACACTTTTTGAACTGGTACACGTGTCAATCAAAGTTTAATATCCAAATTTCTTTATTCAGGGTTAGCATTTCGCATATCATTTTATGTCATTTCTCATCATTTCATATCATTTCATCACATTTCATCTCATTTTCAAAGTCCAGAACTCCAGTTTTATAAATTTCAATCCAGATTGAGTTTTAAAAGCTTTCAGAAACCAATTTCAAACCCTGGGTTTCCAAAATTAACATTTTTACCCCAAGGATTCTAAATTTGGAAATATTTTCTCAAGAAAACCAATCTCGATTTCTTTCAAACTCAAATTTTCAAATTTTAAACTGGATTTGCTTCGTAACGGAGTATGAAACTTCAAATTTTGAGCTCGTTTCAAAAACTGCCAAAAATAGCTCATTTCATCCAAAAATTTTCTAAAAAGACTATTCTATCACTATGATCCTCAAAATGAATTTCAAATCTGAAAAGTGAGCCCACTCTGAGATGGTTCCTTCATTCACTTCTAACCTTTCATTTTAAAACAAAAAAAAAATCTTTTTTCTTGTAATTGTTTTTATTTTTATTTTTACTATTATCTTTTTATTCATTTTTTTTATCCTGTGGGACCCACAAGGGGGGCGAGCCCCCCTTTCTCATTTTCTCCTTCTTTCTTTTCTTTCCTCTTTTCCTTCTTTCTTTCTTTTCTTTCTTTCTTTCTTTCCTTTCTTCCTTTTTCTTTTTCTTCTTTCTTCTCCCCTTGGTCGACCAGTTCCCCCTCTCCCTTCTCTTCTTCCTCCTTTCTCTTCTTCCTTCTTTTCTTTCCTTTTCCCTTTTTTTCCCTTTTTCTCTTCCCTTTCTTTCCCTCCTTTCTTTCTTTCCCCTTTCCTTGGTCCAGCCACCTTAAGACCTCCCTTTCTTACCTATTTCCTAAGGATCTCACACCATCCCCCCCCCCTTGGAGTCTCTCTCAGCCCCTTAGCAATTCTCTCTCAGCCCTCTCTCCTCTTGGATTCTAGCATTCTCTCCCCTCCTTGCTTCCCCTTTGTGGCTACAACCACGTCCGCCTTGAAGGACCTCAACCTTCACCATCACCATCGACGGCAGTCCAACCATCTCAAGCCTTGCAGCACCACCTCCTTCACGATTGCACCAGCGAAACTCCAGCCCCCACAACTCCAACAAGCAAGAGCCTTCACCTTCAGCACTTGGTGGATGCCCAGCGCCTTCCAAGATCCAGCCCTCCAATAGTGCAGCCGCATCGCCATCTTCAAAGCAGCCATCATCTTCAATCTTCTTCAATTCCCAACAAGTTGCAGCAACATCTCCAACCGTGCATCAAGATCCCAAGGTAAAGCATCCTTTTATCCCTATTTTTTTGCTAAATCTGTAGGTTAATGTCTGGTTGTCTTATGTTATGAGGCTACATTGAGGAAAAGGATCCGTCCGATCTATGGATCAGATCCTTTCTCACCAATAGTCAACATAAAATTCAAACATACCTCCTTGATGATTTCATTGTTTCTCATCATTATCATATAGGTTTTTTGTATTTATAGGTTCTGCATTTAGTTTGTTTCATAGGTTTATAATTGTTTTGTTCATTTAGTTTTAACTCTTGTTGATATTCGTAGCTTTCTAATTCATGCGCAGTCCTATCTTTACTTCATGCAATTTTCTTTATCAATAAATCCTAAAAAAAATTGGTTATGAATGCCCTAATTGCGTATGATATCCTGCCAAAAACCTGAAACCATTTGACTTTCAGAATCCCATTAAACAAATCGGATGTTACATTGGGTTTTGAACCCTCTTGGAATTTCCAAATTCTGTTTTAGCAAACAAGAACCTCCAAGATCTCCTAGATGGACGATCCAAATTTCCCTCAAAAAAATACAGTGAGTCTCTGTTAGAGCCTATTGTTTTACAGTACTTTCCTAGCTTTTTCTAAGTAGTTTTGGTCCCTGCTAAAAATTGATTTTCCCAGGCCTCTAAAAAAATCTCACTTTTTCCTTGTCAGGGTCTAGACCGACCTTAATAAACTGTGTCCGCTCAACCCATAGGTTGGATGTCAAAACTTCCAACAAAGAAGTTGTTCTTAATTCTTCCCTATGTCATTACCCAAAATTACAGAATTTTTAGAACATCCTAAGTATTTTTCTCAGAATTAATTTCCCTATCTATGAGATTCCAATGTCTGAGAATTTCAGAGATCTAGGTCTTTGATAATCCTCTGCTCTCTCCCAAACCATAACTCAAATCCTAAAACTGTAAAAAGAGGAAATCTTCATTTGTTTGTCAGAGACATTTTCCCAGAATTTCAGCCATTTTCATCTGTCTTCTATTTTTCCCATAATTTGTCCCGAAACCTGTCAATCTACCCTAGATCCTAGATTCGCCGAATTTTGATCTGATTTGCCGGAGTTGTCGAGCTCCGACCATAGGTAAAAACCAGAATCTGTAAAAGAAAAAAATCTTTGCCTAACTGTCCTCTGTCACCCCATAAAATTTAGGAAATTTTTATGAAAGTCTAGTACCCAAAATCCAATTTAGAATTAGCATTTTAGGCAAAATCTTGATTTTTAGGATTTCTGGCTATCATCATACACATCTAACTTATTAACAAAATAAAACAAAATATCATGCAAGGTGAAAGCAATCAACACAACGTCAATTAAAAGGAATCTAAATAACATAAACCTAATACTAAGCAGTATACAAAGTCAAACTAATCACTGTAATGACTGATTAATTTTGATCCCTTGTCCACACACGAATTAGCGTGTTCTCCAAACTAGATAAAAAAACTAGATTCAGGGCTTTGCTGGGAATACGCAGATTGACTGGACGATCTTGCTGATGTTTGCAGCTTCAACGTTGATATGTGTGAATCAGGACTCACACACATCAATGTTGAACACACTTTTATTAATTCATTCTATGCTGAAAAAAAAACATATTGCAACAACAAGATCCATTCAGCGTCAAATACGCTAGATATGGCCCAGCGTCAAACACGATAGTTCATGGTTGACGCTGTTTTGTGATTCCCGATTTGTGTGTGGACTGAATACAGAATCTTAACTTCCAAGCAGCCAATAAATAGTAACATAAATTGTTAAAACTAATTTAATATTAAAATTTAAAACTCTAATCTACGCTAGCTAGGAGATCGATCAAATATGGCAGCAAACAAAAATCTGTTATCTAATGTATATGATGCATATGAGACATGCTATAATACGAAAACATCCTCCTTAAAATCCATACTATACTAGATGCAATGAAGATGCGAAAATCAAAGACAATGCATGTGATGATATGATTCTAAGCTACGGAGATGGGGAAGAAGAGACAAACTGTGATTCACTTTCAATGGAGGGATTGAGAAGAGAAAATGGTTGATCCAGCTGCATCTACACTGCCCCGACGAAGAGGAAGATGTTGTCGATGACGAAAGAGTTCGAAACTTGAAGAAAAAGAGGAAGAAAAAGAAGAAGAGGAGAACAAGAAGAGAAAGAAATCGACAAAAGAAAGAGGAGAAGCACAGGAGAGAGAGAAGATGGAGGCAAGAAGGAGGGGAGGCAAGAGGCTACTGGAAAAATATGTTTCCTGCCCTTGGCATAACTATTTATATTAGAATATTAGGTTAAAACACATTTTTCAAAACAAGTCTGATAATTTTTCAATAATTTCCAAAAAGGGTGTTTTGAAAAATGTGTTTCATAAAACCAAACTTCCTAAACTAACTAGGACTCCTACTTGAACTCTTCTAAACTAATTAAAACACTAATTAAAAATTCTTAAACTAAATAAAACACTAAAAAATTCAGGGCAAGCTTTGAAATATGCGATTTTTTGATAAATTCAATTTCAATGCAGTTTCTCAAAACTAACGATAAAAATGGGTTTTTAAAGCGATTTTATCATGGATCATGCATAAATAAAGATGAATAAAATGTTGAATGTATGCATGATCAAATACCCCCATGCTTATCATTTGCTAGTCCTCGATCAAACTGAAGCAAAAACAAAAAATACTAAACTAGACACAATAAAAACCTAACTCACTTTTGTAGGAATCACGGTTGCATTTAGCGTATGCAACAAGCCCTTTCAACTAGGGATGACAATGGACCGGGGCGGAGGCAGGGGATAGGGCCTCCACCCCCTCCTCGTCTCAAGATTAGAACTTACATCCCCGCACGAGGATGGATTTTAACCTCCACCCCTACCTTCATCCCTGTTTCATGTCCTCCATCCCCGATTCAAACGCGGATGAGGCGGGGTGGGGCCCCATTTTCTCGTAGTCTATTGCCATCCTTTAGAAGGACTGAGGATGGGGCAGCGCAGGGCTAGGCGGGGATCATGGCGAGGACGAGGCGGGGTGGGGAAAAGTGTAAGTCCATCCCTGCCTCCATCCCCGAACGGGGATGGATTTTAACCTTCGTCCCCGCCTCCATCCCCGTTTTATACCCTTCATCCCCTGTCCAAACAGAGCGAGGTGGGGCGGGGCCTCGCTTTCCCCCAGTCCACTGCCATCCCTACTTTCAACCTCTGAGTTGCCCCAGTGGACGAGTAAGGTCTCATGAGGGTTTGCAGTGATGCTACCCACAAACATCTCTATCATGTATGCATAAAATTCAACTTTAAAACTCATTAGGCAGTTAAGGAGTTTGTTTTCACAAATATTTCATGTCATTACATTATCAAAACATGATTAGAGTATTTTACCTGCCACCACAAAATAAATTATTTTCTTTCACTTTTCTAAATAGCATAATCATTTATGTTTCATTCTAAGAAATTTAAATACATACATGTTATTATTTACTTATCCTCACTCATATGTGTTCTGCACAGGTTTTCTCAATATTTGCTTCTAAGCAATGAACTTTTCTCTTTTACGCTCTTTTCTTTTTCTTGATTTTTAATTTTTCACACATTTTTTCTTTCTTTCTTTTATTAAGCACTATATCAAATTTCTCTATTGACTATGTGTGGTAACAGAGGGTGGCCTTAATGTCAGAAAAGGTTTCTAACAACTTCTTCTGAAAAGATGAGCTCGATGTGGGCTCCTGAGGAGAAGGCAAGCTAAGCGTAGGATGGGCCGGTGGCAATGTGGGACATGAGTAACCTTGTGGAAGGTTACCCTATCTGTGTTATGTCTGAGAGGGCTGGTGGGGTGGATCGTGTGGATCTCTCCACGCGAAGTTGAGATGATTTTATCATCCCGAGTTATAGGTTGGTGCATAAGGGTCGTGCACCGGTCTGACGAAACATTGGGCAACATTCACTTGCTCCTGAACAAATTTAAGATAGAGTGGTGCTGTCGGACACTCAGAAACAAAGTATATAGGGCTAGCGCATAGCTCACACACTTTTCCTACTTGATTTATCGAAGCTGGGTTTGCCAATAATTGATCTACTTTCTTGGTCAACTGGTCCACTTTGATTTGCAAATCATGCTCGGACCCAACTTCGTAAATCCTTTCCTTCTTAGAACCACTAGGAACAGGTGTGGTCCTATCAGTACGCGAGGATAGAGCATGATGCATGGCATTCTCACTCAATGTATCGAATAAAGTCCATGCCTCGTCTTCACTCTTGAGCATGAACGTGCCTACACACGACGAATCAATCATTTGCCTATCCTTCTCGGTCAGGCCATCATAAAAATATTACACCAGTTGCCAACGGGGCACCTAGTGGTGGGGGCACTTGCGCAGAAGATCTTTCATCATCTCTCAAGTCTCATGAAATTGTTCTCCCTCAATCTGAGAAAAACTGGTTATAGCTTTACGAAACTGGTTTGTCTTACCAATTAGAAAATACTTCTTGAGGAACTCACGTTGCATGTGTTTCCAAGTGGTAATCTGAACCGTATCGAGGGCCTTTAGTCAGTGCTTGGCTTTGTCCTTGAGGGAGAATATGAACAACGTTAACTTTAACGTGTCATCCCTAAAATTGTTGATCCGCATCGTAGAGCAGATCTCAAAGAATTCGTCGAGATGATGGTAGGGGTCTTCGTTGTTCAGGCATAGAAGGATAGTAATATTTGTATAATGCTGACCTTTATCTCGAACTACGACGCTCCCACAACGGGTCTCGCGATGCAGGAGGCCGGAGTGTAGGCATTGGGAGTGAAGTACTCCCTGAGAGGATGGGTCAAATGTTGATCTTGGGCCATGGGGCCGGATCGATGGGCTCTCCTAATAAAGGACTCGGGGTCCTCAACTAACACAACAAGCTCGGGGTCAAGCGAGCGTCGCCCTTATATGCACCTCAAGGTAGACCGGTGCCGCAACCATCCTAAGACACTGGTTTTCTACCTACCTAATATGCAAAGCGGCCAAACCACAATAAACCACAAAGTAGGTAAAAGAAAAATAAAATAATACTAGAAAATAGTAAATAAACAAGTACCACACACTTGCACCCAAAATATATTTTGTGAAAATTTAAACTACGGGCACGATACCAATCGTGCGCAGTCACCTCTAAGGATAGCCTAATAGGTGGGAAATGCAAGAAAGGTAAGTTGGTATCTAGGGTTTGCAAGCAATGTGGTTCTAAACCTAAATGCAGAAAGCAAACTAAGCAATCCTAAGTAATTAACTAGGAAAGTAAACTAAACAATTCTAATTAAAGAACAAAAAGTACACTAGCAACCTAAATAACGTGAACAAACACTGGCAATAAAGTGAATACTTGTATTAATCGTCGTTCCTCGATAATGGTGCCAAAATTTGGTGTGAGTTTTATGAAAACACTTTTTAAAATAATATTTTAAATCAAAATCGAGTGAAACCCAGACACCAAAAGTATAAAAACCAGCTCGCACGAGTGGTGGAGTCTGGGTCGATCTCAGAGAATGAAAAATACTTGTATTCAAACACACAAGCTAAACTACTCTTTATTGCAAAAAAAAAACTAATTAATTGAATTAATAAAGAAGAGAGTGCAGCCCTCTGCGAAGGACTTTAAACAATAATTAGCGACCTTATTACAAACCCAAATAATTGAAATAAAAATAAAAACCTAATTCTAAACCTAAAAGACAAGGCTTCAATGCTTCGAGTCTTCTTGTCCCTTCTTGAGGTAATGCATGTTTTCTTGAACTTTTGCTTTTCTAAGGGCTCCCTGAGGACAATTCTCAGAGCCTGAGGGGACCTCAGAGGGTACTTTTAGGGTACAAAAAGGGCTCTACCGTACGTCCAACCCTTTCCTGCAAAACATAAAAAACACAAAACAAAGCAGTACAACGAACAAAACTACACTAAATCTATGACTTAATAAACTACAACTTCAACAAAACGAAGATCCCAGCTAACTGGACAAGTAATAAACTCACTACAGGCCGAAAGAGCATAACAAACTAACTACCTATGAAACAAATCCAAAAACTAACTATGAACTAATGAATTTAACATAAACACGAGGCATGAACTAAAATAAAAATG
Organism: Nuphar pumila; assembly: GCF_984573655.1. Lineage (NCBI taxonomy): Eukaryota > Viridiplantae > Streptophyta > Magnoliopsida > Nymphaeales > Nymphaeaceae > Nuphar > Nuphar pumila. The sequence continues at coordinate 93,390,045 of NC_143260.1, read as the reverse complement.
TGTCAGCAATTAACTGAACTAATTAGAATGAATTGCCTAAAAAAGTGAATTTAAATGCAGAAAATTAACGTAATGAAACTCATTGATCTAAATGAAATACACGCTAATCTAACTAGACGATTATATAAATTAAAGTAATTCAACAACTTAACTAAAAAAATGAAACGTGAATCTAAACTTGAGTTAATTCAAAAAAAAGACTACCAAAACAAACCTTGTTGTAAAGAAACTAAAAAAAGAACTAAAAACGTTAATTGCAAACAACTAAAAACGTTGTTGGGCTAACCTATCAAACAACTAACCTATATAAAAAGCAAATAACCTAACATAAAAAAAACAAAGTCAATTAATTACTGCAGAACAGAAAACGTTAAAAAAAAAACTAAAAACGTCAATTGAATAACCTATGTAAAACTCAAACACCCTAACCTATATTGACATTAATTGATCTAACCTATGCTATGTAAAAACATTAATCAACTAACCTATGTAAACTAGGTTGACTGTACTATATGAAATCAATTAACTAACCTATCATCATACACATCTAACTTATTAACAAAATAAAACAAAATATCATGCTAGGTGAAAGCAATCAACGCAACGTCAATTAAAAGGAATCTAAATAACATAAACCTAATACTAAACAGTATACAAAATCAAACTATCACTACAACAAAGCAGTAGATTAGCGACGACCACATTCCGTCGCGAATCCGTCGCTAACCATGTTAGCGACGGATTAGCGACAACGAGGCGACAGTATGCTTACGTCGCAAATATTTCGACGCTAACTGGCGACGGAATAATTCCGTCGTCAGGTACGTCGCTAATTGCGACGGAATAACGAGCGCTATATTCCGTCGCCAATCCGCCGGTACTAAACGGCGACCACGGCTTGGCGACGAATTTAATTCCGTCGCTATGCCGTCGCTAGATTAATATGAATAGCGACGGATGGTTTCGTCGCTAAGCTGTCGCTAGATTAATATGAATAGCGATGGAATCATCCGTCGCTAATCCGTCGCAAACACGAAAAAAAATCAAAAAAAAATTATTTAAAAATTAATTACCGAGAACTGTACAATTTCTATTTCCTGTACAATTTATATTTCCTGTAAATAAAAAACAAACCACACAAAAAAATTCATATAACAAGTATCTATAATAATTAATCGTTCCACCTTAAAATTAAGAAGTTTAATTATTTACAATTCAACAATTACAATTAGGAAAAATAAAAAAAATAGAACTTCTTCAACACAGTCCTCTAATCATCGCCAAGATTTTGTGTCTTCTTGTTCATTGTCTTTATCTGTCCCTTCAGCTCCACTACCCTGATTATCGCTAGCAGCCTACACAAGAAAAGAACAGTCAGTATTGATAAACAAAATATAATGAAATAAATTACACACTATATGTGATTCTATCATGTGCTCATGTGTGATCTAAGGCAATAAAAAAACTCTATATATGATTCTATCATGCTCATATGTGTGCTAAGGCAGTCAAAAAATTGAATATGTGATTATAGCATGTTCATATGTGTTATAAGGCATATAAAAAAACTTTATATGTGATTCTACCATGCTCAGATGTGCTTTAAGGCAGGCAAAAAACTATATATGTGATTCGATCATGCTCGTATGTGTGCTAAGGCAGTAAAAAAATTGAATATGTGAATATAGCATGCTCATATGTGCTCTAAGGCAGGCAAAGCCAAAAAATTTATATGTGATTCTATCATAAATGATATATAACATGTTCATATGTGTTCTAAGGCAGTTAAAAAACTCTATATGTTATTATAGCATGCTCATATGTGTGCTAAGGCAGTAAAAAAACAGAATATGTGATTATAATATGCTCATATGTGTTCTTAGGCAGTCAAAAAACTGAATATGTGATTATAGCATGCTCATATGTGTTCTAATGCAATCAAAAAAACTTTATATGTGATTCTATCATGCTCATATGTGCTCTAAGGCAGACAAAAAGTTAAATATATATATGTGATTCTATCATGCTCATATGTGTGCTAAGGCAGTCAAAAAATTGAATATGTGATTATAGCATGTTCATATGTGTTCTAAGGCATATAAAAAAACTTTATATGTGATTCTACCATGCTCAGATGTGCTTTAAGGCAGGCAAAAAACTATATATGTGATTCGATCATGCTCGTATGTGTGCTAAGGCAGTAAAAAAATTGAATATGTGAATATAGCATGCTCATATGTGCTCTAAGGCAGGCAAAGCCAAAAAATTTATATGTGATTCTATCATAAATGATATATAACATGTTCATATGTGTTCTAAAGCAGTTAAAAAACTCTATATGTTATTATAGCATGCTCATATGTGTGCTAAGGCAGTAAAAAAACAGAATATGTGATTATAATATGCTCATATGTGTTCTTAGGCAGTCAAAAAACTGAATATGTGATTATAGCATGCTCATATGTGTTCTAATGCAATCAAAAAAACTTTATATGTGATTCTATCATGCTCATATGTGCTCTAAGGCAGACAAAAAGTTAAATATATATATATGTGATTCTATCATGCTCATATGTGTGCTAAGGCAGTCAAAAAATTGAATATGTGATTATAGCATGTTCATATGTGTTCTAAGGCATATAAAAAAACTCTATATGTGATTCTACCATGCTCAGATGTGCTTTAAGGCAGGCAAAAAACTATATATGTGATTCGATCATGCTCGTATGTGTGCTAAGGCAGTAAAAAAATTGAATATGTGAATATAGCATGCTCATATGTGCTCTAAGGCAGGCAAAACAACTTTATATGTGATTCTATCATGCTCATATGTGTGCTAAGGCAGTAAAAAAATTGAATATGTGATTATAGCATGTTCATATGTGTTCTAAGGCATCTAAAAAAACTCTATATGTGATTTTACCATGCTCAGATGTGCTTTAAGACAGTCAAAAAAACTATATATGTGATTATACCTGAGAGGGACCTGAAATCGAAGATCCCCTATCCTGAACAACGACCTTGATCTCATTTCGGAGAAAGGGGGCGACGGTGTATTGGAAGTAGTTATTCAGTGATTCATTAATGATCTCGCGTACATCATCACCGGAAAGAATAGTCGGCTGCTTGGAGCTTATGTCGGCGCAAGAAGTCGGTGAGCCATAACTGGAAGAACCAATAACTGGTGAAGTGTTCATATTACTCCCAAACCCGAACACGCGACCTTTTTTGGGTTCACCTGCTGCAGTCACCCATGCTGTAGGATCAAATGATGGATGCTGAGTAGCGTCTTCGCCATATCGCTCTACCATCAGTTGCTCATATGCCTCCTACAAAATAATGTTTAAAGTATTCATTCATAATTAATGATAACATTATGATAACTTGCATATATATTGCAATGATTATTAATAGAATTAATACATACCATTGTCGTTCTCGCCTTCTCAGATATGAAGACTCCCGTGGTCTTCCGTTTATGTGTTTCTACAAACACATCCTTATATGGTACACTGCCTCCTTTTTCTGCTTCCTGCGAAGTTAAATGACAAAAGATTTAGTACACAAGTTTGCAACAATACTTATAAAATTAATATTATATATTGATGAGTTACCATTTTCTTTAGGTGGCTCCCAAATGTCTTAGATCCACCTGTGTGTAGATGGGCTTCGGGCATCTTCGATCGATTTTGTGAAGCCTTCGCAGAGCAATTTTTAAATGCATCTCCCGCCCACTTATCGCACATTTCATCCCAGTAATCTCTCCTGATAGTAATAGGACCATGGCCCTTCCACAGTAATGGATCATCTACTACGCCAGATGCTTTTTTTGCTGCAGTCTTCATAGTGTGCAGCATGTCTGCAAATCGATTGGCAGCCACCTTCTGCCACACCTTCCTTGCATCATTTTCTTCCACCGTAGTTGCAAAGCGATTCGAAGCCTACAAATATTTTCAGAAAGTTAGTAGACATTGCTTAAATAAATTAAATATGACACATTAACTATGAGGAACAACTGTATACCATGAATGAGGACCACAATCTGTCTAACACCTCCTTTGGGTACTCTTTCCATTGAGCAACTGGTCCTGGTAGATGTTGAAGAAGTGAATTCCTAATCTCCCGTACTACTTCTTGTGGCTCAAACCTCGTGCTGCACATGAATTGTTACACAGTAAATATCAATATAAAATATTTAAAAGATATGCAATAATTGAAAACAAAATACTTACGGTCGATTATCGATATACACTATTCGAATGAGTCTTCTTGTGTCAGCCTCAGAAGACCCTATTTCCTGTGTTGGCTGTTGACTTGTGTGATCAACTGGTGTAGGTGGGTCGTGTACAGGCGCAACATCATCTGTAAAAAAATACATTAGAAATTCTCAGAATGTGCATTTGAACTAATCAAGCATCTAATTAGTTATATGATATACCTATCACAGGAGCCCGTGAAGATGAAGGTTGAGCCTGGCTACTACTGGATGAGCGACCACTATAACCTCCACGAACCATATTCTAACAAATAACATATGTCATACAATACATTCAAATAATTCACATCAAGTATTACAATGCATTCAAGTCATTCACATCAAGCATTGCAATGCATTCAAATAATTCAAATCATTGACATCAAGTATTGCACTAATTCAAATCATTCGTTAATTGCATAAATTATAATACATTCAGATAATTGAAATCATTCACATCAAGTATTACAATGCATTCGAATCATTCGTATCAAGTATTATAATACATTCAAATAAAATTTTTAATCATTCACACCAAGTATTGCAATACAACTCACATCAAGTATTACAATGCATTTAAATAGAGGTTTGTAGTATAAGATTTTGCTCACTAGCTTGAGAATTCTTCCTCGTCACTAGTTTGACTTTCTTCTTCTTCTTCTTCTTCTTCTTCATTGTTTGCCCATCCACTTGGTACATCATTTGGATCACATTCCTCTATGAATGTTTCATCAGCCAATAGAGATATGACATGCATATCATGCGCAACATCGTGACCATAAGCGAAGTCACAGACATCATCTGATTGATAGTAATCACTGTCTTCAGCTAACTCATCTTCCTGTAACTGATCATACTCGGGGTATAGTTTGGATTTCACCTTGCAAACTGCCCACCATTCATTTCTATCTGACTTTTTTATACTCGGATATGAAGTATAATAAACTTGTTGAGCTTGCGAGGCTAATATGAATGGTTCATATGTTCCAAACCTGGATTTATGATTCACCTCCACAATGCCTGAAGCTTTGTCGAGTCTTGTTGCAGTTGGATCAAACCAATGACACTTGAATATCGTAACCCTGTTATTCATGCCTAAGTAAGTCAACTCCATTATTTCCTCTATAACACCGTAGTAATCATGTTCATTTTCATCGTAGCTGCTACCCTTGACACACACGCCACTATTTATCGTTGATTTGTTTATACCGTAGTCTTTTGTATGGAATCGATAATCATTTACGATATACCCATTGTAGCATTACACAACTTTGGTCGGACCATTTTCTAAATCACATATTCCTTGATCTTTAACATCACCATTGCGAACCTACGCACAAACATAAACAATGATTGTGATCACGATTAATTAAGTAACTTAGTGTTGTTTATAAGTATAAAATTTATGTTAGCTTCTTTACCAACTGTTTCAACCACTCCACAAACTTAGTTTCACGTTCTTTTTGTACTTATGCATCAGTGAGATGTGAAACTTCGTTTCGCAACTCCAGATCAAATCGTCTGCAAACCACAAATACTTATATTACCGAGTCATGTATCCACATATAGAACATAAAAGGATTTATAATTGAGTTGCATATACATATACTTACTCGATGTATGGGTCGATTGCTGAGCAATTAAAAAGAATATAGATGTGTGTTGCATCTTGCTCTCGATCTGTCAATAGCCTTGATCAGCAACTACCAAATGCATGCCCAAGTGGTTGAAATATCGACAGCTTGTCAACTACAGTTACTTGTTCTCCATCATCGTTACGGGGCGGGCATGTGTAACGTGTTGGAATATGAGGTTCGAAGTACATAGATGAGAAATTTGAAATCTCTTCTAAAGTGTACGACTCACAAATAGAGCCTTCTACTCTTGCTTTATTACGAACCTTTTTTTTTAGGTCGAACATGCATCTGACAAGAATATACATTTCAAATTTTAAATATCTGTCATTAAAGAGACAAATATAAAAAAACATATACCTTTCAAATGGGTACATCCATCGATATTGCACAAGGCCACCAACCCTTAGTTCATATGGCAGATATATGATCAAATGTTCCATAACATCGAAAAATGCTGGCGGAAATATCTTTTCTAACAGACAAACAGTGGTGATGACAGAGTCCTCGAGATTCTTTACATCTGATACAACGACCTCCGATGCGCACAATGTTCTGAAAAATCCGCTCAACTCAGACAATACCCCCCATATAGGTTTGTCTAACATATCATGGAATGCTAGGGGTATCAATCGTTGCATAAGATATGACAATCATGGCTCTTCAACCCATATAACTGTCCATCGTCAATCTTCACAGCCCGAGCAATGTTAGAGACATATCCATCTGGAAATCTCAGTTGTCTCAACCATTGACATACATGTTTTATTTGATCAGGTCCGAGCACGTACTTCGCCTTTGGTTTCAGTACTTTGCCATTATACTCTTTGAGTTCCAATTCTGGTCTTTTACATATTAATTTTAAATCCATACGGGCCTTCGGATTATCCTTCGTTTTTCCTTTAATATTCATTACTGTATTGAACACATTATCAAACACATTTTTCTCTACATGCATCACATCCAAATTATGTCGTATCAATAGGGTCGGCCAATACGGTAGTTCCCAAAAAATAGATTTTTTCGTCCAATTGTGATCCTTCCCAAATCCATGGAAGGGTGTAGGACTGCGGGCATTTGTTAATACATCTGGAAAGTATCGCAATCTTCTTAGAATCTCTATGCCAGACAATCTTGAGGATGGACCTTCCGTTTCAGTTGTGTCTGCTGTAAATGCATTCTTTTGACGTCGGAACGGATGATCGCTGGGTAGAAATCGACGATGGCAATCAAACCAGCAAGGCTTTCTTCCATGCCTCAATCTAAAAGCTTTGGAATCCTCCATGCAGTACGGACAAGCCAACCTCCCATGTGTGCTCCAACCAGATAACATACCATATGCAGGGAAGTCACTGATTGTCCATAGAACAACGGCCTTCATGTTGAAATTTTGTTTTTTGTGGGCATCATACGTGGTAACACCGTCATCCCACAGTACTTTTAATTCATCAATCAATGACCTTAGATATACATCAAGATTTTGGCCAAGTGAGGTCGGACCAGGGATCAACAAAGACAAGAAAAGATTTGGACGTTTCATACACAAGCTTGGTGGAAGGTTGTATGGAGTTACAAATACTGGCCATCATGAGTATGGAGTTGATCTACCCCCAAACGGATTAAATCCATCTGAGTATGGAGTTACAAATACTGGCCAAGTGAAATTTTGTTTTTTGTGGGCATCATACGTGGTAACACCGTCATCCCACAGTACTTTTAATTCATCAATCAATGACCTTAGATATACATCAAGATTTTGGCCAAGTGAGGTCGGACCAGGGATCAACAAAGACAAGAAAAGATTTGGACGTTTCATACACAAGCTTGGTGGAAGGTTGTATGGAGTTACAAATACTGGCCATCATGAGTATGGAGTTGATCTACCCCCAAACGGATTAAATCCATCTGTATATAGACCGAGTCTAACATTTCGCACTTCCATTGCGAAGTTCTGATAAGTACGATCAAAGTGCTTCCAAGCTTCAGCGTCAACATGATGCGTGATCTTGTTTTCATCGTGTCGAACTTTATTTGCATGCCATCTCATGTGTTTAGTTGTCCTTGAAGACATATACAATCGCTGCAATCTAGGAGTGATAGGAAAGTAGCGGAGCGACTTGTATGAAACTTCCTTTGATCTCGTGCTACCATTGCCTCTTGTCTTTGGCTTGAACCGAGGATGCCCACATGACGGGCATGATATGTCATTTTTCTGCTCCTTGAAATACAACATGCAGTGATTTGGACAAGCATCAATCTTTTTGTAACCCATACCTAGAGCGTTGACCATAACTTTCGCACGATAGAAATTTTGTGGCAATTTCTCATCTTTAGGCAACATACTCTTCACAATCATGCACAAACGGTCAAAACATGATTGACTCAAATTATACTCGGACTTCAAATTCATTAGTTGAAGAACTGCAGACAAGATAGTGTGACTCTCACAACCGTTCCAAAGTGGCCCATCAGCATCTCTAAGTAAATCATAAAATCTACTAGCTGCATCGTTTGGTGATTCTTCATCTACGGCAGTTCTTACATCACTAGAACTCATAGCAGAACCCAGTTCTGTTCCTGCAGCATCAAATATCAAATTCGTATATGGATTATCGTGCACCACATTCACCCGTGCATCAAAATCATTTCTAAATTCTTCTCCATGAAACGTCCAGTTCTGATAATCACTCACAAAACCCTTCCTGTATAGGTGATGTCTAACGCCATGAGGTTCTACAAATCGATTATTCTTACAAATCTTGCAGGGACACCTAATTCGACCTGTGGGATCTACCGTACTGACACTTGCCGTTGCAAATTCAATAAAACTATTGACACCATCCATATATTCATGCGATAACTCATTGTCCACTAACCTACGGTACATCCATTCACGGTTTGCAGTCATTCTGTCGTATGATGTTACGAATAGTATCCTAACCAGTTAAAAGAGAACCATCAGAATGCTATGATGGACAAAATATCAAATTTATCATGCAATATATGATGTCATACAATCACAAGAATTATGATGCATGCATTGATAACTTAATATTTTCATGTGCAAACTATTCATGACACGATACATTCATTTGAAGCATGCTTTTAGTATACAATTTCACATGGAAGACATAATCAAATTGAAAGTAACTACATGTAAGCATGGATACAATCATATCAAACATTGCAATACATCGAAATAATTCATATCAAACAAATGTCAAACATGTACCTGCAGCAAACACACTTCAATATCCCACTAACTACTACCATGCATAGCACGGACTCCATACTCCAAAAATAAGAACACTTCTATTCTCATACATTAAAATCATGCTCAGCATGATCTCCGAACTCCAACAAAGCAGTCCTAAATATCAACAACTAAGTGAGTGTGTGAACAATAAAGTGTTACATTCAATAAATTAAATAACATGTGATGCGCTTGCATCACTTACTCACCACGGGTATTTACCCGATTTGCATTGTTTTTGTCACTTACTTACCACGGGTGGCGGGGCACAAGAGAGTTCCGTTGAGAAATCTGCAAAAAACACTGTGTTAAAATGAATATTGAAGCTAATTAAGGAAACACAAACACTTATGCAATGCAAAAAACAACTAAACTGTTGATGATATATCTAATGATGAAATGCGATGAAATAAAGTGAAAAAGAAGCATTGATGATATATTTTTTTAAACTAGCGTCTTCCCCTAAAAAAAAGAGAGAAAAATTATAAGTGCACTCCGAACCTTGTTTTTGAAGCTTGAACATCAAATTGTAGTGAGAACTCGATGAAAAAACTAAAGGCTAATTTTTCAAATTGCTCCCATGTTTTCAGTATAATTCAAAATTGCACCAATGTTACAAAACTCACCTCAGGCCATGAGCTTGAAACATAGCATTTGAGTATGGTCCAAACAAATGTTGGACTTGGAATAGTTATGAACAGAACCAATGGTTTGTTCCATCTTTTTTGTTCATACCATCAAACATACCCTAAAGGTACTGTTTTTACACTAAAATGTCTTGAGTACATATAAATACACTATTCATTTCTAATTTCTTTTTGCATACAATGCACGAACAAAAACATAACTAGAATACTATCCTATTCACTAATGCACTATGTACAGAATCTTTTGTGTATTAAAAACACCTTTGAATACCTATGAGTGGCATGCTTTAGTCCTCTTCCCCATTAGAAAAAGTGCAGGACCAGGTACAACATACTATAATTACCACCTCAACAATTAGACATACAACCCGCTTAACGCCTTCTTTTTTGTTCTCATTAGAGTTATTTAACAAAGACTTGCCATTTAATGCATGCATAAGCCCTCACCATGCTTAGTAGGTTAAATCGACGCTAAGAAAACATGACAGTTACTGTATGGGAAGTTGAGCTAAATTTCATGTTCAGACAAGAAATGCTGCCATACGAGAATCCCATGTCCTCACACCATGTTAAAACAAACCTTTCTGCAATAAAGGACCTCAACTTCTTCCAAAGGCCAACATCATGGTGTCCATGCATGATTAGAAACTCACAAGTAGTCAACCAAGACCATCATCAAGAAGAATACTTAAAGTGCTGCATGGGATCATACATAAGCTATCTAAGAGCCAAGAATCTAGATGACACTAATGTTGCAGACCCTAGCAATGGGCAATCAGCTATGCAGGTCCTGAAAATAAAAAATCCAACTTTTAACTAATAATTGTAATAGGTCTTGAAGCCCATTTTGGTTGCCAATTTCCTAATTATCAATGAACAATGAAAAAAAATGCTGCATGGGGACAACAGTAGGAACCCTAAACCTCCACCCCTAACTAATATCTAAGTTTAACACGAAATCGTGAATACCCAACCCAGAAAATTGAACTGAATCCCAAAAGAGATAAAAAAGAAAAAATAAGAGTAAAGCTAAGCTCTTCCAGCTTCAAACTTGGGAACTTCATGAAAATCATGACTACCCAATTCAGAAAAAGGAGTCCAAAACTATAGAAAACAATCCGAACAGAGCAACAAAAACCGAGCACCCCAGATCCCCGCACCAACTCCAGAAACATTAACATGAAACCATGAACACCCAGCTCAGAAATCTGATCCAAGATTTCCGGACAAACAAAACAGAGGAATAAAATTTAGGATTCACTCCCAATTCCATGGCAAACTTCGACATGGGGCCAAAAATACCCAACTCAGAGAAATGAACCAAAATGGAAAATGAAGCCTGAGAGAGAGAGAGAGAGAGGTTGGGATGATGAAACAGAGACAATGAAAATGACCTCTCCTTCAATTCAGAAAAATGGGCCGAGCGAAGCTCCACAAGAAAAAGAAAAAGATTACCAAACGGTGCAAACACAAAAGGAATCCACAAGCCACCACCACAAAATGCAAACCATCCTCCAAATTTGTAATCCTCGCATCCTCCAAATAATTCACCTCAGGCCATGAGCTTGAGGCAAGGCAAGCTCAGGCGAGGTTCGCCGCCGATAGCCCGGGCTCAACCTCATCGGCCATCGCCGGGGCGTACAACGTGAAGAAGAAGAAGAAGAAGAAGAAGAAGAAGAAGAAGAAGAAGAAGAAGAAGACGAAGAAGAAGAAGAAGAAGAAGAAGAAGAAGATTACCTGCGCGTCACCGGGCGGTGGCGGGAGGTTGACGGGGAGCGGCAGCTGGCGAGCGCCGGCTGGCGAGCGGTGGACGGAGAGCGACGGCTGGCGAGCGGCGGCGGCCGAACGGTGGCGAGAGCCGACGGGCGGCGGGAGGGAGAGGGCGGCGGGCGGGAGCAATACAGCGAAACAGGAAAAAGAGAAAGAGGGATGGGATTAGGGATTTACGCGACATTTAGCGACGGCTTAGCGACGGAATGTTTCTGTCGCTAAGCCGTCGCTAAATCAAAATACAAAACAAGCGACGAAATATATTATGTCGCTACGCCGTCGCTAATTAGCGACGGATTAGCGACGACAGAGTTCCCTCTCTAAATCCATCGCTAAAATGGTGTTCTTGTAATAAAAAGTAGCGACAAAAACTATAGTCGCTAATCCGTCGCTAAGTAACGACAGATTAGCGATAAAAGTTGTTTCCTCGCTAATCCGTCGCGAATTAGCGACAGATTCTATCTCTAGCTAATCTGTCGTTAATTAGCGACGGAAAAACTCTGTCGCTAATTTCCGTCACTAATTAACAATTTTCTTGTAGTGTATTCATTGTAATGACTGATTAATTTTGATCCCTTGTCCACACACGAATTAGCGTGTTCTCCAAACTAGATAAAAAAAATTAAATTCAGGGCTTTGCTGGGAATACACAGATTGACTGGACGATCTTGCTGATGTTTGCAGCTTCAACGTTGATCTGTGTGAATCAGGACTCACACACATCAATGTTGAACACACTTTTATTAATTCATTCTATGCTGAAAAAAAAACATATTGCAACAACAAGATCCATTCAGCGTCAAATACGCTAGATATGGACCAGCGTCAAACACGATAGTTCATGGTTGACGCTGTTTTGTGATTCCCGATTTGTGTGTGGACTGAATACAGAAGCTTAACTTCCAAGCAGCCAATAAATAGTAACATAAATTGTTAAAACTAATTTAATATTAAAATTTAAAACTCTAATCTACGCTAGCTAGGAGATCGATCAAATATGGCAGCAAACAAAAATTTGTTATCTAATGTATATGATGCATATGAGACATGCTATAATACGAAAACATCCTCCTTAAAATCCATACTATACTAGATGCAATGAAGATGCGAAAATCAAAGACAATACATGCGATGATATGATTCTAAGCTACGAAGATGGGGGAGAAGAGACAAACCGTGATTTACTTTCGATGGAGGGATTGAGAAGAGAAGATGGTTGATCCAGCTGCATCTACACTGCCCCGACGAAAAGGAAGAGGTTGCCAATGACGAAAGGGTTCGAAGCTTGAAGAAAAAGAGGAAGAAAAAGAAGAAGAAAAAGAAGAAGAAAAGAACAAGAAAAGAAAGAAATCGACAAAAGAGAGAGGAGAAGCAAGAGAGAGAGAGAAGAGGGAGGCAAGAGGCTGCTGGAAAAACATGTTTTCAACCCTTGACATGACTATTTATATTAGAATATTAGGTTAAAACACATTTTTCAAAACAAGTCCAATAATTTTTCAATAATTTTCAAAAAGGATCTTTTGAAAAATGTGTTTCATAAAACCAAACTTTCTAAACTAACTAGGACTCCTACTTGAACTCTTCTAAACTAATTAAAACACTAATTAAAAATTCCTAAATTAAATAAAACACTAAAAAATATAGGACAAGCTTTGAAATACGTGATTTTTCGATAAATTCAATTTCAATGTAGTTTCTTAAAACTAACAATAAAAATGGGGTTTTAAAGCAATTTTAACACGAATCATGCACAAATAAAGATGAATAAAATGCCAAATGTATGCATGATCGGCAACCTTAACATAAGAGTCATAAATGAAGTTGCTAATTCATGGTTATGATCACTGATTAAAGTATGAACTATATATTTCATATTTAGAAGTCTTTTTAACACCATTCTCGTTGGACAGCCATATCTTGAATCTGGCTTGCTCCTTGTTGGATTTTTACTTAACTTCTTCCAACCTTCCTTAGAACAAACATATGTCTTTCTCACCATGACACCCTGTGCATTTTTCGACCAAGAATACCTTTTTACACTGAAGCCAAGTTTTAAGGCATAATCATTGTAAAATTTATATGCAGTTTCCTCATTATTAAACTACATTCCTTCTGCGGGAATAGAGTCAAGTGTACTATCATGTATATTCTCAGTGCTTGCACCTTTATCAAGTGTACTATCATGATCATCTACCTTATTATCGAATTGCATTTCTTCTGTTGGAACATTCAAGTCAAGAGTGAATCCAATGTTTGCACCCTTCTTATTATGTGCATCGTTAGTGCACATGTTCACTTCTTCAGATGCGTCATTAGTACAAATGTTCACTTCTTCATAACTTTCCAATGTTTGAGATAGATCATCTTCACTACAACCAGATGATAAGCTCACCACTGTTATAAGCAAGATATCAATTTGTGTTAGCCAACACATATGTTTACTATGATTTATTCAAGATGCATATAACAACGGATACCGATTAGTTAAGCAAGTCAAAGAAACGTTTGAATGAATCACAGTATAAAAGCAGCATCGATTTGTTATTTGCTTATACTATGCATCAAGTTATTTACCATGCCAATAAAAGAAACGATTTATCGTATATGTGTGTTGATGATAGTGATTCATGTGATCGATTTAATTATATCTACGACATTGTGAAGCGATTTCAATAGAATTAACTAAATGAGCAACGGTTTGAATATGCAAATCGCCACCGCAAGCACGCAATAATGTAAATTTCGCACGCACACGTTTTAAAATCATACTACAAATCGATACTAGAAAATACATAATATCTTACATATCGATATATATATCACATAATATATTACAAATCGATACAACAATTTAGCATAATAGCTTATAAATCGATATTAACAAACAAAATAATATCTCATAAATCGATAGTATGTTACTACAACCGCGATTTGCATATACTGAGTGAATGGACGATACCAGATGGGATAGAGGCTCTTCCTCGCATCTGTAACCAAGCATTCTTGTCAACCGGTCTCAATGTCTTACAAATATCTTCAATTTTCCAACCGTCGAAAAGCCAACATCCACCTGCAATAACAAAACAACTCCTTAATGGCACTCACGATAATATACGTTCTTCAACAGTAACATGATGACATGAAAAGATACTCACGATACCTTAATGACACTTGGAATGTTTGTGCATCATTGTTTTTTTTCATACTGCCTAACGAAAACGAAAAAGAAGAGAAGATTGTAAAAAGAGATGGCCGACAAATCTCCCTATGACGCCCACCAATGATCGACCCCCTCTCAAAATCAAGGCCTATCAGCAAAAACAAATGATATCAATAGTGAGTCTGACGCCTTACATCTCAAGAAGACACCTTCCATGGATTTGAGTTGAGCCCTTCCTCACGAGCTTGCAAGGATTTAAGTTGAGCCTTCCAAACCTCCAAGTTTTTGAATTTTGCCAGGCACTTGGATTTACTCCATTCAATGAGCTTGCTATAACGTAACCGAGTCTTTGAGCTGCCCCCCCCCCCCCCCACCAAGGGGGCCGAGTTCCACCACTCGGCTCTCTGAACCACCACAGTTCTATCATGTTCTTACTGTTTATACAACTTGGGTAACACGCACCCTGTACCGGTGGGAGGGAGTTAGCCAGCACCATGGAATCATCGATCACAAACCAGAGCAGCAGATCAGTCGGCCAAAAGACCGACGATCTCACAGGGAAGGCCGGCGGAGAAACCCTAGCAGAGCTTGGATCCAGTAATTTTGGATTCTTCTATCATATGACCAGACTTGGACCGAACCCCACGGGACCTGAACTCATTTCCATCTCTAACCCATACACTAAACAAAATTGAGCCAAATGACAATTGCAAATTAGTGAACCAAGATGTGTTTCAGAACGGCTTGCTCCTCTCTCTCTCTCTCTCTAACATTAGATATTGGGTGATAACGATCTACTGGTAGTGCAAGTAAGTTACCAACAAGATTTCTGTTAAGGGCCTAAATTAGCCACCTGAGGCGGCACTCACCATTGGCAAAAATAGCCGTTGGTTTTGGCGTTAGAATTTAAATAGATGGGCACTGTCTACGGCAGCTGCTCAGGCTCCCACCCTCCCGCCAACGTCCACCCTCCTCCTCTTCCACCGGCCAAGATAGCCACCATCGCCGACGACCCTCATTCTGATCACCACCGTTGTGAGCAAGGGATGGCATTGCCTTATTCTCGAGTCGATTCGTCACTGAGAGCGCTCGCCGGCCAGGCCGAGGGCTTCGGCCGCTTCGCCATCGGCGGACTCTATGGGTCCGTCTACCGTGTCACCTCCCTCGCAGGTTCTCTCTCTCTCTCTCTCTCTCTCTCTCTCTCTCTCTCTCTTTCGCTCGCTCGCTCGAGGGGTTTCTTCATGCTAGTTGAAATTTGGAAGTAATTTTGGCAGCTGGGCTTTTTCTTAGTCTCTGGCATCTTTTGGTGTGTTGAACAATGGGACTGCTAGGCCTTTCTCTTCTCTTTTGGTTCTTTTTTTTTAGTGTTTAGAGTTGTCATTGACAGAAATGAGGAATCTTTCCTCTGTTGTTTGGTGTGCTTGCGTTAGAAAGACTGAAAATACCTCTCCGAGACTTTAGACTCGCTTCCCTAATAAAAGGTAGGATGTGGGCTAAGTAATGTTTTTTGTTCATTTAATTGAAACATTTGCTTGATTACATTAATTTCATTAGAATCCGTTTTCGCTCACTCCTTAAGGAGCTTAATAGAGGCATTATGATTTAGAATTATCTCTTTAAAGCAATTCTAGGACCTCCATATGGGTCATTATGATGTAAATTCCGAACTGCCAAGCAATGCTATCTCCATGATATGACCAACATCGGAGTTTATATTGCACCCTAAACTCAATTGTCTACTAGTATTGGTCAGTTTTGTTCCTATGGAGAAAATGCTGTTTGAAATTTGCACATACTTGTTTTGTTTATGTAGATGATGGCGATGGTTCGCTTCGCGAGGCATGCAGGAGAAAGGAACCATTATGGATTGTGTTTGAAATTTCCGGTGTAATTCACTTGTCAACTTACTTGAGAGTGTCATCCTACAAAACTATTGATGGCCGTGGCCAAGGGATAAAAATTACAGGCAAGGGTTTGCAACTAAAGGAATGTGAGCACGTCATTATATGCAATCTGGAATTTGAAGGTGGAAGAGGACCGGATGCTGATGCTATACAGATAAAGCCTAAATCTAGGCACATATGGATAGATCGGTGCAGTTTACATCACTATTATGATGGATTAATTGATATCACACGAGAAAGTACAGATATTACCGTATCAAGGTGAGGAATTTGCAGCTTGTAGTAGGTAACTGCTTTTGCAACTAATCAGGACATCTTTACATTTTTGTTGTTTCCTTTTTATGACTGATAATATCTCAGTGCCTTATTATTTTATAGTTAAAATTGGATATCCTTGCTCCCACAATATCAGCATACAAAATGTAGTTCCTTAATGATATACTCATGGAAACCATTTGTTGCTGCTCAAGAGAATTTTGTGCTTTCGGCTATTTACTTGTTCATTATAACGAAATAATTTGAGAGTTCTACCAAACAAATAAATGTGATGTAATGTATCCAAAAACTTTTGGTTCATTTAGGATATGGTCTAGTCCATCATGGCGCCCGATTTTGGTTTTTATCATGTAAATGGATATTCCAATAAAAAGCATAGGAAAAATGGGAAAATATCATACAAGTATTAGGATGAATATGCTTGCTAACATGTTTCCCCCACCAGCAGGAAAGTGGAATCTTGTGTGCAGGTAGTGCTATAGTGGTCCTTGTCAGCAAGTGTGTATACCTAACTGAAGGCTGCCCTCACATGAGAGAAAGAGGTTCTATCGTGGACGTAGGTCTATCAAGACCGAACCACGTTAAACAGTTTGTCTTGTATCGTCTTTCTTTTCTGCGTGGTGTGCTTTTATACCATGTCTAAAGATTAGAGTTTCCATAGAGAGATTAGGGTTTCATATAGTTACTTGTAAAGGAGCATTTTAATGTGGTCATGATAACATTGGCATCTATGGTCTTCCTTTGAAAGTTATTTTCTAATACGAGTTCCTAAATGGCTTATCTGTTATCTGTTATGAGAGGTATTCTTTCCTAGATGCAGACAGTAAAATGGGGTAGGGGGCAGTGGTTACTAAAAGTTTTTGTTCCAGGTCTTATGTTTAAGGCTTCTTAGACAAATTAAAAAGTGAAATCCTGCAATCCTAGAGTTAGTTTCCAAGTAGATTTAACTTATCCATCCTGGGAGTTGCTTGAATGAGGTGTTGGTTGTCTGAAGAATGATGTAATAGCTGCAGCTATAAAGTATGTGTTCCAAGTCTGAAGTTTATGGTGTCCTGAAGATATTTGCAAGTGAATTGGAGGTGCAGAAAACACCTCTCTCTCTCTCTCTCTCTCTCTCTCTCTCTATATATATATATATATATATATATATATATATATATATATATATATATATATATATAAACACGCATACACCAATAATGCAGGTATTATTATGTCCATGAAACCCTGTAATCAGTGTTTGCCATGGTTTCTTGACTAAGAAACGTGTGCAAAAATTGATCGTTTAAGATATCTGGTGCATTATGGGCATGTGTATACTAGAAAACAAAGGGACTAGAAAGTATGGTTAGTGTGTGTGTGTGAGAGAGAGAGCAATTTCTTGGCAGACTTTAAAACAATCAATCTTTTTCAGGAGAATAAAACATCTGGTCAAAGAGAAGAAATTAGCATCATCGATGCTTGCTGTGAATCCTTCTGGTCTAATGCTTTGCAATGCCCTGTGATTCTGAATTTTTCACAGTTTTTTGTGATTCTAAATCACAAACATAGCAGAATCATAGGGCACTGCAAGCATAAGAAAGTTTGCCTATGATTATGATCCCCCTTGTGATTTTAAAAGCCCTGTAGCTTGTCAAAGTTTGTCGGAAATGCGATCCTTCGACGAGATTTCACAGGCTGTTGATTCTCAAGTGAGAATCTGAAAAAGCAATGATTTGAAATCCTTTTAGCCTTCATAAAAGCAATGATCTAATTTTTTTTCCTCTGGAGGGGCTGTGTTTTTTCACACAAAAGCAAACATGAGAAAATTTGTCCTTGAGAATGTGTATCACATAATCAACATTCTCAGGAATAAACCTTCACAGCTTTTGAAACCTGTGATCAAAGCAAACATGCTACTAGACTTCTTTTTATGGGACAATTGCCAACTTTTCTAACAATTATTTCTGCCAACAGGTGTCACTTTTCTCAACATGATAAAACAGTGCTTATTGGAGCAAATCCCACTCATATTGGTGATAGGTGTATCAGGGTGACAATTCATCATTGTTTTTTTTGATGGAACCCGGCAAAGGCATCCTCGTGTTAGATTTGGAAAAGTTCATCTCTATAATAACTACACTAGGAACTGGGGCATATATGCAGTTTGTGCTAGTGTTGAATCACAGGTGTGAAACATATAGCTATTATAATCCTAGGAGTTCAAAATTTATTGTTTTCAAGTACTCCTTTTTCTCTCACTCATTTTGATAAGAAATTTGGTCAAATTTCTTGCTTTTGTGATTCAGATTCTTTCCCAGTGTAATATCTATGAAGCCGGACAGAAGAAACTGGCTTTTAAGTATCTAATGGAGAAGGTAGGCTCACTAGCTGTCTTCTTTTGCTTTCTCATGTATGTTCTTGAAATCAATACAGAAACAAGTAAACAAATATTATGGATAGAGAATGTTTGTTCTAATTTGGTTTCTGTTCGATATCGTACCTTTTACAGATCTACAATTTCATTGCTGCACAACTGATTATCAGGGAAATCAATAAACAAATTTTCATGTAATGCACAAATGCATGCACAAACAGACACAGAAATTGAAGACGTTCAAGAAAGATTCATGTTGATTGGAAAATGATTGATATCTTAATCAGGAGATAGACATGCTTTTTTGTATATTAAACACAGTCGTTGATAAACTATGTTATCTGATTCAAAACACACTATAAGGTGAGTCCAAACTCAACAGGTTTATTTAGTTTGACTCAACATAGGTATGTGGTTCAAACATCACCTAAATGTGATTTGGGTTCACACATTTATGTGGTTCTAAACTGCATATACCTATGCCTTGCAAACACAGCACCTAAGCATGTCTCATATCAGCACATAAAAGCGTGTAGAAACAGCACATTTATGTGGTATCACACTGCATACCACAGTATAGTACCCTGAAAGTGTTTCAAAATAGCACATAGACGTGCGTAGGAATAACGCATCTATGTGGCTTCAATTCATTATATATCTATGTGCAGAAAAAAAGCATGGTTAAGAATTTAAATGATGCATGTACTCATTCATTGTTTAGACATTTTCTTTTCCAGGAATCTATCATGTATTCAAACAGGTGCAAGGATATATATATATATATATGTTTCAGAGATAAGCACAGAGTACTTAGACATGTTCTCTTCCAAGAATCTAACATGTATTTAAACGGGTGCAGGTATATATATACATGTTATGCGACTTTTTCATAGATAAGCATACAATACTTAGACATGTTCTTTTTCAGGAATCTAACATGTATTCAAACAGGTGCAGGGATATATATATATATATATATATATATATATATATATATATATATATATATATATATATATATATATATATATATATATATATATATATATACATGTTCTGCCACTTTTTCAGAGATAAGCATACAGTACTTAGACATGTTCTCTTCCAGGAATCTAACATGTAATCAAACTAGTGCAAGGATATATATATATATATGTTCTGCGACTTTTTCCGAGATAAGCATGCAGTACTTAGACATGTTCTTTTTCAGAAATATATACATAAAGGGTTTCAACATTGTATTTCAGAGAAACATGTAAAAGCATGAATCATCTATGCATCTATATGCATATAGTTTCCCTACGTGTATTCAAGTATATGCAACAGAAAACTATATATATATATATATATATATATATATATATATATATATATATATATATATATATATATATGGCTTCAGCATTCAATCTCAGCCATGATTAATACCCAATGGCTGAGCTTAAGTACAACCTACATACACCTTTTATCAGGTTGTATGCAGGTGCATATCAGCACCTTGCACACACCATAGCTACGGGTCCTACCTTGATTCAGCTTGGATGCAGCCGCAGGTTCGTTGATAGGTTGATCTTCTCCGGGTCCGGCTGAAATCTGTCAATAGTTCACCTTCACAGCCCACGTCTTTCGACGAAGTCCCTCCCAAACATGTAAGAGGATCTGGATCAAGAAGGAGAAAAGAAAGAGAAGGGGACCCTGTTGGGAGGGATGGACTCGTGAGAGAGACAGAGATAGAGATAGGGTCGAGTGAGAGATAGGAGGAGATAAAAAAAGTATTAGGGGGGTCGGTTATGAGGATCAGCAAGAGAGGGAAGCAGATCAGGTCATGCTGCAAATGAGCGTTTTTGCTCATGCTGACATCGTGGCCATCCGATTTGCATTTTAAAAAGCTCAAAAGTCAACAAAACCACGTGGCATTCATCCAAAATGCAAACAGAGGGCCACGATGTCCGCATGAGCAAAAACACTCATTTTCAGCATGACCTGATCTGCTTCCGCAAGAGAGGGGGTGGGGCCATAAAAGTAAGATTCCAGGTTTCTTTCTTTTCCTATACTTCAGCCCATTCACCTCTTAATTAGTAGGCTACTTTTTGCCATTATATTTAAAAATGTGTCTTTCAAAAATCATGTGGAGATACCCTAACTACTTGAAAATCCTTTTTTAATAACAACCCCTTTTTAACCCACTTATCTTTTTACTTTTTTCGTTTTGAGAGTTAACTACCTACTTACCATTTTCTCTTTTATTCTATCCTTTTTAGTAACTTATCTTTTAACCTCTTTTTAATTTAAGAATTACTTTAACTCTTTATTATTTACTTAGTATCCTATTTAATACTTATATATATTAAGTAGGTGGTCACCCTTGGGTTATTCATCTATCATGGTTAATTGGGTCTACATAATAAGGATCCAAGATCCATTTAAATTTTTGGATTTATATTGCATCGATCCAAATCCATACAAAGATCCAGATTTCTCGAGATCCAAAATCGGGGATCCAAAGTTCCAAACCCTAAGATCCAAATTTTAAGATCCAAAATTTGAGATCCTACTTAAGATCCAAATTCTAATAATCTAAAGTAATATCTGAGATCCAATATCAGAGATCCAATCTCTGATATCTAAATTCTAAGATCCAAATAAAATATCATGGATCCAATCTCTAAGATCCTATATCAAAGATCCAATCTCTAAGATCTAATATCAGAGATCAAATCTTTGAGATCCAAATGTAATATCAGGGATCGAATATCAGGTCGGCCAAAATTTGGAGACACCAATTGGGTCAAACATTATATAAGATCAGATCCAGATCCAAATCACATCCAAATGGAAAATTACACATAACAAAAATCCAAACCATATTAAATATCTTGATTCATATTTATTCGTGGTGAATCATATAGTAAAAATTCACAGTTGTTACATCTAAACACCAGTCATTTCCATGTGTGGCACTTGTCACTAACATCAAGGCTGAGACTCCATCAGTTTTGGACAACTCCAGTTCTTAGTTCGTTGAGTGTCACAGCACCTTTAGATACTAGTACAAGTGGCAACATTTACAAACATTCACCTGGTCACTTTGTAATTTTGCTTTGGTGTTTGTTTTTTCTGCCTTTAAGCTTACTGTTTGTCATTGGTCGTTAATGTGGTCTAAAATTACAAGCATCTTGATGACTTATTTTTAAAATTCTACATTCATATTCTTATATGGATCATCAAACAAAGTTATGGAATCACATAAGGTGGCTGATGTCAGGTAGGTTTTTACTTCTTTGATTTGGGCTCTACATCGCAGAGACACACCATTTTGGCCACATGTCCTTGGTGACAAGTGCATACACGTGGATTTGGGTACTGACACGTACGACCGTTATTTTTATATTTTTAATGTTTTTT
Source organism: Nuphar pumila (assembly GCF_984573655.1). NCBI lineage: Eukaryota > Viridiplantae > Streptophyta > Magnoliopsida > Nymphaeales > Nymphaeaceae > Nuphar > Nuphar pumila. Next base: position 93,367,385 of record NC_143260.1, on the reverse strand, counting down.
AATATACATTAATGTTATTTCAATAAAAATGCATTTTTAATATTAAAATATCAAAAAATAGTTTTTGGAATTTGGGTGTGAAGGAGGACTGTGTTTCCCTATTTGTTCTCACCACATGATTGCATCGGAAATCAACAAAGCATTGACCAGTAAGGCTGTACTATTAAATGGGAATGTCTGATTTGCATGTTCATGCATTGATCTTGAGCTTATGGCTTTTATTGCCTTTTAGTACAGTCTGGAGATCTGAAATAGCATAAAGTTTAAGGGATATTGCCCCATTTGCTTTCTTGGGGTTTTGGTAGGAAACACTGTTTTGCCTCTTTGAATAAGGTCTACTAACTGTAACATATACTAGAAAGTAGAATAAAAATTAGAAACATGATGCAAGAAAGTAAAAGCATGGTCAGAGCCTGATTAGTTTCAAACATATGGCTGCTGATTACATGTTTATTCTTCAGATGTATTGATGGTATAATCTCCAATTGTGAAGAAAATTGGAAGGAAGCAAAGAAAGAGCTTGTAGGTGCAACATGCTAGAATGAGTCTTAGGGTTATGTTGTTACCTATTAATGTCTGCTCATTTTCATTGAAACCATTGCATTGCAACTTGTATTTATGTCATATATGGTTTTGGAATGAAATGCTTTCCAAGGTGCCATTGGGAGTCAACAGGAGGAAATTGTGGACGTCACTCGAAGTCCTGGGAATACATATAAATGGAAGCTTTCTTATCATAAAGATCGATCAATTATGTAACAGTTACTACTTAAATGGTGGTAACCGTGGTATTCATGCTAGCATACTTTGAAGCATGCAGATTTTAATTATCGATTGACAGCAGCAGTTGTTTTATTTCAGGTTTAACCTTTCTCACTCTCATCGTAAAAGATTTTATGTGGTCCCATATCATTTTGGAAATATAATCAGCAGGGTTGTATAGCTTTTGGTTGCTTGGAGAAATATTTTGTATGCGATAGGAGTCAGATTTAGTAGTTGCTTAGAGGAATATTTTATATGCGATAGAAGATGGTGCATGGCTTCACCCTAACTCAGGATAACACCAATCTAAATTCTTGTCACAGAATAAAACTGGAAATATGGTATATGCCCAATTGATGAAGCTTTTCTTTAAACCAATTATGAACAGTGTTAATGGAGACAAGGAATGAGAGTGAAAATGGAGCATCTGTTTGGCGTAACAATATAGCCTAAGGTTGCTACATGAAGAATAGACTCTCTGGCGGTTTGATTTATGTGCTGTTTAGTGTGCATTTGGTTTCCTCTGCAACCAAGAAAGGGATTCTAACAATACATGCAACTTACAGAGTTCATTCTATCTAGTTTGAGATATTCTTCAGAAAAAAACTGTCCTGTTGAACTAAGCATTGGGAGATATGAAAGAGTTCACTAGAATGGAGAAGTAATTCTGCCATGAGTGAAAAGGAGACAATTATCGAGCAAATAGAAAGAGTTTATATAGGAAGAACCATTCTGAGGAGACATAATCTCTTGGCAGATGCACCAGGTAGGAAATAAATAGCAAAGAAATGGAGAGATAGGTGAAACCCTGCACCTCCTGCTCTTGATAAGATCTACAAAGTTATGTCATGAATTTTTCATCTATGAAAACATGCATCATATTCCATCCTTAGTACATTATGTCCATTCATGATTTTAATATTAAGTTTTAAAACTGTAATGGAATAACAATGTTAGTAATACAAATGAGTTTAAAACTTTAAATTCAGAATCCATTAACAAAGAAACTGATAATTCACATGCCTCACTAACCGCTTAAAAAAAGGCAATGTTCCTTAAGAGCCAAAATAGTTAATCAAGTGATACCACTGTACAGATCTGGAAAGGGCTGTCCTTGTGTTAAAAATTTGGTGAGTAAGGGCCTTAGCTCCTGAATTGAGTGGTGAGATTGATCTTTTCAATAACTTAGTATTAAAAAAGGGTCACCCAACATCCCAGGAAAGAAAGAGGTTGAGAGCCAGAGTTGACATCTTGCTCAACAGAATTGTGAAGAAAAAGTGAGGCAGGTGGGGTGTGTGTGTGTATGTGGAGCTGTGTATGTTTCGGAGACATGGATTAATGAGGGTGACCAAAAGACATGGTGCTTCTATTAAATGACCTCTTTGAGAAGAAACACTTAAGGAGCCTCCATCTCCAATCAGGGTGTTCTTCCCTCTGCTATTGAATTGCTTCAAATTGAGATAATAATAATCTTGATGCATAGGTTTAGCTTAGGGGATTTATTGAGTTTTCCCTTATTAAAGCATGGATAGTGAGGACCAACTCCAATTGACATAGAAGAAAGTCTCTAAGGGCTTATGGGTTCTAGCTGAGAACAAGAATCATTATCTATAAGTTTACCTACATTGCTTTTTGCTTGGTCATTCAAGTAAGATCTAGCGTGGACCTCGAATGAATTCAATAATAGTCAGTTGTGAAGGTTTTAAAGCCATGTTGGCATTAATACCAAAATAGGAAGATGCAAGGATGCCCATCTCCTTCATGCTAATGTCTGTGCACTTGGCAATTTCATGACTGACTTCCATGTCAACAAAGTCCTCGTGAAGGAGGTTAGTGATACTCTGATAGTTTGGTTACTGAAGTGGGTGGTGCTAGCCTGCTAGGTGTATTGATCACTTAGCTTTCCAGCAAATTAGCCTAGGGAAGTATCTCTATTAGGCTAATTCTGAAAATCCCAGGGAAAGCACCCTAAAGATTAAATTGTAATACCCCATGGTATTAGTCAAAATGATAGTGCTTTAAAAGATAAATAATAGGAGATACCTTCACTATCCATGTTCTTAACTTCAGGGAACACTCTGATGCATTAACATATAAAGATGAGTGCAAAGAATAATTTAAATGATTTTTTTGGGCGCTTATGCTTATCCTTGAAAAAGGGATTTTGGATTATCTTGGATACAGTGCTTTGGGCCATCTGATCTTTCAGGCTATGTTGGGACATTGATTGATTCTTCAAAAGTCTTCAAACGTCTTAGCAAGGGGAAAGATTCACTTTCTTCTCTTTTGTTTCTCTTTTGGTGATAAGGCACTAATGCTTTCCGGCAAGTTAGCCTACTAGATGATATAAAGTGGCAAAACATTTTCTTTGTATGCTATATCCATGCTTGCTTCATTAATTCTGGATGAAGTTGTTTGCACTAGAGAAAATTTGCGCAGTGATTGATATATTATTCTACTAATGTATGCCATGTTGATAAGAGGTCCTGCACACATGGTAAGAACATTAGTAGACCACAGAAACAGGGATTATACTGCATGAGAATGCAGGAAAAATATGAAAAGTTCATGTGATGGCAGGCACGCACTTCTTTATGCACTGCTTGTTCTCAAACAACTGTCCTTGATACTAATTCATGCCTGCTGTAAGTGACAAATGCTGGTCTCGACTATATCTTGGTGAGGCAATTTCTCGCAATAATATAGGTTTAGTTGATAAATCTTGGGAAAGTCTCGGGCAGTTAAAAAAAAAGTAGCAGAAATAAGTAAAGAAATAACATCTTTAGACAATAAAATGCACATATAATAAAGAAATATTTAAAAAAATATAAAAGAAACAAGAAAAACATATTTAAGATATTGAAAAGCAAAAATGTAAAACTGATAATATCGTAAAAATATCACTATATTTATAAATTTCTGACATTTCCAAAATTCCGTATGATTTTACTTTAATATCATTTGATGAATTTACATCGATATTATCATGATATTTTCAAAATATCGCCAGTATCTGTGACTATAGATGTGAACTTGGTTCTCTATTACTTTCAGTACCTGTTGTTGAAGAATAAATTAGAGATTCTTTCACTAATGTGGTATTTGACTTATGTTATTTCTACTTTTTGTGATTGTAAAAGAACTATGGATGCATTACAAAGTGCTAATCTAACATAAATACGATTTGATAACTAGCTGCTTTAGTCATGTGTATACAATCTTCTAATATTGTTGCTTTCCTCTTTTTCATCTGTTTCTGAAAAATGATTGCCTTATGAACACTATATACTTTCTCTCATTAGATTTAAACCTCACAAGGAGATGCGGATACTGTGTGGGAATTGTTTTAAATTTTAACCTGCATTTGCTTGGAACAGATTTCTGTATGTAAATAGTTGATGGTATATCTCCACCAACTATAGCCACATGATTTTGCAATGGATCCTGAATTCCTTCTGTCTCTTGTTTTATCTGAGATGATTTAGCATTCTCTTCTTTTCATTTTCTGCATCTTTTTCATGAATCGTGTGGGTCATGCTAATTATATTTTTCAAGTCTTCCCAATTTCCAATCTTCTGATGATAATGACATTTATTGGTAATCTATTTCTAATTCTGTATGGAGAACAATGAAATAGTTTTAAAACTTCCATATTTCCTGTATTGAGATTTGTCATTTTATCTGGTTTACTATGCAGTATGCATTATGTATTTCAGTTAAAACAATAAGCTTTATCTTTTATTCAACAACATTAAATCTTTTCAATAATGGTGCTCTTCCCTTGAGAGCATTCCTTGGTCTTCACTTGCAGTGGAACCGCTACAAAGTATTAGAGTTCATCACCTTATCCTTCTTCCCCACCCCCCAACCCCCTCCTTTTTTTGCTAGTTCCTCATTGTGACTGCAATTTTGCACACGCTTCAATTTTCTAATTGTCAACTGTTTCACCAGCTCCCCTCCTTCCCAAGCTAGTCCCTGTCTTTCTTCTTTTATGTTGAACTAATTCTTTCACTAATTCATTCATAGTTCTGTTTGAGAGAGATGATGGCATCAACAATTTTGAGTGAACCGTGTGTGGTCCAAACAACTTGGCCTGAATTTGTGCTGGATTGTGTAAGAGGATAGACTTTTGTTTAGGCACAACTGAATTAAAAATAATAGTGAAAAAAAATGGACCAGCTTAGGTCAAACCTATATCTCACACCTGTTTGGTTCATACTGACGCCATCTATTTAATAGTCGAGAGTCAGTATGCAGACTACATTATAAAGAATCGTAACAACAGTCTAGTTTTCGATTTTGAGATTCATTTTGGCACTGAAATATGTCATTACTGGTTGAGCAGGCAGCTGACAAGGAAGGGGCAGCATCTGGTTGCATAAGATCCGAAATGGATCTGTTTCTAAATGGTGCTCAAGCTAGTTTACAAGCAAACGTAGATGAGACTACTTTCTTCAAGGCTAGTGACATGTACCCAACATGGACCATGGAAGCACCGACAGAAGCACTAAAAGATGCCATCAAATTGTGTGCAGGATGGCAAGCTGTACCACGCCCTCAAGACACTGCTGCATAAAGCTTGGAAGGCCTTGAAAAAATGTAGTATATTTTCTTTTCAATGTATGATAACCTGTGGTAGCCATGCTCCCAGCAACTGGTATTATATTGTAAATTGTGAACAGGTTCTGCATTGTCCAACCTAAGGTCTGAATTAATTTCTCATAGACCAACCCAAGATATATCATCCGTGTAACAAGCTATCATATTCCAAACTAAGATCACCTGCTATTTAATAAAGTCATACTTTTTTATATGGTTGACACAATTTTTCTGGTTATGCTGTTGTCAAAAGAATCTGCTCATGCAACACATTGACCTCATGGTGCCATCCGTGCTGCACCAGATTCATAAAATTCCTGCACTATATTGCAAGTGTTCCTAGTGAATGCTGATCAGTGTGACAAATATCGCGAGATTTATGAAAATCTCGTGATAATATCGTGAGAAATTGCCTGAAAGTTTAAAATGGCAATTTCTTGTGAGATTTTCAAAATATCGTGAGATTTATGAAAAAACATAAATACCACGATTTAAACGCGATATTTACGTTTTAAATGGCTATTTATCGCAAAAAAATCCCATATTTTTATTTTTAAATAATTTTTATTAATATTTTCTTATAAAAAATAATTTTTATATTTTTTAATTAATTTTTTATTGCCGAGATTTTGCCAAAAAATGAGAGATTTATGGAATTTTTTCAATTTCTCGCGAGCTTTTGAAAAACGAGAAATTGCCAATAAAAACTTGTCACTATGATGCTGATAAAGACAGCTTGTTTCATAGGGTTTATCACAATTGATAAAATAAAGAGGAAGAAAGACAAAGTCAGAAACACTGTATTATAAGTAAATGCTGATAAGAATAGCTGGTTTCAGAGTGTTTATCTAAAGAATTATTCTAGGATGGCATTGTTGTTTAAGAAAACAAGTGGCTGGATGAGTCAGCATCGTACTTCTCTACCCTTCTTATCTAGAATGATTTGAATGTACTTAAAGTATTGATTTCTAAGTTCTAAGAGTCCCATGTGGTGGATGGGATTGGTGTTGTAGTTTCTTAATTTGTCATTGACAACTCATGATGTCCTGAGCATCCTATAGTGAGGTGAGATTGTGAATGCGTCATTGCTTTGTGTCTATCTTCAAGGTTATTTTCATGGAAAACAACCAAAAACTGAAAAAAGGCATTTATACCTACAAACTACTGTCAGAGGCGCCTTTGATGCCCTTCATCTTGAAGATCAAACAGAGAATAAGGCTCATTGCGAGCCATTTATTTTAAATAATTCGGATGCCTTCCATCCGAAACATGAATGACAACGGGAAAAAGGTGGGGCCCATCCAAGTGATGGGCATCTCATCCATACAGGTTTGGATGACATTCATCTTGAGATCAACGGCATCCAAAGGTGCTGGGACGGTATTACTGTTAGCGCACTCTGCCCTGATCCCATCTCATTAGGTAATATGCATGTACATCAAAGGACAATCATGGGTTTTTGGTAGGTAAGGACAACATAGGAACTTTTTAACTTTTATATGTTTTTCCCACTGTTTGTTTTGACCAAGATTAACCCAAGTCTCTATTTGACTATTGTCAAAAAAAAAAAAGCTGGGTCCATTTCAAGAATTTCAGAAAAGGTTGTACTGACACTAAATATCAGGCAAAAGGTCAACTCTATATCAGGAAATTAACTTTTCTGTTTTTTATGTGAATGAATGAGTACTTTTCAATTTTCAAGGAATAATACAAGAAACAAAAAAGAAATCATGTTTTCCAAGAGATGTCCTAATTTTAATGTTTCAAAGAAAAGTTTGGCCTATATCTAGAATTTCAGAAAAATGTGGCCCATTTTTAGAATTATTGGCAAAAGGTTGGCCCTTAAATGAAATGTTTACTATTAAAAGCCAAAACTAGATTTAAGTAAAATCTGAACTCATAATCATGCCAGAATATGGATTAAAATGTTAAAAAAAGAAACTTTTCTTTTAAATGGATGCTGAAATTTTGGTATAGAATAAATGGGTCAAATATGGGTCACTAGTTGGACTGGTATATTATTAAGTTCTAAGAGTCCTATGTGGTGGATGAGATTGGTGTCATAGTTTCTATCATGGTGTCTCCAGGATCCTAGATTGAGGTGAGATTGTGAATTTGGCATTGCTTTGTGCCTATCTTCAACCACGAAGACTATACATGAATTAAACTTGAAGCTTGCTAAAACTGTAGTGGGCTGATCAATGTAGGGCTCAAAATTCAGATCCGCTTCATCTCAGAAAGGAAAATGGCTTGAAGGTCTGATTAACCACAATGTATAAATGGTGGCCAGCTGCTGTGTAGCAAATGTGGTTTGAGGCATTTTTGCAGTTGATCAGTTCACATGACCTTTTTGTATAAATCTTCCCCGTCAATTCAAATTTAGCTTAGTGCCCTTGGGTGTCAATGCCATGTTGGGCTTGGTGCTTAAAGTTGACAATTGGGTGTCAAAAGATTGGCTTGGTGCTTAAAGTCGATAAATGAGGCTGTCGGAATGTCAGCTGCCTTATGAAGACACTATACTCTATACTTTCTCTCGTTAGATTTAAATCTCACAAGGCAGAGATATATATTGTCACACAATGTGGGAACTGCTCTAAGTAAGGATGACTTCTGCTTTGGGGTCACTGAATTAGAAATAATAAGGAAAAATTTTGCAGCATAGGTCAAACCTGTAGCTCAGACCCGTTTGGTTCCTACTGAGGTCTATTTAGTAGTCCTGAGTTAGTATCCAACCTGTTATAAAGAATCACAAGCACAGTCTAGTTTCTGATTTCTAGATTCTATCTGGCACTCAAATACGTCATTGTTGGTTGAGCAGGCAGCAGACAAGGAAGGCACAGCATCTGGTTGCATAAGATCTGAAGGTGATCTGCTTTGAGTGATGCTCAAGCTGCTTTGCAAGCAACTATTGACGAGACTACTTTTTTCAAGTCTAGTGACATGTACCCACGTGTACCATGGAGGCTCGAAAGCACCAAAAAGATTCCTTCAAATTTTGTGTAGGAAGGCAAGTTGTACCACGCCCTCAAGACATCAGGCTTGGAAGGTTCAGAGAAGATGTTAACTATTATCTTTTCAATATATGATAACCTGTGGTAGCCATGCTTACAGAAACTGGTATTATATTGTAAATTCTGGTTTCTAAACAAGTTTGTTATAGTTCAATTCAACCTAAGACCTCATATTATCTGTGTAACAAGCTATCATATTCCAAGCCAAGATCACCTTCTATTTTATAAAATCTCAGGATATTTTTTAATATGGTTGACTTTTGATTTTGCTTTGCTAGATATGCTACTGTCACAAGCAATTGCACATGTAATGCATCGAGCTTGCTGTACCATCCGTGCTGCAGCAGTTGCATAAGATTCCTGCACTATATTATAAGTATTCTTAGTGGTTGCTGATAAGCTCAGCTTGTTTTAGAGGGTTTATCACAATTGATAAAATAAGAACGAAGAAGAGAAATTCAAAACAAACTTGGTTTCAGAGTTTTTATAGCAATTGACTAAATAAAATGGAATAAGAAAACGTCAGAAGCTGAAAGTCCTCTCATGAATTTGATAACTAATCTGAGATGGAGTCGTGGTTTAAGAAAAAAGGTGGCTGGACGAGTCAGCACCGTACTGCTATGTACCCTTCTTATCTGACATGATTTAAATGCACTATAAAAGTATTAATTGATTGCTAACTTCTAAGAATCCCATGTGGTCGATGAGATTGGTGTCATAAGAATCCCATGTGGTGGATAAGATTGGTGTCATAAATTCTGTCATTGCCAACTCATGGTGTCATCAGAGTCCTATATTGAGGTGAGATTGTGACTATCCATTGCTTTTGCGTCTATCTTCAATTAAACGTACGCGTGATGCTTGCTACCACTGCAAGCGTTGTCACCTTAAAAGAGGTTCATATGACCAACTTTTTCTGCCTCATGATGTAGAGAAAATATAAAGCTTCACAAATAAGTGTTTGAAAATCAACTGCCTTGTGAAGAGACTGCATTCGATACTTTCGCTCGTTAGATTTAAATCTCACAAGGCAGAGATGTAGATTGACACACAATGTGGAAATTGCTTTAAATGTTAACCTTTGTTTCCTTGGACCAGCTAGACGTCTGTGTGTGAATAGATGATGATATATCTCTACATAAAATTTGACAAAATAGGAAATGCGTTTCTTTTTAGCCACTTGATTCTGAAATAAACCCTCATTTCTTTTTCTTTTGATTTATCTGAGATATTTAAGCATTTTCTTCTTATCATTTTCTGCATTTTTTTCATGAATCAATGAATATATATCATTGCAACACCTTGTCTTTGTATGAAGATAATGATCAAGTGGGTCATGGTGATTTCAATTCTACCCATTCTTCCAAACTTCTGTTGATGAAGACATTGGTATTCTGTTTCTGATCGTGTGGAGAACAATGAAGTAGTTTTTAAACTTCCATATTTCTTGTATTCAGATTATTTGTCATTTTATCTGGTTTACTATGCATTATGTATTTCAGTAAAATCAATTAGCTTTTTCTTTTATTCAACAAATTTAAAACCTTTCAATGTTGGTATACGTTTCTTGAGGGCACTTCTTGGTCTTCACTTCCAGTCCAAACAGCTGCAAAGTATTGAGTTCCTTACCTATTCTCTCCCCCCACCCCCTTTTCCTTTTTTTTTTCACTTCCCAGTTTTCCTCCATCCCAACCTTGTCCTTGTGTTTCTTCTTATTTAATCAATCTTTACCCATATTATTTCTTGTCTCTGTTTGAAAGATGTAATGACATCAACAATTTTGAGTGAACCATATCGTCAATGTTTTAGATAAGGAAATTGGCCTGAATTTTGGTACTGAATTGTGGCAAAATATGAGGAACACTTTTGCTTATGGGCAACTGAATTAGAAATAATAAGGAAAAAATCCGCACCAGCACAGGGCAATCCCGATTCTCAGACCTGTTTGGTTCGTACTGCAGATCAATTTAATAGTTCTATGTCAGTATCCAGACTCTGTTGTGAAGAATCATAGTCAGTCTGGTTTCCAATTTTGATATTCTTTTTGGCACTGAAATATGTCGGCATTGTTGGTTGAGCAGGCAGCAGACAAGGGAGGGGCAGCATCTGGTTGCATAAGAAGCATCTGTTTCTCATTGGTGCTCAAACTGGTTCGTGAACAACTGCTGATCAGACTAGTTAATTTCTTCAAGGCTAGAACATGGACCTTGGAAGCCCCGAACGAACACAGTAAAAGATTCCAACAAATTGTGTGCACGATGGCAAGCTATAGCAGGCCCAGAAGACACTCCTGCATAAGTGTAGCATCTATTTTTCTTTTCAATATATGTTAACCTATGGCAGCCATGCTTACAAGCACTGTATTATACTGTAAATTCTGCCTAAGATCTCATATCATCTGTGTAACAAGCTATCATATTCCAAGTTAAGATCATCTATTATTTAATAAAGCCTCACAACATTTTTTAATATGGTTGACTTATGGCTTTTCTTGCTTCTCTCACAAGTAACAGCACATGCAACGCGTTTGACCTTCCCGTACCATCCGCGCTGCAGTAGTTGCATAAGATTCCTGCGATATATTATAAGTGTTATTGGTGATTGCTGATAAGAACAACTTCTTTCAGTGGGTTTATCACAATGGATAAAATAGAAAAGGAAGCCGGGGGGGGGGGGAGTCAGAAACACTGTATTTTAAGTGAATGCTGATAAGAGTGGCTGGTTTCAGAGCCTCTATAGCAATTGAATAAATAAAAATAGGAATAAGAAGAAGGCCAGAAGTTGAAGCCTCTCTATGTAGAGTTTGACAAGTAATCTAAGATGAGGTAGTGGTTCAAGAAAACAAATGGCTGGATGAGTCACCACTGTACTGCTCTGTACCCTTCTTATCTAACATGATTTAAATGTACTGCAAAAATATTATTATAAATTGATTGATAAGTAGTGTTAAAAGTTGATCGTGTGTGCAGGTGCCTTAACTGGTGGTCTCTCTAAGGGGTTTGGATGTTGGTGACCCTGCCCTGAGTTTCTCTTTTTTATCCTATCTTCAACCATGACGTTTTGTATACATGAATTAAACGTGATGCTCACTAAAGCATCAGGTGTTGTCACCTTCAAAGAGGGACATGACCAATCCTTTTGTTTTTTCTTTATGCCTTGTGATGTAGATTCAGAAAATACAGAACTTTTTTTTTTTTTGAAAGGCAAGCTGGGGTTAGGCAGACCACACCAGTTATTCAACTGTAGCATTGGGTTTTGAACCTGCAACGTCTCAGCACAAGGAGACGTGCACTGACAGCTCCTACCAACCACGCATAGCCCCCCTTGGTACGTAGAAAATATAAAACTTGAGTGGGTCTGGAGATGAGCTGGGCCTGAGCCGCTTGGGCTTGAAGGTCTGATGCACCCTCGATGTATGAATGGTGGCGTCACGTTAAGGAGAGTTCTCTTGTGCAAAATATTGGTTTAAGGCATTTTTGTGCAGTAGAAAGGTTTAATTGAGCTTTTGTCATAAAATCTTGCCCATCAATAGTCTCGCATGATGTTGAAGTTTTTATGCGAGCCTGCTGAATGCTGATTCGGGAATTCGGACGATTCTTTAATTTATAAATAAAAAGTTGAAGCACCAGACCAACAAGCGTTTGTAGTCCAACGGTTAGGATAATTGCCTTCCAAGCAATAGACCCGGGTTCGACTCCCGGCAAACGCATTTGTATTTTTTTCCATTTTTTATTTAAGCAAAAGAATCGTTGCAAATTAACTGCCAGGGGCAAAGCTGCATCAGCTATATTTGTTTTTGCCTCCGTGCATAGACTTCACATTGCATGCAGCGTCACTCTATGGTGGGCATGCAGCGACTTACCAGGTGCATTGTTCATCTCGAGAAAAATGTTGAGATTGATGGTCAGCAGTCCTGGAGCATAAAAAAATGGCCACATAAAATTAGGGGTGTCAACGGATTTGGTTTACCTGGACCCAGGGCCGTACCTGTGTTTTATGGGGCCAGAGGCGGAGGGAAAAAATGGGCCCCTATTAATAGCAGGAGTTCTGGGGCAGGGCCTCGAAATTTTTTGAGCCCCTATTAAAAATGGGATTAAAAATGGGCCCCTAAATTTTTTTTTTGGCCCGGGGGCCCTGAGGCCCAAGTCTCATTGGCCTCTTGACAGGTCCGGCTCTGCCTGGACCCGACCGAGACCAAACCCTATAGGGTCTGAGTCCAGACCTGAAGGTCCGATTAATACATGAACTCAGGTATAGTTTGTGAGATTTTATACCCGACCCCAGTTCCGATTAAGACCCACAAAATTTTTAATGTGAAAATGATAAAAAAATATTATTTTACCTGATTTGGTTCATGTAGTATCGAATTCAGGTATGACGATGATGATTTTTAAGTTTATTTTTATTTTTTGAAACTAAGATAAGAGTGACGCATCTCTGAAAAAGCATATCACTAGATGGCCCGATGGTCAACTTTGATTTTACACGTGGATGAATAACACCCAGTTGCTTGAGGTGCGATTCTGCCACCACTTACTAGCACACACTGGCTTATGCAAAGCTAAAACTGCAATAAACAAAGTCAGGTGCTGACGTCATTATTTTATCATCACCTTTGGTTCGAACTCAGGTAAAATCAGATCCAGACATGTTTTGAGATACTGGTATCGGATCGGGTCTCAGTCCAATTGAACCCACCATAAAAAAAATCCATACCCCAATTCTATAAGGATTACGAGAACCATACCTGATAAAATAATATTTTTATCCTTTTTATATTGAAAATTTTGAGGATCTTAGTCAGAAGTGGGGCCAGGCATAGGTCTGGTATGAAATTTCACAAACCATAGTTGGCTCCATATATCCGGATTGTAATCTGACGTTTTTATTTATCACCAACCTGTAGGGTTTGGTACTAATCAGGACTGGATCAAACCCATATCTTTGACACCCTAAATCACACCAAGCCAACTAGCCAGTACATATAGATCAGGTGCAATATGATTACACAAATATTTGTGCATTAAGCAAGCACCTGATGGAGGGCAATTAGATCAACCATGATCCACCTTCATCAGCCCAATTGTCGCTGCTTACTTGAGCGCCCATTAACATCGTGGCAACTGACACGACAATCTAGGGCTGGTAAACGGGCTTATGAATTGAAGCCCAACTTGAGCTTGGGTCGAACGGAACAGCTGGAGCTCATCCAGGCTAGATGAGCTCATTTTAAAATAATGTAGTCTTTTCTTAACGGTAAGAATGGATCACCAGCCACCATTTCCCAACCAATGTTTTTACTTTTTACATCATTGTCTTTTTCTTCTTTTATAGTCAAAGGGTAAAACCCTGCGCTACAAAAAAAACTCTAATTAGTGATGAAAGTTTATGATGAATTTTTTTCATCATCAATTTACGATCGATTAGTTAGAGAAAATTATCAACCGCTAACATTCGAATTATTTGCTGATAGGCCTCTCCTACCAACCAGGTAGTACATACGACTTTGACCTTGAGGCAAGGGATGCCACCGGTGGGTTTCAAATTTGTGATATCCCATAGGATGCAGATCAAGTCATGCTGAACATGAGCGTTTTTGCTCATGCCGACATCGTGGCCGTCTGTTTGCATTTTGGATGAATGCCACGTGGTTTTGTTGACTTTTGAGTTTTTTAAAATGCAAATGGGATGGCCACGATGTCGGCATGAGCAAAAACTCTCAGGTTCAGCATGACCTGATCTGCTTCCTATCCCATCAACTTGGTGACAATTACAAGTGGATTGGATTTTGATCCAGTTCTTAATAGGCTCGTGTTTGAAGAGAAGCACATAGCTCGGCAGACTGAATCCAATGCGGCCCATTCTGACCTCACCTGGCTCAATCTTAAAATGCATAAAATGCTTGACAAATTATGAGTTAATGTGAGAACAACAAGTTATCATGCAACTAATTTTTAATTAGTACAATTAATTAAGTAAATAATAATAATTAACAAATAGCAAGTTCTCATACAACTAATTAGATAAATAATAATAGTTACCAAAGTTACTAATAGATAATTTTTAACATTTTTATATTAGTCTGTATGCCGGCCTGAGTTTGGCCCATGTATATAATCGGGTTGGGTTTCAGCCTAGTATCTAACAGGCCTGAGCCTAAAATCATAGTCCAAACCCGGCTCGGGTCAGCTTGGTCCATCGGATTGCCGAGCCGGTTGCCCACCCGTACCCTAACATCGTCCCAACCCGATTAAAAGTCATAATACCCGCTAAGGTATAAAAAAAAAACTCAATATTTAATTCCACATAGTTCAACAAATTTTTGTGCAAAAAAATATGAAAATATTCTGACTTTTATTTATTACAAGAACAAAGACTTTCATGTTACATTTTTCGATAAAACAAATAAACTTTATTTTGATGCCTCCACAACTTCTTTGTCTTTTTCTGTACACAAAAACCGTATCTCAACAAAAGGCCGGAGGAAGCTCACCGGGAAGAATCTTGCGAGTGTACGGAGGAAGGGGCGCTGGCGCTCCGGTAGAAGAGGTCTGAGATGTAGTTCTCCAGATCCTCCGGCGCAAACCTGATTACTCCCTCGGCTTCGTCTTTCAAAAAGACCCTGAACCGGCCGTAGAAGGAGCGGTAGGCCGGGACGACCTTCTGCGCGATCGACAGCTTCAAATCCTCCCTGAGACGGCTGTCCGTCACGACCGACGAGGTCTGTGTCCGGTACGCCTCCTCGAAGGCCGAGTTGAACCGCCTGAACGCCTGACACACGATCTCTCCGTCGATCGCCACCGGGACCTCCTCCAGTGCCGCCGTGACCTTGCTCCACGCCGTCCGCACGTACCTCGCGGTGTACTGCCGGAGCTTCTCGGAGTGCATTCGCACCCAGGAGTCGCCGAGGACGTACTGGAGGTTGGATCCCTGCACCTTCCTGACGACGTACTGGAGGTTGTTCATCAGGAAGACGTAGGAGAGTGTGGAGTCTCGGTAGTGGCAGGCTTTGCCGTCGAGCTTGCACAGGAGGATGAGTATGAGCCACGCAAACCGGACAGCGATCGGATCGTCTTCGAGGCACAATACGATCTCCTCTGGAAGGGAGCCCTTGATCGGCCACTCGGCGGTGATATCGGCGAGGATTTCGCGGTAATCGGCGAGGAGGGAGAGGAAGTTCATGACGTGGAGCGTCAGAGGGTGGAGACCGCCCCCGGGGAGGAGCGTCTTGGACGAGCGCTTCTGGATCGCCGCCTCGAAATCGGTCAGCATCGTCCTCACGGCCTCGCCGAGCTTGATGAGGGAGGAGATGGCCTGGGCTCGGACGGAGCTGGACGACTCGTACGAGAAGATGGACTCGATGTCCGGCCAGAGCTCGGCGATCGCGTCGTATAGATCGAGCATCCTGAATATCTTCTCCGGCGACTTCTTCCCCTTGGTGACGGCCTCCGGGAAGCTGAAGAGCAAGCGCGCTCCTTCCAGCGTGATATCGGAGAAGCACGATTCCTGGACGGACTGGGACGCCGAGAAGACGTGATCGCAGAGGATGCGCTCGCCGGAGAAGAGAGTCCTGACGGCGATCTTCACGGCGTCAGTCCAACCCTTGATCTTCATCTCTATGAGATCCCAATCCATCTTCTTTATCTTGGAGGAGCTCAGCCGCTCGATCCCAAGGCGATAGAGCCCCTCGTCGACGATCGACTTCCGGATGGTCCTGTAGATCTTCACGCACTCCTTCCCGTACCCGGAGCCAATCATGCACTCGGCAATAGAGCGGAGGTCCGCCATGGCGAGCGACGACGCCCGCTCCACATCGATGATAGACTTCCCGGCCTCCCTGATCTCGTCGTCGGAGTAGTTATCGTCATCGAACTCCACCGTACTCGTGGACGACCGGCCGGAGACGGACTCCGGGTCGAGGAAATCACGATTCGCGGCGAGGATCTGGAAGAACTCCTTCTCGAGCCGCTTCATGGCGGTCTGCATGACGATCTGCGCCCGGACGAGGTCTGGCGAGGAGAGGTCGCTGGCGGCCAGGAAGTGCATAGCGCTCTGGAGGTTGCTCACGGAGCGGAGGTACTCCTTCGCCTCCTGGCGACTCTCGTACCAGAGGGAGGTGATCTTCGCGTAGGCGGAGGCGTTCGGATCCCACTTGGAGACGATCGCCTGCGCGCTCGCGAGAATCTGCTGCACCTTTAAGGTGTTGAGGCGGAGAGGGGTCTCCGGAGCCATGAGGGAATGGAAAGGCGAGGCTGAGCCGGTGGAGGTGGTGGTGGCAGTGGAAGGATCGCTCTCTCCTCTTTGTCTGGAGGAGAAGAGGCTGAGTAGCGTTACTTTCCTCATCATATCTCTCTCTCTCTTCGCGCGGAAGGTATCGAGATGGTGAAGTAATCTTCGAAAGACGCTCGAGGGGTTTATATAGACGACAATTAGGGGGTCATAAGTTACGGCTGCGGTCATTGACCGTCGTTCACTTAGCACCTGAACCGAACCTCCCTTGAATTAACGTTTTGTATAATAACTAAACTAACCCTATCCATTGGCAAATTTGCCTTTTACTCATTCTTGAACTCACCCCCATTCGGAGAAACGGCACTTGACTCACGGACGAGTTCTGTTGTTGACCGGCCCTATGTCCGTAGGAGCTCATAATGAAGGTAGAAAGTGGGCGAACCTAACCCAGCTTGGTAGACCTAATGGTAATAGAATAATGGTGAGACACAAACTTAGTCAACTTAATCCCGGCTTGGTTCTTAATGGCACGGTCTCCAAAACATAACCCAAAATAGTTATCAAATCAGTTTAATAAGTTGTTCAACATTAATTAATAAAGATTAACTAATACAAATATTTATATTATTTTTAGATTTAACTAGCAATAACATGAGAAATTAACTAACAATAATTAATAGTAATTAACTAACGAAAATTAACTCCTAACAGAAATTAGAAATCAGAAATTAATAGTATCATCATTCAAATAACGATAAGATTTATATTTTTACTAAACAAATATGATATTCTAAATATTTATATTTTATCAATTAAAAATAAGCCCCTAAATTTTTTTTGGGCCCAGCGGCCCAGAGGCCCAAGCCTCATTAGCCTCTTTACCGGTCCGGCTCTGGAAAGCGTAAGTCCATCCGCACGGGGATAAATTTTAACCTTGATCCCCTCATCCATCCTCATTTCATGCCCTTCATTCCTTGGTCCAAACGGGGTGAAGCAAGGCAGGGCCTTGTTGTCCTCCGGTCCACGGCCATCCCTAATGGCATGTGAGATTCACGAGACCAACGTCATAAAATCAATTTAGCCCAAATTATTAATTGTTTTTTTTACATTTTTGTCATCTATGTCAATTTTCTAAAATAGCAAAAAATATCGTGAGATATTTCTTTCTAAGGAATCACAAGATTGATATTTTGTGACTATGCTTATGATACAGATTGTGACCAAGAAACAAGATTACTTGGTTGAACAGAGCGCCTTGATAATATAAATTGGCCATCTATGTCAGAAATATATTCGATAATTGTTAAGTTTAAAATGATAAAATCTTTACAAAATAACAATAATTAATAAATACTATATTTTTTAACAAATACCATATTTTAAATAAAACCCTAGGTTCCCTAGCTTAAATGACGCATGATCAAGAACATCGAACTCGTGACATCCCATCAACTTGGTGACGTTATTGCTTGCCACATGAGCGGGCTTTGGTGAAAAAAAAATCCCATAGATTCTGAAAACTAATGTGCTCAAAACTTTCAAAGCCAATTTATCAATGAAACTACTTTTTAAATAATCACTTGCTCAAAATAAAAAAGTTTTTTCTTTTTAATTAAAGAAAATGAGGGTGCAAAGTGATATTGTTTTAAGCAATTGGGTGACGTAATTGAAAGAAAAAAAAAAACCATGACAAGGATCATGATAAGAAAGCCACATATGGCCTTAGCAACTAGGCACTTTAGTCGTGAGAAAATGCCATGCTGACACAAGAAAACTTCAGCATTTTTTTTCACCACCAATGACCTTTTATATATAAATCTTTTCATACCTCTTTTCTTCTCAAAGCATTCACTTGAGTTGAAAAGAAAAACTTCAGTTTATTATTTAAAAGTCGGTCCTTATTCTTGGGAGAAAGTCTTTTACTTACATGAAAATGAAACAAATGAGGCTTTAGAGTTTTGGCCAATATTGTCATTATTGGCCTATATTACGCCTCAGTACCTGAAGCGTACGCCTCAGAGGCGAGGCGTGCTGTGATGCGCAAACTGGCCCTCATCAACCTCCAGAACCCCCTCCTTCATCCCCAAGTCTTCCTCCTCCGCCCGATTAGTCGGCTGTGCTAACCCCAAGTGCCGGTGGATCCACCGCCACTTGCCGGCCAACTGCTCCTCCGCCGCTCCCTGCCTCCCCTCCCACCGCTTCACTTCCATACCAGTTGTGAGAGGCGTATGCCTCATTACCTGAGGCGTACGCCTCAGAGGCGAAGCGCAGGCTCAACGCCTCGCTTCGCCTCATCGCATTTAACAACCTTGCTATACATATCATATAAAAAGTAAATCGAGGTAGTATCCCATGTGTTAGGCGGGTCCTGTGTCAAGCTGAAGGCCCAAGATCGAATCCCTCTGCCACATGGGGCGAGGATGGAGGCGGGGACGAAGGTTAAAATCCATCCCCGTTCGGGGATGGACGTACACTTTTCTCCACCCCGCCACGATCCCCGACCCATCCCCGTAACTTTTCCCCGCAATATCCCCGTTTGAACCGGGGATGAAGGCGGGGGTGGAAGGTTAAAATCCATCCCCGCCGGGGATGGAGGTTCTAATCTTGAGGCCGGGTGGGGGTGGAGACCTTGTCCCCTGCCCCGCCCCACTGCCATCCCTAATTGCAAATTCGAATCCCACTGGTAAGTTACCAGGCGGTTGAGTAACTGTTGAAAAAGAGAGACCTTTAAGTTCTTCCACCGTGTCCGGCCTTAAGTTCTTCAGGCGTGTGGCTAGCTTTCAGACGTAGGCCCGCGTAAGGCAGGGTTGTGGTGGGGCTCCACTCGGGGTTTTTGTTGCTTCCACGAGGGTTCCTTATCATAAAAAAAAAAAATCTTTATCTTTGTTATGAAAAAAAAAAAAAAATCCACCACCGTGTCATCGACAAGCAATGACGTAAGGAAACTGGCATCTGAAAATACCATCAGAATTTCATCTCTCTTACATCATTTTCCTTGAAAGATTTTCGTGAATATTATTTCCCATTTCTAATTTAGGGTTACATGATGGTGAGTTCTGGGACAGAGCCTTGGCACCAACTTAGCACAATAGAACCAGCAGTACATATCATAGTTTAAAAACGCGCCGAGTTAACCCGGACCTGAGTCAAAAAAATATTTATATTTATAGGGGAGTCGACCCGTTTATTAAACAGGTTGGCTTAAGCCCAACCCGAACCCGCCTAAGAGGCGGGTTGGCGGGTCCTGTCAGGTTTTGCCACCCCTAGACCTGACCGAGTCACCGAGTAGACCCGACTGGGTCACGAGTCACTCAAGAACGAGTCACTGGGTTTTAAATATACGCCATACATGTCCCATATGATACATGTTTGACTTTAGCTTACGAGGCTTCGAGAAATCTACCTGTAGGAACATCAACGATTTTCATTAAATAAAAAATTAAAAAGAAAATTATGTGAAGCCATACTAACCGCGTGGTGTTACGTGTATTTTCCAAAATTCCGGCAGTTGACGCTGTGATTTGGGAGACCAATGTGCCAAATGTTTACTCACTAGGATGGTCCCTTCTGTGATGTTTAGTTTCGGCCCTTTTCTATGTATAATATCGCCAAAATTAAAATTTTCATAATCGCAATACAATACAATGGATCATAATGAAGCTTTAGAGCCCACTGGGCCTCAGAATTGCAAGTCTACGTTAACTAGGGGTGTCAACGGGTCGGGTTTTTGATAAATATTAAATGAACCAGACTCGAAAAAAGATATTTTTTTTTTATCATTTTTACATTAAAATATTATGAATCTTAACTGGAACTCGGGTCAGGAGGCCTGGGTTTGGTATGAAATTTTACAAATCATACCCGGCTCGGTCAAATTGACTGGGTTCATGTGCCTAGTTAGTAAACCCGGCAGGAAAGTCCTAGATTCGTTCCTTTCTGAAGTCTTGGCAAGGGGATCATGTGCTGCACCTTTACTTGTTTGCAGAGGTCTCTTGTTTGGGGCCCTTTTTTTTTTTCAAAAAAAGATTTCGGTTTTCGGTGGGGCGCACTTACTCTATCAAACGCACGATCAGTTTCCCCTTGTTTTTTTCCCGCGGTTTCGAGAAGTCATTGTAGGCCTAGGAAGACATGGATGGAGGTGATAAGAAAGGATATGAATGCTTTGAACTTCACCGAGGACATGGCATTGGATAGAAATGAATGGAGGAGAAGGATTCATGTGGAAGACTCATAATGATTTTCTTTTTTGGTTCATATCGCCGACCCCAATTGTTTTGGGATGAAGGCGTAGTTGTTGTTGTTGTTGTTGGTTTCGAGAAGTCATTCTCCCTAGGAAAAACAGAGAGAAAAAAGCGGTTAAAAGGGACCCAGTGACTTTTTTGCTCCACACGTCGAAGAAACTTGGGGAGCGTTCACAGCGCAGAACAAAAGCCGCGCGTGTCAACATGGCCCCGACAGGCGTGTTTGTTCGGCATTTGCAGGGCGGGTTTGTCCCAAATTTTGGGGATGCCAGAATTAGAGCCCCCAGAAGCCCGACTCTGGCATCCCGGACGCGAGCGTCCGGGGTTGCAAACACCTCCTTAAAGGGACCAGATGCAGCGCTTCCACAGATCTAGCGTTTTTACCACTCATGAAAACCCCTGATATTTTGAAAATATAATAGTTTTCATGTGATGGATTCACAGAATGATATGATAAAACCAGTGAAAAAATTGTAATATTTTCAAAATGATCACCCATTTTCAAAATATCTTAGCTTACAACCGTAATATATTGTGATTTTTTATCAAGTTTTTTTTTTTAAATTTCTGTTACTTTATGCCTCCACAATTTTAAAAATTTATCAATCTTACTAATATGGATATTTTGCTAATATTTTTAACAATTTTGAAAATTTTATCTAGAGATTGAAAGCATGTATCAATTTCAATGATTAATGGTATTATAAATCTGAATTTTTTATACGCATTTGGATTCTGATATTCATTGGATTTGGTGGTGAAATTTCCAACCCAACTCGCTCGGATATTGGATTAGTAATAGGGTGAGCTCGAGTCTGATTCGGTCCGGTATCTGACTTGTAATCGGGTGGACTTTATTTAGATACAGTTGTATATCGGATTATTAATGGGGTGGACTTGAGTCAGATATTGTTGGATATGGGATACAAATTCTAACTTTTGGCATATCTTGTGACATTTATAATGCTGATCCAAGATTATCATAGTTGTAATGCTGACATTTATAGCTTTCAGAGGTGGGCCACGCAAGGCAAGGTGGTCATGGGTCCCACTTGGGGTTTTCTTCGCTTAGGCAAGGGTTTTTCATCATAAAAAAAGAATTATCTTAATTATAGTTATATTAATGATTTTTTTTTAAATACCCACCAAGGTCCAATTTGGTAAACTGACGTTAAGTTCTCCCGGCAGGATCGATCCCATCATTTGAAATAGGATGGGTTCAATCCTAGCCGTTGATTGGATGTAATATATTGTGATTGTTTGGTAGGAGCAGTTTGTGCACGCCACCTTGTGTCAGGACGTTGTAAGTTCAAAACCCAATGGTATGAGTTATATAAAAAAAAAAATCACATACACTTTAGCAAGCCGGTGCACCTGAATTGCCCTCCATCTTTCGTTGAGCCCCACAGCTCACACTCTGTATTAGGGGTGGCAATCGGGTCGGGTTGGCGGGTCAGCATACCTCAACCCGAACCGACCCGCTTATTAAACGGGTCGGCTGTGGCAAACACTAACTCGACCCATTTAATAAACGGGTAACCCGACATGACCCACCAACCTGTTTAATAAATGGGTTGGGTCGGGAAAACGGGTTGGCGGGTCGTGTCAGGTTTTGCCACCCCTACTCTGTATCCCATGGATGGAGGGCAGTCAGGTACGGCCGCATACTCAAAATGTACAACGTGATTGCACCTGATCCATCGTCGACGATATGGCCGACGATAGATATTGAACAATGTTTTCCCTTCTCTTTCGGTGGGTACTTTCCTACTCCCCACAAATTCTCATCAGTGTCTTGGGGACTGGGGACAAGAGAGAAAAATAAACAAAATTCAATTTCTCATGAGAAAAGCATAGAAATTTTTTTAACTCAAAGAAACCTTTTGTTAATATGCATGTAATTGTTGAACTATGTTTGGCCCCATGATGGCAGGCAGCTAGCTATAGTAAGAAGCTTAGGTTCTTTATGGGAGATGATAGTTAGGGATGGAAACGTGGAACTGGTGATGTACATAACATAATCATATTCCCACTCATGTTTGGAAGCACTTTTACCACTCTTTTGTTTTATTCTTAGGCAAAGGAAAGGCTTTAAATGAGAATGAACATGAATTTCTAAAAAATCCTGTTAGCTCCTGTCAGTTCAGCCTTTTCATGTGAAAGAGAGTTATAAAATGATTTACACACACAAAAAAAAAAGTGATAGGTGGTGCGAAAAACTATATGATACTTTTTCACCATGATTTGATGTTTTTTTCATTCAAAGTGTAAAAGGATTACATTAATATTGCCAGCTCAATACTTTCTCAGGAAAGTTGCATGAAACAAACAAGCAAAGAGTTCCAGACAGATATTTTCCACTTTTACATATGGAGTTTTCAACTCGAGAAATTTATGAAGTTAAGAAGCTCATCCGAGAATAGGAAGCTCCGTCTGATGGGTACCTAGGGCAACTTCCACGTCTCGTTACCAACGAGGGCTCTGCTTGTATGGTAGAAGCATGTCACTATGTGTTTGGAATGCTGCAAATTCTATTATATCACAATGATAATGATTTCTTCATTACTTTTTCCTAGGGTGAGACCCTCTACTTATAGAGTACGAGGACTTCAGTCTCCCATTAAAAAAAAGAGTCAATTGATGTCAATCTCCGGCCATACTTTCTTAACTAACAAAACTATCTTTCATTAGATTATATTTTTAATTAAAATACGATTCTAAAAGTTGTAAAGATTTCAAGGATACAAAAAATAAAATTAAACAAACACAATAATTATAAACATATCTTCAAAACAAGATTTACAAAAAACTTATTTGGCAAATCATAATTTTAACTCAATATATGCATATTTAATAGTATACCAACTTATACCACATTTAAAGACATACTAGAGGTCTGAGCTTAATATAATACGCTCACGCTGGTTATCATTACGAGCATAAGAAATGCTTTGCTCATCCAATACATAAACATATGGTACCAATATAGGACACATTGATTGTTTAAGATCAAAGTTCATGTACCCAATCACATCTCGAAAGCTTCTAACGAGTGTGGTTATTAACCATTGTCTTTCAATAGGACTACCTACCCTCGTGCATATCAAATTTCCTAACTGGCAGAGAGGCAAAGTCGGGTTAACTGCAAGCATGTGTGCCGCATGGTCCACGGTCTCTATCAGGTCCTTAGGTGATTTCCCCTTACTGGCATCGTGAACAGGTCTATCTCTTAAAGTCTTCATCTTCAATCGCCAACACTTCATCATTGAGTTTTTTAGATTCATCGATGGTGCATTTTTCTAGTAAGAACATCTTTAACAGCTAAAACAATTATTTTTTTAAACAATGGCTTGAATCAGTTATTTTTTTGAAAACATGAACACAAATTAGTTATTTTGTAGAAGAATTACATGATTTTCAAGTTATCATTCAATAGCCTATTTCATTTTTTCTTTGAAATAATGTGTTTGAGTGTTTTTTTATCTAACTAGTTATCCTAAATCATTTATTTTCTTGACAATCCGTATGTCTCTATATTCCAGTTTGGTTGTTTGTGTTGTGTATCATGTATTGTAAACATGATTAGAAAACACTTTTTTTTTGTTTCTTTAACAATTTGAGTTTTTCCATTGTGAATAAGCCATTTTATTGGTTTTTTGCAATGCTTTTTCACTAGCTTGTCTTTTATCTATTGCCCACGTGTTTACCGGAAACACGCCATTTTGCAAGGACAGTATGGCCATTTTTTGATCTTCTAATATCGATTTAGATAGGCTTAATAAAATTAGAGTTTGTGAATGAATCTTGCCAACTGTATCAGTGACTTCTCAGCACAATATGGCTTTTAAATTAAAAAAATTCAGCCATCAAAGAATAATTACCTCATTTTGGTGGAATCAACCAGAACGTCAGAAGATGTAAATTTAGCAATTAATGTCACGTCATATGATTCATATCATGTGATCAAGTCTCTAAAATTATTGGATTAAATTTCAGCACTATCACCACACTCTGTAATATTGAAAGTTTAAATGCAAGCACCAGCAGTCTCCTGAGAAATAGAAGACACTGCAATGCAGGATGTTGAAATGAACCGATTCAATTATCACAATTTCTCATGTAATTTTACACTACATGGTGCATTTGCATATGCACTTCAACAAGGGACACTGGATAAGTGACTGTGCTTCCGTCTCCAATCTTTTACATGCAGCAATATTCATTTCATAACTGATATTCCGTACTCTTACCTATTAGTAGCTCTTGATATGTGCGTGGAGGATCAGTACATAATCAAATGCATTGACTCGCCTGCAGCAAAACTTCTCAGGAATCCATCCACATAACATCACAATTGAAGAACCCTCCATCGTCACTTTTACACCAGAGGAACCCAATTCAAGAAGCATCAACCTAGGAAATGTTTGCTTCAACTCACTGACCTTGATAGAGTAGCAGTGTGATGAACGTAAGCATTAATTTTGGGTCCAGGAAGTCTTCACTTTCACTTCCATAAATAATTTGTTGAATAGAGGTGCAGTAGCAGGCCAGATGCAGTACAGAATCAGACACACAATGTGGAGATGATGGGAATCTGAATCAGGGTTTGGCCGTGAAAACTTGGTAGCCAGAGCATCAGCACTGTGCTTCAACACCCGTAATGAATCAGAGCTGTATTGCTGCCCCAGTTGTTCACAGTTGCTCCTATGGAATCCCAGAAGTCTTGGAAATTTTTTGACAGGAAAACCATCTGGACAGGACCTTTGTTTTTGGTGAGGCAAAGCAATTTAAAAAAACCATTCTATCAATTGAAGACTTGACATTTCTGTGCATGAGAACTGAAGACGACAGATCAATATTATAAAGCTTCTTGAATTTCGCCAACCACAGTTGCCTTCAAATTTAAAGCCAACCCATCCACAACCTCATAAATCTTAATGTATTCAGGGTGGGACCTATCTTCTACAACAAATGAGCAAACTTTGCCGTTTACTTGAACTAAACTGCAACCTGGTGTTTTTTTCACTCTTTTTGACTTCATCATCTTTCTTAGTTTTGCGACACCTTCCCAGTTCCCTTCTGCAGCGTATACATTGGCCATGGAAACATGGGACACAGAACTTGGCTCGAGCTCAAGAAGTCTCTCTGCAACAAACTCTCCTATCTCAATTTCATGATGGATTCTACAAGCTCCCAGCAGAGAACCCCAAATACCAGCATCAGGTTCAAAGGGCATGCTCCAAACTAAATCCAGTGCTTGTTGAATTTTCCCTCCGCGACCTAGAAGGTCAGCAATACAAGCATAGTGCTCCAACGTGGGAAGTATGTGATATTTAGCAGTCATAGAATAAAAAATCTCTAAACCTTTCTCCAGTAATCCAGCATGGACACATGCTGAAAGAATGGCGAGAAACGTTATCTGGTTGGGTCTCATGCCCAACTTCACCATCTCAGAAAAAGCACTGAGTGCCTTCTTGCAGTCTCCATTCATTGCATAACCTAATATCATAGTTGTCCAAGAGATAATGGTCTTCTCTTGCATTGTTTTAAAAAGTTCACAAGCATCATTCATGCTGCCACATTTAGTGTACATGTCAAGCAAAGCATTGCAGACAATTACATTAGTAATGAACCCTCTTGTAACCGCATATTCGTTTATCCATGTCCCATATTCAAGATCCCCTGAGATGCTACAAGCAGATAGCACAGCAACCACAGTGACGGAATCAGGTTTTCCACCAGAAATCTCCATGGCATTGAACAACTCTCTAGCTTCATTTGAGCATCCATTTCGAGCAAAACCAGAGACCATGGCAGTCCAAGAGACACGGTTTTTCACTGGCATCTCAGCAAAAACTTGATA
The DNA here is from genome assembly GCF_984573655.1 of Nuphar pumila. Classification (NCBI taxonomy): domain Eukaryota; kingdom Viridiplantae; phylum Streptophyta; class Magnoliopsida; order Nymphaeales; family Nymphaeaceae; genus Nuphar; species Nuphar pumila. Next base: position 93,340,677 of record NC_143260.1, on the reverse strand, counting down.
CGCGGCCTGTATATCCCCACATTTTGAGTACATTGAAATAATCACATTCTCAGCAGAGATGTTTGAATCAAAACCAGCCTTGAAAACAAAAGAATGAATGCTTCTTCCCACCGGCAGCACATCCACTTCAGCAAAAGATGAAACCAAGCTCAAAATAGTCCCCAGATCGGGTTTTTCATCCAAGTGCAACATCTGATTGAAAAACCTTACTGCTCCCATATAATTCTCTTGACAACAATAACCTGAAATCAAGGCATTCCAAGAGACCGTGGTTCGATCAGACACATCAATTTCATCAAATAAGAACTCAGCAAATCCGTTCTCTTCGCACCTCCCATACATCGAAATCAGAGTGTTCTTCACCGAAGCAACCTTCTCCATCCCATTCTTAATTACCAAACAGTGGATGCACTCCCCAACCTGCAGACTGTCTTTCCCCACACAACCCTGCATCAAACCAATCACAGTGACGCAATCCGGCGAACAATCCAACAGCCGCATCTCCCGGAAAACCGTGAAAACAGATTCTAGGCAGCCCTTCTGCGAATACCCACCAATCAAAACGTTCCACGACGCGGTATCTCTCTCGCTCATTCCATCAAACACTTGGTGCGCAGACTCCAAACAACCGCATTTCGCGTAGAAGCTCATGAGCGACGTTTGCACGAAGATATCCGACGAAAGCCCCGATTTCACAACATGAGTATGGACGCAAACGGCGTCCGAAAGTGTCCCACCATTGCTTAAACCCTTGAGCAAGAAGGGAAACGTGAGATGATCAGGTTGGTTACCTCCGCGCCGCATCTCCCGATACAAAGGGAGGAAAAGAGAGGCGTCCCAGAAGGAGTTGGCGTAGAGTCTGATCATGGAGTTGCACGAAGAGACGGTGGGGCTGGAAATTCGATCGAAGAGCAGACGGCAGTAAAGAGTGTCGTAGTAAGAGTTATGCTTGGCGTGGAAGATGGCGTCCGCCAAGAGGGTGTCGTCTTCTTGGAGGCCATTCACTACAAGTTGGCCATGGGCTCGCTGTATCTGCTTCAGATGGGAAACCGTTTGGGGATGGATGGATTGATGGAACAACCGTGGAGTGAATCGAAGGAGGGTTTTGGGGTGGCGTAAGTGACGAGGAGCAAGGAGCTTCGCCATGGTCGCGTGCAGAGTAGAAGCACGTTGTTGTCATTCTTTGGGGACGACGAACTACGAAGAGAAGATGGTCTAAAAGAGCGGATGAAGAAGATGGAGTTTTCACCTGCAGAGAAAATGGTCCCTCGGGAAACCAAGAGAATCGGGAAAGGAAAGGAAAGGAAAAGGAATTCCGTTGCCGGGATTCGAATCCCGGGTCTCTCGGGTGAGAGCCGAATATCCTAACCAGCTATTCTTAGTCTTTTTGAATTCTCATCCTTAAACCGTCCATCAACCGCGGCGTACTATGCAACAGATATAGACAATGTTTGAAAACATTGCGAGATGCGATATTCTCAAAAGCTGACACACTCTCCAAATAGGAAATTTTAAAAAATATTTTCTTTTTTAACATGTTTGGAGATCGTAGACTCTATATCCAACTTGACCACAGAGATATCCCAAAAAAGACGCATTGTCTAGCATGATTGTCAAACTTATGCGTGTGATGGATATTGAAAGCATAGCAAAGACACCCGAAAACTCTGAGGTGATGGTATTTGGGTGCTTTGTTATGGAGAACCCTCATATGGAGTCTTGCCCATCAAGGGTTTTGATGGGAGGCGATTTATGAACTCAATACTTTGTAGCTGTTTGGATTGGAAGTGAAGACCAAGAAGTGTCATCAAGGAAAGTATACCGACATTGAAAGGTTTTAAAATGGTTGAATAAAAGAAAAAGCTTATTGATTTTACTGAAATGAATAATGCACAGTAAACTAGATAACATGGCAAATAATCTGAATACAAAGAATATGGAAGTTTAAAACTATTTCATTGTTCTCCACACGATCAGAAACAGAATACCAATGTCTTCATCATCCGAAGTTTGTGAATTGAAATTACCATGACCCACTTGATCACTATCTCCATAAAAAGAAGACAAGGTGTTGAAATTATATATTGTCATTGATTCGTGAAAAAAATGCAGAAAATGAGAAGAAGAAAATGATTAAATATCTCAGACAAAACAAAAGAATTGAGGGTTTATGTCATAATCACGTGGCTAAAAAGAAGCACCTTTCCTATTTGTCAAATTTTATGTAGAGATATATCATCTATTATTCACACAAAGACATCTAGCTGGTCCAAGCAAACAAAGGTTAATATTTAAAGCAATTCCCACATCGTGCGTCAATCTACATCTCTGCCTTGTGAGATTTAAATCTAACGAGAGAAGTATAGAGTGCAGCGTCTTCATAAGGCAGTTTATTTTGAGAAACTTATTTGTGAAGCTTTATATTATCTCTACATCATGAGGCAGAAAAAGTTGATCATATTTCCCTCTTCGAAGGTGACAACACTTGCAAGCATCACGTTTAATTCATGTATACAAAACGTCATCTTTAAAGATAGAAACAAAAACAATGAACAGTCACAATCTCACTTCAATATATAGGACTTTGATGACACCATGAGTTGGCAATGACAAAGAAATTATGACTCCAATCTCATCCACCACATGGGATTCTTAGCAGTTAGCAATCAATTAATACTTTTATAGTACATTTAAATCATGTTAGATAAGAAGGGTACAGAGCTGTACGGTGCTGACTCATCCAGCCACCTTTTTTCTTAAACCACGACTCCATCTCAGATTATTTAATTACCAAACTCATGAGAGTACTTTCAGCTTCTGATGTTTTCTTATTCCATTTTATTTAGTCAATTGCTATAAAAGCTATGAAACCAAGCTTGTTCTGAATTTCTCTTCTTCGTTCTTATTTTATCAATTGTGATAAACTCTCTAAAACAAGCTGAGCTTATCAGCAACCACTAAGAATACTTATAATATAGTGCAAGAATCTTATGCAACTGCTGCAGCACGGATGGTACAGCAAGGTCAATGCATTGCATATGCAGTTGCTTGTTACAGTCGCATATCTAGCAAAGGAAAATCGTGTCAACCATATTAAAAAAATCCAGAGAGTTTTATATAATAGAAGGTGATCTTGGCTTGGAATATGATAGCTTGTTACACAGATAATATGAGGTCAAACTTGTTTAGAAATCAGAATTTACAATATAATACCAGTTTATGTAAGCATGGCTACCACAGGTTATCATATATTGAAAAGATAATCGTTAACATTTTCTCTGAGCCTTCCATCTGGAGGGTGTGATGCAACTTGCCTTCCTACACAAAATTCGATGGAATCTTTTAAATAAACAAGTTTTTTGAATAAACAAAAACTATTCACATACTAACATGATTTGTAACATGAATTTACATATCTAAACAACCTACATATGCTTCTTTTTCATGGATCAAAACTACATATTCATCCACACAAACCGATTTTACTAAAATCCCTTTTCAAAAACCGGTTTTGCACAAAATCTACTTCGGTGATGTATTTTCACCAAAAATATTTTTCTAAAACTTACGTAAAACCAAATTTTTAATCACTCTAAGGTCTGATCCACCTTGGATCATATCTGAAAATTGCTCCTACGTATATTCCATGTGATGGGATCAATTTACGCCTATGCCATAGGTGAACCTACTTCTTTCAATGTTTTGAATCGGTAAAACCTTCGTATTCTGCCTTGGATTAACCAACATAGGTCGTCAAGCTTGGCTGCAACCTCCAATGGTTGTTGGACACCTCCACAAAGAAGAAGAAGGAGAAGAAGAGCTGGCCAGTTTCTCCTTGTTCTCTCCCTCTCTCTCTCTCTCACAATACCTATTTTTCTCTCAAAATCTCTCACTATTTCTCAACAAAGGAGCTGAGCAAGGGTTTCTAAAACCCTTGCTTAGGTCTAGAAAATAAGGAGGAAAGGAGGGTGGGTTGGAACCCCGCTTCTTTCCTTATACTTTCCAAAATACAAGGCAAGCTAAACTTGCCTATTTTCCTTGTTTCTTTTTTTGCTTTTATTTTTTTTTCTTCCTAGCTTGGGCCAGGGGTAGGGATGCCCCATGTGGTCCCTTCCTTGCCCTAGCTTGGATGGCTAGAGTCCTTTGACTCTTGGCTCAAGCCAAGTCAAGGCCTACTATTTTTTTTGGTAAGTTTTGACTAAGCCAATTTTTTTTTCAAATTTTCTTTTAGAATTTTTTTTCTTAAATTTGGCTTGGACTTGCTTTATAGAAACCATGTCTAGCAAGAGTGTGGCCCACCTAGGGGATGTCCCACCCCTTCCTTCCCAATTAATTAATCAATTAATTATTAATTTATTCCTAAAAACCCTAAATCATCCCTATGGGGTTTTAAAATTCCAAATTAAGCCCAAATACAAATCAAACTAAAATTTAAAATTCAAATTTGTTTAGAATTTCAATTCACATCAAATTCACCTATATTTTATTCAAATTCCATTTAAGTCTTAATTTAACTTCAAATCTAACTCAAACTTTAACCCTACTTCACTTGTGATTCAATTTAACATGTAAATATAAATTCAATTTCAAATTGACATTAAATAAAATCTCAATTTCACTCAAATTAAATTCAAACCTAGTTTGGATCCAAATTCACATACCAAATCCAAATTTGATTGAATTTAAATCCAAACCCAATTTATAATAAATTCCTTTTAAATTCAAATTTACCTAAAATTATCCCTGAGTTTAATTTCAATTTCATTTTAACCTTAATTAAAATTTCAACTCTCTTAAGATTACATTTCAAATTAATGTACTACATAAATACTAATTCACATGCATATTTAAATAAATAAAAACCATATTTAAAATAATAAATCATCTTTATTTAAATAATTATAAAAAAAAATTGGGTATTACATCCTCCCCCCCTTAAAAGGAAATTTCATTCATGACATTCGATACAACCGCTACTCGAACAAGTGGAGATATTTTTTGTCGCATTGTAGGTTAACAACCTCATTAAGCTAACACACTGTACTAAGGCAAGTTAAATATGGGACTGGTTCACCTCTAGATCCATTCCATATAAATGTGACTCACTTTTTGGTACCCAAACAAGCAATTGTTTCAAAATTTGGATCTGCATGGATTGATTTAGCAAAATTTATTTTACAAAATTGTGAATCAAGAAAAAAAATACAAGAAAACAACACATTCAATACGAACTTTATCAAAAATTGAACACTTATCAAGATCCAACATCCAAACATACTAATAATTACTTTGAATCATCAAGTCAACATTAGATCATGCATAATAACATCATAACATGCTTTTGACATAGATTCAAACATCATTTCATAAAATCAAACATAAAATACATCACAATTCATAAGGAACATGGATCTTTTAAAAATTGACTTTTCGAAAACTATATTCAGGTTTTTGTAACCATGGACATATTTTGAAAAGCATTCAATCTCATATCTAACATAGATTTGAACCATTTAACAATTGTAGGATGTGTAGGGTGGATTTCGGCAGATTGTGCACACATCCAAAGTTAGAAAAAAACCTGCCTCAAAACAATTCTGAAATTTGTATTATTAGGTTGAAACATACTTATAATGATGTTGGATAGCCGGACGTGTCAAGAATCATCAAGTTCTTTCTTTGGCTTTGATTCCAAAGATGTAATGCCCCAAAATTATATCAAAATTTTTAGAAAATTTTATTTTTTTCAAAAACACTATTAACATAATAGAATAAAATCTTTTGAAATTCGATGCAACTTTGGGTGGGTTACAATAACTCAACTCCCCATACACTAAAACTAAGCATTAACTTTCAAATTTAATATCATTCCATGCTTAAATAATTCAGAATTTACATTTCAATAAACAAAAGACAAAGCAATCCAAAATTTATGTTGAATTTCTTGGAAAAGAAGAACGTGATCATCTGTCTGACGCCGCCGAGCAATCCTCCATCACCCCCAGCCTAAGTGCTACCTGTAAAATGTTAAAGTAGAAATGTCAAACCACAACCTCAGTAGGTTGTACCAACCACATAAAACACAAATATCTCTCAAAGTAAGAAATAGGCATTGACACAATTACATATATCAACTAAAGCATGTAGCACAGTATACTAGGACAAGCATAACTACATTATCACAATCAATCATGCTTGCAATTAATTTCAGAACATGTAAACTACAATGCACAAATCCAAAGTAAACCAATAAATGCATACTCAAACTGTCTAAAAACCAGTGATTCTACAGTTAATGATTTATTCATCTTTTCTAGCCTTGAAGGTACACTCTCAGATTCCTAACTTTGATTCAACCAATCCGATGTGGTGTCTGTTATGCTATGTATTTTATTAGCCTCATCGATTAGAAGAATCCGCGAACTCCCTTTAGAGTTTCTACTGGAGTGGTCTGTGACCAATAGAATCTCTCAATGGTCCATATGGAATCGATTTCTACTCAGTAGAGATTCGGGATATACCACCTAGGCCACACGGTAATTCGACCCCCTACAACCAGAGACTGGGGACCAACAATGACACCTATCTCTTCAAAGCGACAACGGTCAACTGGTCATGTGTACCACCACTCTCTCCAAAGTGGTCTCGGGTTTTGAATGTGTCATGGGTGCTATTCAACTATTAGGATCATGAATTAATTTCAAGCGCTCTCAACACATGGGATCGCTAGCCCCATCTTCACTCGATGAGATTATACAACACAAGGATGTTTTAACCTATTCAAACAACTTGATGTTCAAACCCCATCACTGGGTGACTTTGAGCATGGCCTCCTTGAGGCAATTATGTGATTATGTGCATGCATGGTTGTCTAGTCTTTTACTTCTTTGGTGCTTCGCAGGAACCCATGGGTTCCATCGAACCTAGGCTCACTCATGAGCCATGTTCATGCTCATACCACATATTATTTTTATTATCAAGCATACATCATATATATCAGATGCACATATGCCTACACAAAGGCTGCATTCACAATTCAATCTTGATCATGCCCCACTCAACAAACATCGTGTGCATCCATTTATTTTTCTATAGTTCATGCCTTATGATGCATAGTGCTCACTAACACATTTAATATATGCATGGTTATCAATCATGATTGAACATGCAATGCATTCAGTTAACATGCTTATCAGCCTATAATCAATTTTAAGCATCTATAATCATACTACAACACTATAGAAAATGACTTGGTATTAACACATGGTAATTAGGTAATTCGGGTCACTGTTAACTTGATTTTGTAAAATCCACCGAGACTAATAGGGATTTGATTTAACTCTAAAAATTTAATTGGAGTTACCCCAACATGTCAGAGACAAACCCAAAAAGTAGAATATTAAAATCAGTTACAATAAAATCACAAAAATTTTGGGACTAATAAAATCAGTTACAATAAAATCATGAAAATTCTGAGACTGAACCTTGTTCAGGAAATTTTATAAATCAGTTTTTGTAATCTACAAAAAAATCTACAACTTTGAAGATTTCTTGGGACCTATTGTTATCGCTTTTTGCAAAACCCTTTTTATCGAGTCTTCCTCTGTATGTGTACTCTCACCCAGATTTGTCACAGAATTAAATAAGTAGTTTTGATTTGGTTTTCTTGACTGTCAAAATAATTGATTAGAATAGATCTGTAACCAGAGCTAGAACATAGTGCTCAGTTATAGAGGGCATAACTCCCTCAAAATAGATTCAATCAAGACAAATTATGAGGCTAATGTCAAGCCCCATATGTGTAGAACATCCCACTATTTTTAATTGCTTTTTTGGATTTTTATTCTAAGGGATATAGATTTATTTATAAAACTTGTCAGGTTAAAAATGAGATAATTTCATAGTCAGTCTTGTTGTCAGGGCATAAAACTTATACCCTATTGCAAAGGTCGTTTAGGCATCAAAACTTACTTAAATAAAATAAAAAAGGGCTCTAAATTCAATCTCTAGATGTATAGAATAAGATAGTTCCTTATTTGTATTTATTGGACTCGTATTCACTGAGTTATCAATTTTTTTCCAAAACATGTCAGATCCAAAACGTGAACAGCATAACAAAAATTTAAATATACAAATCCTTCGTTAATCAATGTTAAGCATAGCACAAAAATTAATCTAATATGTCTACTACTTAAACTAACATGCTTACAATACAATACAACTATTAATCATAAATTTTCTATTCTAAACTACATGATTTTGAGCATTACTCATTCATGAAAATAGCAAAAAAACTTGATTTAGGCATGCTTCTTAACAAAATCCTAATCAAGCAAATCATACAATCAAACAACCACTAGTCATATACTAACATGAATTTACATATCTAAACAACCTACATATGTTTCTTTTTTATGGATCAAAACTACATATTCAACCACATAAACCGATTTCACTAAAATCTCTTTTCAAAAACCGATTTTGCATAAAATATACTTTGGTGATGTATTTTCACCAAAAAACATTTTTTAAAACTTACATAAAACCATTTTTTTAATCACTCTAAGGTCTGATCCACCTTGGATCAGATCTGAAAATTGGTCCAACGCATATTCCATGCGATGGGATCAATTTATGCCTATGCGATAGGTGAACCTACCTCTTTCAGTGTTTCAAATCGGTAAAACCTTCGTCTCCTACCTTGGATTCACCAACACAGGTTGTCAAGCTTGGCTGCAACCTCCAATGGTTGCTAGACATCTCTACCAAGAAGAAGAAGAGTTGGTCTGTTTCTCCTTGTTCTCTCCCTCTCTCTCTCACAATACCTCTTTTTCTCTCAAAATCTCTCTCTATTTCTCAAAACTCTCTATTTCTCAACAAAGGGGCTGAGACCCTTGCTTAGGTCTGGAAAATAAGGAGGAAGGAGGGTGGGTCGTGACCCTCCCTTCTTTCCTTATACTTTTTAAAATACAAGGCAAGCAAAACCTGCCTTTTTCCCCTGTTTCTTTTTTTTTGTTTTGCTTTTATTCTTTTTTTCTTTCTTTCTATTTTTCTTCCGAGCTTGGGCTAGGGGTAGGGATGCTCTCATGTGCTCCCTTCCCCGCCATAGCTTGGCTAGCTAGAGTCCTTTGACTCTTGACTCATGCCAAGTCAAGGCCTACCATTTTCTTTTGGTAAGTTTTGACTAGCCATTTTTTTTTCAAAATTTCTTTTAGAATTTTCTTTTCTTAAATTTGACTTGAACTTGCTTTATGGAAACCATGTCCAGCAAGAGTGTGGCCCACCTAGGGAATGTCCCACCCCTTACTTCCCAATTAATTAATTTAATTAATTAATTAATTATTAATTGATTTTAAAACCCCTAAATCATCCCTATTGGGTTTTAAAATTCCAAATTAAGCCCAAATGCAAATAAAAACAATTAAATTCAAATTTGTTTAGAATTCAAATCCACATCAAATTCACCTATATTTCATTCAAATTCCATTTAAGTCCTAATTTAACTTCAAATACAACTCAAACTTTAACCCTACTTCACTTGTGATTCAATTTAACATGTAAATTCAATTTCAAATTGACATTAAATAAAGTCCCAATTTTACTCAAATTAAATTCAAACCTAGTTTGGATCTAAATCCACATACCAAATCCAAATTTGATTGAATTTAAATTCAAACCCACTTTATGATAAATTCCTTATAAATTCAAATTTACCTTAAATTATCCCTGAGTTTAATTACAATTTCATTTTAACCTTAGTTAAAATTTCAAATCGCTTAGGATTATATTTTGAATTAATGTACCACATAAATACTAATTCACATGCATATTTAAATAAATAAAAGCCATATTTAAAACAATAAATCTTTTTTACTTAAATAATTATCGAAAAAATTTGGGTATTACATATTGGTCTCTTGGGTGGGCTACCTTGTTGAGATGTGACATCCTTGCCTGGATTCATGATTTGGATCCAGATTTGGTCTATATTGAAATTATTTTCTATTTATCATGTTTATTATGAGTATTGTATTGTATTTTCTAGTTTTGGCCCATTACTTGTATATTAGATTGTTGTTAATATAGGGCAATACTATAAATGTTCATATAAATTAGAAAGTTTCTTTAATATAAGGAAAAGAGCCCAGGCATCCCTGTTGTTGATGTTTTGGGGTATTGCAGCAATTTCTTCTTCTCTCCATCATTTTTTTCTTCGAAGCAAAGATTTGGTTTTACATGGTATCAGAGTGGGTCTCTTATTAAAGACTGAACATCGAGGTAAGATCGAAAATCTTGGCTGTAAAAACAAAATTTCTTTCTCAAATCTTGTTCTCTTCTTCTATTCTCTGTCGTTTTTCCTTCTAAGAAAACATCTTGGTCTTCCTTTCTTTGATGTCAACCTATATTCTCCATTGATCTTGATCTACTTCTCTTGGGTTAAAGTATTTTTCTTCTCTTTTATTTCAGATCTGAACCTTGTTTCAGATCTAGAAGTTTTGTTCCTGAAAAGAAAACTATAGTTTCTAAATTTTTTTTTTCAGATGTGTAAAATCTTGTTTTGGTTTTTAGATCTAAAAACATCTTTCTCATCCTTAATCCATTGATCTGATTTTTAAATTTAGAATATTCTATTGATTTTCAAATCTAAAAATATCTTGTTTCTTTCAGATCTAAAAATAAAGTATTTTCTGATCAAGGTTCCATCCAAGACACATGACGTTTATATTCATGGAAAGAAATTTGTTTTCATCTGTCTAATTTCAAATAAAAAAAATTAGTTATATATATTTTGAGATTTGATATATTTGACGTGCAACAAAAAAAAACTACTGCAAAAAATCATCTAGGCTTTCAATGTTATTTTTCTTTACTTAGCTTTATCAACTGTTATTTCAAATTGGTCTGATTCTCTTTATTGTTTGTGCTCATTTTCTTTATTGTTCATGCCTATTTTCTTTATCGTTCATGCTCGTCATGGAATCTTCAGTGTCTTCTTCACTTTTAGCCAGTTTCCTAAATAAGCTTATTTCTAAAAAGGTTACCAATACTAAACCAATACTCATTTTCTTACCTAGAAACGTCAAATCATCTCATTTATTGGTAGCTAAGATCTTTCAGGTCACCTGGATTGCTTAGTCCTGAACCCACCAAAATTCATTGTGTAGGAAAGAAAGATGATAAAGGGGCTGTTGCGACTACTCATGTATGAAATCTCGAATATATTTCTTGGATGAAGCAGGATCAATCTCTTGTAGTGTATATTACTTCTATCTTGTCTTAGGAGGTTCTGATCAACATACCTAATGATTGCACTGCCATATAACTCTGGAGTAAGTTAGTACATACCTATTCTCAAGTTTCTAAAACTAGGGTTATGTCCTTGAAGCGGAAATTTCAGAATCTCAAAAAAGGTTCCATGCCCATAATGGAATACTTAAACAAGATAAAGCAGATCACAAATCAATCAGCTACCATTGGATGTGTAGTCTCTAAAAATGATAAAGTGTAACAAGCTTTGAATGGATTAGGACCAGCGTACAACATTGTCTACACCACATTATCATGACTACTTAAGCTGCCAAACTCTAAGGCTCTAAGGTTGAAGCTGCTCATGTTTGAAATGAACATGTCAGGAGGTTCAGGAAGCAACTCCTCTAGTGTTGATGGCCATAATGTATTGATAACTGATTCCTAGTATGGTAGAGGTCGGGCAAGAATGAGAGGTGGTAGAGGACGTGGTCGATTTGGGAACTAGAGAGGTCGAGGTCTACTTCCACTTCCAAATATTCCACCTCTAACAAATCAAGGAAAAAGAATTCCCACATGTGTTTGCAAAAGGCCAGGCCATGTAAAGAAAGATTGCTGGTATAAAGATGATTTTAAATATAATTCAGAAGCCAAAAATCAAGAAAAACCAGTAGATAAATTGGGAGGAGCAGAGGAAAGTTCAAAGTCCCAGATACCGGTGGATAGACAACTTTTATTGGCAGCAATTGCAAGGCTCAATTTGAAGCAAAATGAACAAGGTGTTTGGTATGTCGATTCAAGAGCTGCCAATCATATTACTAAGGATACACGCATATTTCGAAACTTGATTCCTTATGTTGGAAATGATAGTCATTACTGGGGATGAAACTCAACACTTCATCACTCACTGGAAAGGTTTCTATTCCCATGTCTTCCACTAGTCTTCAATTATCAAATGTTTTTCTTATCCCAAATATTCAAAAGAACCTAGTGTTTGTCTCTAAGTTAGTGGATGATACCAATTCCTGTATTGTTTTTACCTCTTCTTTAGTTTATGTGAAGAATCTTCACATGAAAAGGACATATGCTGAAGGACAAAGGCAAGGAAATATGTACATATTCAAAGAATATCATATAACTAGATTCAATAAAAGCTTGCAACAATCCAAGAGTCTTATTTTGTTTTTATGTTTTGTCAATGAGTCAATGTCAGATGGTTCTAATATTTGGCATAGGCGTCTTGCACATTATAATGAAACTTTTATTAAAAAGCTTGTTTCTAATAAGTTGATTTCAGTTTCTAGTGAGAGTTAGGATTTTCAGAGTCAAGTTTGGCATAGTTGTCAAGTGTCCAAGAGTCATGTACTTCCATTTGTTTCCAACAATAAAAGAGCTTGTAGACCTTTTGAGATTATTCACTCTAATGTATGGGGTCTAGCTCCTAAATGTTAGTCTTCTAGGACTCATTTCTATGTGATCTTTATTGATAACTTTTCTCGATACACCTGGATATATTTCTTTCTTGAAACATAAGCATGAGGTTTTTGGTATATCAAAAAATTTTCATGCTATGGTTCAAAATCAATTCTCTTTGTCCATCATGAATTTTCAGTGTGATGGTGGGGGTGAATACTCCTCTAATGATTTTATTGAATATCTTAAGATGAATGGGATCAATCGAAGAGTATTATGTCATTGAAGACCCTGACATAATGGCCTTGCTGAGTGAAAGTAAAGACATATTGTTGAGAGTGCTTTAGCAATGATGGATGAAGGATGCATTCCTACTTATTTATGGACATAGGCATTTCACACTGCCATTCACATTATAAATATGGTGCCAATGAAAATAATTCAAGACAAATCTCCATATTATGAACTTTTTTGTAAGTAGCCCAACAATGGATTCTTGAAGGCTTATGGTTGTGTTTTGTATGTGCACATTGATGTGACCTTAAGGAATAAATTTGATAAAAGGTCGCATACATGTAAATTTGTTGGTTATGCTGATGAATATAAGGGATATTGATGTTATGATACTCAAACTAAATGCATTCGCATATCGAGGACTGTAGTTTCTTATGAAAGAAGTTTTGATAACAAAGGGGATGATTACACAAAAGTTCAAGCAGCTGACTATTATCGGCCTTAGCTGAGTGCTAGACTCTTTCTATCAAAAAGTGATTAATCAACCCAAGAAAGCATTGATAGTGATTTATGTGGAACTGCGTTACATAAGCAGCAAGCTGACATTCAGCATAATGATGATCAAAATAACCACCTGAAGGAAAGATTCAAAGGGAAAGTGTACAACCATAGAAATTTGTGCAATGATATCTCTGAACCCATGCAAGTAGAGGTTGAATAAAATACACATCCATTGCAACATAATATAACTAGCATTGAAGGCAGCCATATGCAATCAGATGTGAAGAGATCCAACTGAAACAAACATCTAGTAGAGAGATTGGTTAGTTATGAAAATTTCAATATAGATTATCAATTATTCTTGACTATTGTCTCGAAGCATAAAGAGCCCATAACATCATATTGCATCAAAATCGAATAGGTAGATAAAAGTTATGAATGAGAAGATAAGGGCACTATATGAATGCCAAACATGGGACATCGTTCCAAGACCTATTAATAAAATTATTGTGGGATTGAAGTGGTTTATAATATTAAATATAAACTCGATGAAAGAATTGAAAGGTACAAAGCCATGTTAGTGGCAAAAGGCTTCACACAGAAATATGGGGTGGACTATGATGAAACCTTCAGTCCAGTGGTGAAAATGGGGACCATACACATTATTTTGTCTCTTGCTATTGAATATGGTTGAACGTTAAACCAACTCAATGTGAAGAATGCATTTTTACATGGGAACTTGAAGGAGAAAATCTATATGAAGCAACCTCAGGGGTATAGTGAAAAAGATTTCTATCGATATGTATGCAAATTAAATATGGTTACATATGGTCTTAAGCAAGCATCCGGTATGAGAGCTTCTCCCTTGAGATTCAAAGGCATGCATTTGTCAGATCACAACTTGTTCACTCTCTTTTTATATACAAAGGTAAAGGTTGGCTAACTGTTCCATTCATCTATGTAGATGATATAATACTTACATGAAATTCTAATGAGCATATAGCGGAAATCAACAAAATCTTAAGCCATAGGTTTAAGATGAATGATCTGGATAAGCTGAAATATTTCTTGGGAGTTGAAGTTGATAGAGGAAATAACAAATTTGTGTTAACGCAACATAAATATACTATTGATTTTCTGAACAAAGCCGGCATGAAAGACTGTAAGCCTCTCTTAACTCTCAATCCATTGAATCAGAAACTTAGTCGTGATAAAGGAGCTTTATATGATGATCCTACCAAATATAAGAGTATCGTGGGTATGCTATAATACCTTACATTCACAAGGCCTGATATTGTTTATGCTATTAGCGACAGATCATGACATTCACTAATCTGTCATGAATTAGCGATGGAAGTAGCGATAGATCAGTTCTGTCGCTAATTAGTGACCAAGAAATTGTGATGGATTCTATCCATCGCTAAGTCATCGCTAAATAGATTAGCGATGGATTTGCGATGAATTATTGTCGGATAGCGTCCGTCGCTAATCCACAGAATTCTTGTAGTGGAACAAGTCCAAGCTCACAGAAAAGAGATTTGGGCCAAAGAAGATCAACAGTAGCACAAACCAAGGACTTGTATTTGGCTTCAGTATTAGATCAGACAACAGTCCTGTGCTTGCGGGAGGACCGGGAGACTAAATTTGAGCCAAGAAAAACTGCAAAACTGCTAGTAGACTTACGATCATCAAGACTACTTGCCCAGTCAGCATCAGAGAAGGTGCTGAGATATAGAGAAGAAGACCGTGCAAGAAACAAGCTATGATGAATGGTTGCCTTGACATAGCGAAGAATGTGTTTGACAACAGACCAATGTGTAACTGTAGGTTGATGCATAAACTGACATACCTTATTTACTGCAAACGCAATGTCGGGCCTGGTGATGGTAAGATATTGGAGTCCATCAACAATGTTGTGATATAAAGTAGAATCATGAAAAAGAGTAGCATCATCCTTAGATAACCGAGAGGTGGAGCTTAACGGCGTAGAGATGGGATTGGTGCCAGTCATAGAGGCATGCTGGAGTAACGTAAGAGCATATGTGCACTGGCTGAGAAAGAGCCTGAGGGGGCATAGATAACTTCGATGCCTAAAAAATAATTTAGCCGCCCAAGGTCTTTGATGGAGAAGGCAATACTGAGGCACTTAATTAAATCCTGAATAGCAATAGAAGAACTGCCAGTAATGATAATATCATCAACATAAATAAGTAAATAAATAACCAGACCACTGTCTTGGAAAACAAATAATGAAGCATCTGAGAGTGAGATACAGAACCCGCAGGACAATATATAAGAACTGAGGCACTGGTACCATGCACACGGAGCTTGTTTGAGGCCATACAGAGCCCTGTAAAGTTTGCAGACATATTGAGGTTAAGAAAAATCAACAAAACTAGGAGGCTATGTCATATAAATGTCCTCAGAGAGGAGACCGTTAAGAAAATCATTGTTAAAATCCAACTGATGAATCGACCAATATGAAGAAATGACAAGCGCAAGAACAACATGAATGGTGGTAGGCTTTACTACAGGACTAAAGGTCTCAAAGTAACTGACGCTCTCTTCTTGATGAAACAGTTTAGCAACGAGGCAAGCTTTATAGCGTACAACAAATCCATTAGCATGTCATTTAATTAGAAACACCCATTTGGAGCCAATAACGTTATAATGGGGAAGAGGAGAGACAAGGTGCCAGGTGTGATTAAGTTTAAGAGCATTGAATTCATTGATCATGGTCGTGCGCCACTTGGGATCAAGATTGGCTTTCTTAAAGGAGGTTGATTCGGTTGGGAGGAGGACAATGCTAAAGCACTCAAAGGAGATGGGATAGCGAGTAGAAAGAAAGGCACGAGGCTTAAGGGAGTTGGTCATGGAACAAGTGACCATGGGATGAGTATGATCAACCGGCCGACTGACAACAGATGTGGGTATTGGAGACAAGGAGACAAGTAGATCTGGAACATGGATTGGAGTCAGAGGAGGACTAGAAACTGGAGAAAGGAAAGAAGCCAAGTCATTCGGAGTGGGCATCGGTTGAGGGTGGAGAAGAGTAGGGGGAGGGGGAAGGACATAATTAGTGAGGCCCTAGTCAAAAAGAGGAGGAGAGGGAGATGGATGTAATTGACAGGTTTGTGAAAAATAAGTTCGTATGGGGTCTTGCAATTTAGAACAAGGGTTGGGAGACGATTAATAATGTAAGTGGCTGTGCGAAAAGCATCAACCCATAAGGAATATGGTAGAGATGAGGTATGCAAAAGACTGAGCCCTATTTCAACAACATGTCGATGTTTGTGCTCAACAAACCCGTTTTGTTCCAGTGTGTGTGGGCACGAAAACCAATGCAGTATGCCATGTTCCTGTAGAAAGTTGTCAAACTCATGACTAGTAAACTCTCCACCATTATCAGTTTGAAAAGGATGAATAGGCTATTGGAGTTTCTTTTTAGTAACACTTTTGAAAGTCTTGAAGCATTCAAACACTTGAAACTTAGCGTATAAGGGAAATAACCAAGAGAACCGAGCAAAATCATCAACAATTAGAAGATAAAACGGAAAACCGTCACACGAAGGTACTGAGGCAGGCCTCCACACATCAGCATGAAGAAGTTCAAGAGGGGAGGAAGCTGAAGAAAAAGACCATCCAAAAGGTAGTTTGTGAGCTTTACCGACAAGGCAACTTTGACAAACTTTTATGGAATTACTTTTATTAACAAAAATAACATGACTGAAATTTAAAAAAGAAATAATTTTCTTGTTGGCGTGTCCAAGACGCTATTGCCATATGTTAAAAGAAGCTGCTTTGCCTGCATAAGCTGCCACCTGCATGCAATAATCCGATTTAATTGGGTAGAGTCCCACGCTAGATTTTGGTCCCTTGAGACAAATCTTGCCTGTCTGACAGTCCTTGGCAAGAAATTCACAAGAAGTAAATTCAAAGATGCAATCATTGTCTTTAGTGAATTGGCTCACAGATAATAGATTCTTCATGATAGCAGGAACATGAAGAACATTTTTTAGATCAAAAGAAGAACCACAAGATGTCAGAGTAAGACTATCAGTGGAAGAGATGGGAAGCATCTTACCATTGCCAATCATGATTTGCTCACCGCCATGGTATGATGACTTATTAGCGAGTTGTTGATCATCCATGGATAGATAATTTGTAGCACAAGTGTCAGGGTACCAGTAATCATCCGTGGCTTGTTGAAGTGACATGGCAGAGAAGGCTTTAGGAATATCCCAACAAATTTTGGTGGTATGACCACATTTTCCGTAATACTGACAAGTAACAACTCCACGGGTACTTAGACTCTCAGGTACATGATTGTTGGAGGACAAATTTGGAGAAAAATTTCTCCCTTGTCCTCTACCACGACCACGATAAGAATTACGGCCATGACCTCATCCTTTGAAGGTAGTGAAGGTCGTTTGCTGGGTTTCAGAAGTTTTCAGGGGCTTAGCATGATTTAAGATCACACATTTCTCCTAGTTGAGAAGCAGATCATAGAGATCAAGAAAAGAATACAGTGCCTGATTAGTGGTGACCGATGTCACGAAGCTTTCATACTCAAGAGGAAGTCCATTCAAAGTAATTTGGACTAAGTCTTCATCCTCTACGTGATGATTGGCGGCAACAAGGGAGTTGGCCAGAAACTTTATGTGGTCTAAATAAGACAACCTGTCCATATTTTATTTCTTGATGAAAGTCAAATCTTTCTTTAGGATCATGAGTCTCAAAGGAGATTGAGACCCATAAGCTTTTTTCAAGACAAGCCATGCTTCACGCGATGTTTTTGTTCTCATAATTTGACCGAGAACAACTTCAGACACAGTTGCTTTAATCCAACAGAGGGCGAGTTGGTCAGAATGAATCCAAATAGAACAATTTGGATTTTTTATTTTTTTATCATTTGTCGTAATGGTGAAGGGGTCCGGTTGAGGGAAAGTGCCATCGATGAATTTGAGAAGGTCCTGACTAATCATAATGGATTCGAGATGCAATCTCCATAGTAAGTAATAGTCTCAATTCAGTTTAATGAAAACTACACTGGCGATAGCATTCCACTGAGTCACTAGAGCAACCGAGAGCGATGGAGAAGCCATTGGAAACTCGTGGGAAGTGAACGACTCTGATACCATGAAAGAAATATAGATGCTTGAGAAAACTCATTTTTCTCTATGTATTTTTCATAGAGAAACCGAGTGTATATATATGCAAAAATTGTTACATCAATGAGAATACCAAAAACTATAAAACACAATATTGATAAATGATAAAGACTATCATTTTTAATGGAATCGGGCTTGATCATTTATCAGAAATGATAGAGTTGATAATCGTGGACTCCTCACGTTATGCCAAGTTCAATCTTCTCATGACTTCTACTAGCTTTCAGAGCATTCTTGTCTTTCAACGAATTTAGACTTTTATTGATATTGAAAGTCGGTATTCTAAACTGAACCAACTTTGCGTTAACTCTATGCATACTTCTTATGTTTTCGGTAACTTTATCATTATCCTTATCAGGTACGAAATGACAATTTTAAAAAATTTGAGTGCGGAGACACAACTATATATATATATATATATATATATATATATATATATATATATATATATATATATATATATATATATATATATATATATATGTGTGTGTGTGTGTGTGTGTGGATAGGTGCCTAATGCTTTTTGTGCCTACTGCATGCCTACCAAGATTTGATAGGGGTTTTCAAGTTGTTTTTTAAAAAATCTAATATGTTACTTAATAGGTGAATGACACATCATGCATACTTAGTCATATTTTTAATAAATGCGTTGTATTTTCTTGATTGACATATATCACGTATGTGTACCATGATTGATGTATATCATAGATATTTGATTAAATAGATTATGTTATCATTAATGTGCTACATGTATTAGTTTTGTACACTCACCATGTGTTTTGGTATAGATCTACAAAGGTTTTACAAGTTTGACTCATTTTATGGGTATACAGGTGATTACAGGTTTAGCTGCAGATGCATGATGTTGCGACGACAGTGATGAGCCATTCATTTTTTCTTTCTTGAGCACTAAATTCAGATATATGTTATTATTGTATTGGTTTTACAATACTCTCTTCTTTTGAAATTGAAGTATTTAAAATGGGTAATGTTATCCACATTTAAATTTAGTATAATCATTTTTTTTTGTGAAATGTAACCCGCCTGAGGTTTTGAACCAATGTTAAAAAAGTTTTCGCTGATGATTGTTCAATAAAAGAAATAATTTTAATTTTTACACATAGTCTTGGGGCCCACTAACTCAACAATATCACCTCTTGCAATTAGGGGTGTCAACGGGTTAGATTTGGTTTGGACTCAAGTGGAACGAGACTTTGATCAGATTTTCGGGTATGGTATCTTTCTGGACCCAAATCTAATTGGGTCTACTATAGAAAAAAACATACCGGACCCGATAAGAACTACATGAACCAAACCTGGAGCATACCCGATAAAACCATTTTTTTTTATCATTTTTACATTGAAAAATTGCAGGTCTTAATCAGAACTCGGGTCGGGTCTGGGTTTGGTATAAAATTTTACAAACTATACCCAGGTCCATATATTAATCGGACCTTTGGGTCTGGACCCGGGTCTTAATTGGGTCTTCTTATTTTATCACTATACCTGGACCCTAGAGGGTTTGGTTTGGGTAGGGTCCCGGTAAACCAGGCCCATTGACACCCCTATCCATGTGCAATATGGATCAACCAATACTCTCCGTGCCTTTCGTTTAAAGACGGGCGATGATGAACACTTAAAAGTTGGTAACCATAGACCGTTTAGTGAGGGTAATTGATTTTCCCTTGTCATTCTTCCCTAAAATGTCTGAAAAATAAGAGTATTGAAATTCTCTCTCTAAGGTATTTATTACGTTTGATGCTGGTAAGTGCTTGGACGGACCACTCTTGGAGAACAATTTACCCTTTTTTATCCCAGCTATAGAGTCATATAATCAAAAGCCTCCGAAAATTAGCTCTCTAAATTTATTTGATGTCAAATGTAAAGCTTTTCCCATCTATACAAAGAATTAAGCACTTGGTTAGTAATAAATTTCCACACAGCTGTCTTATGAGGTCTGTTTCTGCTGCTGTGTTGCATGGAAGACGGTTATCTACTCACTGCTTGCTCTCACTTTTGTGCTCAGACGGGCAATAAAAACTTTTCAAACCTCTCTATCTGATGTTCTGCTGATAATCTGCTGTAAATCTGGCACCATATTTACGAGAAAATCTATCCAACCATGAAATTATCTAAAAATATCTAATAATATACAGAAAAATCTGAAAATTGAATGGAAATACAAGAAATAACATGAAATTAACAGGAAACTCAGCAATCAAAATTTATCTCATTAACTCTCACTTGACATCTAACCAATCTCATCATTATATAGATGAGATATTACAATCTCAGGTGATTCAAGTTTCCTCTCTGAATAAGCACTAAACTAGAAAAGCAAATCCTAATCCTATTAAATTGTTATATTGGGATAGAGATCAATTACTTGGATCTAATATCAATTACACACGACCCTATATAAGAAAATGTCTAAACTGAAAATATGGATCTCAAATGATCCAATGAACCCTGTGGGCTCGGATATGTGTCGCTCCTGCTCCTGCTCCTGCATCATAATTGGTGGTTTTTGAAAATCCCATGTTTACAATGTAAACATCGCGAGAGAAGCACGATATATTTATAGAAACAATTTTAACGCAATATTTTGAAAAAAAAAGTGATATTTTGAGCCTTTAAACTGCTGACTATAATATCACATTTTGAAAGTAACTATAATACAACTATAATTTCTGAAATAAATTAAACCAGGGACTATATATATACACCATTTTCCATAGTTATCTCCCTTTTGACTGACTGAGCCATGCATCAAGCAACAAGGTCAACCCTGACTCTGAGATACCGGAATCCGGTTACGTTTTCGGCCTTGCGCTCGTTCTCAAACCTAGAATTTCTGTGCAACACGATTGTTCAACCAGTTGATTATGTCTGTGAAGACGAGTTCGATGTTCTCCGGTGGCTCGCCAGAAGTCAAAGCGTGCCACATCCCTGGGTAGAGTTTGAGGGTCTTGTCCGCGCTTGATGCAGACTCAAACAGGTGCTTGCTGACCGAGGGGTCAGTTATTTGGTCCTCCTCACCGTGCACTATCAAGAAGGGCAATCGTACCTAACCACAAGATAACAAGGGAAAGTCAAGATCCTCCCACAAAACAATATCATAAGCGACCTTTGATTCAACTTTTTTGGGAAAAAACAAGGCCTAAACCAACGTTGTCAATATCCGTATCCGCCCTGAATCGTTGGGCCACCGATTCAGTTGTATGGCCCCGGATACTGATACTCAGCTGAATCGTTTTATATCTGCCAGAAAATAATAAAAAAATATTATGTGTCAACTATAACGTGACACATTTTAAAACCATTAAAATAATATTAAAATAAAAAATATTTTTAGTATTTTTTGGCATTTATTTACTTAAAAAATAGCCAATTCAGGGTGAAGCTTCTTATACTCACCTATACTGATATTGGAAGAAAAACAATTATAAGTAGGATAAGGATATGGTAATAGCAATGAATCCAGAATATGTTATTGGGAAATGATCCAGTGAGAGTGAGCTCCTTTGGATTGCAATGATCTCAAGATGAAGGGCATCCAAACCTGTACGAATGAGATGCCCATCACATGAATGGGCCCCACCTTTTTTTCTCCAAGTAGTTCTTGTTTCAGATGGACGACATCACATTGATCCTAACATAAAATCATAAACTATTTAGATTTAGAGGATGTCAAGATGCAATCTTTACGAATGTTCGTATCTGAAAAATAAGCTTAGTCACATCTGATAAGCCAAAGGCTGATATAAACAAGTGATGAAAAATTGATGATGAAGATGCACACTTGATTTTAAATCGATGAGAAGATGAAGACTTGAAGAATTGTGATGTGCTCGTATCTAGACATTTGTAAAAATATTTCTATTTTCTTAGACAAGATGTCAAATAAACGAGATACACATCACTTAGTGTTAAAAAGAAATTAAAAGATTTAAACAAAAAGTCAAAGAATATGTCCAGATTAAGAAAAGTCTTTTTTGTTTATTAAAAAATCATTTAGAACATGTATTTCTGTTTCACGTGTTTTATAAAATCAGTTTAAGAACTCTTTATTCAAATGATTTTTTTTAAAAAGTCATTTTTATGATAGTTTTAAATATATATTTTTTTTTATAGACCAACAGGAAAATACGTGTTTGACAATTTTTTAAGAGACACATCCCTTCACATAAACGTCTTTTTGCTGGAACCATTATATATCCATTTGTTTATGAAAACAGACCACCATTACAACTGCATAAAAAGAAAAGAAAAATTATGTGAATCAAAGAAAGAAAAATTATGTTTTTGGGAAGCACTATAGGTCCTGTCCTCATTCACTGATATGATTAAGTGGATTATAGGATCCTTGTACATGTTCTGAAATTTTTTTCTTAACTTTTGTAAGTTTCTCTCAGGCTATGAGAGGGGTGATCTTTGCATGGCAGAGGTTGTTCTGTTAAAGTTGCTGCAAAGATTGATTTGTATGTTATGTGATCCTGGTCTTTCCGGTATAGTGGAATCTCAAGCAGGGCTGTGCTTGGTGGAGGACCAAACTAGTATAAAATTTGTTGTCTCTTGTGGTTTGTTTTCTGTGAACTTTTAATTCTGCATTTTCTGTGATAAAATACTATTCACCCCCTCCAGTGTTATATTGCCATAGATCCTACTTATTTTACAAATTGCACATACCATTTCAAGGGATAAATTTTTGTATATTGACATATAGGGAAAAATGGTTGGTAACAATTTTTTACCTCATTGAGACTCTTCTCTATTTCCAAGCTAACCTTCAAGAGTTCATGCCCAGTCTTCAAACGAGGCTTTCCCTTATAACAACACGGGTTAGTGCGAACCTATAATCTACCAAAAGCTAAATCAGCATCAAATTCATTCTCAGGAGAGATCTTGTATAGAATAACAACTATAATTAAGTAGATATTTTTCCTTTTCTCTTACCTCCTCTCTTCTCTTTGGTTCTTTTATGCCCACATCGACAATATCTTTAGTAGGGACAATCTTCCATTTAGGCATGAACTTGGATAGCTTACTTAAAATGCTAATCATCATAGGATTTGGCTTCATATCATCAGCTATCTGGACATCCAAGCCCACCAAGATGATCAGATTGGTCACCATGATCACGTAAATTGATGTGCAAGTATATCTAAAACGGCACGAAATAACAAGGTAAGCCAAAACTTAGAAAGGAAAACAATTTCATGTAAATGAACCTTGCACATGGGAGAGACCAAAACTGCACCATCCCAATAAAAAGGCAGCCTCTTGTGCACAAGGAGAGCCAGTGCACCACCCAAGGCTTCCCCGAACAGAAATCTCAATTTAGTCTTGTACTCCATCATCTCTACAACTCAGAAAACTAGAGCTGATTAAACTCAATCAAATAAAGAAGTTGAGATATTGGTTTTCTTTCTTTTCCTACCTGTGATGCTTGTGAAAAAATCACAACAATCACCAACAACTTCTTCAAAGCTAGAGACATATCCTTGCAAGCCTGATGATTTTCCATGGCCCTCATAGTCGATTCCGTACACAGCCAATCCCGCTCTCGCTAACCTTATGCCAGTACCTACAGTATATGCAAATTTAGCCATACTTTTTCTTATATATTCATCTCTCTCTCTCTCTCTCTCTCTCATATCATGGTTAAATTTAAAGTACAAACAACCCTAACCTCCCTCCCCTGAAAATCCCAGTTCCTACCAGAGCATGAGAATATATAATATAAAGTTTCAGAAGGTGACCGAAGGCACTTTTTTTAAACAATAAAAATTACCTGATGCTTTGAAGAAATATTTAAAATTTAGTTAATATTTTCTCTATATAAATTGCACTTAAAGCCCCCGTTTACTCCAATTGAGCTCAGGTGCAATGTGATTGCATACTTTTAGTTTGCTGCTGCACCTGATTACCCACCATCTTTGGGGTAGCAATTACGTTGCACCTGATCCTTACCCACCATCTTTAGGGTAACAATCACGTTGCACCTCTCTCTCTCTCTCTCTCTCTCTCTCTCTCAACACGCACTCTTGTTCACAGCTCCCACCCACCCTTCTTTTCTCTCTTCCAAACACCCCCTCGCCCTTCCTTTCTCTTGACCCAAACGCAGCCTCTCTCTCTTGCCATCTTACCAAGGCACTTTTTACTCCTCTCCCTCCTAATGCACGGGCAGCTCTGGGGATACAGGGATTGCTTAAGAAAAAACGACCACATCGTTTGAGAATGGATGGGTTCAATAGCTAAAGATGGCTAGGATAAGTCCACATAAAGTAAAAATGTAAACCAATCATACTATTGATTGGACGGATAGGATTGAATTGTGACTGATATCAGTACTCTGACTTAAGTGCCTGCTTACTTGACACAAGTCAATCAAATGACAACATTCTGAGTGGAGCGTGCATACTATTGGACAATGGAATGCTGCTATCTGCTGTTGGGTCACACATATGACAGGTTGTATCCGGAAGATGGTGGGTGATCAGGTGCAAAAGTACACTCAAATTTTCCTAAAGATGGTTGGATATGTTGGCCACAAGGAAGCCGTTTAAGGGAGGCCACCCCTTCAATGGTTCGCTCTCTCAAGAAAATAGGCATGTAGCAGTTTAATTAGGAAAACATAAGAAACTAAATATTAAGATAATAATATATATATAAATGAATAGTTACATGTAGGGATGACAGTGGACATAGGGGTGGCAATCGGGTGGGGTTGGCGGGTCGTGTCGGCGGGTTGGCAGGTCAGCATACCTCAACACGAACCCGACCCGTTTATTAAACGTCGGCTGTGGCAAACATGAACCCAACCCATTTATTAAATGGGTAACCCGACACGACCCGATTAACCCGTTTAATAAACGAGTTCGGTCGGGTAAACGGGTTGGCGGACGGGTCGGGGTCGGGTAAACGGGTTGACCCGCCCACCTAACCCGTTTATTAAACGTGTCAGCCGGGTTGGCGGGTTGGCATACCCCTAACACGAACCTGACCCATTTAATAAACAGGTTAGGCGGGTCCACCCATTTATGACACGAACCTGTTTAAGCCAAACCCGAACCCGCCTAAGAGGCGGGTTGGCGGGTCGTGTCAGGTTTTGCCACCCCTAAGTGGACATGGAGAAAACGAGGCCTCGTCCCATTTGGATATGGAACGAAGGACATGAAACAAGGATGGAGGTTAAAATCAAAACTCGTCCTGAGATGGAGGCAGGTATGGACTTACGCCTTCCCCTGCCCCACCCCGTTCCTAATCCCCGTTAGTAAAATAACTAAAATATCTTTAGGAATGACATTGGACCAAAGAGAAATGGGGCCCCGCCCTGCCTCGCACCATTTAGACCGGAGATGGAGGACATGAAATGGGAATGGCGAAGGGATGGAGCTTAAAATCAAAACCTGTGCAGGGATGAAGGAGCCTTTACCCCGGTCCACTGCCATCCCTAGTTACATGCCTGTTCACATGGAAGGATGCAACCCTCCTTGGGAAGACAGGCATTTTCCCAAGAGGTGTAGCCCAGTTCGGCCCTCTTTACATGCCATAAAAATGTGAAAAGATGCATAAAGCATCAAGCAAACTACAAGCATTTAAGAATTCTAAGCACTCTAGATGAAAGGAGAAGAGGTCGTTTAAAGAAGACATACTCTAGGTGATTTCCAGTGTCGCCTCACACTCCCAAATCCTCCACCTGGCTACACCTTGTGCTTTGTACATAATGATCGGTGATCAGGTGCAGCAGCACAGTCAAAGTGTGCAATCACTTTGCAGCTGATCCACCCTCCTCCCCATCCCTCCAAGTCTTCCTAACACCCCTTTACCCTTTCCTTTCTATGACCTCTCTCTCTCTCTCTCTCTTAATTTCAGTAGTAAGCCATTAAGTAATGTATGACCCAATTCCAACCCGAACCATAAACAGTAAGACACAAGTTTTAGTAATAATGAAATGGATCTGGTTAGTATTCCAGCAAAGCCATAGGATCAGACCAGTATATAGACATGAATGTGATTTTGAAAATTTCATAACATCCGGACTCAAGTTTTCATTAAAATTTATATTTTTCAATATAATTTTTTTTAATATTAATATTTTTGAAGTCTGGTCAGCTTTAATTTTAATTTTCAATAGGTTTACAAGATATTTGTGTGAATGTCGACAGGTCAACAAAAATGTCATGTAAATCTCTTTACTTAGATTTTAATTTTGAAGAGGTTCACAAGATATTTGTGCGAATGTTGGTAAGTCGACACAAATACCAAGCAAATCTCTTCAGATATTTTAATTTTGAAGAGGTTTGCAAGATATTTGTAGGAGTGTTGGCTTTTTCATAAAAATATCATGTGAATCTGCTCATAAGTTTTAGTCTTTTGAAGGTTTGAAAACATCAAGATGTTTGTGCAAACATCATGCTAATCTCTTCAGAGATTTTTAATCTTTTGGAGATTCGCAAGATATTTGTATGAATATAGGCATGGGCAATTCACAAGTGATGGGTAACATGGTCATAAATAAGTTAAGATGATTTTGGATATGTGAAAGATTTTTATATATTTGTAAGCATTTGCAAGAATGTACAATTTTTGAGGACAACACTGTCATTTAACATTTATGTTTATCCATGTTTGGACCCAAACATGTTTTGCATATGTTACGTCAAGTCAAACATAGACCAAACCTGGTTCTACCACCAAAAGTCAGTTCTGGGTTTAAGCCCACTCGGTTCTTTCTCCCCCGTTTCTGAAATTTTGGAACTTATCCTACCAACAGGTCAAGTATGACCCAGTTCCTTCATGTACTGGATTCAATAGGACCTGATTCTAGTACTAATGAAATAGGGTCCATTAGTATTCGGGTTAGACCACAGGGTTTGACTATTATATGGACCCAGGTAAGGCTTATAAAATTTCATTCGACCCTGTCCAAACTCGACCCCCATTAAGATCTACTCTTTTTTCATTGTAAAAATTTAAAGAATTAATAATTTTCAAGGTCTGGCTTATACTGGGTATGGTTTTGCGTATGTGAGATCCAATCAGACACAGGCTTGAGTAGAACCCTACCCACTTGGGTTCAGTTTAGGTCCTACACATTTACCGCCTATTTGAAACCTATTTCACATTGGTACTCCATTTTGGCTCCCATTCATTATTCCTTTATATACCAGTCATATTGAAAACTTTATAAAAATGGTCATTTCTCGTTATCTGCCACCGTATCCATGTGACAAACCCATGTTACACCTCTCTCTCTCTCTCTCTCTCTCTCTCTCTCTATATATATATATATATATATATATATATATATATATATATATATATATATAGAGAGAGAGAGAGAGAGAGAGAGAGAGAAAGAGAGTTGGGCCTAAGTCAAAATGGATTCAAACTGATCGAATATGATCAGATATTTGATCTAAATCCAAGATGCTATTCTGGATTAGGTCTTAAAGTAAGATTAGAAGTGCATTCAAATTTCATTGATATTTGCTCAACTGTATTATTTTCAGATGCAGATCATTTACAGGTCAGTATTTCAGGTTGGATCTAATTCAGATTTAAGCTAAAATTCGAAAAAATTGTTTTTTATATGCAAAGAGCTTATTTTTAGAATTTTTAACCAAATTCAGTATTGCGACATACATATCAGATCCAAATTCGACCTTATAATTACCTCAATGGATTTCATTGGGATCGGAACTCAGAATCAAATTTATTGTTTGTATTTTTTAATTTGGATTCAGGTCTGGCATGAGGTAACCTGCATCCAATCCATTTGCACAATATCGTGCATTACATTTCTCATTTCTTTCTATTTATCTTGCAATATATATATATATATATATATATATATATATATATATATATATATATATATATATATATATATATATATAGAGAGAGAGAGAGAGAGAGAGAGAGTTTTTTAAATTTCCTGATCTATAAATAAAATAAAGGAGTAAAGAAACACATTACCTTTCATTGAGATGCTACATTCCATAGCGTATCCTATAGAATTCAAAGAAAAATCAATTATGGGGGGAGGGGGCATAAGTTTCATAAAACAATGAATAAATTCATAGGCAATCAAGGAAACAAAGCAAGGAAAAAGAAAATGGTGACCATGGCAAAGAAAGACTAGTGCTTTTGGCACTTGATTTTTGGGCAACCATCTACACGTGAAGAGTTTCAATCCACGCCGATTGATGATGAACTCCTATGAACCAAAAATACAAATTTTATGTCAAATGAATATTCAAATTAATAAACCTAATATGGACGAGATGAAGAAATGAATAAAATTCTGATTTCTAAGATGCTTGCCCCTTCATATTTTATGTTCTCTGTATTCTCTGCCTGCAAAAAATAAAAGATAAACAAATAAATCAAAAAATAATCTCAGAAAAGAAGATGGGTGTTGAAGAATTAATGGCAATCCTAAATCCTACCATTCGAATGCTCAAAGACGTTGAGAGAGAGAGAGAGAGAGAGAGAGAGAGAGAGAGAGAGAGGTTGAACGTGTAAGGAAAGACCTTGATTAATTGCTTTGTATTACGAAACCACTCTTCGTAATTGAAGGCGATGCGATTTATTCGCTTCCCCGTGAATAACATCCTTACCTTTTTTTTATTCTCATAAAAAGAAAAAAAAAATCCTGGTTAACTGGTTTACTTTGACAACAAATGGCAGATGCTTTCCATCTGACCTAATTAGCTTAGGTTTTAATTTTTAACTCTTGAGGCGGTGATGTTTTATACCATTTTAAAACCACATTAATCTTCATAAATTCTGAGCCACTGATTTTTTGCCCACTCAAAAGTCAAATCTGGTGGAGTATTAGACATGATAAAACTTCCTAATAATAAACCATGTTAAATGCATGTATATGATTAAATCGAACATTCGGTGGCTAGAACCATACAGCAAAAGTATGAAGAGTATGTCCCATCGAATGGTATTGGGTGGCCTATCCAAGGGTGGGTCTTTGCTCATGGCAGGGTGGCGCAGAGGGAGGGTGGCGGTGGTCGCACGAGCCAAGGGAGAGGCTGGAACCACAGTGATGAGCTTAAGCCCGCAGGCAGAGCTGAGAGAGCTCAACTGGCAGACAAGGTGCCGTGTAATTGAAGTCCAATGAGAGTAGTTTGTTGAAGCCCACCCGGCCACTATTGATGGCTTTGTTACTATCTGTTTCCTTAAGAAAAGATGATGGAAGAGCGCTACGAGAGTCAAATGGCACGTTGTTTTAGCATTTTTCATTCATATTAGTGAGGCAGTCGATCTTACCAACTTTATTAAGAGAAACACTAACCAACCTTGTTTGCATTTTTCCTGTAAAAGCATGGGTGGCAATTCATCGATGATGAGTTTTTTCAGTAAAAGCATCGATAGTGAGAAAACCATCTGTATTTCATCGATGGTGAGTTTTTTTGATAAAAGCAACGACGGTGAAAAAATCGATGGTTCGATAAAAGCATCGACCGTGAGATCTTATGATATAGGTGGGATAGCAAACCAAAAGTATGTGAGTTGTTCGTGAGTACAAACATTGATCAGTTGAAAATATGTTCTCATTATAGAGAATGAGAAGGATGATGATGTAGATTCGATAGGGGGCCTCCGCTCTAAAGAACCGTGAAAGCCCCTAAAATGTATTAGACGATGATGATGGTTCCTCCCAATATAATGTATGAGCGACTTCATTTTGTAAAAGAACAGAATGAATGCAATATATGAACGACTTCATTTTATGAAAGAATGAAATGAATGCAATGTATGAACGACTTCATTTTATGAAAAAATGAAATGAATGCAATGTATGAGTGACTTCATTTTGTGAAAGAATGAAATGAATGCAAAATATATGAGCAACTTCATTTAGTGAATGTACAAAATTTTTTAATAGGAAAAAAATAAAACATACTTGGATTCGCTAAAGTCCTTTTTAGAAAATATGTGAACGCTGAATACGAGTCTCGATTGTCCTTTGCTTGACAGGACGGTCTAAACAAGTTTCTCTATTTTAGAGCCCAAATTTCATCGTCAAGACACTCAAATATGCAATAAAGATCGAAATGTATAAGTATCCATTTTAAAATTATGAAAATCAAAACGTAAGAACAAATCTAAGTGAATGATTTGGAAAATTGCCTTTTTCAGACTTGAGGGTCTGTTAAGCCTTCAATTTTTTCTTTAGTCTAGACAACACTTCTGCGTAAGTACGAAGATAGTTATAGCACCCTGGTGAAGATAAAACTACTCTAGAAAGAGGGTATAAAAAGCTAGGGCTAGGGATGGCAGTGGACCGAGGGTAAATGGGCGTCGCTCCACCTTGCCCCATTTGGACTAGGGATGCAGAACATAAAACGGGGAATGGACCAGGGATAGAGTTTAAAATCAAAACCCGTGCAGGGATGGAGGAGAGGATAGACTTACTCTTGCCCCTGCCCCACCTCACCCCACTCTATACCAAATTTCTATTAAGAAAATTACTATTATACCCTTATACATATTCTAAACTCCTATATATATTTTTAACCCTAACATAAAACCCTTTCTCAAATCTCTCTTCTCTCCTTCCTCTAACTAGTCACACGTGCTCCCATTTATCTTCTCTCCTTTCTCTAACGGTGGAAGGTGATAGTGGCAGAAGACAGCAATGGTGGAAGGATCGGAGAAACACGACCTCGTCCCTCCTCGCCCCGTTTGGACCGGGGATGGAGGACATAAAACAGGGAATGGACCAAGGATGGAGGTTAAAATCAAAATCCATGTAGGGATGTAAGACAAAATTTTGAGATGGGGCGGGGGGTGGAGACCTTGTCCTTCGCCCCCAATCGGGTGCACTGCCATCCCTAGCTAAGGCTTGTTCTCTTTAGTATTAGCAGTCAGACACAAAAATTCTAGATAATCAAATTGTAAGGGTGAGTCCCTATTTATAGAAATTTTAATGAGATTCAGATCCAACACAAATAGATTCGAGTCTATCCCCAAATGAGGATAGAGATAGTTTGAGGTCAACCCAAGGCGGGACAACAACCTATGGGAGGCTTCCCATGATAGGATGACCACCCATGGGAGCCATCCCAAGGTGGGATAGCCACCCATGGGAGGTTGTCCCGGCTGGGGCAGGGCTGGTCAAGAGGTCAGGTATGTCGTTCAAAGGTGGGAATGGCTCACCATAGGGTCATCCCATGGTGGGATGGCTAGGATAAGTGGGGTCATCCCAAGGTGGGACGACTTGGTCCGGGAGAGAACAACAGGAATAGGTGGGACAATAGAACTATTATGCCATCCTAGACACTTGAGACATGATTAGATAGTAGGTGGAACCTATTGTCCAGCCTTGGGATGATAGGAACAGGTGAGATAGTAGCATTGTTCTGTCATCCAAGACACCTAGGATAGGGAGGACAAGTAGGAGACAGGGGAACGATGGCCTAAACAAGAGGATGACACACAATATGCCATCCCTGAACAAGACCCAGGGTATCCCTGAACGATGTCAAGCCACTGTTTTTGAAGGAAAATTGGGTTGTGCAGACCATGCTTAGTCTCGTCGAACGAGGTCAGGCTAGATTGAAAAACCACTAGGTTGTGGAGACCGTTTGGGTTCCATCGAATGAGCTCGGGCCAGTGTTTTTTGAGAGAAAATTGGGTTGTCGAGATCGTGATTAGTTGTCGAACAAGGTTGGAATAGTTTGAAAAAACACTGGATTGTGAAGACCATTTGGGTCCCTCCGAATGAGGTCAGGCCAATGTTTTTTAAGAGAAAACTTGGTTGTTGAGGTCGTGATTGGTTTCGCCAAACAAGGTCATGCCAATTTGAAAAACCACTAGGTTATGAAGACCATTTAGGTCGAGCTATTATTTTTAAAGAAAAACTAGGTTGCCTTGACCGTGCTTAGTCTCACCGAACGAGGTCGGTGCAAGCATCCAAATAGAGAAGATGGACTATTGACACTGCTATGAGCCTCACTGAACTAGCTCAGATCAGTTCGAGGATATCTGGACTGCCAAGACCATTTGGTGGTCATGCCAAGCGAGGTCGGTGATAGTATAGAGACAATTGGATTATCGAGACCATTTCACAGTCCCGCCGAACGATGTTGATGCTAGTGTCAACAAGAAAAAGAATTGGAATGTGAAGATTGTCATGGGTCTCATTGAACATGATTAGTTAAGTTCAATAACTACTTTATGTGTAGCAAAGAGAGAAAATGTTGGGCTTTAGGTAGGGACAACACAAGAGGAATATAACTTCCTTTCATACCTTTTAGAAATGTTTTGATTTTTGATGTTTTTTTATGATTTTCTATTTAGAATTTGCAAGGGCAAGCATCAGGAGTCCTACACCTCTTGTAGGTTCATGGATAAAGTACAATTTCCCCTGTTAGGATTCATCGCAAAAGTGCCCTTCCTAGGATGATCAATTTCGATATGAGGCTTTCTGCCCTAGTGAGGAGAGTCAAACATACTTCAGTTAGGTGGCACCAGAGAAAAGGATAGAGTTTTTTGTGTACTCTTCAGACTTAAGATTTTTATGGCTAAACTCTTTGGTGCATGCAATGAACTTTTATGATATGCAGTGAGACTCATACACTTATAGGGGAGTGGGTAGCCTATGATAACTATGAATGATTAATCATATAAGGTCAGAGATTTTTTGTTCTTCCCTCCCTTTCTTAAAGGCTAGAACCTTTCTACAAGTTGATTCTTGCACTTAAGATTTCTATACTTTAAACTTTTCTCCTCTTAGATTGGTTTAAGATAACGACACTTGGCTTCACTAGAATTTTCTCTTATAATTCAGTTTTAATTTTTAAGTGACTAGTTATAGGGGCATGAGATTAGGTCTCAAGGCATTCCTATTAGGTCTAGTAGTCCTCACCAAAGCTTGAACTCTAAAGGATTAGAGCTTGATGAGTATATGTTTAATTGCACCATCTCTCATTTGGTGAGCTCCTTGTTGTCTTTAATTTTTACTCAAGAGGTCTTTATTTTTTACTTTTTTTATCCTTTGACCTGAGACCTAATAACCATGAGTCTCATGGATACCGAGTTTAGGAGGGATGCCACTATCTATCCAACCTCTACAGCCAAAAAACCATATGACCAAATTAAGCTTCCCACCTTGCCATAGGTCTACAGGTAAGTATTTGTTTTTTCATAGCACAAACTTTTCTATTCTAGCCTCTACCCCTAACGTTGCCTCATAATCAGAGTCTGTCACCTTGTCATTAGCCCAAAGTAGGTGTCAGCCTAAATGCACTACTCTCTTTTATGCTTTGATTTTTTTCTTGATTTTTCAATGTTTTTTCCTATCGAGATAAAAGAAAAAAAACTCCTCAAGGGGTCAACCTATTTAGTGGATTTGCATTGAAGGTATTCAACACCTAACTCTTTTTCTGGAGAGTTGGTTTCCTAGGTGTGTTTTACGAGCTTTACACTCTTGTATTGATAATGATCTCATGCCTCTATAATTCATCCTTATATGATCATGAGTTACAATAATTGGATTAAAGTACCTTAGTCTCACGATGTCACTTCCTTATCTTTCTCTAAGAATTGAATGTCCTATGTGATGGGCTCTTAGGCACAAGGACATACTCAAGGGAAGAACCATTTTAAAGAGATCTGGATCTGTCTTGGGATAAGATCTCTAACCTTTAATGATCTTTCAATAATATGTCTTACATCATAATGAATCTCTATGCTCCTCATATGATAGTTGGTTTCAAGGTGAACTAGATTGTCAAAACCATTATTGGTCTTGTGGAACGAGGCCAGCCCAGTTCAAGAACAACTGGGGTGTGAAGACCATTGTGGGTCCCATCGAATGAGGTCGGGCCAATGTCTAGAGGTAAACCAGGCTTTTAAGACTATTTGGGTCTCACCGAACGAGGTCAGGATAGTTTGGGGTTGACTATTTTGATGCTTGACTGTTAGATGTTATTTCATGCCTAAGAGATTTAGACTTTAGATGGCTTTATGGTACCCTATCCCTGGGTTTTTAGATAGGTTTAGACTTCTTTGACGTGCTCCTGTATGATTTTAACAAAATAACATCATTGAGAATGTTCAAAGAAAACAAAGAAAGGGTTTTGACAAAGGCTTATTTAGTCTTGTCAACAGGAATAACATACTCCTGCAATGTAGATGATAACTTAGATCTTGAGAGAAGAAAATTCTTTTGGATTTTCTTGTTTTTCTATTTTTTAGATTTTCTATAATTTTTTTTTGTATTTTTTAAAGCTTTTCTATTTTTTGAGAATTTTCACTTTTTATTATATATATTTTTTGAGATTTTATATTTTTTTGATTTTTTAGTTTTTTAAAAGGCTATTTACAGAGTTCAGGTTTTAAGGGCTTACTTGGGGCCATGGGATGATGATCCATATGGGACATTCATCTCGTTCCATACCATTGTAGTCGGATCTGGTCTGTTGGAGTCTTGCCTTGAGCATAATGGTTCTTTGCAGAAGGAGACACAATAGAGTTTAGATCACTGCTCAAAACCTCAGACCCACGACTGAGTTCATTCAATAGGAGAGTTAATCCTATATCATTTGTTGTTACGGGCCCCCCATTGAGCTGACAATAGTTGTTGCCTTTATGAAATGTTTCTTCAAGGTCCAGGTGAGCTTTTCCTGATCCTTCTTCTCTCCGGGGTTCTTAAAGTCAAGACCTTGAGTTCCCACCTTGGGTACTATTATGTGAGGCTTTGTTATACCTTGTTGATTCTTTTTTAGTCCTTTAAAAGGCTCATACCTCACGTGCAAGGCCATTCTCCACCAATTAATATACTTTAAAACTTGTTGGTATTGAGGGTGATCTTTGAGATGGGAGTCATCTATCCTCCCTCTGAGCTTGAAGACTTTAGGCTACTTGGAAAGGTCTGTAATTGAGACCTGGCTAGAGTTGGGTGATGCCACATTTATGATTGAATTTGATGATGAGGCTGCCTCTTCTTTCATTCAAATAGTTGGCATATTGGTATGCTTATCCAGTCTGAACATACATTGCATTGTCCTGATCATTGAATCTTCTGCATACACCACCATAATCTGATCTTGCCACAGTATCTTTACACATTGGTAAAATATGGAGGATACAACTTTAAAGTCATGAATGCATGGCCTTCCCAACAATAAGTTATACGAGGGTGGCACATCCACCACATGAAAGAGTGTTTTCCAGACAATGAGACCTATTACCACGTTCAGTATTATGGGTCCCCATTATAGTGGTGTTATTGTCACCATATCTCTAGATTACATGCTTACCCAATTTCGCCCTTGAAATATCCAGTTTCTTGGCAGTGATGGTCGAGCAAATATTCATTTCATCGCCCCCATCCACCAGACAATTGGTGACTGACATTCCATTGATTCATGGAGTAATTTATAAGGCCTTCGTGTGGGATTTCAAGGTTTTTGGCAAATGGCCCTTTAAGGTGACTGACATCTAAGTCATAACTTGGGATATGAGGGCCATCAATCCTTCAGGCTGGGTGTTGAGAGGAATCTTGATATATCTTAGAATCTCTTCTACTACCTCCCAGTGCTCTTTAAAAACCCGGATAAATTCTAATATTGAGATGTTGGCAGATGTCTTTGCTAGATGTGTCTCAATATTGTATTTTGTCTTTTTTGTTTCCTTGGACTTCTCTTTAGCTTCTCTACCAGACTTTGATGGAGCAATGATTTGGTGAGGCATCAAAGGTGACGGTCTCTTTAGGGCCTTTGGTTGGTAATTCTTTCTTGATCGTGTGACCTGACTGGCACCACCTTCTGGCCGTTTCTTTTTTAGGGACATTATAGGAAGATTGTCCTTCCTTATGATGGTAACTCTACCGTAGGATGCTGGGGTTGGAACCCTGTTATGGTTGTTGTCTGGTAGATATACACAAATCACGCTGACTTAAGGAACCTCCTGTGACATTCCTTGACTTTTTCATAGAATATGTCTCCTTTGTACCCTCCTTCTTCCTTGGTAACACACTTAGGGAGTCACAGACAACTGTTGAGGATTGACACTGTATGCAAAGGCCTGGGGAAATGCAAACCACTATATTGATGGGTGTTCCTTACCCAATAGCCTTCTTTTAAATCCAATTATTTTTTGTTCATAGGCTTGGACCCCTTCCATATTGTGATTAGGGCATGACTCTTGAAAAATGTGCACATTATCGTTGCCCTAATTCTATTGTTCTTCATCAATCAATAACTCACCACTCTCAATGTGGTCTTGTATTATGTGTCTGAGGATGAAGCACTCTTCAGTATCATGCCCCCACTACTCTATGATATTGACAATATTTAGATGGATTATTTCTTTTTATCTGTGGTGGGTTTGATACTTCAAGCAACTTTACCAAACCATCTTATAACAAGAGATCTAGTACCTATAATTGTGCTTGTTTAAACTTTAAGAATTTTTTATCCTTGATCAATTTTGGGTTTTTGTCATACCCATTGTCGCTCAAGATTTGCTTATTTAGAGTACTCCTTTGGTTTTTCGCTTTCTGGCCCTGGTTACCTTGCTTCTGTGGGCCTTGTCCTAAGGTTCAAACAACATCGACTTGATCATTAGATGGGTCTGATTTCTTATAAACATTGTTATTTTTATTATTTTTCAGAAACTCGTCATACACTCCCCTTTTTATGCTTACATCAAAGGTGATGACCTTCTTTATGAGCTCGATATATGTCTCCACCTAAGCCATGCTGATCAGGATCCTCAAAGGTTGAGAAAAATTATCCATTATGATAACCAATGCATGAGAATCTGAAATTAGCTCCTTTATTCTATTTGCCATAGACTATCATCTATTAATGAATTTATGGCCCCCTTTATCTTTCTTTTTCTTTAAGTCATATAACTGACTGGTGGAAAGAGCCTCGAGATTGAATCTGAATTGATCTATGAAGAGGTTGATGATTTGTTTAAATTCCCTCATACTTTGGAGGTTCAGGGTGATGAATCATTCTAATGCTTTCACCTCCAAGCTCTTAGAAAATCAGTTGATTAGCCTCTCATCGTTGTTCTGCTATTTAGCCATACTCTCTATAAATAAAGCTATATGAGTTCTTGAATCCCCTTTTCCAATGAATTTAAAAATTTTGGGGAGAATATCATTTTCATCATCGCATCCCTCAAGCAAAAAATCTTATAGGGAGTACTCCCTCTGATTCCTACTCATATACCTCATTCTGACATTGAGGTTCTGAACCATGTCCTCGAAGGGCTTTGTTTTTTGGTCTGACTCGGATGATACAGTTTGGATCAGATAGGTCACCCGAGGTCTACGAACTCTTCTCTTCTAGTCTAACATTTGGGATTCACCCCATTAGTTGCACTCCTACTCTTGGTCTTGCCCGACCTTTCTGTCTGTCTGTGCGGCCCAAATCTGGTCATACTTAGCTCTTTTGTGAATCTCCTTTGTCGTCTGGGACTGCTCATGCTCCTCTCTCCTCTAAATTTCCTTTATCTTTTCCTCTATCTTTTTCATGTATATCCTCATCTGTACCCAAAGATCTTTTCTTGCAGCTGGAGTTTTGATACAGGGGGCCCTTGGAGCTCTCCTTCTTGTGAACCCATTTGAACTGTAGGTATCCCTCTCATACTCTATAGGAGGATCCTTACGAGAGTAACATGAATGCCTTCTTAAGTGGGGTTTCGAGATCTCATGGCCATTTTCTTTCTTTGGGTCTCGCTCAGGTTCACTAGTGTTATTCGTGTGGGTCTCTTCTTCAGGGTCCACATCGAAGAGGGTGTTCAGCATCATATGGTGTGACATCCCGTACATGGGATTCCCTCATAGATGGTATCCATAGGTGGGATTTTCTAGGGATGGTTTCACTTAATTGGATGAAGTTTAGTCTTCTAAGTTTTAGATTAGGCATTCATGATACCCCAAACAATGGTTTAAACAAGCCCAAACAAGTAATGAGAGATTTTTGAAATCAGTGGGTACCCTAATTCTCCTTCAGATCTATGAGGTTTCTTCAAGTTCTACGGATAAAGGTTTACTTTCGAATCCACTATTGATATACCCAAGCTAACCACTTAAAGGTGTTGATAGATGAATTATCTGACTTCAATGTACAACCACCGATATACCCAAGCTCACCGCTTAAGAGTACCAGTGGGAGATCCAGATATCCAAATGATAGGACTAGATTTTTGAAAAAAAAATCAAAAAAAGAGTGGTTCTAATCCTAAAAAAGGGGTATAAATTAGAGCAAACAGAGAAAGATCAAACAATGTCTCACCCAAAAATCCTAACTTGCTCGAGGTAATATATTCTTAATTTTTATGTGACGTGTACTTTCTTCAACAAATGTTTCTAAAAATGTGATAAAACCTAAAACTCATATTTATGCATGTAACTAATGCAAAAAGAAAAAAACTTAAAACAGAATAAAACCAATCAAAAAAAGAGGATTCAGATGGCCATACAAAATGGTACAGTGGACGACAAAGGCCACAAGACAGTATGGCTAACAGATGGTAGGATGACTGAATGACGAGGGGACAAATGACAAAAGGGTTGGATGGAGAGTCTCCATAATTCAAGAGGACAAACAACCTAGTTTGTAGACTTTGGGTCTGCCAACGACAGGTAGCGGATGGTGGGAGACCTGAAGACGAATCTCATAGTTGGAGAAACTGCAAATGGCAAGTAGCGAATTGTGAGAGACCAGACAACAAATCTCTCAGACGAAGAAACTATAGACTTTGGGTCTGCATATGACAGGTAGTAGATGACAGGGTGGTTGGATGGTGAAGCCCCGTCCCACGATGAATCCCACAGACACATGGGTTTGTGGATGATAAAACCATAAAATGTTGTAAACTTTAGGTCTACAAGCATGAGAGTCTGCATAAGACAAAAGTTGGGCAGCGAACCTGCAAACACATGGGTATGCAGACGACAAAATCTTCAAACAGAGGTATGTAGACATCAGAAGGCAGTGTCTATGGTTAATAGAGTCTGCATACAATAGAAGGAGGAGTCTATGGATAACAAAGTTTGCGAACGGCGAGAAACGGGCCAAGCGGCAATATAGGCCATATGAGAAAATAGGGTTGAACGACACCATGTTGGATGACATAATGTCAGCAAGCATCAAAAGAGGGTTTTGCCATCGAAACATGGACATAAATCCCAAAATGGAGATTTTGGGTTCATTAGGGCTCGAAATCTCTTCACAACACAATTCTAACTACGAAAATCAATAAAAAGTATGATGTCTCATCATGATCGCCAAAACTGTTTACAAAAATTTTTTAGTAGGGGAAGAATGAGACTTACTCGGATTTGCTAGAACCCTTTTTAGAAAATGTGGGAATACCATATATGAGTCTCGCTATCCTTCGTCTGAGAGGAAGGTAAAATCCAGACAAGTTCTTGATTTTGTAGTCTGAATTGCACCATCAAGACACTCAAATATGTAATAAAAATCAAAAGTATATAAGTATATGTTCAAAAATAATAAAAATTGAAATGAAAGAATGAATTTATATGAATGATCTAAAAAATTACCTTTTTCGGATTTGAGGGTCTGTTAAGCCTTTAAATTCTTTATTCTAAACAACACTCCTATGTTGGTACGAAGATAATTGAAATAGCTCTTGCAGCACCATGGCGTAGGTAAGACAACTCTAGAGAGAGGTATGAAGATCTAGGGCTTGTTCTCTCTAGTATCAACACTCAAACAAGAAAATTTTAGATGATTAAACTATAAGGGTGAGTCCTTATCTATAAAAATTTTAACGAGATTTGAATCACCGGGTTTTTTGAATTCATATCTAACCTAAATGATTCTGAGTTTATCCCCAAATAGGGATAGAGCTCATCTGAAAGAGCCCCTCCTCTCTTAAAAACATGTAGAAAGATGAGGATATGGATATGGATAAGCCATTTGGCCCTATCGTGAGTCGTCCCACCTTGAGACGACCCACCTAACCTCTCGTTCAGCCCTGTCCCAATAGGGACAACTTCCCATGGGTGGACCTGGTTGGGGGCTATCCCAAGGTGGGACGACCACCTATGCGAGCCATCCCAAGGTAGGGTGAACACCCATGAAAAGTTGTCCTAGCTGAGACAAGGCTGATCGGGAGGTCGGATGGGTCGTCCCAAGGTGGGACAACTTGGTCCGGGGGGAGAACAATAGGAACATAT
Organism: Nuphar pumila; assembly: GCF_984573655.1. Taxonomy (NCBI): domain Eukaryota; kingdom Viridiplantae; phylum Streptophyta; class Magnoliopsida; order Nymphaeales; family Nymphaeaceae; genus Nuphar; species Nuphar pumila. Next base: position 93,299,916 of record NC_143260.1, on the reverse strand, counting down.
GAGATGAAAGAACTGTTATGCCATCCATGACACCTAGAACATGATTGGACAGTAGGTGAAACCTACTATCCAACCTAGGGATGATAGGAATGGGTGGGATAGTAGCAATTGTTCTATCGTCCGAGACACCTACGATAGTGCAGATAGACCATAGACAGGGAAACAATGGTCTGGATAGGAGGATGACACCTAGTGCCATCCCCGGACAAGACCCAGGGTTTTTTAGCATTTTAGAAAAATTTGGGTGTCTACAGTGAAAGAATGGTGCTTCATTTGTCAACTCCTTTTTTAAATCTGAATGCCCTATTTTTGCAAACCCAAAATTTGAAACCCTCCAACGATTTTTTTGATGAATCTCTTGTGAATGGTGAAGGCAAACAAAAATTTTTGCAAGAAAAAAGAATTTCGTAGCCCCCATGTGAAATCTCTCACAATTTTCATATCTATAGCAAAAAAAATTATGATACTACTTGTGAAGTTGATTAAGAGTTTCACGTTGTTGGTTGCCAAATTTCTTAAAAGTTTGTAAAATTAATGAAGTTTCACATTAGGTGATACAAAATTCAATGTGTGAAATTATTGCTGCATAAAATGCAAGGTTTCCTTTCTGGCAACTATTTTCAGCAAAACACATATCGATGATACTTTATCAATGGTACTTCATCTTGTCACTAATTTTTTGATCCAAAAAATAAAAAATCTGAAAAAATACAAAAAAAAATAGAGATTCTAAACAAAAATATATTTTCAATGATATTTTATTCACTGAAAATGATGAACGAGCGTTGAAATAACACCTTGAGAACGTTCTTAAAATAGGAGATGAATAGGCGTAGTTGCGCATATCCCTGTGATTATATGTTATTTTTTAGCCATCTATGCTGAGAATTTGAGAAAACAAAAAACATAACAAAGAAAGATCAATATGTTAAATTTTCAATGCCACCAAGATCGCATCAATCTGATGAACAGTTGGAAAGAAATGCCTTCTAGAACACAGACTATTCAATTGTAACAATCTGCAGAACATTTTTTTGTTTTAATTTCGGATCTCAGAAACAATAACCTTAAAGTTTTTTTTTGTTCTAACTCAAAATAGGAAAAATCAAGATCTGTGTCTCAGCTTTCCAACGGCCATAAAAATGTGAATTTTTAATGTTGGATGAATGAGATATAGATCTGAAAATAGAAACTGTTCTGCAAATTTTTGAAGAAATTCGCATGTGGTTGAAAATTTTGTGAGGTTCGTTCATGAGAAGGGTAAAAAGATCCTAAAAAAATTGGAAACTTATGGAATTTTTCATTTGGCCAATTTGATAAATTGTAGGGCATTTTTTTAAATGTATCATTTCTGTCGTACAGTACGATTTTTTTCTTAAAAAAACTTGGGAGTTTATTTATTTGTTTTCAACCATGGAGATTATATGCATATGATCAAATTTGCCAAAAAACATATCAAACATACAAATTTTAAAGGAGAAGACAAGGGATTATATATATATGACGAAGGAAAAACCCTCACCAAGAATCAGGTCACTTAATGAGCCTGCTTTTCTTTGCGGTAAAACTCTTTTGAAGATACAACCAACCAGACTCTTGGATGAAACTTTTTTTTATGTTTAGGCAGGATTTTACAACAACAACAACAACTACTACTACGCCTTCATCCCAAAACAATTGGGGTCGGCGATATGAACCAACAAAGAAAATCATTCTGGGTCTTCCACATGAATCCTTCTCCTCCATTCATTTCTATCCAATGCCATGTCCTCAGTGAGGTTCAAAGCATTCATATCCTTTCCTATCACCTTCATCCATGTCTTCCTAGGCCTACCCCGACCTCTTTTAACTAATATATTTTCCCATTTCTCCATCCTTCTAACTGAAGCATCATTAGGCCTTCGTCGAATATGTCCAAACCACCGTAAACGATTCTCTCTCATCTTATTTTCAAAGTTCTAAAAATCAACATTTCTAAAAATTTTAAAATTTCTGAAATTTTTGATGTTATAAAATCTTAATTTTACATAAGAAAACTTTGATCCAAGAGCTTATTTATATGCTTTCAACAGTAGAGATCGCATCCATATGATCGGATTTGTCAAAAAACAGATTTTTGTCACCACTATTGCTCGTTTGGGTGGAAAAACTCATTTTTGACATTAATTTTTTTTTATGCTGGCCGTGAGCGATGGACCGTCAACATGTTCAAGTACATGTCAAGTACCTAATGTTCAAGCACCTACTACTTTTCTTATATATATATATATATATATATATATATTATATTTATTTATTTTTAATTTTCTGAAATTTGTTTCAAGATATTCTTTTATATTGCCCCCACAATATTTAAATTAATTAATGCAATTTAAATTGAAGAAAGTGGATAGCGTTGACATTTGTCATGCTCAAGCACATTTACTCATCTTTGTCAGTGTTTGACCAGACAAATACAAGTTAAATTTAGAGCTGTCAACTTGTAGGACTTGGGCAGAACCAAGCTTGACCAAGATCCTGATCTAACTTTGAACTGCTCGTGCAGAGTCTGGATATACGGATCTTATCAGGCACGGGTTAGTCAGGACCATATACCGGTCCAAGTCCATATTGTAAGAACCATAAATATTCATTCCTCTATTTTTAAAAATATTTAACATGTAAAATTGCTCGATATACTGGTCAAATCTCGAGGTCAGTCTCAGGTCTAGTATATAACTTCCAACGAATTAGGTGGACCCACTCATGGACAACCCTAGAAGAAATCACTAGCCTCATGTCACACCCCCACAGTTAGGAGCAGAATTCAATCCAGGTTCTATACCTCTAGCTAAGGCTGGTAAACGAGCCGTACGAACTGAACAAGGCGTGTTAGGGATCAGCCCGTTTACCAGTGTATTGAGCTCATGGGGGTAGATCATGTTCATGTTTAGCTGAGCTCGAGCTTGGCTTGTCCCTAAATGAGACGAGTCCAACACGAGCTGGCTTGTGTAAAAACAGTCTCTCTCTCTCTCTCTCTCTCTCTCTCTCTCTATATATATATATATATATATATATTATATATTACACTTAATAGTGCATATTTTATATATTTATGTTTTATTCATCCTTTCTTTTTATATATATTTTATGTGTTTTTTATATACTACACTTAAATATATATATGAGCTCTTCGGAGCCCAAACGAACACAGAGTGTTTTGGTTTGACTCATTTAAGCTAAATGAGCTGATCATGGTTTGGCTTGCCAGCTATATCATGAACGAGTTGGTGACGAGCTGAACCGAGCCGAGTCACGAGTGGCTTGGTTCATTTTCCAGCCCTACCTCTAGCCGACCAAATTGATCTAGTCGATATATTAATTATGGGTTTTGACCTGAATTTGGGGTTGGACTGTGCATTTCACAAGACTGGTGGGTGATGATGGTGTCCATTAGGTGGCCTGATTGGGGCTTGATCCGGTTAGGGCAGCGTAGGATTGAGCAATTCAACATATTTTGACCGATGGGTGGTGGTGGTGTGTGTATGCATGTAAATGTAGATATAGGGTAGGGGTTGTAAATGAGTCAAGTTCAATTATGGTGAGTCCAGCTGAGTTTGAGCTAGCTCACTTAAATAAATGCATTTTTTTTAACTTGATATTAACATGATTTTAATTCTAGACCTATTGACCCAAGCTCAAACTGATTTGTTTGCAGAAAAAATACATTGTTTTAAAGATGAATGTATTAAATTTTAAACTTTAACGCTATTGCTTGCAAGCCTAACACTTCAATTATTTATTTTACATGATATATCTAAAATATATTTATTTTGACTTGATGAACCTATATGATTGGACTGAGTTGAACACTTGTTTCAATTGGGCTTACTGAGCCTATGCACGACATCCAGTGATTGAATCAGTCTAATCACTGAATCTCCTCATGATTACGTAGTGTCTTCTGGCTTTTTTGCCTGTTTCATAGCACACAGCGATTTGTATGGTCTCTTTGTTATCATAGCGTCATCACACTGAAGATGCAATGTGATTGCACAATTTTAGTATGCTGCTGTACCACCTCACGATTTTTGTTGCCATTACGGAATGATGACAAATTGATCACGTGTCCCTTTTTCAACGCCTCACACACATGGCTAGGTGTAGGGGTGGCAATCGGGTAGGGTTGTCGGGTCAGCATACCTCATCACGAACCCGACCCATTTATTAAATGGGTCAGCACTGGCAAACACGAACCCCACCCATTTATTAAACAAGTAACCCGACACGACATGGTTAACCCATTTAGTAAACGGGTCGGGTTGGGTAAACGTGTTGACAGGTTAGCGAGCAAGTTGGCGGATTGCGTTCGTGTTAACGGGCGGGTTGACGGGTGGGTCGGGATCAGGTAAATGGGTTGGTGGGCGAGTTGACGGGTCAGGTTCAGGTAAACGAATTGACCCGCCCGCCTAACCCATTTATTAAACGGATCAGTTGGGTTGACGGGTTGGCATACACCTAACACAAACCTGACCTGTTTTAATAAACAGGTTAGGCGAATCGACCCGTTTACAACACGAACCCGTTTAAGCCAAACCCGAACCCACCTAAGAAGCAGGTTGGGGAGTCGTGTCAGATTTTGCCACCCCTAGCTAGGCGGTATCTTAAGTAAGAGTTTTACCTTGCAGCGTGGTGTAGGGATAATTAGGGTTTGCCTTTATCACACACACATATATATATATATATGAATGGGATAGTTCACCTCTTGTCTTTCCCTTCATCTATTGGGTGATCAGGTGCAGCAGCAGGCTTAAAGCGTGCACTTTATCTCAATTCATTCATCTAATATACTGGTCGGGGTCCCCCTTAACCCCAGTACTGCTCATTAAATGAAAGGGCGGGGGACGGATAACAGCACAGTCATGGTGAATAAATACGAAGGAGAAGCACTAACCCGAAAGAAAGGAAAAGAAGTTACTCACGGTGACGGTGACGGGGAAGAACTATAATTTTCTTCAAATTAAATTAGAAGGGAAAATTTATAATAAAACAAATAATCAAGAGCTTCCTTTGAGTGATCAACTTATATCATCTCTCTCTCTCTCTCTCTCTCTCTCTCAGTTTCCTTCCTTCTTGGCCTGAGAGAATCATCGGTTTTGAGCGTTCCAATGGTAAGATTTCGGATTTTCATTAATTCTTTAACACCCATCTTCGTTTCTGAGATTATTTTTTGATTTATTTGTCTATCATTTATTTGTTTGCAGGCAGCGAATGCAGAGAACGTAAAATATGAAGAGGTAAGCATTCTAAAATACAGAACTTTATTCATTGCCTCCTCTCTTCCTATTCTGTTTTTGAATGTTTCTTTTGACATCACATACTTTCATTTCATAGGAATTCATCGTCAATAGGCGCGGATTGAAACTCTTCACTTGTAGGTGGTTACCCATAAAACAAGAGCCAAAAGGACTAGTCTTTCTTTGCCATGGTGACTATCTTCCTTCTTTGCCTTGTTTTCTATGATCACCTATCAATTTGTTCATTATTATTTGAAATTTTAGCTTCCCCACGATTGATTTTTCGTTGAATTCTGTAGGATATGCTATGGAGTGCAGCATCTCAATGAAAGGTAATGTTCCTTTCTAATGCCTTTACTTTATTAAACTGGAATTTAGGAAGTCATGAGCATATATATATATATATATATATATATATATATATATATAGATGACAGAAAAAAATATGTGAATATATAAGAAAAGGTAGCTAATTTTCACGTTTGATGTGTAATATAGGTACCGGGATAAGGTTAGCACAAGCAGGGATGGCTGTGTTTGGAATCGACTACGAGGGCCATGGAAAATCATCAGGCTTGCAAGGATATGTTTCCAGATTTGATGCAGTTGTTGGTGATTGTTGTGATTTTTTCTCAAGCATTGCCGGTAAGAAGAGAATTAAGACCAATATTATGTTAACAACTCTCTTTCATGTGGTTGAGTTTAATGTTCTTTGATTTTCTTGGTTTGTAGAGAAGAAGGAGAACACTGCTAAAATGAGATTTCTGCTGGGGGAGTCAATGGGTGGTGCGGTAGCTCTTCTTGTGCACAAGAGGCAGCCTTCTTATTGGGATGGTGCAATTTTGGTTGCACCCATGTGCAAGGTCTAGTTATATGAAACTATTTCCTCCATAAGTTTGTTGGATGAAGCAATTTTGGTTGCACCCATGTACATCCATTTGAGTGTTCATGAGTGCCAACCTAATAATTTAATTTGGGATTATTACAGATAGCCAATGACATGAAGCCAAGTCAATTGCTAATCAGCTTTTCAAATAAACTATGCAAGATCATCCCTACATGGAAAATTGTCCCTACTAAAAATATTATAGATGTTGCCATTAAAGAACCAAAGAGAAGAGAGGAGGTGAACGAAAAGAATGCTTCCTTTTTTTATATATAAGCAAGCTAGCTAGCTTAGTCAATTATTTGTGTTTTTCTTACAAAAAAATTCTTGAGAATGAAGGTGATGCTGATTTAGTTTTTGGTAAATTACAGGTTCGTTCTAATCCATATTGTTACAAAGGAAAGCCTCGTTTGAACACTGGGCATGAACTTCTGAAGCTTAGCTTGGAAATCGAGAAGAGACTCCATGAGGTAAAAATTTATTATTTACCAATATGTAGAAATTTTCCTTCTAAATGGTGTTCTTTTCATAATAAATTATTTTACATGTATTGACAATTATTTTCTTTTTATTTTTTACAAGGGCAATTACTCTTTAATTTTTGTGATAGGCAATTATTTCTGCGGTTGATTTTTCTTTTTAGGATAACTGGGTTAAAACCACCTAGCTCACCGGCCGGGTTCATTGGCGTAAGACCCGGGTTCACCGGCCGGGTTCAATCAGCTGGTGGACATTCACAGTCGCTCCCTAGTAGGCAACAATTGATTTTTTTTTTCTCTCTCTCTCTAAAGCAATGATTTGGATGCTTGACAGTTTACAAATAGGAACAAATCTCTCTTTTTCCATTATTTTCAAAATTTTGACCCAATCATAAGTGCCCATTTTAACTTAGCAAAGATCATCTTGTTTCCTCTTCTTTGTGTGGACACTTCAAGCACACTTGGTTTTTCACGTTATATTTGGCATTGTCTTTTATTCGTTTTTCATACTTTTTTTTTATAGTCCAAGGCAATGTTTTCAGTATGGGTGCGTATCGGACGAACGGCAGAAAATACGATACGCTGCAAGCTTGAATCGACTATTTTTAATAAATATAAAAATATCAAAAAATATTTTTTAATATTATTTTAAGATTATTTTTAACACGTGTTGCATAATAATTTATTATTAATTTTTGGCTGATATAAAAAGATTCACTTCAGTATCAGTATCGGGGCCGAATACAACTGAATCGGTGACCAAATGATTCAGGGCCTATACCGATACTGACAATATATTTTTTTTGAAAGACAAGCTGGGGTTAGGCAGACCCAATGGGTTTTGAACTTGCAACGTCCCCAACACATGGTGATGTGCACTAACAGCTACTATCAAACAAGGAGAGCCCCGTTGGTGATTACTGACAACATTGATCTACAGAAAAAGCCAAGCCCAACCACCCCCACCCAATTGGGTGTGAAACTCTTGAGATTTCCCCTGCCTATCCGAGAGTGTACTCCCATCTACAACCATGTATCAAGGGACGCCACCGGTAGGTTTCGAACTTATGATGTCAATGGGTGGGAGCCCTTGTGGGCCTTTACTTCTTTTATCGTACACTGAACTTCTCAATAAAACCAGAAAAAAACATAAGCTTGACTTACTACCATCTCTCAATCCCATCATGATTATTTATTACGATATCCCTGCCCTGCTCATTAATTCCTAGATCACAGCCAATTTAATGACAAAAAATCTGTTCAAGCCCCACAAGTTCATGATTATAGTCAAGATGGTAAGAAAATGAAGGAACATGGTTTCCATAGTGTATCCCTCACTCTAATGTGTGAATTTGTCTGTTTATTAGGGCACAATGCCCTGCAATTAGAGATGTAAACGTGCCGGATTTAGCCATTACAGTTAGGGGTGGCAATCGGGTCGGGTTGGCGGGTCGATCCGGCGGGTTGGCGGGTCGACCCGGTGGGTTGGCGGGTCAGCATACATCAACCCGAACCCGACCCGTTTATTAAACACGTAACACGACATGACCCGCCAACCCATTTAATAAACGGGTTGGGTCGGGTAAACGGGTTGGCGGGTTGACCTGCCCGTCTAACCCGTTTATTAAACAGGTCAGCCCGCTTGGCGGGTTGGCATACCCCTAACATGAACCCGATCCGTTTAATAAACGGGTTAGGCGGGTCGACCCATTTATTAAATGGGTTAGTTTAAGCCAAACCCGAACCCGCCTAAGAGGCGGGTTGGCGGGTCGGGTCAGGTTTTGCCACCCCTAATTACAGTGTTCGACCTAATCAGATTTGACATAATCAGATTCAGATTTGGATTCGGAGTAGGATGAGATCAGACAAAACCCAATTTGGATCCTACTAGCTTAAAATCCAATATTTACACAATCAGATCTTAGTTGGATTCAGATTTAGACTCGGATACCGAATTCAACACCGAATCTGGATCGGATTATTAGTTGGCTCTAAGTTTGGTTACCAAATCTGACTAATTGGATCTCAATTTGGCTACCTAATCCGATGGATAGGATTCAGATTTGGATCAGATGTTGGATTACATCCAACCGGTTGACATATCCCTAGCTTCAATTTTGGAATTTTTAAAAGCTTCTGTGATTCTGACTTGTGTATATCTATCTATATATATTAATTAGGCCCTCTTTTCTCATTCTGCCCCCATTAGGCCTCATAGTTTGAAGTATTTTAAGATAGATCTGAACCGTTATGTGTTTACCATGCTCGATTTAGTGAAAATCTAATATTGGATCATGTTTTTTCGATTAAAAAATGTATTTTTAAGAGCCCAGAAAAACTGATGCCTTCATAGCCATTGATTATATGGATCACTAGAAAGACCTGTATACAGGTCAGATTTCGGTGATAAAAAATCCTGTTCCCACTAAACAAAACCTATAGATCACATCTATGGTGTTAGATGTGAGAAAAAACAACAAAAACTATGATTTTTTAAGGGCCTAACGAGCGAACACATTATATATATATATATATATATATAGTGCATTGCCTTAGGAGAGGATATTGACTCCAGCTTGTTATGGTTATGCTGTGGTTAGGTATCGTTGCCCTTCTTGATAGTTCACGGTGAAGAGGACCAAGTGACTGACCCCTCGGTCAGCAAGACCCTATTTGAATCCGCATCAAGTGCGGACAAGAGCCTCAGACTGTACCCAGGGATGTGGCACGCTTTGACTTATGGCGAGCCACCGGAAAACATCGAGCTCGTCTTCTTGGACATAGTCAGCTGGTTGGATAAGCGCATCACATGGGGCAATTCAAGGGTGGAGAGCGAGCACAAGACCGAGCACGATAACCGGATTCCGGCATGGTAGGATCAGGGCTCACATTTTTCCTTGATGGCTCGGTCTGTCAAAAGGGAGATGACACTGGAAATTATGTAGTATGCTGCCCCGGATTCATTTCCGAGCACAGTTGTGCTTTCAAGTTGCACAACATTCACTACGTGGTGCACATCAGGTCCCCCATCCACATGGCATCATGATGCCAAAGCAGAAGGGCCCAATTAATTTCAATGCCAACCTTCTTTCAAAAAAAAAAAAAATTCAATGTCAACCAAGATGAAAAGAAGTGCACCAAAGAGAAAATTGTAGGCACAATGCTAACAACAACCATGGTCATGCTAATAGAGCTGAAACCAAATAAAAATAAAGATTTGGTCTGACTTAATTATCTCATCTTGTATTGATTTATTTATCTATTTCATATTTATGAATGTTGTAGTAGCTAACTCTACCCTCATCAAGATATTAATTTACAGCCAACCGAGTTGTTTCTGCGTGAAAGTTTTGCCTTGTACGTTTAAAATTATTGTGTGTGTGTGTGTGTACGTTCATCACAGTCACACTTATGGCTGTCAATGAATGGTATCAAATTTGTTCAGTCAGATCCGGTTCAAAGTTCACGCCTGAATTTGGATCTGATGAATATCTGAACTTGGCTATGTGTAAAAGTGTATCCTATTAACTATCTTATGCCAATTGGATACAAATTTAGTACTACCCATTTTCATCTGAATACGAATCTGATTAGGCAGCATCAGGTTAGGTCGCACTTAGTAAAACCTATATCCAAACCGAATCCTACCTGTTTACATCTGTATAGGACTAGGGCTGGTAAATGAACCTAACATGTTCGGGCTCGGCTCATTTACCAGTGGATTGAGCTCGTGTTCATGTTTAGTGGAGCCAAGGTTGACTTTGGTTGTTCATCTCTAAATGAGACGAGCCCAACACAAGCTAGCTCGTATAAAAACATTCCATGTTATTTATCGATGAAATATGTATATTTTCATATATTATACTTAAAGTATATATATTTTATATATTAATTATACTTTATAATTTCATATTTTATGTATATATATTTTATGCATTTTGTTTATGTTACACTTAAAAAGTGTATATATATATATATATATATATATATAGACACACACTAGCTCTCTCGACCCAAACACCATGTGTTCAGGCTCGACTCGTTTAAGCTAAATGAGTCACTCATGACTCGGTACACCAGCTATATAAACGGATCATGACAAAGTTTGTGACAAGCTGAACCTAACCGAGTCACAAACTGCTCGGTTTGTTTATCGGTACGTAGGACTCATACTCTCTTAGCCAAGGGATCTTGTGTTTGAATCTTACTGTATCAATGATTTGGAGATACAAGATTAATGGTTTAAAAGTTTGACTCGATTTTGGCACGTAACAAACATCACACGGACACGAGAAAAACGAACCACATTAAAAAACAGGTTGCAGGAGTCATTCTGGCCTAAGTGACAAGGCTAAGTGCCACAGCCAATCTCATGCCAGCATTTTATGGGGCCCACGGTTTCAGAGTGCAGGCCGGCCCCACGTAAAATGTACGTGACTTGGCTATGGCACTTAGCCGAGCCCTGCTCATAAGTTTGCCCTAGTTGTGTAGAAGTTCCTAATGTTCATATCAATTAAATTAAAGTGAAAAAGTTAGTTGAACACTACCATCAATATTTATTGGGCTGACGATGGAGTGATGGACGTGACTTAATTGATATCCTTTTGGTCCAAGCGTTGCAATCATTATAGCCAGTTGGATCTATCCGATTATATTGAACTTATTTTATTCAAATTCAAATTCGGATTCAGAGTCTAATGGAGAAAAGGAATATCAAAACCAAAAACGGATTTCAGTACAACAAAAATGATGCGGTACTCGAAAAACCCATTAATTTTTTAAAATATGCCCTTTGCCTGTAAAAATGACCTTTTTACTCTCTGCACATGCTATTTTGCTTCTGATATCTTAACTTCCCTCTTACATATTCATATATGCAATTTTTTTTTATCTATGAATTTTCTCCAAAATATACAAATTTTCATCGACATATTTGCGATTTTTATCTCAAAATATGAGAATATGCAATTGTCCTCACAAATATGTGATTTTTCTCATAAAATATATGAATGTCATAGTGTATTTTGCAATTTTTCTTTCAAATATGTGCTTTTGAAGCATTAATAAAGGTTTTAGCAGTGCTTTTGAGAGGTCGCAAAAGGCCCATAATGCTTTTCAAGCATCAGTAAAGTCTTTAGCACACTTTTGAAGTGTCACTAAAAGCCTATTGCACTTTTGAAGTGTCAATTTTTTTTTCAACAAACACCTTTTACTAAAAATTGTAAATGTTTGCAAATGTGTGAGGACATTCATGTGGGAAGGTCATGACAATGTGAAAGCAGGTCAAGACATTTGCAAACGTGTGTGAGAAAATTCTCATGTTTAGAATAAATTTACAAATATAATAGAAAATTCACATATTTGGATATTTGAGAAGGAAGTTCACTTACCAGAGGAAATTCACATGTGCAAAAGGTGAAAATGTTCTTTTGCAGCCGAAAACTTGTGATTTTGAACATCACGCAGTTTTTTTAAAATTGTAGGGTTTTTCAAAAAACATGCCATTTTTTTAGTAAGTATGGTCACTTATTAAATTAAAGTGAAAAAAATTAGTTGAACACTACCATCAATATTTATTGGGCTAACGATGGAACGGGAATCAATTGATTTCCTTTTGGTCCAACTTTGCAATCATTATAGCAAGTTGGATCTATTCGTTCATATTGAATTTATTTTAATCAAATTCAAATTCAGATTTAGAGTCGAATGGGGAAAAGGAATATCAAAAGGAAAAATGACCATTCAGTACAACAAAAATGATGCAATACTCAAAAAACCTTTTAATTTTTTAAAATCTGCCTTATGCCCAAAATCATAACTTTTTGGCTTTAATTAAGAAGGACCTTTCTACCCTTTGCACATGTGAATTTCCTTTCGATATCAGAACTTCCCTCTTAAATTTCCAAATATGCAAATTTTCTTCTATATTTATGAATTTTCACCCATAGATTTGCGATTTTTCTCTCAAAATAAGAGAATATGCAAATGTCCTCACAAATATGTGATTTTTCTCATAAAATATGTGAATGTTGTAGTGTATTTTGCATTTTTTATCTCAAATATGCGTTTTTGAAGCATTGATAAAGGCTTTAGTATTGCTTTTGAAGTGTTACAAAAGGCCCACAACGCTTTTGAAGCATCGGTAAAGGTGTTAGCACACTTTTGAAGTGTCGCTAAAAACCCATTGCACTTTTGAAGTGTCAGCTTTTTTTTTAACAAACTCCTTTTACTAAAAATTGTAGATGTTCACAAATGTGTGCAGAAGGTCATGACATTGTGAAAGCAGATGAGGACATTTTGCAAATGTGAATACAAATGTGTGGGAGAAATTTCTCATGTTTGGAATAAATTCGCAAATATGATAGAAAATTCACATATTTGGATATTTGAGAGGAAAGTTCGCATATCAAAGAAAATTCACATGTGCAAAAGGTGAAAATGTTCTTTTACATCCAAAAACTTGTGATTTTGGATATCAGACAGATTTTTGAAAATTGTAGGGTTTTTCAGGAAACACGTTATTTTTTTGGTAAGTATGATCATTTATTAAATTAAAGTGAAAAAAGTTAGTTGAACACTACCATCAATATTTATTGGGCTAATCATGGAGTGATGAATGAGAATTAATTGATTTACTTTTTGGTCCAAATGTTGCAATGATTATAGTGAGTTGGATCTATCCGATCATATCGAATTTATTTTAATCAAATTCAAATTCAAATTGATATTGAGAGTTGAATGAAAAAAAGAAATATCAAAAGCAAAAATAGCCATTCAGTACAACAAAAATGAATCTGGTACTCGAAAACATCCTTTAATTTTTTAAAATCCACCCTATACCAAAAATCATAACTTTTTGGCTCTGTAAAAAGGACATTTCTACTCTTTGCACATGAGAATTTCCTTTCGATATCCGAACTTCCCTCTTAAATATCCAAATATGCAATTTTCTCTAAAATATATGAATTTTCACCCACATATTTGCCATTTTTGTCTCAAAATATGAGAATATGCAAATGTCCTCTCAAATATATGATTTTTCTCATAAAATATGTGAATGTCGTAGTGTGTTTTGCGATTTTTCTCTTAAATATTCATTTTTGAAGCGTTGATAAAGGCTTTAGCAATGCTTTTGAAGTGTTGCAAAAGGCCCATAATGCTTTTGAAGCATCGGTAAAGGCTTTAGCACACTTTTGAAGTGTCACTAAAAGCCCATTGCACTTTTGAAGTGTCATTTTATTTTTCAACAAACTCCTTTTACTAAAAATTGTAGACGTTATCAAATGTATGAGGACATTACGGTGGGAAGGTCATGACAATGTGAAAGCAGGTCAGGACATTTGCAAATGTGAATACAAATGTGTGGGAGAAAATTCTCATGTTTGGAATAAATTTGCAAATATGATAGAAAATTCACATATTTGGATATTTGAGAGGGAAGTTTGCATATAAGAGGAAATTCACATCTGCAAAAAGGTGAAAATGTTCTTCTACAGCGGAAAACTTATGATTTTGGACATCAGGCAGATTTTTTAAAATTGTAAGGTTTTTCGGCAAAACACAGTCATTTTTTTTTTTGTAAGTACATTCATTTTTCGATATCAAAGCTGGATCCAACTTAGTCAAATATATTGTGCATGCAATCGAGTCAGATGATCCATCAGATTCAGATTTGGTTGATGCAACTCTGCATACTGAATACAAATCCAATTATTTATCCAATCTGATTTGAGCGTTTTACTAGTACTGGTGTTTACTAGTACTAGGCAGACTTTTACTGGTGCTAATTTAGTGCCAATAAAGGACAGACTCTTTGTAGTGAATTCAAGTAGAAAATGGACTCAGTTCTTGCAAGGCACATAGCCAAAGATGGCCAGATGCAGGGCTACTACCCAAACCATGACACCTGCCTTACAGGGTCGCGTTGTCGTCATAGTATTCATCAGTGGTGCAAACGGATTAGATATGGATGAGGTCTTAACTGATCTGAAAATGAATCTGAATTTTATGCCATAGGTCGAAATCGAAATCGAATTCGAATGTGCTCCCATGAGTTGGAGTCCACTCTGAATATGAAGTTTATATGGTGAGTGGATCTGAAAAAAACGGTTTGAATATGAAAATTATAAACAGATTGGATTTATTCTGGATAAAAATATGTATGCAACAGAAAATATTGACCAGGACTGAATCTGAATCTGACCATGAAAGTCCAAATCTAATCCAATTGTATTTGGATTCTTATTTTGTGATCTCTGTACAACCAAGAGGTCTACTTGCCTGGTCACATCTTTGCAATGACATATCATGCAAGTTGATTTATACGATTTAGATCCAAATTATTATAAGTCATTTTTCTAAAAGACTTGGAGAACAAATTTAAACATTGTAACTAATATGTCCTACTATAAAAAAACATGTTGGATTTAGTTAATACCTCTTAATTTAATGAGTGTTTTCCACTAAAAGACTGTGGAGATTATACATGCATGGTTAATTAGATCCACCAAGAGTCCCATACAAACATTATTGTGGCTACCATACCTTCGATGGTACCAAAATTAAGTCCTAAAACCAATTGTAAAACTTGAAAAGAGAAATATAATAAAAAATCTGAAAGCTGTAGGGCGTTGGTAGCACCGGGATGTAGGTTTGCAAACAGGCCAGATATGGGTTGGATCAGGGTTGACCCCAACTTTTAAAGATTGGGTTTAGTTTCAGATCTGGATCAGACTCAAACACGTGGTAGAATTCTGAATCTGAATGAGTCGTGACCGTCTAATATTTGGATCTGTAGAAAACAAATCAAGTTTATTAGTTTTCATGTGAAATAAGCAAACCCAGTTCTAAACCTATTTATTGATCGGATTTTGACATGTCTCAGACAATACCCCACACCATTTATAAAAAGACATTATTCTTGTACCACTGGTTTCAGTACATTGTCAAGGTACATGAATTTGCTTTTATAAGATACTGAAAGTCCCCACTTGAGGCCCACAAGAACTCTGCACATCGGGTAGGGGCGACTTGTGAATGTCACTAAGTTGAGAGGACGTCACAAGTTGGAAAGCCACGAGTGGCATGCAAGAGGGAAGGTGGGTGTACTACTCGGAGGCAGGCCAACCAATGTACAGTCAGTCGATGGTTACTCCTCGGATTCCCGAGGACTATTTAAAAATACAAAGGTCCCCACAACCAAATGCGCATGACAACATTATTGATGGAAAATTGACGGAAATAAATGCATGTCTTTCATACTTTAACAATGCGTGACTTAAGTAGGTCAAGGTGGTCACTTTGCATATATATATATATATATATATATATGTGTGAGAGAGAGAGAGAGAGAGAGAGTAGCAGTGGACGGCTTTTTTGTCCATTGTTGCAATGGATGAAGGAGGCGTTCCTTTTTTTTTTGCGCAAATACGTCATTTACCGGTGGTCAAGAACCGCCGCTAAATCAACCTTTTCATGATTTCACGGGAAATTGGATGCTCCAGGAGTGTCTGACAATTGGGCATCCACTATTACGCCCAATCATACATTATATATATATATATATATATATTGCATGTGTTTTTTGCTTAAATCAAGATTGTAGATGTGTTTATCATTATTCTGGGTTGGATAGAATCAATTTAACAAAATTTATTGATTTTTAGTTAATCAAGTTTTCAGTGTAATATGAATTGTTGCTTTTATTTGTTCAGCTAAAAACATATCTAAAACATGAAAATGTTTAAACTAAAACGGGTTTTCTACTAAATGATTCATAGAGATTACATCTATGATTTTAGATTAAGCAAAAAACACATGTAAGTATGTTTTTCAAAGGGATCAAGGAGATAAATGGTTTAGAAGCTCTCTCTCTCTCTCTCTATATATATATATATATACATATATATATATATATAGGCTATTAATGACACTACAAGAAAAACTTTAATTAGCGATGGATGTTTGCGACGAAAATAATTCATCGCCAATTTGCAACGGATTAGCTAGAGAAAATTATCCGTCGCTAACATTTGCGTAATTAGCAACGAAAAACTTTTTGTCGCTACTCCGTCACTACTTGGCGACAGAGTAGCGTCGGAAAAATTATGTCTCATGTTCCGTCGCACTTTAGCGACGGATCATTGGCAGAAATTTTTTGTCGCTACTCCATCGCCAAATAGCGCCGAAATTGTTCTGTCGCTAATTTCCCCCGTAAATCCCTAATGCGAGCTCCTTTTCTCTTTTTGTTTCATTTGTCACTCGCCCGCCGCCCGTCGACCTCCCATCGCCAGCCCGTCGACCTCCCGTCGCCCGCCCGCCGACCGACGACCTCCTCTCTCGTTCTCTCTCCCATTCTCTCTCTCATTGCTCCCCCTCTGTTTTTTTTGACGAGCCCCATCTGGCGACCTCCTCTTTCATTCCCCTCTCGTTTCCTCTCCCGTTCTCTCTCTCGTTGCTCCCCTTCTGGTTGCCGGAGGGCCGACGACCCCAGCCCGCCTGCAGGTAACCCTCCCCCTTTCCCCTATGTTGGAGCCTCCCCCTTCCCCCTATGGTTGCCGGAGGGCCAGCAGAGGCCCGACAGCCTCTGTCGGGCCATCCCCACCCCTCTATAGTCGGCGGGGGCTGGGGTACCTTCTTGTTGTTTCAAAAGAAACTCTTTGTAAATGTTCACTTGTAAATAATTAAAACTTGGCGAGGATTATAGTGAATCGATAAATTGTTTGTAGTTGCTTTGTATATGTATTTTTTATGTGTACTTTGTTTTTTATTCACATGATATATAAATTGTATCACGAGAATTTTTTTCTCAAAATTTATATTTTAAATAAATTTTTTTTTTTATGATGAATTAGCGATGGATTTTATCCGCCGCTAATTAGTATCATCCTCTAATTTAGTGACAAATCAGGGACAAATATTTAACCGTCGCAAAACTGAATCGGCTGATGTTGTGCGACGAATTTTTATCCATCGCAATTCCATTGCTACAATAGCGACAGACTTAGCGACGGATTAATATCTGTCGCAAACCCAAATCACTGCAGATTAACGACGGCCTTGTGACTAATCATAGCATTCGCTAATTCATTGCAATTTAGTGACGAAAGTAGCGACATGTATGTTTCATCGTTAATTAGCAACTAGAAATTTGTGATGAAAGTTAGCCGTCGCTAAACTCTACAGCGAGGGATTGACGATAGATTAGCGATGGATTGTGGCCGTCGCTAATCCACAAATTTCTTGTAGTGTGAAGGTAAGGAATTAATGAGTAGAAATTACTATTTTCTTCAAAAAAATTTATTTTTTATCTAAATCAAATGTTACATATGTGATCTACATGATTTGTTTAGTAGGAAATTTGTTTTGAATTATGTAATTATGATACATAATTAGGTTTTTAAAGAGATTCAAAAGTCAATGGCCCACAATGTGCCAAAATTTTCTAACTCAAAAGATCATATATATATATATATATATATATATATATATATATATATATATATAATGTTTGGTATCCTCTTTAATAGTTTCTTGGTCTATTTTTAGACTGATCATGTATACAATGTGATAATGTTTGATTTTCGACTTCGGTACCGGGGGAATGCCTGGGGTAAGATAAGAATATCAGTATTTTCATTCTAATGTACCAATATAAAGAACAAGAAAGAAAGGGCAGTCACAATTGAACAATGATGATAATCACGACTGAATAGGTGTTAGTTTGCCTGTGTATAACATAAATGGAAGTAATAAATTTCTTTATTATTTTTTCAATTCTATAAGATTGGCACACTTTTCTTTATAGTCTATATTGCCTAAAGTACAATTGTTATTTGAAATTTTAATAATTGGTTTTCTTGCTTTTAGTCCAATATTGCCACCTGGGACAGCCAAGGAAGCCAAGTAGGGTTCTGATGCAAGAGTAGAGCAACTATAATTCAGGTTCATAAGAAATCTATTTGAATTCAATTTAGTTTAGGATGATTTGAGTTTTATTTATTTAGATTTATATATCACGATTGAATTCATCTAACATCCAATTAGGATTAGGGTTTCTCATATTCCCTATAAATACTTATTATAGAGATTGTTAGGAGAGGGATTTGAACTATTGTGAGTTGATTTATTTCATATTTTCTATTATTTTCTTGTTCTCTTTTGAGTTTTGTTCATAGGAGTAGGGTAACATAGACTTTCTACATCTTTGAGATCACGGGTGCATCAATTAGTATTTTTGCCTTTGTTTGATCAATGGACGATCACACAAATTCATCAAGTGGTTATATGTGACCACCGAGATAGATGGCATTCATGGCCATCAACAAGCAACATTGTATGATCATATGATTCATCTCGATATTCAACAATGACTCGTCTAGAATGTGATAACTGAAAATATGGGAACTAACGAGTAAACCACAATTTTCATAATTTTTTTATTCTTTTCTCTTAAATGTAACCATAAGGATGTGATCTACTTGCTTGGTTTTATAAGAAACAGATTTTGAATAATCCGATTTTGATGCATAAATGCGATTTTTTAAGGCTTTAAAATCAATGGCTCATAATCTTATAAGCTATTGATTTTAAAGCTTTAAAAAAATCTATAAGCTATTGATTTTAAAGCTTTAAAAAAATCTATAAGCTATTGATTTTAAAGCTTTAAAAAAATCTATAAGCTATTGATTTTAAAGCTTTAAAAAAATCTTGTTTATGCATCAAATTCGGATGATTCAAGAGTGGGTTCTTATAAAACCAAGGATGTAGATCACATCCGTGCGGTTAGATTCAAAGAAAAAATTAAAAAATCTATGAAAAACACGGTTCACACATTAGTTCTCATATTCTAGCCAATATATATATATATATATATATATATATATATATATATATATATATATATATATATATATATATATATATATATATATATATATATATATATTCATTGAAAATACTCAATCCAATATTTAATTCCTATCATATTTACCATGTCAAGCACATCCAGATGGATGGATTTGCAAAAAAAATGTTGAAAATAATCATATTTATAGTTCTCATATTCTAGTGACTATATATATAATCACTAGAATATGAGATTTTCATGAATTTTTTATTCTTTTCTCTTGATTTTCATGGATGTGAGCTACATGCTTGGTTTTATAAGAACCCACTCTTGAATCATCTAGTTTTGATGCATAAACGAGAATATTTTAAAGCTTTAAAATGAATGACTCGTAATCTTCATAAATACTCAAACATTCAAAAATCATGTTTTTTCATTGAAAATACACAATCCATTGGTTGATTCCTAGCAAATTCACCATGCCAAGCACATCCACATGATTGGATTTGCAATAAAATTGTTGAAAATGCCAATATTTCTAGTTCTCGTATTCTAGTGACTCGTATATATATAGAGTAATGTGTTCCTTAGGCCCCCTTTTCATTAGGTCTCGTTAGGGTATTTTTTTCTCACATCTAACACCGTAGATGTGATCTATAGGTTTTATTCAGGGGAACCGGCTTTTGGATTGTCGGAATCTGACCTAAATACATATTTTTCTGGTGATCCAAAATCAATGGCTATGAAGGTACCAGTTTTTTTTGGCTAAAAAAAGCTTGGGTTTTCATAAAAAAAACATGAATTTTCATCAAAAAAATATGATTTAAGAGTCGATTCTCAATAAATAAAGCATGCTAAACACATCTAAAAGTTCAAATCTATCATAAAACATTTAAAACCTATGGGACAGAACAGAGCAGAATGAGAAATGGGGCCAAATATGCTCGGTTCTCATATATATAATCATTAGAAATATGAGAACTAATGTGTGAACCATCAAGGATTTTTTGTTCTTTTATCCTAAATCTAACCCTGGAGATGTGCTCTACATGTTTGGTTTTATAAGAACCCACTCTTGAATCATCCAATTTTGATGCATAAACGAGATTTTTTTAAGATTTTAAGAATCAATGGCTGGTAATCTTCATAAATATTTAAGCATTAAAAAATCACAAATTTTCATCAAAAATATTTGATTCAATGGTTGATTCTTAGCAAATTCACCACGCCAAGCACATCCACATAGTTGGATTTGCAAAAAAGTGTTGGAAAAGCTCATATTTCTAGTACTCATATTCTAGTGACTCATATATATATATATATATATCCCCTTAGATTTTGAGAATTGGGATATATGAGAACCGATCAGAACTGACCTTAACCATGCTATTTAATCTAATCGGTTGGCTGAGAGGACTGTTCATTTTTCATTTTTCCGCCCCCAACACATCCTTTTTTATTCGTGGCATTGCTCTCCAATCCACATTTACATGTCAAGGTGCCCATGGAAGTAGCTACAGTATTAGTATTAACACCCATTGCTTGTGCTAATGCATTGCTCTCAACTTTAAACTTGTTGGGTATGAGATTCTTGTAGTGAACAAATATTGGAGTGGCTTATTCTCCCTACCAGATAAGCGAAGCCCTTGTGGGCATTTGGCTTGAATTTTTCATGGCCATTTAGGACAAAATCCTATAGAAATGGAGAGAGAGTTGAGAGGTGATAAAGGCTTATAGTTTTCATTACAAAACCAAAATCTTAGCTACCAACTACAGGCTTCATTCCTACATAGAAAAAGCAAACGTATCATACTCATTTCCTGCTGACGTTCATGTTGAGGTGCCATCTTCAATCATAAATATTCAACATGATAATAAATTAATACTATGTTATAACTTCAATTAACACTAAAATATTGTGAGAACCTAAACAAGGTCAATAACAATTATCAAAACATGATTTAGTAAGAGCAAAGAGTTAATAGAAACTTTAAGCATTATAACAAGCAAAAAATTTTGATATTAATTGCAATCACTTGTCTAAAATAATTATAAAATTACGTGAAGAAAACCTTTGTACCATAATTTTCTAGACATCCTTTTAACCTTCTAACTAAAATCTGTTAGTGAAAATACTCTATTTATTTGTGTAAGAGAAACATAAGATACTTTAGTTAGTAATAGGTTGATTCTCTGCACCAAATAATGGAATTGCCCAACAATGTATGGAATTGGGTTTTATGCAAAATGCATGAGCGTCATGTTGGGTATGCAAACGCCCACCAAATAATTGTGGATTCAGCCGTCTCAGGCATCAAAGCTGGAGACTCAATGACCCGCGGTCTTTATTTGTCATCTAACCAGTCCATCAGGTGGTTTTGTGGAACCATAGTAACAAATAGGGGAAAGATGGCGGTACAGCTAGGGGTGAGCATCGGGCCCGCTGCCTGCCGGCCGGCCCAGCTGGCCACAGGCCGGGCTTGGGCTTATAAATTAGGCCTGAACCGGGCCGACCCATATATATATATATATATATATATATATATATATATATATATATATATATATATATATATATATATATATATATATATATATATATATATATATATATATATATATATATATATATAGGCCCGGCCCATGGCCGGCGTTCTAACAGGCGGGCCATGGGCCAGGGTTTTCATAATGGCTGGGAATCCATAGCCCGATGCCCAGCCGGGTTCTCATGTGGTGCTATTGATGAAATAGGTAAGAAGGAAAGAAAAGGGGAGTGATTTCTTTTCTTTGTTGGTGTTGCAGGTATATATAGAGAGAGAACACGAAACACAGCTGCATTAAAAAAATGTTCCAAATCATAGTTTCCAATATAAATACAGAAGAGAGTCCTGAATATCATGTTGTGATCTTGCTGATATCATCCATACAGAAACAGTTCAAGATTCAAAATTGAAGGATAAAATAAATACCTCTTTGAAGCGAAAGCAAAAAAAAATGATAGTTGATGTTCGTCTTACTCAATGGATGTGTTCCCTCACTTGGAGAGAATGGCGAATCCACGAATCCAAGTGCTCCACGATGCACTGTCACCATGAAGATGGCATTGCCGTCTTCTTCTTTTTCAAAATGTGCACTCGCTGCGCACAAGATCTCTCTTTCTCTATGTGGTTCGCTGTGCACACTTTTCTCTCTCACGCACAGTACACCAATACCCTGTCCTCCCTCTTCTCACTTTCATTTTACGTAAAAGAGGAACAAGAGGAGAAGATGGGGAGGTGGGTGGTTTCCAAACCGCCCCATCATCAAAAGGTGGGCCGGGTCCGGATCTCGCCCATCATGGCGGACTCGGTACCCAACCCAACATTCTTCCACTCGCACGTGATGGGAAGAGATCTTAAAATAAGAAACATCATAGGTGTTCAAATGGTAAATGGCATCGAGTATTCATACTAGCAAATGGATCGTGCAACCCATGAGCTTAGGGAATGGAGGTTAGTGTAACATAATAGCCTAAACCTACAAAAATAAGATGACACAAGGTATACCTGCACAAGCTATGTCAGACAAGGCCTTCTATTATGTCACATGTTTAATCATAAACCCAACATCCCCAAGATGTGGTAAAATAAGCTAGCTTTTTAATATGTGCATAATCTGAAAATGTCAAATGATCTTCCTTTTCAACACTTATTCTTTGAATTAAGATAAATTGTTTTTCCAGACATGTTCTTTTAGACCGGATCAGACATGGCCTTAAGCAACATGCTAAAGTAGCAACAATCATTTTTTTCCTTAAAATAAGATTAAAAGTCAATAAGGACACCAAAGTATATATATATATATCAAGGACTCATGCAATGAACAAGCAGGGATCCTTCTTCATTTCTTTTTGTGGTCGACTTATAGTTATGGTGTGACATACGTGGTATGACTCATGTATTACGGCAAGACTATCTCACTCTAGTGAGTGTATGCATACACCATAAATTCTTTTGTCGTACAAATCTATACTAGTTCAGTTTCTCCCTGAGAAACTAACTTGAGTCCTTCAGGATGCACATTCTCATGCAATATCTATCCAAGTTCTCAGATCTGATTAACCAAGTTACCCTTGACATTTAGATAGCAAGGTTGATCTCTCCATATAGTTAAATATACACGGGACCTCATCCTAACCCAGTTAGGGTGATGCATCTCATATATGTATATATGGCGGATATCATAACTCATTGTACTCTCACTCTTTTAAGTTAACACATGATATCCCAAAAATATGACATGCGTATTAATTTAGCAACCCTGGATTTTGTTATATCTCATCTCATCTCGCTCACAAGCAGCGTCTAAAGCGATAAATCTGTGTGAGAAGATTTATCTCAAACCTGGTAGCATACTCATATAGATGTGCAACATGCTATACAATAATCATAGAAAGAAATATGAATAACATTAGCATATCAAATCTTAGAAATACCCATAGATTTTATATGCTTAACAAAAGAATCTTTATTAATCGACTTAGTAAAGGGATCTGCCACTATATCTTGGGTATTAACATATGCCAAGACAACCTTGCCTTTAGATACAATATCGCGCATATACTTGCATCTCATGTCTATATGTTTGGTTCTACTGTGAAACTTGGGATCTTTGGCAAACACAATTGTCGCTTGATTATCACAGAGCAAAGTCACTGCAGTTTTGTATAAGAAGTAACTCCTAAATGTTTGATGAATCTCCTTAACCAAACACATTTCTGCACTGCCAACAAGTCTACAACAAATTCAGCTTTTATTGTAGACAAGGCTACACATGTCTGCTTTTTTCTACACTGAGATATAGCACCATTGTTCATCAAGAACACATAGCCAAACGTAGACTTACGCTCATCAGGGTCCCTGCCCCAATCTGCGTCTGTATAGCCTACTACACGCATGTTACCATCATGGTAGCAAAGAACTGAATCTGATGTGCCTTTAAGATATTGCATAATCTGCTTGATAGCCTTCCAATGTGCTTGTCTTGGATTAGATTGATATCTACTCACCAACCCCACTACATAACATATGTCAGGTCGGGTGCACATCATTAGGTACATCAGACTGCCTACTGCACTGGAGTAAGAGACTTAAGACATAGCTTCTATTTCTTTTAACTCTTTTGGACATACTTTAAGACTTAAATCATTTCCTTTTGCAATAGGAGTATCTATGGGTTTACAATATTTCATATAAAATCGTTCTAAGACCTTTTTTATATATGACTCTTGTGAAAGAGAAAGAAATCTTTTTGAACAATCTCTTTTAATCTTTATGCCCAGCATAAAGAATGCTTCACCCATGTCTTTCATTTTAAAATGAATAGACAACCATTCTTTAATAATTTTCACAAACTCTAAATTATTACTAGCCAATAAAATATCATCCACATATAGAGTTAGAATTATAAATTTTGGACCTTGACGCTTAAGATAAACACAGTGGTCCTCATCAGTCATAGCAAAGTCATTGCTCATGATGGTCTCATGAAACCTTAAATACCATTGTCTAGATGACTGCTTCAATCCATAAATAGATCGTTTGAGCTTGCATACTTTGCGCTCAAATTTAGCAGTAACAAATTCCTCGGGTTGTTCCATGTATATTTCTTCATCCAGTTTTTCATTTAGGAATGCAGTCTTAACGTCCATTTGATGTAATTCTAAATCCATATGTGACACTATAGCTAACAAAAGGCGAATAGAGATCAATTTGATCACAGGAGAGAATGTCGCCTCATAGTCTATCCCTGCTATCTGTGTGTATCCTTTAGCAACTAAATGTGCTTTGTATTGCTCAATAGATCCATCGACATTTCTCTTAATATTGAGAACCCATTTGCTCCCAATAGGTTTTCTTCGTTTTGGAAGATTAACAAGATCTCAAACCTCATTGGATGCCATGGATTTCATTTTCTCTTCCATTGCCTTGTGTCATTCATCCCTTTTAGAACAAGATAGGGCATCTCAAACACTCTTAGGTATCTTATCATCTTGGGGCATAACCACAAAGGCTTCCCCTTCGATTTGGAATCTTCGACGAGGAATTCTTTTCCTTGAACTCTTTCGAGTTGCCAGATCTTCATCAAAGTCGATATCCACTTGAGTGTTACTCCTACTATCTAATAGTGGTATAGACACATCCTCTTGTGTCTCTAAAATATGATGATCAATCTCTTTAGACTGATTTGAATCATTCAAGTCTGAGATCCTAATGTAGAATTGGGTTCTGGATCCTAGAATGGAGTGGATCTGAGGTCTGAGATCCAAAAAGGTGAAGATTATACTTGAAAATCTGGATCCTAAGATAGAATTGGATCTGAAGTCTGAGATCCAAAGGTAGAATTGTATTTAGAAAATTGGATCCAAGTTGATCTAATTTTGGATTTCGAGTTTTTGAAAGTCCAAAATGGGACTTTTGAGTATGGATCTGGGTTTTTGAAAACCCAGATTGAATTTCAAACTTAGAAAAGGCCAAGCTTTTTGAGATTCAGGATCAATCTCAAACTTTGATTTTGGAGTCTGGAGATGAACTTGGTCTTGATTTTGAAGATGAGTCAGAAGTTTTAAAGTTGATTTGAACTTTGAATTTTGGATATACAAATAGATTTCCAAGTCAAATTGGACTTTGAATTTTAGAATTTGAATTTTTGGATATACAAATGGATTTCAAAGTAAAAAATTGGACTTTGAATTTTAGAATTTGAATTTTTGGGTATACAAATGGATTTCAAAGTCAAAATTGGACTTTGAATTTTAGAATTTGAATTTTTGGATATACAAATGGATTTCAAAGTCAAAATTGGACTTCGAATTTGAGATAGAATTTGGAATTTGAAATATAAGATGATTCTGAAGTTTCAAAGTCAAATTGGACCTTGAAATTGAATTCTTAAATCCTTTTGAATTTGAATTTATGAATAGGATTTGATCTGATAAAATGAAGAAAAGAATCACTTGAATTTATGAAAAAGAATTTTGAAAATATGATGCAATTCTATCCTAAATGATGAATGAATTTAAATTTTTGAAATTCGATTTTGAAAAGCTATTCCATTCTTTAAATGAATTAAAATAAGATTGAAGATATAATACATCCTTGACTATGGTCATTGAATGTATTATATAATAATCTATATTTAAATTCAGGTGAAGAATGAAATATATTTTTGTGCTTTTATAAAGTTTAAAATGGAATTGATTCTCAATGTACCCTGACTATGGCCATTGGTATATATTTTGAGCAAATTCTAAGTTAAACTCTAATAAAAGAAGGAAATGTTTGAAAATATGATGATTTTGAAGAGGATCCAGTGCAGATCCAATGTTATTTTATAAAAGATAAAAATCCTAAGTTTTGTTTACATCCTGACTATGGCCATTGATGTAAATCATCAACTTAGGATTAATCTACCTTTTATGAAATGGTGCACGTGCCATTCGTGTTTCACCATTGTGAGATTTTGAAAAGTGAAGGTAAAAGGTATGAGAATAAGCAATTTATGATATTTACAAATGCCCATTCATTCTAATCTAGAACAGGAAATGTGAAATATTTTCATTACATCTAATTATTACATTATGAGAATGAATTCTGAAAAGATGGGAAATATCTAACTTAAAAAAGAAGATCTAAATCCCTCATATATTCCTGCAAAACAGAGTTAGCATAAGCAATACAAGAAAATGTCATGCATATATATATGAAAGCTAAATGATAGTATGCAAATCTATAATACAAGAGTGGCAACATAAGTTTTTGTGAAAGATTTAATGTGAAAATGTATGTATAATATAGTACTAAATCAATGGGGAAGTATATGTACAAAAGGGGCATACAGGTGGTGACATCATTGAAATAGGGCTGTGAAGGGTGTCTATTACAAAGCTAAATGGGCCTGTGAAGCTGGAAATGGCTGTGAATGAAATTGATTTATTGCATGAAGATGTTGATACTAAAGAAGCTGATGGCCATGGAGCATCAATATTGTCATTCAAATCGCACGTGAAACTGATTCTTGAAGTGTGGTCAAGTGCTGCATCTGAAGGCAAGCTTGGTAACAGACAACCTGATTCTTCATTGCAATTGGAGATACGCCTGAGAACTTCCTTTGCACCATCTGGATCCAGGCGACTAGTTAACCATCTGTAGACAACCCTCATGCAATCATCAATTGCAGTTGAGAGCTCAGGAACATTTGGACTCCCTCATGGGAGTCGAAAGAGAAGAATCCATCAAGACAATTCTCTTTGCAGACTCAGATACAACACTTTGACACACCTGGCTGTAAACACCCCTTTACTGCATCAACCTTCCCACATGCAGCCAAAAGTTTAGACACATCTGCAGTGGTCTCAAACTCATTTACATCTTTAATTGGACAAGAACTTTGAGTAAGATTGGAAGGCTGTAACGAACATATGTGTTGAAGGTTTTCATTTGCACCCTGGTTTGTCAAGATCTTCTGAACATCTGACAGGCAGTAATTTGCATGATTCATGTCTAAAGCAAGTAAACCAGATGTTTTGCTAGATTCCCCTATAAGAACTGTAAGAGTGGCTTGCAACTGAGGACAACAGATAACATTGGCAAGAAAGGGGGTAAATGATCCCCAACAATCAACTGCAGTCATCCCTAACATACTCTCAGCAGCAGAAAAATTCAAGGTGCATATTCCTGACAATATTGGCAGGCTGCTGTTTCCAAATGGTGCTAATGGAGAGGGTGCCACAAGGGATGGCCATGGAGCCGTGGGCAAAGGCAAACTCTTGGATTGCTGGGAGTGTACAGTGGAGTGGAAATTGGTATGTTTATGTGCATAAGGAAACTACAGCAATACTCGGTATTGCCATAAGTGATGTAATAAGATGAACACAACAATATCTTGGTATTGCTATAAACATGACAAATAAAGGCTACAGCAGTGCTGAGTGACTGCTATGGAGGTGGACGATGGTGTGTTGGTGACTTGCAGTAAAAAAAGCAAGTAAAAGAATTCAGCATCGAAAGTTTGCACAAACTTACATCGCTAATACACTAAGCACATGTATAAACATGCAGCATAAGAACAGAGTAAACATATTACAGCAAACTGAAAATATTGTGGTTCAGGTGTTGCAATTTCGGATAAAAGCATCTAACCCAGATGAATTTACTACAAATTCGTAGGGCCATAAAACAACATTACATGCACCGATGACAATGTTGGTGCTACAGATTTTTAGACAATCCCACAGTAAAGCATGTCAAACATCAACCAAATGCTGTAAGTGCTATAAAATATGATGAAAAGATGACTCATCTGAGAGGAAATTTTTGATTTGGTAGTGATACATGGAAGCCTGACAGTTCCCTGCAGATTTTGTCCTTGTTTACGGGCAGCTTTGGTGGATGTAGCTATATGGATCCCAATCTTTTAGAAGTTGATTCCCTTGACTCTGTAGATTCACTTGAGCCCCTCATGTCTTTAAGAAATACGAACTGAAATGAGCTGGTCTTTGCTTAATCTTAAATGACTGGTTGTACCCCAACTGCGTGGATGCCATAGTAGGATATTAGCTCATCATATTTAAACTTTAGTGAATGGAACCTGCGATCACAATGATAATTCACTTCAGCCATAGTTTTCGCAATTTAGCTCAAATTGAGGGGAAAGAAAACACTTCTCCTGGGTATTGTAAGATTGATTCCTTCCAATTGAAGAGGAAAATTTGCAATATTATCAACAAAGTTACCTTCTGCCTTTGCCAACTTACTGAATTGTTAGATTTATGATAAAAGGGAGTGTCACCTTTGCTACAGAATCATCCACATATGGGAACATCAGCATGGTTCTGCAAACTATCATCGCAGGAGAATTAACTGTTTTCTTAGTTTCAAATTTCTCCAACAACCTCTCATAAGTGTTGTTTGAATTACTCAGGTGTCTTGTGTAGGTGACGTGCATAGGTACTAACTAATGTTGTGGGACCTTTGTATTGGAATTTACAGCATTTCAACTTCATGCTGGCAATCAGAGCAGTTGGTAATTCCCAAATAAATCAGAGAGATGATCAGGCCTTACCTCTTGAGGGTCCCATCCGATTAGGCCCAATATAAACTGGTTACAAGGTATTTGTGCCAAAATATCCAAGGTTTATAACCCGCCGATTGCTTATTAACAAACGAATTGGATTATCATTTTATCATTAAGAGGAAAAACACAGAGTTATAATATCAGGAACATAGAATATATATATATAATGTCAAAATTTAAAAGGATTGATGCAAAAAAAAGTAGCAGTGAGGCTTTCTTACCTGATTCCACCTGGTTATCTGTAGGCACTGACCCATCAAACCTGATTTTGTAACCCATTTCATCAATATCCATGATCTCTCCTTTATCTTTCGCGCAGGAATAAAATGCTAATAACAAAATGAGAATCAAAATGGGGAGTCATCTTATCCAGAGAACTCAAAGTGTCTTGTATGCCACGATTTCAGCAGATTCTGTACTGAAGAATTCATCACCAAAGTTTTCAGGCTTTAACATGCAGGTCACTGTGGAGGTACTTGATGACGAACCATGACAACTCGTGTACACTTAAAATTACCATGTTATGAACGTTGTCACAGGTTTTTTTAAAAAAACTTGCCATCTTCCTGTTTGCAGATGAAGTCCGGTGTGCAGAAACTAATGTTTTGTAGACACAGCATGCCTAATGATAAAGTAAAATATAGAGGATCCAGGTGTATGGTGAATCAGAACATCTTTAAAACAGTGTATGAAGCAACCACGGGATTACACTGAGGAAATGGAATCCCAATGCACAGGGTGATGTAAATAAACCGATGTCATGTAAAATCCATCGCTGCTATATTCTAAAGATGGCAATGATGGCATCACCGATATTAAATCCAATAAATGAAAGGTGGAAAACAGAAAATCAAACACAATAGGCAATCACAACCAACAGAAGGCAAAAAAATGGACATTAAGAATACCTATTACTTATCTAAAACGAGATCTAAGGTTAGATGCAAACTTAAAAAAAATGAAATAGGTTGGAACATTGTATTCCTCCATTGTGGCAGTAGGTAGATCGGATAATGAAAATGAAAAATTGGAAGACAGATATTTAACAAAAATCAGAGAAATTTTAATAAACATAAGAGGGAAATGTTGGAACAAACGTTCCATCGCTGTTGCACATGGGCGTGTCGATGTTGCACAGGCAACTCAACATTACCCAAGGTGCGTTAATGGGTTTAAGAAGCAAGAAATCACAGAGGAAAGAAAACTTTACAGAGGAGAAGAAAACGTACTTACCTGTAATGGCAGAGGTAGTCAACCTATTACTTGAGGAGAAACCAAGGAGATAGGAAGACGAAGAGGAAGGTCATCGTGAAAGAAGCTGATAGATCGGTGAGGCGTGATTTTCTTTGCTCGATATGAAGAACACCATGAAGAGGTGAATGGCGGATTTAGTGAAGGCAAAAGGAGAGGATGCTATATACAGGAAAAGGGAAGGGGTGAAGACGATCCGAGAAGAAGAAATGGGGAGGTGAAGAAGCGTTCCCGAAGAAGAAGATGAAGAGATTCTTTTAAGGAGGAGGAGGAGGATTCGAGAAGAAGTTGGTTGAAGATGTGCGATGGAGAAGGGCGATCGGCTGAGGGTTTCGGTGAGAGGAAGAAAGAGACTGAGAGAGGGAGAGATGCGCCACTTCCCCTCTTTTCTTACGAAGGTTTTCTAAAGAAACCCTAAAAAGAAATTTATGAAAGGGGCCCCTATTGCTTTTAGGATTTTACGAAGAGGGGGGGGGGGGCTCCCTCAAAAACAGATTTTCACAAAAGTGTTTTTCAAAAAGAAAACGAGGTTTTAGTAAAAACTCATTTGTTTGTCTCGTGATTTTTCCATTTATTTTTCATTTTTTTTGTATTTTTGGAAGAAAAATTTAAGAAACAAAGACTAAACCCTAATTTTTTTGTATTTTTCTACAAAGAACATTTACAAAAGTATTTTCCTGAGAATTTCATATCATTTCGGGAAAATTTCTTCAAAAGACTGAGTTTGGACACGAGTTTTTGAGAAAATGTTTGAGTTTTTGAAGCTCGAATCGAGAAATACACGTGATGGATCCAAACGGATGTCGGATGGACTGTCCGAGTTATTCAAAAACTATTTTTGGTATTTTCTATAATTTTAATTTAAAATTTGAACAAGGAGACTCAGATTTGGATCTGGACAATGGATCCAGATCCAAAATCAATTTAGACCTATGAAATGAATTTAATTTCAATAAAACTAGAGAAATGAACTGAAATTTAGATTTGAAATGACCCATTTGCTCAAAAAATGAATTTAGGGGCAAAAGGGGAATATTTAAAAAGATTTTGAAAAATTTGGGGTGTTCACAGATGCCCCTCTTTGCTACTAAGCCGGTTGAAAGCCGAGCTTAGTGGCAAAGAAAACACTCCAAATTTTGAAAAAAATGCCCCAGTCAGCAGATCTGAACTGGGTGTGGAAGAATTTATTTAAAAGACATGGCTTTTCAGGCTTAAAACCTTATCCTGAATGGTTTTGGGGAGACGAAATCCTCGAAAATGATATGAATAGATAATAGAAATGAAGAAATCGTGATGGGATTTTGGGTGAAGATCCCGGAATGATGAAAGATAAGAATTTTGATCAAGTCTTATGGGTGAGACAAAATCAATATTTTGAAATGACTCAGGTTTTAGCCCTTAACCTGGATGAGACGAAGATATATCAAGATAACCTGAATGGGGAAAGGAATATATGATGACCTTGATGGGACAATTTTGAGAAAATGCCTCATGAGATGAAGCTCAAGCAAGATCTTGTCCTGGATGGATATACAAAGCATGAATTCCTCGATGGGAAGAACCATGATGGGACTGGAGGAAGAAACACCTCGTCGAAACGAGACTCAGGTTTAATCCAAACCTGAGAAAGGAAGATACCTCGATGCACGAGGTTCAGGCTTAACCCTTAACCTGAAGGGGACGACCATATGGAATCCTCGAGTGAAGAGACCATGATGGGACATTCGGAGTTTGCGAAAGGAGGAAGGAAATGGGGTTCCCTAAAGCTTTGAAAAAGGGATGAACTTGGATGTCTCATTGCTGAGACTAAATCAGCTTTTGAATTTAATGACCTTTCGCAGGGAGTACAGGTTTTGACCCTTAACCTGAGTGGGAACAACCATACGGGATCCTCGGGTGAAGAAGCCGTGATGGGACAGGAAGAGATATTTTGCCTGAATGGGGTAACTCTTCTGGGAATGTGAGAAATGGAAAATAAGGAGGAGATGTGAGACAAAATGAACGATGAATAAGGTAACAGGAGGCAAATCTTTTGACAAATTTAAAGATGAAGAAGGGCAGATCCTTTTGACAGGAGAAGGCAAATGTGAAATATGAAGAAGGCAATGCTTTTAACAAGGAGAATGTAAGATGTGAAATATGAAGAAGGCAATCCTTTTAACAAGGAGAATGTAAGATGTGAAATATGAAGAAGGCGATCCTTTTAATAAGGAGAATGTAAGATGTGAGATATGAAGAAGGCAATCCTTTTAACAAGGAGAATGTAAGATGTGAGATATGAAGAAGGCAATCCTTTTAACAAGGAGAATGTAAGATGTGAAATATGAAGAAGGCAATCCTTTTAACAAGGAGAATGTAAGATGTGAAATATGAAGAAGGTAATCCTTTTAACAAGGAGAATGTAAGATGTGAAATATGAAGAAGGCAATCCTTTTAACAAGGAGAAGGCAAGTCTCTTGACAAAGCGAAAGGCGAGGAAGGCAATCATTTAACCAAGGAGAAAGACAAATCTTTTGACAACGTAAAAAGACAGGGAAGGCGATCCTTTTATCAAGGGGAAGGCGAGTCTTTCGACAAAGCGAAAGACGGAGAAGGCAATCCTTTCATCAAGGGGAAGGCGAGTCTTTCGATAGAGCGAAAGACTAAGAAGGCAATCCTTTTATCAAGGAGAAGGCGAGTCTCTCGACAAAGCGAAAGACGGAGAAGGCAATCCTTATATCAAGGAGAAGGTGAGTCTCTCGACAAAGCGAAAAACGAAGAAGGCGATCCTTTTTAGAAAGGAGAAGGCGAGTCTCTCGACAAGGAGAAAGACGAGGAAGGCAATCATTTTATCAAGGAGAAGGCGAGTCTCTCGACAGAGCGAAAGACGAAGAAGGCAATCCTTTTATCAAGGAGAAGGCGAATCTCTCGACAAAGCGAAAGACGGAGAAGGAAATCCTTTTATCAAGGAGAAGGCGAATCTCTCGACAAAGCGAAAGACGGAGAAGGAAATCCTTTTATCAAGGAGAAGGTGAATCTCTCGACAAAGCGAAAGACGAGGAAGGCAATCCTTTTATCAAGGAGAAAGGCGAGTCTCTCGACAAAGCGAAAGACGAAGAATGTAAACAACTCTAGGTTGCATCCAAATGGATAGTGAATATTTATTTCATTCTTAGAATATCTAAAAAATTTTGCCAATAAGATAAATTTTATAGTTGACTTCAATGCTTGAAAATATACATATGTGTGCAAAAGATATTCCCTCTTTTACCTAGAGTATTTCCTCCAACGAGGTTAACTTCTTGGTTTTAAGAGTCAAATTCAAAGTTTTTATCGCTGATGATTTTCTTCAAGGAAGTTATCCATTTCCCTGATATGAGAAGAGAAGAAATATTCTCAATTTCGTAAAAGTAAGTAGTGAAAGGATATTGATAAAAGAATTTTTGCATAAGAAAAGATGACTTCTAGCAATTTAGGCAATTTGATATCTGGGTGTTTTCCCATGATGATCTTTTTGCACTCCTTTTTTAAGTCATTGAACTTTTTCAGGCTTTTACATCATCCTTCATTTTGGAGATGTCCTGACTTTTCTCTCTTTTTCAGGGAAGGGTACGTCACAAACTCCTTCATCTTGGAGATGCTCTGATCCTTCTTTTTCTCAGGGATTATATATGATGGTATTGGCTCAAAGGTTTTTAGATGATAGCAGAAATCAAATATCATTTAGGGTTTGTCGGTAGGTCCATCACACTCGCCTTCATCTCGACGGTGATCTGAACTTTCCCTGGAAGGATCCTTCACAAACTCCTTCATCTCGGTAGATGATCCAAATCTTCTTTGGCCCCGGGGGTCTACTCGCTTAATTCGTCTTCATCTTGACGACAATTGAGAGATCCCTTTTGCAGATATTTGATTGCAGCTTTAAAATGAGAGGATATGGATTAAGTGGATTCTTTTATGGCTCAGGATATTTCCACTACCTAATTGCCAGAAAATCGTCTTAAAACACGCGCCATAGCTATGATCAATATCAATTCGCTTCCGGCTTTTCAATGTCATCGAATATTTCTTTCTCCAATCATACCGAGGATATTTCTCCCATCCTTTTGGTTGATCAACAGGAAAAGATTTTGAATTTTACCTATTTTTCGCAGAAAGTTTCACCTTTTTGGAAAGAATACTAGAGGTAATCAGAGGTAGTTCTTTTGTGCATTTAAGAATATTGGAATCAACAAATAGTTTTAGCAAATTGGCAAATTTTTTCATGAATTCTATGTGAAATATTTATTCAATATAGATTTTGATGCGACCTTTAGTTGCAATTTATGATTTTGGACATTCTGACCAGTAAAACTGGGACCTTTCATTTAATGACCAGCGAAGTAGCTGGGACCTTTCATTTAATGACCAGTAAAAACTGGGACCTTTTATTTAACGACCAGCGAAGTAGCTGGAACCTTTCATTTAACGACCAACGAAGTAGCTGGGACATTTCATTTAACGACCAGCGAAGTAGCTGGGACATTTCATTTAACGACCAATGAAGTAGCTGGCATTTCATTTAACGACCAACGAAGTAGTTGGGACATTTCATTTAACGACCAACGAAGTAGTTGGGACATTTCATTTAACGACCAGCGAAGTAGCTGGGACATTTCATTTAATCATATAACGACCAGCGAAGTAGCTGGGACATTTCATTTAATCATTTAACGACCAGCGAAGTAGCTGGGACATTTCATTTAATCATTTAACGACCAGCGAAGCAGTTGGGACATTTTATTTAATCATTTAACGACCAGCGAAGTAGCTGGGATATTTCATTTAATCATTTAACGACCAACGAAGTAGCTGGGACATTTCATTTAATCATTTAACGACCAGCGAAGTAGCTGGGATATTTCATTTAATCATTTAACGACGAGCGAAGTAGCTGGGACATTTCATTTAATCATTTAACGACCAACGAAGTAGCTGGGACATTTCATTTAATCATTTAACGACCAGCGAAGTAGCTGGGATATTTCATTTAATCATTTAACGACCAGCGAAGTAGCTGGGACATTTTATTTAATCATTTAACGACTAGCGAAGTAGCTGGGACTTTTCATTTAATCATTTAACGACCAGCGAAGTAGCTGGGACTTTTCATTTAATCATTTAGCGACCTGATTTAAGATTGAGACTTTTTGAAAGACAACCAGTATGAGGACTGATGAACTTGATCTTTAGATTTGAAAACTTATCAAAATAACCAATGCGAACACTAGGTTTTTCAACTGAGAGTTGGGAAGGAGATCGGCCTATTTAAGATATTTAGAGATCGAAGCAAGAAGAATGGCCGGGATTTCAGGATTATCCCTTATCCTGAAGGGGAAAATAGAGGATTTTATGAAGAGATAACCTAAGACTTGAATTTAGAAGGGATATGACAAGATTTAGAATTTATGATCTATGATTTAGATGGACCAGGTATGTGACGGGGAATATAAAAAGAATAAACTTTGAGAAGACAAAAGGATATAGAACTTTGAAAAAAATGTAGAATATTTGAGGAAATTGATTTATTATTTTTGTAAAAAGAATTCTCACAGGTAGCATGGTTGCCCCTATGAGTGATCTCAGGATTATCCCTTATCCTAAATGGGGATAACAATAGAATTTAAGAAGGTGAAGAGATATTGATATAAATTTAGAAAATCAAATAAAGGTTGACAAAACTTGTATTTACAAAAGAATTCTCGTAAGTAGCGTTATTGCTCCTACGAAGGGTTTTAGGATTATCCCTTATCCTGAATGGGAAAAAGAATATAATTTAAAGAGATTTAATGAAGGGAAATTGATATAAATCTAGAAAATCAACAAAGATTTACAAAAGAATCCTCATAGGTAGCGTTGTGGCTCCTACGAGGGGTTTCAGGATTATCTCTTATCCTGAATGGGAAAAGAATAGAATTTAAGAAAATTTAGCGAAGGCAAATTGATATAAATCTAGAAAATTAATAAAGATTAACAAAACTTGTATTTACAAAAGAATCCTCATAGGTAGCATTGTTGCTCCTACAAGGGGTCTCAGGATTTTCCCTTATCCTGAATGGGAGCACCTCGGACAACGAGGGTCAGGTTTATCCCTTAACCTGAGCGGGAACACCTCGGACAACGAGGGTCAGGTTTTTCCCTTAACCTGAAAGGGTAAATAAGAATAAAAGGAAATACCTCATGGGAAAGAGGCATCAGGTTTATCCCTTAACCTGAAAGGGAAGAAAGATTGATAAAATTTTAATGGAATTGAGGAAATATTTGATAAACTTGATAAAATTGATATAAACTTTGAATAAAATAAATGAAACTGATAAAAATATCAAACTTTAACTGAAAATTTATAAGATTTAAGAGGAAAAGGAGTTTTTCTGATCCTGCCTGCATATGGGATCTTGGAAGGAAAAATGTTTATTTAAAATATAAGTGAGAAATCATTTTGGGGAAGAAAATCCACCACAAGAAGAATGATCAGCGCGAGGTCTGATCCTTTAAAAAGGGAATCATCATGAGAGATCATCATGAGGTTTGATTTCGAAAATAGTGGTTTAAAAACCAAGTTTTGAAAAAGAAAACAAACACGAGAAGACAAATGGTTTTCAACACCTAATTTGGAAAAGGGAAAATCAACATGTTAGTTTATTTAAAAGGGGATTAAATCAAAATATTTAAATCTTTTGAAGACTTTTTTAGAGGAAATTTTATGATTTTGAAAATCTTCATAGGCAATATCATTTCTCTCATGATGGAGGAAAACAAATTTTGAAAATAGATGACAAGGATCTAAAAATTTTGAAAAATAGCAGGAAAGATCAAAAGATTTTGAAGAAATCAGAAAGGAAAGGCAATACACCTCGGTTTTTAAAAGAGGGAATTTTTAATAATATATACCCAGGGTTTTGGAAAATATAAGGAAGATATATATATATAAAATATCATAAAATCACAGATATACAAGCAAGGATGCACAAACAGCACTCCCTAAAGCTGACTCTATATACAATATTTGAAATGGCAAATAGGATCTTAATCCTAACTCTAAGATTTAGATCATCTGATTTCCATCAAGGTATGCCGATATACTCAAGCTGAAGCTCAAAGTACGTGGCATATTGATGTCTTCTTTTAAATCGTTGTAATTTTGAAAAGATTTTTATATGAAAAACATGTGAAAACCAGACATCAAATAATAAAAACCGGTTCTCACTAGTGGATGAGACCGAGTCGAACTCAGGGAACGGGAATATTTTGTATTCAAGCACACAATTCTAAACTATTCTTTATTGCTGAATTATTGAAATGTAAACTGTTCTAGGAAAAGTAAAAACAACTAGCTATTACAACAAATGAATACCCTTCGCAGAGGGCGTAAAGTGCAATATTTACAAACCCAATTAAAATTCTAAATCTAAACTGAAAAGTAAAAATCTTCTATCTTCGTACTTCGTGTCACGTAGTCTCTTTAGCTCCAATCTCGTGCAATCCTGCACAAGTCAAAAGGACACGAGCAGTACCAGAAATAGAAATATACTCGCTAAATGATCTAATGAAATCACAATTCACTAAGAAATGCTAAACAAGTAACTACTTAATCTACTAGCAAAGCACTTAACAACAACTAATTATATCTAGCTAATTATTTACTAACATCTAACAATTAACTAATATTCAATTAACTAATGTCGAACCAAAAACAAGGAATGGACAAAATAAGAGATTTATATAAGGAAAAGCAAAACAGTTATTGAAACAGGAACAAAATAGTGAAATTCAACAACAAATGAAAAAATACTAAACAAGGAAAATGATTGAACTAAGTAATTTGAAAAAGATATGAATCATGAAAAAAACATTGAAAACAAAGAATGCAAACAATCGGAAAATGAACAGTAACAGCTATTAAACTTTGAATAACGGATTGAGTTCAATTGATCAATCGCCAGCTTCTATCAGACACTTTAAGAAAATCATAGTTCAGCTTTGAATAGTTTCAAATTGAACAAAATTTTACATTGCTGAACAAAATTTCTGCATATTAGTGAAATACAGTCAATTCAAATACTCAACAACTCCAATGGATGCCTGGATTCACTCATGCAATCAATTTCAGTTTGATCGAATGCATATGTAATGTAGATAAACACTGGAGATGCAACAGTTTCAAGAAATCACTGTAAATTTAAAGCTCAAAAAACAACTTCAATTCACTAGAAAGATCAGATGATCTATTACCGAAAAAAAAACAGAGATGCCGGAAAGAGAAAAAAAATTAGAAACAAACATATCGATTTGCATTTTAATCACTTGGAAATATCTCAATCCGATTTCTTCAGTTGATCAAACAATGCTCACTCATACTAAAATTTCTTAAACATCATTCAGTCGATCAATCCAGATTTTCATTATCCAAGATTTACTCACTCACCGGAAAACAACAACCGCACGATGATCAGAATTCCAGAACTTATCTTTCACCGGAAAATGCAAATATCGATCCAGATGATCGATAATGCTTAGAACAGATTTTTTTTTTATTTTCTGATAACAATAAACGAATTCACTAAATCTGAATCAAGAATTTGATCAGATCATTAAGATTTATTCATCAGAACAACATTCCGGTCAGAATAATTGTCAATCACCGGAGTTCTTCACAGATTTTTTTTTTCGTTTTATGTTTTTTTTTCCAATTTGAAATTCAAACATTATGATTCAGAAAGAATTAAACTGAAGAAGAAGAAGAAGAAGTAGAAGAAGAAGAAGAAGAAGAAGAAGAAGATGATGATGACTTACTGGAAATGAGGGAGAAGATGGCTTCCAACTCGTGCGCTGCAATCGATCGAAGAACTCCTTGCCACCGGATGAAGAATCTTTGCTGCTGCTGGAAGAAAAAGAAGAAGAAGAAGAAGAAGAAGTAGAAGGAATCTGGCAACTGGGAAACAGAAGGAATAGG
Organism: Nuphar pumila; assembly: GCF_984573655.1. NCBI lineage: Eukaryota > Viridiplantae > Streptophyta > Magnoliopsida > Nymphaeales > Nymphaeaceae > Nuphar > Nuphar pumila. The sequence continues at coordinate 93,260,093 of NC_143260.1, read as the reverse complement.
TGAAAAGCAGAGGGGGAAAAGAAAATTTTGGCGCACAAAAATGGAGCCCCCTCCGATCTGCTTTACGCCCCTTTTTAAAAGGTTTCAAACCGGTTGGAACCGGTTTGAAACAACCATTGGTTATTTTCAAAACTTCCAAACCGGTTCCAGCCGGTTTGGTTTTCACTTTCTCCTTTTTAGAAATACAAACCGGTTCCACCCGGTTTGTATTATTATTTAGATATTTTTTCCTTTATTTATTATTTTTATTTTTATTTTTTTTAAAAGTAAAGAAAATTGTGAAACTTTTCAAAAAACCAAACTATTTATAAAAGAATTTCAAAAACTAATCTACTATATTTTTCTTCTTTTCTAAAAACAACACTTAAAATGAATAAAACTATTTTTCTCTAATTTTTTTATTTTTTTATTTTTAATAAAAACTAAAACCACTAAAAAAAACTAAAATAGGCATAAGAATGTAAAATAAAACTATTTTTTATTCATTTTCTAATTTTAAATCATTTTAGCACTTTTACTCAAAAACTAACATAATATTGGGTTTTTGAAACATTATTTTATAAAATCATGCATAATTAAATGTTAATAACCCTGAATTATATGCATGATCAAATACCCCCATGCTTATGTTTTGCTAGTCCTCGAGCAAACTAGAAAAATGCAAAAATCAAACTATCACCTAACTCACTTTCGTAGGAATCACGGTTGCATTTAGCTCATGCAACAAGCCCTTTCAACCCATGGGTTACCCCAGTGGACGAGTAAGGTCTCGTGAGGGTTTGCAGTGATGCTACCCACAAACATCTTTGTCATGTATGCATAATATTACACATCCTCATAATCAGTAGATAATCAAAGACTTTATTTTCACAAATATTTCCTGTTATTTCAAAATCATAATATAATTAGAATCTTTTATGTACCACCACAGAAAAATAATTTCTTTCACTTTTCTAAAAATCACAATTATTTCTGTTTTATTCTTAGAAAATCCAATAAAAATATATTATTATTTACTTATCCTCACTCATATGTTTTCTACACAGGTTTTCTCAATCACACTTCTAAGCATTGAACTTTTCTTTCTTTTTAAGCTCTTTTCTCTCTTTTTTTTCTTTTCACGCTTTTTCTTTTTGCGCACTTATTTTTCTCATATAGCTTGCGTGTGGTCTGCTTCTATGCCTTGTGCAATGTCAATATCTTCTATACTTTTTCATACCAAAAGATATCAACTAAGACATAAAAGTGACTTCCTTCATTCACCCTTATAACATGAGAGTCAAACATTTCAACTTGTATCTGTTCTCAGTTACTTAGGATCACGAAGTTTTCCACTCTCCTTTTCGAAAATGGAATTAAAAGTTTCAACTTACATCTAAGTTCCATCTACTAAGGATTGTGGAATTATCCAAACAACCTAACGCATGCTTTTTCTCACTTTTTGAGCTCATTTTTATGCTTTTGTTCATTTGCTTAGTTTTTCAAAAATAGAACTGTGCATATTCATATTTATGACTCAAAATAAATTCTAACATGTATCTATCATCATTTCCTCGAAATCCGCATAAACAACCATAATTTTTAGATCTATGTCAGAAAAAATTTTCGTGGGGCTTAAAAATCCTCTAAAAACATCAGATTTGAAATAACATTCATATAAGTTCAACTCTTTCTTTAAAAATCTACTTTTCATGAGATATGTGTAAACATGTGCAAGAACGTAGATAAAAATATTCTGGTGAGCTACTACACCCTCCCTCATGCTTGAATTACACTGTCCCAGTGGCATTCCCCCATGCTTATGTGAAACTAAGTGAATGCACATGAGATAAAATCAATGAGGGAAAGAAAGTAAACTCAATGAAATCTAAAATGTGAAAATATGCCTACCTTGATCATGGTTTATGAATTATGCACATGAACTATATGAAAGTACTCTTAAAAAAAATTGTTTTTCTATGAATATTTACAAAATTTTAAAATATATACAAACATGTGTGGGTCCTAAACTTCTAAAAGATCAACATCCTCAATGTCTTGTCCTGTCACAATATCTGAGATATAAGGCTTCAGCCGTTGCCCATTTACTTTAAAAATAGCACCCGTACGAGGGTCAAAAAGATCTATCGCTCCATATGGAAACACCCTATGTACAACAAATGGACCATTCCATCTTGACTTCAACTTACCTGGAAAAAGATGAAGACGTGAATGATAAAGCCATACCTTTTGCCCAGGCTCGAACTGTTTCCTAACAATATATCGATCATGAAAATGCTTAGTTCGAGCTTTGTAAATCTTTGCACTCTCATAGGCCTCATTACGCAATTCCTCTAGCTCACTCAACTGTAATTTTCTCTCGACTCCAGCTTGGGTCATGTTGAAATTGAATTTTTTTATAGCCCAATATGCTCTATGTTCTAACTCAACAGGAAGATGGCAAGGTTTCCCAAAAACTAATCGAAATGGTGACATACCAATCGGGGTCTTAAAAGCAGTCCTATAAGCCCACAAGGCATCATCAAGGCGCTGAGACCAATCCTTGCGGTCTGGTCTGACTGTCTTTTCAAGAATCCTCTTTATCTCCCTTTTAGATACCTCAACTTGGCCACTGGTTTGTGGGTGGTAAGGTGTAGCAATCCGATGATGCACAGAATATTTCGTAAGTAAGGAAGCTACCTGCACATTACGAAAGTGCGTACCACCATCACTGATGATCGCTCTAGGAACTCCAAACCGACTAAAAATGTTGTGCTTGATAAACCGAAGCACCTCTTTATGATCATTGGTCCGGGTGGCCACAACCTCGACCCATTTTGAAACATAATCAACTGCCACTAAAATATATGTAAATCCAAATGATGGCGGAAAAGGACCCATGAAATCAATGCCCCAAACATCAAAAATTTCCACAATCAGAATAGGTAAAAGAGGCATCATGTCGCGCTTGGTAATGTGACCTGTTTGCTGACATCGCAAACACTTCCTACAGAATTCGTGAGCATCTCTATGAAGTGTGGGCCACCAAAATCCAGACTGAAGGACTTTTGCAGCAGTCTTCCCACTAGAAAAATGACCTCCACAAGCTAAAGAATGACAAAATGATAAAATGGAATGATACTCTTCTTCGGGCAGACATCTCCGAATCATCTGGTTCGGGCAGGATCTAAATAATTCTGGTTCCTCCCAAAAATAATGTTTCACCTGCGCAAAAAATCTATCTTTTTCATTCCGGTTCCAGTGCGCAGGATACTCTCTAGTAACCAGAAAATTTACGATGTCCGCGAACCAAGGTAAACGCTTGACATGAAATAACTGCTCATCCGGAAAAGAATCAACAATCTGTCCTTGATCAATAGATGAATCTATAGTCAGTCTAGACAGATGATCTGCTACAAGATTCTTACATCCACTCTTATCTCGAATCTCAATATCAAATTCTTGTAACAGAAGAATCCAACGAATGAGACGCAGTTTAGCATCCTTTTTACTCATCAAATATCTCAATGCAGCATGATCTGAGTAAATGATAACTTTGAAGCCTAACAAATATGATCGAAACTTCTCAAGTGCAAATACAACGGCTAGTAACTCCTTCTCAGTGGTAGTATAATGCATTTGTGTGTCAGAAAGAGTCCTACTAGCATAATGAATAACATGAGATCGTTTCTCAATCTTCTGTACTAAAATTGCTCCAACCGCATAATCTGAAGCGTCACACATAATCTCAAAAGGCACTGACCACTCAGGAGATCTGAGAATAGGAGCAGTGGTCAGTGCTCCCTGTAGGGCTAAGAATGCCTTCAGACAAGCATCATCAAACACAAACGACTGGTCTTTCGACAACAGGTTACACAACGGTCTAGAAATCTGACTAAAATCCTTAATGAACCGTCTATAGAAACCTGCATGCCCTAAAAATGAACGCACTTGCCTCACAGAGGTCGGTGGAGCTAATTTGACAATGGTCTCCACTTTGGCCTTATCGACCTCAATACCTTTCTCAGACACAATATGTCCAAGAACAATCCCCTGCTGTACCATAAAATGACTCTTTTCCCAACTCAACACTAGATTTGTCTCCCTACAGCGCTGAAGTACACGAGATAATTTTTGGAGACAATCATCAAAAGAAAAGCCATAAACCGAGAAATCGTCCATGAAAATCTCAAGGACATCATCCATCATGTCAGAGAAAATCGCCATCATACATCTCTGAAATGTAGCCGGGGCATTACAAAGCCCAAACGGCATCCTCCTATACGCAAATGTACCATAGGGACAGGTAAATGTCGTCTTATCCTAATCCTCGGGATGAACGACCACCTGGTTATATCCGGAATATCCATCTAAAAAACAATAATATTGCTGGCCTGCAAGTCTTTCTAAAATTTGGTCGATGAACGGTAACGGGAAATGATCTTTCCTAGTTGCACTGTTCAACTTCCTATAGTCAATACATACTCGCCATCCCGTAGTACTCCTCATGGGAATGCTCTCTCCTTTCTCATTCTTCTCCACAGTGAGCCCAGACTTTTTGGGAACAACCTGTGTAGGACTCACCCACTGACTATCAGAGATGGGATAAATAATCCCAGCATCTAACAATTTAACTACTTCCTTCTTCACCACTTCTTTCATGTGAGGATTTAATCTCCTTTGTGATTCTCTTGAGGGTTTAGCTCCCTCATCCATAATGATCCGATGCATACAAAAGGAGGGGTCAATCCCCTTTAAATCCGCCACAGACCATCCAATAGCTTCCTTGTGCTCATGCAAAACCTGTAACAACTGATGCTCCTGTGAATCTGTCAGGTTTGCAGAAATAATAACTGGGAGAGTCTGCTCTTTTCCTAAAAAGACATACTTGAGTGAAGCTGGTAAAGGCTTCAACTCCAACTCTGGGGGACTCTCTATCGATGGCTTTGCGGGCTTCTCAGCTAACTCTGAAAGTGGTTCAGAATGCCAAATCCCACTGACATTATCTGGCTCACTATCTATCATATCAAGGCGATCCTCTTTGAATGATTCATCAACCTCCTCTTGAGGTGGATCACTCAACAACCAATCATGTTCAGCTTCTATAATATCCTGAATGATATCAACCTCAAAAGAAGCTTCTTCAGTATCAGACTCCATCGATGCACAAAAAATGTTCATCCTCATTTTCCTATTTCCAAATGAAACATCCATCTCACCAGTGCGGCAATTAATGCACGCATTGGCGGTAGCTAGGAAAGGGCGACCAAGAATAATAGGAGTCTGTCTGATGCTATCAACTCCCTCCATATCTAGTATCACTAAGTCGACAGGGTAATAACAATCCTCCACCTTGACTAAAACATCTTCAAGTATCCCTCTTGGGACCTTAATCGATCTATCCGCTAATTGAAGCGTCATAGGTGTGGATTTCATCTCTTTCAATCCAAATTTGTCATAGAAGAAACCCGGCAAAATGTTAACACTTGCCCCAAGGTCAAGCAAAGCACGCTCAACAATAATGTTTCCTATGACACATGAGATGATAGGGGTCCCTGGGTCCTTAAGTTTGGGTGGAGTCTGGTGTTGCAATACTGCACTGATCTGCTCCGTCAAATATATTTTCTTCTGCGCATGGGACCTCAACTTCCTTTTCTGCGTACAAAGCTCTTTGAGGAACTTTGCATATGCAGGGACTTGCTGGATGGCATCTAGAAAGGGAAGGTTTATATGGACGTGCTTGAATATCTCAAGCATCTCTTGCATGTTTACTCCCGACTTACCTAATGCTCTCGGTTTCTCTAACACCTCAGGAAAGGGGGCTTTAGGAATATGGGTTGTGGAAGGCTCAAATAGAAGAACCTTCTCGCTTTCCTGAGGTACAACATTAGGGACAGGCTGCTTCTTACTTATCTTCGCTCTTTCTTCTGCAGCCTCCCTCGAATGGTACTGCTTCCCACTTCTAAGGGTTACTACTACCTGAGCTTGCTCTTGATGTGTATCTGTCATATGCAAACTCTGCAGAGGTTCTTTACCCCTAGGGTTAACTATAGGATGACTAGGCAATGCTCCCTCACTTCTCCTGCTAAGTGCTTCAGCGAGCTGCCCCATTTGAGTTTCTAACTTTGCAATCGACTGGGTATGTGAGCTCAAAGCTTGCAAAATCTTATCCTCAAAAGATTGACTAGGTGAAGGCTCCTGAAAATGGGGTTGAGTATAAGCAGGTTGGGCTGGAGGGTCATTGGATCTTTGAAATCCAGGTGTATAACCACCTTGTCTGGATTGACTCTGGGAAGGGTTAGGGGCTTGAGCCTGTGAGTTACGCCATGAGAAATTTGGATGGTTTCGCCAGCCCGGGTTGTAAGTATTGGCAAATGGATTGGGTGCGGGCCTAGCGAAGTTTTGAGCCATCTGAGCTTGCTCTTGGACAAACTCAGGATACTGTAGCGCAGCTGGACATTGGAGAACATGGTGTGCAGGACTCGCACACAACGCACACACCTGCATGGCAGGAGAGGGACCCAACAACAATTGATCTAATTTCTGGGACAGTTGGTCTACCTTGTTGCTCAACTCAAGGTTCATCCCTATTTCAAAAATACCTGGCTTCTTAGCATTATCCTGTACAGGTGTAACTCTATCAGACCGTGAAGCTGTCGCGTGGTGCATCGAATTCTCGCTTAATGTCTCAAAGAGCAACCACGCTTCATCCTCACTCTTGAGCATGAAAGTGCCCCCACATGCGGCATCAACCATTTGACGATTCTTCTCAGTAAGACCGTCATAGAAATATTGCACCAGTTGCCATCGAGGCACCTGGTGGTGGGGACACTTGCGGAGAAGATCCTTCATCCTCTCCCAAGTCTCATGGAACAGTTCCCCCTCTATTTGCGAAAAACTGGTGATGTCCTTTCGATACTGATTCGTCTTACCGATTGGGAAATATTTTTTTAAAAATTCTCTTTGCATATGTTCCCACGTGGTAATTCTAACTGTATCTAATGCCTTCAGCCAGTGTTTGGCTTTATCCTTCAGAGAGAAGGGAAACAAGGTCAACCTCATAGCATCATCTCCAAAGTTGTTTATTCTCACTGTAGAACAAATCTCTAAGAATTCGTCGAGATGACGATATGGGTCTTCATTGCTAAGGCCATAAAATGAGGGTAGCATTTGGATTACACTGGCCTTAATCTCAAACTGATTTGCTCCTACATCAGGTCTTGTGATGCAGGAGGCAGGAGTATAGGTGTTAGGCATGAAGTACTCCCTAAGGGGACGAGTAATCTGCTGATTCTCAGCCATGGTTGCAGATCTTTGGGCTCTCCTAATAAGGGACTCGGGGTCCTCAATCGGCTTTACCAGCTCAGGGTCAAGTGAGCGTCGCCCTTGCATACACCTTAGAGTAGACCGGTGTAGCTCACGTCCTAACTTTGAGTTTTCTACCTAACTAACGCACTAAGCGGCGAAACCACGCAAACCACAAAGCGAGTAAACTAAAAAAAACAACAAAAACTAAACAAACACCACGCAGTTAAACATAACAGAGATTATGCATGAGAAATATAAAATCTATGTGTACGGTACCAATCGTACACAGTCACCTCTAAGGGGATCCTAATAGGTGGGCTGTGCAGAAAAGTAAGCTCGTCTCTAAGATATGCACATACGTGGTTCTAAACCTAAATGCAACACAAACACTAGGCAATAAAGTGAATACTAATATTACGTCGTTCCCCGGCAACAGTGCCAAAAATTTCATGTCTTCTTTTAAATCGTTGTAATTTTGAAAAGATTTTTATATGAAAAACATGTGAAAACCAGACATCAAATAATAAAAACCGGTTCTCACTAGTGGATGAGACCGAGTCGAACTCAGGGAACGGGAATATTTTGTATTCAAGCACACAATTTTAAACTATTCTTTATTGCTGAATTATTGAAATGTAAACTGTTCTAGGAAAAGTAAAAACAACTAGCTATTACAACAAATGAATACCCTTCGCAGAGGGCGTAAAGTGCAATATTTACAAACCCAATTAAAATTCTAAATCTAAACTGAAAAGTAAAAATCTTCTATCTTCGTACTTCATGTCACGTAGTCTCTTTAGCTCCAATCTCGTGCAATCCTGCACAAGTCAAAAGGACACAAGCAGTACCAGAAATAGAAATATACTCGCTAAATGATCTAATGAAATCACAATTCACTAAGAAATACTAAACAAGTAACTACTTAATCTACTAGCAAAGCACTTAACAACAACTAATTATATCTAGCTAATTATTTACTAACATCTAACAATTAACTAATATTCAATTAACTAATGTCAAACCAAAAATAAGGAATGGACAAAATAAGAGATTTATATAAGGAAAAGCAAAACAGTTATTGAAACAGGAACAAAATAGTGAAATTCAACAACAAATGAAAAAATACTAAACAAGGAAAATGATTGAACTAAGTAATTTGAAAAAGATATGAATCATGAAAAAAACATTGAAAACAAAGAATGCAAACAATCGGAAAATGAACAGTAACAACTATTAAACTTTGAATAACGGATTGAGTTCAATTGATCAATCGCCAGCTTCTATCAGACACTTTAAGAAAATCATAGTTCAGCTTTGAATAGTTTCAAATTGAACAGAATTTTACATTGCTGAACAAAATTTCTGCATATTAGTGAAATACAGTCAATTCAAATACTCAACAACTCCAATGGATGCCTGGATTCACTCATGCAATCAATTTCAGTTTGATCGAATGCATATGTAATGTAGATAAACACTGAAGATGCAACAGTTTCAGGAAATCACTGTAAATTTAAAGCTCAAAAAACAACTTCAATTCACCAGAAAGATCAGATGATCTATTACCGGAAAAAAAACAGAGATGCCGGAAAGAGAAAAAAAATTAGAAACAAACATATCGATTTGCATTTTAATCACTTGGAAATATCTCAATCCGATTTCTTCAGTTGATCAAACAATGCTCACTCATACTGAAATTTCTTAAACATCATTCAGTTGATCAATCCAGATTTTCATTATCCAAGATTTACTCACTCACCGGAAAACAACAATCGCATGGTGATCAGAATTCCAGAACTTATCTTTCACCGGAAAATGCAAATATCGATTCAGATGATCGATAATGCTTAGAACAGATTTTTTTTTTATTTTCTTATAACAATAAACAAATTCACTAAATCTGAATCAAGAATTTGATCAGATCATTAAGATTTATTCATCAGAACAACATTCCGGTCAGAATAATTGTCAATCACCGGAGTTCTTCACAGAATTTTTTTTTCGTTTTATGTTTCTTGTTTTTTTATTTATTTATTTTTTTCCAATTTGAAATTCAAACATTATGATTCAGAAAGAATTAAACTGAAGAAGAAGAAGAAGAAGATGATGACTTACAGGAAATGAGGGAGAAGATGGCTTCCAACTCGTGCGCTGCAATCGATCGAAGAACTCCTTGCCACCGGATGAAGAATCTTTGCTGCTGCTGGAAGAAAAAGAAGAAGAAGAAGTAGAAGGAATCCGGCAACTGGGAAACGGAAGGAATAGGTGAAAAGCAGAGGGGGAAAAGAAAATTTTGGCGCACAAAAATGGAGCCCCCTCCGATCTGCTTTACGCCCCTTTTTAAAAGGTTTCAAACAGGTTGGAACCGGTTTGAAACAACCATTGGTTATTTTCAAAACTTCCAAACCGGTTCCAGCCGGTTTGGTTTTCACTTTCTCCTTTTTAGAAATACAAACTGGTTCCACCCGGTTTGTATTATTATTTAGATATTTTTTTCTTTATTTATTATTTTTTTTTATTTTTTTTAAAAGTAAAGAAAACTGTGAAACTTTTCAAAAAACCAAACTATTTATAAAAGAACTTCAAAAACTAATCTACTATATTTTTCTTCTTTTCTAAAAACAACACTTAAAATGAATAAAACTATTTTTCTCTAATTTTTTTATTTTTTTATTTTTAATAAAAACTAAAACCACTAAAAAAACTAAAATAGGCATAAGAATGTAAAATAAAACTATTTTTTATTCATTTTCTAATTTTAAATCATTTTAGCACTTTTACTCAAAAACTAACATAATATTGGGTTTTTGAAACATTATTTTATAAAATCATGCATATTTAAATGTTAATAACCCTGAATTATATGCATGATCACATATAAGATATCTCTTCGGCTCTAAGGTAATGGCTTCCCAACATCCTTGAGCACCTACCGATATACCTCGGACTATGGCCCTTAGGTACGTGGTAGGGGGGTGCGAAGCCAAATAAGTGGTCCAGTTGTGAGGCTCTCTCCCGAACTATGGTTCAGTGAGACAGCCCAGCAACGTGAAGACCGGGACAATATAGGTAGGGATGTTTTTCAAAAACATGATCAACATGCAATAAAATCAGAAGGCTCTAATGCAAGTCCTAAAGAGATAGATTTAAATAAAGAGAAGTGTACACTTGCATACATTGTTTTGCATTCAATCCCTAGAATTGAGGAGAGTTGTATTTCAACCTAAATCTAATGTGAACATGGATATAATCTCCTCAATATGGTCCTACCAAACCATACTTAGATCTTATATGCAATGATGTTAGCTTAGGACAAAGTCTAGGCTCCTAAGGTTTGCATGGAAAATGTAGCTGGCATTGAAGAATAAAGACTTAGAGAATATTAGAGCAAAGCAAAGGCATAGATTCAACCGGACGAAGACGAAGTCCCATCTCGGTCGCCAATTCTGTGATTATCGCAAAAATTTTCCTCTCTCGTGGTTTCTCTCTCTTCCTTCTCTTTTCCTTTTCTAACCTCTATTTTCCTCCTTTTTGAAGGGAGACGAATAAAAGAAAAAAGAGAAAGAGAGGAGAAAAGGAAGAAAGAAAGAGAGAAGAGGAACTATTTTGCACGGTCTCACTTGACCTTAATTTGAAAACATTTAGAAATTTAACTCGCCTCCATTTTTGAAAATATTGCGGAAAAATGGAGAGACGGGATTCGCTCGTCGGTACGAGGTTCGATCGTTCCTGGCGCCTTTACCAGGGGTAATCGAACCAAGGATCGAATCTATGCCTTTTTCTTTGCCTAAATATAATCTAAGAATTTATTCTAACTCTGAATGCACAAAGAATCATGCTTGTGCAATGCAAAGGATGTATGCTTCTTTTGAAAAGAATGTTTTGAAAATTTTCAAGTATTCTGATATGGACTTGGTAAAGGAGTGAAGAAAATGATTTGAATCTAACTTAGAACTTGAGATAGATCAGAGAAGTTCTAAGTCTTTGAAGTAAATCAGAGTTTGGAAGAATAAATCTTTGATTTTGAGAAAGAATGATTTAAAGCTTTAGAAATGAAGTTTCAAAGTCGGAAATGGATTTTGAATTTTGGATTTAATTTTAGGAAAGGAAATGAATACTTGGGATGGAATTGAATTTGAAGCTTGAAATTTAGAATGAACTGAGAAATCAAATGGTATTTAAGAATAGAAATAGATTTAAGAGATTCAGATTAGATCCGAAAATGGAATTGAAATCTAGAATTGGAATTGGATTCCGGATCCTAAACAGAATTGGCTCCGAGATTTGAAATCCGAGATGGGCTTGGGTTCTCGATCCTAGAAATGGATTTGGATCTAAGGTCTGAGAACCGAAGTAGCACTGGGCTCTGGATCCTAGAATAGAGTGGATCTGAAGTCTGAGATCCTATTGTAAAATTGGGTTCTGGATCCTAGAATGGAGTGGATCTGAGGTCTGAGATCCAAAAAGGTGAAGATTATACTTGGAAATCTGGATCCTAAGATAGAATTGGATCTGAAGTCTGAGATCCAAAGGTAGAATTATATTTAGAAAATTGGATCCAAGTTGATCTAATTTTGGATTTCGAGTTTTTGAAAGTCCAAAATGGGACTTTTGAGTATGGATCTGGGTTTTTGAAAACCCAGATTGAATTTAAAACTTAGAAAAGGCCAAGCTTTTTGAGATTCAGGATCAATCTCAAACTTTTATTTTGGTGTCTGGAGATGAACTTGGTCTTGATTTTGAAGATGAGTCAGAAGTTTTAAAGTTGATTTGAACTTTGAATTTTGGATATACAAATAGATTTCCAAGTCAAATTGGACTTTGAATTTTAGAATTTGAATTTTTGGATATACAAATGGATTTCAAAGTCAAAAATTGGACTTTGAATTTTAGAATTTGAATTTTTGGGTATACAAATGGATTTCAAAGTCAAAATTGGACTTTGAATTTTAGAATTTGAATTTTTGGATATACAAATGGATTTCAAAGTCAAAATTGGACTTCGAATTTGAGATAGAATTTGGAATTTGAAATACAAGATGATTCTGAAGTTTCAAAGTCAAATTGGACCTTGAAATTGAATTCTTAAATCCTTTTGAATTTGAATTTATGAATAGGATTTGATCTGATAAAATGAAGAAAAGAATCACTTGAATTTATGAAAAAGAGTTTTGAAAATATGATGCAATTCTATCCTAAATGATGAATGAATTTAAATTTTTGAAATTGGATTTTGAAAAGCTATTCCATTCTTTAAATGAATTAAAATAAGATTGAATATATAATACATCCTTGACTATGGTCATTGAATGTATTATATAATAATCTATATTTAAATTCAGGTGAAGAATGAAATATATTTTTGTGCTTTTATAAAGTTTAAAATGGAATTGATTCTCAATATACCCTGACTATGGCCATTGGTATATATTTTGAGCAAATTCTAAGTTAAACTCTAATAAAAGAAGGAAATGTTTGAAAATATGATGATTTTGAAGAGGATCCAGTGCAGATCCAATGTTATTTTATAAAAGATAAAAATCCTAAGTTTTGTTTACATCCTGACTATGGCCATTGATGTAAATCATCAACTTAGGATTAATCTACCTTTTATGAAATGGTGCACGTGCCATTCGTGTTTCACCATTGTGAGATTTTGAAAAGTGAAGGTAAAAGGTATGAGAATAAGCAATTTATGATATTTACAAATGCTCATTCATTCTAATCTAGAGCAGGAAATGTGAAATATTTTCATTACATCTAATTATTACTTTATGAGATTGAATTCTGAAAAGATGGGAAATATCTAACTTAAGAAAAGAAGATCTAAATCCCTCATATATTCCTGCAAAACAGAGTTAGCATAAGCAATACAAGAAAATGTCATGCATATATATATGAAAGCTAAATGATAGTATGCATATCTATAATACAAGAGTGGCAACATAAGTTTTTGTGAAAGATTTAATGTGAAAATGTATGTATAATATAGTACTAAATCAATGGGGAAGTATATGTACAAAAAGGGCATACAGGTGGTGACATCAATGAAATAGGGCTGTGAAGGGTGTCTATTACAAAGCTAAATGGGCCTGTGAAGCTGGAAATGGCTGTGAATGAAATTGATTTATTGCATGAAGATGTTGATACTAAAGAAGTTGATGGCCATGGAGCAGCAATATTGTCATTCAAATCGCACGTGAAACTGATTCTTGAAGTGTGGTCAAGTGCTGCATCTGAAGGCAAGCTTGGTAACAGACAACCTGATTCTTCATTGCAATTGGAGATACGCCTGAGAACTTCCTTTGCACCATCTGGATCCAGGCGACTAGTTAACCATCTGTAGACAACCCTCATGCAATCATCAATTGCAGTTGAGAGCTCAGGAACATTTGGACTCCCTCATGGGAGTCGAAAGAGAAGAATCCATCAAGACAATTCTCTTTGCAGACTCAGATACAACACTTTGACACACCTGGCTGTAAACACTCTTTTACTGCATCAACCTTCCCACATGCAGCCAAAAGTTTAGACACATCTGCAGTGGTCTCAAACTCATTTACATCTTTAATTGGACAAGAACTTTGAGTAAGATTGGAAGGCTGTAACGAACATATGTGTTGAAGGTTTTCATTTGCACCCTGGTTTGTCAAGATCTTCTGAACATCTGACAGGCAGTAATTTGCATGATTCATGTCTAAAGCAAGTAAACCAGATGTTTTGCTAGATTCCCCTATAAGAACTGTAAGAGTGGCTTGCAACTGAGGACAACAGATAACATTGGCAAGAAAGGGGGTAAATGATCCCCAACAATCAACTGCAGTCATCCCTAACATACTCTCAGCAGCAGAAAAATTCAAGGTGCATATTCCTGACAATATTGGCAGGCTGCTGTTTCCAAATGGTGCTAATGGAGAGGGTGCCACAAGGGATGGCCATGGAGCCGTAGGCAAGGGCAAACTCTTGGATTGCTGGGAGTGTACAGTGGAGTGGAAATTGGTATGTTTATGTGCATAAGGAAACTACAGCAATACTCGGTATTGCCATAAGTGATGTAATAAGATGAACACAGCAATATCTTGGTATTGCTATAAACATGACAAATAAAGGCTACAGCAGTGCTGAGTGACTGCTATGGAGGTGGACGATGGTGTGTTGGTGACTTGCAGTCAGAAAAGCAAGTAAAAGAATTCAGCATCGAAAGTTTGCACAAACTTACATCGCTAATACACTAAGCATAGGTATAAACATGCAGCATAAGAACAGAGTAAACATATTACAGCAAACTGAAAATATTGTGGTTCAGGTGTTGCAATTTCGAATAAAAGCATCTAACCCAGATGAATTTACTACAAATTTGTAGGGCCACAAAACAACATTACATGCACCGATGACAATGTTGGTGCTACAGATTTTTAGACAATCCCACAGTAAAGCATGTCAAACATCAACCAAATGTTGTAAGTGCTATAAAATATGATGAAAAGATGACTCATCTGAGAGGAAATTTTTGATTTGGTAGTGATACATGGAAGCCTGACAGTTCCCTGCAGATTTTGTCCTTGTTTACGGGCAGCTTTGGTGGATGTAGCTATATGGATCCCAATCTTTTAGAAGGTGATTCCCTTGACTCTGTAGATTCACTTGAGCCCCTCATGTCTTTAAGAAATACGAACTGAAACGAGATGGTCTTTGCTTAATCTTAAATGACTGGTTGTACCCCAACTGCGTGGACGCCATAGTAGGATATTAGCTCATCATATTTAAACTTTAGTGAATGGAACCTGCGATCACAATGATAATTCACTTCAGCCATGGTTTTCGCAATTTAGCTCAAATTGAGGGGAAAGAAAACACTTCTCCTGGGTATTGTAAGATTGATTCCTTCCAATTGAAGAGGAAAATTTGCAATATTATCAACAAAGTTACCTTTAAGTTTTGCCAGCTTATTGAATTGTTAGATTTATGATAAAAGGGAGTGTCACCTTTGCTACAGAATCATCCACATATGGGAACATCAGCATGGTTCTGCAAACTGTCATCGCAGGAGAATTAACTGTTTTCTCAGTTTCAAATTTCTCCAACAACCTCTCATAAGTGTTGTTTGAATTACTCAGGTGTCTTGTGCAGGTGACGTGCACAGGTACTAACAAATGTTGTGGGACCTTTGTATTGGAATTTACAACATTTCAACTTCATGCTGGCAATCAGAGCAGTTGGTAATTCCCAAATAAATCAGAGAGATGATCAGGCCTTACCTCTTGAGGGTCCCATCCGATTAGGCCCAATATAAACTGGTTACAAGATATTTGTGCCAAAATATCCAAGGTTTATAACCCGACGATTGCTTATTAACAAACGAATTGGATTATCATTTTATCATTAAGAGGAAAAACACAGAGTTATAATATCAGGAACATAGAATATATATATATAATGTCAAAATTTAAAAGGATTGATGCAAAAAAAGTAGCAGTGAGGCTTTCTTACCTGATTCCACCTGGTTATCTGTAGGCGCTGACCCATCAAACCTGATTTTGTAACCCATTTCATCAATATCCATGATCTCTCCTTTATCTTTCGCGCAGGAATAAAATGCTAATAACAAAATGAGAATCAAAATGGTGAGTCATCTTATCCAGAGAACTCAAAGTGTCTTGTATGCCACGATTTCAGCAGATTCTGTACTAAAGAATTCGTCACCAAAGTTTTCAGGCTTTAACATGCAGATCACTGTGGAGGTACTTGATGACGAACCATGACAACTCGTGTACCATTAAAATTACCATGTTATGAACGTTGTCACAGGTTTTTTTAAAAAAACTTGCCATCTTCCTGCTTGCAGATGAAGTCCGGTGTGCAGAAACTAATGTTTTGCAGACACAGCATGCCTAATGATAAAGTAAAATATAGAGGATCCAGGTGTATGGTGAATCAGAACATCTTTAAAACAGTGTATGAAGCAACCACGGGATTACACTGAGGAAATGGGATCTCAATGCACAGGGTGATGTAAATAAACCGATGTCATGTAAAATCCATCGCTGCTATATTCTAAAGATGGCAATGATGGCATCACCGATATTAAATCCAATAAATGAAAGGTGGAAAACAGAAAATCAAACACAATAGGCAATCACAACCAACAGAAGGCAGAGAAATGGACATTAAGAATACCTATTACTTATCTAAAACGAGATCTAAGGTTAGATGCAAACTTAAAAAAAATGAAATAGGTTGGAACATTGTATTCCTCCATTGTGGCAGTAGGTAGATCGGATAATGAAAATGAAAAATTGGAAGACAGATATTTAACAAAAATCAGAGAAATTTTAATAAACGTAAGAGGGAAATGTTGGAACAAACGTTCCATCGCTGTTGCACATGGGCGTGTCGATGTTGCACAGGCAACTCAACATTACCCAAGGTGCGTTAATGGGTTTAAGAAGCAAGAAATCACAGAGGAAAGAAAAATTTACAGAGGAGAAGAAAACGTACTTACCTGTAATGGCAGAGGTAGTCGACCTATTACTTGAGGAGAAACGGAGGAGATAGGAAGGCGAAGAGGAAGGTCATCGTGAAAGAGGCTGATAGATCGGTGAGGCATGATTTTCTTTGCTCGATATGAAGAACACCATGAAGAGGTGAATGGCGGATTTAATGAAGGCAAAAGGAGAGGATGCTATATACAGGAAAAGGGAAGGGGTGAAGACGATCCGAGAAGAAGAAATGGGGAGGTGAAGAAGCGTTCCCGAAGAAGAAGATGAAGAGATTCTTTTAAGGAGGAGGAGGAGGATTCGAGAAGAAGTTGGTTGAAGATGTGCGATGGAGAAGGGCGATCGACTGAGGGTTTCTGTGAGAGGAAGAAAGAGACTGAGAGAGGGAGAGATGCGCCACTTCCCCTCTTTTCTTGCAAAGGTTTTCTAAAGAAATCCTAAAAAGAAATTTACGAAAGGGGCCCCTATTGCTTTTAGGATTTTACGAAGAGGGGGGGGGCTCCTCAAAAAGAGATTTTCACAAAAGTGTTTTTCAAAAAGAAAACGAGGTTTTTAGTAAAAACTCATTTGTTTGTCTCATGATTTTTCCATTTATTTTTCATTTTTTTGTATTTTTGGAAGAAAAACTTAAGAAACAAAGACTAAACCATAATTTTTTTGTATTTTTCTACAAAGAACATTTACAAAAGTATTTTCCTGAGAATTTCAGGTCATTTCGGGAAAATTTCTTCAGAAGACTGAGTTTGGACCCGAGTTTTTGAGAAAATATTCGAGTTTTTGAAGCTCGAATCGAGAAATACACGTGATGGACCAAACGGATGTCGGATGGACTGACCGAGTTATTTAAAAACTATTTTTGGTATTTTCTATAATTTTAATTTAAAATTTGAACAACGAGACTCAGATTTGGATCTGGACAATGGATCCAGATCCAAAATCAATTTAGACATATGAAATGAATTTAATTTCAATAAAACTAGAGAAATGAACTGAAATTTAGATTTGAAATGACTCATTTGCTCAAAAAATGAATTGAGGGGCAAAAGGAGAATATTTAAAAAGATTTTGAAAAAGTTGGGGTGTTCACAGATGCCCCTCTTTGCTACTAAGCCTGTTGAAAGCCGAGCTTAGTGGCAAAGAAAACACTCCAAATTTTGAAAAAAATGCCCCAGTCAGCAGATCTGAACTGGGTGTGGAAGAATTTATTTAAAAGACATGGCTTTTCAGGCTTAAAACCTTATCCTGAATGGTTTTGGGGAGACGAAATCCTCGAAAATGATATGAATAGATAACAGAAATGAAGAAATCGTGATGGGATTTTGGGTGAAGATCCCGGAATGATGAAAGATAAGAATTTTGATCAAGTCTCATGGGTGAGACAAAATCAATATTTTGAAATGACTCAGGTTTTAGCCCTTAACCTGGATGGGACGAAGATATATCAAGATAACCTAAATGTGGAAAGGAATATATGATGACCTTGATGGGACAATTTTGAGAAAATGCCTCATGAGATGAAGCTCAAGCAAGATCTTGTCCTGGATGGATATACAAAGCATGAATTCCTCGATGGGAAGAACCATGATGGGACTGGAGGAAGAAACACCTCGTCGAAACGAGACTCAGGTTTAATCCAAACCTGAGAAAGGAAGATACCTCGATGCACGAGGTTCAGGCTTAACCCTTAACCTGAAGGGGACGACTATATGGAATCCTCGAGTGAAGAGACCATGATGGGACATTCGGAGTTTGGACGAACAAATCCGAAAGGGGTTTTGCGAAAGGAGGAAGGAAATTGGGTTTCCTAAGGCTTTGAAAAAGGGATGAACTTGGATGTCTCATTGCTGAGACTAAATTAGCTTTTGAATTTAATGACCTTTCGCAGGGAGTACAGGTTTTGACCCTTAACCTGAGTGGGAACAACCATACGGGATCCTCGGGTGAAGAAGCCGTGATGGGACAGGAAGAGATATTTTGCCTGAATGGGGTAACTCTTCTGGGAATGTGAGAAATGGAAAATAAGGAGGAGATGTGAGACAAAATGAACGATGAATAAGGTAACAGGAGGCGAATCTTTTGAAAAAGTGAAAGATGAAGAAGGGCAAATCCTTTTGACAAGAGAAAGCAAATGTGAAATATGAAGAAGGCAATGCTTTTAACAAGGAGAATGTAAGATGTGAAATATGAAGAAGGCAATCCTTTTAACAAGGAGAATGTAAGATGTGAAATATGAAGAAGGCGATCCTTTTAACAAGGAGAATATAAGATGTGAGATATGAAGAAGGCAATCCTTTTAACAAGAAGAATATAAGATGTGAGATATGAAGAAGGCAATCCTTTTAACAAGGAGAATGTAAGATGTGAAATATAAAGAAGGCAATCCTTTTAACAAGAAGAATGTAAGATGTGAAATATGAAGAAGGTAATCCTTTTAACAAGGAGAATGTAAGATGTGAAATATGAAGAAGGCAATCCTTTTAACAAGGAGAGGCAAGTCTCTCGACAAAGCGAAAGACGAGGAAATCAATCATTTAATCAAGGAGAAAGGCAAATCTTTTGACAACGCAAAAAGACAGGGAAGGCGATCCTTTTATCAAGGGGAAGGCGAGTCTTTCGACAAAGCGAAAGACGGAGAAGGCAATCCTTTCATCAAGGGGAAGGTGAGTCTTTCGACAGAGCGAAAGACGGAGAAGGCAATCCTTTTATCAAGGAGAAGGCGAGTCTCTCGACAAAGAGAAAGACGAAGAAGGCGATCCTTTTTAGAAAGGAGAAGGCGAGTCTCTCGACAAAGGGAAAGACGAGGAAGGCAATCATTTTATCAAGGAGAAGGCAAGTCTCTCGATAGAGCGAAAGACGAAGAAGGCAATCCTTTTATCAAGGAGAAGGTGAATCTCTCGACAAAGCGAAAGACAAAGAAGGAAATCCTTTTATCAAGGAGAAGGCGAATCTCTCGACAAAGCGAAAGACGGAGAAGGAAATCCTTTTATCAAGGAGAAGGTGAATCTTTCAACAAAGCAAAAGACGAGGAAGGCAATCCTTTTATCAAGGAGAAAGGCGAGTCTCTCGACAAAGCGAAAGACGAAGAATGTAAACAACTCTAGGTTGCATCCAAATGGATAGTGAATATTTATTTCATTCTTAGAATATCTAGAAAATTTTGCCAATAAGATAAATTTTATAGTTGACTTCAATGCTTGAAAATATACATATGTGTGCAAAAGATATTCCCTCTTTTACCTAGAGTATTTCCTCCAACGAGGTTAACTTCTTGGTTTTAAGAGTCAAATTCAAAGTTTTTAGTGCTGATGATTTTCTTCAAGGAAGTTATCCATTTCCCTGATATTGGAAAAGAAAAAATATTCTCAATTTCGTAAAAGCAAGTAGTGAAAGGATATTGATAAAAGAATTTTTGCATAAGAAAAGATGACTTCTAGCAATTTAGGCAATTTGATATCTGGATGTTTTCCCATGATGATCTTTTTGCACTCCTTTTTTGAGTCATTGAACTTTTTCAGGCTTTTACATCATCCTTCATTTTGGAGATGTTCTGACTTTTCTCTCTTTTTCAGGGAAGGGTACGTCACAAACTCCTTCATCTTGGAGATGCTCTGATCCTTCTTTTTCTCAGGGATTATATATGATGGTATTGGCTCAAAGGTTTTTAGATGATAGCAGAAATCAAATATCATTTAGGGTTTGTCGGTAGGTCCATCACACTCGCCTTCATCTCGACGGTGATCTGAACTTTCCCTGAAAGGATCCTTCACAAACTCCTTCATCTCGGTAGATGATCCAAATCTTCTTTGGCCCCGGGGGTCTACTCGCTTAATTCGCCTTCATCTTGACGACAATTGAGAGATCCCTTTTTGCAGATATTTGATTGCAGCTTTAAAATGAGAGGATATGGATTAAGTGGATTCTTTTATGGCTCAGGATATTTCCACTACCTAATTGCCAGAAAATCGTCTTAAAACACGCACCATAGCTATGATCAATATCAATTCGCTTCCGGCTTTTCAATGTCATCGAATATTTCTTTCGCCAATCATACCGAGGATATTTCTCCCATCCTTTTGGTTGATCAACAGGAAAAGATTTTGAATTTTACCTATTGTGATCATCGCAAAAATTTTCCTCTCGTAATATTCTCTCTCTTCCTTCTCTCTTCCTTTGCGACCTCTTATTTTCCTCCTTTTTGAAGGGAGAAAATAAAAGACGGAAACAAAGAGAGAAGAGAAAAGAAAAGAAGAGAAGAGGAGAGGAACTCTTTCGCGGGTCTCACTTGACCTGAATTTTGAATTTTTTTGAAATAACTCGCCTCCGTTTTTGAAATATTTGCGAGAAAATTTGGGAGACGGGATCCGCTCGTCAGTACGAGGTTCAACCGTTCCTGACGCCTTTACCAGGGGTAATCGAACCAATGGTCGAATTCATGTCTTTTGCTTTGCTAAGAAATTGTCTAAGAATCTATTCTAAGTCTAAATGCACAAATAATCATGCTTGTGCAAATGCGAAGATGTATGCTCCTTTTGAAAATATTTTGAAGAATTTCCAAGTGAATCTGATAAAGTGAAAAAATGATTTTAACTTAGAACTTAGGATTAAAGCTCTAAGTTTTTAGAATAATCAAGAGTTTGGGAATATAAATTTGGACTTTGAGAGAAAATGATTTTGAAACTGAGATAAAAGGAAAAAAGAAGAAAGAAATTTTCAAAGTCATAAATGGACTTTGAATCAGAATGGAAAAAAATGGAATTGAATCAGAAGAAAAGATAGAATTGGGAAATTTGAATAAAATTGAGAAATGGAATTGATTTAAAAGCTGGAATTTTCGAGATGAAATCTAAATCCAAGGTCTGGATCTGAATAGAGTTCAAAGTTGAATTTTGAATTTAGGATCTGAAATGGGAACTTGATTTGAAATCTGGAATGAAATGGAATTGGTTTTAAGGATTGAAGTTAAAGTGGAATTTGGATTTGGAATTTGAAGTGGAATTGGATCCAAGATTTGGAATCCAAGATGGTATTTGGATTTGAAATCTGAGATCCAAGATAGGGTTGGACTTTGGATCCTAAGATGGAATTGGATCTGAAATCTGAGATCCAAAGTAGAATTGGATTCTGGATCCTAGAATTGATTTAGATCAAAAGTCAGAGATCCAATGTAGAATTGGATTCTGGATCCTAGAATGGATTTGAATCTAAAGTCAGAGATCCAATGTAGAATTGGAATTTGGATCTGAATCTGAGATCCAAGGTAGAATTGGGTTCTGAATCCTAGAATGGATTTTGAATCTGAAGTCAGAGATCCAACGTAGAATTGGAATTTGGATATGAATCTGAGATTCAAGGTAGAATTGGGTTCTGGATCCTGGAATGGATTTTGGATCTGTAATCTGAGATCCAAAGTGGAGTTGTACTTGGAAATCTGGATCCAAGTTGGGATTTAGGATCTAATTTTAGATTTGGATTCTGAAGGCCCAAAGTGGGACCTTTAATGATGGATCTGGGTTTTGAAAACCCAGATTGAATTTAAATTTTCAAGTTTTGAGATTCCAATCCAAACCTTGATTGAAGATAAGAGGATCAGAAGATAACTTCAAAGTTAAATTGGGCTTTGAAATTGAATTTTTGAATTTGGGTTGGAATTTTGGAATTGATTTTGAGAATTTGAAAATGAACTTCAAAGTCAATTTGGACTTTGAATTTTGGAGCTTGCATTTGGAATGAATCAAGAATCTCAAAGTTTAAAATCGAACTTTGAGTTTGATTAGAGTTTTGAATATAAAATGAATTTGAAATTTCAAAGTCAAATTGGACTTTGAAATCTGTTTTTGAATTTGAATATAAAAAATGACTTTGAAATCTCAAAATTAAATTGAATTTTGAGATTGAAATTGAATTTGAAAATGAAAGGATGAATTGGATTTCATAAGAATTGAAGATAGATTGAGGAAATATTAACATCACTTGGAGTTTTTGAAAAAAGGGGTTTTGAAAATATGACGTAGTTCTATCCTAAATGATGAATGAATTTGAATTTTTGAAATTTGGATTTTGAAAAGCTATTCCATTCTTTAAATGAATTAAAATAAGATTGAAGATATAATACATCCTTGACTATGGTCATTGAGTGTATTATATAATAATCTATATTTAAATTCAGGTGAAGAATGAAACACATTTGGTGCTTTTATAGAATTAAAAATGAAATTAATTCTCAATATACCCTGACTATGGCCATTGGTATATATCTTGAATTAATTTTAAGTTAAATTCTGATAAAAAGGAAATATTTAAGGAAAATATGATGAATTTTGAAAATGGATCCAGTGTGGACCCAGTGTTATTTTGTAAAAGATAAAGATACTAAGTTTTGTCCACATCCTGACTATGGCCATTGATGTGGATCATCAACTTAGGATCAATTACCTCTTTCGAAATGGTGCACGTGTCATTCGTGTTGCCATTTGTGAATTTTTGAGAAATAAGAGAAAAATGATATGAAAACAAATAATTTCCAAGGCATGTATGCTCATACATTCTACCTAAAGCAGGAAATGGAAATTTTCATTCAAATCTAGCTATTACAACATGTAAAATTAAATTTACAACCCCAAGTAATGAGATCTTCCATGCTTCCTGCAAAACAGGGTCATCACAAGGCAAAGATAAAAGCAAGTGGAAAGAGTTAGGTTGAAAATACAAAGTGCAAATGATTATGCTAATTCTTATCAAGAACAAAATTTGTTTTGCATGAAAGATGCCTATAGGCAAGTATCCTAAACTGATGGAAAATTGGGTGGGAAATGTATATGTAAAATATGCCAAACTAATGAAAAGGGTGAAAATAGATGGATGTTTAAACAAAGGGGATGCCTGTATGAGAGAAGGCATATAATATACCAAACATTTAGGTAAAAAAAAAACAGGTGCAAATTATTGGGTTAGTGGATCCATGAACCGACGGATTGGAGTTTTCCACTAACTCTGTTAACCATTGTAACAAGACATCGCTCCAATCTTATTGATGCAGTGACGATTCCCACAGATTATAGGTGATGGATCAACTTTCTGAAATTTGACATTCACAACAGCGATTGAATAATAAGTTGAGATGCCAATGGGTAGCCAATAAGGAAGTGGCAGGTGGGTCATGGGTGAAGAGATGTTGCAGGAAATGAACAGCAAGTGTGGTGGTGTGCAATAGTGGAGGGTGTAGACAGGTGGTGAAGCTCCAGCAAATGTAAAATAGTGTACATGGTATGGTTATGATAGTGTTGAAGCTGAGACTACTAGACTGGTCTATTAAAAGTGACAACTTAAAAGGGGTGCTGGGATGGAGGCCACAATAGGTAAATGCAAAGGCTGTATTTACAGGGGCTATAAATGCTGCATTACATGTTGTAGATGACCTGCAATGATGCTGCAGGAAAGGCATGGAACATAGGGATAAGAGTGCATGCAGTGATGAATGTGGTAAAGCCAGTTACAGATGGAAAGAGGGGAAATATTAACATCAGTATGAATCCTAATAATTATGACGCCACAGCAGATTAAAATTTTGCATAACCAATGTTCATGACCCCTTGATGCTTCAAATGAAATTACCATGAATAATCGGCCTGGTGAACCACCTTTAACAATAACAAAACAAGACCATAAAAATTCTTAAGAGACAACTCCTATGTTTCCAAAAAAAAATGTTGCAGTTGGGAATAGATAAATTTGAGATATAGAAGGCAGGGTGGAAACGTATAGATGGCAACAGGGTATGTACCTGCCACTGCTAAGAGCACAACAGCAGGAAGATGGTGGGGTAATAGCTGGGGTAAGCAAAGTTGTGGCTGAATATCCCTAGAATCCACAAGAGATAAGTTTTCTAATCTAAGCTAAAAAAAATATCCTCAGACTTGAAAACACTGTCCATTCCTATCGATTTCAAACAAGTGATTGTAGAGAGGGGGAACCTCAATCGATAGCATGCACTCTCGCAAGTGCTTTCACGACATATGCAATGGTCTTTTATACATTACCTGATGAG
Organism: Nuphar pumila; assembly: GCF_984573655.1. Classification (NCBI taxonomy): domain Eukaryota; kingdom Viridiplantae; phylum Streptophyta; class Magnoliopsida; order Nymphaeales; family Nymphaeaceae; genus Nuphar; species Nuphar pumila. Next base: position 93,235,265 of record NC_143260.1, on the reverse strand, counting down.
CCCAACTACCTTTCAGTCTTACAGGGGACTCGTTGCTATACATGACCTGCTGACTTATTATAAAAAGAAACCCATAAGTAACAATTCAAATGGAAAAGAAAATCACCCTGAGTTTATTCTCAGATGTAATTCCCTAATAATATCATTAGTAATAGACATAACTGGTGGAGTTTAGCCGATATTGGAAACATAACAGAAAAGAAAAAAAAAAGGAAAAAGAAAAGGAGAAATAAAAAAAATGAGTTCAGCAAGTGTGCTGAAAGTAAAGTGCCAGAGCATGCCTTGAGCTAATGTTATTGGTGGGTTTTTACCAATGTGTAATACATGATCACCCCCCTGTTCCAGATTGTCTCTTCCAACCAGGGCTCGAAGGGTCTGCCACTGATTTATGGATGTATTGCAGAACTTGGAAATGAATTTGCAGCAGTGGGACGGCATGAAGACATTCAGGTTATCTCATTCCATGTAATGTATCACTCACTAGTGCTAACATCTCAAACCCATCGATTAGCAGGTCATTGGCAGATATCATATCCTTGGGTTTCAGAAAATAGCTTGGCCAATGGATAAGACCCTGACATCCGGTTCTTCAGAAAGCTTAAGTAATAAACTGACTTCTGTCACTTGTATATATCCTTGGTTTTTTTTTTTAAACCACGTTATCCCTGTCATCGAGGCAGGCTCGAATGAAACAGATCATGGGTAAGGGGCATTATGCAGATAAAGAGAACCAGCGATCAACCACTTGATCGCTGAAATCAGGTTGATCAATAATCGCATGGTTACTTCATGTCATAAAGCGATATAAATCGAAGCTTGAGATATAAAAAAAAAAAAGACAGAACAGAAAAAAAATAATTTGATAGTAGGAACAAAACAAACACTGCATTGAGAATCAAAACAGAAATGAATCAAAACTAGAAAAGAGCATGAATTGAAACAAAACAAATGGGAGTAAGACCAACACGAATACTATGATTAGAATAAGCAGGAATAGAGACTGAAGCAAAGATTCAAAATAAGTTAATTCTGAAACCGAGATCTCATTGCCCACTCCAATTGGAAATGAAATTAACTTGATAGTCATGTCCTAACTCTCTTAATATTAACATTAGAGAGAGGGTTTCAGTATACATGAATGACAAAGTAAGGGAAAATGACGAACAAAGCATAAAAATAAAAAAAATAAAAAAATAAAACAAAGAAGAACGAGATGTTGGGATGAATCCCTGTTAAATGTTGCAATGAGAGGGTCGAATCTGCTATGCACAGATCGAGCCCTGCTCTAATGCCAAAGATACGTAGGACCGAAAACAGGAGGGTGTTAGGTTTTTATGAGAACCAGAGTAATGAAGACAGAGGGAAGTTACAAAGGAATGAGAAGGGAAGGGAATGAAGGGCTTACCTTCCTTCGAAAAACAGCAGAGGTCTTGAGAGAAATCCTTCCTTATTTTTATTTGCAATAGAATTTCCCTTTTGATTGATTCGATCGGCTGTTGTTGTCTTCTTGAAAATTTGGGGCCGGATTGACCTTTCTCCAACTGTGTGAAGATGGATGGATGGCTGCCGTAGGAGGGTTGAAGGTAGAAAGATGGGTGATGGATTTTTGCAGAGGAAGCTTGGTGATGGACCGGTGCTTGCCAGAAATGTATGCCTCAGAAGATTAGGAGATGATCGATGTCCCCTTGGGATGGAGTTGATGTCTCATTTTAAAGAGGGAACGGAGGATTTGAGAAGAGATGATGGGTATGATCCAATGGCTGATGGAGATTTGGTTGGCGATGGATGATTGAGAAAGGGGGTGAGAGTTGAGCGATGGTGGATGGTTCTGGAAGAAGGTCTGCGGGAGGGAGAGAGCGAGCCTGCGGCCGTTGCAAGTTTTCACTATTTCAAAAGGGTGGTTCCCTTTTTAAGAATTTTCTGAAAAATGGTTAAGGAGCGAGGTTTTTGGTAAAAATGGCTTCAAAAAGCTCGAAAATCATCCGTTTTCTTTGTAGCTTTTCTTTTTTTCTTTTTTTTTTTGGTTTTTATGTTATTTTTCTATTTTTTTATACTTTTAGAATAAAATTCGAGAAATCAAAGATTTAAAACTAATTTTTTTGTGTTTTTGTAAAATATTTACAAAAGAGAATTTTTCTGAGAGTTTTAAAGCTATTTTGAGGAAATTCCTTCAGAAATGGGTTTTTGATCCGGATTTTGAGAAAATATGGATTTAAAATGCTGGATTCGGATCCGGAGTTGATTTTGAATATATCAATATGGATTTTAATTCAAAGAATCTGAAGAAATGACTTGATTTTCTCAAAAAAATGGGGTTAGGGGCAAAAAGGTCATTTTTACAAAACTTTGAAAAATTTGAGGTGTTCACAGATGCCCCTCTTTGCTACTAAGCCGGTTGAGAGCCGAGCTTAGTGGCAAAGACAACACTCCAAATTTTGAAAATGTCCCAGTCAGCAGGTCTGAACTGGGTGTGGAAGAATTATTTTGAAAATATGGTTTTTCAGTCTTAGAACCTTGTCCTGAAAGGTTTTGGGGAGACGAAATCCTCGAAATGATATGATTTGAGTAGAAAATGAGGAAATTGTGATGGGACTTTAGATAGAAATTCTGAAATGGTGGGAAATGAAAATTTTGATCAGGTCTCATGGGTGAGACAAGATACTCTTTTTGAAATGATTCAGGTTTAGCCCTTAACCTGGATGGGACGAAGATATATCAAAAAATGTATTGAATGAGGAAAGGAATACATGAGGACCTTGATGGGACATTTTTGAAAAATGCCTCGTGAAATGCAGCTCAAGTAGAATCCTATCCTGGATGGATATACAAAGCATGGGTTCCTTGATGGGAAGAACCATGATGGGACTGGAAGAAAACATCTCGTCAAAACGAGGAATCTCATTGGAATGTGACTCAGGTTTAACCCAAACCTGCAAGGAAGATACCTCGCGAAGCGAGGTTCCGTGTTAACTCTTTATCTGGATAGGAAATCTACCATACGGGTTTCTCAAAAATGGAGAAAGCACGATGGGACCTTCGGAATTTGGACGAACAAATCCGAGAGGGGTTTTTGCGAAAAGAGGAAATATAAGGTTCCCTAAAGCTTCGAAAAGGGGAAGAAATTGGGCGTCTCGTTGCTGAGACTGAAATAGCTTTTGAAATCAAAGAATTTTTTGCAGACGGTTCAGGTTTAACCCTTATCCTGAGTGGGGGAAATCTACCATACAGGTTTCTCAAAATGGAGAAAGCACGATGGGACCTTCGGAATTTGGATGAACAAATCCGAGAGGGTTTTTGCGAGAGAAGGAAATATAGAGTCCCTAAAGCTTTGAAAAGGGGAAGAAATTGGGCGTCTCATTGTTGAGACTGAAATAGCTTTTGTAATCAAATGATCTTTCGCAAATGGTTCAGGTTTGACCCTTATCCTGAATGGGTTATTCATACGGAATCCGTTAATGACAAAACTGTGATGGGACAGGAAGAGATACTTCTTCTGAGGCAACTCTTTTTGGGAAATACAAACAACGCTAGGTTGCATCAAAATGAATATTGAATGTTTATTTAATTCTTGGAATAGCTAGAAAATTTTGCCAATAAGATAAAATCATAGCAGATTCAGATGCTTCTAAATGTACATGTATGTGAAAAGATATTCCCTCTTTTACCTAGAGTGTTTTCTCCAATGAGGTTAACTCCTCGGTTTTAAGAGTCAAATTCAAAAATTTAGCACTGATGATTTTCTTCAAGGAAGCTATCCATTTCCCTGATATGAGAATAAAAGAAATATTCTTAATTTCATAAAAGCAAGTAATGAAAAGACATTGATAAAAGAATTTTGCATGAGAAAAGATGACTTCTGGCAACTTTGGCAGTTTGATATCTGGGTGTTTTCCCATGATGATCTTTTTGCACTCTTTTTTAGTCATTGGGCTTTCTCGGTTTTTCACATCATCCTTCATTTGGATGTCCTGACTTTTCTCTCTTTTTCAGGGAAGGGTACGTCACAAACTCCTTCATCTTGGAGATGCTTTGATCCTTCTTTTTCTCAGGGATTCTATATGATATTAGCTCAAAAAGGTCTTTAGATGTAGCTGACATCAAATATCTTTTAGGGTTTGTCGGTAGGTTCATCGCATCTGCCTTCATCTCGACAGTGATCTGAACTTTCCCTGGAAGGATCCGTCACAAACTCCGTCATCTTGGAGATGTTTCAAATCTTCTTTGGCCCCGGGGATCTACTCGCTTGATTCGCCTTCATCTTGACGACAATTGAGAGATCCCTTTTGCGGATATTTGATTGCAACTTTTAAACGAAAATGAGAAGGGATGAGTTGAGTGTATTCTTCCTATGGCTCAAGATATTTCCACTGCCTGATTGCCAGAAAGTCATTTTAAAACATGCGCCATAGCTAAGATCAATATTAATTCGCTTCTGGCTTTTCAACATCATTGAAGATTTCTTTCATTGATCATATCGAGGACATTTCTTACATCCTTTTGGTTGATCGACAGGAAAATATTTGAATTTTACCTCTTTTTCGCAAAAAGTTTCACCTTTTGGAAGGAAATACAGGAGGTAATCTTGAGAAAATTCTTTTTGTGTAGTCAGACTTTTAGAATCAACTAATGCTTTTAGCAAATTGGCAAAGTTTTCACGAATTCTTTGTGAAATAATCACTCAATAAAGATTTTGATGAGATCTTGAGTTGCAATCTTTTGATTTTGGGAAATACATGACCAGCAAAAGCTGGAACCTTTGAAATACATGACCAGCAAAAGCTGGAACCTTTGAAATACGTGACCAGCGGAAGCTGGAACCTTTGAAATACGTGACCAGCGGAAGCTGGAACCTTTTCGAGATACATGACCAGCGAAAGCTGGAACCTTTTGGAATACATGACAAATAGACGTTGAGATCTTTTGAAATACCTGTCCAGCGAAAGCTGGAACCTTTGAAATACGTGACCAACGAGAAGCTGGAACCTTTCGAAATACTTGACCAGTAAAACTGGAGCATTTAAAATATATGACCAACAATAATGCTGGAACATTTTGGAAATACATGACCAACGAGTGTTGGGTCTTTTGGGAAATACACGAATGGTTATGAAAAACTGAGTTTTAATAAAAAGGTTGAGAATGACAGAAATTGGGAGATTATAACTCGAGGGTTGAGAAAAAAACATTGTGACCCCGAGGTTGGAGAAGTGATAATCTTGAGAGATTTGGAGATATGAAGGTTGTGAAAATGATAGATTTGCGAGATTAAAACCTGCAGGTTTGAAAATAAGAGAATGGAGGAATCGCACCCTGAGGGTTTGATTTATGGAAAATAGGTTGATTTGGGAGCTCGAAAATTGTGAGCTGGGACTTTTTGAAATACACGACCAAAAGCTGAGTCCTTTTTTGGGAATGCATTACCAGCAAAGCTGGGACGTTTGAAATGCGTGACCAGCGAAAAGTTGGAACGTTTGAAATGCGTGACCAGCGAAAAGCTGGAACGTTTGAAATGCGTGACCAACGAGTGTTGGATCTTTTTTTGGAAATACCTGACCAACGAAAGCTGGAACGTTTGAAATACATGACCAGCAAAATGCTGGAACGTTTGAAATACATGCCCAACGAGTGTTGGATCTTTTGAAATACCTGACCAGCAAAAGCTGGGACGTTTGAAATACCTGACCAGCGAGAAGCTGTAACGTTTCAAATATATAACCAACGAGTGTTGGATTTGACCAGCAAAAAGCTGGAACGTTTGAAATACCTGACCAGCAAGAAGCTGGAACGTTTGAAATACATGCCTAACGAGTGTTGGATCTTTTGAAATACCTGACCAGCAAAAGCTGGGACGTTTGAAATACCTGACCAGCAAGAAGCTGGAACGTTTGAAATATATGACCAACAAGTTGTTGGATCTTTTCGGAAATACCTGACCAGTAAAAACTGGGACGTTTGAAATACCTGACCAGTAAAAACTGGGACGTTTGAAATACCTGACCAGTAAAAACTGGGACGTTTGAAATACATCAGCTTTTGGGAGATTTTAAATCAGGACTCGAATTTTGTAGAAGAAAGGATTTTGATCGAGATTGAATGTAGAAAGTTATTGGCGCGAAGATCGGATCCTCCAAATGAGCTCAATATAAGATTGAAGATTTTGGAAAATACCCTAGTGCGAGGACTGGGTTGTAAAGATGAGCTAAACTTGGAAAGTAAAATATGAGAAATTCTGAATTCAATGGACCGTCACATCCTAACTGCGTGGCGGTCTGTTTTCAGGATTTATCTCCTTATCCTGAACTAGGAAGGAAGAAAATAAATACCTCGTTAGCAGAAGGCATCAGGTTTATCCCTTAACCTGAAGGGGTATTTTGTAGGTAAAGATAGATGAAAATTTTAATAAGATTGATGAAAAATCGTTTAATACTTGACATAAATGAGCAATAGCTTGAAGAAAATTTGCTCAAACCAAAAAGTAAATCAAATGTAATGAAAAATAAAAAATCATAAGATCAAATGAGCATTAACAAAATTTGAGGAAAAGAGCTTTTGTCTAATCCTGTCTGCATATGATGAAAGAGGATGATTATAGATCAAAAATAAAAATGCCCCAGTATCATGGAGAGGAATGTAAGAATAGAAGATCATTATTTTATTGAAAATGGCTCTTTTGAAGAGTACAAAGGCTTTAGAATGAATATTTCAGGTGTAAAACTTCTTCAGATGCAGAGCATTGATGGGATCTGGCATTTCCACTCCATCTGCGTTGATTAGACGATACGAATTGCGAGGAAGCGCTTCCTTAACCACATAAGGGCCTTCCCAATTGGGTGACAACTTGCCCCGTGGTCAATGCTTGAGATGAGTCGTCGATCTGAGTACCAAATCGTTAACTCGAAATCTTCTTTCAATGACAGACTTGGCATATTGTCGAGCTATCCTCTGCCGATAAGCTTGAGCATGTTCCGCTGCCTTGAGCCTTTTTTCATCTAGCAGATCCAGCTGTACCAGTCTCTGCTGCTGATACTGATCGAGTGGCAATTCTATAAGAGAAGCAAATTTGAGAGCGAGCTTTTGGACATGGAGAGGTAACACCACTTCAGTTCCTGTAAACACCCCAAATTTTCACTCACCTCCCCGACATCTCCACCAAACATCATCATTCAACCTTTGAAATAGCCGGAGGGCAAAATGGTCATTCTGAGCCCGGAGCTTGCAAAAGTCTAAATTTCATTTGCAACTCTCAAAATTTCTTTATTTTTATCTCAGATGTTCAAAATTTTACTCCTGACAGGAGACAGGAATCTCCAAGTCTTGGTTCAAGATTCTATTGCATAAGACATGACATTGCATATCATTGCATGAGCCTTTCATATCACTGTACTGCACAACATGTCATTTCGAGGTCCAGAACTCTTGATTTCAAAATTTTCAATCCAGATTCGAGTTTCAACTCTTTTCAAAATTGTTTTCAAAACCCTGGGTCTTCAAAATTACCAATTCTTCCCATTTTACCCCCAGGATTCGGAATTTCAAAATATTTCCTCAGGAAAACGATCTAGATAGTTTTCAATATGGATTTCAGCCACTTCTACTCAGATTTTGCCTTTTTGTCAAACTATTTCAACTATCATTCTTTTACAAAATCGCCCTACAGGGGCCAACTCTTTTCAAAATTTCTGTTTTACCAATTAGTCCAGATTTTATAAAAATTCCAAAAAGAAGTTGTTGTTTAATCCCTATTTCAATAAAGAAGCAATGTGGGACCCACATTGAGGTGGTGTCACATAGACTTTTCTCTTGAAAATTTTGAATTCTGAAAAACACAAAAAAATAAGAGCCTTGTCCCCTGGATTGGTGCCACTTGTCTTTTCTCTCTCCTCCCATTTCCATGCCAAGTGTCAGTGTGGGGCTACCTTAAGAAGCCGCCACATGTCATCCCATTTTTCTGCCATGTGTCACCCTATCCATCCTGCGCCATGTGTCATTCCAAAGATCACCAGGAGATGCCAAGTGTCATAGGTTGTCCTGTCTAAAAAAGTGGAGCTTGTCGCCTCTGAGGTGGCGCCACTTGAAGTGTGTCTCCTGCAGAGGACACGTGTCAACCTCTCCCTCCTTCAGAAAAAGTAGCTTGACACATGTCTCTCTCTACTATTCTCAGAAAAGTAGGAGACACGTGTCACTCCTAGCTTCCTTCAGAAAAGGTAGGCTTGTCTCCTCTGAGGTGGCGCCATTTGAAGTGTGTCTCCTGCAGAGGACACATGTCAATCACTCATTTCCTCAGAAAAAGAAAATGCCATGTGTCATTCTCTGCTCTTCTCAGAAAAAGCAAATGACACATGTCATTCTCTGCTCTTCTTAGAAAAAGTAGAGGACACATGTCATTTTCTACCTCCTTCAGAGAAAACTAGAACTCAAATATTCAAACTCCAGGCTAGGTGGCGAAAATCCTGAACTTCACCTTTTCTACTTTGTGTGAGATGGTGCCACGTGTCCCTTTCCCTCATTTTCCTCCCTCTTGCCACATGGCATTGTAGGAGCCACCCTGAGGTGGCGCCACATGTCCACCCTTCATTCCTCCAGGGCCAACCTCCATTTAAAATTCAAATCCCCCTCTGAGGTGGCGCCATCTAAAGAACCTCCTCGAGCAGGCTGACACTTGTCAGGTATAGAACCATCCTGGACTGCCACATGTCCAGATCTCCATTCATCAGAAAAAGTAGAATTCAAACTCCTCTGAGGTGGCACCTTCTGAGCCCACTGCTCTGTTCTTCTGACATGTGTCAAACACCTTTTGAGGTGGCGCCATTCCAAAGCTCCCACTTGGTTTCATTTTTATTTTTATTTTATTTTTAGTAAAAGCAGCCCACCATGAGGTGGCGCCACCTGAGGGCTCCCTGCAAAAGCCAAATTCGAATTTCAAACCCCCAGATAGCACCCCCTGAGATGGCGCCACATGGCGGGCTCAGATTGAGCCTGTTTGAAATTCAAATTTTTTCAGAAAATCTATAAAAACAAGACTCCACGCCCAGCATAGGGAGACCATTTTTTTTAGCTTTTGTGAACTTGGAAATTCGACCTAGCCTTCCTGAAAATCCGATTTTTGCACTTTGGAATTCACGCCCCCTTTGGCTCAGTGAAGAAGGCACGGTGGATCGATCTTAGTGAATCATTTGAAGCCCGAAGTGAAGGACGAACGAAGCTCGTGGTAGCTGTCCCTTTCAAGAGCTTCAAAGCTGCCTAACGAAGCAAGGTGCACCCCTTTTTCTCTTGATTTGATTTCATAATTCGATTCGGGAGTCGTTTGAAGAAAGACCTCATCCGAGGGATGGATTGAGCTATTCTTATGAAACGACATATATAAAAATATTCAATCATGCCTCCTTGATGATTTTTAGCATTCATGCATTTAGCTAGGTTTAATTTGCATTTTATTTCATTAATTTAGCACGTTTCATGAATTAATCAGGATTAATTTAGCATTTATTTCAATTCTGTTCATTTTCAGTAGTTCTCTGTTTTTGTCAGTCAGTCCACAGGTCATTTCATGCATTTATTTTTTATTAAAAATCCCCAAAAAATCACGGTATGCTCCCGTAGATGTCCCTAAAAATGTGCCAAAAATTTGGAAGCATTTGAATTCTTTACTGCGGTAAACATTCAAAATGGCAAGTCGGATTTTGTTACCCGGGATGCGTTTTAAACACTCTTTTCCGACTTGCAAAATCGAGATTTCCCTCATGTGAGATCTGATTTTCGATCCGAAAGATGTTCTGAACTTGGGAGAATGTATAGTTTTTAACCTGATTTTTTCAGATTTTTATGATTTTTTTGCATGTCTGACAAAAAATCCGAGAGTTCGGGACACGTGTCAGAGCCTGATTTGGGCCTCTGAGATTTTGGATCGACTTAGGGCTATGGTTTCTCTTTGTGTGTTGCTCCAATACCAAAACTGTAAAAAGTGAAAGTTATGTACGAGGTGTCCTCTGTTTGCATCTGAAAGACTGTGATTTTTAGAATAGTCGTGATACCAGTTTCGTATTTTTCTTGTCAGTCCTCTGTTTTGTCACATTTGTCTGTCCTGTTGATTTAGGCAGAAAAGTTATATTTTTATCTGTGTTTCTGTTGATCCAATGCCAAAGTCATAAACATAAAAGTTGTCCATATAGGTGTCGTGAGTAGCGACGTTAAATATTAGAAATTTCCATGGCTGTTTTCTATTTATTTAGCATTTTATGTAACATCAGGTCGATTTTTATCTCTGTCAGAACCAAATCCATGTTACCGAACTCACCATGGCTCAAATCCCGAAGCTGTAAAAACCCAAAATGTTTCATTTCGGGTCATTTAGCAGTCTAAAAAATATCAGAAGTTTTCATGGTGTAAATCTTGCATTATCATGTTAAGCATTGCATTTGGTTCGGATCCATAGGCAAAATCCACCATTTTAGGACTTTCTTTAAATTCTAGCATTTAAATCATATCATTTAGTGATTTTTAGTAATCTAGGCTGTTTATCAGAGTAAGTATATGCTTCATACCGAATTTGGTGCAATTTGGAATCCATTTGAGGTTCGGATTAGCCATAATATCAAAACAGGGTCCCGCAGGACCCAGATCCAAGCGAAAAACAAGCGAAATTCATTATTTTGGATAAATTGCAAAATGCCAAATTCGGATTTTACAGTCCTAATGTGTTTAGCAGCATGTCAGAATGTTTCATACTGCATTTCATCATCATTTGATTTAATTCGAATTTCGAAATCTCAATTTTACCAAGTTTTCCTTAAAAAAACCTGATTTTAAAGGTATAACTTTAATTTTAGGGGTATTTTGGTCATTTTGACCCCAAATCCGAATTTCAAACTATTTTCCACCGAATTGCCTGCATTTACATCATTTCAAATATCAAGGAAGCATGAGAATAGGGTTTATATCCATTTAAATCCAATAATTTCATAATATTATTAGAAAATCTTGGAAAAACCCACATATTTGAGCTAACCTTATTTCAAGTTTGGCAGGGACATTCAAAAGAAGGAGCTGAAGTCTGCAATTTCATTTTATTCCATTTATTTAGTGATGTAATAATGTAAATTTTGGAATAAGATTTTAATTTCCTGCTTAGACTAGGATGCATATCATATAGTTTAAATTTATGCAATATCCTGCTTATATGATTCATGCATTTTATTCCAAAAGCACTATGGATGTTCACGAATGGCACGTGCACCAACTCTTAGGGAGTTGATGGACTCTGTGGAATCCATATTTACGGCCCTAGTCGGAATATGGACGAGACCCAGATCCATCATCTTTCTACTAGTCACATTGAGCCTACACTTTTAGGCTATCTTAAAAATGCACATCATATTTCCAATGTTTTCAAAGCATTGTGCATTAAATCAATTAAACTCTGAACATACTCATGGCCACAGTCAGAATATGTGAAGGATTTATTTTGACTTAATACACATTTTCCAATAAATTTCTTAGAAAATCTTTCAAAGTGCATTCATACACTCATATCATTTGCATCATGAAATCATTGATTTTCCCGTAATTTTCTTAAGAAAATTTCATACTCAAGAAATCGATTTCTCAAGAAACTCTGAGAATTTTTCAAAATCGGTTTTCCCAAGTCAAGTTTTTCCACAATTTTCCATGGAAAAGGTTATTTTCTCAAGATTTTCAAAAGGAGTTTTCCAATCTTTCTGAAAGATCAAAATCGATTTCCAAGCATTTCAAGGGTAAGATTCACAGGATTTCAATTTCCCAAGCTTTGAATTTTCTTCTCCAATGAGCTTTTCTATAAATTTTCCATCCTTTTCCTAAGAAAATTCTCAAAGTCTGAGTTTTCGCGATAAGTGTTTCCCTTTTCAAATGTTCACCCTTTTCGCAAGAATCACCTCCATTTTCCCAGGATTTTCAACTATTCATGATTTTCCTACATCTTTATGAACTTTCCCGTGATTTCAAAACCCTTTTCTTCTGAGTTTCCTGAGAAATTGACTTTCATCTTTTTTCTGAGAGATTCTTTTCAACTTCAAATATTTTCCAAGCATACATCATGTTTTCCCAAGTTGCATTTTCCAAAATCTCATAGCACATGCCTGAATTCTCTGTGCATTTAGGATAAAACATGATTTTAATGATTTAACTAAGTCAAGCACAATTTTGGTCCTTGGTTCGATTACCCCTGTTAAAGGCGGTAGGAACGGTCGAACCTCGTACCGACAGGTCGAGCCCCATCCCATGGATTTTCCCGCAATTTTCAAAACGGAGGCGAGTATTTCAAAACAATTTCCAAAATCCAGTTAAGTTTGAAGCGCGAAAGCATTCCCTTTCTCTCTTCCGCAAGGAAGGGAAGACGGGAAAAATTTCGCAACGATAACAGGTTTGGCGACCGTGATGGGACCTGTCCTTGTCTGGTCAAAATTATGCTTGACTTAGTTCAATTATTGAAATTATGTTCACAAAATGTCAGCTCTTCTACTTTTGATATCATGCGAACCTAGGAGCTTAGATTCTGACCTAGCTGACATTGACTGCATATAGCTTAGGCATGGTTTGGTAGGACCAGATTGAGGAGAAATTTTCATGCTCACATAGACTTAGGTCTGAATACAACTCTCCTCAATTCAAGATCTGAATGCAAACAATGTATGCTTCTTCAAAGTTTTCAAAATCTATCTCTCTAGGATTTAGAGCCCTCTATTTCTTACATGTGATCATTTTTCAAAATCTCCATTACCTATCATTACCCGGTCTTCACGTTGCTGGGCTCTCTTCCAGAACCATAGTTCGGGACAGAGCCCCACAACTGGGCCAACTATTTGGGTTAACACCCCCCTACCACGTACCGCGGGCCACAGTCCGAAGTATATCGGTAGGCGCTCAAGAATGTTGGAAAACCTTACCTTAGAACCGGAGTTGAGATCATATGCCACGTACCTTGGATTTCAATTCGGGTATATCGGCATAACTAGATTGGACAAAGATAATCTGAACCTAGAGTTAGGATTAAGGTCCTACAACTGTTTTCAAAATGATGCATCTAGAGTCAGCCTTTTAGGGAGTGTTGTATGTGCATAAATGTTTGTGCAGGATGCGATTGTTCTTATATTACCTTTATTTTTCCTATATTTTTCCTAAAATATTTTCAAATACCCATATTTTCATCCTTTCCCTTTATTTTCTCAAACCCTGGAAGATTTTCCCAAATATCCAATTTCTTTCAAAACTCCAGGTGATTTTTCACTCTTCCGTTCTACTGGATCTCGAATTTCCAGCTGCATTTTCATCTTGCCTGCAATTTTTCAAAATCATAGGTTTTCTCTCATTGGATTTTCAATTCTTTTGTCTATTTGCAAAAAATTCTTCACCTTATTTTCCTCGTGTATACTTTGATTATTGCGGTGGAAATTGTTTACCCACTTGCCTTCTCCTTATTCTAAATCCGTTTGCGGATTGTTTTTTTCAAGAGATATCTCTTTCCTTCAAAATGGTGTTTTTCCTCGTGGTTGACGACCTCGCCTAGATAACAAGGCACATTTTCCGTTGTTATTTATCTTACAAAGAATGACAACACAATTGTCGTAATTTCAACGGCGACTCCATCCCTAGCAATGGGATATTCTTCCAATTGTCTACCATATCGTCAATAATCATTTTCCTCCCAATCCAAAATTCCCTCAGAGTCTAATCAAGACTTCATCCTGCAGAGAGCATCCACAACATTTGATGGTTCGAACAAGGCCAGGAAGAAGAACCACATCACCACAGTACTCCTCAGCCTCAGAAGAAGAGATGGGCTCCCCGCGATCCGAGAGGAGTCAAGAGCAGCAGCAAGGGGAGGATGGCATAGACCCGCAGATGTATGCCATGTTCCAGAAAATGATGACCAAAATGATGAGTGAACAGGCTGGGACCAGTGCAGAGAAGAACCCATTCAGAGAGAAGTTCCATGGGCACAAGGATAAAAAGACTTCCAAGAAGCAAGTTCAGCTAGAAGAAATTTCAGATGAATCAAAATCAGAGGAAGACACCGATGAAGAATATGAAGTGCCTCCAGCATTTCAGAAACATAGCCGAGAACAAAGGAGGAGTCACAAACTAAAAGGTCAAGTTGCAGAAAAGCTTTTGCAGACACAGTTCAGGGAAATGGCCAAAGAGGTTAAAGATCTGCAAGCCCGCGACAAGGGCAAGAAAGTCTTCACCGACGAGGATTTTTATGATGGCTTAAAAGGAGATGAAGATCTAGAGAACCTTCTCCGTAAATTCATCAAGTTCGATGGTTCCGGCGACCCGAAAGCCCATCTCGCCATGTTCTTCGCCGAATGCTCCAAATTCAAGAGAGATAATAGGGACCTATTTCTCTGTTTTCCTCGTAGCCTAGAAGGCACTGCCGCCAAGTGGTACTCCAAGCATATCAATCCAATCGAGCTGCAAGAATTCGATAAGGTGGTTAATCTATTTATCAAGCGATTTTTGTTCAATGCTGAAGCGCTACCAACGTTAAATCAGCTCTGTAATCTGAAGCAGGGAGATAGTGAAAAAGCCAGAGACTTCATTCGCAGATGGAGAGAGACCTGCAACAAAATGAAGGACCCAATATCAGAAGGACACGCGTTGTCGGTCATCCTGAATAATTTCTCCCAACCTTTGAGAGGCCTGATCTCTACCTCCCCAACACGATCTTTCATTGAATTGATAGAACGAGCTGAATGGCTCGAGATGGGAATAGAAAATGGAGTATATGAGAGCCTCACACTCTCAAAGAGCAATTCAGATATCAAGAAAAAGTCAAACTTCACATTCTCCGTGAATGCCCCTGGCAACAACAATGGCAAAAGCAAAAGGGGTGGCAAAAAGAACCACACCAGCGGGTCAGGGAGTCTAAATTCCAGCAAAGATGATCATACAGGATAAGAAAACAGAATCAACAAGCAGAATGACAGCTCTCCCGCGAGCATCCAACTAGAATTAAGGCCGCAGGGGAGGCCAAAGCATGATGGTTGGGGATACGACCGCAATTTTACTCCCTTAGAACAACCGCTCGAGCAAGTTCTGGAATATATGATCGCCAAAGGGATGGTTAGACTCCCCAAGATAGCAGATCCTTCTGTGACCATGGGAAGGTTTAAAGATCAGTTCTGCAAGTTTCATCGGACAATGGGTCATGACACCGAGCATTGTTTCGTCCTTAAGAACATTGTTCAAGACTGCATTGACAAGAAGCTCCTCGTTGAAGACGAAAAGGAGGACTAGTCATCCCGACTAAGATTTTTTTTACAATCATTCCAGAAGATGACCATGCCGACACTTTCCCATTTCTTCTCTTGCTTTTCAAAAAAATAATGTAATCCCATTTTCTTTCCTTGATTTTTAAGCATCAATAAAGTCATCGAATTTTTTTCAATAGCTTGGCACCATCTTATTTCCTTATCCTTCCTTTTCACAATGTCTCTCTTGTGAGAAATGATCTTGAGGACGCCTATCAGTCAAGGAGCTTGTTGCCTTATTCACCAATTATCCTTCTTTTATTCAAAATTTTCCTCCCTAGTTACACTGGGGCATTTTTTTTGTGAAAAATTATCTTTACTTCAAAACATCCTGTATGCAGGCAGGATAAACCAACCTCTCATTTTGCATATATATGCACCCATTTGCGCTCATTTGCACTTCATTTGCATTGTCATGTGCATTTGCATTCCATTTGCATTTATTCTGCACCCAATTTCCAACATCCAATTTTCAATTTCCAAATTCCCAATTTCCAAATTTCTAACAGCCAATTTTCAATTTTCAATTTTCAATTTTCAATTTTCAATTTTCAATTTTCAATTTTCAATTTTCAATTTTCAATTTTCAATTTTCAATTTTCAATTTTCAATTTTCAATTTCCAATTCTAAATTTCTAATTTTGACCTTTGGGTTACCCAATTCTCTATTCGACCTTCGGGTCACTTAATTTCCAATTTCAACCTCTGGACCACCCACTTTATCAGATTCTCAATTCAAGCCTTCGGGTTACAATCTTGCCAACATCAGTCATTTTTCCGCCTGCAGGTTCCAACTTTCCAGGCCTTCGGGTTACAAATTCATCAAATATCTATCATTTTCAAACCTTCGGGTCACATCTCTATCTATGACAATCATTTTCAATCAAAATCCTGCTTTCGAGCTGGTCGGTCAACCAAAATCCTGCTTTCGAGCTGGTCGGTCAACCCAAATCCTGCTTTCGAGCTGGTCGGTCAACAAATCCTGCTTTCGATCTGGTCGAACAATCAAAATCCTGCTTTCGAGCTGGTCGAACAATCAAAATCCTGCTTTTGAGCTGGTCGGTCAACCAAAATCCTGCTTTCGAGCTGGTTGGTCAACAAATCCTGCTTTCGAGCTGGTCGAACAATCAAAATCCTGCTTTCGAGCTGGTCGAACAATCAAAATCCTGCTTTCGAGCTGGTATTCCCAAAAATCCTGCTTTCGAGCTGGTACTTCAATCAAAATCCTGCTTTCAAGCTGGTCAAACAATCAAAATCCTGCTTTCGAGCTGGTATTCCCAAAAATCCTGCTTTCGAGCTGGTACTTCAATCAAAATCCTGCTTTCGAGCTGGTCAAACAATCAAAATCCTGCTTTCGAGCTGGTATTCCCAAAAATCCTGCTTTCGAGCTGGTACTTTAATCAAAATCCTGCTTTCGAGCTGGTCGAACAATCAAAATCCTGCTTTCAAGCTGGTATTCCCGAAAATCTCGCTTTCAAGCTGGTACTTTTATCAAAATCCTGCTTTCAAGCTGGTACTGCTATCAAAATCTTGCTTTCAAGCTGGTCAAACAAATAAAATCCTGCTTTCGAGCTGGTACTTCGATAAAATCCTGCTTTCGAGCTGGTAAGTCAAAACAAAACTCAACTGTCGAATTGATCTTTTACTGAGTCTTTTCAGGACTCAATTTTCGTCACGGATATGTTAAGCCGGATGTTAAATGCTCTCTTTCACCAAGGATTTCAAGAACATTTCGTCAATGTGTCAATCAATTATCTGTTGATTTCAAAAACTTTATTATACAAATCTTTACCTCAGTCTACCTTCAGCATTACTCCCAAGAGAGTGAAGCTTTTGCGAAACGAGATTCAGAATTCAAATTCTTTCTATTGGCCAACCAAAAGGATGAAGGATAAATCCTCGATATGGTCAGAAAAGAAGATTCAAAGTTATTGAAAAGCCGTAGATGATCGATATTGATCGCAGTCAATGGCACAGTTTTAAAAGATTATTCTTGTAAAGATGAGGCAGTGGAAATATCCTGAGCGCTAGAAAAGAGAGCATTTACCCAAGCCCTGTCTCCTCAGAATCACCTAAGCTGCAATTAAATATCCGCAAAAGGGATCTCTCACCTGTCGTCAAGATGAAGGCGAATTAGGCGAGTAGACCCCCGGGGCCAAAGAAGATTCGAAACATCTCCAAGATGATGGAGTTTGTGACGGATCCTTCCAGGGAAGGTCCAAAGCACTGTCAAGATGAAGGCAGATGCGATGAACCCCTCGACAATCCCTAAAAGGTATTTAATTTCAGCTGTCATCCAAAGATCTTTCAGCCAATGAGCCAATATCATCAAAATAACCCATAAGCCAATATCATCAAAGGAGGATCAAAACATCTCCAAGTTGAAGGAGTTTGTGACGTACCCTTCCCCAAAAGAGAGAAAGAGAGGAAAAAGAAAGAGAGAAAAAGTCAGAACATCTCCAAAATGAAGGAGAATATAGCCAAAACACTAGAGGGTCAAAAGAGTGCAGAAAGATTATCATGAGAGAAGCTCCCAGGATATCAAACTGCCAAGTTTATCAAGAATCCTCTTTAACTTTGTGAAATTCTATTATCAATACTCTTTCATCAACGGCTTTCATAATATCAAATTCTCTTTCCTGTTCATATCAAGGAAATTGATAGCTTCCTTGAAGAAGGTCAATTGCGAGCAATTTGGATTTCAAGTCTCGATTCTACTAAGTGAACCTTATTTGGAGGTAATACTTTGGGTAGAAGAGAAAGAACATCTTTGCAACAATGTGCAACATTTTCAAATACTTTGAATCAACAACAAAATTCTTAATATTTTGACAATACTTTCTAGCTATCCTGACGTGAAGAGAGAGCTTGATGTCCGTCTTAGATACATCCTGACACCAATTTTAATCCCTCCTAAGGACTTGATTCCTTCCCTTCTTTGAGAGCATGGACTCTCAGACTTGCACACTTCCCGGTGTCCCCACTGTCCCACCATAGACAGTCCCATTTCGGCTTGAGGTTAAGCCACCAATTCCAGCAAAAGGCAATTTCAAAAGCTGATTTTAGTCTCAGTAGTGAGACGCCCAAGATCAATCCCTTTTTCAAGCTTTAGGGACCCCATTTTCCTTCCTTTTGCAAAAACCCCTGTCGGATTTATTGTGCAAAATCCGAAGGTTCCATCATGGTCTCTTCCTTCGAGGATTCCATTCCATTTTCCGCCCGATCAGGATAAGGGTACAAACCTGAGCCTCAATCAAAGAGGTATTTCATCTTCCGCCCGATCAGGATAAGGGTACAAACCTGAGTCTCATTCAAAGAGGTATTCCATTTTCCGCCCGATCAGGATAAGGGTATAAACCTGAGCCTTATCCAAAGAGGTATTTCATTTTCCGCCAGATCAGGTTAAGGGTACAAACCCGAGTCTCATTTCGATGAGATATTCCATTCTCGAATCAGGTTAAGGGTTAAAAGCCTGAGCTTCGTTCCATGCGAGGTATTTCCGTCCCATCCAGGTCAAGGGCATAAACCTGAACTTTGCTCTCATAGAGCAAATCTTTCCTCTTCATTCTTCGTTCCATATCTACCATCTTCCTCGGGCTAATTTCTTCACACCCAGTCTGATCCTTCTAACTGGGGCATTTTTTTATGCATAGCCCAAATTTGGTGTGTTTTTCTTTGCCACTAAGCTCGGCCACGAGCCGGCTTAGTAGCAAAGAGGGGCATCTGTAAACACCCCAAATTTTCAATCACCTCCCCGACATCTCCACCAAACATCATCATTCAACCTTTGAAATAGCCGGAGGGCAAAATGGTCATTCTGAGCCCGGAGCTTGCAAAAGTCTAAATTTCATCTGCAACTCTCAAAATTTCTTTATTTTTATCTCAGATGTTCAAAATTTTACTCCTGACACGAGACAGGAATCTCCAAGTCTTGGTTCAAGATTCTATTGCATAAGACATGACATTGCATATCATTGCATGAGCCTTTCATATCACTGTACTGCACAACATGTCATTTCGAGGTCCAGAACTCTTGATTTCAAAATTTTCAATCCAGATTCGAGTTTCAACTCTTTTCAAAATTGTTTTCAAAACCCTAGGTCTTCAAAATTATCAATTCTTCCCATTTTACCCCCAGGATTCTGAATTTCAAAATATTTTCTCAGGAAAACGATCTGGATAGTTTTCAATATGGATTTCAGCCACTTCTACTCAGATTTTGCCTTTTTGTCAAACTATTTCAACTATCATTCTTTTACAAAATCGCCCTACAGGGGCCAACTCTTTTCAAAATTTCTGTTTTACCAATTAGTCCAGATTTTATAAAAATTCCAAAAAGAAGTTGTTGTTTTATCCCTATTTCAATAAAGAAGCAATGTGGGACCCACATTGAGGTGGTGTCACATAGACTTTTCTCTTGAAAATTTTGAATTCTGAAAAAACCCAAAAAAATAAGAGCCTTGTCCCCTGGATTGGTGCCACTTGTCTTTTCTCTCTCCTCCCATTTCCATGCCAAGTGTCAGTGTGGGGCTACATTAAGAAGCCGCCACATGTCATCCCATTTATCTGCCATGTGTCACCCTATCCATCCTGCGCCATGTGTCATTCCAAAGATCACTAGGAGATGCCAAGTGTCATAGGTTGTCCTGTCTAAAAAAGTGGAGCTTGTCGCCTCTGAGGTGGCGCCACTTGAAGTGTGTCTCCTGCAGAGGACACATGTCAACCTCTCCCTCCTTCAGAAAAAGTAGCCTGACACATGTCTCTCCCTACTATTCTCAGAAAAGTAGGAGACATGTGTCACTCCTAGCTTCCTTCAGAAAAGGTAGGCTTATCTCCTCTGAGGTGGCGCCATTTGAAGTGTGTCTCCTGCAGAGGACACTTGTCAATCTCTCATTTCCTCAGAAAAAGCAAATGCCATGTGTCATTCTCTGCTCTTCTCAGAAAAAGCAAATGACACATATCATTCTCTGCTCTTCTTAGAAAAAGTAGAGGACACATGTCATTTTCTACCTCCTTCAGAGAAAACTAGAACTCAAATATTCAAACTCCAGGCTAGGTGGCGAAAATCCTGAACTTCACCTTTTCTACTTTGTGTGAGATGGTGCCACGTGTCCCTTTCCCTCATTTTCCTCCCTCTTGCCACATGGCATTGTAGGAGCCACCCTGAGATGGCGCCACATGTCCACCCTCCATTCCTCCAGGGCCAACCTCCATTTAAAATTCAAATCCCCCTCTGAGGTGGCGCCATCTGAAGAACCTCCTCCAGCAGGCTGACACTTGTCAGGTATAGAACCATCCTGGACTGCCACATGTCCAGATCTCCATTCATCAGAAAAAGTAGAATTCAAACTCCTCTGAGGTGGCACCTTCTGAGCCCACTGCTCTGTTCTTCTGACATGTGTCAAACACCTTTTGAGGTGGCGCCATTCCAAAGCTCCCACTTGGTTTCATTTTTATTTTTATTTTATTTTTAGTAAAAGCAGCCCACCATGAGGTGGCGCCACCTGAGGGCTCCCTGCAAAAGCCAAATTCGAATTTCAAATCCCCAGATAGCACCCCCTGAGATGGCGCCACATGGCGGGCTCAGATTGAGCCTGTTTGAATGTCAAATTTTTTCAGAAAATCTATAAAAACAAGACTCCACGCCCAGCATAGGGAGACCATTTTTTTTAGCTTTTGTGAACTTGGAAATTCGACCTAGCCTTCCTGAAAATCCGATTTTTGCACTTTGGAATTCACGCCCCCTTTGGCTCAGTGAAGAAGGCACGGTGGATCGATCTTAGTGAATCATTTGAAGCCCGAAGCGAAGGACGAACGAAGCTCGTGCTAGCTGTCCCTTTCAAGAGCTTCAAAGTTGTCTAACGAAGCAAGGTGCACCCCTTTTTCTCTTGATTTGATTTCATAATTCGATTCGGGAGTCGTTTGAAGAAGGACCTCATCCGAGGGATGGATTGAGCTATTCTTATGAAACGACATATATAAAAATATTCAATCATGCCTCCTTGATGATTTTTAGCATTCATGCAATTAGCTAGGTTTAATTTGCATTTTATTTCATTAATTTAGCACGTTTCATGAATTAATTAGGATTAATTTAGCATTTATTTCAATTCTGTTCATTTTCAGTAGTTCTCTGTTTTTGTCAGTCAGTACACATGTCATTTCATGCATTTATTTTTTATTAAAACTCCCAAAAAAATCATGGAATGATCTTGTAGGGGTCCCTAGAAATGTGCCAAAAATTCGGAAACATTTGAATTTTTTTACTGCGGTAAACATTCAAAATGGCAAGTCGGGTTTTGTTACCTGGGATGCGTTTTAAAAACTCTATTCTGACTTGTAAAATTGAGATTTCCCTCATGTGAGATCTGATTTTCGATCCGAAAGATGTTCTGAACTCGAAAGAATGTCTAGTTTTTAACCTGATTTTAGCGGATTTTTATGATTTTTTTACATGTCTGAAAAAAAATCCGAGAGTTCGGGACATGTGTTAGAGCCTGATTTGGGCCTCTGAGATTTTGGATCGACTTAGGGCTATGGTTTCTCTTTGTGTGTTGCTCCAATACCAAAACTGTAAAAAGTGAAAGTTATTTTCGAGGTGTCCTCTATTTGCATCTGAAAAACTGTGATTTTTAGAATAGTCGTGATACCTGTTTCGGATTTTTCTTGTCAGTCCTCTGTTTTGTCACATTTGTCTGTCCTGTTGATTTAGGCAGAAAACGTTATATTTTTATCTGTGTTTCTGTTGATCCAATACCAAAGTCATGAACATAAAAGTTGTCCATATAGGTGTCGTGAGTAGCTACGTTAAATATTAGAAATTTCCATGGCTGTTTTCTATTTATTTAGCATTTTATGTAACATTAGGTCAATTTTTATCTCTGTCAGAACCAAATCCATGTTACCGAACTCACCATGGCTCAAATCCCGAAGCTGTAAAAACCCAAAATGTTTCATTTCGGGTCATTTAGCAGTCTGAAAAATATCAAAAGTTTTCATGGTGTAAATCTTGCATTATCATGTTAAGCATTGCACTTGGTTCGGATCCATAGGCAAAATCCACCATTTTAGGACTTTCTTTAAATTCTAGCATTTAAATCATATCATTTAGTGATTTTTAGTAGTCTAGGCTGTTTATCAGAGTAAGTATATGCTTCATACCGAATTTGGTGCAATTTGGAATCCATTTGAGGTTCGGATTAGCCATAATATCAAAACAGGGTCCCGCAGGACCCAGATCCAAGCGAAAAACAAGCGAAATTCGTTATTTTGGATAAATTGCAAAATGCCAAATTCGGATTTTACAGTCCTAATGTGTTTAGCAGCATGTCAGAATGTTTCATACTGCATTTCATCATCATTTGATTTAATTCGAATTTCGAAATCTCAATTTTACCAAGTTTTCCTTCAAAAAACCCTGATTTTAAAGGTATAACTTTAATTTTAGGGGTATTTTGGTCATTTTGACCCCAAATCCAAATTTCAAACTATTTTCCACCGAATTGCCTGCATTTACATCATTTCAAATATCAAGGAAGCATGAGAATAGAGTTTATATCCATTTAAATCCAATAATTTCATAATATTATTGGAAAATCTTGGAAAAACCCACATATTTGAGCTAACCTTATTTCAAGTTTGGCAGGGACATTCAAAAGAAGGAGCTGAAGTCTGCAATTTCATTTTATTCCATTTATTTAGTGATGTAATAATGTAAATTTTGGAATAAGATTTTAATTTCCTGCTTAGACTAGGATGCATATCATATAGTTTAAATTTATGCAATATCCTGCTTATATGATTCATGCATTTTATTCCAAAAGCACTATGGATGTTCACAAATGGCACGTGCACCAACTCTTAGGGAGTTGATGGACTCTGTGGAATCCATATTTACGGCCCTAGTCGGAATATGGACGAGACCCAGATCCATCATCTTTCTACTAGTCACATTGAGCCTACACTTTTAGGCTATCTTAAAAATGCACATCATATTTCCAATGTTTTCAAAGCATTGTGCATTAAATCAATTAAACTCTGAACATACTCATGGCCACAGTCAGAATATGTGAAGGATTTATTTTGACTTAATACACATTTTCCAATAAATTTCTTAGAAAATCTTTCAAAGTGCATTCATACACTCATATCATTTGCATCATGAAATCATTGATTTTCCCGTAATTTTCTTAAGAAAATTTCAT
The DNA here is from genome assembly GCF_984573655.1 of Nuphar pumila. Taxonomy (NCBI): domain Eukaryota; kingdom Viridiplantae; phylum Streptophyta; class Magnoliopsida; order Nymphaeales; family Nymphaeaceae; genus Nuphar; species Nuphar pumila. The sequence goes on along the minus strand of NC_143260.1, from coordinate 93,211,777 downwards.
ACTCAAGAAATCGATTTCTCAAGAAACTCTGAGAATTTTTCAAAATCGGTTTTCCCAAGTCAAGTTTTTCCACAGTTTTCCATGGAAAAGGTTATTTTCTCAAGATTTTCAAAAGGAGTTTTCCAATCTTTCTGAAAGATCAAAATCGATTTCCAAGCATTTCAAGGGTAAGATTCCCAGGATTTCAATTTCCCAAGCTTTGAATTTTCTTCTCCAATGAGCTTTTCTATAAATTTTCCATCCTTTTCCTAAGAAAATTCTCAAAGTCTGAGTTTTCGTGATAAGTGTTTCCCTTTTCAAATGTTCACCCTTTTCGCAAGAATCACCTCCATTTTCCCAAGATTTTCAACTATTCATGATTTTCCTACATCTTTATGAACTTTCCCGTGATTTCAAAACTCTTTTCTTCTGAGTTTCCTTAGAAATTGACTTTCATCTTTTTTCTGAGAGATTCTTTTCAACTTCAAATATTTTCCAAGCATACATCATGTTTTCCCAAGTTGCATTTTCCAAAATCTCATAGCACATGCCTGAATTCTCTGTGCATTTAGGATAAAACATGATTTTAATGATTTAACTAAGTCAAGCACAATTTTGGTCCTTGGTTCGATTACCCCTGTTAAAGGCGGTAGGAACGGTCGAACCTCGTACCGACAGGTCGAGCCCCATCCCATGGATTTTCCCGCAATTTTCAAAACGGAGGCGAGTATTTCAAAACAACTTCCAAAATCCGGTCAAGTTTGAAGCGCGAAAGCGTTCCCTTTCTCTCTTCCGCAAGGAAGGGAAGACGGGAAAAATTTCGCGACGATAACAGTTCCGTAAACCAGTTCTGAAGGAGTGGCATTAGTCGGGGTCCGAATGGTGGTCCGATATGCCCAAAGTGCGTCATGAATTTTCTCATGCCAATCTTGACCTGTTTTCACAGTCCTTTCTAAAATACGGATCAGAGAATCTTATTGGTAGTCTCTGCTTGGTCGTTCCCTTGAGGATAGTAGGGAGCTGAGAAATGATGGCAAATTCTGAATTTAGAACAGAAGGTTTTCATCTTCTCATTTTTGAAATGGGTTCCATTGTCTGAAACAATGTCATGTGGTATGCCAAAGCGGCAAAGAATGTTCTTGTGAATGAAAGAAACCACATGGCGGCCTTCTACCGTGCATAGAGTAACAGCTTCAACCCATTTTGTGAAATACTCCATCGCAGCCAGAAAGTATTTGTGGCTGTTGGAAGCAGAAGGGGTAATCGGGCCGACGACGTCGAATGCCCACATAGAAAATGGCCTAGGAGAAACAACTGATTGTAGATATGCGGCCGGAGCATGAATGTAAGGCGCATGCAATTGGCACTTGACGCACTTCTTCACAAATCGATGACAGTCACGCTGCATGGTGTTCCAGTAGTACCCTGCTCGAACGATCTGCTTGACGAGAGTCTGATAGCCGACATGGCCACCACAAATCCCTTCATGTGCCTCTTGGATAACTTCCATAGCTTCTTCTTTGTCTAAGCACCTTGAATACTCAAAACTGAACCCACGGCGGTAGAGGACATTAGCGAGAATGAAATAACGGGTAGACATACGCTGAATTGCACGTTGCTCCCTTTTTGACATCTCTGGTGGAAATTTGCCAGTCTCAATGAAATTCTTGATATTTTGATACCAAGGCTTTTCCTTCTGATTGACCTGGTTTACTTGCATAGTTGAATCAAAAGCAGGTTGCTCAAGTCTACCAACTTCGAAAGAGCGACATGATTCACCACCTTTGAAGGATAGAATGGAGCCCAGACTGGCTAAACCATCAGCTATCTGATTATGCTCTCTTCTGATGTGATTGAGCTGAAATTCTTCGAAGCTGTCTATAAGAGCTAAGACGATCTTATGATACAGAATTAATTTGGAATCTTTCACTTGCCATTCAGTGTTAACTTGACTGACAACAAGTAGTGAATCGCCAAAGGCATGCACTCTCTTGACATTGAAGTTTTGCAGAATTTTGAGGCCTTGTATTAAAGCTTCATACTCGGCCATATTATGAGTGCATTGGAAACCAAGCTTGAGGGAATAGGGGATCATTTCTTTTTCTGGAGTGATCAGCAAGACTCCAATCCCGATGCCAGACATGTTTTTAGAGCCATCAAAGAACAAGTTCCAAACTGGGGGTTGTTGGATATTACAGATGTGCTCATCAGAAAAATCATCTTCTACTTTAATTTCCTCCGTCAAAGGGAAATCCGCCAACTGATCTGCAATCGCTTGGCCTTTAATCGACTTTTGAGAGACATACTCTAAGTCATATTGCATTAGGAGGACCTACCACTTCGCAATCCGTCCAGTGAGAAAGGGTTGCTCAAGAATATATCTGAGCGGATTAAGTTTTGACAGAAATTTGATTTCAGAAGCCAATAAGTAATGTCTCAACTTCTGGCACATCCAAACCAGAGCCAGACAAGTTTTTTCCATCTGAGAGTACTTCTTTTCATAATCAATGAAAGTTTTTCTCACGTAGTAGATGGCGTGCTCTATCAGGCTGCCTGCTTCATACTGCGCGAGGAATCCACCACAGGCATTCTGATTGACTGAAATATATAGTAGGAGAGGCTTTCCCAGCTTTGGCGGCTTCAAAACTGGCGGATTAAGGAGATACTGCTTGATGCGCTCAAACGAGAGCTGACATTCTGATCCCCATTCAAATTTAACTCCTTTTCTTAGCAGATGGTTGAAAGGCTCGCATCTCATAGCCAAATTGGAGATGAACCTGCGAATAGACTGAATACGCCCTTGAAGGCTTCGCAGTTCCCTGAGATTAGTTGGAGGCGGCATGTCAATAATGGCTTTTGCCTTGGCCGGATCCACCTCGATCTCTTTCTTGCTGATAATAAAGCTGAGTAATTTGCCAGACTCTACTCCAAAAACACATTTCTGAGGGTTAAGTCTTAATTTGTAAAGAATAAGTCTTTCAAAAACTTGACTAAGAGCATCGAGGTGATCCTCTTCTTATTTTGACTTAACCAAAATGTCATCCACATATGCATCCATATTTTTATGCATTTGATCATGGAAAATGACGGCCATCGCCCTTTGATAGGTTGCCCCGGCATTCTTGAGCCCAAATGGCATGACTGTATAGCAGAAGGTTCCCCATGGGGTAGTAAATGAAGTCTTCGACTGATCACGAACGGCCAACTTGATCTGATTATAACCTGAATATCCGTCCATGAAAGAAAACATGGCATGACCCGCTGTGCTATCGATCAACAGGTCAATATTAGGAAGTGGATAATCATCTTTCGGGGTAGCCTTATTGAGATCCCTGAAATCAATGCAAATCTGAACCTTTCCATTCTTTTTAGGGACTGCTACGATATTTGCCAACCAATCTGAATAATTGATGGCCCGGATGAAGCCTGCTTTTAATAGATCTTCAAGTCCTTCTTTGACTTGCTGCTCGATTCGAGGATCTAATTTCCTCAATTTCTGCTTGATTGGTCTGGCTTCTGGTTTCAACTTGAGTCGATGCTCAACCAGTTTGATATCCAATCCTGGCATATCTTCGTAAGTCCAGGCAAATACTTCCTGATGCTTTTCGAGGAATTGGATGAGTCTAGCTTTTTCGACTTCGCTTAAACTTGACCCGATTTTGAGAATTTTTGGATCATCTTCCGACCCAATGTTGATATCCTCAGTTGGATCTTGAACCAAAGATGAGGGTTCATCCTGCTTCTGAATGTGAGCAAATTCTGGCAAATCCTGAATGGTGGAATCAAACTCGGCTGGCTCTTCGGGCTGATCTGCTGCCTGACTGACCTCTGCTCTGTCTTTCATCTCAGGAAACCTTGCCAATTTTAGATACTTAGGATTGATAATGAATTTTGTCATTGATTCAGGAGTTAATGGTCCTGAAAATGCCAAAAAGAGGTTTTCAGGGGAATGTACAAGCCAAAACAATTTTTTGTATAAAGCAAAAGCAATGACATAGACAAAGTATAAGAAGGAAATGATGGATACTCGAAGAGAAAATTTTGATCTTTCATTGATTGAAGTAAAGTATTTACAAGATTTTAACAAAAGATGGGACTGTATTGTCCCTACAAGATCAAAAGAGAAGAAAAGAAAGCAGGAAAACTAAGGCATCATCTCTTCATTGGCTTCCTCTGACAAAAACTGTCCTTTTGCTGGAATTCTGTCCAGTGAATCCCAACCCTGAACTGTCTGCATGCCGAACTGGAATGATGGGCTCTATCATGCTGTCTTCATCTTTCCCCATACCTCAGAATGGCTGGTATCCATGTTTTATCAGCAGATCAAATCCCTTTCTGGCTTTGGAGAACTGAGGGAATAAAGGGTGATCTTTGAAGGAGGCGTAATCAATGCGTCCTCCTAACTTGAAGAAACAAGGTCCCTGCCATTGGACCGTAGCTGCAACATTCTCCTCTTCCATGACATCTTTCAGTTTCAGCATCTCTAGACTGTCACTGAGATTGATCTCATCCGCTTCTCGGATGCTTGGAATATCAGCTGTGAATGTTGGACGAGGAATCATAGGCTGCGACAGCCTTTCTTCAGGATCTTCGCCCAAAACGGTAGTGATCATTCCACCCTTGGACCACTTGATGCACTGGTGGAGAGTCGATGGAACGGCATTGGCATTATGGATCCATGTTCGTCCCAACAAAAGATTGTAAGTTGGCGTCACGTTAACGACATGGAATAGCACCGTGTGTACTGAGTAGTTAATAAAAATTTCCAGGAAGATCTTGCCCTTGGCAGTCTGCCCGTGATTATCAAAGTCGTAGATGGTGATGGGATCAGGCACATATTCTTCCTCTTTCAATACCAATGCTTTCGCTGTCATTTCTGGGCAAATACTCAAACTGCTGCCCTCATCAACAAGTACATGTGGGACAATCATGCCCCTGGTCCTGACTACGATGTACAGCGCGTTGTTGTGAAATGAATGAGGCTTCGGCAGGTCCTCATTAGAGAAAGTAATAGGCGCATTTGTCATCGCCTGGTTTACAATCTGCTCCATGTCTTCGGGCGTGGTGCCCGGCTTCACCTTGATCTTTCTTAATAGATCATCCAACTTTTCCTGATGTTTGGGAGAATCATGAGTTAATTCGAAGATGAAAATGTTGGAGAGTGCCGTAATTGGCTTCTGGAAATCATCAGCCCGTTCCTTTGCTGCTTTAGAGGTTTCTGCCTTCTCTGTGCAGGCTTCTTTCTTGAGGAAACTCTTTGGGAAGATTTGAATTCTTTCATTCTTGACTGGTACACTAGCTTGGTCAAGAAGCGAGAGGATATCCATTTTCTGATACACAGGCTGATCCTGATGTAGAACCATTACCTGATGCTGGAGTTTTAGCTCTTCACTAGAGCATGGGTGGATATGACTCTGTGGAAGGAAAGAGTGTTCGGAGATGGTTGATGTTGAATGCTTTGGAAATGGAGCAGATAAAATTTTCATTTTGCCCTCCTCTTCATCTTCTATGAGGATGCTTTTGTTGATACAGTCTTGGACCAAATGCTTCAAGACGAACCAGTGCTCTGTATCATGCCCCATGGCTCTATGAAATTTGCAGTACTGCTCCCTATACTTCCCCATGAATACTGGAGGGTCTGCAATTTTGGGCAACTTCACCATCCCATGGGATAGCAGGTATTCCAGCACTTTCTCCAGAGGCTGGTCCAAAGGAGTGAATTTCCTATCCTTGCTCCAATTGATGTGTTTTGGTTTTTCTTGAAAGTCTCCTTTTTGTTGAGGGCTGGTTGTTAGAGACTTGTCATTGCTTTTGAAGAACTTCCCCTTTCTGCCTCTGTTCTGCTCGGGTCTCATGCCACTGCCGTTGTCATTCTTACTGCTACTCCCCTGATTATCTTCGGGAACATCAGCTGAATAGGTAAAATGTGCCTTTTTCTTTGAGTCCAGGATGTTTTTAGCTGAAGAAACACCTTCATACATCCCATTCTCTACCCCCATTTCGAGCCATTCTGCTCATTCTGTTAGTTCGATGAAGGATTTGGAGGGATATGGGAAAAGGAGGCTTTTCAGAGGTTGACAAAAATTATTTAGAATGACTTGAAGGGCGTGTTCCTCAGAAATGGGATTCCTCATCTTATTGCAAATGCTTCTCCACTTATGGATGAAATCCCTGGCCTTCTCATTAGGCTCCTATTTGAGGTTGCACAAGTGGTTTAGGGTAGGCAGAGCTTCCGTGTTGAACAGGAAGCGTTCAACAAACATGTTAACAACTTTGTTGAAATCCCTCAATTCGATGGGATTGACATGTTCAGCATACCACTTCGCTGTTATCCCGTCCAGGCTGCGGGGAAAACAGAGGAAAAGAGCGCGGTTATCCTCACTGAACCGGGCGCATTCTGGGAAGAACGTTGCCAAATGAGCTTTCGGGTCGCCGGTTCCATCAAACTTGATGAACTTCCGGGGGAGATTCTCCAGATTCTTGTCCCCTTCTAAACCAAGATAGAAGTTCTGCCTGGTGTACGACCTCTTTCCTTTGTCATGGATTTGCAGGTCCTTTACTATCTTGGTCAAAGCTTGAATTGAATCCTCTGCGGGGGGCCCATACTTGGGCTTGTTTACTGACACTGGCTCTTCCACCGGCCTCTTCGACTGCTGCAGATGCTTCGGGATGTAGATCAGCTGCTCTTCTTCTTCAAAGACTTCTCCTGCTGACCCGGAATCCTCAGAAGTACTGTCACGCTGCTTCTTCTGCTTGCTGATCTTGACAGGCTTCTTCATGGGCTTTTTCTTAGCTTTGCTCTTAGAAGTTGCCTTCTTGGGAGCAGCTTTGGCCTGCTCAACCATCATCTTGGTCATCATTTTTTGAAAGATCCGATACATGGCCGGATCAACGTCGCTTTCATCCCCGGAGTTATTCTTCTTGGACAATCTAGGAGAATTCATCTCCTCTGACTCGCTGTCACTGTGTTGTTGAGCAGCCCTTTTATCAGCCCTTGTCTGAATCATTTTCAGATGCCTAAGCTTTCCTGCAGAATATGAGAATGATTAGAGTATGGAGAAGCTTTTTTGAAAATCACAATTTCTTTGAGAAAAAGCAAGAAATGAAGGGATTGGGTAGACAATTTCAAGAGATTATCCCATTACCCGGGATTGGGTCATCACACGATTTGTGATAATTGTGTTACCATTTGGTGATAACAGAGAAATGTGCCTTGTTACGTAGGCGAGGTCGTCAACCATGAGAAAATATATTTGAAGAAAATGTGGAAGGAATGTCCCATTTACCCGGGATGAGGTCGTCACCAAAAATTTGTGACTATTTGTGCTATAAACAAAAATACAGAAAACAACATTTTTGGCCAAAAAGTAAATTTTTATTGATAGTTTTAACATTCAAAGACAAAGAGAGGGTGGGCAGACAGTTTGCCACCACTCTTGATATTCAGATGATACATTTGGCCCAGGAAAGATGGACAGAGAAATAAAGGAATCCCAGGTATATTTAGCGACATGATATGCCCCAGACCACTGATCCGACTGCAGGTTGAATTCTGGCACGTTGCCTATCGGGAAGCGGGTGTTGGCACGAACCTGCCGCTGCGAAAACTGTCTCAGGCATCGTTCCGGCTGATAATCAACACAAAAGAAAGGGCCCATCAACTTGTAGCGCTTGTCACGTGCATAAGTGTATCGAGGAACAGTCTCTCTTCTGTCAAAGAAATCCAAGGTAATCTCCTTCTGATGCAGCTTCTCGATCAGAGCTCGACATTGGATGACTGTCTTCGGCTGCTTACTGTTGAACCTGAAAGAACAGGCCTTCGAGGGAACATGCTGCAGGAACCACGACTGCAGGGCGTAGGTGCACCCTTCTACCAAAATGGTCTCCCCAAGAGCAAATTGAGCCAAGCCTCTGTAAAGAAAGGCTAATGCGGCCATGGAGACTGAAAGTTGACGGGTCTGCTTGCTTCCCCATCTTCGAAAGAGCTGGGCGACTCTGACATCTATGAAATTCTGACCATCTTGGAAGAAAGCTAACCCCAGTGTGCACAGGATCATGGCATGCTGAATTCTGTCTTTCGCTGCTCGAGACAAAGTGTCAACCTCTTTGTAGGCTCCGTACTTTTGATATAGTTCGAACAGGTCGATGAACTGATTCCCACTAATCTCAATAAGGGGCCAAGATCTGCTCCCTGTTGCTATGGCCAAGGCTTCTCGAACATCCACCCCTTTGATGTTGATCAAAAACTACTGCTTGACAGGATCATCTGGCTGACCAGCTGGTTCGGGCAATCCCATAATATCATTGAACTCATCCATCAGTAGCGTCATTTCCCCCCAAGGAAACCAGAATGTGCAGGTACGTGGATTCCACCGTTCTGTCATAGCCTAAATCAGGGCTCCATTGATGGTTCGCTTGCCTGCCGCTGATGCCATCTCCAACCCACAATCATCCAAGTGGTCTGGAAACATACGTGAGAAGGTGGCAAACCAAGAATAATACCACCGAGGAAAGAAAGGACGAGATTGGATGACCCGCAGATCCGGGGGTCCATCCTAAATCTGATAGAAGACATGATCTCGAGGAAAGACAACATCGAGGGAATTTGACGCCATTGAGATGATACTGGGGCAAAGAAAATAAGGGGAATTAGATAGAATGCAGGACTTATGGATAGACTCTTTAAAGAATCAAACCTGGAAATTTTGAAAAAGTTGATAAAATTTTAAAGGAATTTTCCAGGGTTTTGAAGAGAATTTGATCTAAAAAGAGAAAAAGAAATGTAGGTAGATAGAAATATACACCTGGGGTTTTTGAAAATAAGGGTAAGTTTTGAATAATACACCCAGGTTTTTTTGAAAAGGGTCTGATACATATATATGAGAGAATAAGAGAAATATCACACAACCAAAGCTGCACAAACAAGGATGCGCATACAGCACTCCCTAAAGGCTGACTCGAAATGCAATAGTTGAAATGGCTTGTAGGACCTTAATCCTAACTCTAGGGTTCAGATCATCTGATTCCAATCAAGATACGCCGATATACCCAAGCCGAAGCTCGAAGTACGTGGCATAAAAATATTCCTCCGATTCTAAGGTAATGGCTTCCCAACATCCTTGAGCACCTACCGATATACCTCGGACTATGGCCCTTAGGTACGTGGTAGGGGGCGCGAACCCAAATAAGTGGTCCAGTTGTGAGGCTCTCTCCCGAACTATGGTTCAGTGAGACAGCCCAGCAACGTGAAGACCGGGACAATATAGGTAAGGAGGTTTTTCAAAATATGCTCAACATGCAAGAAATCAGATGGCTCTAATACAAGTCCTAAAGAGATAGATTAAAATGAAGAGAAGCATACACTTGCATACATTGTTTTGCATTCAATCCCTAAAAATTGAGGAGAGTTGTATTTAAGACCTAAGTCTAATGTGAACATGGATATAATCTCCTCAATATGGTCCTACCAAACCATACTTAAATCCTATATGCAATGATGACAGCTTAGGACAAAATCTAGGCCCCTAAGGTTTGTATGGAAATGAAGCTAACATTTGAAGAATAAAGACTTAGATAATATCAATGCAAAAGAAAAATGCATCAAATTTGACCGGACGAAGACGGGTCCCATCACGGTCGCCAAACCTGTGATCATCGCAAAATTTTTCCTCTCGTAATATTCTCTCTCTTCCTTTCCGACCTCTTATTTTCCTCCTTTTTGAAGGGAGAAAATAAAAGACGGAAAGAAAGAGAGAAGAGAAAAGAAAAGAAGAGAAGAGGAGAGAAACTCTTTCGCGGGTCTCACTTGACCTGAATTTTGAAAATTTTTGAAATAACTCGCCACGGTTTTTAAATATTTGCGGGAAAATTTGGGAGACGGGATCCGCTCGTCGGTACGAGGTTCGACCGTTCTTGGCGCCTTTACCAGGGGTAATCGAACCAAGGGTCGAATTCATGCCTTTTGCTTTGCTAAGAAATTGTCTAAGAATCTATTCTAAGTCTAAATGCACAAATAATCATGCTTGTGCAAATGCGAAGATGTATACTCCTTTTGAAAATATTTTGAAGAATTTTCAAGTGAATTGATAAAGTGAAGAAATGATTTTAACTTAGAACTTAGGATTAAAGCTCTAAGTTTTTAGAATAATCAAGAGCTTGGGAATATAAATTTGGACTTTGAGAGAAAATGATTTTGAAACTGAGATAAAAGGAAAAAAGAAGAAAGGAATTTTCAAAGTCATAAATGGACTTTGAATCAGAATGGAAAAAAATGGAATTGAATCAGAAGAAAAGATAGAATTGGGAAATTTGAATAAAATTGAGAAATGGAATTGATTTAAAAGCTGGAATTTTCGAGATGAAATATAAATCCAAGGTCTGGATCTGAATAGAGTTCAAAGTTGAATTTTGAATTTAGGATCTGAAATGGGAACTTGATTTGAAATCTGGAATGAAATGGAATTGGTTTTAAGGATTGGAGTTAAAGTGGAATTTGGATTTAGAATTTGAAATGGAATTGGATCCAAGATTTGGAATCCAAGATGGTATTTGGATCTGAAATCTGAGATCCAAGATAGGGTTGGACTTTGGATCCTAAGATGGAATTGGATCTGAAATCTGAGATCCAAAGTAGAATTGGATTCTGGATCCTAGAATTGATTTGGATCGAAAGTCAGAGATCCAATGTAGAATTGGATTCTGGATCCTAGAATGGATTTGAATCTGAAGTCAGAGATCTAATGTAGAATTGGAATTTGGATTTGAATCTGAGATCCAAGGTAGAATTGGGTTCTGGATCCTAGAATGGATTTTGAATCTGAAGTCAAAGATCCAATGTAGAATTGGAATTTGGATCTGAAACTGAGATCCAAGGTAGAATTGGGTTCTGGATCCTAGAATGGATTTTGGATCTCTAATCTGAGATCCAAAGTGGAGTTGTACTTGGAAATCCGGATCCAAGTTGGGATTTAGGATCTAATTTTAGATTTGGATTCTGAAGGCCCAAAGTGGGACCTTTAATGATGGATCTGGGTTTTGAAAACCCAGATTGAATTTAAATTTTCAAGTTTTGAGATTCCAATCTAAACCTTGATTGAAGATAAAAGGATCAGAAGATAACTTCAAAGTTAAATTGGGCTTTGAAATTGAATTTTTGAATTTGGGTTGGAATTTTGGAATTGATTTTGAGAATTTGAAAATGAACTTCAAAGTCAATTTGGACTTTGAATTTTGGAGCTTGCATTTGGAATGAATCAAGAATCTCAAAGTTTAAAATCGAACTTTGAGTTTGATTAGAGTTTTGAATATAAAATGAATTTGAAATTTCAAAGTCAAATTGGACTTTGAAATCTGTTTTTGAATTTGAATATAAAAAATGACTTTGAAATCTCAAAATTAAATTGAATTTTGAGATTGAAATTGAATTTGAAAATGAAAGGATGAATTGGATTTCATAAGAATTGAAGATAGATTAAGGAAATATTAACATCACTTGGAGTTTTTGAAAAAAGGGGTTTTGAAAATATGACGTAGTTCTATCCTAAATGATGAATGAATTTGAATTTTTGAAATTTGGATTTTAAAAAGCTATTCCATTCTTTAAATGAATTAAAATAAGATTGAAGATATAATACATCCTTGACTATGGTCATTGAGTGTATTATATAATAATCTATATTTAAATTCAGGTGAAGAATGAAACACATTTGGTGTTTTTATAGAATTAAAAATGAAATTAATTCTCAATATACCCTGACTATGGCCATTGGTATATATCTTGAATTAATTTTAAGTTAAATTCTGATAAAGAGGAAATATTTAAGGAAAATATGATGAATTTTGAAAATGGATCCAGTGTGGACCCAGTGTTATTTTGTAAAAGATAAAGATACTAAGTTTTGTCCACATCCTGACTATGGCCATTGATGTGGATCATCAACTTAGGATCAATTACCTCTTCCGAAATGGTGCACGTGTCATTCGTGTTGCCATTTGTGAATTTTTGAGAAATAAGAGAAAAATGATATGAAAACAAATAATTTCCAAGGCATGTATGCTCATACATTCTACCTAAAGCAGGAAATGGAAATTTTCATTCAAATCTAGCTATTACAACATGTAAAATTAAATTTACAACCCCAAGTAATGAGATCTTTCATGCTTCCTGCAAAACAGGGTTATCACAAGGCAAAGATAAAAGCAAGTGGAAAGAGTTAGGTTGAAAATACAAAGTGCAAATGATTATGCTAATTCTTATCAAGAACAAAATTTGTTTTGCATGAAAGATGCCTATAGGCAAGTATCCTAAACTGATGGAAAATTGGGTGGGAAATGTATATGTAAAATATGCCAAACTAATGAAAAGGGTGAAAATAGATGGATGTTTAAACAAAGGGGATGCCTGTATGAGAGAAGGCATATAATATACCAAACATTTAGGTAAAAAAAAAACAGGTGCAAATTATTGGGTTAGTGGATCCATGAACCGACGGATTGGAGTTTTCCACTAACTTTGTTAACCATTGTAACAAGACATCGCTCCAATCTTATTGATGCAGTGACGATTCCCACAGATTATAGGTGATGGATCAACTTTCTGAAATTTGACATTCACAACAGCGATTGAATAATAAGTTGAGATGCCAATGGGTAGCCAATAAGGAAGTGGCAGGTGGGTCATGGGTGAAGAGATGTTGCAGGAAATGAACAGCAAGTGTGGTGGTGTGCAATAGTGGAGGGTGTAGACAGGTGGTGAAGCTCCAGCAAATGTAAAATAGTGTACATGGTATGGTTATGATAGTGTTGAAGCTGAGACTACTAGACTGGTCTATTAAAAGTGACAACTTAAAAGGGATGCTGGGATGGAGGCCACAATAGGTAAATGCAAAGGCTGTATTTACAGGGGCTATAAATGCTGCATTACATGTTGTAGATGACCTGCAATGATGCTGCAGGAAAGGCATGGAACATAGAGATAAGAGTGCATGCAGTGATGAATGTGGTAAAGCCAGTTACAGATGGAAAGAGGGGAAATATTAACATCAGTATGAATCCTAATAATTATGACGCCACAGCAGATTAAAATTTTGCATAACCAATGTTCATGACCCCTTGATGCTTCAAATGAAATTACCATGAATAATCGGCCTGGTGAACCACCTTTAACAATAACAAAACAAGACCATAAAAATTCTTAAGAGACAACTCCTATGTTGCCAAAAAAAAATGTTGCAGTTGGGAATAGATAAATTTGAGATATAGAAGGCAGGGTGGAAACGTATAGATGGCAACAGGGTATGTACCTGCCACTGCTAAGAGCACAACAGCAGAAGATGGTGGGGTAATAGCTGGGGTAAGCAAAGTTGTGGCTGAATATCCCTAGAATCCACAAGAGATAAGTTTTCTAATCTAAGCTAAAAAAAATATCCTCAGACTTGAAAACACTGTCCATTCCTATCGATTTCAAACAAGTGATTGTAGAGAGGGGGAACCTCAATCGATAGCATGCACTCTCGCAAGTGCTTTCACGACATATGCAATGGTCTTTTATACATTACCTGATGAGCCCTACTACCTTTCAGTCTTACAGGGGACTCGTTGCTATACATGACCTGCTGACTTATTATAAAAAGAAACCCATAAGTAACAATTCAAATGGAAAAGAAAATCACCCTGAGTTTATTCTCAGATGTAATTCCCTAATAATATCATTAGTAATAGACATAACTGGTGGAGTTTAGCCGATATTGGAAACATAACAGAAAAGAAAAAAAAAGGAAAAAGAAAAGGAGAAATAAAAAAAATGAGTTCAGCAAGTGTGCTGAAAGTAAAGTGCCAGAGCATGCCTTGAGCTAATGTTATTGGTGGGTTTTTACCAATGTGTAATACATGATCACCCCCCTGTTCCAGATTGTCTCTTCCAACCAGGGCTCGAAGGGTCTGCCACTGATTTATGGATGTATTGCAGAACTTGGAAATGAATTTGCAGCAGTGGGACGGCATGAAGACATTCAGGTTATCTCATTCCATGTAATGTATCACTCACTAGTGCTAACATCTCAAACCCATCGATTAGCAGGTCATTGGCAGATATCATATCCTTGGGTTTCAGAAAATAGCTTGGCCAATGGATAAGGCCCTGACATCTGGTTCTTCAGAAAGCTTAAGTAATAAACTGACTTCTGTCACTTGTATATATCCTTGGTTTTTTTTTTTTTTTAAACCAGGTTATCCCTGTCATCGAGGCAGGCTCAAATGAAACAAATCATGGGTAAGGGGCATTATGCAGATAAAGAGAACCAGCGATCAACCACTTGATAGCTGAAATCAGGTTGATCAATAATCGCATGGTTACTTCATGTCATAAAGCGATATAAATCGAAGCTTGAGATATAAAAAAAAAAAGACAGAACAGAAAAAAAAATAATTTGATAGTAGGAACAAAACAAACACTGCATTGAGAATCAAAACAGAAATGAATCAAAACTAGAAAAGAGCATGAATTGAAACAAAACAAATGGGAGTAAGACCAACATGAATACTATGATCAGAATAAGCAGGAATAGAGACTGAAGCAAAGATTCAAAATAAGTTAATTCTGAAACCGAGATCTCATTGCCCACTCCAATTGGAAATGAAATTAACTTGATAGTCATGTCTTAACTCTCTTAATATTAACATTAGAGAGAGGGTTTCAGTATACATGAATGACAAAGTAAGGGAAAATGACGAACAAAGCATAAAAATAAAAAAAATAAAAAAATAAAACAAAGAAGAACGAGATGTTGGGATGAATCCCTGTTAAATGTTGCAATGAGAGGGTCGAATCTGCTATGCACAGATCGAGCCCTGCTCTAATGCCAAAGATACGTAGGACCGAAAACAGGAGGGTGTTAGGTTTTTATGAGAACCAGAGTAATGAAGACAGAGGGAAGTTACAAAGGAATGAGAAGGGAAGGGAATGAAGGGCTTACCTTCCTTCGAACAACAGCAGAGGTCTTGAGAGAAATCCTTCCTTATTTTATTTGCAATACAATTTCCCTTTTGATTGATTCGATCGGCTGTTGCTGTCTTCTTGAAAATTTGGGCCCGGATTGACCTTTCTCCAACTGTGTGAAGATGGATGGATGGCTGCCGTAGGAGGGTTGAAGGTAGAAAGATGGGTGATGGATTTTTGCAGAGGAAGCTTGGTGATGGACCGGTGCTTGCCAGAAATGTATGCCTCAGAAGATTAGGAGATGATCGATGTCCCCTTGGGATGGAGTCGATGTCTCCTTTTAAAGAGGGAACGGAGGATTCGAGAAGAGATGAAGGGTATGATCCAATGGCTAATGGAGATTTGGTTGGCGATGGATGATTGAGAAAGGGGGTGACAGTTGAGCGATGGTGGATGGTTCTGGAAGAAGGTCTGCGGGAGGGAGGGAGCGAGCCTGCAGCCGTTGCAAGTTTTCACTATTTCAAAAGGGTGGTTCCCTTTTTAAGAATTTTCTGAAAAATGGTTAAGGAGCGAGGTTTTTGGTAAAAATGGCTTCAAAAAGCTCGAAAATCATCCATTTTCTTTGTAGCTTTTCTTTTTTTTCTTTTTTTTGGTTTTTATGTTATTTTTTTTATTTTTTTTATACTTTTAGAATAAAATTCGAGAAATCAAAGATTTAAAACTAATTTTTTTGTGTTTTTGTAAAATATTTACAAAAGAGAATTTTTCTGAGAGTTTTAAAGCTATTTTGAGGAAATTCCTTCAGAAATGGGTTTTTGATCCGGATTTTGAGAAAATATGGATTTAAAATGCTGGATTCGGATCCAGAGTTGATTTTGAATATATCAATATGGATTTTAATTCAGAGAATCTAAAGAAATGACTTGATTTTCTCAGAAAAATGGGGTTAGGGGCAAAAAGGTCATTTTTACAAAACTTTGAAAAATTTGGGGTGTTCACACCTATTTTTCGTAGAAAGTTTCACCTTTTTGGAAAGAATACTAGAGGTAATCAGAGGTAGTTCTTTTGTGCATTTAAGAATATTGGAATCAACAAATATTTTTAGCAAATTGGCAAATTTTTTCATGACTTCTATGTGAAATATTTATTCAATATAGATTTTGATGCGACCTTTAGTTGCAATTTATGATTTTGGACATTCTGACCAGTAAAACTGGGACCTTTCATTTAATGACCAGCGAAGTAGCTGGGACCTTTCATTTAATGACCAGTAAAAACTGGGACCTTTTATTTAACGACCAACGAAGTAGCTGGAACCTTTCATTTAACGACCAGCGAAGTAGCTGGGATATTTCATTTAACGACCAGCGAAGTAGCTGGGACATTTCATTTAACGACCAGCGAAGTAGCTGGGACATTTCATTTAACGACCAACGAAGTAGTTGGGACATTTCATTTAACGACCAACGAAGTAGTTGGGACATTTCATTTAACGACCAGCGAAGTAGTTGGGACATTTCATTTAATCATATAACGACCAGCGAAGTAGCCGGGACATTTCATTTAATCATTTAACGACCAGCGAAGTAGCTGGGACATTTCATTTAATCATTTAACGACCAGCGAAGCAGCTGGGACATTTTATTTAATCATTTAACGACCATCGAAGTAGCTGGGACATTTCATTTAATCATTTAACGACCAGCGAAGTAGCTGGGACATTTCATTTAATCATTTAACGACCAGCGAAGTAGCTGGGATATTTCATTTAATTATTTAATGACCAGCGAAGTAGCTGGGACATTTCATTTAATCATTTAACGACCAGCGAAGTAGCTGGGACATTTCATTTAATCATTTAACGACCAGCGAACTAGCTGGGACATTTTATTTAATCATTTAACGACCAGCGAAGAAGCTGGGACTTTTCATTTAATCATTTAACGACCAGCGAAGTAGCTGGGACTTTTCATTTAATCATTTAGCGACCTGATTTAAGATTGAGACTTTTTGAAAGACAACCAGTATGAGGACTGATGAACTTGATCTTTAGATTTGAAAACTTATCAAAATAACCAATGCGAATACTAGGTTTTTCAACTAAGAGTTGGGAAGGAAATCAGCCTATTTAAGATATTTAGAGATCGAAGCAAGAAGAATGGCCGGGATTTCAGGATTATCCCTTATCCTGAAGGGGAAAATAGAAGATTTTATGAAGAGATAACCTAAGACTTGAATTTAGAAGGGATATGACAAGATTTAGAATTTATGATCTATGATTTAGATGGACCAGGTATGTGACGGGGAATATAAAAAGAATAAACTTTGAGAAGACAAAAGGATATAGAACTTTGAAAAAAATGTAGAATATTTGAGGAAATTGATTTATTATTTTTGTAAAAAGAATTCTCACAGGTAGCATGGTTGCCCCTATGAGTGATCTCAGGATTATCCTTTATCCTAAATGGGGATAACAATAGAATTTAAGAAGGTGAAGAGATATTGATATAAATTTAGAAAATCAAATAAAGGTTGACAAAACTTGTATTTACAAAAGAATTCTTGTAAGTAGCGTTATTGCTCCTACGAGGGGTTCAGGATTATCCCTTATCCTGAATGAGAAAAAGAATAGAATTTAAAGAGATTTAATGAAAGAAAATTGATATAAATCTTGAAAATCAACAAAGATTAATAAAAGAATCCTCATAGGTAGCGTTGTGGCTCCTACGAGGGGTTTCAGGATTATCCCTTATCCTGAATGGGAAAAGAATAGAATTTAAGAAAATTTAGCAAAGGCAAATTGATATAAATCTAGAAAATTAATAAAGATTAACAAAACTTGTATTTACAAAAGAATCCTCATAGGTAGCATTGTTGCTCCTACAAGGGGTCTCAGGATTTTTCATTATCCTGAATGGGAGCACCTCGGACAACGAGGGTCAGGTTTATCCCTTAACCTGAGCGGGAACACCTCGGACAACGAGGGTCAGGTTTTTCCCTTAACCTGAAAGGGTAAATAAGAATAAAAGGAAATACCTCATGGGAAAGAGGCATCAGGTTTATCCCTTAACCTGAAAGGGAAGAAAGATTGATAAAATTTTAATGGAATTGAGGAAATATTTGATAAACTTGATAAAATTGATATAAACTTTGAATAAAATAAATGAAACTGATAAAAATAGCAAACTTTAACTGAAAATTTATAAGATTTAAGAGAAAAAGGAGTTTTTCTGATCCTGCCTGCATATGGGATCTTGGAAGGAAAAATGTTTATTTAAAATATAAGTGAGAAATCATTTTGGGGAAGAAAATCCACCACAAGAAGAATGATCAGCGCGAGGTCTGATCCTTTAAAAAGGGAATCATCATGAGAGATCATCATGAGGTTTGATTTCGAAAATAGTGGTTTAAAAACCAAGTTTTGAAAAAGAAAACAAACACGAGAAGACAAATGGTTTTCAACACCTAATTTGGAAAAGGGAAAATCAACATGTTAGTTTATTTAAAAGGGGATTTAGATCAAAATATTTAAATCTTTTGAAGACTTTTTTAGAAGAAATTTTATGATTTTGAAAATCCTCATAGGCAATATCATTTCTCTCATGATGGAGGAAAACAAATTTTGAAAATAGATGACAAGGATTTAAAAATTTTGAAAAATAGCAGGCAGAATCAAAAGATTTTGAAGAAATCAGAAAGGAAAGGCAATACACCTGGGTTTTTAAAAGAGGGAATTTTGAATAATATATACCCAGGGTTTTGGAAAATATAAGGAAGATATATGTATAAAATATCATACAATCACAGATATACAAGCAAGGATGCATGATGATGCATAAATATCACATTTTATTAATACAATTTCATTGTATAAATGCATCATCTATAGGTTAAAAGCATACACTTAGGTGCATAATATTATTATAGATCTTGGTTTCGAATTTCATCGAAATCGGACTTAAAATGAAGGAATTATGGCATTTATAGTGTAGCGGATCAAACCTCAGAGCCGATTTGAGAGATTTGGATCCAGACGCCCATTTGGATCCTGGATTTGGGTCAAATTACATGGATTCAACCCAGCTCCAGCTTATTTGAGTTTTTCATAAAATAGTTTCAAAAAACCCCCCATAAAAAGAGGCGCCCAGTAAATATTTTGTTTTTAAACCTGTTTTTGTAAAATGGCCAAAAGAACCAAAATCGTCAAAAGAGGGGGGGCGCCCATTCCAGCTGGGTCTTTGCCTTGGTTTTTGTGCCCTAGGGGCATGATTCTAACTCCAGCCCCCTTCTCA
Source organism: Nuphar pumila (assembly GCF_984573655.1). NCBI lineage: Eukaryota > Viridiplantae > Streptophyta > Magnoliopsida > Nymphaeales > Nymphaeaceae > Nuphar > Nuphar pumila. The sequence goes on along the minus strand of NC_143260.1, from coordinate 93,192,571 downwards.
TCCTCCATCTTCATGCCACCTCCATTAGAGCATGAAAACAAGCTTGAAATCCAAGCTTTTTCTTGCCTTCTTTCACAACCTCTCCATTTCTTTATCTTCCATGTTGTTTAATACCCTTTGTTGCTGTGTTTTGCAGGTACAGCAGAGGTGGGAAACACTTTTCTTGGGTGGAAGTGCGAAACACTCCAACGAGAAGGGCTCACTCTACCTCCATCCGGTCTTCTACCCCCCCGATCGAGAATCGGTTCACATTTCATCTTCGGTAGATTTCCAACGTGTTGAAGCTGTAGGACATGGTACCATGGCGTATTTCCAGCATCAACGAGGTCCCGAACGGTGCAAAGTCAAGCAAAGTCCGCTCTTCTCTTCACCCCCCCATTCTTCGGATCGGCCCAAGAGGTAGGTCTTCTTCTCCCTTCTCTTCTAGCTAAAACCTATCATGTGTGTGAGTTATGTGTGCTGCGTTTTTCTGTGTTTTCGTCAGCCTTAGTATAGCTTTTGTTCATGCATAAACCAGCATGTAGGGTGTTTAAGTTTTGGTGTTTTTAAAATAGTGTTTTTCATTCCATCAATGGTGTGTGGGGTGTGTGCGTGTGTTTGAAATAATGTTGTTGTATGTCTGTGTCTTCATCATGTTTTCCCAGTTGTAGGAAGGTTTAAGTGTATTTTATTAGTAGTAGAAGTTATAGATGTTTTTATATTGGAGGTCGTTTTTGCTTTCTTAGTCATTTTAATGATTTTCGTAAGTAGCATGTCATGTAGGTTGTATTAGTTTAAGGTTAACTTAGTTATAGCGTGTTTTCTATATAGTTTTCTGTAGATAAATTGTTTGTTTAGTTAAATTATTGAGTTTAGTTCAGTTGTGTGAGCATGATATTTAGTTTAGATTATCGTTTTACTTTTTGTTTTAGTTTAATTAGTTGTTCATAATAAAATTTTGATTCAACGTTTTTTCTGTTTTATATAATTCTTTAACAAGCATAATTAGTTAGTATGAGTGTGTGTTTTGAGTTTAATGAGTTAGTAATATTCGGATGTTAGCTTAGTTTAATTTAGCTTTGCAATTATTATTGTGTTTTTAGCTTAAAATTAGATTTTCCATTTTTGAGTGTGGGTGTCTTCTTCTTCCCCATAGGTAGGGCGGCCATTAGAGGTCCAGCAAGGTTGCATAGTTCATGATTTTCGTGGTAGTTAATTTAGCATTAATTTAGTATGTTCATTTTGGTGTAGGATTTAATTTGATAGATCTTTTCAATTCGTATTTCCCATTCATGTCCTTTGAATTATAATTGTATAGTTATTTTAGTTAGGTTAACATTAGTTTAGAGTAAGTAATTGTTTAATAATGTAGATTTGAGTAAAAAGGGCATTAGAGTCTTTGTGATTGAATATCCGTTTTTGGTATAACGCCAATCCCTCCAAAATCGTGAAGTGCATTTAAGGAAAATTCAAATTTCCAGCCAAGTCATAAATGACTTCTCCTTTCCAACGTGGAAACCCTTTGGAATTCCAAAGGTCTTTCTAAAAATGTCTACACGAGTTTTGGGGCAAGTTTTGAAATTCCAATTTTCATTTAAAGCAACCCCAAAAATCGTGTGGGATGCTTTGGGAAAGGTTTTTAAAAAAAAGGAGTTAATGCTTTTAATGAAACATTGAAAAATGTATTTCCCAATGGGCTGGACGATTTTTGAAGGTGAGCTTTCCCAATGTGAAATTAAGGCAAGAAGGAAAGAGGGGTTGGCCCCTACCAAAATCGTGGATTTATACCTTTATTGCCCTATTTACTAATTGAGTCAATTGACTTAGCATTAATTAGGTGTAATTAATTTAGTAAGGTGTGCCTTAGGGTAGGTTTTATAAATTCGTGTATACTGCTTTAGATAGGTGCTAATCTTAGTTTCTAATTAATGTAATAGTTAATTTAGATATACATGAGTGTTTTAGGAAACAACACTTAGTTATTAGTATAATTAATGATTTTAGGGTGGCGTGTAATGTAAAGCCCCATCTCTTAAACCGCCCCTTACTAACCCTAGTTAGTGTATAACCTATGTAGTTAACTTAATTTACTAATTATTAATCGTAGGTAGTTAATTACTAACCTAAGTTAAAAGCTAACCCCTAACTCGAGTTAAACCCTAGCCTTACTTAACCTTAGTTAGAACCCAAACCTTAGTCGCCCCTAGTTTAACCTAGTGAGTTAATTAACTCTAACCTCTAAACCCTAGTTTAGTTAAATCCTAGTTAACCTCGTTTGACCTTAGTTAACCCTACCTAATCCAAGTCGCCACCCCAACTAACCATAGTTACATAGTTAACCTTAATTAGTTACCCCTACCTTAGTTAGTTAGGAAGTAACCCTAAGGTGGCGTGTAGTCAATGTCCTATCCTAAACCGCCCCTAACCTTAAGTAGCCGACCATAGTTAGTTAAGCCTAACCAAGTTCTAGCCTTAGTTAAATCCTACTAACCCTAATCAACGCTTGTAAACCCTAGTCAACCTTAGTTAATGTATCCTAACCATAGTTAAAATCCTAACCCCCTTAGTTAGAACCCAAATGCCTTAGTCGACCAACCCTAGATACCTAATCCCAACCATGTCCTAGAACCTAAGTTAGAAACTACCTTAACCGACCCTAGTTAATTACTTACTAACCGTAGGTAGTTAGTACCCTTAGTTAGTGTTTAACATAATTAGAACTAACTTTAGTCAAATTTAATTAGTAACTAGTTTTAATTAGCTTAACCGTAGGTTAGTAATTGCTTTATTAGGTTAGAATTAACATTAGATTAATTAGTTCATTAGTTAATTATATTAGCTAAAGTATATTAGACTTAGTTAGATTGATGAATTAGTTATATAGTTAATTAATTTAGTGAGTTAGGTTAAATTAGATTTAACAAGTAGTGTAGATTCGAATTAATAGTAGTTGTTAGGTCATTTCTTAGATTTTATAAATTAATTTAATTGTTATTATTTTCTGTAGTTTAGCAGTAGCTTAGGTGTAGTTGAGGACTGTTATGTCATGTGATTTAATGTGGAAATGCATTCGTGGACTCAAAGGGATGAATAGTGCACTGAACCAAAACCCTAATTTTTACCCGATCATGGACTAGTTATTTCATGTAGATTTTTCATGATTTTTCTGGATATTATTTTTCTATTCTCCACATTGGTGTGTTAACTGTCTGCAGACCAAATTTCAGCTCGATCCGAGTTGATTTGGTCTGGTTTTAAAGCGTATTATGAAAACAGCTTTTTCGGATTTTTAAATTTCGGGTCCAGCGATTTCCCAAATTATCCTGATTTTGAAACGCTTCGTTCTGGAGATCCAGAATGTATTTTTCACTTCTGTAAAATGTGTCAGCTTCTTGAATCTGTCTTTTACAGAATAGAAGTAATTTGACTAATTTTGGAATTCGTTTGACCACTCAAACAGTCATTTTGCGAAAAGCTGTCAGAATCCATTTTTGCCTTCTTTAGGGACAAAACAGTCTTTTAATTATTTGTCTGATTTCGTGTAGTTTTACTGTTTTCTGACATTTTACTTAATGTATTAGCAGTATTTAGAGTAATTAGAGTTATTTAGTTTAGTTAGTTTAGTTAGTTTACTTAGTTAGTATAATTTTAATTTTAGATATTTAAATTAACGGTATTTTAATGTAGAAATAGTTTAGAATTAGTATTAGATGTAATTTAGATGATTTCTTGATTTAGTTACTGACTTTTTTTTTTATTATGTAGGTTGTTAAGTTAGAACAGGTTAACAGATGCAATTCAATTGTGATGTGCGACTGCACTTGATGTGAAAAGACAAAAATGCCCCTGGAGACCTGCAGAAGACTTAGCCTCCGATTTTATTTTATTTTCATAGTTTAGAATGTTATTTAATGTAACTTGTAAACATTGACATAGTTGTAAACTTTGTTTTTATTAATAAAGTGTTATTTTGGAATTACTTCAGAAATATCCCGTTCCCTGTGGATTCGACCCGTACTCGCCACTTCGGTAGAAAGTCGGTTTTATATTTTTGGTTGACGATTTTCCCATGTATTTCATTGAAAAATATTGTTTAAAAATATCATTTCAAAATATCAACCAAATTTTGGCGCCGTTGCCGGGGAACGGTGATTTATTCTGATTATTTCTGAGATATCATTTTATTAATATATGTGTTTAGTTTAGTTTAGTTTGTTTTAATTGTTTTAGTTTGTAGAATTAACATAGTTAGATAAATATAGGTTCACTTGTTGTTTTTTCTGAGATTCACTGAATTCCATGCTTCAATGATTTATTAAACATGTGAGTCTTGGATAAAATAGTGTGAATTCCTGTATTTACTGATATTGTGATTTAGAATAGCTTATCTTTTATTTCATAGAGTAATTAACTTAGTTTAACATTGTTAACATAGTTGCATAGTTTAATTAGATAGCTTTAACATAGTTTAAAATAGTTTAGTTGTTTAACTCTCTGATTTAGAGTAGATGTTTTGATTTCATAGAATAATTAGATTATTTTAGCATAGTCTAACATAGAGAAATTTCTAACTTGCTGATTTAGATTTGATTGATTATCATAGTTTAATTCTAACATAGGTTAGCTGCTACTTTTTTCATTGTTTTATTGATTTAGATGTAGATTATTCTAACATAGTTAGTGGTTTTATATCTTAATGTTTTATATTATTTAGATGTATCATATGTACATTAAAATAAAGTAGTTAGTATTCATGTATATTGTTTTGAATTTTATTTTGATTTCATTTGAATTTCATTGTTTACATGTATGAACAATCGATCCATCAATGTATGAGTCCAAGTAAATTGGATATGAAGAAGCCTTCAAGAGTAGAAAATTGACCAGATGAGCAGAAAGCTATGCATTTGTACATGCATTGTGGTAGTGCAGAGTCCAGTCAATCGACAACTCCAGAGGATCAAGCATACCAGGTTGTATCAATCCTTTCTCCTTATTCATTTTATTATTCTGTAGTGTGCATCTGCATTGCATGATTGCATTATTCTGTATGCCACTAGGGACAGTGTCATTCAAGCATGGGGGGATGGTTTAGATGCACAAATTTTAAAAAATTTTCTTTATGTTTGATTGCTTAAAACTCATAAAAGTAGGTCTTTTAAGAATAGTTTGTAGCATTTATGATTGTATTTCTCCATGATCTGACAATTTAGAAATTTATAAGCCCCATGTGAATTTTTTTTCTTATCTGATTTAAATAGAGTAGTTGTTTATGAAATAGTAAAGAAAAGATAGTATTTGATATGTTAGAAAATTTTGATTCACTTAAGTATAAGTATGCACAGTATGTTTTATGAGAAAAGTGAGCAATTGAATGATGTTTTTGAAAAATGATCTTAATAGAATAGAGCTACGTTTAGTTGTTGATTTCTTCGTGAATCCAAGTAGTAGAACTCAGACACGAGTTGAAATGTTTGAGTCTCTGACGAAATGGATAACGAAGAATATCATTCTCTTATCTAGTCGACATCTGTGGCCTTTGTAGTTCGAGTAAGTAGAGTCTGAAGGGTGTTTTACACCTGGTGCCCTAAAGCCAGCTGGTTTAGGAGTCACCGATTCGAAAACTTGTTACATGGACTGCATAGAAAGCCTAAGAGATAGAGACATTGCACGTGATGAGAGGAAAACTATACGTAACTATTAGAATTGAAGGTTTAGTGACTCGAGCAATTAAGTCTGAGGGATACTTTGTATCTAGTGCCCTAAGGCCGGCCGACTTGGGAGTCACTGACCTAAAGCTCGTTACACGGGTCATGAGACTTGATATTCGAAATAGTGCTCAATTTAGAAGAATGAAAAAGAGTGAAAAATAGAATATCAAAAGAAAAAGAATGAGCTTAAAGAGAGAAATTCAATGCTTATGAATAATTAATGAATTACTGTGCAAAAAATATACAGGTGAGAATAAATGAGTAAAACATGATAGTACTTGATTTTCTGAGAAAATTCATAAATAATTACAAGTTTAGAGAAGTGAAAGAAAAAAATAATTCTTACTGTGGTGGCATAGAAATTTCTGAATTTGTTTTGAAAATGTAGATTACATGAAATATTTGTTTACAATGAATTCTTAATTACCTATTATTTCTGAAAAATTATCCATGCATGATATTGATGTTTGTGGGTAGCATCTCTGCAAACCCTCACGAGACCTTACTCGTCCACTGGGGTAATCCAGGGGTTTAAAGGGCTTGTTGCATGTGCTAAATGCAATCGTGATTCCTACGAAAGTGAGTTAGTTTTATTTTATTTTTTTGTATTTTTTTTTAATAAAAGCTTTCATGATTATTGGGTAGTCCATATGTTCATTGCATGATAGAGTGTATTGCTAGGGACTAGCAATTATTCTAGCATGGGGGTATTTGATGATGCATAAATATCACATTTTATTAATACAATTTCATTGCATAAATGCATCATCTATAGGTTAAAAGCAAACACTTAGGTGCATAACATTATTATAGAGCTTGGTTTCGAATTTCATCGAAATCGGACTTAAAACGAAGGAATTATGGCATTTACAGTGTAGCGGATCAAACCTCGGAGCCGATTTGAGAGATTTGGATCCAGACGCCCATTTGGATCCTGGATTTGGGTCAAATTACATGGATTCAACCCATCTCCAGCTTATTTGAGTTTTTCATCAAATATTTTCAAAAAAAACCCTATAGAAAGAGGCGCCCAGTAAATATTTTGTTTTTAAACCTGTTTTTGTAAAATGGCCAAAAGAACCAAAATCGTCAAAAGAGGGGGGGCGCCCATTCCAGCTGGGTCTTTGCCTTGGTTTTCATGCCCTAGGGGCATGATTCTAACTCCAGCCCCCTTCTCATCCTCCATCTTCACGCCATCTCCATTAGAGCAAGAAAACAAGCTTGAAATCCAAGCTTTTTCTTGCCTTCTTTCACAACCTCTCCATTTCTTTATCTTCCATGTTGTTTAATACCCTTTGTTGTTGTGTATTGCAGGTGCAACAGAGGTGGGAAACACTTTTCTCGGGTGGAAGTGCAAAACACTCCAACGAGAAGGGCTGACTCTACCTCCATTCGGTCTTCTACGCCCCCCGATCGAGAATCGGTTCACATTTCATCTTCGGTAGATTTCCAACGTGTTGCAGCTGTAGGACATGGTACCATGGCGTATTTCCAGCATCAACGAGGTCCCGAATGGTGCAAAGTCAAGCAAAGTCTGCTCTTCTCTTCACCCCCCCATTCTTCGGATCGGCCCAAGAGGTAGGTCTTCTTCTCCCTTCTCTTCTAGCTAAAACCTATCATGTGTGTGAGTTATGTGTGCTGCGTTTTTCTGTATTTTCGTCAGCCTTAGTATAGCTTTTGTTCATGCATAAACCAGCATGTAGGGTGTTTAGGTTTTGGTGTTTTTAAAATATTGTTTTTCATTCCATCAATGGTGTGTGGGGTGTGTGCGTGTGTTTGAAATAATGTTGTTGTATGTCTGTGTCTTCATCATGTTTTCCCAGTTGTAGGAAGGTTTAAGTGTGTTTTATTAGTAGTAGAAGTTATAGATGTTTTTATATTGGAGGTCGTTTTTGCTTTCTTAGTCATTTTAATGATTTTCGTAAGTAGCATGTCATGTAGGTTGTATTAGTTTAAGGTTAACTTAGTTATAGTGTGTTTTCTATATAGTTTTCTGTAGATAAATTGTTTGTTTAGTTAAATTATTGAGTTTAGTTCAGTTGTGTGAGCATGATATTTAGTTTAGATTATCGTTTTACTTTTTGTTTTAGTTTAATTAGTTGTTCATAATAAAATTTTGATTCAACGTTTTTTCTGTTTTATATAATTCTTTAACAAGCATAATTAGTTAGTATGAGTGTGTGTTTTGAGTTTAATGAGTTAGTAATATTCGGATGTTAGCTTAGTTTAATTTAGCTTTGCAATTATTATTGTGTTTTTAGCTTAAAATTAGATTTTCCATTTTTGAGTGTGGGTGTCTTCTTCTTCCCCATAGGTAGGGCGGCCATTAGAGGTCCAGCAAGGTTGCATAGTTCGTGATTTTTGTGGTAGTTAATTTAGCATTAATTTAGTATGTTCATTTTGGTGTAGGATTTAATTTGATAGATCTTTTCAATTCGTATTTCCCATTCATGTACTTTGAATTATATTTGTATAGTTATTTTAGTTAGGTTAACATTAGTTTAGAGTAAGTAATTGTTTAATAATGTAGATTTGAGTAAAAAGGGCATTAGAGTCTTTGTGATTGAATATCCGTTTTTGGTATAACGCCAATCCCTCCAAATCGTGAAGTGCATTTAAGGAAAATTTAAATTTCCAGCCAAGTCATAAATGACTTCTCCTTTCCAACGTGGAAACCCTTTGGAATTCCAAAGGTCTTTCTAAAAATGTCTACACGAGTTTTGGGGCAAGTTTTGAAATTCCAATTTTCATTTAAAGCAACCCCAAAAATCGTGTGGGATGCTTTGGGAAAGGTTTTTAAAAAAAAGGAGTTAATGCTTTTAATGAAACATTGAAAAATGTATTTCCCAATGGGCTGGACGATTTTTGAAGGTGAGCTTTCCCAATGTGAAATTAAGGCAAGAAGGAGAGAGGGGTTGGCCCCTACCAAAATCGTGGATTTATACCTTTATTGTCCTATTTACTAATTGAGTCAATTGACTTAGCATTAATTAGGTGTAATTAATTTAGTAAGGTGTGCCTTAGGGTAGGTTTTATAAATTCGTGTATACTGCTTTAGATAGGTGCTAATCTTAGTTTCTAATTAATGTAATAGTTAATTTAGATATACATGAGTGTTTTAGGAAATAACACTTAGTTATTAGTATAATTAATGATTTTAGGGTGGCGTGTAATGTAAAGCCCCATCTCTTAAACCGCCCCTTACTAACCCTAGTTAGTGTATAACCTATGTAGTTAACTTAATTTACTAATTATTAATCGTAGGTAGTTAATTACTAACCTAAGTTAAAAGCTAACCCCTAACTCGAGTTAAACCCTAGCCTTACTTAACCTTAGTTAGAACCCAAACCTTAGTCGCCCCTAGTTTAACCTAGTGAGTTAATTAACTCTAACCTCTAAACCCTAGTTTAGTTAAATCCTAGTTAACCTCGTTTGACCTTAGTTGACCCTACCTAATCCAAGTCGCCACCCCAACTAACCATAGTTACATAGTTAACCGACCCATTAGTTAACCTTAATTAGTTACCCCTACCTTAGTTAGTTAGGAAGTAACCCTAAGGTGGCGTGTAGTCAATGTCCTATCCTAAACCGCCCCTAACCTTAAGTAGCCGACCATAGTTAGTTAAGCCTAACCAAGTCCTAGCCTTAGTTAAATCCTACTAACCCTAATCAACGCTTGTAAACCCTAGTCAACCTTAGTTAATGTATCCTAACCATAGTTAAAATCCTAACCCCCTTAGTTAGAACCCAAATGCCTTAGTCGACCAACCCTAGATACCTAATCCCAACCATGTCCTAGAACCTAAGTTAGAAACTACCTTAACCGACCCTAGTTAATTACTTACTAACCGTAGGTTGTTAGTACCCTTAGTTAGTGTTTAACATAATTAGAACTAACTTTAGTCAAATTTAATTAGTAACTAGTTTTAATTAGCTTAACCGTAGGTTAGTAATTGCTTTATTAGGTTAGAATTAACATTAGATTAATTAGTTCATTAGTTAATTATATTAGCTAAAGTATATTAGACTTAGTTCGATTGATAAATTAGTTATATAGTTAATTAATTTAGTGAGTTAGGTTAAATTAGATTTAACAAGTAGTGTAGATTCGAATTAATAGTAGTTGTTAGGTCATTTCTTAGATTTTATAAATTAATTTAATTGTTATTATTTACTGTAGTTTAGCAGTAGCTTAGGTGTATTTGAGGACTGTTATGTCATGTGATTTAATGTGGAAATGCATTCGTGGACTCAAAGGGATGAATAGTGCACTGAACCAAAACCCTAATTTTTACCCGATCATGCACTAGTTATTTCATGTATATTTTTCATGATATTTCTGGATATTATTTTTCTATTCTCGACATTGGTGTGTTAAATGTCTGCAGACCAAATTTCAGCTCGATCCGAGTTGATTTGGTTTGGTTTTAAAGCGTATTATGAAAACAGCTTTTTCGGATTTTTAAATCTCGGGTCCAGCGATTTCCCAAATTATCCTGATTTTAAAACGCTTCGTTCTGGAGATCCAGAACGTATTTTTTACTTCTGTAAAATGTGTCAGTTTATTGAATCTGTCTTTTACAGAATAGAAGTGATTTGACTAATTTTGGAATTCGTTTGACCACTCAAACAGTCATTTTGCGAAAAGCTGTCAGAATCCATTTTTGCCTTCTTTAGGGACAAAATAGTCTTTTAATTATTTGACTGATTTCGTGTAGTTTTACTGTTTTCTGACATTTTAGTTAATGTATTAGCAGTATTTAGAGTAATTAGAGTTATTTAGTTTAGTTAGTTTACTTAGTTAGTATAATTTTAATTTTAGATATTTAAATTAACGGTATTTTAATGTAGAAATAGTTTAGAATTAGTATTAGATGTAATTTAAATAATTTCTTGATTTAGTTACTGACTTTTTGTTTTTATTATGTAGGTTGTTAAGTTAGAACAGGTTAACAGATGCAATTCAATTGTGATGTGCGACTGCACTTGATGTGAAAAGACAAAAATGCCCCTGGAGACCTGCAGAAGACTTAGCCTCCGATTTTATTTTATTTTCATAGTTTAGAATGTTATTTAATGTAACTTGTAAACATTGACATAGTTGTAAACTTGGTTTTTATTAATAAAGTGTTATTTTGGAATTACTTCAGAAATATCCTGTTCCCTGTGGATTCGACCCGTACTCGCCACTTCGGTGGAAAGTCGGTTTTATATTTTTGGTTGACGATTTTCCCATGTATTTCATTGAAAAATATTGTTTAAAAATATCATTTCAAAATATCAACCAATGCACAAACAACACTCCCTAAAGCTGACTCTATATGCAATATTTGAAATGACAAATAGGATCTTAATCCTAACTCTAAGATTTAGATCATCTGATTTCCATCAAGGTATGCCGATATACTCAAGCCGAAGCTCGAAGTACATGGCATATAAGATATCTCTTCGGTGCTAAGGTAATGGCTTCCCAACATCCTTGAGCACCTACCGATATACCTCGGACTATGGCCCTTAGGTACGTGGTAAGGGGGTGCGAACCCAAATAAGTGGTCCAGTTGTGAGGCTCTCTCCCGAACTATGGTTCAGTGAGACAGCCCAGCAACGTGAAGACCGGGACAATATAGGTAGGGATGTTTTTCAAAAACATGATCAACATGCAGTAAAATCAGAAGGCTCTTAAAGTGCACTAGGATCGAGGCAACGAGCACTAGAGGGGGGGTGAATAGTGCTTTTAAAACTTTTCTGCGGAATATTGAAGGATTTTGCAAATCTCAAAGCAAACACACAAAGAACACAAAATTTTATCCTGGTTCGGTCAAACCCGACCTACATCCAGTCCCCAAGCAAAACCCGCTTGAGATTTTCCACTATCAACCTTGTAAACTACAAGATCACGCAGACCATAATTGGTCCCACTTTCAGTAACAACCCAACTGAAAGCAAACAACTCCTTTACACCAAGGAGTCCTTTTTACAAAAAAGAAATAAGAACTTACAATACAACCTATGAGCCTTCCTTTTGAATGCAAATGAGATGCAATTGGCTTTTGAGGTTGTTGAAACACTCTACTCACGAATTCACTATCTCTCAAAGTGATTTGAGTGAAAAACTGAAGTGAAAATATCACGTGAGTGAGAAAATCAATACTTGACTGAATAAGAGTAAAAAGCAAGATTCAAATCGATTGAATTGTTGTTTTTGAGTGTAAAATGCACTCATATTTATAGTTAAAAGATTTCATACGTTGAGAGTATGAAAGGGTGTCAAAACGGTCCATTTTGAACGATCAAAACGTTTGAAAAATGAAAAGAGACGCCTTTTTGAAGTTTCAGGAAAACGGCAAAATTAGTCGACTGAAACATCAGTTAGTCGACTAATAGTTAGTTATTAGTAGACTGACAGTTATCGTCGATCGACTGATCTGTTAATCGAGCCGTTTGAAAATCTGAACTTTTGAAACTTAGTCGACTTGAGAAAAGTTAGTCGACTGATAATATCATCAGTAGACTGAAAAACCTTTTAGTCGACTACTGCTAAAAACTTCTGAAAAACAAACATTCTGTTCGGTCGACTGATAAAAAGCATTAGTCGACTGCTGCTAAATTTTTCAGAAAACACATGTTCTGTTCAGTCGACTGAAAAACCATTAGTCGACTGCTGCTAATTTTCTAGAAAACAAACATTTTGTCCAGTCGACTGATAAAACCTTCGGTCGACTAATTTGACAAGAATGACTTTTTAGAAAATATGGCGCGAAAGGATTAGTCGTCTGATAAGTCTATTGGTCGACTAATAAACATGAAAATTTAAGAAAAGAGTTTTCTAAAAAGAGTTTCAAAAGAGTTTCTTTTAGAAAAGTTTTTCTAAAGACTTTTAAGGTGAAATGCAACCTAAATATGCACTCTAAGTAAGGCTCTTACAAGAATCTAAGACTTTTAATGAATTAAACATTTGCACATTAGTCTTCAAGGATTCTTCACTGAATTCTTCAATTTCTTCATAGCCTTAGCTGAAATGCAGTTGATTCCACTTGCTCATCATCAAAACCTTGTACTTGAAGTATCATGTATGGCTTCATTGTCGTAACAATCTCCCCCTTTTTTATGATGACAAACTTAATCAAAGATGAAGCATTTAGATGCATAGATGGAGATTTTACTCCCCCTATCAATATGCTGCAAAACATTAAAAGTTAGCACATTTAAAGCACATATATCACATATTGATTGGTTTGCATTTCCATTCATCATTTCTTCATGTATTTAGAAATACATTCATTCAAAGCTTTCTTTTTCTCTTAATTTTGCATTTCTCATGCAAGATCTCCTGTAATGTAATTGCTATCATCTTTTTCTCAAGATCTCCTGCAATTTCAAAGTAATGCTATCTTTATCTTTTTCTCCCCCTTTGTCAGAATCAAAAAGAGTAAGGGCAAAAATAGCATAAGCAAAAATAGAGATAAGTTTAAAATATTACAACCCATAAAGTATGTTTTTCAAAGATCAAAGATCAGAAAAGAGAGTTTAGCAAATCCTTAATGGCAGTTACATCCTTCTGAATTGTAACTCATTCTAAAAAATCATCAGTCGACTAGAAATATATCGGTCGACTAATATGATGCGATACATTCCAAAATATAAAAACACCAGTCGACTAGAATTTTATCGGTCGACTAATATAGTGCGATTTTGAGATTTTGTTCAAAAATCAGCATTTTTATAAATCCAAAAATGAGCAAATACCTAGTTCTCTCCTAATTCTCATAAAATCTTCATTTTTAAGAGGTTTAGTGAAGATATCGGCATGTTGTTCTTTAGTGGAAATAAAATTTAACGAAATATCTCCTTTTAACACATGATCTCTTAAAAAATGATGTCTAACTTCAATATGCTTAGTTCTTGAGTGCTGAATAGGATTTTTTGAAAGATTTATAGCACTAGTGTTGTCACAATAAATAGTTGTTGTGGAGTAGTTCAAACCAAAATCTTTTAAGGTCTGTTTCATCCAAAGTACTTGTGAACATGCTAAACTAGCCGCTATATATTCAGCTTCAGTTGTTGAGAGTGATACTGAATTTTGCTTTTTACTAAACCAAGAGACTAAGGAATTTCCCAAGAAATGACAAGTTCCACTAGTACTCTTGCGATCAGATTTACTTCCTGCAAAATCTGCATCACTATATGAAACTAAATCAAAGGAAGATGATTTTGGGTAAAACAAACCGAAATCTGAAGTATCTTTCAAATATCGAAGAATTTGTTTTACTGTAGTTAAATGAGATTCCTTTGGATTAGCTTGAAATCTTGCACACATACAAACACTAAACATAATATCAGGTCGACTAGCAGTTAAGTATAATAGAGATCCGATCATACCTCTGTAGAGCTTAGTATCTACACTTTTACCATTTTCATCTTTATCAAGAGAAGTAGTTGTACTCATAGGATTCCTTCTTGATTTCGATGAGTCCATCCCAAATCTCTTGAGAAGTTCTTTTGTATACTTACCCTGATTGATGAAGATTCCTTCTTCAGTTTGCTTTATTTGAAGTCCAAGGAAGTAGTTTAATTCGCCCATCAAGCTCATTTCAAACTCTTCCTGCATAGCTTTAGCAAATTCTTTACAAAGAGAATCATTAGTAGAACCAAATATTATGTCATCAACATAAATTTGCACAATAAGAATATCTGAATTAAGATTTTTAATAAATAAAGTGGAGTCTACCCGACCAATGGAAAAACCAGATTGTTCTAGAAAATTTCGTAGTCTTTCATACCACGCTCTTGGTGCTTGTTTGAGTCCATACAGAGCTCTTTTCAATTTGTAGACCTTTTTTGGATATTTCTCATTTTCAAAGCCTGGGGGTTGCTCTACATAAACTTCTTCATTAATGTGTCCATTTAAGAATGCACTCTTAACATCAATTTGATATAACTTGAAGTTCATGTAACTAGCAAAAGCAAGCATCATACGAATTGACTCTAATCGAGCCACTGGTGCATAGGTTTCATCAAAATCTATGCCTTCTTCTTGATTATAGCCTTGTGCCACTAGCCTTGCTTTGTTACGAATGACTTCACCATTTTCATCCAGCTTATTTCGGAAGACCCATCTTGTTCCAATTACTGGATGATCCTTTGGTCTATCAACTAGATCCCAAACATCATTCATAGTAAATTGGTTAAGTTCTTCAGACATGGCTAAAAGCCAAAATTCATCATCACATGCCTCATTGATATTCTTTGGTTCTAATTTAGATATGAAAGCAATATTTGAAATATATTTTTCTAACTGCCTTCTAGTTTGGACACCACTCTTTATTTCACCAATAACTTGTTCATGTGGATGATTAGGAACTTCTTTCCAAACCGGTTGAAGGGGAATATTTTCTTGAGAAGTACTCTCTATCAAGGGTTCTTCTTAAAGTGTTGCTTCTTCTTCTTCGCTTAGAGGAATAACCTGCTCACAATTCTCATCAAATGCAACATGTAAAGATTCTTCAATACAAGATGTTCTTTTATTGAAAACACTATATGCTTTGCTTCTAGAAGAATATCCAAGAAATATTGATTCATCTGATTTTGAATCAAACTTATCAAGATTATCTTTGGTATTTAACAAGAAACATTTACTACCAAAAATTTTGAAATATGAGATCTTTGGTATACGATCATAATACAATTCAAAACATGTTTTATGTAAAATTGGTCGAATAAGAACACGATTTAAGACATAACATGTTGTATTAATTGCTTCAGCCCAAAAATACTTTGGTAAATTTTTATCTTGAAGCATGGTTCTAGCACATTCTTGCAAAGTTCTATTCTTTCTTTCAACAACTCCATTTTGTGGAGCCGCTCTAGGAAAAGCAAAGTTGTGAGATATACCATGTAAATCACAAAACTTTAGAAAAGATTCATTTTCAAATTCACCACCATGATCACTACGAATTTTAATAATAGATGTAGATTTTTCATTTGTAATTCTTCTACAAAGTTTAGAAAATTCTGAAAAAACATCATTTTTGCTTTTTAGAAAAATCACCCATGTAAATCGAGAATAATCATCTACTATAACAAAAGCATACTTGCTACCATTCAAACTTTGAATTCTAGATGGTCCAAATAGATCTAAATGTAAAAGTTCAAGAGGACGTTTTGTTGAAACTATATCTTTTGCTTTAAAAGAACTCTTGATTTGTTTACCCCTTTAACAAGCATCACATAAGTGATCCTTTTTATATGGTATTCTAGGTAGGCCTCTTACAAGATCATTCTTGGATAATTTTGAAATAATTTTAAAATTAACATGTCCAAGTCTCTTGTGCCATAACCATTGAATTTCATTTGAAACAATAAGACATTTTTCATTAAAAGAGGGTAATTCATCTAGATATAGTTCATACACATTGTTTCTTCTTTTACCTTTAAAAATGATCTTTTTAGATTGAAAATCAGAAATTAAGCATAAATCATTTTCAAAAGAAACATGAAAACCTTTATCACATAATTGACTAATAGATATTAAATTATGCATTAAACCATCTACTAAAAGAACATTTTCTATCAAGGGAAATTTTGGATTACCAATATTACCAATACCTATCACTTTTCCCTTGTTATTGTCACCAAAGGTGACGGTTCCTCCATCCTTATTTTGGAGGGTGGAAAATAACTCCGGCCTTCCAGTCATATGTTTGGAACAGCCACTGTCCAATATCCATTTGCTCCTTATGTTGTGTACCTACAACAAAATCAGAAAACAGAGCATTTGACCCCTTTCTATTTTTGGGTCCATGAGAGTTAGTCTTAGGAACCCATATCCATTTGGATTTTGGTTTCCTTTGATAATAAGTATTCTTTCTATAAAAGGATTTAGAATAAACATGTCTAGAACAATCATATCTAGATGCATTTCTATTAGAACTAGAAAATTTAGTTTTATGAACAAAAGGTTGAGAATAATGTCTTTGATTTTTTACCACATAGTTTGGTCTATTTTGAGTATCAAAGAAGCTATATCCCAATCCGGTTTTATTAACCGAGCATCTTTGAGAACCAAGAAGTTTTTCTAGATTCTCTTGACCATTTGTGAATTTGGTCACTATAGAAAGAAGATCATTTGACTTTTCTTTAAGACTAGATATTTCCTTTTGTAAGAGATTGGTTCTAACTCCAATTTCTTTTATCTCAAGTGCTTGGCAAGAATTTTCCTTCTTGAGATCTTCTATTTTTTGAAGTAACACTTTATTTTGAGAGTCAAGAGTTAAATTTTCAGTTTTTAACTCTTTATTTTTAGAACTAAGACTCTTAAATTTAGCATATAAATCATTAAATGCTTCAAATAACTCATCATAGTCAAATTGACTTACCGAATTCTCTTGTGCTACAAAACACATGTTGGCGACTTCTTCATTTGATTCTTCATCGGAGGAGGAGTCACTATCATCCCAACAGGCTTGAAATGCCTTTTTCTTCTTGAATTGGTCCTTGGGCTTGAATTTGAGAAGATGACAATCTTTCTTGATATGTCCTGCCTTTTTGCAGTTAAAGCACTTTACTTCATTGGGAATGGAAGAATCTACTTTCTTTGCCTTTCTTTGAAATCTTCCTTTTTTGATGAATCTTTTGAATTGCCTTGTGATGAGGGCAATATCTTCATCTTCATCTTCTTCAGAATCTTCTGAGTCAGAAGTAGCCTTAAAAGCAAAAGATTTCTTTTTAGGCTCTTCTTCTTGTCTGTCTTGAAGTTGGACCTCATATGCCATTAGGTTACCAACTAAGTCTTCAAGAGTGAGAGTATTGAGATCATTTGCTTCTTTAATAGCAGTGGTTTTTCTCTCCCATTCAGGAGTTAAACACCTTAGAATCTTTTTGACTAAATCCACTTGTGAATATTCTTTTCCAAGGGATTTCAAAGTGTTAGTTATATCGGTCATTCTAGTTACCATGTCCGATATAGATTCATTTTGCTTCATTTTGAACAATTCAAATTTATGAACTAAAGAAGCAATTTTAGATTCCTTTACCTTTGACGTACCTTCGTGTGTTACGAGAAGAGTATGCCAGATTTCATTAGCTGTAGAGCATTGAGAGATGCGATTGAACTCTACCTTATCAACGCCACAATATAATGCATTCATGGCTTTGGCATTCAGTGAAGCAGTCTTCTTTTCTTCATCGGTCCATCGGCTGAAATCAGTTGATGGAGTTTGGTACTTTTCTGAAACAACTCTCCAGATATTGAGATCCATGGATTGCAGGAATATTGTCATTCTTACTTTCCAGTATCCATAGTTTGTTCCATCGAAGAGAGGAGGACGAACAGAGGAGCTTCCTTCTTTGTGCTGAGATGTTGTAGTTTCCATGCTAGATGATGGTCAAATCAAAGTAATAGCAAACCTGTGCTCTGATACCAAATGAAAGTGCACTAGGATCGAGGCAACGAACACTAGAGGGGGGGTGAATAGTGCTTTTAAAACTTTTCTGTGGAATATTGAAGGATTTTGCAAATCTCAAAGCAAACACACAAAGAACACAAGATTTTATCCTGGTTCGGTCAAACCCGACCTACATCCAGTCCCCAAGCAAAACCCGCTTGAGATTTTCCACTATCAACCTTGTAAACTACAAGTTCACACAGACCATAACCGGTCCCACTTTCAGTAACAACCCAACTGAAAGCAAACAACTCCTTTACACCAAGGAGTCCTTCTTTTTACAAAAAAGAAATAAGAACTTACAATACAACCTATGAGCCTTCCTTTTGAATGCAAATGAGATGCAATTGGCTTTTGAGGTTGTTAAAACACTCTACTCACGAATTCACTATCTCTCAAAGTGATTTGAGTGAAAAACTGAAGTGAAAATATCACGTGAGTGAGAAAATCAATACTTGACTGAATAAGAGTAAAAAGCAAGATTCAAATCGATTGAATTGTTGTTTTTGAGTGTAAAATGCACTCATATTTATAGTTAAAAGATTTCATACGTTGAGAGTATGAAAGGGTGTCAAAACGGTCCATTTTGAACGATCAAAACGTTTGAAAAATGAAAAGAGACGCCTTTTTGAAGTTTCAGGAAAACGGCAAAATTAGTCGACTGAAACATCAGTTAGTCGACTAATAGTTAGTTATTAGTAGACTGACAGTTATCGTCGATCGACTGATCTGTTAATCGAGCCGTTTGAAAATCTGAACTTTTGAAACTTAGTCGACTTGAGAAAAGTTAGTCGACTGATAATATCATCAGTAGACTGAAAAACCTTTTAGTCGACTACTGCTAAAAACTTCTGAAAAACAAACATTCTGTTCGGTCGACTGATAAAAAGCATTAGTCGACTGCTGCTAAATTTTTCAGAAAACACATGTTCTGTTCAGTCGACTGAAAAACCATTAGTCGACTGCTGCTAATTTTCTAGAAAACAAACATTTTGTCCAGTCGACTGATAAAACCTTCGGTCGACTAATTTGACAAGAATGACTTTTTAGAAAATATGACGCGAAAGGATTAGTCGACTGATAAGTCTCTTGGTCGACTAATAAACATGAAAATTTAAGAAAAGAGTTTTTTAAAAGGATTTTCAAAAGAGTTTCTTTTAGAAAAGTTTTTCTAAAGACTTTTAAGGTGAAATGCAACCTAAATATGCACTCTAAGTAAGGCTCTTACAAGAATCTAAGACTTTTAATGAATTAAACATTTGCACATTAGTCTTCAAGGATTCTTCACTGAATTCTTCAATTTCTTCATAGCCTTAGCTAAAATGCAGTTGATTCCACTTGCTCATCATCAAAACCTTGTACTTGAAGTATCATGTATGGCTTCATTGTCGTAACAGGCTCTAATGCAAGTCCTAAAGAGATAGATTTAAATAAAGAGAAGCATACACTTGCATATATTGTTTTGCATTCAATCCCTAGAATTGAGGAGAGTTGTATTTCAACCTAAATCTAATGTGAACATGGATATAATCTCCTCAATATGGTCCTACCAAACCATACTTAGATCTTATATGCAATGATGTCAGCTTAGGACAGAGTCTAGGCTCCTAAGGTTTGCATGGAAAATGTAGCTGGCATTGAAGAATAAAGACTTAGAGAATATTAGAGCAAAGCAAAGGCATAGATTCAACCGGACGAAGACGAAGTCCCATCTCGGTCGCCAATTCTGTGATCATCGCAAAAATTTTCCTCTCTCGTGGTTTCTCTCTCTTCCTTCTCTTTTCCTTTTCTAACCTCTATTTTTCTCCTTTTTGAAGGAAGACGAATAAAAGAAAAAAGAGAAAGAGAGGAGAAAAGAAAGAGAGAAGAAGAACTATTTTGCACGGTCTCACTTGACCTTAATTTGAAAACATTTAGAAATTTAACTCGCCTCCGTTTTTGAAAATATTACGGGAAAATGGAGAGACGGGATTTGCTCGTCGGTACGAGGTTCGACCGTTCCTGGCGCCTTTACCAGGGGTAATCGAACCAAGGATCGAATCTATGCCTTTTGCTTTGCCTAAATATAATCTAAGAATTTATTCTAACTCTGAATGCATAAAGAATCATGCTTGTGCAATGCAAAGGATGTATGCTTCTTTTGAAAAGAATGTTTTGAAAATTTCCAAGTATTCTGAGATGGACTTGGTAAGGGAGTGAAGAAAATGATTTGAATCTAACTTAGAACTTGAGATAGATCAGAGAAGTTCTAAGTCTTTGAAGTAAATCAGAGTTTGAAAGAATAAATCTTTGATTTTGAGAAAGAATGATTTAAAGCTTTAGAAATGAAGTTTCAAAGTCGAAAATGGACTTTGAATTTTGGATTTAATTTTAGGAAAGGAAATGAATACTTGGGATGGAATTGAATTTGAAGCTTGAAATTTAGAATGAACTGAGAAATCAAATGGTATTTAAGAATAGAAATAGATTTAAGAGATTCAGATTAGATCCGAAAATGGAATTGAAATCTAGAATTGGAATTGGATTCCGGATCCTAAACAGAATTGGCTCCGAGATTTGAAATCCGAGATGGGCTTGGGTTCTGGATCCTAGAAATGGATTTGGATTTAAGGTCTGAGATCCGAAGTATCACTGGGCTCTGGATCCTAGAATAGAGTGGATCTGAAGTCTGAGATCCTAATGTAAAATTGGGTTCTGGATCCTAGAATGGAGTGGATCTGAGGTCTGAGATCCAAAAAGGTGAAGATTATACTTGGAAATCTGGATCCTAAGATAGAATTGGATCTGAAGTCTGAGATCCAAAGGTAGAATTGTATTTATAAAATTGGATCCAAGTTGATCTAATTTTGGATTTCGAGTTTTTGAAAGTCCAAAATGGGACTTTTGAGTATGGATCTGGGTTTTTGAAAACCCAGATTGAATTTAAAACTTAGAAAAGGCCAAGCTTTTTTAGATTCAGGATCAATCTCAAACTTTGATTTTGGAGTCTGGAGATGAACTTGGTCTTGATTTTGAAGATGAGTCAGAAGTTTTAAAGTTGATTTGAACTTTGAATTTTGGATATACAAATAGATTTCCAAGTCAAATTGGACTTTGAATTTTAGAATTTGAATTTTTGGATATACAAATGGATTTCAAAGTCAAAAATTGGACTTTGAATTTTAGAATTTGAATTTTTGGGTATACAAATGGATTTCAAAGTCAAAATTGGACTTTGAATTTTAGAATTTGAATTTTTGGATATACAAATGGATTTCAAAGTCAAAATTGGACTTCGAATTTGAGATAGAATTTGGAATTTGAAATACAAGATGATTCTGAAGTTTTAAAGTCAATTTGGACCTTGAAATTGAATTCTTAAATCCTTTTGAATTTGAATTTATGAATAGGATTTGATCTGATAAAATGAAGAAAAGAATAACTTGAATTTATGAAAAAGAATTTTGAAAATATGATGCAATTCTATCCTAAATGATGAATGAATTTAAATTTTTGAAATTGGATTTTGAAAAGCTATTCCATTCTTTAAATGAATTAAAATAAGATTGAAGATATAATACATCCTTGACTATGGTCATTGAATGTATTATATAATAATCTATATTTAAATTCAGGTGAAGAATGAAATATATTTTTGTGCTTTTATAAAGTTTAAAATGGAATTGATTCTCAATATACCCTGACTAGGGTCATTGGTATATATTTTGAGCAAATTCTAAGTTAAACTCTAATAAAAGAAGGAAATGTTTGAAAATATGATGATTTTGAAGAGGATCCAGTGCAGATCCAATGTTATTTTATAAAAGATAAAAATCCTAAGTTTTGTTTACATCCTGACTATGGCCATTGATGTAAATCATCAACTTAGGATTAATCTACCTTTTATGAAATGGTGCACGTGCCATTCGTGTTTCACCATTGTGAGATTTTGAAAAGTGAAGGTAAAAGGTATGAGAATAAGCAATTTATGATATTTACAAATGCTCATTCATTCTAATCTAGAGCAGGAAATGTGAAATATTTTCATTACATCTAATTATTACATTATGAGATTGAATTCTGAAAAGATGGGAAATATCTAACTTAAGAAAAGAAGATCTAAATCCCTCATATATTCCTGCAAAACAGAGTTAGCATTAGCAATACAAGAAAATGTCATGCATATATATATGAAAGCTAAATGATAGTATGCATATCTATAATACAAGAGTGGCAACATAAGTTTTTGTGAAAGATTTAATGTGAAAATGTATGTATAATATAGTACTAAATCAATGGGGAAGTATATGTACAAAAGGGGCATACAGATGGTGACATCAATGAAATAGGGCTGTGAAGGGTGTCTATTACAAAGCTAAATGGGCCTGTGAAGCTGGAAATGGCTGTGAATGAAATTGATTTATTGCATGAAGATGTTGGTACTAAAGAAGCTGATGGCCATGGAGCAGCAATATTGTCATTCAAATCGCACATGAAACTAATTCTTGAAGTGTGGTCAAGTGCTGCATCTGAAGGCAAGCTTGGTAACAGACAACCTGATTCTTCATTGCAATTGGAGATACGCCTGAGAACTTCCTTTGCACCATCTGGATCCAGGCGACTAGTTAACCATCTGTAGACAACCCTCATGCAATCATCAATTGCAGTTGAGAGCTCAGGAACATTTGGACTCCCTCATGGGAGTCGAAAGAGAAGAATCCATCAAGACAATTCTCTTTGCAGACTCAGATACAACACTTTGACACACCTGGCTGTAAACACTCCTTTACTGCATCAACCTTCCCACATGCAGCCAAAAGTTTAGACACATCTGCAGTGGTCTCAAACTCATTTACATCTTTAATTGGACAAGAACTTTGAGTAAGATTGGAAGGCTGTAACGAACATATGTGCTGAAGGTTTTCATTTGCACCCTGGTTTGTCAAGATCTTCTGAACATCTGACAGGCAGTAATTTGCATGATTCATGTCTAAAGCAAGTAAACCAGATGTTTTGCTAGATTCCCCTATAAGAACTGTAAGAGTGGCTTGCAACTGAGGACAACAGATAACATTGGCAAGAAAGGGGGTAAATGATCCCCAACAATCAACTGCAGTCATCCCTAACATACTCTCAGCAGCAGAAAAATTCAAGGTGCATATTCCTGACAATATTGGCAGGCTGTTGTTTCCAAATGGTGCTAATGGAGAGGGTGCCACAAGGGATGGCCATGGAACCGTGGGCAAGGGCAAACTCTTGGATTGCTGGGAGTGTACAGTGGAGTGGAAATTGGTATGTTTATGTGCATAAGGAAACTACAGCAATACTCGGTATTGCCATAAGTGATGTAATAAGATGAACACAGCAATATCTTGGTATTGCTATAAACATGACAAATAAAGGCTACAACAGTGCTGAGTGACTGCTATGGAAGTGGACGATGGTGTGTTGGTGACTTGCAGTCAGAAAAGCAAGTAAAAGAATTCAACATCGAAAGTTTGCACAAACTTACATCGCTAATACACTAAGCACAGGTATAAACATGCAGCATAAGAACAGAGTAAACATATTACAGCAAACTGAAAATATTGTGGTTCAGGTGTTGCAATTTTGGATAAAAGCATCTAACCCAGATGAATTTACTACAAATTCGTAGGGCCACAAAACAACATTACATGCACCGATGACAATGTTGGTGCTACAGATTTTTAGACAATCTCACAGTAAAGCATGTCAAACATCAACCAAATGTTGTAAGTGCTATAAAATATGATGAAAAGATGACTCATCTGAGAGGAAATTTTTGATTTGGTAGTGATACATGGAAGCCTGACAGTTCCCTGCAGATTTTGTCCTTGTTTACGGGCAGCTTTGGTGGATGTAGCTATATGGATCCCAATCTTTTAGAAGCTGATTCCCTTGACTCTGTAGATTCACTTGAGCCCCTCATGTCTTTAAGAAATACGAACTGAAACGAGCTGGTCTTTGCTTAATCTTAAATGACTGGTTGTACCCCAACTGCGTGGACGCCATAGTAGGATATTAGCTCATCATATTTAAACTTTAGTGAATGGAACCTGCGATCACAATGATAATTCACTTCAGCCATAGTTTTCGCAATTTAGCTCAAATTGAGGGGAAAGAAAACACTTCTTCTAGGTATTATAAGATTGATTCCTTCCAATTGAAGAGGAAAATTTGCAATATTATCAACAAAGTTACCTTCTGCCTTTGCCAGCTTACTGAATTGTTAGATTTATGATAAAAGGGAGTGTCACCTTTGCTACAGAATCATCCACATATGGGAACATAAGCATGGTTCTGCAAACTGTCATCGCAGGAGAATTAACTGTTTTCTCAGTTTCAAATTTCTCCAACAACCTCTCATAAGTGTTGTTTGAATTACTCAGGTGTCTTGTGCAGGTGACGTGCACAGGTACTAACAAATGTTGTGGGACCTTTGTATTGAAATTTACAGCATTTCAACTTCATGCTGGCAATCAGAGCAGTTGGTAATTCCAAAATAAATTAGAGAGATGATCAGGCCTTACCTCTTGAGGGTCCCATCCGATTAGGCCCAATATAAACTGGTTACAAGGTATTTGTGCCAAAATATCCAAGGTTTATAACCCGACGATTGCTTATTAACAAACGAATTGGATTATCATTTTATCATTAAGAGGAAAAACACAGAGTTATAATATCAGGAACATAGAATATATATATAATGTCAAAATTTAAAAGGATTGATGCAAAAAAAGTAGCAGTGAGGCTTTCTTACCTGATTCCACCTGGTTATCTGTAGGCGCTGACCCATCAAACCTGATTTTGTAACCCATTTCATCAATATCCATGATCTCTCCTTTATCTTTCGCGCAGGAATAAAATGCTAATAACAAAATGAGAATCAAAATGGGGAGTCATCTTATCCAGAGAACTCAAAGTGTCTTGTATGCCACGATTTCAGCAGATTCTGTACTGGAGAATTCGTCACCAAAGTTTTCAGGCTTTAACATGCAGATCACTGTGGAGGTACTTGATGACGAACCATGACAACTCGTGTACACTTAAAATTACCATGTTATGAACATTGTCACAGGTTTTTTTAAAAAAAACTTGCCATCTTCCTGTTTGCAGATGAAGTCCGGTGTGCAGAAACTAATGTTTTGCAGACACAGCATGCCTAATGATAAAGTAAAATATAGAGGATCCAGGTGTATGGTGAATCAGAACATCTTTAAAACAGTGTATGAAGCAACCGCGGGATTACACTGAGGAAATGGGATCCCAATGCACAGGGTGATGTAAATAAACCGATGTCATGTAAAATCCATCGCTGCTATATTCTAAAGATGGCAATGATGGCATCTCCGATATTAAATCCAATAAATGAAAGGTGGAAAACAGAAAATCAAACACAATAGGCAATCACAACCAACAGAAGGCAGAGAAATGGACATTAAGAATACATATTACTTATCTAAAACGAGATCTAAGGTTAGATGCAAACTTAAAAAAAATGAAATAGGTTGGAACATTGTATTCCTCCATTGTGGCAGTAGGTAGATCGGATAATGAAAATGAAAAATTGGAAGACAGATATTTAACAAAAATCAGAGAAATTTTAATAAACGTAAGAGGGAAATGTTGGAACAAACGTTCCATCGCTGTTGCACATGGGCGTGTCGATGTTGCACAGGCAACTCAACATTACCCAAGGTGCGTTAATGGGTTTAAGAAGCAAGAAATCACAGAGGAAAGAAAAATTTACAGAGGAGAAGAAAATGTACTTACCTGTAATGGCAGAGGTAGTCGACCTATTACTTGAGGAGAAACGGAGGAGATAGGAAGGCGAAGAGGAAGGTCATCGTGAAAGAGGCTGATAGATCGGTGAGGCGTGATTTTCTTTGCTCGATATGAAGAACATCATGAAGAGGTGAATGGCGGATTTAGTGAAGGCAAAAGGAGAGGATGCTATATACAGGAAAAGGGAAGGGGTGAAGACGATCCGAGAAGAAGAAATGGGGAGGTGAAGAAGCGGTCCCGAAGAAGAAGATGAAGAGATTCTTTTAAGGAGGAGGAGGAGGATTCGAGAAGAAGTTGGTTGAAGATGTGCGATGGAGAAGGGTGATCGGCTGAGGGTTTCGGTGAGAGGAAGAAAGAGACTGAGAGAGGGAGAGATGTGCCACTTCCCCTCTTTTCTTACGAAGGTTTTCTAAAGAAACCCTAAAAAGAAATTTATGAAAGGGGCCCCTATTGCTTTTAGGATTTTACGAAGAGGGGGGGGGGGCTCCCTCAAAAAGAGATTTTCACAAAAGTGTTTTTCAAAAAGAAAATGAGGTTTTTAGTAAAAACTCATTTGTTTGTCTCGTGATTTTTCCATTTATTTTTCATTTTTTTGTATTTTTGGAAGAAAAATTTAAGAAACAAAGTCTAAACCCTAATTTTTTTGTATTTTTCTAAAAAGAACATTTACAAAAGTATTTTCCTGAGAATTTCAGATCATTTCGGGAAAATTTCTTCAGAAGACTGAGTTTGGACCCGAGTTTTTGAGAAAATGTTCAAGTTTTTGAAGCTCGAATCGAGAAATACACGTGATGGATCCAAACGGATGTCGAATGGACTGTCCGAGTTATTTAAAAACTATTTTTGGTATTTTCTATAATTTTAATTTAAAATTTGAACAAGGAGACTCAGATTTGGATCTGGACAATGGATCCAGATCCAAAATCAATTTAGACCTATGAAATGAATTTAATTTCAATAAAACTAGAGAAATGAACTAAAATTTAGATTTGAAATGACCCATTTGCTCAAAAAATGAATTTAGGGGCAAAAGGGAAATATTTAAAAAGATTTTGAAAAATTTGGGGTGTTCACAGGTATGATTAATATAGTTAAAACAGAGTGATGAATAGTATAGCTAATTTAGGTTAGCTAGTTCTTGTTGTTTTCAGCATGTTAGGGTTTAATTCCCTCATAGTTTTTCCCTTTGCGATTTTGATATTTCTAGATAGGTATATTTTGCAAGTTTCATTGAATTTGTGATGCTTAGATCTGGAGACCCCGGAGTGGTATTAGAAATCTGCAAGCTTCGTTGAATTCTTGGCTCTATCAGGAATACAACAGAATAGAAATCACTCCATTCGAACTCCGTTTGAGTCATCTACGAATCATTTTCCGACCGCCTAACAGAAATTAGGGTTTCACGTAGTGCAGGAGAAAATTTGTCATTTATGATTTTGCGTAGTTTTTTCAATTCTGATTTTTAGCATTCTATTAGGTTTCTAACATTAGTTCAGAGTTAATTGTACCGTTAGGATAATTAGTTTAGGAAATTAGTTATGGTAATTTCTCATTTTACGTAGAACTAGGTTAGCGATTAATTTTAGAATTAATTTAGAAATAGTCGTTTCCATTCCTGTAAATAGTTTACTAACTCTATTTTTATATCGTGCAGGTGATATTAAGTTGCAGTAAGAGAAATTAATCCCAGTGGTCGATTGTCACATCAGTGAAATAATGAAAATACCCTTGCACTCGCGGGCTTAAGTCACTGCGTGTTTCTTTTCTGTTCTTGTTCAAATTTGATTTCATTGTAATGTTCTCTGTAATTGAGCAAGTTCTATATCAATAAAATGCAATATTTAGTTTTAATCTGAGTATATCCTGTTCCCTGTGGATCAATCCGTACTCACCACGGCAGTGGGAAGTCAGTTTTATTACTTGATTGGCAATTTTCCAAAACAATTTCAATGATAAAATAATGTTTTAAAATAAGGATTACAAAACTCCAATCAACATACAAGAATGCTTTCATCACTATGAAATTGTTTTACTGCCTTAGAACACACATGTATGATTAAATTACTTTAAATTTTTTCTTAGAAGACATATATGCATGATTGAATCAATATGAAAGTTTTTTTACTGCCTTAGAACACATGTGAGCATGATTGAATCACTATGAAAGTTTTTTGACAACCTTAGAACACATATTAGCATGATTTCATCACTATGAAAGTTTTTTGACTGCCTTGTAACACATATATGCATGATTGTGATACATAACACATTTATTTGACAGCCTTATAAACCATATATGCATGCGTGAATCACTGTGACATTCTTTGACAACCTTAGAACACATATCTGCATAATTGAATCACTATAATTTTTTTTTCCAGTCTTAGAACACATATCTGAATTATGTTAGTGTCCTTCAGTTTATTGTTAGTCTATGTGTCATTCAGCCATTAACTTTGTTGCATTAGATTAGGTGCATTGCATATAATTTATTTCATTATATTTTGTTTATAAATACTAACATTTTGGTTCTCTTGCAGGATGCTGGAGATGATCAGCGTAGAGAAGTTGATGGAGGCATGGAGGGAGGGGCAGATCGAGAAATGAAGAGGATGATGCTCCGAATCTTGGCGAGGATTAGATTCATGTGTTTAATTTGTTTGACGTACTTGTGACTAATTATAACTTGGCAATGATTGTATTTGGTTGTTAAAGTTGTTTAACTTAGAACTTGTATTAAAATTGTTTCATCTGTATATATATTTTTTATGTGTACTTTGATTTTTATAAGAAAGTTATATGAATTGTATAACGAGAACTTTTTCTAAAGTTTCATATTTCATTTTTTTTAAATTAGTGACGGATATTATATGTCGCTAATTCATCACCAATTTAAATCAGACGATGGTTTGCGATGGATACGTATCCCTCATCACAACTTAGCGATAGATTAAATTCCATCGCATAACCAAATTAATCTCTATTTTGCAACGAATTAGCAACGGATATGATCCACCGCTAATTCATCGCTAATTAGCGACGGATTGGCGACAGCTAAATTCTATCGCAGTTTAGCGACCAGGATTATGCAACGAACATTATCGATCGCTAAGCCATCGCTAAACATGTTAGCGACAGATTTTATGACGGATAACGTCTGTTGCTAATACGCATTTTTCTTGTAGTGACCTAATCAAGTAGGAACCTTAGATATTTTAACTTCAAATGTTAATAAGGTGAAATGGACCCCTTAGGTGGGCCCCTTCCACATGATAGGAAGTCCACCTTAGGTAGACTCAACTTATTAAAATAGGAAGAAAGGGGGTGGGACATCCCTACCTTTCTTTAAAGAAGGTTATACAAAAAAAAGTAAAGGAAAGAAAATTAAAAGAAATAAAAAATTGTTTACCATTGTGAGGGTTAACAACTTTGGTAAGATGGTGCACCCCTCTCTCTCTCTTTCCTTTATGGAGGAAGACTCTACATTAGATCTGGAATATCATGTGTAGGGCTACCTAAAGGGGGCAGCGTCACACGACCCCCTCTTTCTATCTCTCTAATTCCCTCTCTACTCTCTCTATTGCCTCTTCTCTTTTTCTTATTTTTTCTCGCTTCTTCTCCCATACCCACACCCCCAATGGAAGTCTGGATCTAGTGTTGGTGGACCCCTAGTGCTGGTGCAGCTTTGAGGAGTAGGTGCTCATCAAGAAGAAAGAGCTCCTACGGTTTCATATTTCATTTCGGTGTACGGTTTTTTATTTATTTATTTTGCTTTTCGAGGTAGGTACACTTAACCTTGCTTGTGTACATAGTATTAAGTTGCTTGTGCATGATGTGGTATGGTCCATAGATGCTCAACAACATATGAATATCAGCCATGTATAATGATGGTGCTAATATCATCAAATTCTTGGAATCTTAAATCTTCAAAACTGATATTGCAAAAAATTATTTTTTTGAGAGATTATTGTCTCTTTCTTGTAATCAATTTTAGGCTAGATATTTAATGTGTATGGATGCATGTATAGTCTGTGTTTTGACATTATATCTTTGATTAAATTAATATTGATGTCTGATACAACCTTTAAAACATTGTTTGCAAAAATCGATGTTTGGATTCTCAAGTGTTTCCTTTTAGAAGATCAATTTTTTTTTAGATTCTTGATTTTGAGTGTGTAGCATGTATTGGTCCCTGTTATGAGATTGGTTTATATAAAACCATCATGCTTAGGTGTTATGTGTGTGCATATAATGAATCTATGATGAATCAAAACCACTAAATGCATATATTAGTGATTTCCATTTTTAATAAGCCTACGTATGGGGTAATTACACTCTAGTTTTTGTGCATGAGCATATTGGATAAAATCCCAGAGGGTGTACTAACGTGTTATAAGCTTTTGCTTTTTGCAAGGACTAATATCATGTTGAGATCAGAGATTCTAAGAAACTTCCAATTAGTTTTGAAAAAAAACCTACAAATTAAGTGGTCTTGTGAAAATTGTGTTTGATTATTCAAACTTTATGATTAATGTTATATGTGAACATGATCAGCATGTATAATGTAAGAACCATGTTTAATTCTATAATTATATATGGAACACACTTGATAGATATATAAAAGAAAAATAAAAACCTAAATATGAAAAAATGATTTTTGGGTTTTGGAGTATCTTTTAAAAAAAACGATATTTATGGGTTTATGCTATTATGTCATGAGTTGAGGTTCATGTATAGTATAAATTGGATCAGATTCATAATTAATTTGATATTGGTATGCTTGGATGAGTTAAAAATACACAGATAAATCCATATATGCTAAAACCAAATAGGGTTTATGGGGGCCTTTTTCAGGAAAAGGACATATATTTTTATTTATGTTTATACTAAATTGATTTATGTTCAGCCTATGTTAATTATGTTTAGGTTAGGTCTGATATTATATGTGCATGACTGATATAACATCAAGAAATAAATCCCAACTGCTAAAGCACGAATTTGGTGTTTAGAAGCCTTGTTTTGGAAAAATGGCTTTTATGTGATTCAATATTTATTTTATGAGTTGAATTAATTTATATATAGAATGAATTGATTTTTGTTTCATGTTTAAACTCATATTAGTGTGTACAAATGACTGAACATTTGAAAACAATTTATGAGAAATCATTTTGACTTAGGGATATGTTCTTTTAGAAAATCAAGTTTCTTTGTCAAATATAAGTAATTTTATGTGTAGTATTGATATTATGATTTGAATTTATTTATAAAAAAAATGTTAGATACCCTTAAATGTGAACTTAATATTGTATTTGAGATGGTTATAAATCTAGCATTAGATTGATGAATTCCTAAACATGCTTGGTGAACCCTTGCAAAGCTTTATGTGGTTTCAAGGTATTTTATCCCGAATGACCTAAAAGAATAAATTGTTTCTCCCAAATTGTAAATCCAAAAAATATGAGATTTTGAGGAGTAATTTTAGACATGGAAGTTACTACAGAAAAAAAATTCATGTAAGAAATCAATTGCCATAGTTCATGGATGCCTTGTCATGGATGTGAATTTATGAGAATTTTGGGCTTTTAGAGAAACCAATTTTGAATATGCATGTGATTATAAATATTTAGTCCAGGATACATGTTATTTTCGTTGTGCCGTAGCGGTGACTTCTCCCTGTCACAAACCACCCACTTTAGGTATGCTTTAATCAGTTACCTGGTTAAAATATTTGAGAATAATATACCTCAAGAATGCTTCGACTGTCTCCAATGGTCGTCTCCCTTGTACTAGGGTGGATGGTTGAATATAGAAACAAAGACCTTTGAAGTACATAGTTTAAGGTAAAAAATTTCCATGTTAATGCAAAACAACTAAGTGTGTTCCTTTTCTATGTATTGTTCATACCTTTTTGTGGAATGACTCTAGTCGTAGCTACGAATGAACTATGACATCTGATTTGCATCAGTAGAGCTACCTTATAGTACTTGAATATGTTTTTAATATTCTGAATTACTTAGAATTGGTATAAACTTACAAGACTGTCAAAAGTCTGAACCTTTAATAGGGGTTTTGTTCAGGTATAGGACAGTGAATGCAGTGGGACAAAAGCAGCATCGAGAACCAGCACTCTCTCGAGGTTCCAAGGCCCAACTTGGGATTTTGTTCATAATATTTTTTTTCCAAGCTCTGTAATTTTTAACACTATATTTTAATAGTGATTATGTAAATAATATTTTGGTTTTACTCTAATATGTTGGATCTTGATTCATCTTTGTTACCCGCCCAAAATTGTGAAACCCAGTAGCAACAACATAAAACTTTGTTTTTCGCTACCTATATTAAAAAAAAGAGAAAAAAAACTTTTGGTAAATTTTTGGGTTTTTAAATTGTGGGTTGTGACAGAGTGGATTCTGATGAAAAATTGCAAAGTGTCATTCTTAGTAAGAAAGTTGCAGAATTGGTATCTCAAAATTCAAGTGCTATTAAAAAGATGACTCATGTCATGTATTTGAAACCAAATATTGTAGTTCTCATGTTGAATAACAAGTATAGCTAAACGATCTTTTCAAGAAACAACACCTATGAAGGATATGTGCTTAAATGTTTCTAGAATTAAACCAACTAAAGAATTAGCTTATAGATCAAATGTTGTAAAGCTCATATTAATATTGATACTATAGCAAGGGAAAATATTATTCATGTAGAATTTAAGACAGAAGATTAGCCTATATCTAAATCAGAATTACCATTGGAAACAAAATACCTTCATAATAAAGAATACCAAAGCACATACTACCAAAGCAACATAATGCATTTCAAAAACAAAAATGTTTTATGCATTTGATGTAAAAGAAAACCTTAAGATTAAAAAATATGCATGGTATTTTAGAATCATAAAAATCTAAGAAGTAAGTCATGGGAATTTTCACACATGAATGACTGATTAAACAAGGAACAATAAGAGAAATAATAATCTAGCATCCATCATATTGTCAGATTTATATCCATAGATAAATTAAAAATATGAGAAAGAGAGAAAGAGCTAACCTAACCTAAATTAAAAAATATGAAAAATGACTTTTAATTAACACAATCAAATAGTGAGAGAGACTACATTAGGTTGAGGTTGTTCAGCTTTTCCAGTTCTTTCCATACTAATCAGGGCAAACATGCCCATGATCAGAGAAAAGAAAGAAAGAGAGTAGAACTTAAGAAATGAGGAGAACAAAGGAACAACAAGTAGTACTGATAACTGATTTGAGATTGGCATGTTTTGCAAGAGTTTCAACACACTCCTCTTGGTTCACGTGGAACAAGAGTCACTTCTCAATCAGATGTTTCACCTACCATGTAGAGAGGACAAGTGAGTAAGATGATCATGGCCATGACAATCACCATAGAGAACATAAACAACCAACAAGAAAGAAGGTACTATTAGGAAAACTGAAAGCAAGAAACAACTGAAGAAAACAATAAACAAAAATCATCAAACTAAACACAACAAAGATGCAAGGATTTATGTGGAAAACCTCTCCTCTAATCCGAGAGAGAGTAAAAAACCACGGCCGCCGAGAGAAAACTTTAGTGCTCTTCTTCGACTGGTACAAGAGAGAAAGAAAACAAAGTATTTATACAAGGCAAGAGCGACGACCCTAAACCTAAACAAATCGGGTCTGATCCACAAGGAACTGGGTCTCAAACATAAGCCCCAAAAAAAAATCTTTCGGAAGGCGCTGCCCAGGACCTGCGCCAGGGGGAGCCCCCAGACCCCCTTTCTGTAAGGGCAAAAACTCTGAATCAGGCTCCACAACTCATCAGGTACCGATGAGGGCTGGTTTTCATATAGAGAGAAGGGGAGAGAGAGAGGGCAGAGTTTAACAGATGACCACCACACCAGCTAAGGTGTTCGTTGATCACCGCTTGGCATGATGATGGTAAAAAAATCAGACAATGGGAGAGAGTGAGAGAAAATGTGTGGAAATGGATGAGAGAGAGAGAGAGAGAGAGAGCGTCACACCTTGTGGAAGAAGACAGAGAGCAGAGGAGGGAGAAAACCAGTGTTCGTGGAGGTTGGGTGTAGTGATCAGTGGAGGGGTGCCCAATGTTTGATGAAGAAGGTTTTCAAAGAGAGAGAGAGCAATTTAGGGTTGAAAAGAAAGAGGGTGCGAGACTCCCCCGCAAAATGAAAATAAATGAAACCTTTTACAAGCGCAGGTTGGGGCTATAAATAATGGGTTTTATTGGCACAGTTTGGGGAAGAGCCACTGAAACCTTATATTCTTTAGCACAACTCAAAGGTGTGTCAAAGAAACCTTATTTTTATGGAGCAGATAATAGATGCACCAGAAAAACATGTTTTTCTGGTGCAACTCTTTTTTGTGTTAGTAAAATGAATTTTATAATGGCACTACCATTAGAGTGCACTAGTAAAATGCAGATTTCTTGTAGTGTTCTCTCTCTCTCTCTCTCTCTCTATATATATATATATATATATATATATATATATAGAGAGAGAGAGAGAGAGAGAGAGAGAGTAGTGCGTAGGTGCATGATCACTTTCAAACAATGACCCAAACGAACTTTTCTGTGTTGGGACTTTTAGCGATGACGCTGCTAAAGGTCTAAGATAGCAACAACTTTTGTTGCCACTAAAAGTCTCAGTGGTGACAAAAGTTGTCGCTAAAGGTCATGGCGGAACCTTGCACGGAGCAACCATCATGCACGTGATGGACGCTATGTGCGAGTTCATTTTGGTCATGTTCAAAAGTGATCATGCACCTACACATTTGTGTGTGTGTCTATATATATATATATATATATATATATATATAGGAAAATTGAAACCTAAAAAATACACTACTTACTAAATGAAACATGATAGTGGATTTTTGGTGTTTTAGTCAAAATTTTGACCCCATATGTTACATATAAAGATATGCATAACATCCCACAAACTCATAGTCCACGTGTACTGCAACATCCACCTGCCTATGTAGGAAAGTCTGAAAAATGTAAAGTACAAAGTGTGAGACACATCATGTCTCAACACAATTTTGTATACCCTTATTAGGTCCCAAAAATGCAATCAACTCAATGGTTACACCATAGATGTGTTAAGCGTGATTGATTTACTAGAAATCAACAATTAGATCATGTATTTTGGAAAGAAAAATGGTATTTAGAGCTTCAAAAATTTATGAAAATTATAGGGTATTGATTTTTGAAACTTTCTAAAACCGTATCCATGTATCAGAATCAAATGTTCCAAGAAGTGATTCCTATAAAACAAACATACATATCATAAATGTACGGTTAGAATTTCAACAATGCACCAGATATTCATAAAAATTCACTATCATATTTCTTTTAGTAGGTTTTGTATTTTGTAGGTTTTCATTTTCCTATATATATATATATATATATATATATATATATAGGGAAATGGAAACCTACTAAATACAAAACCTACTAAACATTCTGGTATTTTTTTTTAAATCTTGACTCCACATATGTGTTCAACATGATTGATTTACTAAAACTCACCACTTGGAACATGAATTTTCAATGAAAAAAAGAAATTTGTAGGCCGTTGATTTTTAAAATTTTATAACAACCTATCCGTGCATCAGAATCAAATGCTCCAAGAAGCGATTCTTATAAGAACAAGAATATAGATCACATCTTTATAACCATAATTTAAAAAAAAATACTGAAAATTCACAAAAATCGAATAGCATGTTTCATTTAGTAGGTTCTCATTTTCCTATATATATATATATATATCATAAAATATTTGCTACAAATGAAGGTAAGGAACTAATAAGCTAAAAATCATAGGTGCAAGTTGTATCGACTAAATCTACAAAAAATGACCATACTATATGCCAAAAATAACATGCTTTTGAATTGCTCTACAATTTTCAAAATTTGTCTAGTGTCCAAAGTCACAATTTTTTTATTGTAAAAAATTTTTTTATGCTTCACACAAGCAAATTTTATTGGATATGTGAACTTCCTCCCAAATATCCAAAATATGCAAATTTCCTTCCAAATATGTGATTTTTCTTTCAAGTATGAAAATCTTCGCCCGTACATTTATGAATGTCCTCCTGCATGTACACCTTATGCAGTTTTATTAAAAAGAGACTCGCTCATTTTGGTGACATTCACAACCATACCGAGACCTTGACCCATTCCATAAGAGGTGGAAATTCATTCAGTCAACACAATCATAATGCATATACATAATTATTAGTATTAGTATTAGATTTTTCTAAATGAAAAAATGGATCATTTGATTGGCCCTGATGTTTCAAATTACTACATTCCTTTATTTTTTATGATGTTTTTGAAACATTGAATCTGCTGATTCATTCATAGTATCTATAGATATAGAGTGGTGTGGACTTTTTTGAAGTAAGAATAAAGAACGAATGATCACTTTTTTGAATGATATAATATGAATTTCTACATATGAAACGTTCAAAAATATGGAGGACATTCACACACGAATATCCTCCATATTTTCGAATGTTCTTTTGTTTATGCCCCTTATGTGATTTTTGTAAAAGGAGTTCGCATATTTTAGGGACCTTGCAATTCATGGCTGTAAATGTCATATTGTATTTGCGAATGCCAGGACATGTGAGGCAAATGGCCTCCTGCTTGTTATTTACAAAAGTGTCACTAAAGATAAAAAAAACTTTTAGTGATGCTTCAAAAGTGTTGCTAAAAACATTATTGACACTTTAAAAGTATTATTAAAGCCTTTAGTGATGCTTCAAAAGTGCAAAGGGTCTCTTGCCTGGTATTTGCAAAAGTGTTGCTAAAGCACACACGAGTCCACTGACATCTCCCAAATTTGTGAATGTCTTCATCCATGTGCAATCATTCATAAAAAATGACATGAAAGGAGGTCATTCACATATTTGGGAAGAAAATCACATATTTAAGAGGAAATTTGCATATTTACGAAGAAATTTGCATATTTGGGAGAAAATTTGCAAATATGTGAGAAAATTCACATATATATTAGGAAATTGGCATATTTAAGAAAAAAATTGCATATTTTAAATATTTGGGATGGAGTTTCGCATATCTAAATAAATTTGCTTGTGTGAAGGGTAAAAATATCTTTTTACTATAAAAACTTTGAGATTTTGGTCATCCAGCAGATTTCAAAAATTCTAAGGCATTTTGAGAAATGCATTTTTTTTGGCATACAATGTATACAATGCATCTAGGCAAACTCAAAGAGATCGCAATTAAGGCACATGTGTGCCTAAGTTGAACCAAGCCCGCAAGGCTAAAATGCCATTTTGAGTTAGTTTTGATATTCCAAAATTTAATTTGATATTATTTTTATCTCGAAATAGGTTTTTGACTATTTAGATGTTAGTCTTAATTTTTTGTAGTTGGATTTTTTATTCTTTAGGTTTTGTTTGAATTCACCATGTGGATCCGAATTTTAGGTCTAGTAGCCCGTTATGATTTACTTGGGGCGACTGGAGGGTGCAGTGAGTATTTGGGCAGCTTTTATTTTGGGTCTGGATATTTTTCTTTGAATTTGAAGTTTGGATCTTCTTGAGTTCCCAAATATGGATGTTGGAAAACAAGTGATCCCATTGGATCCAAATAGAGTTGTTGGGCCTTGAATCCCCAAGGGGCGGCAGCCCTAAACTCACTCTCTCTACCCCTTCTAAATTAGCTAAAAATGTGAAGGAGAAGGGGATCTTCTTGTTGTCA
This sequence comes from Nuphar pumila, assembly GCF_984573655.1. Classification (NCBI taxonomy): domain Eukaryota; kingdom Viridiplantae; phylum Streptophyta; class Magnoliopsida; order Nymphaeales; family Nymphaeaceae; genus Nuphar; species Nuphar pumila. Next base: position 93,154,908 of record NC_143260.1, on the reverse strand, counting down.
TTGTGACCCCCCCCCCCTTCTGTTGAGAACTCATGAATGAAGAAACACCATTTCTCTCTCTCTTGGCTGTTGTCTACATCATGGGAGCTATTCTTCGGGTCGGTGGCTGGCTCTGCGATCCACATATTCAGCTAAGTACTATGTTGGAGCTAAGGAGTTCAACTCCTTTTGTCTAGCAATTTCTTGTCGGTTCTAAGGGACGTCTCTATACCTTGGCAGACCCCTCTTGTTTTCTCTCTCTTCCTTGTTGGATAGATAGAAAACATACACCCTCTTTCTCTTTCTTTGTGTTTGTGTGTGGAATAAAATGTTGGGTCTTCCTTGTGGGCAGCCTGCGCACAAACAAACAAAAAATACACAATAGAAACTGTATTTGTGTAAAAATAGAAAAACAAGGGGGCTGGAGTACCTGATGCCGCCATTGTATAACTATTGTAGGTGGAGGTCGACTAGAGCAGGGGAAAACCGGACTGGTGGTGGCTGGAGCAGAGGATGCAGTTTCTCCTCAGTCGAACTGCGGCCCTCCACAAGTGCATGCTGCCGGATGCAGTCGGTGAGCAGGACCGATTCTCATGACCGGATGGAAATACTTTGAATGGAGAGATAAGATTCTAAACTCTCTCTCGGATTTCCCTGTATGTGAAAAGCTACATTGTATTTCACTCTATATCGGGTTGCTTATGAAACCCCCTTTTTATAGGGCACGGGATGATAATGGTTTGCATAACCGTTCCCCCTTTATCCCATGCTGGTTTATCGAAAGCGATAGATGTGGGGATGAATCCACATCGTGGATAACCACCACGTAATCCAACATAAAATCCTTAAGATTTTCTCACCTGTATAATCCAATATTGAAACATTTGAAGATTACAGACAACTAATCTTGAAACTTTCAAAACGTCTTTATAAATCGAAGACAAATCATCACAAATGCAAATGTCAACCTCATGGCTTCTCTTTCAGGTTTAACAGAATGCCATTGTTTTCTTTATTAATACAAATCAAGTTATCATATGAAAGTTGCTCCCTGTATCCTAGCTATATCACTTTTGGCAAGGGAAATCGTGTTCAACCCTGCCGCTTAAAGCTAAAGGTGTGCGTGCATAACAACATAAAAAAAAAAAAAAAGCTTGTTCATGACTGTACACAAGAAGGTGGCACCTGCATGCCAGTAGAGAATCCATTAACATTAGCGCACATAGAGGTAGCCTGTCCTCCTTGTCCATCGTACTTCAAATTGATGTCACTAAGCTCAACGCCCTCACAGGGGAATTCCTTGCTGCACACGAGCTTCACAGCTACTTGTGATGCTGATGTTCCTTGCACGTTCTTAAAATTTACTTTGTTGATCTTCACTTTTGATGGTGCTCCCTGTTTCACAGCAAGGAAACAGAAGGGAAAATTAAAATCCACACCAACAATCAATCATCTTGGGTGCTGATCATTTTTAACCACTGCGGTGGTTACCCATGTGATCACGCTGGTGCATGCAGGGGCTGTCATTGCTTTTATCATGGTTGGGGCACATAAGGTTGGGTGGTCAAAGTCTGAGTTTTACCTCACAGGAAGGCAGGCCCATTAAGTGACCCAGTTCTCGGTGAGAGTTTTTGTCATAAAAAAAAAATCATCTTGGACACCCACCCCTTGTTCAGATCGGGATATGGAGATGGATCTGGTTAATTAGCAAATAAATATGAGGGTTGTGCTCGTTTGCCCTGTTCAGAGTCGGCATGCATCATCTTGAAAATCATTCTTTTTTTTTATTCGAGTAAAGCACAAGAAAATATTGAACTGTGAGACAAGTTAAAAGTCACCCACCTGACCAGGGCATGAATTGTAAGGGCAATACTCTTGGTCGATGATGATGGGATTGTAGACGTTCTTCATGACTATATCTTGGAATGTGAGATTTTTGGCATAGAGTGCATTTGATCCTGCAGGCCAGGTCTTGATTCTCAAGCCATTTGTGGTGTCTCTGATGGTACAATTCGTTACTCTTAAGCCACTCACGTCTTTCTCGTTTGGAGACCTCCCAAGGCTTCCGACGCTGCCAAAGTTTATGTATTCTCAAAATTTATATAAAAGATGATGACGTGAAACGATTAGAAGCAACTAATTAAGTTGAGCAAAAACTTGACCAAGTTCATGAGCTAACTAGAGCGTTCTACTAGTGCCCTTGTTCTTGAAGTTGGTTGCAATTAGCAACTAACCTTGTGTGATTTCATCACTTTATTTTACTTACCTGATGCCATGGCCTGGTCCACATAAAACATTGGAGATGGTCAGTTGGCTGCTACCAGATCCAATGGATATGCAATCATCACCGGTGCCAATGGAAGATCTAGAGATACTGATCCCTGTGGAATCTGCGATATGGATGCCGTCAGTATTTGGGCTGTCACTTGGCGCTGATATATTTAGATTATGGGCCTTGATGTTCTCTGAGGCAAAGATATGCATGTGAAAGGACTTGCTATCCACTGAAGATATACGTCGTATAGTTGAGTTGGTGAGAAAACTGAAGTTTAGAGACTGTTGGAACATTCACAAGAAGGCACAATAACTAAATTAAGCTATCTGTTCGATCAAATCCGAAGTACTTATAAGTGATTATGAGATAATAATCCCATCTTACTGTTGGTAGGAGCTTGCATTTGGAAGTTTTGGGGCACTTGTTGCTTGGCCAGGCCGATGCCCCTTGACCATCGAAAGTGCCCCCTCCGGTTAAGATCAGGCCATCAATGTACTGAAAGGATATCCAACTATTTGATGGGAATTGAGAGAGATCTGTAGGAGCTATCACCTTCCCCTTCACCTCCACTATAATAGGGTGTGCACCAGGGCAAGGGCCCTTGAACTCAATTGGGCCACTGAGAAATGTGCCTTGTGGTATCACCATGTGAGGCCGCCCATTTGATGCACAAGCACCCTTCCATGCATCTAAAAATGCCTGAAATTCGTAATAACAGAAAATTAAATACTAGCTAGTAGTTATACCCTCTTTACCATATGTTAGTAAAGCAGATTCTACTGAACGTTTGAAAGGAATAAAATGCTGTTGTGCCAAGCCAGTGTATCTTAGCTTGTGAACTCATGAGTGCATATGATATGAAGAGAACATGTGGCCTGAAGAGACTGTGGCGGCTTTTCTGATGACCAACATTACTTTTCAGCTTCTTAGGTGTCTTACCTTTGGGTATCCTTGTATTAATGTTGGACCATGTTGGATATAAAGATTGATTAATCAAACCATGATTTATCAACTCATAACGTGTCAGCCTTGAAATCGTTCTGGTACCATAAATTTTATATGATTCCAGTTTATGGGTTCTCACGATTCATGGTAGATCTAGAAGATGTCTGACGGGAGATGCCCAATGAACCAATTCGCTTACAATTTAGCCTCCTTTGGATCTATAAAGATAACATACCTTGCTATCGTCCGTTTGGCCATCAGCCTTTGCTCCAAACTTCTTCACATTGAAGACTAGATTTCCTGCATTAGTACCTGCAATGCCATATAAGCTAAAAGCTACCACCAAGCACCAGGAACAAAGGCCTCTATAGCTCATTTCCATCTCTTCTCTTGCAACACACACACACACAGGCCAGCAGTCACCTGATTCTTTCTCTGTTCACTTCACCTGTTCATGGAAATTAATTGGAGCATGGTATGGGTATAAATAAGTTGTAGGTGCTTCCTCTCTACCAGCAACCAACATGCTAAAATTCTAACCATCCGCCACTCCTCACGCTGTCTGAAAAGCATCTAAACAAATTGCTGGTTCCATTCATTAATCTATCTATCTCTTTTTTTTAATAGTTATTTAATTTACCTATGAATCTCAACATGTTTAGTTTATTTCCATTCCAACTAGTCTTTGAACCTCAACATGTTTAGTTTATTTCCAACTTGTCTTTGAACCTCAACATGTTTAGTTTATTTCCAACTTATCTTTGTTAACTTCAAATTAAATATATTTAGCTAATGATAGTAAATCACTATCTTCATATAACTGAACCACTATTTTTAAGAAAAGCAATCACCCTCTCTAACTTTTTTTTTGTTTTTCCTTCTTTACCAGCTATCCTGAGTTGAGTGCACATGGTAGGTAACAGATAGGTCGATCAGGTGATTTGCCAAAATACAAATTTTTTGTGTTTTGAAATCACCACCATCCATAGTCTTGATCTTTGGGTAAGCATGACAGCAGCACTTTTCGTGGGCCCACTGTTTGTGCAATGAATGGTAGTGATGCAGGCATATTAACGGTGCTGATTTCAAAAGACAAATTTTGTGTCTTGGCATATCACCTGATCTCTCTCCTACCTATTTTACTGGCTTGTACCGGGGGCCAGCTTCCCTGCACCTGTCCATATACTGTTGGAAGCAAGGCAGCTATCTGTGTAGCGTCTAGAAAGTGCCGAGCTGCTGCTGTGTGAAGGGAGAGTTCAGCTTTTCTGGAGACAAGTTATGCGCATGGCCGTAAGCAACAAGTTTGATCAAGCTTGTTAAGCTAGATTAGGCTTGGCAAATTGAGCTGTGATTATATATATCAACTTTACAAACATTTGACGGATTGAAATAACCAACAAATTAAGCAAATGGAAATTTTTAAAATGCATAATCAATTTTTAAAGGATAGAATATAATTTTTGAATAAACCATCCAGTTTTCAAAATAGTTACTTTTAGGGGTAGAGTATGCCTTTTCTTTGAGGAAAAAGCAGTTAAATAATTTTCAAAATGTAACGAACAATATTGTTCAGTTGAATTTAAAAACTAAAAGTTTATATTATGAAAAATGTTTATTGTTTTTTATATAATCATCTCAATTACGGCTCTTTAAGATCCTTAAAAAATCTTAGTTGCAGGTGATTTTTTGCTTCACTATTGTATATTTACTAAAATACATTATTTAAATTAAATAGTTTTAATGAAAAATATTGAGTCTTTTGTAATGAAATATTTTCTACTGAGTAAACTATGATAAACACATTTATCAGCTCATGCTAAGGAAAAAAATATCTGCAACAATGATGTTTAAAGGGTCTTAACAAGTGACCTAACCTTTTATAGGGCTAAGATGATGTATAATGCAATATTATACAAATATCATCGACTGTATTTAATATCTATATTAACAGCGTCATATTTAAATTTAAAAAATCATATATCCAAATAGCCGACGACAAAGATCGTCGGATATGTTAGTTAAAACCGACGATAAATATCATCGCCTATATTATTTTATGGCGATGATAAATATAGTCGTTGATATATTAAAGTTGACAATATTTATTGTCGGCATTGACTATTATTTTTAAAAACCCAACGATATTTATTGTCGACATTGACTATATGTATTTTTTATTACAAACTTAAACCCCTAGAAATTTACATTCATATCATTACACGTGATCCACCAACAAGAACACATGACTGGGGTTTAACACAAATATAACCAGCATTTGCGTGGAGTAACATGGAAGAAACATGCAGCACAAATGTTTTCTGAAAGATATCATACTATAGTCATTATCAAACAACCTCAAAAGCAGAGAAAGGTTTGAAAACCAACTACCTTCTTTGCTGATTTTGAAGTTAACCACTGAACTGATTGGATCGATCTCTCCCAGAAGAATATCCAGAACGACCATAAGAAGAGTAGCTTGGGGAGAAGCGCCTCACTGCAAAACTCAAATAAGACATGTAAGAAAGCAATTAATGATCCACATAAATGCATCAACATAAATAACCTCCCACTAAGCACCCAGATATTTCCCTGGAGTCGGTGTTCGATGCAGGCCCTACAACTCTCTGGTTATATAGTATGATTTTGCTTGACTGTTTGAGTTTGAATTTGATGTTTGACGTAGAGCTGCTACACAGAGCTAACCTACTGGAACAAACTGATCTTTCAACCAACGTGTAAATAAAGTGTCCTTGCTTCTATTCATAATCTGACTAAACAATAAATATGCCACCCCAAAAGCAACAAACGCATGACAAACATTAAGCCACTGTAATATACCTTCTCCACAGTGATTATTCGATCTCCAAGAACAAATTGATTCAGATACTTTACACATCGATCAGCTTCCCCATTAGTGGACATAGTTACAAACCTAAACCCACGAGATTCCCTAGTGCGAGGATCCACGACCAGGTGAGTATCTACCACCTCAAGAAAAGCAAATGTAAGAAGACAATCAGGTAAGAAAACATGGAACGAATTTTCCCATTTGCACCTGAACTCAAACCAACACTAGCTAGCATTAGTATAGCATGGTAAGCAATAGCTGCGAGAAAAATCACAGCTTTTGACCCTCATCCTTATAGTGTTGGTTAAATCTCGAAACCTTTTCCTGTAGTTTCTTGATCAAGATGATATCTCAAATTCCCTCAAATGATCACTTTCTAAGGATGGCCATCTCAAATTCCCTCAACCCAGGGTCTGTTGGCACCCCAGGGACATGCTATGGTCTTGGGGCCCTTCCCCGAGAACTGTCTTCTTTGCATGAGAGCTTCTGGCGGGGCATATCAACACACAAGATCATCTACAAAGAGTCGGTTGCCGTCTTGCTAGCCAATGCCCTATGTGCAGGAAACATACAGAATCAGCCTATCAATTTACTTTGGTCTTGCGAATTCTTTCAATCAATCTTCACAGCTTTGTGGCCAGGTTTGAACTTGAATGTACACCAGCAGGCCTATTGTTTCAGGCAACTTCTAATTGGTCCCGATCAGTGGTGTCATTCAAAGATATGGAAGAAAATTTGGAAGTGGCAGATATGAGCATCATGGTGGCGGGTGTGGAAGGAAAGAAATAGACAGAGTTTTTGGAGGACATTGTGCATCTCTATCTGAAGTGATACGGTTGGTGCAGCTAGATATTTTCATGGCCTGTCCGAATCGATGTGGTCTTGGATCGGTGGGCACCGTCTGGGCCTATTTCTCACAGCGAAGGATCTTTAGTTTTTTCTTTTTTTTTTAAAGTTAGGCTGGGGTTAGGCAGACCCTACAACCATACCATTGGGATTTGAACTTGAAACATCCCAACACAAGGTGACGTGAACTAGCTGCTCCTACCAGACAAGCGGAGCCCCCGTTGGTAAAGGATCTTTAGTCTTTGGGAACATTGTATGTTGTTCCTTATGATTTTGGTGTGGTGACTGGTGCGTGGACTTCTCGTCCTCACCTCTTGTATTATACTTAGAAACACATCGTTTTTTTTAATCTTAAGAAAAAGACGTTATACCAACGGGGGAGTGCACGTCACCTTGTGTTGGGACGATGCAAGGGCCTGCCTAACCCCAGCTTTCTCTGTCCAAAAAAAAGACTTTATATCAGTACAAGATTTTCATGATTAGGGAGCTTCATCTTTTGGCTTTAATGAGCCTCTATTTAGGATACTTTCCAATCTATATTTTGTGTTGGTTAACCAAAGTGTGACAAGCTTGAAATTTGGATTTCCAATATTTTGCTGTCAAATTTGTGGCAAAATCATTATTGTATTCTTTAACCTCTCTCTCTCTCTCTCAAGTGCAGCTAGCAACTCAGTATTGTAATGAAGACCGAATTGGAGTGCACTCTTGAGCGTCAAACCAAGTGCAGTGTCACAAATATCGCGATGTTTTCAAACTTATCACAAGTACATGATATGTCGTCAGCCGTTTAGACTTTTCAAAAATACAGCGATATTTTGAAAACATCACTTTTTAATGGCTATATGCAAGAAAAAACTGTTTTTGAGTTTTGTATACATGATTTCTTAAATTTTTTAATTTATCTGCTTCTGCAGATGTTTTGCTGACACAACTGCTAGAAATATAAAAAGTTTAATTTCTCAGGAGAAATTCGCTGCCATTATTTTTCGGTTTTAAACGTTTATATATTTTGGCAGCAGGACAATTGAAGGCTTCGTTTTTTACTTCGTTACAGAAAACCACCCAGTCACAGTGTTCACCCTCCAAATCAAGGGCGGCGCCACGGATTTGTTTGCACTCGAAAACTTTTTTTCTTTTCGTTTGGTAAGCTGGGGTAGGGCCAGTTTTATTGACAAAATGGATCTGTACACCAAATGACTACGGTACGCGCTTCACAATGGGAATATAAATTACGCACTTTTCAGAGACTCAAATCAACGCATTAAGTCGCAAGATCCGTCGCTTGTAGGTACGTTCTGTTCGAGATCTCTTCATTTCTTGAAGAAATCACCAACACCCACAAAATTTCTTTGCTCGATTTTGTGATTTCATCGAGTTTTCGAGTTGCCCAGTTCACGATTCGAAATGGGTGGCAGGAATTCCGGATCTGTTGACTCTCTAGACGCATCCTGATCGCCCCCCAACATCGCGAATCTTCTTTCTTCTTAGGAGAAAATTTTTGCAGAGCTAATTTCGCGATTTCGTTCGTTTTTTTTTTCGAGAAATTCGGAGATCCAGCGGTTTTCAGGTACGCCCTTCCTTCTCAATCGTCGATCTCTGTTTTCCTTAGCGAGACAGAAGTTACCCACAAAATTCTGTAGTCGAATTCGTGTTTCCCTCCGATTTTGGACATACCCACATCATGAAACAATTGCACAAGCAATATAGCTCGAATTATAGAAGTGAAGATGAACTACAGATGCCGACGCACGCGACGCCCTTCTCGGCGAAACCTCAGAAGCCCAGATCATGGCATAAGTCGCTGTTCAATTACTTACTGAAAGAACAGAGGCTTCTCTTTGTTCTTGTGGGCATGTTGATCGCCTCCACATTCTTCATGCTTCAGCCGAGCCTCTCGAAACTCAGCGCCGTGGAGAACCGGCACCTGGTCTACCCGTCGGGGATTCCGAGAGTGAATCATGAAGAGATTGATGGGCATGGCTATAGCTACGGAGTAGTCGCTAATAACAGGAGGGTGCCTGTTGGCCTGAAGAACCAGGCGCGGAGGATTGTGGTGACTGGCGGGGCGGGATTCGTCGGCAGCCATCTTGTGGATAGGCTGCTTGAGAGGGGTGATAATGTCATAGTTGTGGATAATTTCTTCACGGGGAGGAAAGAGAATGTGATGCATCATTTCGGTAACCCGAGGTTCGAGTTGATCCGGCACGACGTGGTCGAGCCTATTCTTTTGGAGGTGGATCAGATCTATCACCTAGCCTGTCCAGCTTCGCCTGTTCATTACAAGTATAATCCGATCAAGACTATCATATCCTTTACAGTGAATTCTGTTCTTGTTTTTTTTGTTTGCTTGACATGTTTCTCTAGAATTTTTTTGTGCTATTTTGCTCTTAGTGCTGCTATGCAAATTGCAATTTTCCTTTGTTTCTGTTAACGTGGAAGATATTGGTTGTTTGTGCATGATATGTTGTTGCAAATGAATGTGCATTCTTGTTGTTTCTCATCTGAATGGATACCTGGGTATGTAGAGTTCCATCCAACAGATTGTGATGGGTGTTCCTATGGGGAATGAAAGGGAGTGTGAATATAGACTCCTCCAACTGCGGATTTGGGTCACGTTTTGAAGCAAAAAAAAAATCTCGTTGGAAAAGAAAACTTTGCCTATGAGAAGTTTTGATATGATAACTTTTCCGAATGAAAAATTTTCACTTGTTTGTATAGCATGATAATAATGGAGTGGAAAAATGTGTGTTTACGTGTGTGTCTCTCAGAGAGAGAGAGAGAGAGAGAGAGAGAGAGAGAGAGAGAGAGAGAGAGAGAGAGAGAGAGTTGACCTGGTAGCTGCCCAGGTGTTAGATAAGGCGTGAGAGAGAGAGAGAGGTTGGTGCTTTGGGGAGGCGTGAGAGAGGGAGAGGTTGGAAATGCTGTAACGAAGTAAGCGGAAATAGATATAGGGAATGCTAAAGCATACCCAATGTCCTATAAAAGACAATCACAAGTGCAATAGCAATGAACAAGTCCACAAGGGACAAATACAAAAGCCAACAAAGAGCTTACAAATAAAAAGAGGATGTTATTGAGCATTAGGGCTTAGAAAAGCCTACTTTACAATGGGGTGAACACCCTTATTTATACAGCTGAAAAAGGGAGAGAGATGGCTAAAAAAGGAGACAACATTGGGGGGCTCAACTAGGAGTCGTTGGGCCCCCAACGGTCCGTTGGGGGGTCCCAATGACTCTTAGTTGGGACCCCCAATGCATTACACTATTTAAAATAAAAAAGAAAAAAGATAAAAATAAAAATAAGAAAAAAGAAATAAGGAAAAAGAAAAAAAGAAAGAAATAAAAGACAATACTACCCCTATTAGGCAGATTTACAAAAATACCCATTATCGAAATACGTATGTTTTAGAACCCTCCCTCAAGCTTTACAAGGAGATGACCGAAAGCTTGTTACGTAGAAAGATAAAACGAGGAGCAACAAGAGATTTGGTAAAGAAGTTCGCCAACTGGTACTTGGATGTAACGTATGGTAATGTGATAGTCCCTCTTAGATATTCATCACATACATAGTGACACTCCATCTCAATGTGTTTAGTACGCTCGTGGAAGGTGTGGTTGCTTGCGATATAAACGGTGTTTTTATTGTCACAACACATCTTTGAAGGTGTAGAGATGATTATGCTCATACCACTAAGAAGGTTGCGAAGCCATACAAGCTCCATGGTTGTAGTGGCTATTGCACGATATTCAGCTTCTGTTGAGGACAAAGATACTTTGTGTTGCTTCTTGCATCTCCAGGAAATCATAGAGTTGTTAAATTACGTAATTAAATAGTGTAATTCAATATATATTTTATATATATAAGGTAATACATATACATATATTATATATATGTATATTTATCTGCCGATTATATATATAGAAAATATATATTAGCCGTCAGGGTATTTCAGTCTTTTTCTCTTTTTACGCATATTCATCTTCTTGAATATGTTTATATTTTGTATTTTTTTTTCTTTTTTAAAATATGTACTTTGTGTACCTTGGGGAACCCACATATAGTCATTGGGCCCCTCCAACGGTCACATTTGTAACCGTTGGAGGGGCTCCAACGACTACATGTGGAGCCCCTCCAAGGCCCACTAAGAGCTCTATAAATTGGCCCCTCTTCTTTGTATTTTTCATGGCTTTGGGTCGAAGCCCAAGTATTCAATAAAGATTATATTTTTGCATTTTGTGAGATTGATTGATTTGTGCTTGTGTGCACAAGTGTTCTTAGTATTCTTATTGTTCATGTGTGCACTTGTCTTTTATCAAGAATATTGGTCTTGATTATAGTATCTTATTGAAGATACTTTTACATGGTATCAGAGCTTGGTTCAAGGAAGGAAGATCGTGTGTTTCTTCACATTCTTGGGTGCCTCGAAAAACGTGCTCTCAAGCTATTAGAGATTAGAGTGGATTATTTCCTTCAGCCAATATTTTATAAGTCTTCTTTGTCAAGAAAGACTTAAAAATCTATTGGGGTATGTGTTCTTTTCTTATTTCTCTTTTCTCTAATGGGCGAAAAGGACTCCCACTTCTCCCTCAGGTTTAAACTCAATGGTTCAAATTATCATGTTTGGGCCGGTAATATGGAAGCCCATATTAAAGGAAATGGGCTTTGGGGATATGTTCAAGGTTCGATACCGGAACCCGAACCAAAAATTACCATCATGGAAAAAAGAGATATAAAGATTCTTGAAGGAGAAAAAAAGGCAAAGAGCTCTTGAAGACTACTCAAAAAAATATGACGAATGGGAAATGAGGAACTTCAAGATCTTATCTTAGATTTTCGCATCCGTTGAAACCAAGATCAATGCCAATATCATCAAATTCAAGAAAACTTCCGAAGCTTGGCTATACCTTGAAAAAATATATACATCAAGAGATTTATCGCACAAGTACTACCTTTAAAAGAGGGCTTTGACCCTACAACAAAATGAGATGACTATTCGGGAATACTTTGTCGAATTATCTTTCATTTGGGATGAGTTTGCTATGCTTGAACCCAAATGTCGGTGAAGCTATAGAGCTTAGATACAAACAACTAGAGGAAGATCGCTTCTTTAACTTCCTAAATGGCCTTAGACCCGAATTTGAACAAATTTGGTCCTCTCTTCTTTCTTCTTTCACATCTCCCTCCATTGAAGATGCAATTACTAAATTGAGTGGAGAAGAAACCCGTATGAGTATTGGTAAAAGCAATCCTAACATCCTTGCTACCTCTTTTATTCAAGAAGAAAGTGAAGGGGTGAATGTCGTTTCAAGACCGGGTAACAATGTGAGGACTTACAAACCTCCTCAATTCAAGAATCAAAATCAAGGAGAAAGTGAGCAAAGTGGAAAAAAACTAACTTATCATTTTTGTAAATTAGCGGGGTATATCAAACCTATTTACCCAAAATGGAAGAAATTGCTTGCAATGACCACCACAACTCAACCTGAAGAACGACCATCCTCTTCCAATGGGTCTCTTTCTCTACAATAAATTATGGAAGCTCTTCAACCTCTTCTCAAGGGAGGAATTTTTGGAGCCGCTATGACAACCCCTTCACCCCTCGGTAAGATATCTTGGCTTTTAGATTACGGTGCATCATTTCATATGACTCATTGTTCTTTTTCTGAATATTCTAAAAATTCTTTTCCATCTGTTGTCTCAACGACGAATGAAACATCTCATGAAATTAAAAGAATAAGCAATTTCGAAAAACAAGATTTTTTTATTCCAAAAATTAGATTCATACCAAAACTAAACTTGAATTTACTTTCGGTTTCTCAACTCTCAGACCATGGTTGCGATATAAAATTCTCTTCTAATAAATGTTGGATACAGGATCGTCGGTCCGGGAGATTGATTGGGGAAGGCTCTAGGAGAGGAGATCTCTACTATATCGACTCTCTCCAAGTTCCCAAGAATCAATTTTGTAATGTTGTCTAAAATAAAGATTTCATGTATGGCATAAGAGACTTGGACATCCGAATATTGTTAAAATCTCATATTTACCTTTTGTAAAACATCTTTGTAAAGGAGATTTTATGTGTAATGAATGCATTCTTGGGAAAATAAAAAGTTTACCCTTTTGTCAAAAATCCATGTTTACAACAAAACCTTTTGAAATCGTTCATTTCGATGTATGGGGTCCCGCTCTTGTGATATCAAAAGGAGGATTATCATATTATCTGATTTTTGTTGATGATTTCACTAGATATTGTTGGATATATTTTTTCAAGCATAAGCATGAAGTTTTTTCGACCTTTAAAATTTTTAATATGATGATTTTAAATCAATTCAATGGAAACTTAAAAATTCTTAGATCCGACTATGGAGGAGAATACCTCTCAAATGAATTCAAGAGTTATCTTGAAAGTTATGGTATTCTCCATAAAAAATCTTGTCAAAAAACCCTTCAACAAAATGGATTAGCCGAACGAAAACATAGGCATATTATTGAAACAACTCGAACTTTGCTTATTTCACAAAACATTTCAAAAAACCTCTGGGTTGCGTCCGCCCTTACTTCGGTCTATCTCATAAATAGACTTTCATCAAAAAATTTGAATAAAATTTTACCTTTTGAAAAATTGTATGAGAAGAAATCTGACTATAGCAGGTTAAGGGTTTTTTGTTGTAAATATTTTGTCCTTACGGATAAAAATGATAAGCTTTCTCCAAAAGCCATTCCTTGTGCCTTTCTTGGTTATTTAGAAACTCAAAAGGGTTTTAGGTATTATGATATCAGAAATGACAAATTATATGTTTTCAGAAATGTAAGTTTTTTGGAAAATCTTAGTGGTTTCGAAAGTCTTAAATCTCATGATGAGAATGCGGATTATTTCTTTCTATTTGAATTGCTAACTAAAGATGATGATACAAGTGATGATGAGTCAACTCAGAATGACTCAAGTGATAATGAAATCGAGGAAATTATCACGTCTCCCCTCTCCCATCCTCATCAACATATCGATGAAGGATCATCTAGAGATCCCATCACCTATGTTCATAGAGATAAAAACACCTTCAAAAGTGCTCTTTAAAGATACGATGACACCGGTAGGACTGTTCCTCAATGTGAGAAGAACTTGCGAAGGATGAAAAGACATAGGAAAACTCCTTCTAGGTTTATCTTGTATGTGCCTTAGTGCCATTCATTCATACATAAAACCTAACAATTTTGAGGAAGCACGAAGATGTTCTGAATGGGTAGAAGCTATAGAGAATGAACTTAGTACTCTAAAAAGAGCCAAGACTTGGGAATTTCAAGATATTCCTAAGGGTAAGAAAACAATAGGATGTAGATGGGTAGTTAAAGTAAAAACTAAAAGCGATGGATCTCTTGAGAGATATAAGGCGAGATTAGTTGCTAAGGGATATAGTCAAGAATATGGGATTGACTATGAAGAAACTTTTGCTCTTGTGGCTCGTATAGTCACTGTTCGATATCTCATCACAATTACCTCTATTAACAAATGTAACATCTATCAAATGGATGTTAAAAATGCCTTCCTAAATAGTGATCTGAATAAAGAGGTATATATGGATGCTCAACCAAGAATGGAGACTCCCAAAGGGAAAGTACTTCGCCTTCGTAAAGCCCTTTATGGCTTAAAACAAACTCCTAAGGCTTGGTATGATAGGTTTAACTCCGTAATGTTAGAAAATGGTTTCTTATCTTGTTTCACTGACACTGCCTTATTTGTTAGAAAAACCAATGTAGGGATTGTCATTTTGCTTTTATATGTGGATGATATACTTATAATCGGAAGTGATTCTAAAGGGGTTAAAAGCATAAAATCAATTTTGAAGGATAAATTTGAAATGTCTGATTTGATATTTCTAACTTATTTTTTGGGTATTGAAGTGGCATACTCTCATAGAGGGTATTTTTTATCTCAAACTAAGCTTGCCTCTGAGATTATTGACAAGTCAGGTATTACGGATGATAAGGTTTATGAAACTCCTGCTATAGTGGGAGCCAAAATGAAGATTGATGATGGTATTCCTCTCTCTGATCTCACCCCCTACAGACAGCTTGTGGGATCATTGATGTATCTGAGTATTACTAGACCAGATATTTCTCATGCAGTTCATACTGCAAGTCAATTCCAACATGCACCAACATCAGTTCATATGAGTGTCATCTTGCGAATTGTAAGATACATAAATGGTACTCTAAATAAGGGAGTGCTCTTATCATCTTCTTTTGAATTAAAATTAATTGCTTATACTGACTCTGATTGGGGAGGTGACCAAAATAACCGTCACTCCACCATTGGTTTTTGTGTGTTTTTAGGAGACTCGCTGATCTCATGGAGATTTAAGAAGCAACAAAAAGTGTCTCTATCCTCAACAGAAGCTGAATATCGTGCCATGACGACTACTACTATGGAAATTGTATGGATTCATCAGCTATTAGAAGACATAGGGATCACAATAGAAGGGCCCACCAAGCTATGCTGTGATAACAAGAGTGCAATATACATTGCCAAAAATCATACTTTTCATGAGCGGACTAAACACATTGTGATGGACCGTCACTATGTTCGGGAAGCGTATCTGAAAGGAGTTATAGATCTTTCATATGTAACTTCAGAATATCAGTTGGCAGATTTCTTTACCAAAGCTTTTTGTGTTCCGCGGTTCAATTTCCTCTTTGGCAAACTTTCGGTCATCTTGCCCTAAGTTTGAGGGGGGTGTTAAACTATATTGTGGGATCATTGATATATATATATATATGTATATGTATCTACCGATTATATATATATATATATATATTAGCCATAAGGGTATTTCAGTCTTTTTCTCTTTTTATGTATATTCATCTTCTTGAATATGTTTATATTTTGTATTTTTATTTCTTTTTTTTTCTTTTTTAAAATATGTACTTTGTGTACCTTGGGGAACCCACATATAGTCATTGGGCCCCTCCAACGACTATATGTGGAGCCCCTCCAAGGCCCACTAAGAGCTCTATAAATTGGCCCCTCTCCTTTGTATTTTTTCATGGCTTTGGGTCAAAGCCCAAGTATTCAATAAAGATTATATTTTTGCATTTTGTAAGATTGATTGATTTGTGCTTGTGTGCACAAGTGTTCTTAGTATTCTTATTGTGCATGTGTGCACTTGTCTTTTATTAAGAATATTGGTCTTGATTATAGTATCTTATTGAAGATACTTTTACAAGAGTCACCTAAAAAGACACAGAAACCTATAGTTGAGACTCTATCATTGTGATTTTCTCCCCAATCAGCATCAGTATAAGCAATTAAATCAAGTGACGAAGATGAGAAAAAAAAACTTCATTTGTTATAGTGTTTTTAATGTATCTGATGATTCTTAAGACTGCACTCAATTGCACTGTTGTAGGTGCATGTTGAAACTGACTTAATGAACTGCATGAGCAATGTCTGGCCGAGTGATAGATAAGTATGTTAGGAAATCGACAAGTTGACGATAGGGAGTAGGATCTTCAAGAAGAGTTTCATCTTCCAATCTTAAATTGGCATTGATAACTTCAGGGGGTTTTGTCTTCTTGTCGTCGAAAATGCTAGACTTTGAACAAATGTCAACTGCAAGTTTCATTTGAGAAAGAATGTACCATCTGGGGGAGTTCGCCACTTCAATACCTAAAAAATATCTTAAGAATCCAAGATCAGACATGTCAAAATTTTCTTTTAAAACTTTCTTGATATCATTAATTTTCTGCTTATCACTTTTAGTGATAATCATATCTACGTAAAGCAGGAGAATAACCACCAAAGACCCTGCGTTTTTCACAAAAAGTGCAGTGTCAATATAGCAAGAACGAAAACCCAAAAGTGTCATTACATTGCTAAATTTATCATGCCAAGCTTTTAGTGCTTGTTTTAATCCATATAAAGCTTTGTTGAGTTTAAGAATTTTATCATTACCAATACATACCCCTGGCGGTGGTTCCATGTAAACCTCTTCATTTAGTTCACCATTTAAAACTGCATTTTTAGCATTTAATTGATAAATAAGCCATTTTTTAATAGAAGCAACAACAATAAGGGTCCTAACACTGGTCATTCTAGCAACCGGGGTGAAGGTTTCCTCATAATCAATACTGTGTTCTTAAGAGTATCATTTAGCTACTAACCTAGCTTTGTAGCGTTCTAAGGACACATCGCTCTTAGTTTTGACTTTATAGACTCATCTGCATCCTATAGATTTCTTTTCCATAGGTAATGAAGTTATTTTCCAAGTTTTTGCTTTTTCAATGGTACTAAGTTCATGGCTTCAACCTATTAGAGAAAATTCTTAGCCTCATTATAGTGGGATGATTTATAGAATGAGTGTAACGCAATTAGGCATGACCTATATTTTGGTGTTAGTGAATCATAGGAAACAAACTTGTTAGGGGGATTGGAGATACGACTGGATCTTCTAAGTGAAGTTTCCTCTATGCTAGAATCCTGGGAGTATTTTTCTAATGCATTCATGGGAACTTATTGACCACGCCGAATATAGGTTTGAATTGGTCTACTATCAATGATATCATTTTCATCAATATTTTCATTTTCAATATTGTTAAGAGGAGTGTCCTCTTGGTCATTCACGGAATTTTCATTCGGAATCACTTCTTCTTGAGGAAGAAGATCAAACAAGAATGCATATTCGCTTTCATTAATGTCTTTAGTTTTTTTTAAACCATTTTCATTTTCCAAAAAAGTTACATCTTTAGACACATATAGTTTGTTATTTTTGGAGTCGAAGCATCTAAATTCTTTTTTATTTTCTCCATAACCTAAGAATACGCATTCAATAACTTTTGGTGATAATTTATCTCTTTTATGTGAAAGAACAAAACATTTACAACAAAAAATTCTTAACCTATTGAAATCGGGTATTCTATCAAATAGTTTTTCATAGGGAGATATATTTTGCAAAGATGATGAGATCATTCTATTTATCAAATTAATTGATGTTAGAGCGGCTTCGGCACAATTTTTTTTTGGAATTTCTTTTGAAATAAGAAGAGTCCTGGTAGTTTCCAAAATGTGTCTATGTTTTCTTTCTGCTAAACCATTTTGTTGAGGAGTTCTAGGACAAGATTTTGTATGGCAAATTTCATTGGTTTCTAGATAATTTTGAAACTCTTTTGACAAGTATTCTCCACCCGAATCGGACCTAAGGATAGAGATATTACTTGATAATTGAATTTTGTCAATCATATGAAATTTCTTAAGGAATTAGAAGACATCAGATTTTAAGTTAAGAAAATAAATCTATACATATCTAGTAAAGTCATCAATAAAAGTAACATAATATGAATATCCTTCTTTTGATATGACTGAAGAAGGCCCCCATACATCCGAACGAACTAATTCAAAAGGCCTCTTAGATATAAAAGTTCTATTTGGAAGAGGAGTGGATTTCATTTTTCTAAAAATACAATCCTTACAAACAAAAAATTTCTCATTACAAATTTTTTTTCCAAAGGGAAAAGAGTACATTTTTGAGAAACTTGAATGTCTAAGTCTTTTGTGCCAAGTCTTAAAATTTTTATCTTAGACATAATTACAAAAAGAGTTTGTGGAGAGTTTCAAGCAAGGTTTTAAAACCCAGTGACTCAGGACTCGACTTGTTCTTTATTGACTCGTGACTCGGCGGGTCAACTCGGTGACTCAGACTGGGTTTTGTTAACTTTTGATTTTAAAAGAAAAACAATATATAATTTGTCTCAAACCATGTTTTTCAGTAAACAAGAGATGTTTTTTGGCTCCATGCAGAATCTTGGGTTGAACTGAAATAAGGAGATGGTAGCATGTGGATAAATTGTTCACGAATGAGCAATAAGTTGGAAATGTGGAATGAAAGAGCACAATTTATTCCAGTTACATAGATGCCTTTATGCATTAAAAATGCACATGCCTATAAAGAAAAGAGAAATTTTTGTTGGATGTGATAAGGCAAGGTGAGGACAATTGGTTATGATTAAAGGGGTATAGCCGATATGAGTTACAAAGAAAATATGAAGTCTGAAAGGACAAGAAAGAAGCACCAAGTAGACGTTGGAACTCTATGGATGTTAAGGCCAAAGTTATGTATGACTTTGTTCCAGTTTCTTGTCTATTATGCCTTCATAAAGATGGGGCAAGGAGGAAAGGTGTGAGGAGAAAACCAAATTCTTGTTATATAGTTATGTTAGTAAAGTTTAAAGCAAAATATTAAATGCATTTATGCAAAGAAACTGCAAAAAAGTATAATTGTGTAGAACAGAATAAAAGCAGCAATCTACTTGATCATAAAATATTAATTAGTTATTGTTGAATCTGAAGATTGTCTTGCTTGATGCTTCTAAAAATAGATTCATATCCAATAACATTTACCTTAGATCATAGTCACAGATTGTCTTCTTTACATATTGAAGGCATTAAGTAAGAAAGTAACATCAATATTCTCAATAATATTACAATTTTTTTTTATTCTGAAATACCCAAAAAATCAAATTTTAAACATCCCAGAACTCGCCCGAGTCATGCCGAGTCACAGCCGAGTCTTTGCAGACCGAGTTTAGCTTGCCGGGTTGACTCGCTGGAGGGCCGAGCCGAGTCACCGAGTTGACTCGACGAGTTTTAAAACCTTGGTTTCAAGTAGTTCATGTAATAGAGATCCCCTCTCCTATGGCCTTGCCCAATCTGCTTCCCGAACCGGAGATCCTGCACAAAGCAACCTTATTTGAGAAGGAGATTTCACATCGATGATCGAAAATTTGAGAAACAAAGAGAATATTTAAATTTAATTGTGGAATAACTCTAACACTTGGCACAAGAAATTTTTTAAAAGAGCTTAATGTTCCAACACTTTTGATTTGTAAAGATGTTCCATCGGCAGTTGAAACATAAGAGGTTTTTGAATTAGAACATAAGTCGGATAACCCATTTTCAACCGGTGTCATATGAAAAGAAGCTCCTGAGTCAAGGATCCAAGAAGACATATCTGGGGGAGAGGAAGAGGCAATGGCGGCACCAGATGTAGATGGAGATTTGAGTAGAATTTGAAGTGCCTCTGATAGTTGAGGAAGAGAAAAAAAATCTTTTCCTTTGGTTGAATCTTCCTTCCTTGGAGTGGTTTCTTCAACAGAAGTAACTCTAGGTTTGGGAGCTTCATTTATCTTGGGACAATTTGGTCTTATGTGTCTCGGTTCTTGATAATGATAGCATATGACCTTCTTATAGTTACCATTATATCCATTTTGCCTCCCAAAATGTGGAGGCTTGTAGGTCTTAACATGATTACTGGGTTTGGATACGGCTAAGACTTCATCTCCTCTTTTTATCATGCCAAGACGGGTTTCTTCTTGGCATATTTCAGCAACCGCGTCTTTTAGAGGAAGAGGCTTAGATCTATGGAGGAGAGACAATCTAATTTGCTCATAATCAGGCTTAAGCCCATGTAAAAATTGAAAAAAGTATTCTTTTTCCAATTGTTCTCTTCTAAGCTCTACATCTTTACTAGCCACCCACTTGGGTTCTAGAAGAGAGAGCTCATCTCATAAGGGACTAAGAGAGCTAAAGTAGTCACGGACATACATGTCCCCTTGTTTAATGGTACAAATCTTTTCTTGAAGAAAGAATTGTCTAGTGAGGTCTTTTTGTGTGTACATACCTTTTATGAAGAACCATGCCTCGTTAGCTTTATGAAATTTGGCAATGTTTGCACAAATTTTTAACTCCACATTATTCATAAAGCATGCAAGTATCTTTGCATATTTACTCTCCCAATCCTCAATCTTGGATTGATATTCTTCAATCGCCTTGATTCGCGTACCTCCTTCCAAAGACTTTTCTTAATCTCCTTCCATTTTGGTAAGTTGAAGTTGAGGTTCCGGAACGGTGCCCATCACATAACCCCAAAGCTTTTTGCCTTTGAGGTTGTTCTCCATAGTTGATGTCCATACTAAATAGTTTGAACCATTTAGCTTGAAAGAAAAATCTATCTTTTGTTCACCCTCCGTGGTGATTAAGAGAAAGGAGCAAGAAGAGAGATACACAAAAATCAAATACAACTTTAACAATAATCAAGAGCACAACCTTGCTTTGATACCATGTAATAAAGTAAGCGGAAATAGATATAGGGAATGCTAAAGCATACCCAATGTCTTATAAAGGACAACCAAAGTGCAATAGCAATGAACAAGTCTATAAGGGACAAATACAAAAGCCATCAAAGAGCTTACAAATAAAAAGAGGATGTTATTGAGCATTAGGGCTTGAAAAAACCTACTTTACAATGGGGTGAACACCCTTATTTATACAGCTGAAAAAGGGAGAGAGATGGCTGAAAAAGGAGACAGTATTGAGGGGCTCAACGAGGATCCGTTGGGCCCCCAACGGATTAATGATCGTTGGGGGTCCCAACGACTCTTAGTTGGTACCCCCAATGCATTACACTATTTAAAATAAAAAATAAAAAAAATAAAATTAAAAATAAGGAAACAGAAATAAGGAAAAAGAAAACAAGAAAGAAATAAAAGACAATACTACCCCTATTGGGCAGATTTAAAGAAATACCCATTATCGGGTATGAAGTATCATATATATATATACACTTAAGTACATATGTTTTAACAAATGCTTGAGAGAGAGAGGGGTTGAGAAGGCGCTAGAGGGAGAGAGAGGAAGAGATAGAGAGAGAGAAAGAGGTTGTGGGAGGTGTGAGAGAGAGATGTAGGAATTTAGGAAAGGCCTCACAGTTTTGGAAAGTGGAAAAAATGAAAGGAATCTTCTTTGGAAAGGATTCAAGGGAGTCAATCTCTTCTATAAAGAAAGAGTCAATCCTACTAAAATATTCAGTAAGCCAAATTGAAAAATTATCAATTGAAATTGAATTCAAAATGGAATGGTTACACTACTCTCGTACAGGTATTTATAGGCCTCCAAGCCATCTGAATGTTTTCATCTTGGAAATCAATTTTGGAGAGATTGTCTCCTCAACCAAAGGATGACAATGCCCCTAGAGGTGCGTTAAGCTTGTAGAATGACCACCTTTCCCTTGGTGGGGCGTTGAGCCAAACAAAAGGACTTTCTTTCCCTTTAACAATTCTAATATTTCTCATGCAGCCCTTATTGACCCCAAAAGACCTTTGTATCCCTTTCAGTAACTCCTAATACCCCATACACCCACTTGTATCATTAGATCTATAAGATCCTAATGAGAGAGTTATCCAAACCCGCACCAAACAGAAAATACAATGAAAATAAAGGAAATCACAAGGGTGGTGCCAAGCTGCTATCACGACCATACCACAAAGTGAGGTGTGTCGACCACACGAGAGAGAGAGAGAGAGAGAGAGAGACCTGAGAATGGTGGGTGGGTGGGTGGCAGGAAGATGAAGATGAGAGAGAGAGAGACCTGAAAATGGTGGTGGGTGGGAGGAAGATGAAGATTGAGGAATCTCTTGTTATGGCAGCCCTTAAAATGAGATGTGTTGTGGGTGTATGGTTGCCCTAATGTAAAAAGAATTTTTTATAGAAAATTCTTCCAGCCCCCTTCCCCTAGGTGGAAGAATTTTTCCTATCAAAAGCTATGTCACACGGACTCGGCTAGGGAGGCGTCGCACCTGAGTCGACACGCCTTGACACGAGTGCGACTTAGGACACTGCCCAGACTCGGTCAACGAATCGAGGCCGAGTCCGTCCTCGTTTTGGACTCGGACAATGTTGACTGAGTCTATATTCGTCTATTTTAGGGTGAAAAAACAAAAAAAAAATGATTTTTTTATATCTTTTTTTAAATATATATATATAGATATAGATAGCCGAGTCCCCGTGTCCAAAATTTTTAAAATTGCACCGCACCCGTGTCGCACCCGCACCCATGTGACATAGATCAAAAGTCATATTTTTTAGAAAAACTTTCCTTTCAAAATTTTTCTCTCATTTGGAACAGTTGGAAAAGATGTAATTTTTTCTTTCCTACTTTCACTTTTCATACTATTTTCTCACTTCCAAACATGCCCATAGTGGCATGATCCTCTTATGACGTGGATGAAACTCATTTGAATGAGTACCTGGGCATGTAGAGCTTTCCATCATCAGTAAATTGTGATGGGTGTTCTTATGGGGAGTGAAAGGGAGTATCGAGTATAGGGAACTCCAACTGCAGACTTAGTAGCAAGATCTTCTTACAACAATGATGAAAGTCATGTTTTCAATTTCTCCTAGGTGCACACGTTTTCAAATTCCTTCATTTACTTCTCTTGATTTTGCTTTCATATATCATCTATTTACTAGCATAGGTACCACCAAATTCACGATGAGTGGATAAAAGGGATGTCAAAGATATGGGTTGTACATTTTTCTTCATATGGAGTGAAAGACTGTACATTCTTCTCTTACCCTCCTTTTTCATTTCCTCCGACAAACATTTCATATGTATAAGGAAAGAGGAAAAGCTGTTCTTGGGAATGTCTATGAACCTTTTTTATTTTGCTTGTTGCCATAAAAAGTCTCTTTGTTGGGTTTTGCAAGCATGAATGATAGTATGTATAGTGTGTCCCTAACAATGATTACAAGACAAATGTGATGGGGACCCTGAACATGTTGGGTCTGGCAAAGAGAATTGGAGCACGGTTTCTTTTGACAAGTACTAGCGAGGTTTATGGTGACCCACTTGAGCACCCTCAGAAGGAATCATATTGGGGTAACGTCAACCCTATAGGTGAGTGATCTTCTAATCTGCACTTTCTTTCTATAGATAAGGTTAGACAAGCAACATTTAGTGATATTCCTGTTCATATTAGTCTTATCTGAAGGGGGAACAACTTATACCGGCCCTTTGCATAGTGCTTATGTGGTCTTCTTTCTCTAGTTTTCTTTCTTTAAGACTGCTCTTTATTTGTTAATTAATTTTTTTTTTACATGTCGTACCCTCTCTCTCTTCCAATTATGTTTTCTATGCTTTCAGTGTACTTTTATTGTAGTCGTGAATATCAGTCTCATGATATTATCAGAAAGGGATTTTCTCGAGAGGATTTAAAACAAAAGCATTTTCTTCAAAAGATGAGTTTTTAATAAAGAAATAAACAAAGTGAAGCTTGAAGCATGATATTTTTAGAATTTGTATTTAAGCAATTCTTTAAACATGGTGAAAACATCACAACATTTGGTGATTATAATTTTTACGATGCTCACAATATCTATGTCAGGATGATCTTTGTAATTCAATTACTTGGAAAATGTAAGAACAATTAAATTTTTGGATGTTTCCATGTTTGGAAAATCTCAGCAAATTCCAAAATACTGAAGGTTATAATTTGAAAAAGAAAACGCAAGTTGAATTTAAGAGGATGAATAATTTCTGCTAGAACAACGTTTGTTATAATTTGCAATAGATTCACATAGGAAATTAGTTCAGTTTCTCATATTGAATTGAGCTGTATTAAAGTTTTTCAAAATAGTGATAAACAAATTGAGAAATTTTACTTTCTTGTCCACATTGAGGACTAGATTCTGCATCAACAGCTTTGAGTTTATTATTGAAACTTGAAGGCTTGTGCCTGTTCAGGTGTAAGAAGCTGTTATGATGAAGGGAAAAGGACAGCTGAAACTTTGGCAATGGATTACCATCGAGGTGCAAATGTTGAGGTAACAGATCTTTGTAGCACATTTCAGTACCTGGTCTCCAACTTGTATAATCAACACAATCGATCTATCTCTTTTTTAACTGATATTACTATATTCAACAATATTTTTCTCCTATGTGGATAACTATAGTGCATTAGAGGAGCTGATGTGTGGTTCTTGAGACCTGCACTGCTCTATGCTACTCTGACATGCACATAATGTGTCATTTGTGCAATTTATCATATTGTGTTAAGGTGAAATGGTTATACCGGTAATAATTTTCTTTTCCTGGCCCAAGTATTCCTTATAAAGATCCCCCACAAAACGGATGATGGAACTACAATTTTTGTTATGGAGGTGCACCAATTTCAATTATTAATGTATTGACATGAAGATCTGATGATTTTTCATGTATTTCTTCACTTTGCTTGTCTTTTTTGTTTAGTGCTTTTCATTGGCTCAATAGATAATTTGATAAGCCAATTATTGTTTCCATGTTTAGATTAACAATTATACTACAAAAATAATGATAAATATCTAAGGAGAAATAGAATGGTAGAAACCTTGTAGTTGGTTCAGAAACCAAATCTAACACTCACGTTTTCCTAATTAAGTACTTCCTAATCAAAGGTTGTTCCATGTTCAGGTACGCATAGCTCGAATTTTCAACACATATGGACCACGGATGTGTATAGATGATGGACGTGTCGTCAGCAATTTCGTTGCTCAGGTTGATTTCTTGGATAATTGCCAATAATTTAATTTGTAACTTCCATCATGGAGCCCTGGGGGATTACGAATTTCATGTTTTCGTAGTTTTATGGTTAAGCAGCAAGTTTGTTTTGTTTTTGTAGGCCCTCCGTGGAGAGCCCTTGACTGTGTATGGTGATGGCAAACAGACCAGAAGCTTTCAGTATGTGTCTGATCTGGTATTCTCCTTATAATCGCCTTCTCAATAGATTTATTGACTGCTCTTCTTGCATGTTTTAGAATTAGTGGAGTATGAAGTTGATATAGACCCGACCCGACTATGGGAGGTCGGTCTTGCGAATGTGCGTACACGCCAAGGTGTACGATGTGGAAGCGATAAAAACCTAAATGGGAAAATGAATTTTGAAAACTATTTTTGTTGTTTTTTTTTTCAAACATAAAGACCAAGACTAACTATGCTAACTCACCTAATACTACGACACTAGACAAAGGTACACGGCTACCTATATAAATATATATGAATGACTCTCTCTCTCTCTCTCTATATATATATATATATATTGATGCGCTATGAATGGGAATTCGACAACCATGCAATGACAGACCTAGGTGCACTAGTACTCAGTTCGCACAAGTTCAGTTCTGGTAAACAGCATTGATCGCAACGAAGCAAACGCAGAAAAATTCAGTTTAGGAATTCCACAGGTTCACAGAAATGTGATTTTTAATTTCAGGAACATAAGGCACAAGTTTTCTTTAATGGATAATGTTCAGTCCAGAATTCAGCTCCACGCAGACTGATGAGATGGACAGTCGCTGGACTGTTTCAGTGTGACAATCTCAGCTGAAACCAGGGTGTATATGATGCCCAAACTGCTAACAGAAAAACTGCATGTGCAATGGGGCTGCTGATCTCTATTCGCAGGCGCGTAAGAACACTAACCAACACAAAACAGCAAGGAAAAACAGTCATGACAGAACTCAATTGCACGGCACAGATTGAAGGTGTGAATCAGCCAACAAAATCAACAATTAATCAGGCTGTTAACAGGGCTTAAATCAGCTTGCCATGAATAGGGAAATCACACAGCAAATTGCAATTAACGCCAGAAAATTTTTTGCAGTGATTTTTTTTAGCAAACAGAATATATATATATATATATATATATATATATATATATATATATATATATATATATATATATATACCAACACGAACCAGATTTCAGAAATGACTGTTTAATGGACACACGCAAAGTAAAGAGGTTCCTGCACATTCGCACTAGCGAATGATTCAAATCGACACCAAACTGACTGTTTGCGCAAGTCAAACCACACCCAATGGTCTGGGTTCAGTTTTTAACCAAGTACTACAACAATAAATCAGGCTGGACATTGGCTACAGCCCAACGTCACAACTGATCCGTGAATAGGAAACAATCCTACTGCTCAAGACGCTAACAGCGTTTTTCCTTGTTCTCAAACTGATTTCAAATGCAACAATTTTAAGTTCAATCAACAAGCATATAAGACATAAGCAAATTGATTTTTTTCAAGCACAAATCAGATTCCAGCTGATCTAACACGTTCAATCAGAACATTAAACAATATAGAAAGAGAGGGAAAGGGAAAAACACAAATCTGTTCTCCTTCAATGGACAGGTGACCAAAAACAAAGCTAGCTCCAACAATGGACAGGTTCACGCCCTTTCACATCCAGCACAGTGACACGATTCCTCTCACAAGTTCAAACACCAAATCGGAACTCACACATTCCCGCCACGAGTTCGCCCAATGGACCAGACGTCCCACACTAAGTTCCTTAACTCACAAGGTTCAAAAACCCTCAAGTCACAAGTTCTCTCAACCCACAAGCTTGAAACTTTTCCAAAACTCACAAATTTCCCTCTCCATGCTTTCCTTTCATTTGCCCATTTTGTTTTCTTTTTTCAGATTTTTTTTTCAAAAGATAGCAAAAGATTCCACCTTTTTTTGCTGGAAAAGTTTTATATGGAGGTGTCAAAGTAGCATGGCCTCTTATTGGCCACAAGGGAGGCCACCCTCTTGAGGACAACGAGAAGTCCCTTTTCAAATTGTCTGTCCTATTCTCCTCTTGAATGGCCAATGAGGAGCCACCAAGGGAGAATGAACTGTGGCCTTGGGCGACACCTCCATTCTAGACAAAAGATGGTTGAGGGTGTAATGAAGTGGATCGAATCCGATGAATATGCAAGAACACACACTTCAATCAAGTGGGAACACTTGATTGAATAATCACACCACTCACACAAGGGTCAAATGAGAAAGTATATTGCATAGAAAACTCTCTTGAAAAGGAGATAAAATAATACAAAGGTCATGAGGCCTATTTATAATACAAGAGGCTAAAGGGGGCAGCCAATATGGCTGTTGGGCTGCTCCCAACACGGTCATATTTATGACTGTTGGGAGCAGCTCCAACAACTATATTGGAGCTGGCTCAACAGTAAAAAACAAAAAATTATAAAAAACAAAAAGTAAAAAGGTGAAAAAGGTTGTCAGCCCTTAATGGGCTGATGCCTATTACAATAAAAAGATCGAAACACCCTTGTTGGGTATTTCGTTTATAATATATATATATATATATATATATGTATATATATATATATATATATATTTTAACACCTCTCCTCAAAGTCATGGTGGAACAATCGAGAGTTTGCCAAGTAAGAAGTGAAATCTTGGAAACGGAAGCGCTTTGGTGAAGAAGTTTGCTAATTGATATTCTGACGGAACATAGGGCAATATGATAGTCTTTCTCAGAAATTCTTCACGAACATAGTGGCAATCCATCTTAATGTGTTTCGTCCTCTCATGAAATGTATGATTGCTTGCAATGTATACAGCGCTCTTGTTGTCACAACATAATCTTGAAGGTTCTGCAATATGAAACCCCAAGTCTTCAAGGAGTTGTTTTAGCCACACTAACTCAGACGTAGTTGTCGCCATGGCACGATACTCAGCTTCAATTGAGGAGAGTGACACCTTCTGTTGTTTTTTGCATCGCCATGAAATTAGAGTCACCTACAAATACACATAAACCAGTGGTTGAACATCTATCATTGACATCCCCTCCTCAATCAGAATCAGAATATGCAATGACTTCTATTGAGGAGGAAGATGATAAAAAACAAGCCAAGATTAATAGATTTTTTAATATATCTAACAATTCGCATTACAACGCTCATGTGCACTGTAGTGGGAGCATGCTGAAATTGACTAGCAGAATGAATAGCATGAGATATATTAGGACGGGCAATAGAAAGATAAGACAAAGCCACAATCATTAGTCTGTAGGGTGTTGGATCTTGCAAGGACTCTCCATCATCTTTCTTCATTTTGACATTTATGACTTTCGAAGTATCGACCAATTTTTCATCTGAGAGTCCTGATCTTTCAATGATCTCCGTTGCGTATTTAGTCTGCGACAAAAAATAACCACGATGTGAGTAAGCAACTTTTATTCTAAGAAAGTATCATAAAAAACCAAGATCTGTCATATCAAAGTTGGCTTTAAGCACATCTTTGATATGGTTAACTCCTTTCTTATCATCTTCTGTGATTATCATATCATTTACGTAAAGAAGTAGGATCATCATTCCTGCATTAGAAGACTTAACAAACAATGCAGTGTCAGTAAAACAAGATTTAAAATTAAGTTGTGTCATCATATTACTAAACCTATCATACCAAGCTTTGGGGACTTGTTTCAAACCATATAAGGCCTTACGTAACCGAAGAGTTTTCCCATTTACTAAAGCCAAGCTAAGCCTGGTGGAGGATCCATGTATACCTCTTCATCCAGATTACCATTTAAAAATGCATTTTTAACATCCATTTGAAATATAGGTCATTTTCTAATCGATGTTATAGCAATGAGAGTTCTAACAATGGTCATTCGAGCGACTGGGGTAAACGTCCCATCATAGTCTATCACACATTCTTGATTGTATCCTTTGGCCACTAACCTAGCTTTATATCTTTCTAATGTTTCATCGTACTTGGTTTTTACCTTGTATACCCATCTGTATCCTATAGTTTTTCTTCCTTTAGGTAATGTTTGGATTTCCCAAGTTTTGTTCTTTCTAATGCTTCTAACTCATCGTTTATGGCCTTAACCCATTCTTGATGATGTTTATCCTCATGGTATGATTGATGTTCAAAATACGAGTGAATGGCCATTAGACACGATATATACCTTGGTTCAAAGGAATCATATGATACGAATCTACTAGGAGCTTTTGAAATTCTTATAGATTTTCTAAGGTTAGAAGAATCTTCTTCTTGGTTTTGAGAGTATCTCTCTAGGGCACATGGTGGGTGACCTTCGATACGTCGAGCATAGGTTTGTAAATTATTGTGAGATAGGTCTATATCATCACGATTCCTTCTCACATTCTCATTTGCCTCATGTGTATCTTTACTTTCATGAATATTTTCACACTTATCATTAACTAGGTCAAAGAGGAACGAATAATCACAACTCTCTTGGATTTTTTCTTTGCTAAAACCGTTTTCATTTTCAAGGAATGTAACATTTCGAGAAACATAAAATTTGTTTCTTTCAATTTCATAACATCTATATCCTTTTTGTTTTTCAGTATATCCTAAAAACACACAAGGAATTTCTTTAGGAGAGAGTTTATCATTCTTGTTGGTAAGAACAAAACACTTGCACCCGAAGACCTTCAACCTTTTGTAATCAGGATATATTTTATAAAGTTTTTCAATAGGAAAGACATTTTCAATATTTTTTGAAGGCATTCTATTTATCAAATAGATCGTCGTAAGGGCGGTTTCGGCTCAAAAATCTTTTGACAAATTTCTAGATACTGGAAGTGTTCTAGTCTCTCAATAATGTGTATGTGCTTCCTTTCAGCAAGTTCATTTTGTTGAGGAGTGTATTGACACGCTTTTTGATGAACAATCCCATTTAGGTCAATATAATTTTCAAACTCTTTTGACACAAATTCTCCCTCGAAATCAGTTCTAAAGATTTGAATATTGGTTTTAAATTGATTCTTTATATAACTATGAAATTTTTTAAAACAATCAAATACTTCCGATTTGTGTTTTAGAAAGAATATCTAAGAGTGTCTACTATAATCGTCTACAAACACAACATAATAGAAAACACCTCCTTTGGACACAACCGAAGCCCGTCCCCATACATCCGAATGCACTAATTCAAATGGATTCTTAGTTATAAGGTGTCTTGGTCCAAAAGGTAAAGACTTCATTTTGCCAAGAATGCAATCTTCACATGCAAAATTTTTTCTTTACAATTTGAAAGAAATGTAAACAATTGTAATTTAGTTACACTATGGTGTCTTAGTCTTTTGTGCCAGATTTTTATATCTTTCTTTTCCACAAAATTACAAAAAAGTTATTTTGGTAATTCAAGATTGTCCATGACATAGAGATCTCCTCTTCTATGGCCTCACCCAATCGGCTTCTCGGACTGGAGATCCTGTACTAGACAATCATTAGATGAAAAAACTATTTTGTAACCATAATCTGCAATTTGAGAAATTACTAAAAGATTTAAATTTTATTTTGGTACTACTCTAATGTTTGGTATGTGAAAGATAGGTGTTTTTTGTTAAATACCAAAACTTTTAATTTTCAAACATATGCCATCGGCAGTTCAAACACAAGAATCATTTGGGTTAAACTTGCATTCGGTCAATATGGACTCATTAGGGGTCATATGAAATGTAGCATCAGAGTCAAGGATCTAAGAGGTCTTACCATGGTTGTCACTTGTAGATATGGTCGCTCTCGAATAAGAAGTAACTTGAGCTTTAAGCATAGGTTGTAGTGCTTTCATTAGTTGAGCTAAAGAGAGCGAGCCGATGCATTTGGAGTCGTTCATTTCACTTCTTTCAACTGAAATCACTCTTTTGTCTTCTTTATGATCCTCCTTTCTTTTGGGACAAAAAAGGTTTGATGTGTCACGATTCATAACAATGATAACAAATAATTTTTTCACCCCTTTTAAAATCATGATCACCCTTCTTTTCATAGTTGTTGGGATTTCTATCATTCTCATTTCTTAAAAAATGAGGTGGTTTATAGTTCTTGGTATGATTTTCAGGCTTTGACATAGCAAGCACGGATTCTTCATCTTTAGAACTTTGACATAGCAAGCACGGATTCTTCATCTTTAGAAGTTGATGGCTTTTTCAATCTATTTTCTTCCATCATTAATTCTTCAAGAGTTTCAACTATGGAAGGGACCCTTCCTCTATGAAGAAGAGCGGATTTAGTTCATTCAAATTCAGGCCTAAGCCCATTTATGAATTGATAGAAATGTTCCGCTTTGATTTGATTTTCGCGGAGTTTGACATCTTGTGGGCAATGCCACTTTGGTTCAAGAAGATTCAATTTATCCCAAAGGAGAGAGAGAGAGCATTGTAGTATTCTCTTATGATCATCTCTTCTTGAGTCATGGTCCTTACTTTGTTTTGGACGTTACATATGTGTGTGATATCTTTAAGACTATATATGTTTTTAAGGTATTTTCATGCATCACTAGCGAAGTCAAACTTCGTCAAACTAGAACACTTATGGATGTCCACACTATTGATGAACCATCCAATAATTTTGGAATGACCCACCCTCTATTCCTTTCAACTTTTCTCATAGTCGAAAACGGTTTTAGCCATTTCCTCTCTTTGAAGCACTTCTTTTTCATTCTCGATTTTTGTAAGAATGAGTTTAGGCTCCTTTTCGGTGCTGTCAACCAATCCCCAAAGTCTTTTTTTCCATATTTTATGTTTTACTATGGATGCCCACATCACATAGTTTGTATCATTTAGGCGTATGGTAATGAGGACTATTACCTCCCTCTCATCCTCTATTTACAACAAGTGGATAGAGAGAGAAAGAAAGAGAACAATTTAGAAAATACAAGACTTTTTTCCGAAGTGATTCGCTTTCCGATGCAACAATTCGTGATTTGTTGTATTTTTCCAAGTTCATGATCCTCCTCTTGATATTGTCACGATCTTCTCTGAAAATGGCTTTTGGAACACCCAAGCTCTAATACCATGTAATGAAGTGGATCGAATTCGATGAATATGCAAGAACACACACTTCAATCAAGTGGGAACAATTGAATAATCACACCACCTACACAAGGGTCAAATTAGAAAGTATATTGCATAGAAAACTCTCTTGAAAAATAGATAAAATAATACAAAGGCCATGAGGCCTATTTATAATACAAGAGGCTAAAGGGGGCAGCCAACATGGCTGTTGGGCTGCTCCTAACGATCATATTTATGACTATTGAGAGCAGCTCCAACAGCTATATTGGAGTTGACCCAATAGTAAAAAACAAAAAGCAAAAAGGTGAAAAAGGTTGTCAGTCCCTAATGGGTTGACGCCTATTACAGTGAAAAGACCGAAATACCCTTGCTGGGTATTTCGGTTACAATATATATATATATATTAACAGAGGGAAGGTGGCTAGCTATCGTTAGCCACCTCCCTCCAAAACCATTCACATTAAACTATTTGTCAAGTGAGATCCATACTCAATTAGATCCGAAAAAAAGAAAAATCTAGCCATTTACCCACTACACCTTCTACTACTCAAAAGAAAGCCTATCAGATACTAGAACTATCCGGATCCGTAAGATCTGACCCCTACCAAAAAATAAAATAAAATTATTACAATATTGTTCGAGGCTTCAAAATTCGCAAAATAAGAACCAAATACAAAAATAAATTTTCTGAAATATATTATGCAAAATTCACAAAAAATTATTGTGGATAAAATTACCAAAATACCCTTGGGTCCCGAATTGGCCCAAATGGATAGGAAACGAAATGGATAACTTTGGTATTGCATTTTGGATCTCTCTCCCACTCCTTGCATGTGGGGCACGGATACTGATGCTCCTGCATAAGAAGTTCTGTTGTTTACATGCACTTATTTGGCTACTTCTTGACATTGTTTACCTGTTTATTTTGTTCAACTTCCTGTATCTATTCATTGTTTACCTGTTTATTTTGTTCAACTTCCTGTATCTATTCATTGTTTACATGTCTATTCTGTTCAACCTCCTGTATCCATTGTATGCAACACACTAACAATACATATTCGATGTCTCGGAATGGTGGTTGTCTATTCTTCACCATAGATTGCATTTTCTTTTTCTCTGTCAATCTGTCTAGTTCATTTTTAAAAAAGCATAGGCTTAGAGTACAAGCTTGAAAGAAAAAGAAAATATGAAGTTAAACGCTGTGTTTGTAGACCTACATGTGGTCAGAGGAAATATCTACATATCCTTGGAAGTCCTATAAACCACTGTGGAAGTGCTCAATAGGAATCTAGAAAGTGGAAACCAAGCAAATCCTAAGTTCATTGACCATTTTATGAGAAGCATACTTCAAGTACATGAGACTTTTAAATGCAGGAACTATAATTTCTTCAAAAGATAGAAGGTTCACACAAAGGAGCTGTAGTTGATTTATTCTAATTGGATTGACTATTGAGGAGTAAATTATACCCAATGACTCATTTTTTTATTTACTTAAAGGATGAACTTTTTATTAAAACTTAGTAATTCATTTAAAAGATTAAGTCAAGATAAAAGTGTTCAAGATTTCTTTTAATTATAAGAACATGTATACTTCATGTTGAACTAGCATTCTGGTGGTGAAAGTTTGAATTAAATACGGCAAATCTGTTCAGTTGGTTCCCACTTTTATATATTCAAGGACAGCCAATTCAGGATACTAATATCTCTAAAAAAGCACATTGCTTCTGTTATACCTCCAAAATCTCTTATTGCCACAAGAACTCTATTCCCTTCATATTCCAAGCAGCAAACAATATCATTAGATCCTTGAGAATTACTTGGGAATCGGTCCACTGTCTAACCACTGGGAAATGATAGCTCTTTCATTCCTTTGCCAATCAATGTTCTATATTTTTCCTATAAGAATTCCAAATAAATATTTTGATGGATTGTGCACTCTGCTTGGTGTCTTCATCCATGACCTTATTGCTACACGTTCACAGCTTCTAGAAGACTAGGTGAAACATGAGATCTCAACACTTTCTGGTCCAATTAAAATGGTGTTGCTTCTCTAACCACCGCTTAAGCTCATGAATGATGGACTGTCAAGGAGATCTCTTAACCAAAAATCTAAAGTAATATGCTTCCAAACATTAGTTGCCATAGAGCATGTGATGAACAAATGATTATTTTTTTCTTCTTTCATACAAAGAGGGCAACAACTGGGATGTTGGAAGCGAAGATTGCGATGGTGATCCTATGTAAGATGCTTAATCTCAAGAGCAACATAGAGGAACCAAGTTGCCCTAGGGATGTGGTTTTACACTAGATGTTCAACCTCCATCTTTGTGCCGGATGCGTATATGGAATAGCATCCCATAGTTCCCTCCGACTAACTATGGTAGTGTCTCTAGTCTTCACCCTTCCACTGAAGTATATCCTCAGAATTAAACAATCTGAAGTTAATAACTTCATTCCACATATGTAAACAAGAATGTGGGCTCTCTTACTGCACATAGATGACCAGGCCTTTTTATTAGAAGTAAATTTTAGTAGATTCATCTTTACTTGGGTACTTGATCAGTGCATCACCAAACCAAGGATCAAGCCAGGATTTAGCTTGCCAGTCATCCCCCACCCACCAAGACACATGCTCCTTGACAAAAGGATCCTATGTTTTGGAAATGGGTGATAAAATAATGGATCTCAGGCCGTCAAATGCCGGATTCTACTCCTATCAGGTTCGAGCATAAATCTCTGCCTGATACTTATCTATGTCAAACGGACACTCCATTTTGCCCT
This sequence comes from Nuphar pumila, assembly GCF_984573655.1. NCBI lineage: Eukaryota > Viridiplantae > Streptophyta > Magnoliopsida > Nymphaeales > Nymphaeaceae > Nuphar > Nuphar pumila. The sequence goes on along the minus strand of NC_143260.1, from coordinate 93,119,802 downwards.
CTGTACCTGTGTCGACATGCTCCGGCACCTGGACATGCCGTTTTACCTTCTGTGCATACAAGTTTGTATTAAATTTATAATTTATAATTTATAATTTATAATTATATTTCCAGTTTATAACTTTATATTTTCAGTATATAATATATATTTTAGATATAGCATATATATTTAGATTATATTCAGTTTATTTTATATTTGTGTGATATTTAATATATATATATATAGTTGTGCCCCCCATACCGACATTTTTTGGAATTGCCATGTCGTATCCTCCCCTCCGTACCTGCACCCGTACCCAGGTGACATAGATACTTATCGATAGACCTGGGTCAGGTTGGCTCAGAGAGAGACAGAGAGAGCTCGGTGTCTCCTCTTTTTTGCCCACTTGAAAACAGGGGTTTGACCAAATCCCATTTGTCACATAGAGAGAGAAAGGTGTTGGTGGGTTCCGGCGACCCCTTTTCTTGACTTGAAAATACATGGTCGAAGACTCCGTTGAGAGAGAGAGAGAGAAAGAGAGAGAGAGAGAGAGAGAGAGAGAGAGAGAGACCCAATAGTACGACAAGAAAATAGTGGGTCTGTTTCTCTTTTTCTACACTATTCTCTGGACAGGAATAGGGTTCACTAAGAGAAGTCCCAGAGATGTGAGTAGGTCACATGCTCTTCTTGAAATGGCACTTCCAACGGCATCTACTTGGCAACGAGGAACTCCTCATCAAAGGGAAACTTCATTACCACGGCAAGCATACGAAGCACCACCATGGAAGCCATGGAGAGAGAGAGAGAGAGCATGGCAATGGAGGCCTCCCAATACTAGCAGCAGTTTCTCATCCTTCATGAGAGCAGCCTTCTCAGTTCACCAGTTAGGTTTAAGTTATGGTAGAAGAGGGCACTTTTAGAATTTTGGAAGTTTAACAGAGAGAGGGAGCCAGAGACAGCTGGCTCCAGCTTAGAGAATGTGAGGGACAGCTGGCTTCAGGTTATCAAGAGTGAAGCTCTTTTATAAAGTGGACCAGCTTATAACAGCCTGACTTAGGCCAACCATGCAACCCCTAGCCCACCACAATAATTTATCATGTCAGGTCTAGACCAACTTTTGTCAGGCCAGTTTTCATATTGTAGCCCGAGCCTAACTCTTGTTGGGCTGGGTACATGGAAACCCGACAGTTACCCAGCTCAATGTCCACCCATATTTAAGCCTCCATAAGCTTTTAAGATGTGAAGATTTTGAAGTGATTCATTGATGCTCCAAAGGAAGTTTTTGAAGAGATCTTCCAAGTAGTTGATCACCTTGGTGGGGATTTTAAAGGATACAAGCCAGTGCAAGGGAGCAGAAGCCAACACTGACTGAATTAGAGGGAAAGCCCAAGCTTCTTGCATACTTTCTCAATGATCTCTACATAGTGTCCGCTTCTTGGCTTTTCTTGTGATAAAGTGCACCAAGATATTTGAAGCTTTTCCAAGGGTTATGCCAAAACGTCATTTAGCCTTTCCACTTCACATTTTGTTATATGCACCCAGATGATAATAGATTGAGCCCCAGTGATCACCATATCAGTGCTGGGCCATTTTCACATCTTACTTATGCTTTTTAAAAAAGTTATTTTTTTTTTCCTGAGGGAACTTTTACTTTTCAAAGTTATTTCTTGATAAGTGGAATGTTCATCTTTAGTGGAAAGAATATTGAAAGTAGCACCACAGAATATGATATCAGATACATCTATTTGAACTAGTGTTTTGTCTTATCTTGCATCTACTTGAACTCATGTCCTCGTTTGACTTTTTTCATATGATGATATTTATATCTTAGGTTGTATTAATCCATGCCTTTTATAATCTTTTACACATTATGGCTCTGTTCGGAAACTGGCTGTTGGAAGCAGTTAGGGATGCAATGCAAATACTGAATCTCCATATTTCATGATTTTGGCAAATCCCTATCATTGTCTGGGAGCAGTTATATAGTTAAAGTGGGGATTATAACTAGGAAGGTTCCCGATAAGGTTACCGGAGCAGCCGGAAATTCCATCATTGTGGTAGCTGGCGTGGACGTTTCTAAATACCCCCTCTAGGGATGGCATCTCAAGATTAGAACCTCCATCCCCGCACGAGGATGGATTTTAACCTCCACCCCCGCCTTCATCCCCGTTTCATGTCCTCCATCCCCGGTTCAAACGGGGATGAGGCGGGGCGGGGGCCCGTTTTCCCGTAGTCTATTGTCATCCTTTAGAAGGACGGGGGATGGGGTGGGGCGGGGATCGTGGCGGGGAAAAGTGTAAGTCCATCCCCGCCTCCATCCCCGAACGGGGATGGATTTTAACCTTCGTCCCCGCCTCCATCCCCGTTTCATACCCTTCATCCCCGGTCCAAACGGGGCGAGGCGGGGCGGGGCCCCGCTTTCCCCCCGGTCCACTGCCCTAACCCCCTTGTTCAGGTGATAGGTCAAATGAGGAATTGGAGACAGCAAATGCCACTTCAGTTCCCTCACATCTCATAACTGCCTCCATCCTAAACAGTTTTGGCACCAAGTATTCCCCAGATCCACTCCAGCTGCCTCCAATAGGCAGTTTCCAAACAGACACTATAAGACATTCAGTGCCTTCCCGTCAAAATTTGGGCTTTGAGTAAATGACTGCTAATTCTTGGTTATGTTATACTATGACCTATGATCCCCTACAAACTCCCTTCTGTAGTTCAATATTTTTGTCATTCAAGAACCTGCAAGATGCTTGCTGTTGTAAGAGATGCTGAAATCGTAGATGCAGTTGGCAAACATACAAGGAAACTTGATTCTTCCAAAGCATAACCCATGACTTGAAGGGCCAAATAGATGTGTTGAAACATAGACGAAACAAATAAAGAATAGAAACTAATGTGGAAAATACAAGTCCAAGGACTTGTCTGTCTACGTGGACCTCATGGCTAATGGGCCAGTGATTGTAATATAGCGGCTATTTGAATTGGCCAGGCATCCTGGTCACCAGAATTCTAAAACAAACTTGACGATTTAAATTATACAAGTTTTAAATAGACGTCCGCATGGTGACTTGTCTTACTTTTATGGTATTTTTGGATTCAGTGAATAGAAGATTCGTGATAAGGTTATAATTAATATCTACTAAACCACCCCTCTCTCCTTGCTTTTACCCCCACAATTTTATTTTGTCATTGACCAGGTTGATGGATTAATTCGGCTAATGGAAAGTGAGCATGTTGGGCCTTTCAATCTGGGTAACCCAGGGGAGTTCACCATGTTAGAACTTGCTGAGGTTTGTCATTAGATTCTCTCTTGTTCTTTTTTATGGCTCCTAGCGCAAACATTTTTTTCTATTATTCTCGTTTCACCTTATGCGTTGTCAACTTCTCTGCTTGTTGCAGGTTGTGAAAGAGGTAATAGATCCTAGTTCCACAATTGCATTTAAATCAAACACTGCAGATGATCCTCACAAAAGGAAACCAGATATCTCTAAAGCACAGGAACTGCTGAACTGGGAGCCCAAGATCTCACTAAGGGAAGGACTGCCAATGATGGTGACTGATTTCCGGAAGCGTGTTCTCAATGATAAGTGAGAATTATGTAAAGAAATATAAAAATTGCTTCTGTTCGTCCTGTATAATAGAGAAATTTTACCCAATTTGGATTTGAGATTCATAGCATACATTTATAGGAAACTACTACATATTCAGTATGCGTTCTTAAATCTCTGTTAATTGCAAATGTGATCGTTTCATGTCCTGATTTTGCTCCCTTCTGTAAAACATAATTCTCAAGAGATAAATCCTTGGGTCATGTTTTTTTAATGAATAAACACATTTTTTGAGAGATGTTTTTGATGCATTTACTGCTATTGATTTTTCAATAGCTGAACCCAATGATCCAAATACTGATCCCCATTAAACAGGGCGGGCATGTAAATCACATTCATGGGTCACATTACTAAAAAATAAAAAAATTAAATGAAAATAGAGTTTTCTATTTAGTTTGTTTGATTATAGCAAGCATATTCCCTTATATTTCAAACTTGACTATAATCGTCGAGTCATCAAATATTGGCATTCGCATGGTTGACGACCAAAGGCTCTACATCATGAATCATTGCAGTCGTGCACACGCAGATGCACACGCGCATAACCCCATCCACCAGGCTACTACCAGTAATTCTCGTCTCTTTGCATAAAATTTTTGAATTAAGAACAAGTTCATTGAAACAGATGACCAAAATGATGCTGCAACAAATAGCATCGCAAGCATATCCCGGTGATACCTAACCATTTAAACGCTACATCATAAAAATACTAATAGACCTCTCAGGTGATTAGTGAAAAGATGATACATAACAGAAGATATCAAAAGCAGTTTTTAAACACCAACTCTGGTTGAAAAAACCAAAGTCTGCAGGGATCTTGTAAACGAGCCAGCGAACAAGGCAGATCCCACCAGAAGCCATCAGTGCCACAGCTCGAATGGCAGGCCTTCTAACCACCAGAAACTGTTGATGGTGGTTATACAAAGCTTCTGTTGTTCCCCAAGAGGCTTGGAGATTTCTTTTGATAGTTATACAAAGAGCAACGCCCATCTGATTCATGCACCAAAGGGTCCATTGGATGCAAACAGACAAGGAGCGATCAGGATCATCCTTCAGATAATTTTGTTCCTAATATCTTCCAATTTCTTCAAAATCTCTCCTGGAGTTCTATCCAACTCGTCTGCTATCTTCCTCTGAAAATCAGGAGCTAATGTTGGATATTGTTCACATAAATCCCCATCAATCACATCCTGCAAAAACAATCACAAATACAAGTCGGTCATGCAGCGAACACAAGGTATCACACAAATCAACTATGTTTACATGAAGGGATGATACAATAAATCTAAATGAGCATGGTTCCTATATATACCATCATTTTACTAACAAATAGACATGGTAACTTGGTCAATCTAAAGTTGTTTCCAGTCTACCAGATTTTTTAACCAATACTTGGTTTGGTTCCAGGAATTTTTATGGTAGGAACTAAAACAATGGGATAGAACTAAAATAGTAAACTAAGAAATGCAATTCCAATGTTGACAAAATACCTTGACAGGGAAATAAGCAGATCTGTAAGCCAAGTGATCTCGGCCACAAAGTGGTGGATGTTCCTGCCTCATGTGCATCTCCAAGTGAGAGAAGAAATCCACATCCTCCCTAGATGTGAATGGAAGCAATGCCCCTAGGCTACCCATCACTGTCCCATATATGATGCATTCACCACCACCAGGTATGAGAGATGCCTTGTGCAAGCATGTAACAACATCACCAACATGGAACTGAACAATTTCCTCAACCTTGTTGGGGGCACCATTCAGCTTCCCTTGTTCCCACTTAATCTTACCCCCAGTGGGATCTTCTTCAATCTCATCAGACACATCTTGGGGCAATCGTACAAAATATACATTACCAAATTTGTCTGCACCAGCCATAGTGTCAAAATCTACATGGTGGGACGCAGTCAGCCACCGCGGAACCGAGTCATCCGCAAATACATACAGCTGATTCTCATCCCTTCTGTACTTTACATAATGAAATGACTACAAAAGAAAGAGAATATCCTGAGTTGGCCAAAAGGGAAAAGAAAGAAGCAGATATTCAATCAACAAGTGGTAGATTAATAATACTAAACTTGCCTGCTTCCAAGAAACCTGTAATTCAGGTTCAAATCACATTTGTGAAACAGGACAGCAAAAAAAACTGGTGGTCCACGTTAATACACTAACAAACACAGTGCTACACAAGCTCTGAACATCATTATGCCTATTTATAACCAATGGCTAAAACTAAGGAAAACCTATGAAAATTGCATGCATCAACACAACACAATGTTGTAACATATAAAAGAGCTAGACTTGAAAATGCTCTCTCAGAAACAAGACACCAGAATACAGTGATTTTTTTATAATAAGAATACAGTACTTAGATTAAATATTAGAGAGCCATGGTAGCATCTGCATATGCTAGTGTTCTGCTAATTTGAAGCACCACCTGCCCACGCAACCAGGATAAATATACTATCATAGAGCCGCCAAATGGATACAGGTACTGAGGAACCAAGCTATCCGTCACACGGGTGATATTGTTCCTCTCATGCCTGTGCAGGTGACATGTGACACAATACACAATGGAAGCTTTAATATGCATAATGTAAGTGTATATAAGGCTTCATTAACATCAAACCCTATTATTCAATTACCCTTGAGCCATGAATGAAAGGGAATTAAGAACTGAACAAGTTCAGGAAATTAATTAACAAAATTAAGCATACTCACAAAGTTTTCATATATTTGCTCATTTGTGAGTATGCATATAAGGATTCATGAACATCAAAACCTATGTCACATGGATACGGGTGTGGATACAGGGATACAGCCATTTTTATGAAATTCCCAATAAACCTTGTATATAAAGGGATACAGAATGGCAGTCAAAATGGAGTAACTGTGTGACAGAGATCAAAACCTATTAATTTTTTCTCCCTTGAACTATGTGTGGAAGGAACAACAGTCACGGGATCTATCACCTTAGGATAAACATTTTGGTAGATCCAGGCCCCCTTACCTCCCGAGGACTGGAAACCAGGTGAGAATATTATTTTTTTCTCACAAAGATAAAATTCATATATAGCTCAATCTATATATATCGTGGTCACTCAGGGATTGTACTACCTACCCTCTCCAAGGTAGAACGTGTTCTAAATGAGTTGTTGGGTCCTCTTTATTACAGGGCTTATGTTCCAACATATGTGCCTCATCAATAGGCCACACACACTACTCATTCTGAGTAGATACATGATTTATTGTTTCAACATGTTCATAACCCATCCAATTCGCTCGGGTGCCTTTAACCAATTGAACATCTCACCTGTCAAGGTGAATCAAATAATTTTATATGTGTGTATCATTCATAACCTCTTGGGTTCTTGTCAACACTAGCTCATTCCAGAGCAAACATGTACATGAATGCTCTATATGCCTTACAATACAACACATGCAAGACATATACATAAATATTAATTATTAAGGCACCACACAAGCTCTAATATAAGCATCAAATAGTACATGCATACATTTCATACCTTATAGCACTACGAATCAACATCATGCAGTATTTTAACATATCATGATAGCATTCGACAATCATGCTGAACATTATAGACATGATTCAATATCACCACCACAATACAACACATGCAAGACATTCATTCTAAGCATAGTACAAATATCAGATTTTCAACATACACATGGCAATAATCATACGTGTTAATTTCAGTACACATGAACATAACACAAATCTGATTTTTAAAGCTTGTGTGGTGCCTTAATAGTCAATAATCATACATGTTCATTCATCAAATCTGATTTTTAAGTGCTCATAAATAGCAACAACCACTTACCCCAAATCTGGTTTTAAGTGTCCATATACATAGCACAATCACTTACCATGAATTAAGATTTGCAATGCTCGTACACATGGCACAATCACTTACCATAAATTTAGATTTGTAGTGCTCATACACAGCACAATCACTTACCAAAAATCTGCATTTTAAGTGCCCATACACGTAGCACAATCATTTACCATAAATTATGAATTTTAAGTGCTCAAACACATAGCATAATCTCCTTTCATAAATCTGATTTTAAAGTGTCCATACACATAATCAAATGCAGAGACATAATCCGATTTGTAAACATAATCGGATTTATAGGCACAATCAGATTTATAACTAATCCCAATTGATTCAGATCTAAAATTCATAAGTATGCATATACCAAATCAGATTTCTAAAAATCCACATGTATGCATAAACCAAAACAGATCTAAAAATCCACATGTATGCATAAACAAAATCAGATTTCAAAAATCCACATGTATGCATAAACCAAATCAGATTTCTAAAAATCTACATGTATGCAACCCGAATCAAATTTATAGAATCAACATGCATGCATACTTAAATCTAGATTTCTAAAAATCGTCATGCATGTAACTTAAATCCAGACTTTAAAATTGTTAATTAGCCTTTCAAATTTTAAATCGTCAATTAAAATAATTTTACACCCTTAAATGCCAATGCATTGGATAGAAATGAATGGAGGAGAAGGATTCATGTGGAAGACCCAGAATGATTTTCTTTGTTGGTTCATATCGCCGACCCCAATTGTTTTGGGATGAAGGCGTAGTTGTTGTTGTTGTTGTTGTAAATGCCAATGCACAATACATGTCAATTAAATATGCTTAATAATTAGATGATAATTAAATCTAATTAACAATTAATGCTAATTAAATCTAGATAATAATTAAATAAAATTAGCAAATGATTACTAATTAACAAATAAATGCTAATTAAATCATAATTATCAAGAAAATGGCAATTTAATAATTTACACTTAAATGCCAGTTGAAGATAAAATAACAATTGCCACTTTATTCCTGAAATTCCATTTTTGTTTATTTAAAAATCCTAGGGAATTTGCAGATATTACAGTTAATGGGTGACTGGAACATGGTTAGAGTCTTGGATGAGCGGGTTGGTGTTCAAGCTTGAGCACGCGATGCCCAGTTTCTTAAGTCCAAGAGCGGATTGTCGCCTCTTCTTAATGCCTCCTACTTCCTCGCCTCCCCTTTTCAGAGCTTGTTCTCTTCCCATATTTTCCTCCAACCTTTCGCCGCCTTAGCTTAGACCTAGTCGTAGTACGAGAGCCCTCAACCCTGGCCATGAAAGAATTCAATGATTTTATTGACTATTGTCAATATTATCTGAAATTGCGAATGGAAACACCTAATTCACCTGGTCAAATAACCAAAAAGGGTGGGATTTCAAGGCTAGCAAAATTGACCGAGCTTTGGTCAATTCGGAATGGAGAGTGCACTTTCCAAGCACGGATATAGAGTTCATCCCAAATTGATATCCGATCATGTTGGCATTCACCTTAAATGGACTTCAGACCAGCAACCAGTTAAGGCTTCATTCAAGTTTTTCAAAATGTGGACCCTTAAAGATGGGTGTCATCATATTGTGGAGAAGAGCTGGAATATGAAAGCCAAAGGTGTATTGATGTTCAAAGTCGTGAGGAAACTTGATGAAATCAAAAGAAAGTTGAAGGAATGCAACCAACAAAAGGTGGGCAATATTGAAGGGCTTAAGCCTTAAGAGAAGCCTAGAGGCTGATATGATACGGGTGCAAGAGGCTATTGATAAAGGTGATGTTATGGCGGGTATAGAGGCTCAAGTGAGAAATTTCAGCAGTGTTGTCAAATCGAAGAACTTTTCTGGCGTCAAAAGTCGAGTCTTCTGGATTAATGAGGGTGATCGTAATACTAGCTTCTTTCATACTCGGGTCATGCAAAACTATCAGGTGAACCGTATTGCCTATATCCTATGTCACAGGGACTCGGCCAACTGGGTGCCGCACCTGCGTCGATGCGACGCGATGCAATGCGGGTGAGCGTGCAGGTGCGGCACCCGATGCGGTCAACCTGACCCTGGGTGCGTTGACCACACTCAGGGTCATTTATGTCCAACTTTTGGACTTTATATATATATTTATATTTATATTTATATTTATATTTATATTTATATTTATATTTATATTTATATTTATATTTATATTTTTGCTGCACCCCCACACCCAAGTTTTTTGAAAATGCCGCACCCCCGCACCCGCACCCATGTGACATAGGCTATATCCAAAAATTAGATGGGCAGAAAGTGGAGAGCCAAAAAGAAATGAATCAAGAGGCCAGATCGTATTTCAAGGATCTGTTTTTGAAGATTCATGTTAATGTTTATGATTTGGAAGGTATTCGTGACCCACAGGTAAGTACTCAGTAAAATAAAAATTTATTTGCCCCAGTGGAGGATGAAGAAATTAAGGAGGTAGTGTATCAAATGAAAGGGGAAGGTGCACCGGGCCCCGATGGGTTTCCAGTGATTTTTTACCAATTTTATTGGGATATAATTAGTAAGGATGTTTGTTTGGCAGTGAAAGACTTCTTTCAGTCTAGCCATCTCCTCAAAAGGATAAATGCCACACACATTACTTTGATTCCGAAGGTGGGAGGAGCAGCCAAAATCAAAGACTTTAGGCCTATAAGCCTTTGCAACGTCATTTATAAAAACAGCACTAAAGTGATGGTTAATAGTATGAGGAGTATTCTTCAAAGGATTATCTCCGAAAATCAGCAGACTTTTTTGAAAGAGAGATCAATACAAGAAAGCATATTGATAGCTGATGAGATGGTCCAATCCTTAGAGAATAGTACGAAAATAACAATCATGTTCAAATCTGACCTAGCTAAGGCTTATGACCGCATTGATTGGGGCTTCTTGAGAGGTTCTATGGAGCTTTTTGGGTTCTCTACAGTGGATCAACAGAGTGATGCCATGTATCTCAACCCCTGACCTTTGCAGTTATGCTTAACAGGGAGCCTACTGAAGTGTTTCTGGAGCACCAGAGGGATTAGACAAGGAAATCCCTTGTCTCCCTACTTGTTTTTGTTGGTGATGAAAAGGTTGTCCCATAGATTCATGTTCGCAGAGAACAAAAAGAATGATTACCAGATACTGTGAGATCGTTCCATTGGAGACATAGTTTCTATGTTGATGATGCATCTTTTTCATTCGGGATTCAAAAAATTCGGTGGAAAACTTTAAGAGGATCCTTGACCATTTTGAGTGTGTGTCTGGGCTGATGATTAGTAAGGAAAAGTCAACCTTTATCCCCTTCAATTTAACTTTAGGTCGTATGATTTGCATAAAAAGATTGTTTGGTTGGAAATTCAAGGCAGGCCTGTCGTTCAAATATTTAAGAGTGCCAATATTTATTGGTAAATTAAGTACCAAGTTCTGTAGTCCTTTGGTCTCTAAGTTGCAGCATAGTTTGGAATCTTGGAATGGTAAACTCCTATCTATGGGTGGTCTGGTAGTGCTCATCAAGTCAGTGCTATCGTCATATCCTATTTTTTGGATGATATGTTTCAGATTACCTAAAATTGTGAAGAAAAAAATTGAGCACCTTATTTGTGAATTCTTGTGGAATGATACTAGTGACCATCGTCGATCCCATCTAATAGCTTGAAAAACCGTTTGCAATCCGTGTGATGAAGGTCTTGGGATAAAAAGATTACAAGAATGCAATGTGGCTTTATTAGCTAAGATGGTGTGGAAAGTGGCCTCTAAGGCCTGCAACCCATGGGTGAACTTGGTCCTCATCAAGTAGGAACGTCAAGGCTCTAATGGTATCGATAGAATACCAATGGATCATCATGGGGTTGGAGAAGCATTGTGGAGAGCACCTGTTTTTTTGAAGATGAGGCCAAATGGTCTGTTGGCAGTGGACCAAAGGTTGAATTTTGGACAGACTAGTGGTGTGGATCTTACGCTTTGGTTTGTCTTTTCGAAAGAAAGTTGACCATTAAAGAGATGAGGTAGATGAAAAAAAGTTGAAGTGGCAGACATGATTGACAAAAATGTCTCGATAAATGTGTGCTAACAAATTCTGTTTTGCAGGTCATGGATGAGGAGGTGAAACTGAAGGTGTTAGAGGTGGTTGATGATTTTAAGACATAATAGAGAGGATGAACTAGTGTGGAAGCAGTTCAAAGGAATCACATCAAATGCAGCATGGGATGTGATTAGTGTGCAAGGCAAAGATTTTCCAGCCTGTAAGTGGATTTGGTCTCTTAATCACATTCCTGGGGTGCACTAACTTTGAGATTTGCCTGAGGGACGCTCTGACAGAAATGACACTTTGGAATTAAGGCCTCGCTACCTCACGAGAAAGAGAAAGAAAGAGAGAAAAGTTTAGGGGAAAAGAAATGCAGCAAGGGTCGTACCAACCTCTAGGTCACGCCCAACTCTCTCTCTCTCTCTCTCTCTCTCTGTATATATATATATATGGTGTACAAGAATGCCCCTGCACATAAGGAGAAATTACAAATTTATACTAAAGTACAAATGTGATGAAAATACCCTTACACGTGATAACACATATTCTTAACATGCCCCCTCAAACTGAACATGGGTTACTCATAACCATGGAGAGTTTGGTCTTAAGGAACCAATGACTTGCACATGTTAACGGCTTAGTAAATAAATCCGCTGATTGTTCTTCACCTTTGATAAAGAGGGGCCAAATCTCTTTGCTTTCAACTTTCTCCCATATAAAGTGTTGATCTAACTCAACATGCTTCATCTTCCCATGCTGAACTGGATTAGAGGCAATGGCAATGGCACTCCTATTGTCACAAAATAATAGTGATCTAGTAACAGGTTGACATAAGGAGAAGTGAAGATGACGTATCCATAAGACTTCTGCAGTGACAACTGCCATAGCCCTCTACTCTGCTTTTGTACTAGATCGTGCCATGGTTCGTTGCTTACGACTAGCCCATGATACGAGATGATTACCAAGAAATACGTCATACCCTATCATAGATCGTCTAGTCACGGGATCTCCTGCCCAGTTAGCATCTGAGTACGCTTGTTTCACAAGAGAAAGACATGCGCTCTTGTTGGGACTTTCTCTATACACCAGCTCATCCATAGCCTATCCATAATTATTAAATATCCTTCTGAGATGATTGGTGAATCATAGTTTGACATTGATTGGAGATATCATAGCATGTTAATTATTATTGAACTGGAATCTATGTCACAGGGATTCGGCTAGTAGGGTGCCTCACCCGCGTCGACGCGACTCGACGCGGGTGCGGTCAACCCGACCCTGGGTGCGTTGACCGCACCCAGGGTCATTTGTGTCCAACTTTTTTATTAAAAAAAAATTTGTGTCCAGCTTTTTTATTAAAAAAAAATTTGTTCTGGGAGGCAGCACCCCCGAGAGACCCCTGCCAGGGGCGGCCCCTCCTGGATCCCCGCCCGCTGACCACGCAGCGGGACCCGTGTCGGGGGGAGCCCCCGGACCCCCCTTTCTGCAAGGGCAAAAACTCTGAATCAGGCTTCACAACTCATCAGCTCGACCCCTCCACTGCACAAATTATATATATATATATATATATATATATTTTTTTTTTTTTTTTGCCGCACCCAAGTTTTTTGAAAGTGCAGCACCCTTGCACCCGCACCCATGTGACATAGACTGGAATTGTATATCCTGTCTATGATTGTGTCTCATAAATGGATGTTACGTTTGCACAAACATATACATGCAATGATAGAACGAACAAAGATGTTATGTATGTTTTACTTATTTGCAAGTATTGTGGGGTTATTGTTAACCTACCAGACTAGGGAGAGTCTAACCCTTTATTTATTAACATTTTTAGGTAAAGAGTAGTTGATATTGCGGTCGATGACTGGATGGGCGACAAGTCACTGAACCACACTTTTGTCTTTTCGTTTCTTGGACTCGTGTCATTTGTTAAACTCTGTTGATATGTTGAAATGTTTAACACATGAAGTTTGATTAAATATATCTCATTATGGTTTGAATGTATTCGAGAAGGAATGGAGTTCGAATATCAAATTCGTGGTTTGAATATTTGTGTGTGGGCTTGGATCCAAGCCCAAAGGGGTTTGGATCTAGTCCTTAACAATGTGTGAGTTTGCCTGTAACCTGCCCAAGATTTTTAAAGAATGTTTTTTGTTGTTTACTCTACTACAAAAAAAAATACATGTATTTTTGGGTTAAGGATTTTGGGGCATTACATTAACGCCCAAGGAATATTGAAATTTTGATGCTGAAGGTGCTGCCAGAGAAGCTTTCACCGAACATAATAATTATGGGCATAAATACGAGTCAACATAACAGTAATATTATTCTTGGACACTTTAATAGTAATGCATTGGTCAGTAGCAGACACTAATTTAACTTGAATGTTACTATTCTTCCATAAACAAAGAACTCTACAAGACAAATCGTATTCAAAATTTCCAACATAACTACAACAACAACAACAACAACTACGCCTTCATCCCAAAACAATTGGGGTCAGCGATATGAACCAAAAAAGAAATTCATTTTGGGTCTTCCACATGAATCCTTTTCCTCCAATCATTTCTATCCAACGCCATGTCCTCGGTGAGGTTCAAAGCATTCATATCCTTTCCTATCATCTCCATCCAAGTCTTCCTAGGCCTACCCCGACCTCTTTTAACTAATATAACTAAAATTTCGTTTCCAACATAACTAAAATTCAAAAAATCTCTCCCCACTTTAGACAGCTGAAACTGATAATTTTGTTTCCAATAGAAAAATAATATCAGCTTTACACTTAAATATTTAGCGAGCTATTTCCTTGTGTGCCCAGGAACCTGCCCAAGTCTCTATATTCCACGTGATTGCATTCAAGGCCAATAGAATCCTAGAGAATTTGGGAACCATGTTGACCCTCTGGTCCCCCAGTTGTCATCAAATTTGCACTATTTTCTTTGAGAGCAGTAAACATAATAACTTTAACTTCATTCGCTTTAACTGGTCTGATCTGATCATACACGCCTGAATTCAAATTTTCTTTGTCGGCATCCTTCTTCTGAGACCATCCGTTGTCTTTCACTTTGTCCTCAATTGCCAACACTAATTTGTTCACCTTGGACTGCATCAACATTTTCTTATTGGATTGTTTAAAACGAGTTTTATCCCCTGACTTGAGAGGGTCGACCCGACCCATATCCAAAGTCTGCCCATCAGATTTGAATCTGATCCTCTACCCCTGCTTATGTGGCCAATTGGATATCCTTCCTTAATTAGACTCCCTACATTGGAGGACATACTTGAAATAGAGCGAGATTCCTGATCGATCACATCCAGCTCCAGCGACTCTTCTTGAATTTTTCGCATTCTATGATTTATTTTCTAAATTTTTAGGAAATTTTTCTCTCTTTTTTTTGTAATTTTTCATATTTTTTGTGATTTTTAATTCAAGTTTTTCGCCGTATCTTACAATACAATATGATATGGTATGATACATCCATATCTCAGGCTCATGCAGTACGGTTCCGATACGATAATTATGACATTGCTATTAACCATGTCAGCCACTCTTTCCTTATGTTCAACTTTAGGCCTCTAAGGCTTGGACTAATAGCTTAATCAGGGACTGGGTTAGCAGAAAGCTGGAAGCTGAAACAAAGAAACAAATGAGCAATCAAGCCCTCCAACTTTTCCAAGGCTTTTGTACTTCTTTCTTTGATAGGAAGCGGTATCAAATTCTCATCAAATGCAAATGCTAAGAGCTCACTACATGTTGCAAAAAAACTCTTTCAATCTCTTAGATATATATCCACTTCTTTAAATGCTTAAAAATGCTCAATATAGGAGAGTCCTAGTTGTGGGTGGCCATCAGGTCGAGCTGGGCCAGCCCAACCCAAGGCCCGACCTAGTGCCTGCTGAAAACCCAACCCGACTATTGTCGAGCTCAAGTTGAGCCCAAGTCTTATCAGACTCGAGCATTGAATTTTGTCTGATACCAGCCCGATCGGAGCCCGAATCAGGCAGGTCCAGTGGGTCGGATCCAAAATGGGATGCCGATTCTGTTACTGTAAAGAGGGGCAGATGCCCATCCTTTTATAGATGTGGAATGAGCCTCTTGTTTTTACACATCGATATAAGACTAACAAGTTTTCAAAGTGTTACCTCTTTTTACACAAAAGAAAGGGAAAATATTAGGCAACAACGTTTATGAGAGAGAGTATTAATGGTAATCTACCCATAAATAGAATCTTTATGTTTATCATTCAACCCATGCATTAAAAGTGAACTATTGGGTATCCCACATCAAAGAACGGAGTTAGGTGGAAGGCACTCCATGTGCTATAAAGGGATGATGAAGCTTCCACCTTCTCATACCTTGAGAACACTCTCGGGCTTTGGATCTAATGTGGTCTGACCCCTCGGCTATCCTTTGAGAAAAATGTGATTTAAAAAGTTTTTTCTATTTGGGTACAAGGCCTCGAGTCAGGCTCACCCTAATGCCCAAGACCAGACCAATTATTTATCAGGTTGGGCTATAAAAAGGTGGCCCAAACCTAACTTGGATCAGGCCGAGTACCCGAAAACCTGATAGGTACCCAGCCCGTTGTCCACACCTAGTCCTAGCAGTATCCCCTTGTTGTCCAACATTGACAGGAAACGCCAAAAACTGAGATAAGCTCTATTTAGAAGCACAGTTGCAGGGACAGGCCTGTTGAATGGTTGATGATTTAATCAAGTTAACTCAACTCAGTTTACTCGGTCCAACTTGAGTAGCAAAGTAGTGTGTGTACATATTGGGGCCCTCCCTTCACCACTTCCAAGGGGAATGGTCTACAGGTTCATAACTACTACTACTACCACAGGATGCACACCTAGCCAACATTTAGATCTGGCTCTATGTAAACTCTTATTGTTTACCCCAACATTACCAACTATGAGTAAAACATTATTTTTCCCGAAATTTGCTTGCAACTCAGACTACCTCCTCAACTCAGAGTCAATTTCTGGCATTCTTGACCTGAATCAAAAGCTGAGACAAAAAACGTATATTCATTACTCAAGTTATTTCAAGTCTATTCAGAAAAACAACAACTTAGAGGTTCAATTGATTCACATGATTCATGCCTATGTGATTTCCAACTTGAAGGCAACGAGTGTTTTTTTCAACTTTTTCTTTTTGGCCTTTTGGCATCTAAGGATAGAGGTTTAGGGACTGTGGGAGTAAAATAGCAATGGAGAAAATCATCAAAGAATTGTCACTATCTGATGGAGCAAACTAAGATTGTACTTCAAACAAGCTTAGAAGGTTATGTATAAGTAAACCAAAAACTTATAGTACCTGGACACTCCATGTTTCCCTCCTAACCCGTGTTGACACGCGTATCCCTGTGTCGAGACACATCATTTTACCCTCCATACATACAAGTTTGTATTTAATTTATAATTTATAATTTATAATTTATAATTTATAATTTATAATTTATAATTTATAATTTATAATTTATAATTTATAATTTATAATTTATAATTTATAATTTATAATTTATAATTTATAATTTATAATTTATAATTTATAATTATATTTTCAGTTTATAACTTTATATTTTTAGTATATAATATATATTTTAGATATAGCATATATATTTAGCTGTCACATAGGTGCGGATGCGGATGCGGATGCGGATGCGGATGCGGATGCGGATGTGGATGCGGATGCGGATGCGGATGCGGATGCGGATGCGGATGCGGATGCGGATGCGGATGCGGCACTTTAAAAAAACTTGGGTGCGGGGGTGCGGGGAGGGTATATATATAATTTTTAACAGTTTTAAGTTAACACTAAGTGTATGTGTGTGCATTTATGTATTTATATATATAATATAGATAAAAATGGACTTGATTAGGGTTAGCTGAATCTACTTTTGGATAGAAATGGACCTCAGTGTGGTGGACTTCACCTAACACAAAGGAAGTTGTGTCCAAGTGTCGCACCCGCCTGGGTGCGGGAGCGATGCAGGTGTGGTGCCCTATTAGAAGAGTCTGTGTGACATAGATATTTAGATTATATTCAGTTTATTTTGAATTTATTTTGTATTTATGTGATTACGTATATGGCAGTGTCCTCGTACCGACATTTTTTGGAATTGCAGTGCCGTACCCTCCATACTCGTACCCAAGTGACATAGCCAAAAACAAATCCCCCATCAACTCAATAAGAATAGCTAACCATCGAGTTATGAGTCACAGTTCAGTAAAGCTTATCTAAGTTACTAGATAGTCTAGATTTGACAAACTTCAATCTAACCAGGCCATCAGCCCTAACATAATACGTCACAAGAATCCTCTAATTAGCTGTCTGCCCTCCACTTATGTAGTACTCTTAATGGGAAACCGCACAAAAACAGTGTAGCCATGTCTTTTTAGCTGTGTCCATGTGACATTGGACTTAGTTGACAAACATACTTACGAAAGCATGCAAGAAAAAAATGAAAAATTCATGAACTCAACCAAGAGTGCAATCAGATGACAGGGAGGAACAGTCTTGTGGAAAATTTATGAACTCTTCGGAGCTTGGAGCACCTTAATGTGTCAAGAACCTCAACATTAGAAATCCATGTCGCTGTCCTGCTGCATGACTTTACATGTGTTGGTAACCAGAGAGGAAGAATGGCAATGGAAGTGACTATAATGGTAGGCTTCAAATATGTGGCTAAGAGACACACTGCCACTTAGAAGCAGTCCATGCAGATAGCAAACAGACTTCTGATCCCTTACTGCAGTCAAATTCCTTTTTTTTCTTTCCTTTTTCCTTTTGGAGGTTCTAAAGCACTTAAGATAGAATGAGAGGAAACAATAGCACTCCCAACACCAAGTTGAAGCTTTCCAATCGCAAAGCTGCAGGGACGATATCACGATGATACAAGCCACCAAATCTATTGGTCAGGCATCAGCCTTGACATCTCACGACAACTGAAAAAGAGCAGGTAGGCCATACATAAAGTTAACCAAAAGATAGTAGATTGACAAGGCCTCACCAGCAAACTATTGGCAAGATTTTCGAAAGTCTGGGCAATTCTTTGTGTAAAAAAAATTAAGAAGAAAAGGAGAATAACTTTTCCAAGACCAGTATGAGTGATGGGTGAAGGAAGGAGAAGTCAGATAACTAATAAGTGAAAAGAAAGAAGGGGCCTATCTTAACTACGATACTACACCTTAAGTGTTGTAATATTGTTGGACGGATACTATCCAAATACACCTAGATCTTCCAAGTGTTTTGTGTAGCTATGGCTTCTGAAGGAAGTATTGCTTTTGACCATTAAATCTCAGTAAGACTCCCCTTACATCTAAGCCTTCTATCATACCCCGAGCAGGAAGAGAAAAAATTTCTTGATGATGATGCCGTCTTTAAAGCTGTATAAAACAGCGGAGATTCCCCATCATTGATTATGTTACATCAAACTAGTCTCTACAAAGTCTGCTGTTGGATAACTTACTTGTATGATGATAACCAACAACAAGTAACTAAAAGCGACCATCAGCAGTAAGGCTAAAGTTAACTCCATCAAATGTCCAAGTTATAGAACATTGCATACAGAAAAGAATTTATAGATGAAATCAACCAATATTCATCATAAAAAGAATATCCTCTTATAAAAATATCAACTAGAGCATGTTAGCTGAATAGTAGCATACCTCTTGGATGTCTCCCACATAAATACGATCCCGGTATGTGTGAATTGAGACAATGGTATTAGGAAATAGCTTATTCTCACACTTCCTTAGCAACTTCTTCTTCCCTAGGTCATAGATTCTGAGCACAGGACCAATGCCAGCTAGTAGACGGCCTTGAAACTGGCACAGGGCGAGGGGAACTCCTCCTTCCACAGGCGTCTTATGTAACAGTTCAAGTGTTTTTCCCTCCTCCAAAAACCTGTAAATATGAATGAACCCTACCTTGAAATTCCTTTTGGGCCAAAACTCCAACCCTTGGGCCGTGCCAACAGCCAAGAGAGTTCCATACTCCTTGTCATGAAAATTCACAGTACAAACACTAAATGCAGCTTCGTTTTCCTGCAGTTCCAACAGACAAGTTGTGTTCCCGCTCTTTGGCTCGAGAACTCTGATACAAGATGCCCACTTGCCCGACTCTGCCTTCGGATAACCATACTGTTCATCAGGAAGAGGATCCTCCTCCTCATCCTCCCCATTATCCATTTGCTCGGTGTTAGCATTCCCATTCCCCTCTCCAAATCCAGCAGCCTCCAAGCATTCCTTCCTAGCAGCTTCCCGCTCCTCAGCAGTAAAAGCTCCCTGGTCACTCTCTATCATCACCAAGAGCTTCTTCTTCGGATGGAGAACAAACTTCCTTGGTGTATACCTCAAAGGAATCGCCGTCTCATTGAATGTCTCCCCTAATCTCTCGATAGTGAATACTCTCAATGCATCTCCCGCCACAGCGACCACTCCCTCAGCACACTGATCTGATGAGAATGAAGCTGCATATTCAAGAGTCTCGTAGGAAAGAGGAGTCAATAAGAAATGCCCCTGGTGAATGTATCCCAGCCATGGCCTACTCGAGAGGCAGAGCATCGCCCTCCTACCCCTCACCATCGCTGAGAAGAGCTTTGGTGCTCGCAACCCCAAGAACCGAGACCTCGTATCAGATAATTGCCCGGTCACCATATCCACCACTGTCCTAAACAGGACACCATTCTGCAACCCTGCATTCAGAAACACGCTCGCCGGATGATCCGCACCATCCTCCCCACCAACAGAGGCCTGAACCTCAAGCAACAGCAGCGACTCTGGTGCAGATGAAACACTCTGCACACTCAGAACCTGCATACAGTCATCAGGGTCCAATGAAAGAATCCGAATTGTGTTGTCGTAGGATCCAACCGCAAGGAATCTTGACCTCTGTCTCCCTTCCGGCACCGGGGCAATGTCTAAGCAAGCAACATCACCCGACATTTCGTGCTTCTCCACCTCCATCAGCTGACCGGTGAGGTCCATCTCAAAGTATATGAGCTCCCCACCACTCAGTGCGATCACCACCTGCAACCGGTTGGATCCAACCTTCACAATCGTCTTCTTCCCTGGGGTCTTCCACTCGTTGATCCTCCCATCCTCCCTGATATGCCTGATCCCATTGGGATGGACCTGCATCAGAGAATCATCTCCCAACAACGAGACGGCCAAAGAAGGCGTCGTATCCAGAAACCCACTGTCGCTAACTTCCTCCACAGTCTCTCCAATCGAAAGAACTAGAGTGGCATTTGCGAAGGAGACGACAATGTATGCATCGAACTCATCGTTCGCGTTCTTCTTCACCGTCCATACTGCACTGGGGACACCGGGCAATTGGGACACGGCCATCTCGCTAATGGCGAGCCCAGGGCGGAGGATGCGCAGCGAGGAGCGTGGCCCCCGTCCACAGAGCGCGAAGATCTGCGGCGTCTCCTCCTCGAAGAGGTTGATGACCTTCATGTCCATGATGGGCATCAAGCTCTCCACCTGGTCGATCTGCCCCAGGTTCTTGAGCCCCCTAGGCTGGAAGTACACGGGCTGGAACCCTTCATCTGTTTCCATAAGCGTGGCAGACGACGACTCCACATCCGGGTCCTCCCCGATCGCCTTGAACTGATATAAGGCATGGTTGCCAAACTCAGAGGCAGCGAAGAGAAAGCCCGAACGCAGCAGGCACATCGCCGTCATCACCGGGATCGTGTCGAAGTACTTGATCTTGAGCTCGCTCACCTGGTCGTTCTGGTGTACCAGGGTGACCTTGAATATGTCGCCATACTCAGTCTGCAGGAGGAAGAAGAAGATGGATTTCTGCCTGTGGGTGGCGACGGAGACAACGAGGACACCACGCTCGGCGGGGAGGTCACCACGGCGGGGGATGAGGGCGCGGACGTCCGGGTGGCCCTGGTTCTTGTAGATGACGAAGTTCTCAGCGCAGACAAGGACGCCGCTGGGGCCGTCGCCGCCGCCGGGGACGGTGACGAGCAGGTTGGCGCCGTTGTCAATGGGCTCAGACCACTTGCGGGAGACGTGGTTGAGGCCGAGGTCAAGCTCGTAGAAGGTGAGATGCTTCTGAGCGTCGATGGCAGCATGGCCGGAGGGGTCCTGGTCGGCTTCGGAGTAGTCGAGCTCGATGGCGGCAAAGACGGGGTTGTCGAAGCCGCAGTCGACGGCAGCTATGGAGTAGACGAGGGTGTGGGACTTGTGAGCCTCGAGAGGGGAGGAGATGGTGAGGCGGGCAGCGGTGTCGCGGTTGAGGACGTAGACGAGCTTCTGCTTCTCGCAGGCGCCGATCATGACGGCGCGGCCCTTGGGGTCGACGGCGAGGAACTGGCCGGGGACGATTCGGCGGCAGCCGGACTTGCCGAAGGTCTCCTGGTGGACCTTGTCGAAGGCGTTGCGCTCCTTGTTGTACTCGAGGATGACGATGCGGCCAGAGTCGGACCCAACGACGACGTAGTCCTTCTGGGAGCCGGTGAGGCGGAACTGGGCGAGGGAGCGGACGGCGCCGAAGACCTCAACGGAGAGGAGGGTCTGGAGCTTGCCAGTGTCGTCGGGGCGGAGGAGCTCCAGCACCTTTCCCCGCGCCACCACGATCTCCTGCGTCTTTCCACCCACGAAGCTGCCATGCGTCGCGCACACCACCCCAGTCGCCCGCTGCAGCGTCAGGCTGTACAGATACATCCTTCCTTGAGCCCCTCTACCCTCCCAAGACCACCTTCCCTTTACTTCCTCCTTTTCTTCTTCTTCGTTCTCTGTTTCTTTCTAGGGTTTCTTTTTTCTTTTCTTTAGGGAAGAAGAGGATTTTGCCGTTGCTTCCTATGAGTTGTTCAGAGTTTCAGAGAGAGAGAGAGAGACGAATGAGGATGCCCTAGGGGTCGGGGACTCGGGGGGTGAAAATGGATCGGGTTCGATTGGACCCCCGATCTAAACCGACATTATATTTATTCAGAATTAGGATCTTAAAACAAGATCCTAATACCTAATCCGATAGATTAGGATCATAGTTTCAGATTTTTTTGAAAAGAAAATCTTGTGATAAATTAAAAAATTGTTTTCCTCAAAACGATTGGAGAGCAGGTCACGGATTAAAAATATAAAAATAAATAAATAATTTAAATATTGCATAACATTGTTAAAAACCGATATAATTCAAAAAAACTACTTGACATCTTCAAAATATCAATTATGTTGAAAATATCATGTATTAGAAATATCATTTTAGTTCTAAGTTTGAAATTTTATTTATCACGTACTACTTTTGATAGATGATCTTCTGCCTCTTTTCTATATTCACCTTCTTCTTCTTTTTCTATTCCTTCCTATCACCCTTCACGGACTTCCCCTAAGTTTCCAATGGCTTTGTTGCTTCATTCATTTTTTTTAGCTTGTATCTATCAACTTTCTTTTGGCGTTGTTGTTGTAAGAGATAGAGCTGTCAATGGATCGGGTTTTAGGATCAAACTCTACTCAAACCAGCCCAAATAACAATCAATCATGTTCAGCCGTTTAGGTACCCGACCAGGATTATTTCGGGTCACAAAAATGAATCCCAAACCCAACTTGTATAATTTGAATGGTGCTGAAAAAGTATGTTTACACTAAAAATACATATAAAATATTCAGGTCAGCCAGGTCGGGTCGGGTCGGATATCTAGGCAAATTTGCGCCCCAAACACAACCTGCATGTTGCTCAGGTCAGGTACCGGTTAATATTCAGGTGGGATATCCAGGCAAATTTGCATTCAAAATTCAATCTGCATGTTGTTCGGGTTGGGTTTGGGTCGACAAAAATAATACTTGGGCCAGCAGCTTCCATGCTGATACCTATAGGGCTCGGAAACAGGCTGAGCCGCTCATGACCAGGCTCATGTTATCCTCATAAAGAGTTCATTTGAACTCGTAAAATTTTCTCGGCAAGCTGAATATTAACAATAGGCATTCGGCTCAGCTCAACTCATAGAAGCTGGTTAGGTAATGTATTTTTTTGTAATCATATTTCTTCAAGCTCGAAAAAAATGTATTTTTCATATAAACAAGTCAGCTCGAACTTGGCTCGTTTAACTCGGTCTGATTATGAACTCGAACTTGGCTTGTCTAGTCATATGAATGAGCCAATCTTGAACACTTCTAGCTCATCTCTGTTTGGGTCATGTCAACTTGGCTCATTTAACTAGGTCTGACAGACCTAGGGATGGCAGTGGGGCGGGGCGGGGGACAAGGTCTCCACCCCCGCCCCGCCTCAAGATTAGAACCTCCATCCCCGCCTCCATCTCCGGCGGGGATGGATTTTAACCTCCACCCCCGCCTTCATCCCCGTTTCATGTCTTCCATCCCCTGTTCAAACGGGGATGAGGCGGGGAAAAGTGGCCGGGATGGGGGTAGGGCGGGGCGGGGAAAAGGGTACGTCCATTCCCGCCTTCAGCCCCGAACGGGGATGGATTTTAACCTTCGTCCCCGCCTCCATCCCCCGTTTCATACCCTTCATCCCCGGTCCAAACGGGGTGAGGCGGGGCGGGACCCCGCTTTCCCCCGGTCCACTGCCATCCCTAGACAGACCCACTAATAAATAGACTCTCAAAACAAAACTTATCAAACGTTTGAACCAGAGATAAATGGATTTGAGGTCCTCCGTCTCGTATCCAAGGCTCTCAAGGGCACCCTTATTGAATAAATCAAATATTTTGGCTAATCAGTTTTGGGTCATGAATCGGCTCCCTGAAACT
Source organism: Nuphar pumila (assembly GCF_984573655.1). Lineage (NCBI taxonomy): Eukaryota > Viridiplantae > Streptophyta > Magnoliopsida > Nymphaeales > Nymphaeaceae > Nuphar > Nuphar pumila. The sequence continues at coordinate 93,095,583 of NC_143260.1, read as the reverse complement.
GAACAAATATTTTATTTTTGGATTTGAAATGTGTCCAATTTGAGAATGGTAAGTGTAAAAACAGATCGGATACAGGATACAATACGGTTTATCCAAATCTGAATTATTTGAAAGCAATAGGACTAAATCCATATCCAGATTTGAATATTATAATTATATGACAGTACTGGATTTGGCAAAATTAGTTTAGAAAATTATTTTACATGTAAAATAAAATAAATAAATTAGATTTTGCCTTTATCAAAATAAGAGTAGGGAGCTAACCGGGTTACCGGATCTTGCAATAGTCACCCCAAGCAAACAATATGTTTCGATTGAATGAATCTCACAAAGATTGGTATCAAGGTTTTCTTATCAGGGAAAATCCTGCGTTAAGTTTGAAATTTTTGTTTTTTTTTTAGAAATCTCGTTAAATTAACAGCGTATATAATCTATAATACTAAACCTATATAAGACAAAAAAACAAAATTATTAAAATCAGAAGTGTTAAGGTTTGTTGATAAAATCATGATGTTTTTAAAATAGTCATTTGAAAATATCCTGAGATTTTATCAGTTCTAGAAAAATATCATGTTTTTATCATGATATTTTCAAATGATTGATGATATATGTAACTACGTTTGGAATTGATTGGTTGCCGTGCCGTGAAATTAGATAGATCTCCAGTTTGTTATTTCAAGCATGATTCTAGTAAATATAAATAGAAAAATTTACAACACGCATAAGTTTGACCTGTTTACAAAAACATGCCCATATTTTGGAAATTTACAAATTCCCGTTAGGTTAATGAAATAATTTTCAAACTCCCTCCTCCTCAGCTGCAAGTGGTTTGCTGCAAGCCCCCAACTCTAAGTGCCGCAAAGGGGAAGAGCCGCGCAACGTGGGGTGGCACTGCGGGCTGTGCCGTTAGGCTTTGTGCAGACCAACATAGTGACAAATATCACGAGATTTACGAAAATCTCATGATAATATCTTGAGAAATTGCCTGAAAGTTTAAAACGGCATTTTCTCGCGAGAATTTCAAAAAATCACGAGATTTATGAAAAAAACATAAATACCGCAATTTAAACGCAATATTTATGTTTTGAACGTCTATTTATTGCAAAAAATTTGTGTATTTTTATTTTTAAATGATTTTTCTTAATATTTTCTTATAAAAATATTTTTTTATTTTTTAATTTATTTTTTATTGCCGAGATTTTGCAGAAAAATGCGAGATTTATGATTTTTTTTCAATTTCTTGTGAGTTTTTTGAAAAATGAGAAAATGCCGATAAAAATGTTTGTCACTATGAGAACAACACCTGTGGAGGAGAAGACCTTTTTGGACCCTTGCATGCATCGAAGTAGCTGGACCATTCTCATACTTGGCAAAGTGAGGCACAGTGAAGGGCGATGCTGTCTTGTGGACGGGAGCACCCCAGGGCGCACCCCCAACGCATGAAAGGCTGCAACTCCTGTTCTTGAAGGGTTGCACTCCTAGTATATGAAAGTTTGTATAATGTGTATATAAATTGGACTCTAGTCCCTTCGGTAAGAGGGGAGGCTAGCAAGTGTAAGCCAAGTGCAAGTTAATAAAATAAAATGGGTTGTGAGCAGTGGCGTAGCTAGGATTCATGTGTGTGTGTGTGTGTGTGGTGGGGGGGGGGGGGGGCGGGGGGCGCGAGCAAACAGGGGTGTAGCAAAAAAATAAATTTGGTGTGATAGTCGGGGGTTCGGGGGCAGCGCCCACGAAAAAAAATTGAGATAAAATAAAAAATGGCTACAATTATTAATAAAAATCTGTTTCATATGGACAAATCAAACTATTTGCTGCAGTCAGAGCTGAGCTAGGACTGGACTAAAAATCTATTTCATATGGAATCAGGGTTGGGCTAAGACTGGGCTTTACAAAAAAAAACACACACACACAGCTCCGCCTCTGGTTGTGAGCCCTTGTGTAAGATTGTGCAAGTGTGAGTGCTTCTTAGCCTTTGCGCGACATTGAAGTTTACAAGTGTGGTGTCTTGTAAGCTATGTTATGTTAGAGTGCTAGTCGTGACTAAGTCGTTGGCACTAGAGGCTGCTAGGTTCCCTCGATCGGATTCAGGGAGTCTAGGCTGCATGTGGTGTGATTTTCAGACGAGAAAAAAAGTGCTTCAGTGACAGTTGGTATTAGAGCCAGGTTGGTTCATTATGGCGAGAATGGGAGACCTGCACGATGCGAGAATGGGAGACCTGCACGATGGGTGGTGTGGATAGAGGAGTTGTTCTTTGCATTGGAAGCACAACTTGTTGCAATCGTACAAAATATCAACCTTGTGAATCAAGTGGGGTGATTTCGAAGCTCAAAGTTGGCAATTGATTGAGTGCTTCGATAGCCGAATGGAAGTGCTACATAGAGATGTGCACTCCATGAATGAAGTAGTCTAGGAGGATATTTTGATGCTTAAGCGTGTTGTAGGGAGCACAACTTTAACCGAACAAAGGAAGGCAAAGGTCCCTGAACCTAAGGGGTTCAATGGCACTCGTAGTTCAAAAGACTTTGAGAATTTTTTGTGGGATATGGAGTTGTACTTTCTGGTTGCACACACACCAATTCACAATCAAGTGATGGTGGCCAACATGTATCTCCATGGGGATGTGAAGCTATGGTGGCGAACATGGTTTGAAGAGGTTGTTGTAAGTGGAACTTCAATCTCCACGTGGGAGAGAAACTTAGGGCGCAGTTTATGCCCATGAACACAATATGGGTGCCTCGAGAGTCTCTTTGAAAACTCAAGCATACCGATTATGTTCAAGAATATGTGAAGCAATTCTCGTCTTTGATGTTTGATGTGAAGAACATGTTTGACGAAGATAATCTCTTTAAATTCATGAGTGGGTTCCAAACTTGGGCGCAGTCAGAACTTTGGGGACAGAAGGTGAGCGATCTAACTTCAGTACTGGCCGCAACAGATTCCTTGCTCAACTTTCAATTGGGGGACAACAATGATGCATCAAAGGCAAAGGAAAGAGACCCTGCAGGCTAATTGAAAGCCCATTAAAAAGTACCAAGTGGGGGAAAAGATGGAAGGAAGCGAGATGCCAACCTCCCCCTTGGGTTGTTTTAACTAAAAAAGATCACATCAGGTCAAAGATTGTCGAGAGCAAACGAGAGGGTTGTGTATGTTCGCCCCCGATGATTCACTGAATCCCACGTCCGTGTTCGGGGGATCGAATGAGCGCCACGTATTCATGCACATGGGGCTCGTATTCCCGTGTATATTGACATAACTTTGCATCGGACTCTGGTGATGTTGCAAAGACTTAATCACCCTTACTTGCTTTTCTTGCCCTGAAATGACGGTTCGAGGAAATGACAAAAATATCCTCCATTCAAAAGTTGTGAAACGACGGGTGGGGAAAAGGACAAAAAAGCAGAAATTCCAGAAAGTTCGATGTTAACCATTTAAAGTGGAGACGTTCGCCTGCGCCATCTGTTGTAACGGTGCTCCCATTATCAACGTTCCAGTGTTACAAAACATTCCAGTGTCTTCTCTTCATTACTGCTGTCGTTAGGCATCATGGAAGAAAGCAATGATTCACAAACATTCCAACCAGTGCCATCAAGGCACAGTGAGTAGCTTTTCATCTCATCATGCTATCGATGAAGAAGGCACGTCGTCTTGTGTGCCATTAAGGCATTGTTTGGTTATTGCAGGTAGATCTTGTTATTACGAAGGTTGGAAACTTATCGATATTTGTAAGACGCTGGGACCTGTTGACAAGAACGCTTGTTTGCAGATTCTAGGAAGGGCCTCTACCCCATCAGGTATCCTACAGTCACTCATCATATGCATTGTATCTCAAACCGCTGTATTAGTAAGACTCTCGTTTTTGTGAGATACATTTTTGTTAGTTAATATCGATTTGTTTGCTATTATGTTCAAGTTCTTCCTTATCGATTTGTAATTTATTGTGCGATATATTTATCGACCTTTTAGATAGTATGTTTTTGTATCGTCGAGTTATAAGTTATAAAAACTGAACTGCTGTATCGATTTTCAATATCTGACAAATCGCTATACATATCGTTTTGTAAGATATTATATGTTTTGTAATATGTATTTGTAAGATATTTGTACACAGACTTTGAAAACGTTTGGGTGCAGAAACACATCTTGACACGCATGGCGGGGCAATTTTCGCATGCATATCGTTGCTCTCTCAGCGACTTCTATTGAACTCGCTTTAGAGCCTCGTGGATATTATGAGAGCGTTATCGTCAACACACATGTACGACATGTTTATTTTATTGGCATGGTAAGCGACACGTCGATGCTCAGCACAAGCAAACATCAAACCGCACTTGCTTTGATACTTTCATTCATTAAATCGTTGCTTTGACTTGCGTAACCCTAGTGGTATCCGTTCTTATATGCATCCTGATTAAATCGTAGTAAACCTATGCCGCTTGCTAACGGAAATTGATATATTGTTTACAAAACATTTCACAGTCTTCTTTTATTTGTCGTTGTTGTTAGGCATTAAGGAAGAAAGCAATGATGCACAAACATTCCAACCAGTTCCATCAAGGCGGCGTGAGTAGCTTCCCAGCATCATGCTATCGATGAAGAAGGCATGTCGTCTTGTGTGTCATTAAGGCTTTGTTTGGTTATTGCAGGTAGATCTTGTTCTTACGAAGGTTGGAAACTTATCGATATTTGTAAGACGCTGGGACCTGTTGACAGGAATGCTTGTTTGCAGATGCTAGGAAGGGCCTCTACCCCATCAGGTATCCTACATTCACTCATCATATGCATTGTATCTCAAATCGCTATATTAGTAACAGACTCTCGTTTTTGTGAGATAATATCGACTTGTTTGCCATGTTACTGCAAACACAAATTGATATATTGCTTAAAACATTATTGAGCTTATCATCAGGTTGTAATAAAGACGATGTAGCTCAATCAATAGAAAGATCTGGAGAATTGAATATCTATACTTATGACCCAACTGAAGAATTGAACATCTGCACTAACGATGCACATGAAAAGAAAGGTGCAGGCATTAGACCCACTATTGACTTGAATGTTCCAGTGGAAGAAATGCAATTCAATGATGAGGTAGACTACCATGACAGCGCACATAATAAAAGTGTATGCACCGGGAATGTACACGGAAGTACACCTGACTTCAATGTTCCAGGAGAAGAAATGCAATTCAGTAATGATCCTGATTTTGATGTCAGTACACTTAAGAAAACCGTAGGAACTGGGAATGTACATGGAATTGCACTTGACTATGTTCCTGTAGAAGGAATGCATTTTAATAACGAAGAAGATGCATATAAATATTACAATGATTATGCCTTAAAAGTTGGCTTCAGTGTGAGAAGGTTTTCTTGGTCAAAAAATGCACAGGGTGTCTTGGTTAGAAAGACATATGTATGTTCCAAGCAAGGTTGGAAGAAATCAATGGGAAATCCAACTAGGAGCACGCCAGAATCAAGATGTGGATGTCAGGCGAGATTGGTTTTGAGAAGACATCCGAATGGGAAATTTGTCGTGCGTACTTTAATCAGTGATCATAATCATGATTTATCTGCATCATTTATGACTCCTATGCTAAGGTCACATCGTAAAGTAACTGTAGCTCATGCTGCAATGGCTGAAATAGCCGATAGCGCCGGCATTGCACCAAGGAAGACATACAATTTGTTTACCCGCATAGATGGTGGTCGCGAAAATGTGCCATTCACACCTTTGGATCTTAGAAACCACTTGAGTAGAAAGAGGACAGATAACATGAAGAACGGAGAAATATGTTGTTTGGTTCGTTACTTACAGAATAAATCAAGCAATGAACATGATTTCTTTAGTGCAATGCAAGTGGACGCAGATGGATATGCCGTGAATATGTTTTGGTCAGATTCAAGGTCTAGATTAGATTATGAATGCTTCAATGATGTGCTTGTGTTTGATACTACAGTAAAGATTAACACTGAACAGTGGCCATTTGCGCAGTTTGTGGGAGTGAACCATCACGCACAGAGTTGTATATTAGGCGGTGCTTTTGTGTATGACCATACCAAGGAAACCTTTGAGTGGTTGTTCAGAGTATTTACACAGGCAATAAACGGGAAGCATCCTGAAACTGTACTCACAGATGGTGATCACGCAATTGCGGCTGCAGTGCTTCATGTGTGGCCAGATGCACATCATCGCCTGTGTTTGTGGCATATCTTTCAAAATGCAGCAAAGAACATAGGACACATATTTAATCAGAATACAGGGTTTGACAAACATTTTACAAGGTGTGTACTTCATAGCGTAGACGAGGTCACCTTTAAGTCAGATTGGGACAAAATGATTAAGACATACGACCTTGCTGACTGTCTGTGGTTACAAAATTTATATACAGAAAAAGAGAAGTGGGCATTGGCATATGGAAGACAATACTTTTGTGCAGGTATGATAAGCACACAAAGAGCCGAATCTATGCATGCCACGCTGAAGAAAACCCTGTATTCATGTTTAACAATATTTCGTTTCATGGAACAATATGAATTATTTGTAGACGGTCTAAGACAGAATGAGCTTGAACAAGACGTGAAATGCTCCAATACACGACCTCTAACTTTTGGCATGAAAATATTGATGCGACCTGCAGCTCTGTATACACTAACTGTATTTGAATGGATCAAGAAAGAGGTGTTTCATGTCATGAATTGCAGAATAGAAGAACTGGTGCAAACCGAGAATATGCACAAATACCATATTTTTTGTCAGGGCGAAAAGCATCAGGAAAGGCAAGAAGCGCAAGTCACGTACAATGTCGACAACAGAAGGGTAGAATGTTCGTGCAAAATGTATGAATTCAAAGGTATCCTATGCTGTCATGCATTAAAGGCACTCAATCAAGAGAAGATACAAGAAATACCTGAGTCTTACGTAATGCGAAGATGGACGAGACGCGGGAAGATTGAAATGCTCGTTATGGACAATGCGAGTAAATCTGGTGTTGACGAGAAGTGCCACATAGCCTCCCGTTACCAACAACTGTGTAGGTCATTCATGCATGTTGCTGATTTGGCATCGAGAAGCGAAGAAGGCTATGCATGTGCGAGAAAAGCTGCAACGGAGTTACTTGAAAACGTGGAGTTAATTCACATTAAGTCTTTTGCAGCGAATGAATACCAGCCGAAGAAAATGGGATCGAACAACGTAGGTCAAAATCATGTCTCGCTTGACACTCCCGAGAAGTTGCGCCGAAGCGTAAACATTATCTTCAACAAGTCAGTAGTGAACGTTGTTGATTATGATGGACATATTCATGAAGCAAAGGGTATCAAAAGAAAACCTGCCTCTAATCGCAGTCGTCGGAGGGCAAAGGGTGCACTAGAATTGGTTGGCAAGAAAAGGACTAAGAAACAACCAACCTGTAATAAAAAACAACAAAGCCCTTCGAATGAACAGGTATGTAAAACATTATATTGCTCCCCATTGCGTGAAGCTTGTCAAATAGCTAAGTCGTGTAATGTTCATCATGCAGCAATACCCTGCAGAAGTACCGGCAAACGTTCAAACCTACATTCCTCCCGACCAGATTTCCAGCAACAATCGCTACAGTTTTACAAGGCTTTTGGTATGTTATCGATGTTGCGAGGAGGTAGGCATTTCTTGCGAAACTTAATTCAGTGTCTAATATTTTCTCTTTCATGACAGGCTACGATGGAGTCGACCGATTGGTTTGGGACACAGGAATCTCGTGTGGGCTATTAACTTAGTTGGCATGCCTCTTTGCATGACCCGATCTCCACAATGCCGGGTTTTTGGAGAGTTTATAGTCGTTTGTCATTGACGACTTGCAGTTCATGGTTGAATTTGTTAAAATCGATAGATAGCGGGTTTTTGCTTCTAGTTGTTCTAGTTGTTTCAATAATATACCTATGTTTTCTTTCAGCTAGACTGTTTTGTTGTGGTGTTTTTGGACAAGATCTATGATGAACTATTCTATGGTTTTCAAGATAGTTTTTAAAATCATTTGAAAGATACGCTCCTCCGGAATCAACTCTAAAGATTTTTAAATTATCATTAAATTGATTTTTAATCATCATATGATATGTCTTAAACGATGCAAAGACTTCATGCTTATGTTTAAGGTAGTATATCCAACAAAATCGCCTCGAAAGAATAGCGCGCAAAGTATTGGCGAAGACAAATACAGCGATTGTTTGCCATCGCTGACTACAGCGATGCAAATAATCAATAGATAAGGAAAGGATTTGTTGCCATCGCTGGATACTTCGTGCTTTGAGTCGGAGAGCGATCTGTGGCATCGCAGCATAAATCCAAGTGCACAAGTTGAAAAGATTTGTTTGTAAACGTAGATCTTTGTTCGGAAGTCAAGCTTCTCATTTTTCCGAAAAATGCAATGATTACAATTGAAATTACTATTACAGAGATCTTTGTCTTCGCAATCGCTGTATTTGTCTTCGCCTCGAAAGAATAGCGCACAAAGTATTGGCGAAGACAAATACAACGATTGTTTGCCATCGCTGACTACAGCGATGCAAGTAATAAATAGATAAGGAAAGGATTTGTTGCCATCGCTGGATACTTCGTGCTTTGAGTCGGACAGCGATCTGTGGCATCGCAGCATAAATCCGAGTGCACAAGTTGAAAAGATCTATTTGTAAACGTAGATCTTTGTTCGGAAGTCAAGCTTCTCATTTTTCCAAAAATGCAATGATTACAATTGAAATTACTAGTACAGAGATCTTTGTCTTCGCAATCGCTGTATTTGTCTTCACCTCGAAAGAATAGCGCGCAAAGTATTGGCGAAGACAAATACAGCGATTGTTTGCCATCGCTGACTACAACGATGCAAGTAATAAATAGATAAGGAAAGGATTTGTTGCCATCGCTGGATACTTCGTGCTTTGAGTCGGACAGCGATCTGTGGCATCGCAGCATAAATCCGAGTGCACAAGTTGAAAAGATCTGTTTGTAAACGTAGATCTTTGTTCGGAAGTCAAGCTTCTCATTTTTCCAAAAATACAATGATTACAATTGAAATTACTATTACAGAGATCTTTGTTTTCGCAATCGCTGTATTTGTCTTCGCCTCGAAAGAATAGCGCGCAAAGTATTGGCGAAAACAAATACAACGATTGTTTGCCATCGCTGACTACAGCGATGCAAGTAATCAATAGATAAGGAAAGGATTTGTTGCCATCGCTGGATACTTCGTGCTTTGAGTCGGGCCATCGCTGACTACAGCGATGCAAATAATCAATAGATAAGGAAAGGATTTGTTGCCATCGCTGGATACTTCGTGCTTTGAGTCGGAGAGCGATCTGTGGCATCGCAGCATAAATCCGAGTGCACAAGTTGAAAAGATCTGTTTGTAAACATAGATCTTTGTTCGGAAGTCAAGCTTCTCATTTTTCCAAAAATGCAATGATTACAATTGAAATTACTATTACAGAGATCTTTGTCTTCGCAATAGCTGTATTTGTCTTCGTCTCGAAAGAATAGCGCGCAAAGTATTGGCGAAGACAAATACAGCGATTGTTTGCCATCGCTGACTACAGCGATGCAAGTAATCAATAGATAAGGAAAGGATTTGTTGTCATCGCTGGATACTTCGTGCTTTGAGTCGGACAACGATCTGTGACATCGCAGCACAGTGATTTATGGGTATTGTTCGAATGTCAAATCACACGTGAAAAACGTATTTTTGAATATTTAAAACTTAATGAGCGGCATGGAAAGACGTATTTTTGAATGCTTCGAACGCAAGCATTTAATTTGGCGGCAGTTATCAAAAAAAGGCAGCATGCGAAAAGCCATATTTATATTTTTTTAAACGCAATCAATTAATTAGCTTCGTGCTTTGAGTCGGAGAACAATCTGTGGCATCGCAGCATGGTGATTTTTGGGTATTGTTCGAATGTCTAATCACACGTGGATAGCGATATGTGGCATCGCAGCGTAGAACGTTGTTGATTATTGTTGGACTGTCAATCTTAGCGTGATGCGAAGGATTGTTCAAGTGTGCTGCGATGTGTGGCATCGCAGCGTAGGACTGTCAATCACTGTGCTGCGATGCCACAGATCGCTATTCAACGATAACCACAAATCGCCATACACCTCCAGTGAACTTCTTCTCCAGCAAATCTTTCGCGTTCCCGACACCTCCACTTGCCTTTTGAAATCATTATTGTCAGTTCTCTTGTGAAAAGTTGTATCCATATATTATAAATAAAAGGCTACTCAATGTGTATTTTCCAACGGATACCCATAAATGTTTGAGTTGTCGTACAGTAGCCATTGATCATGTTGGTTGAGTAGTACATCTTTTAGGTCATAAATAGTCGCACAAGCACTGGAAGGTGTGTTTTTCTTCTACTTCGTGAACCAGCAACAACCAAACCGACGGTTCCTTCATAAACCTGGAGATCCGCCCTCGAACATAGAAAATTATAGTCGGTGAAGCAGACGAAGACAGCTACACGACCAACAATGGCGAATCATGGGTATATTGTCTACACATAGTCTACATGTTCAGCAAAATCCGTCTCTTTCATGCGTTTTTTGCGATTTGTTTTTGTGTACTATATAATGTAATTTAAATATCGGTCGTTGCAATGTCCGCATTCATTTTAGTCGAACATCCACCGACGAAGTTGGGCGAAAACTTAGTCAATCACTCCTGGAGGACATCAACCGAATGCGCAGTGAATTCGCACAATGCAACATGATCAGTAATTTTGTTAGTATTAAACTAGTAGTAGTTGTCTATAAACGTAAGCCATGTGTACGTATGATCAATACAACACCATATTTGCTGCAAACAAACTATATCCGATTTCGTAAATTATATTAAAAGCAACGCACCAAGCCAGACTGTGAGCGTCGTCAGCCCATATTTCATGGTATATCGGTTGTATTTTATGTTGCTTTTCATTATTGATTTAGTCCAATTGATTCGTATGTTAACGTTGGTGTTAGCAATGTTTCTTTCGGTTTGCAGACTATATTACGCCGTTTGCCATACTCCAGTGGATTTCAAGACGGAAAACCTTATTGGGTTAACGGTAATCACTGCAGAGACCTTATGACAAGTGAAAATGTAAGCAAACAAACCTACAATGCAATATTACAGCTTGACAGTGGTAACAACATTTTTTCGATCTATTTGCAGATACTAATTCCTACACTCTGGCAGTCTGAAAAGCATTGGGTCTTATACGTGATGGATTTACGCGAAAAACAACTATGGTGTTACAATTCGTTGGAAGTTGACAGTGGTTTACGGCTAGACATTTCCCATCTCGTAAGATTCCATCTATATGAGTATCGTGTAGTGTACTGGGGTCATGAATTTACTTTCGATCGCATTATTCTCAGATCGGTTTCCTCATAGCCATTTTGGGAGTCGATGTCAGCGAGTGGATCTTTTGCACGGCATACCATGCTCCTTTACAAGATAATGGCGTTGATTGCGGCGTATTTGTAATGAAGTACATTGAAGCGATATACAATGGTGCAAAACCCTGTTTCAACGCTGTATGCCATTCCTTGGCCTTTGTTATTGGCCATTAAAGGCATGTCTATTGCTTCTAGTTTACAATCTGTTTATGCAGGTTGATATACCCGGATTTCGCGAAGAACTCTGCAAAAAGTTGACATCGTTTCTCATTTCGGAGGAGAAACTGACGGAGGCGAGGTCTAAAAGGCTTGTAATTGATAAAAGATGTGCGCTCAACCCGTGTGATTGACAGTCACAGGGTGAGACTGTGATGTGTGCAATGAACAAAGACTTCTAATGTTTGAAATGATAATATTCAACATCGCTATGAAATGTTGTATGCTTAAACATCGCTTTAATGTCGCGTTCTTATTTTACGAATAGTACAAAGCGATACGCTTGGTGGTCTAACGTCAAACTACACTGCTCAAAGCACCCTTTCATTTTCAATAGAGCTCTGATACCATATTGAAATCGGGAAACCAGTAAGAACAAAAGGAGAAGAGAGGAGAATAGAGAGGGAAGACAACTTAAGCTTCATTAGCGCAAAACCCTGAAAAGGTTACAACATATAGCGGTCGACCCTCTTTTACACTACATGACAAAAATTTAGATACCCACTAACACCTTGAAACATTACAGTTATACACTACATGACTTGGCGGAGCTCCTGCTGGCCACCCGCAGCGCGACTGCACCACTGGGTTACTGTCGAGGACGGCGAGAACGGTGATGGAGGTCCTCGTTAGGTTGTACAGACAGAGCAATCGATAGGTTTCACTTTATACTATTCTATCTGCCGTTCGTTTTAAACTCAATCAATTTTCCGCATATTTCGTCGCGTATTACCAGAATATGTTCCTGCAACAAAACAGGTAATGTGAAATCCAATATATAACAGGAATACCCAATAACATCGGATACGAAGCTCATACAACGTGGAAACAAGGTTGTTCTCCATTGTATATTGCTTCAATATGCTTCATTACAAATATGCCACAATCGACCCCATTACTTTGTAACGGAGCATCGTCAACACAGAGCAACATCCACTCACCAATGTCGACACTCATTTGCCCGTTAAGGAATCCCGCCTGTGAAAAAGAGATAATATATTACAGTCCGGTCCACCGCGAATAGCTACTTCACCTTTGGGTACAAGCTTACCAAATGCATAGCATCGCGTTCAACGCCACTGTGGCAGTCCAATGAGTTGTAGCACCATAGTTGTTTTAGCTGAAAATTCATCTCGTATAGGACCCAATGGTTTGGATGTTGCCAGAGTGTAGGGAGTAAAATTTGCGAATCGATAAAATCATTTTTCGTTCCAGAGACTTATCGTGATGGGGATGTTACGAATAAACCTTGGATAAGAGGTTTGTTCACTTACCTTTCCAAATTTCGAAATATCTATGCACTCATCATCGTTGTTCTAACAAGGTAGTGCATCGTCGAATCCTATGCCGTATGGCTTTCGCCGGACGTACATCTGTTGCACGAAATAGCAAGGTTTAACCACCAAGAAACGTGAGTACGTCATGAAAGCAAACAGAACAACAACGGCACAGACATACCATAAAATACGGGCTGAGGATGCGTACTGTATTGCTCGTTGGGTTGCTCTGAATGTAATTGACAAAATCATACATTGTCTGGTTGCACAAAGTTACGAACTTCAGAACATGCAAACCGATGACCTAGAAATTGATAGTGGACAAATACTTACAAAATTACTGATAGTGTTCCCATCTGCAAATTTATCTTGCATCTGCTCGATGTCATCTACGAACTCGTCAGGGCGTTGCCGCCCACCCGAGACTGTGGATGTGGTTGTCTTCTTGTTCAGAGCCGTGCGTGGCCGTTTTGCTGCCATCGTCCACTCCATTGGCAACGTGCCTGGTCGTTTAGCTCCCATCCTCCTATCCGTTTGCTCCGTGCCTGGTCGTTTTTCTCCTCTCGTCCACTCCTCTGGCGCTGTGCCTGGTCGTTTTGCTACCATCGTCCTCTCCGTTGGCGCCGTGCCCGATCGTAGGGCTCCCATCGTCTTTGGCGTCGTGCCGGGTCGTATTGCTCCACTAGTCCTCTTCTTGTCCGCCATGGCTGGTCGTACTGCTCCGATTGTCCCCTTCTTCGGCGTCATGCCTGGACGGAGATATCGATGGCACCTTTGCAACGGAGATACTGAAACACCGTCCAAAGGTAAAGTCTTTTAACGTGCAGCCATTTGTTGAAAACAGCCCGCTAATTAATTGATTGCGTTTAAAAAAAATATAAATACGGCTTTTCGCATGCCGCCTTTTTTTGATAACCGCGCCAAATTAAATGCTTTCGTTCGAAGTATTCAAAAATACGTCTTTCCATGCCGCTCATTAGGTTTTAAATATTCAAAAATAAGTTTTCCATGTGTGATTTGACATTCGAACAATACCCACAAATCACTATGCTGCGATGCCACAGATCGCTCTCCGACTCAAAGCACGAAGCTAATTAATTGATTGCGTTTAAAAAAAATATAAATACGGCTTTTGGCCAATAACATGTAATCTGTATGTTCTATTCGGTAAATTGTAACCTGAGTATGATAAATCTATGTTGGCCAATAACATGTGTTTTCTTCTGAAAAATATAACCTGATTATGTTAATTTTCATTAGCCTATTTCGACTGTTTCATTTTTGTAAAACATAGCCTGATGGGTATGTTCTATTCGGTAAATTGTAACCTGAGTATGATAAATCGATGTGGCCAATTAGTGATTCAATCATGCATATGTGTTCTAAGGCTGTAAAAAAAAGTTCATTTAGAAGCAATCATGCATATATGTGTTCTAAGTTTGACAAAAAATTCATAGTGATTCAATCATGCATATGTGTTCTAAGGCTGTAAAAAAAAGTTCATTTAGAAGCAATCATGCATATATGTGTGCTAAGTTTGACAAAAAATTCATAGTGATTCAATCATGCATATGTGTTCTAAGGCTGTAAAAAAAAGCTCATTTAGAAGCAATCATGCATATATGTGTTCTAAGTTTGACAAAAAATTCATAGTGATTCAATCATGCATATGTGTTCTAAGGCTGTAAAAAAAAGTTCATTTAGAAGCAATCATGCATATATGTGTTCTAAGTTTGACACAAAATTCATAGTGATTCAATCAAGCATATGTGCTCTAAGGCTGTAAAAAAAAAATCATTTAGAATCAATCATGCATATATGTGTTCTAAGTTTGACAAAAAAATTTCATAGTGATTTAATCATGCATATATGTGTTCTAAGGCTGTTAAATTTTTTTTTAGTGATTCGATCATGCATATATGTGTTCCAAGGCTTTCAAAAAAATTTCAAACTTGCACATATGTATTCTAAGGCCCTAAAAAAAATCATAGTGATTCAATCTTGCATATATATATGTTCGTAGGTTGTAAAAAAAAACTCATAGTGATTCAATCATGCATATATGTGTTGTAAGTCGGTCAAAAAAAAATTATGTTGATTTAATCATGCATATATGGGTTGTAATATTGCCAAATAATTTTATAGTGACTCAATCATGCATATATGTGTTCTAACGCTGTCAATATTTTTTTATATTGATTCAATCATGAATATATGTGTTCTAAGCTTGTCAAAAAACATTATAGTGATTCACTCATGCATATATGTGCTCTATTGCTGTAAAAAAAAAGATCTTAGACATTGAATCATGCATATATTTGTGATTAAATATATGTGTTTTAAGGTTGTGAAAAAAAATCATAGTGATTCAATCATGCATATATGTGTTCTAAGGCTACCAAAAAAAATTTCACAGTGACTCAATCTTGCATATATGTATTCTAAGGCTCTCATAAAAAAAAATCATAGTGATTCAATCATGCAAAAAAGTCTTATAAGGCTGTCAAAAAAATATCATAGTGGTTCAATATTGAATATATGTGTTCTGAGGTTGTAAAAAAAAAATAATAGTGATTCTATCATGCATAAATATGTTCTAAGCTTTTGAAGAAAAAAAATTATAGTGATTCAATCATGCATATATGTGTTTTACCGCTGTAGAAAAATGTTATAGTGATTTAATTATGCATATATGTGTTCTAAGTTTGTAAAAAAAAATTATAGTGATTGAATCATGCATATATGTGTTCTACGCTTGTCAAAAAAATTCTAGTGATTCAATCTTGCATATATTTGTTCTAATGTTGTCAGCGATGGCAAACAATCGCTGTATTTGTCTTCGCCAATACTTTGCGCGCTATTCTTTCGAGGCGAAGACAAATACAGCGATTGCGAAGACAAAGATCTCTGTAATAGTAATTTCAATTGTAATCATTGCATTTTTGGAAAAATGAGAAGCTTGACTTCCGAACAAAGATCTACGTTTACAAACAAATCTTTTCAGCTTGTGCACTCGGATTTATGCTGCGATGCCACAGATCGCTGTCCGACTCAAAGCACGAAGTATCCAGCGATGGCAACAAATCTTTTCCTTATCTATTGATTACTTGCATCGCTATAGACAGCGATGGAAAACAATCGCTGTATTTGTCTTCGCCAATACTTTGCGCGCTATTCTTTCGAGGCGAATACAAATACAACGATTGCGAAGACAAAGATCTCTGTAATAGTAATTTCAATTGTAATCATTGCATTTTTGGAAAAATGAGAAGCTTGACTTCCGAACAAAGATCTACGTTTACAAACAAATCTTTTCAACTTATGCACTCGGATTTATGCTGCGATGCCACAGATCGCTGTCCGACTCAAAGCACGAAGTATCCAACGATGGCAACAAATCCTTTCCTTATCTATTGATTATTTGCATCGCTGTAGTCAGCGATGGCAAACAATCGCTGTATTTGTCTTCGCCAATACTTTGCGCGCTATTCTTTCGAGACGAAGACAAATACAGCGATTGCGAAGACAAAGATCTCTGTAATAGTAATTTCAATTGTAATCATTGCATTTTTGGAAAAATGAGAAGCTTAACTTCCGAACAAAGATCTACGTTTACAAACAAATCTTTTCAACTTGTGCACTCGGATTTATGCTGCGATGCCACAGATCGCTGTCCGACTCAAAGCACGAAGTATCCAGCGATGGCAACAAATCCTTTCCTTATCTATTGATTATTTGCATCGCTGTAGTCAGCGATGGCAAACAATCGCTGTATTTGTCTTCGCCAATACTTTGCGCGCTATTCTTTCGAGGCGAAGACAAATACAGCGATTGCGAAGACAAAGATCTCTGTAATAGTAATTTCAATTGTAATCATTGCATTTTTGGAAAAATGAGAAGCTTGACTTCCGAACAAAGATCTACGTTTACAAACAAATCTTTTCAACTTGTGCACTCGGATTTATGCTGCGATGCCACAGATCGTTGTCCGACTCAAAGCACGAAGTATCCAGCGATGGCAACAAATCCTTTCCTTATCTATTGATTATTTGCATCGCTGTAGTCAGCGATGGCCCGACTCAAAGCACGAAGTATCCAGCGATGGCAACAAATCCTTTCCTTATCTATTGATTACTTGCATCGCTGTAGTCAGCGATGACAAACAATCGCTGTATTTGTCTTCGCCAATACTTTGCGCGCTATTCTTTCGAGGCGAAGACAAATACAGCGATTGCGAAGACAAAGATCTCTGTAATAGTAATTTCAATTGTAATCATTGCATTTTTGGAAAAATGAGAAGCTTGACTTCCGAACAAAGATCTACGTTTACAAACAAATCTTTTCAGCTTGTGCACTCGGATTTATGCTGCAATGCCACAGATCGCTGTCCGACTCAAAGCACGAAGTATCCAGCGATGGCAACAAATCTTTTCCTTATCTATTGATTACTTGCATCGCTATAGACAGCGATGGAAAACAATCGCTGTATTTGTCTTCGCCAATACTTTGCGCGCTATTCTTTCGAGGCGAATACAAATACAACGATTGCGAAGACAAAGATCTCTGTAATAGTAATTTCAATTGTAATCATTGCATTTTTGGAAAAATGAGAAGCTTGACTTCCGAACAAAGATCTACGTTTACAAACAAATCTTTTCAACTTATGCACTCGGATTTATGCTGCGATGCCACAGATCGCTGTCCGACTCAAAGCACGAAGTATCCAACGATGGCAACAAATCCTTTCCTTATCTATTGATTATTTGCATCGCTGTAGTCAGCGATGGCAAACAATTGCTGTATTTGTCTTCGCCAATACTTTGCGCGCTATTCTTTCGAGACGAAGACAAATACAACGATTGCGAAGACAAAGATCTATGTAATAGTAATTTCAATTGTAATCATTGCATTTTTGGAAAAATGAGAAGCTTGACTTCCGAACAAAGATCTACGTTTACAAACAAATCTTTTCAACTTGTGCACTCGGATTTATGCTGCGATGCCACAGATCGTTGTCCGACTCAAAGCACGAAGTATCCAGCGATGGCAAACAATCGCTGTATTTGTCTTCGCCAATACTTTGCGCGCTATTCTTTCGAGGCGAAGACAAATACAACGATTGCGAAGACAAAGATCTCTGTAATAGTAATTTCAATTGTAATCATTGCATTTTTGGAAAAATGAGAAGCTTGACTTTCGAACAAAGATCTACGTTTACAAACAAATCTTTTCAACTTGTGCACTCGGATTTATGCTGCGATGCCACAGATCGCTCTCCGACTCAAAGCACGAAGTATCCAGCGATGGCAACAAATCCTTTCCTTATATATTGATTATTTGCATCGCTGTAGTCAGCGATGGCAAACAATCGCTGTATTTGTCTTCGTCAATACTTTGCGCGCTATTCTTTCGAGGCGAAGACAAATACAGCGATTGCGAAGACAAAGATCTCTGTAATAGTAATTTCAATTGTAATCATTGCATTTTTGGAAAAATGAGAAGCTTGACTTCCGAACAAAGATCTACGTTTACAAACAGATCTTTTCAACTTGTGCACTAGGATTTATGCTGCGATGCCACAAATCGCTGTCCGACTCAAAGCACGAAGTATCCAGCGATGGCAAGAAATCCTTTCCTTATCTATTTATTACTTGCATCGCTGTAGTCAGCGATGGCAAACAATCGCTGTATTTGTCTTCGCCAATACTTTGCGCGCTATTCTTTCGAGGCGAAGACAAATACAACGATTGCGAAGACAAAGATCTCTGTAATAGTAATTTCAATTGTAATCATTGCATTTTTGGAAAAATGAGAAGCTTGACTTCCGAACAAAGATCTACGTTTACAAACAGATCTTTTCAACTTGTGCACTCGGATTTATGCTGCGATGCCACAGATCGCTGTCCGACTCAAAGCACGATGTATCCAGGGATGGCAACAAATCCTTTCCTTATCTATTTATTACTTGCATCGCTGTAGTCAGCGATGGCAAACAATCGCTGTATTTGTCTTCGCCAATACTTTGCGCGCTATTCTTTCGAGGCGAAGACAAATACAGCGATTGCGAAGACAAAGATCTCTGTAATAGTAATTTCAATTGTAATCATTGCATTTTTGGAAAAATGAGAAGCTTGACTTCCGAACAAAGATCTACGTTTACAAACAAATCTTTTCAACTTGTGCACTCGGATTTATGCTGCGATGCCACAGATCGCTGTCCGACTCAAAGCACGAAGTATCCAGCGATGACAACAAATCCTTTCCTTATTTTTTGATTATTTGTATCGCTGTAGTCAGCGATGGCAAACAATCGCTGTATTTGTCTTCACCAATACTTTGCGCGCTATTCTTTCGAGGCGAAGACACCCGTAGTATCTAAGGGAGGATTAGCCTACTATGTTATTTTTTTTATGATTATTCAATATTTTGTTGGATATACTACCTTAAACATAAGCATGAAGTCTTTGCATCGTTTAAGACATATCATATGATGATTAAAAATCAATTTAATGATAATTTAAAAATCTTTAGAGTTGATTCCGGAGGAGAGTATCTTTCAAATGATTTTAAAAACTATCTTGAAAACCATAGAATAGTTCATCATAGATCTTGTCCAAAAACACCACAACAAAACAGTCTAACTGAAAGAAAACACAGGTATATTATTGAAACAACTAGAACTTTACTCATTTCTCAAAACATTCCAAAACGTTTTTGGGCCGAGGCGGCTCTTACATCCGTTTATCTTATAAATCACATTTCTTAAAAAAATCTAAACAAAACTTCAGCTTTTAAAATTTTATACCAAAAGGAACCCGACTAAAATAGGTTAAGAATCTTTGGATGTAAATGTTTTGTCCTTACCGACAAAAATGACAAACTCTCACCAAAAGTCATTCCTAATGCATTTCTTGGATATTCTGAAACTCAAAAAAGATTTAGATGCTATGATGTTAAGAACGACAAACTATACGTTTCTAGGAATGTGACTTTCTTAGATAACATTAGTGGTTTTGAGAAGGATGAATCCCATAAAGAGAATATGGATTACTGTTTCTTGTTTAAGTTACTATCTAGAAATGATGACATTTTTATTGATGATGAACTCAATTAGTTTAGTAAAAAAGAAAATATAGATGAAGACAACCATCCTTCTTATCAACCTACTAATCCTCCCATAGAGGAAAGTTTATTTATTACCGAGACCCAAAGTCGGAAAGATGTAATAATAAAGAATTAAAAAGTAAAAGAATTTCACGTTACCGCAACTCATTATACAATTACAACAAATGTATAGCGTGATAAAAAATAAAATCTAGGATTTATTCCGAGTCACTGGACGAATCAGATGAAATTTCATAGACTTGTCTCTCACTTTTTATTGGTGGACCGTCTATCCTGGGTGGCCTCCACGTTGCGACACCTTGCCTAAGAAGACTGGTCATCATGTCCACCACTGCATTCAATTGGGTCCCCATAGTGCTTACTTCTGTCCTTAATTTCTTATTCTCCCTTTCAATAAGTTCGAACCTTGCGGCAGAGACAGTCTTCTCTTTTGGAGCAAGAGTTCGGTCTTCCTCGTGATTTGTTACTGATGGACTAGTCGTATTAACCTGACCGAGGCGACGTTTTGGTTGTAGAGGCTGGGCTACAACATGAGAAGGGACAGTTGGGAGGCATGGGTTGACAATTTTCTCAATCTTCCGATTTCGCCGCATTGGTTCCCAATAGCTTTCAAAATAGAAGGGATCAAATTGTCGTCCTTCATGATCATACGGTACGGCACAGACACCACCTGAGTTCCAATTCAATAATTCGTCCCTGTACCGATCGCTCCAATTCACGTGCCTGCCCCCACCATTATTCATCTTCCTTCTCACCTCCAAAGGCTTATTTGGGATAGACTGCCCCAAGCCAGATTGTAGGAGAACTCGACTACCTTGCTGCATCTCGGCTTCAAAATTGCAGAATAGCCACAAATCGCGGCAAGACAATCTGGCAGCCTCCGCAACAACGTCTTCATCATCGTCCTCCCCATCTCTATAAGGTCTCCACAAAACCTGTACATTGATAATTCTTTTTAATAACGAATGACAAATATATTAAAATTTATTTACGCATGATATGGAAACAACGATATGCACTACGGAAGACAATCCTGTAGCGATGTATACTTAAGAATGCTGAACATTACAACGACTTATAATACTCAATGGTAAATGCTGACGCGATTGTAAACAATTTTAGAACGTTTAGCTCGTTTAATTGCAGCCCATCCAAAATGGACTTAACATTATAAACTGCGACGTTTATTCTGGCCCAGCGACCGATCTTTGGAAAACCACAAATCGGAGGGCCACACCGTGGACGCAATGGGATAATATGTTCCAACGCCCAGGCCTAACAAAAAAAAATATTATTAGCAACGCCACAGACTGCAATGAGATTTGTCTACAAATACTAAGTATGTAATCAACAAATACCTGAACAAATGGCCAAAATCCGCCAACTGTTTTCGTACCATTACTCGCACGGTGGAGTTGACTGTACAGGTGTGCGAGCATAGCGGCACCCCAGGCATAGTTGTCGACTTCGTCTAAGTCTGCCAGGTACTGCAGCCACATGGAACTTATTCTCGAACCAGAACAATCGGAAAATAATGTAAGAGCAAAAAAACATAGAAGGAAGCCACGCAACTCTTGGTCAGCTGTTTCAGATGCACAAGTAGCGAAGTGGCCTTCCCATTTATTACGGAAAACTGAGACCTTCATTGATGTGGAATTGCTTCCACCAGAAATACATTGACTCCATTCGTCCATCGACATTCCTAGAAGGGCAGTGCAGTTTTCCCTTGCGTTATAGTTTGAATGCCGTAATAGGACAGCACTGCCAGCGCACTTAAGGCCAGTGATCCTCGCCACATCTTCTAGAGTCATGGTGATCTCAAAAGAATCAAACTGGAATGTGTTAGTCTTATCATTCCACTTATTTACCAGGTGAGTCATGGTATTCCAGCAAGTTTCAAAATATTGCTGGTCCAAAAGGCCACTGAAGTGCATATTTCGTAATCGGTCCTTCTGATATGCACTCAGTTGACCATACCAAGACAGAACTACAGGCCATTGACAGCGACCTCCGAGCTTTTCACCTGGTGCCCTACTTCTCCTGTGACCTCCCTGTAACACAAAATAACATATTATTCCTACAAATTATAAATTACTTCCATTTGTACTTATAAATACTATTCTACTAACCGCTATAAATAATATCGGTTGCAGACATACTATCGCAGTAATTGCTATAAATATCAATACCTAACACAATAATCGCTATACCAAAATCGCTAAACATATTATTAAATCTTCGCAGATAGGACAGATATATTTACCTTGGTCGCTATTTTCTGCTGTTCTCGCTCCAACCTGGGACATTCTGGTGGGTCCACTGCCTCGAACTGGCTTTCAATCTCCATCTCTACCGGCTCCACCGTCGCCTTCCTTTCTCTCGCCTTCCTTTCTCTCGCCTTCCTTTTCTCATCCTCCTTCTGCTTCCTTTCTCTGTCCCTATTCTCCTCCTCCTCCTTCTGCTTCCTTTCTCTCTCCTTTTCCGCCTGCTCCTTCTGATTCCTTTCTCTCTCGCGTTTCTCCTCCTCCTTCTCCTTCCTTTCTCTCTCCCTTTTCTCCTCCTCCTCCTTCCTTTCTCTCTCCCTTTTGTCCTCCTCCTCCTTCTGCTTCCTTTCTCTCTCCCTTTTCTCCTCCTCCTCCTTCCTTTCTCTCTGCCTTTTCTCCTCCTCCTCCTTCTGCTTCCTTTCTCTCTGCCTTTTCTCCTCCTCCTCCTTCCTTTCTCTCTCCCTTTTCTCCTCCTGCATCCTTTCTCTCTCCTTTTTCGCACCCTTCTCCTTCTCCTTCCTTTCTCTCTCCTTTATCTTCTCCTCCTTCTGCTTCCTTTCTCTCTCCCTTTTCTCCTCTTCCTCCTTCTTCTTCCTTTCTCTCTCTCTCTTTTATCCTCCTCCTCCTTCTGCTTCCTTTCTCTCTGCCTTTTCTCCTCCTCCTTCTCCTTCCTTTCTCTCTCCCTTTTCTCCTCCTCCTCCTTCTGCTTCCTTTCTCTCTGCCTTTTCTCCTCCTCCTTCTCCTTCCTTTCTCTCTCCCTTTTCTCCTCCTGCATCCTTTCTCTCTCCTTTTTCGCATCCTCCTCCTTCTCCTTCCTTTATCTCCTCCTTCCTTTCTCTCTGCCTTTTCTCCTCCTCCTTCTGCTTCCTTTGTCTCTCCCTTTTCGCCTCTTCCTCCTGCTTCTTCCTTTCCCTTTCCTTTTCTTCCTCCTCCTTCTCCTTCAGCCGCCTTTCTTTCTCCTCGATTTCTTGTTTCCTTCTTTGCAGCAGTTCTTCCACCTGCTTCTTCCTTTCCCTTTCCTTTTCTTCTTCCTTCTCCTTCCGCCACCTTTCATTCTCTTGCAGTTGTTGTTTCCTTCTTTCCTGCAATTCTTCCTCCTGCTTCTTCCTTTCTCTTTCTTTCTCTACCTCCTCCTCCATCTCCTTCCGTTGCCTTTCCTTCTTTTCCTCATTCTCCTTCTGCTGCCTTTGCATTTCCTTAGCTTCCTCGAACTCCAACTCCCTCCTTCGCCTTTCCTTTTCTTCCTCAAACTGAGGAATATTCTGTTCCTTCTCTTCCTCCTTATTCATTTGCCTTTGCCTCTCCTCCGCCTCCTTCTGTCGCATTGCTCTACTCTCCAAGTTTCTCCTATGAGCCTCCGCCATCATATTGCTAACATCCCTTTCCCACTCCTCCGCATTCTTTTTCCTCTTTTCCCTCGCATGTGCGTCAATCCTCAGCCTTCTTCTCAAATTCTCAGCAATATTTCTTGCCTTTGCCTTCTCTTCGTCATCCTTGTTCTGCATCTTTCATTCTTCAGAGTTCTTCCTTTGGTCCGCAGCCTCGATATCTGATGGATAATCCTCCACAAAATACGATTCCAAGGCTTTTTCCCTGTCTTCATCGTTCTCAATCTTAAGTATATTTTGGTATCTTTCAAAAACTTTAGATAGATGGGACTGGCGGATCACTTCTCTAATAGACAACCCATAGAACGACGGGGTATCTCTAATCTGATGAGGCGCAGACATTGCTAACCTGCACAACACAATACACGATCATCATCATTAGAAATCGTCGGAATATTTGGGTTCATAATACAAATCCTTGTATAAGAACCAATCTTCAGATTGAAGAAAGAAAACTTACACGAAACTCACCGAAACGATGGGAATTTGGATATTCCAACTGTAGAGTAAGCAACAATAACAACTAATACACAACAGAAGGTGGCAACGATGCTGCGACTGCGCGTAAGACGGAAACAGATGCTCTGGTAAAAAGGAAAGGATGCTCCGGCAACTCGAGATGAAAGCAAAGAATCTCCGGTAGAGTGCTTAGAGCGGAAAAGGATTTTTTTGAACTATTTGTATCATACAACATAACGCTTGCTACATACGCAAACTCTGCGAAACGTTTTCCCGCGATATCAATGGAGGGCAGTTTTGTCATTTTCACAAACCGACGATTCAGTTTTCTAGAAGGAGGGCATTTATTTCTGTAAATTTTCAGCGATATCTATTGTAATTTCATTCCCCATTTTAACTTCAACGATACATTACAACCACCTGCAGAACATTTTCCCGCGATATCGATGGAGGGCAGTTTTGTCATTTTCACGAACCGACGATTCAGTTTTCTAGAGGGAGGGCATTTATGTCCGTCCGAGGAAGAGGAAGCGAATGGCGGTAAAGGTTACTTGAGTCTTTGCTGCGGCACCAAATTATGATGCAATATGATGGCAACCCACACGGGGATACATGCCGGTCTGCATCTTATACGTGGCCCGGTTTGGAACCACGAACATGAGATCTCAGTACCGGCTCTGTAAATAATTCCGCAAATCGCTATAGCGATTTGTAGTGTCTTCCGCAAATCGCTATAGCGATTTGTAGTGTTATTCAGTAAGCAAATCGCTGTAAATCCCGACCCGAATTAGGACCAACTTGTCAGGGCCATATCTCCCTAACCGGAGGTCATATTTCAAATCCGTAAAAAGTGGTGTCTTCGTTATTGAGTCTAGTTTATTTCTGTAAATTTTCAGCGATTTCTATTGTCAGTTCATTCCCCATTTTAACTTCAACGATACATTACAACCACAATCATCAAAAGAAAGATTGCCCAAGCCTTGCCGGATTCTGCACTGTTGCTTTAGAAATTGTTGGGGTCCTCTCGAGCGAGCTCTCCAAGCAATGAGAGTCCCATCATCGCCAAATCTTCCAAGGTGATTGTCATCTCTCCCCACGGAAACACAAAGGTGTTGGTCTCCCAGCACCATGCTTCAAACAGAGCCCTTATCACGTTGGCCTGGCACTTTATGTTCCCTAAAGATGCCTTCAAAGCCCCGTAGATCCCAACCTTGTTCCAACCTCCTCCGAACTTGGGTTCCAGTCGCCGGAACCAGTCGGACAGCCCGAGGCAGCGGCCTTATTGAACCTTCTAACCTGCAATTTCCGGACCAATCTGCCCTGCCGGACTTGATTTTGGCTTTGAGGGGTGGCATTTTCATCGACGTCTCAAACGCCGCAACCTCCTCTTCTTCTTCCACATCTCCAACGATTGGCTGCAACAGTTGGGCTTCACCCTTCCAAACAGCTATGCTTAGAGCAACATGTCAACGTCCCACTGATAGGCAAAACAACATTTCAAAAGTTATTTATCATAATGCCAGCTTTAGTTGAATCTGTTTTGATTGCAATGTTTGAAGCATCTCTTTCTTGCTTTGATTGTTTGTGTTTGTTGCTTGCTGCTTAAGTGCTTCTCAGTAAGCAAAATCTGGCCCTCATGCTCATCTCGATTGGATTACTGAGATTCCACCAATAAGATTCGTAGTCCTTCTTGCTGCTAACTCTTTACATTTGCAGGTTGTTTCTTCAAATGATTATAATAATGACAAATATGCGAAGGAGTTCAGTATCAGTGTTTCTAATGCGCTTGCTACTTGTCTTGCTCGGGTTTTGCCAACTCCTCGTGTGAGTTGATCATATGTAATTTATTGTTTTGTTCATTATTCTGATCAACTCACACGAGGAGTTGGCAAAACCCGAGCAGGACAAGTAGCAAGCGCATTAGAAACACTGATACTGAACTCCTTTGCATATTTGTCATTATTATAATCATTTGAAGAAACAACCTGCAAATGTAAAGGGTTAGCAGCAAGAAGGACTACAGATCTTACTGGTGGAATCTCAACCCTCTAACTCGCTCTCTCTCCCTTCTATTTATGTTTCTGTGCACATCCATCAGAAGATCCTACATTGCTCCATCAAGCACCGACTGACCTGCACATTGACTGTTGTGGGTCCTTACTGATGAGCTGCCTCTAAATTTATTTGACTCTGGGTCCTTACTGCACTTGAAGTTGAGTCGTTGTATTTTTTGTTATTCGGTGGGTGGTGAGGCCCTCCTCTACTCTCTCAAGACTCTTAGCTTGGGCAATCTTTCTTTTGATGATTGTGGATACATTACAACCACAATCATGGTAGTCTATCAAAAGAAAGATTGCCCAAGCTAAGAGTCTTGAGAGAGTAGAGGAGGGCCTCACCACCCACCGAATAACAAAAAATACAATGACTCAACTTCAAGTGTAGTAAGGACCCAGAGTCGAATAAATTTAGAGGCAGCTCATCAGTAAGGACCCACAACAGTCAATGTGCAGGTCAGTCGGTGCTTGATGGAGCAATGTAGGATCTTCTGATGGATGTGCACAAAAGCATAAATAGAAGGGAGAGAGAGCGAGAGAGGGTTGATGAGCCCCCGGACCCCCTCCTGTAAGGGCAAAAGGCCATGAACACGCTGGGAGGAGCCCTCAGACCCCCCTTCTGTAAGGGTAAAAGCTCTGAATCAGACTCCATAACTCTTCAAGTTGAATGATGCTACCCACACTGGGAGGAGCTCTCAGACCCCCCTTTCTGTAAGGGTAAAAACTCTAAATCAGACTCCACAACTATTCAAGTTGAATGATGCTACCCACGCTGAGAGGAGCCCCCAGACCCTCCTCCTGTAAGGGTAAAAACTCTGAATCAGGCTCCACAACAGTAAATGTGCAGGTCAGTCGGTGCTTGATGGAGCAATGTATGATCTTCTAATGGATGTGCACAAAAGCAGAAATAGAAGGGAGAGAGAGAGAAAGTGAGAGTTGAATGATGCTACCCACGCTGGGATGAGCCCCCAAACCCTCCTCCTGTAAGGGTAAAAACTTTGAATCAGGCTCCACAACAGTCAATGTGCAGGTCAATCGGTGCTTGATGGAGCAATGTATGATCTTCTAATGGATGTGCACAGAAGCAAAAATAGAAGAGAGAGAGAGAGAGTGAGAGGGTTGATGGCACTGGTTGGAATGTTTGTGAATCATTGCTTTCTTCCATGATGCCTAACGACAACAGTAATGAAGAGAAGACACTGGAATGTTTTGTAACACTGGAACGTTGATAATGGGAGCACCGCTACAACAGATGGCGCAGGCGAACGTCTCCACTTTAAATGGTTAACATCGAACTTTCTGGAATTTCTGCTTTTTTGTCCTTTTCCCCACCCGTCGTTTCACAACTTTTGAATGGAGGATATTTTTGTCATTTCCTCGAACCGTCATTTCAGGGCAAGAAAAGCAAGTAAGGGTGATTAAGTCTTTGCAACATCACTAGAGTCCGATGCAAAGTTATGTCAACATACACGGGAATACGAGCCCCATGTGCTTGTATATGTGGTGCTCATTCAAAGCCCCAAACACGGACGTGGGATTCAGTGAATCATCGGGGGGGGGGAGAACATATAACCTGCTTCGAGAGCAAACAACCATGAACATCACAATCAAGGTTGATGCCGCTGATTCAACATCGGCTTCAGATGGGCGAGTGAACCCGTTGCAGATATTGAATGCCCTGCAGAGCAAGAGTTGCACTCGGATAACACTCTGGTTGCTTTATGTTCAAGCTCGCATAAATAACACTCCAACGAGTGTGATGTTGGACTACGGGGTGACACAATGTTTTGTAGCCACGAGGGAAGTGGTTAGGTTGGGACTCACCTTGGGGCAAGGCAATGGTCGTTTGAAGACCATCAATATACAACCATTCAAAGTCCGTAGAGTGGTGCAGATGGTGCCCATCCAAATATGTAGCTGAATGGGGTTGTGTGACTTGATTGTGGTCAAGCTTGATGACTTTGATGTCATCCTTGGTATCAACTTCTTTGAACGGGAAAAGGCGGCTATATTCCCTCACTTGAAGGCACTGGTGATTGTCGATGAGCAAGTCCCTTGTATGGTCTCGACGATGTCTGTTGGACCTTCAGAGTTACAAGTAGTGTCAACCCTGCAACTTAGAGATGGATTGTGGAAAGGTAAAAAGACTTACTTTGCAACCTTGTAGGAAGTCAAGGAAGAAAACATGGAGGGTTTAGTGCCAGACTTGGTGCAAGAGGTGTTGAAGGAATATGATGATGTATTGCCTACAAAAATGCTTGGTGAGTTGCCCCCGCTTTGTGATGTCAATCGCTCCATCAAGATGGTTATAAGAGCACGACCCCCTGCACAAGCTCTATATTGAATGACCCCTCACGAGTTGGCGAAACTTCGAAAGCAATTGGACGAGCTGTTGAAAGTTAAGTCCATTTAGCTACCCTAGTGTTGTTTCAGCGTAAGAATGATGAGAGCCTTCATATATGTGTGGACTATAGAGCATTGAACAAGCTAACAGTTAAGAACAAGTATCCCCTACCTCATATTGAGGATTTGTTCGATCGGTTGGGTGCTACAACCGACTTTACCAAGTTGGATTTGTGATCAGGGTATTATTAGGTTCGCATTATTGAAGGAGATGATCCAAAGACCACCTGCATCATGATGTATGGCTTGTATGAATTCCACATCATTAGGGTTAATTAACGCCCTGATAACTTTCTACAATATGATAAACAATGTGTTTTGGCCCTACATCGATGATATTGTAGTGGTGTACCTAAATGACATTGTTGTCTATAGCAAGTCATTGGAGGAGCATGTAAGGCACCTGTGGGTGGTGTTAGAGAAGTTAAGGGAACACCAGTTGTATCTAAAGCAGGAGAAGTGCATCTTTGCACAATAGAAAGTGTCATTTCTAAGGCACTTTGTGAGTTGCAGATGCATGGAGATGGATCCGTAGAAGGTTTAGGCCATTGCAGAATGACCTACCTCTACCAAGGTCATGGATTTGTGATCCTTCTTGGTCTTGGTGAATTACTACAAATGTTTTGTGAGTGATTATTCAAAGATTGCTACTCCCTGCACAAACATGTTAAAGAAATGTTGTACCTGAAAATGGTCAGAATGGTGTAAGAAGGCCTTTCAATCCCTTAAGAAAGCAATCATAGAAAAGTCAATGCTTAGGCTGCCGGATTTTATGGGCTCTATTAAGGTCAAGATAGATGCCTCAGATGTGGCATTGGGTGGGGTGATACTGCATGAATGACACCTAGTAGCTTACGAGAATCGTATGCTAAGTGATATTGAATGACACTACACTATTCATGAAAAGGAAATGAGTAGTGGTTTATTGCTTGAGACTGTGGTGGCATTACTTGTTGAGAAGGCCCTTTGTAGTGCAAACAAACAACATGACAAAGTATTACTTTGCCATATAGAAATGACTCACATTGAAGCAAGCTCGGTGGCAGGACTTCTTGATCGAGTTTGACTTAAGCAGATTGCACAGGTCGGGCAAATCGAATGTCACCACTGATGAACTAAGTTGTGTGGCTTACCTACATGTAGTCATGCACGTAATAGGAGATTTTCTCCAATGTTAAAGGGAGGTAACTGCGTACCCTCCACCAAAGATTTTGAGTTCAAGAGGAGGTGTTTTATGCCAAAGGAAATCGAGTGTATGTACCATATTCAAGTGATTTGTGAAGGGAATTGTCGAGAGAAATGCATGATATAGAATGAGCCAAATATATGGGTCAAGACCGATCAATGGCTCTATTGTCACACAACTATTATTGTCCCAAAATGGAGGAAGATGTGGCACACTATGTCAAGACTTGCTTTGTGCGCTAGCAAAACAAGGTGGAGTAGAGAAAGTTGAGAGGCTTGTTGGATCCTCTCTCTGTTCCTGAGCATCCATGGCAGAGTGTCTCCATGGACTTTATAATTGGTTGCCTAAGGCAAATAGCATGACCTGTATCTTGGTGATAGTCGATTTGTTTTCCAAGTATGGGATCTTTATCCCAACACCACAACGTTTCTCAGGCGAAGAAGCAATGTGTCTCTTCTCCATGCATGTGGTGAAGCATTGGAGAGTACCTCTTGAAATAGTGAGTGAGATACACGATTCACTAGCCAGTTTTAGACTTTCTTGTTCAAAGGCACCAAGTTGGACTTCTCTACAAGCAATCATCTGCAACGTGATGGATATATGGAATAAATGAATGCTATCTTGAAAGAGTAAGTGCCTGACTGTATTTAATTAAAACAATAAAGGCAGATTTTATTTCAATTTTTATATTTAATTTTTATTTAAATAGGAATATAACCGAATATGAATTTGAATTTGAATTACAAATTCAAATGAATTTCAAAGTTTTGGTGAATTTAACTTAAAATAGAATTCCACTAGAAATTAGAATCAAATAGAATTTAGAATAAATTTCAAATTGGATTTGGATCTATTTGATATTAATTAGATATGGTATTTGGATTTAGATCTTGGATAGGTCCAAAATCCACTTTAGAATTGGACACAGATGTGTGTCTAATTCATATAGAATTGGATCCAATCTAGATCCAAGATCAAATAGGAAACTTAGAATAGTGCTTTAAATTTAAATTTTTAATTAAATCGTATCTTTTGTAATTATGGTATGTAGGATCCCAAGGGTGGCTTGCCCCCCTTTTGTAATGTCTCAAAATCTTAACCCAAAATTTTAGAAAAATTTTGAAAATTTTCTTTTAAACTTTAAACAACGAAAATTAATATTTTCATGCGAGGGTTGAAAGACTATAAAGTGGGTTACAGGTATGAATCAACCACATAAACTCAAAGAACTATTCATGAATAAAAACCAAAATGATTTATATCACTAAAAGTATTCGTTCATAAAATGTAGTAAGATGGATAAAACGAACATAGTAGCAATTATACAAGTACTTAGGATCAAAATGAAATAAACTCTTAAGTCAAGCCCTGGATCCTCAAAGGTTCTGGTTTTCTACGTCGCTCATGCATCTCGCACCCATTGTCTAACACGTTGATCACCTAAAATCCCTTTAAAGGGCCAAACTCATGAAAGCCTGGTAGGTATACACTAATCCTAAGTAATTACATAATATTAAATTATTCATTTTTATACAAGATGTCACAGTTCATCAAGGCATGATTCAAATCTAAGATAGTTTATCAAGACATGTAATAGTTAACAGAAAATAGTATGACATGTTTCAAAGTTAATAATTGTGCATGCATATTTTTATTCCAAAACTATGTGAATAAGAATCTTTGTTTCACTTGATTACAGTACCCTCGGGTATGCGGGGAAAACAATCACCTTAAATAGTTGTGGCATTCCAAGGTATATCATTCATGAGTTGTACTTGTTTTACCTGGGTGCCGAACTAAACAGGATCCAAAGCAGGTGGTTTGTGACCGAGATAAAACCCACTATGGCATATACACTATATAGGATGCATCTTAGACTAGCTGCAGTTGTTGGGAATCTATCATGTAAGACATGTTGATAGCCTCGATTTCTTAACCTCTGAGTAATTGAAGACCCTTGAGACACCTCGCTCCCATAAAACAATATTGTCACTCGAGGCTTATACCTCTTACCTCTCTAGGTATACCACTTATCTGAATGGGTTATAGGGTTCTTATTATAGGATCTCATTATTTCATATGTCTCATATCATTAGGCGATTCAGGGTTCAATAAGCGAATACCCTTCTAGGGTAATCATGATTCATTCGTAGCTACCCAACCCATTCAAACATCGTTCTGGCACTTTTATCTTATATGAGCACTTCACGTGTGAAGGTGATTACAACATTATATGTGTGTGTATTCAGGTATCCCTCATGACACAATGCCCTTTTCACACCTCATAAGTTTGTATCAACCCAAGCTTGTGTATGAGCCAACATAAGTACATGTATCCCCATATTATATCACATGTCATACACACTCTATGATGAATGGCATTATACAGGTTCTTTGAACCCTGGCTCCAATATGAGCCAACATATGTATAAATAAAACATCATTTCATGTGTCAAAAAGAGAAGACATAGAATTATGTTTCCTGTCCAGATAGGTTTCATGAACCCTGAGCTTTATCAGGAGCCATGCATACATCATATACCAGTGCTATTTAGTATTTTATGCAAATATAGAGTTTGCAAAGTCTCCAGAAGCTTGTACATATGCAAAAGCTCGTAATTATGCAAGAACTCATAAATACTTCAAAAGTTCATAAAAGCTTGTAAATATTTCAAAAGCTCATAAATATTTTGAAAACTCGTAAATATTTTGAAAGCTCATAAATATTTTAAAAGCGCGTAAATATTTCTTAAGCTCATAATTATTTTAAAAGCTCATAAATAATTTTCAAGCTTGTAATTATTTCAAAAGCTCGTACATATTTCAAAAAGCTCATAAATATTTTAAAAGTTTGTAAATACTTCCAAAAGCTCATAAATATTTTCAAAGCTCGTAAAAGCTCCTAACTTATTAAAAAAACTCGTAATTGACACTTCTTGCATTTTCTATAATATATATATTTTCATAAATAAATAAATAAAATATATGTATATATATATTTATGCACATATGAAAACTAGCATATTTATATATATTATATAATTATCTGAAAATAATAGTGTAAGGACTCTACCTCGAGGTTCGTGTGAGACTTCAGCGAGTGGAAAAAAAGTTGCAGCAAAAGTGATGATGGTGGTAGCTCGATTCCCGATGAAGTAGTGAATTCGGTGGCGGCTCGTAGCTGCCCTGCCTTTTTTTTCTTCCTTCTTTCTTTCCTTTTTTGCACAACACGGGAAGAGGGTGGGCGACACCCGAGTGGTGTTGCTGCTCTAATATTGTGGCAACACTGGGAAGGTGCCACTATCGCTGGAAAGAGAGAGAGAGACTCTCAAAAGAGACTCAAGTGAGAGCGAGAGAGGATAGAGAGTCTACTTTCAGGGAAGATCTAAAACACACCCTCGTTATCTACATCGGGTCAGAGAGTCACAAGAGGTAAAACAACAACATTCGAATAATATTTTGTTTTAACCTTTGATAGTTTGCAGTTATGCGTTCATCATTCTCATATCTTTTGAGAATGTGAATGAGTTATCTGATTGTCTTTTGTAAATAATTATTTGAAAAATCTAAAAAAAAAAAAAAAATTAAAAATAAAAAATCTATTTTTTTTAAAATTATCCTTTTTATTACAAAATTTTTGTCATTTGAATGAATTTACCCCAGAATTCATTGCATTTATGAGAAGTTCATATGCACTTCACCTCACTCCTTGCATCATTATCAATGGTCATTTGTTTTCTATTACAGTGAAGAAGAAACTTAAAAGTAAAGCCCTTTATGAGAAGACAATATAAAATGATTAAGCTTACAATAAAAGATAAAGATAAATGTCTTTATGAAGCCTAAAAATAGCAAAGGATGAATCATACAGGGGCATGTAGAGGCTCATATTCTATGGTTTAAGACCATGATGATCCACTTAGAGGAAAAACTCTTTAAGCTGAAAAATGTCAAGATTGTATTCTATTTTATCATTGCCTCTCATCCACTCCTTTGGTGGTTTATGTTGACTTATCTATCTTATGCACTAGTACCTTTTACTCCTATGTTGCAACGACTCCAAATTTTAATAAAAAAAATTTAGAGATTTTTTTTTTAAACTAGCAAGAGGGCTATACTAGCCTTTTGTAAACCCGAATAAACTTGGGCAAGTTGCAATCAAACCACAATACACACATATGATTGAAATAGATTTCTAAACAAACCATTGATCAACTTAAAATGTTCAATTATAATTAAATCAGGGTCTTAACACATTATCAAAATATCTAAAATGACCAAGAGGCAAAACATGAGCGAAGTATTCAGAAAGACAGCGATGACGTCCATCCTGGCACCACCACAAGCATACCGTTTAATCAGCTTACTCATTTCCCAAAAATTGTTAAAATTAAAGGGTCAAATCATGCCCCAGTAAGTAACACTCTACCATATAAACAGGAAAATAAATTTTAAATACACAAAACATGCAATGCATACACCAATCAAGCATATATCACCAATTCAAATTACATGTATTCATATTTGAGCATAAAGGTAAATAAACAACAATAACTTACTCTATAATTTGGTACATGCATTCAAACTCACCAATAAGTAAGATTGTATACCATTGTATACATTTGTTTCCTACATCTCAATATAAAATATGTGAATCATGTGAACCTCGTCTCTAATGCATTATTTTTTTTTTCTCGCCCTGTAAGAGTACACTCCTAGGGACTCAAGTCTGATCTAACTAATTCGATAGGGGTTCATTATGTCATGTATTTTATTAACCCCATGGACTCAGAAAGATCTGCAAACACCCATTGAATCAGCCAACAACCGAGAGACACTCTAGTGGTTAAGAGAATCGATTCATACTCTACAGAGTCGTGGAGCTACTTACTTAGGCCTTATCAGGTAATCCTTGTTCTCTACGCTGAGGAGAGAGAACCAAAGAGATGCTTCGCTCTTCAAATTAATCATTTATTTCTTCGATTGTATGTACTGCCTACTTTCTCTAAGGTAGACACTAGTTTGAACATATACTTAGTGTTGATTAATTAAACTCATAAGTCAACTCAAGTGCCTCAGCACCAAGGGCCTTCAGCTCGAGCTGCCCTCAGGATGCTCTCACAACAATACAATAAAAATGTCAACTGGTTCAAACCAAGCCCTTAGTAACATATCCCCATTCTAAGATACCCTCAAGCTAGACTCGCAGTAACATATTCTTCTCGGAAATACCCTTGATCCATACCTCCCTGGAGGTTTAAGTGTGTAAGAGCATGCTTTATATTTATTCACTATATAGTGCATACAGACACCATAGTGGCTTCTTAGAACCGAGGCTCACTCATGAGCTATAAGCACATAGGGTTTCTTGTAACCCACAAGTCATCCAACATGCTATCCATACACTACTCAACAACAATGCATAATGCCCATGCCCATAGCATAAACCATGAATGCACATTGTCATTTCATAAGGTTTAACTCATATGACACATCACATTAAGCAAACATGACATTCATTATATCCACTATGCATAAATACTCATCATGGTCATCATGCATAAACACTTATCATGTTGTTACATATTAACTTCATAAAATTCTTATACTGTAAACTGACCATATGCATAAAAGCATGATATACATTGAATCACATAGGTTCACAATTAATTAGTTAGAAACAATAATCCACAAAAATTATCCTAGTGTCACAGGCTCTGTCACGGTTTACACAGAGCTTATATTGACAAGTAAAAATTCTAGGTAACACTTACATGTGTTCCCTAACATATCCAATTTACAGATCTACAAAACCTCTTATATTTTTACAATAAAAAATTTTGGACTGAAACTGGTTTTTCTGTCAACAAACATGGTGCAAAATTCTATTTCATGAAGTACTGATTCAACATCCTTTCCAAATGCTAATAATTCTATAAATTTTTTGGATGATAGATTTATCTTTTTCCTTTCAATTGAATCCATTTTTGCTACATAACCTCTTGCCAATATTTTTTAATTTATTCTGAATCAAACCCCCATCAGGAAATTTCATAGGTCCTAATTTTCTGTAAGTGATAAAATTCTACCAACTTGGATGAAGTTTTGATACTCACTGCAAGCATTATAAGTTTTATTTTATTTTTCTAGATTCTACCAGTTGTCTTACAACACATATTCAAAAATCATTTAAAAATACCATAAATTAGATTTAATAAATTTTTCGTGGTAGCATCTATCATATTCAGTTCTGAACACAAGCAATATTTTTTTGTTTGTGTTGTAGAAACTAAAACCCTCAAACGATAGACCTTATGGCCAGGCCTTATTTACTGAGACTTCATGTGTGTGTCTACATGGCCCACATAAATAGATTTTATCAGAACCTAATTCGTTTGAGCGCTAGAATTTTCTCACCAACATTGTTTAATTAAGAAAATACAAACAACATATATCCAATTTTCTGAATTAAAGCATTTACGTGAAAACACTTATGTAAATGAATCTAACATGGATCTCTAAGCATGGTACACACATAATCTATCAAACGTGATGTTGTAACATGTTAAAGAAATAAATACATGCTTTCAAACATAAACGAATGCATGCTTTTGTCAAGATCTAATTCATGTCTTTAGAAAAATACTATTTTCATGAAACAACATGGGATTTAATAAAATCATTTTTATTTCATGGATCTCTAAGCATGATACACACATAATTTATCAAACATGATGTTGTAACATGTTAAAGAAATCAATACATGCTTTCAAACATAATCGAATGCATGCTTTTGTCAAGATCTAATTCACGTCTTTAAAAAAATACTATTTTCATGAAACAACATGGGATTTAATAAAAGCATTTTTATTTCAAGTACTTTAAAACCACTTACACATCATTTTGAACATCATACATTATTTAATCATGCATACAAATCAGTAACATGCTTATTCAAACGGATTTGCATCTAAGATACAAGCCTACATGATTTTTTGAAGCCAATTCTTGGTACGACCCCAAAATGAATCTTGTTTTTAAAGAAATCGATATTTTTTAAATATATCATCATGATATATGTCAATTTTGAACATTTAAAACCTCTTTAACACAAGATTTCTGGATGATCCACCATGGATCACCATTGATCTTAATTTTTGCATTCTCTACGTACCTGAAATATATTTTTGAGCCTATACGATAGCGGTACCTACCCTAAATGTGAAATCTAATAGTTTGAATGTCTCCTCCTCTTAAAAAAACGTCGGCTAACATCTCTTTGAAGCTACTTTAATGGCTGCTTGAATCTCTTCAAGGCTTGAAGAAGAAGAGAGAGGGAGAGAGAGAAGAATAAAAAGAGAGAGATGGATAGGGTGGGACGCCCCCTTGGGCTCCCCCCTCTTTTATGGGAGTAGGTTATTGCTAAGGCAAGACCTTGGGATTGCCTTAGAAGCTCACTTAGAAAGGGGAAGGTCCCCCCCCCCTTCCTTTCCTCTTGTTGCTTCTCAATAAAAAACCAACCCAAGTTTGGGTTTTCCAAACTTTCCAATTTACTATTTTTTTCCTTCTTTCTTTCTTGGCCTTCCAAGAGGTAGGGACGTCCCATGTGGGTCTGTCCTTGCCTTGGTTACCACATGGCATCCATTTAAGTCTCAAGGCTTCTCAAACAAAGCCTTGATTCCCATATAGTAAGTTTCAACTTTTTTTATTTTTTTCTAGCTTATTTTTTTATAAAATCAAAGGCAATTGATCTTTAGTAACTAAGGTCTAGCCAAGGGGGCATGGGCTCACCTAGGGGGCGTTCCACTCTCCTTGGTTAACTTGCTTAACTAAATTAATTAATATATTTATTATCTTTTTTGAGAAAATTCAATATTTCTAAATTGGATCTTGGATCCATATTAAGTCTTGGATTTCATACCAAATCCAATAAAATTTTAGACCTAATTTGGATCCAAACCCACATACTAAATCCAAATTTAAGTGAAATTAATTTCAAACCCAAATTCAATTTAAATTCTATTTAAATCCCAATTTACATGATTTTAACCCCGGGTTAAATTCAAGTTCCATATTAACTTTGGATAAAATTCTAATTCACTTGAAATTTTATTTTGAATCAATATACCATATAAATTATAATTTACAAGTATATTTAAAAAATAAAAGCCATATTTAAGACAATAAATCATCTTTATTTATTTAAATAATTGTTGAAAATTTTGCGGGTATTACATAAGTTTTGTTTTCGATATTCTTGAAGAGGATTAAGTTGGTCAACTCATTGTACAAAGAAAACCCTATCCATTCAGGCTTTATCCCGGGGCATTTTTTTTTGTCCTTTTCAAGTCATCTATGTTAGTCTTTTTTAAGACTTTTTCAAAAACACAATGTCAGAGCTAATCTTTTCTCTTTTCAAAGTCAGTGTGTCCACTTTTTTGTTATCAACCAAGCTTTGCACACTAAAAAACAAAGAAGTGCATCTATAAGCAGATAAATTTTGACTAAGTCATTTCATATTAAGAAACATACAAAAATCCAGTGTTTTTAATGAATTTCAAGGTTTTGCTAACTTCAACTTTGTTTTTGGCTTTTAAAACTATATCTTCAAGGTTTTTATCCAATAGATCAATTAAACTAGAAAATCTTAGCTTTCTATCAAGCAAAAAATAAGGTCAATATGACATTAGAGTCAAAAGTTATGACCAAAACAACGTGACTTGTTTAGTAAAAGAACTTATTTTTTAGGTACGACCCACTTTAAGCACATTTTTGTCTATCAAATAGATCAAACTTGGTTTTATATTTAAAAGATAAATTAAAGTAGAGGATGTTAGATTTTCAAAACATCAAAAATCATCTCAAACTAACATTCAGATCGGAAGTTATGGCAAAATTTTTTTAACTTGTCCTCACAACACATGATCAATATTGAATTGTCGTTAATAAAATAAAGAATTGTTGTTTTCACCAAGAATTGTTGTTAATGGAATCCAATAATGATAAATTAATTTTTTGTTAGCAAAAAAATTATCGTCTGCACTTGCCGATAGCCTCAAAAAGTGCTCCCTTAGGATCAGACATACTTAATTCGCCTTTCAAAACCCAATACAGAGCACTCAATTCCCCAATCAATTCCAAAACTCCTTTATAAATTTTTTTTATCTTAGGCAGCTTACCTTAGTTAAATCCCAATAATTCATTTCAAAACCGACCCATAAGAACCACTCATCTCAATCTAGATCGAATGCAAAAAATGTATCTTAGATATGCGAGAAACAAATCCAAATCTACCAAAAAAACTATAAATATGGGGGTCACTGGTGTGAGTTTTAAGAAAACCCTTTTTGAAACAATTATTTTAATGAAAATCTAGTGAAAGCCAGACACCAAAAATATAAAAACCGGCTCGCACAAGTGGTGGAGTCCGGGTCGATCTCAGGGAACGAGAAATACTTCGTATTCAAATACACAATCTAAACTACTCTTTATTGCCAAAATAAAAAGAATTAATTAAATAATTAACTAACTAAGGAAGTACGACCCTACGCAGAGGGCTTAAATAAAATAAATAAATGGTTTTATTACAGACCCAATTAATAAAATAAAATAAAACCCTAATCTACAAAGAAAAGCAAAAGTGTCTTCACTGCTTGAGTCCTTGTTCCCTTTGAATTGATTTGCTTCCCTTTGTCCTTCCCTCTTTTTGTTTCCTCAATGAAACAGGTAATGCATGTTTTCTTTCGCCCGCTAAGGGCTCCCTGAGGGCACCTTTGAGCGCTTGAAAGGACCTCAGAAGGTACTTTCAGGGCATGAAAAAGGCTCTATCGCACTTTCCAACACTTTCCAACGCTTTCCTGCAAAACAAAAACACAAAACACACGACAGAACCAAGAAATCTACGAGACAATCTAGGATAAATGTAGAGAAAAATCACAAAACATGCTTTTAAAAGACATGACTACTATGAACAACTATACTAAAAGATGAAATAATAAAACAACAATGTAACAAAAATTTGAGAACTACTTTCTAATACGCTCACTAATCCAAGACATGATTTCAAGAAAGCAACTAATGATGAATTAACTAAATTAATATGACGTGAGTGATAAATGGAAGGTACAGTTCATCTAACAAAATTTGGAAATAGACTAATAATAGGCTAACTATTCAGGCTATGCTACCTACTTAATGAATAATAGCTAGAAAGTAAAAACGGATGCAATAGTTTATGCCCTATGCTAACATTATTGGTAACATTAAACTAAGCTAATCAAATTATTGTGAACTAACACAACTTTAAACTACTTACCATATGCTGAAAATAATGACAGACATGCTAATGCACTTCTAATGGGTTATCAATGCACGTAAACACAGTAAACAAGGAATTGGCTAAACTTTTATCAACTAACATAACATGGTTTTATTTGTTTTGTTTTTCTAAATAACTAAAACAAATACTAAACTAATAGCATATTTCAAATAAATTTAATCTAATTTAATCTACTAACTAAGCTAAGCAACTTAATCACTAAGTCAAGAAACACAAAAAGAATGGTTGATGATGAAAACAATTATCTCTATAATCTAAAGTGCAACCAGACTGACAGATGTGAACTAGTTATTCTAAAACAGATCTAACTTAACATGAATAAAAAAACAAAACTGATTAGGCATAAAGGAAACCACTGCTAAAACTTACTCTAATGGACTGAAATAAAAATTGCTTAACGCTATGCAGAACTGATCTACTTTTGCTAAAACCACAGTCTCTATAGAATGCCCTAATAACCTTAATCATGCTGAAACTGAAAACAAAACATGCTGACACACATTTGACATGGCTGAAACTAACACAACGGAAAGAAAAGAAAGCAAGTTAACTAATTACAAAAGACGTGACCAATGAAACAAGGAAGCACCAAATACATTGAGCATGCTGAAACTAAATAAAAAAAATGCCCAGACTAATAACGTATGACTAAGTAGACTAAACAAGAAAAAAAATGATGCTTACCCAAAACGCTGAATCAAAAAAAAATATGCAGAACCTATGAATCAACAAAACGCAGAGCCTATGGTATATCTTTTTTTTTTTCGTTTTTCTACTCTTCTATTCAACAAAGACAATAATGAACTGATCTGAGATACGTAAAAAGAAAAGGGGAGCAGAAGAAGGGATTACCGAGCAACCCGGCTGGAGTGGTTGCGAAGAGAGTGGTCTCTCCCCATTAAGTCAACACGCTGCCTTTTTGTGTGCTGGAAAAATAGAAGAGACTACGGACTGGCTGGTGGAGAAAGAAGGAGAGAGAGAGAGAGAGAGAGAGAGAGAGAGAGAGAGAGAGAGAGAGAGAGAGAGAGAGAGAGAGAGAGAGCTTCAAAGTGGGGAGACGCCTCTTTTTTTAGGTTTTGGAAACTTTTTCAAAAAAGGTTTGTACATTTTTTAAATATTTCAAACAACTCCATTTTTTTGAAAGTATTTTCCAAAAACTTGATTAATTTCTCAAAAAGGGTTCAGCTTGCTCAATTTAATATTTGATAAA
Source organism: Nuphar pumila (assembly GCF_984573655.1). Taxonomy (NCBI): domain Eukaryota; kingdom Viridiplantae; phylum Streptophyta; class Magnoliopsida; order Nymphaeales; family Nymphaeaceae; genus Nuphar; species Nuphar pumila. The sequence continues at coordinate 93,054,261 of NC_143260.1, read as the reverse complement.
AATCTTTAAAAACCTTCGCAAACAAGCATTTTTTAAATAATTATTGCACATGATCATGCATGAAAATATATGAATTTATGTGTAGAAATTATGCATGATCAAATACCCCCATGCTTATCGTTTGCTAGTCCTCGAGCAAACTAAAGCAAAAACAAAAATGATAAACTAACCAAAACAAAAACCTAACTCACTTTCGTAGGAATTACGATTGCATTTAACATATGCAACAAGCCCTTTAAACCCCTGGGTTACCTTCGTGGACGAGTAAGGTCTCGTGAGGGTTTGCAGTGATGCTACCCACAAACATCTCTGTCATGTATGCATAAAAATTTTAAAGCACAAAGCATTAGGCACTTAAGGAGTTTGTTTTCACAAATATTTCATGTCATTGCATTATCAAAACATGATTAGAGTCTTCTACCTGCCACCACAGAATAAAACTTTTTCTTTCACTTTTCTAAATAGCATAATTATTTATGTTTCATTCTCAGAAATTCAAGTACATACATATTATTTACTTATCCTCACTCATATGTGTTCTGCACAAGTTTTCTCAATATTTGCTTCTAAGCAATGAACTTTTCTCTTTTACGCTCTTTTCTTTTTCTTGATTTTCACTTCTCTGTTTTTTTTTTATTAAGCACTATATCAAATTTCTAGTTTTCATGACCCGTGTAACAAGCTTTGGGTCAGTGACTCCCAGACCAAACGACCTTAGGGCACCAGATACAAAGTATCCCTCGGACTTAATTGCTCGAGTCACTATACCTTCAAATTTTTTTTTATAGTTTACGTATAGTCTACTTCTCTGTCATGTGCAATGCTAATATCTATTAGGCTCTCTATACAGTCCATGTAACGAGCTTTCGGGCCGGTGGCCCCCAAACCAGATGGCTTTAGGGCACCAGGTGTAAACACCCCTCAGGCTCTACTTGCTCGAATAAAATAGGCCACAGATATCAACGTAGACAAAGAATTGACTTTCTTCATTAACCTTTTTGACATGAAACTCAAACACTTGAACTTGTGTCTAAGCCCAGCTACTAGGGAGTATGAAGATATCAAACAACTAAACGTATGCTCTTTTTTTACTTTTTCAGCTCATAAATGCAATATTGTTCATTTGCTTAGTTTTCAAAAATAAAGCTGTGTATATTCATACTTGTGATTCAAAATAACTCTAACATGCATCTATAATCATTTCTTTGAAATCCACATAAACAACCACGGTTTTTTAGATTCGTGTTAGAAAAAGTCTTGTTTTGTGGGGCTTAAAAATTCTCTAAAAACGTTAGATGTTGCAAAGCAGTCATATAAGTTCAAACTCATTCCCTAAAAGCCTAATTTTAATGAGTTGACATAAAAATGCAAGTACAAAGACATGAAAAGTTTAGGTGTGCAAACTACACCCTCCCCCATGCTTGAATGACACTGTCCTCAGTGGCACTCCCCCATGCTTGTATGAAACTAAGAGGCTGCACTTGAGAACAAGATAATTGGGAGAAAAGAGCAGAAGTCACCTGATATGACATATGAATGCATGTCCTACGATTACACAAGAATGCATACCTGATCTAACAATACACTCATGAGATACATGAAAACAAAATAAAATAAAATAAAAAACGTCTATGAACATTTATTAGTTCCTACTAAAAAGACTAAAAATACAACATACAAACCTGTGCGTGCCCTCATGCATCCATGAGGTCAACAGTCTCAATGTCTTGCTTCACCACAATATCATAAATGTAGGGCTTCAGCCGATGCCCATTGACTTTGAAAATGCTGCCCGTTCGAGGGTCCAAAAGATCTATTGCTCCATGTGGAAAAACTCTATGGACTATGAACGGTCCATCCCATCTGGACTTCAGCTTCCCTGAAAAAAGATGGAGACGCAAATGATAAAGCCAAACCTTTTGACCAGGCTCGAACTGCTTCCTCACAATGTGCTGATCATGGAAATGCTTGGTTCGAGACTTGTAAATCTCGACACTCTCATAGGCCTTATTATGCAAATCTTCTAGCTCACTCAACTGTAATTTTCTCTCTGCTCCAGCTTGGGTCATATTAAAATTAAACTTTTTTATAGCCCAATACGATCTATGCTCTAACTCGACAAAGAGATGGCATGGTTTTCCAAAAACGAATCGATATGGTGACATATCAATCAGGGTCTTGAAAGCAGTCCTATAAGCCCATAGGGCATCATCAAGGCACTGAGACCAGTCCTTACGGTCTGGTCGGACTGTCTTTTCAAGAACCCGCTTGATCTCCCTGTTAGAGACCTCAACTTGGCCACTGGTGTGCGGGTGGTAAGGTGTAGCAATCCGATGATGCAAAAAATATTTCCTAAGTAAGAAAGCTACTTGCACATTACGAAAGTGCGTACCACCATCACTAATGATCGCTCGAGGGACTCCGAACCGGCTAAAAATGTTGTGCTTGATAAATTGAAACACCTCTTTATGATCATTGGTTCGGGTGGCCACGACCTCAACCCATTTTGAAACATAATCAACTGCCACTAAAATGTATACAAATCCAAACGATGGCAAAAAAGGACCCATAAAATCAATGCCCCACACATCAAAAATCTCAACAATCAAAATAGGAAGAAGGGGCATCTTGTCACGCTTGGCAATGCGTCCTGTCTGTTGACAGCGCAAGCACCTCCTACAAAAATCATGGGCATCCTTATGCAGTGTTGGCCACCAAAATCCTGACAGGAGGACCTTTGCGACGACCTTTCGACTAGAAAAATGACCTCCACAAGCCAAGGAATGACAGAATGATAGAATGGAGTCATACTCCTCCTCAGAAACACACCTCCGAATCATCTGATCCGGGCATAATTGAAACAATTCTGGTTCTTGTCAAAAATAGTGCTTTACCTGCGAGAAAAATCGATCTCTCTCATTGCGGTTCCAGTGTGAAAGGTACTCTCCAGTCACCAAAAAGTTGATGATATGCGCGAACCAAGGCAAATGCTTGACATGAAAGAGTTGCTTATCCGGAAATGAATCATCAATCTGCCCCTGATCAGTGGATGTCTCCACTGTCAGTCTGGATAAATGATCTGCTACAAGATTCTCACATCCACTCTTATCTTGAATCTCGAGATCAAATTCTTGTAACAAAAGGATCCATTGAATGAGACGCGGTTTGACATCCTTTTTACTCATCAAATATCGCAATGCTGCATGATCTGAGTAAATGATGACCTTGGAGCCTAACAAATATGAGCAAAACTTCTCAAGAGCAAAAACTACTGCTAGTAATTCCTTCTCTGTGGTGGTATAATGCATTTGCGCATCAGAGAGGGTCCTACTAGCGTAATAAATCATATGAGATAGTCGCTCAATCTTCTGACCGAGAATCGCTCCAACCGCGTAATCTGACGCGTCACACATAATCTCAAATGGCACTGACCACTCAGGAGATCGAAGAATAGGAGCAGTAGTCAAAGCCTCCTTCAGAGCCAAGAATGCCTTCAGACAGGCATCATCAAACACAAACGACAAATCTTGCGATAGCAGGTTGCACAATGGTCGAGAAATCTGACTAAAGTCCTTAATGAACCTTCTATAAAAACCTGCGTGCCCTAGAAATGATCGCACCTGGCGCATAGAGGTCGGTGGAGCTAATCTAGCAATGTTCTTCACTTTGGCCTTATCAACTTCGATCCCTTTCTCAGACACAATATGTCCAAGAACAATCCCTTGTCTCACCATAAAATGACTCTTTTCCCAACTAAGAACTAGATTTGTCTCCCTACAATGCTGAAACACACGAGATAACTTTTGGAGACAATCGTCAAATGAAGAGCCATAGACCGAGAAATCATCCATGAAGATCTCAAGGACATCATCCATCATATGTGAGAAGATCGCCATCATGCACCGCTGAAATGTTGTCGGGGCATTGCAGAGCCCGAACGACATTCTCCTATAAGCAAAAGTGCCATATGGACAAGTGAACATCGTCTTCTCCTGGTCCTTGGGATGAACGACCACCTGGTTGTATCTTGAATAACCATCCAGGAAACAAAAACACTGCTGGCCTGCGAGTTTCTCCAAGATCTGGTCGATGGACGGCAGAGGGAAGTGATCCTTCCTTGTTGCATTATTCAACTTTCTATAATCTATGCATACTCGCCATCCCGTGGTAGTCCTCATGAGGACACTTTCTCCTTTTTCATTCATCTCTACAGTAAGCCCAGACTTCTTGGGGACAACATGGGTAGGGCTCACCCACTGACTGTCAGAGATGGGATAAATGATCCCAGCATCCAACCATTTGACTACCTCCTTCTTTACCACCTCCTTCATATGGGGATTTAGTCTCCTTTGCGCCTCTCTTGAGGGTTTAGCCCCCTCATCCATGATAATCCAATGCATGCAAAAGGAGGGGTCTATCCCCTTCTGATATGCCACCGACCATCCAATCGTCTCTTTATGCTTGTGCAAGACCTGTAAAAGCTGACACTTCTGTGTGTCAGTCAGGTTTGCGGAAATAATGACGGGGAGAGTCTGATCCTTGTTTAGGAAGGCATACTTGAGTGAGGCCGGTAAGGGCTTCAACTCAAGCTCAGGCAGACTCTCTATGGATGGTCAGGACGACTTTTCTGCCAATTCAGGAAGCGGCTCGAAGTGCCAGGTCCAACTCAGATCACCTGTTTGACTCTCTATCGACCCATGGCAATCTTCTTTGAGTGATTCATCAACCTCCTTCTGAGGTGGATCACTCAATAACCAGGTATGCTATGCTTCTACCAGGTCCTGAATGAAGTCGACCTCAAAAGAAGCCTCATCGCCGGCAGGTCCCATCGCCGCATGAAAAATGTTTAGCCTCATCTTCCTGTTGCCAAATGAGACATCCATCGCGTCTGTGCGACAATTAATGCACGCATTGGCAGTGGCCAGAAATGGGCGTCCAAGAATGATGGGGGTCTGTCGCATATCATTAACTCCCTCCATATCTAAAATGATGAAGTCAACAAGTAGAAGTCCTCTACCTTGACTAGAACATCTTCCAGAATCCCTCGCGGGACCTTGATTGATCTATCTGCAAGCTGCAGGGTCATAGGTGTTGGCTTCATCTCCTTTAATCCAAATTTGTCATAAAAGAAACCCGGCAAGATATTGACATTTGCCCCAAGGTCGAGCAATGCACACTTGACAGTGATGTCTCCTATGACACACGAAATAATCAGAGTCCCTGGGTCCTTAAGCTTTGGTGGAGTTTGGTGCTGCAACACCGCACTCACCTGCTCAGTCAAGTATATCTTCTTCGGCACTTGTGACCTCAACTTTCTTTTCTGCGTACAAAGCTCCTTTAGGAACTTTGCATATGTAGGGACTTGCTGAATGGCATCAAGCAAGGGGAGGTTTATCTGAACGTGCTTGAATATCTCAAACATCTCCTGCATATTCACTCCATGTTTGCCTAATGACTTCGGTCTCTCTAGCGCCTCAGGAAAGGGGGCTTTGGGAGTATAGGACTTTGAAGGCTCAGTTGGTAGAGCCCTCTCGCTTTCCTGAGGTGGGACGGTAGGGACATGCTGCTTCTCACTCATTCTCTCTCTTTCTTCTGTAGCCTCCCTCCCTTGGTATTGCTTCCCATTCCTAAGGGTGATTACCGCTTGAGCCTGACTCTTGATGGGCATCTGTCATATGCAGGCCATGCATCGGCTTCTTACCCCTACGGTTCACCACTGGTTGGCTAGGTAAAGCCCCCTCACTCCGCCTGCTAAGCGCCTCAGCGAGTTGTCCCATTTGCGTCTCAAGCTTCGCAATAGAATGTGTATGGGAGCTCAAATTTGCCTTGATATCCGAGAAGGCTTGCAGCATCTTGTCCTCAAAGGACTGGCTGGACGAGGACTCCTGGGACTGGGGCTGACTATAAGTAGGCTGAGCTGAAGGGTAGCTAGTTCTCTGAAATCCAGGTGCATAACCGCCTTGCCTGGGTTGACTCTGGGAAGGGTTGAGAGGTTGGGCTTGTGGATTTCTCCATGAAAAGTTGGGATGGTTCCGCCAGCCCGGGTCATATGTACTGGAATATGGATTGGGTGGAGGCCTAGCGAAACTCTGCGCCATCTGAGCTTGCTCCTGAACAAACTCAGGGTACTGTGGCGCAACGGGGCAATCAACAACATGGTGTGTAGGGCTAGCACACAACGCACACACCTGTAGGACTGGAGAGGGACCCGACAACAACTAATCCAATTTTTGGGACAGTTGGTCGACCTTGTTTTGCAACTCAAGGTGCATCCCTATCTCGAATATACCAGCCTTCTTCGCGCCATCTTGCACAGGTGTGGCCCTTTCAGATCGTGAAGCAAAAGCATGGTGCATGGAGTTCTCGCTCAAGGTCTCAAAAAGGGCCCATGCTTCATCTTCACTTTTGAGCATAAAAGTGCCCCCACAGGCAGCGTCAACCATTTGACGGTTCTTCTCAGTGAGACCATCATAAAAATATTGCACCAGTTGCCAGCGGAGCACCTGGTGGTGGGGACACTTGCGGCGAAGATCTTTCATTTTCTCCCACGTTTCATGAAACATTTCTCCCTCGATCTGTGAAAAGCTGGTGATGGCTTTTCGATATTGGTTCATCTTACCAATTGGGAAGTATTTCTTTAAAAACTCCCTTTGCATATGTTCCCAAGTGGTAATTTGAACTGTATCGAGGGCCTTCAGCCAATGCTTGGCTTTATCCTTAAGGGAGAAGGGGAATAACGTCAACCTTAACGTGTCATCTCCAAAATTGTTGATTTGCACCATAGAGCAGATCTCGAGAAATTCGTCGAGATGACGGTATGGGTCTTCGTTGCTAAGGCCATAAAAGGAGGGCAACATCTGGATGACACTGACCTTGATTTCAAAATGGTTCGCTCCCACATCAGGTCTTGTGATGCAGAAGGTAGGAGTGTATGTGTTGGGCATGAAGTACTCCCTAAGAGGACGGATCAACTGCTGATCTTCAGCCATGGGGCTGGATTGATGGGCTCTCCTAAAGAAAGATTCGGGATCCTCAACAAATTCGGCAAGCTCAGGTTCAAGCGAACGTCGCCCGTGCATGCACCAAAGGGTAGACCGGTGCAACAACCATGCTAAATTGGGTTTTTCTACCTAACTAACGCGCTAGCGACCAAACCACAAAGCGAGTAACAGAAACAAATACTGAAAACAAGAAATAAACAAGCACCAGGCAGTTGCACTCAGTAGAGAATGTACGAAAATGAAATCTATGTGCACGGTACCAATCGTACATAGTCACTTCTAAGGGGATCCTAATGGGTGGGCTGTGCAGAAAAGTAAGCTCGTCTCTATGGTATGCACACACGTGGTTCTAAGCTTAAATGCGAAAAGCAAACTAAACAATCCTAATTAAAGAACTGAATTAAACTAACAACCTATAAATACGAGAACAAACACAAGGCAATAAAGTGAATACTAGTATTTTGCCGTTCCCCGGCAACGACGCCAAAATTTGGTGTGAGTTTTAAGAAAACCCTTTTTGAAATAACATTTTTAATGAAAATCTAGTGAAATCCAAACACCAAAAATATAAAAACCGGCTCGCACAAGTGGTGGAGTCCGGGTCAATCTCAGGGAACGAGAAATACTTCGTATTCAAATACATAATCTAAACTACTCTTTATTGCCAAAATAAAAAGAATTAATTAAATAATTAACTAACTAAGGAAGTAAGACCCTACGCAGAGGGCTTAAACAAAATAAATAAATGGTTTTATTATAGACCCAATTAATAAAATGAAATAAAACCCTAATCTACAAAGAAAAGCAAAAGTGTCTTCAGTGCTTGAGTCCTTGTTCCCTTTGAATTGATTTGCTTCCCTTTGTCCTTCCCTCTTTTTGTTTCCTCAATGAAACATGTAATGCATGTTTTCTTTCGCCCGCTGAGGGCTCCCTGAGGGCACCTTTGAGGGCTTGAAGGGACCTCAGAGGGTACTTTCAGGGCACGAAAAAGGCTCTACCGCACTTTCCAACGCTTTGCTGCAAAACAAAAACATAAAACACACGGCAGAACCAAGAAATCTATGAGACAATCTAGGATAAATGTAGAGAAAAATCACAAAACATGCTTTTAAAAGACATGACTACTATGAACAACTATACTAAAAGATGAAATAATAAAACAACGATGTAACAAAAATTTGAGAACTACTTTCTAATACGCTCACTAATCCAAGACATGATTTCAAGAAAGCAACTAATGATGAATTAACTAAATTAATATGACGTGAGTGATAAATGGAAGGTACAATTCATCTAACAAAATTTGGAAATAGACTAATAATAGGCTAACTATTCAGGCTATGCTACCTACTTAATGAATAATAGCTAGAAAGTAAAAACGGATGCAAGAGTTTATGCCCTATGCTAACATTATTGGTAACATTAAACTAAGCTAATCAAATTATTGTAAACTAACACAACTTTAAACTACTTACCATATGTTGAAAATAATGACAGACATGCTAATGCACTTCTAATGGGTTATCAATGCACGTAAACACAGTAAACAAGGAATTGGCTAAACTTTTATCAACTAACATAACATGGTTTTATTTGTTTTGTTTTTCTAAATAACTAAAACAAATACTAAACTAATAGCATATTTCAAATAAATTTAATCTAATTTAATCTACTAACTAAGCTAAGCAACTTAATCACTAAGTCAAGAAACACAAAAAGAATGGTTGATGATGAAAACAATTATCTCTATAATCTAAAGTGCAACCAGACTGACAGATGTGAACTAGTTATTCTAAAACAGATCTAACTTAACATGAATAAAAAAACAAAACTGATTAGGCATAAAGGAAACCACTGCTAAAACTTACTCTAATGGACTGAAATAAAAATTGCTTAACGCTATGCAGAACTGATCTACTTTTGCTAAAACCACAGTCTCTATAGAATGCCCTAATAACCTTAATCATGCTGAAACTGAAAACAAAACATGCTGACACACATTTGACATGGCTGAAACTAACACAACGGAAAGAAAAGAAAGCAAGTTAACTAATTACAAAAGACGTGACCAATGAAACAAGGAAGCACCAAATACATTGAGCATGCTGAAACTAAATAAAAAAAATGCCCAGACTAATAACGTATGACTAAGTAGACTAAACAAGAAAAAAAATGATGCTTACCCAAAACGCTGAATCAAAAAAAAATATGCAGAACCTATGAATCAACAAAACGCAGAGCCTATGGTATATCTTTTTTTTTTTCGTTTTTCTACTCTTCTATTCAACAAAGACAATAATGAACTGATCTGAGATACGTAAAAAGAAAAGGGGAGCAGAAGAAGGGATTACCGAGCAACCCGGCTGGAGTGGTTGCGAAGAGAGTGGTCTCTCCCCATTAAGTCAACACGCTGCCTTTTTGTGTGCTGGAAAAATAGAAGAGACTACGGACTGGCTGGTGGAGAGAGAGAGAGAGAGAGAGAGAGAGAGAGAGAGAGAGAGAGAGAGAGAGAGAGAGAGAGAGAGAGAGAGAGAGAGAGAGAGAGAGAGAGAGAGAGACGTGAGCTTCAAAGTGGGGAGACGCCTCTTTTTTTCTTCAAACTTCCTATTTATAATATTTTAATTAGGTTTTAGAAACTTTTTCAAAAAAGGTTTGTACATTTTTAAAATATTTCAAACAACTCCATTTTTTTGAAAGTATTTGCCTAAAACTTAATTAATTTCTCAAAAAGGCTAAAAAAGGGTTCAACTTGCTCAATTTAATATTTGATAAAAATCTTTAAAAACCTTCACAAACAAGCATTTTTTAAATAATTATTGCACATGATCATGCATGAAAATATATGACTTTATGTGTAGAAATTATGCATGATCAGTCACCCCCTATTTAAGTTCTAGATTTTGTCTCCCTAGCAGCTTTACTCTATCAGAATGTTTGCAGAACTTAGCCTAGTCATCATAGCCTAGCCTAGTTTAAGCCCACATCGAGCCTAGTTTAAGATCCAAATCTCCTATTTCACATACATTTGAAGCTCAAACCAAGCCAAAATGTCACTCGTGCTCCCGCACTTGTCAACCGCAGATAGGGCTACCTAAACCCGACATGAGATTTGGTTGTTTTTAATTTATATTTTATTTATTTTATTCATTTTTCTTAAGTTTAGATTGTTCTAACATCATTATGCTTTCGATGTTTTTTTGTTATTTTTCGAGTTTTGGTGGTTCTTACCACCAAGTTTGTATTTTTTGCAGGTTTGCACCCAAGGTACACATTTTTTAAAATATCATCACCCAAAAAACAAAGATCAAAGATCCCTGATCCAGTTGATCCTTGCTTAATGAAAGAGGAAAGACGCGAGATCTTGAAGAACAACACCTACATCTCAAGTTTTGATTCTAGTTTTGGATCAATTTTCTAAAAAACTATTTTTTTCATGAAAACCTTGTCATTTTTGTTTTAAAAATTCCAGAGGTAACTACAAAGAGATAAGACTCTCTCTATATATACACACACGCGTGTGTGGGTACAAAAGATGTAAATAAATAAGTACGTAAACCATTCTCATGGGTGTCACCCCTCAGCATAAGCCAATGCCGAAGCAGGTTATATGTTCCCCCCTGAAACACGGAGGTGCGTGTTCTCGGGTCTGAATGAGCACCACGTATGTAAGCACATGGGGCTCATTTCTTCGTGTGTGTCAACATCACTTAGCATCGGAGTCTGGTGCGTTTGCAAAGACTTAACTACCCTTTCCCGCCATTAGTGCCATAAAACGATGTTTTGGGTAAAGGACAAAAATGTCCTCCCGCCAAAAAGGGTTAAAATCATCATCATTTTCGCCCTAAGGAGTAAACTTCTCTGCTTTAACAAGAGCTTCTTGCATTATGTCGCCCTAAACGTTCTGGATCACCCTTTGGCAATGCACCATCTGCTGTAACAGGAGCTTCGATTGATGACACACCATTTGTCATTGTCTGTTGTCGCCGGAGCACCCTTTGTTGCCATCTGCTATCGTTGGAGCACCCTTTGCGGTCGTTTGCTGCCGCCAAAGCACCCTTTGTCGTCGTCGTCTATTATCACCGGAGCACCCTTTGTCGTCGTCTATTCATGAGAAATAGTTGAACTACCAGAAAAATTAGCATTCTGTCTATTGTTCATCATGATACGAGGGTGCAAACGCCAAACTGAGTAGATAGAGAATAGCAATTTATAGTAGAGATAATAATGGTAACGCCAAACTGAGTAGAGTAACAATTTATAAAAAAAATCAGATAAGAGAGTAACGATTTACAGTAGAAATCAAATCAGAGAGTAGCGATTTATAGTAGAAATCAGATAAGAGAGTATCGATTTAAAGTAGAAATCAAATCAGAGAGTAACGATTTACAATAGAAATCAGATAAGAGAGTAGCAATTTATAGTAGAAATCAGATAAGAGAGTAGCGATTTACAATAGAAATCAAATCAGAGAGTCGCGATTTACAATAAAAATCAGATCAAAGAGTAGCGATTTATAGTAGAAATCAAATCAGAGAGTAGTGATTTACAGTAGAAATTAGATAAGAGAGTAACAATTTACTGTAGAAATCAAATCAGAGAGTAGCGATTTATAGTAGAAATCAGATAAGAGAGTAGCGATTTACAATAGAAATCAAATCAGAGAGTAGCGATTTACAATAAAAATCAGATAAGAGAGTACCGATTTACAGTATAAATCATATCAGAGAGTAACAATTTACAGTAAAAATCAAATCAGAGAGTAGCGATTTACAGTAGAAATCAGACCAGAGAGTGGCGATTTACAGTAGAAATCAGATCAGAGATCAGCGCGATCTCTGATCTGATTTCTACTGTAAATCGCTACTCTCTGATCTGATTTCTACTGTAAATCGCTACTCTATGATTTAATTTATACTGTAAATTGCTACTCTCTGATCTGATTTCTACTGTAAATCGGTACTCTCTTATCTGATTTTTATTGTAAATCGCTACTCTTATATTTGATTTTTATTATAAATCGCTACTCTCTGATTTGATTTGTATTGTAAATCGCTACTCTCTGATTTGATTTCTACTATAAATCGTTTTTTTCAATAGAGAGAGAATAAAAAAAACCATGGCCGCTCAGAGAGAAATCTCATTGCTCTTTTCAACAGTTACAAAAGAGAAAGCAAAGAAAGAATTTATACAAGGCAAGAGCAACAACCCTAAACCTAAAGAAGTTGGGTCTGATCCATAAGAAACCGAGTCTCAAACATAAGCCCCAAAAAAATTTCTTTCGGGGGGTACTGCCCCCCACGACCCTTCTTCAGGGGCGCCCCCTCGGACCCTCGCTCACTGACTGTGCGGCAGAACCCGCACCGGGGGGAGCCCCCGGACCCCCCTTCCTGCTAGTGCAAAAACTTTGAATCAGGCTCCACAACTCATCAGACAGGAACGAGAAGGCGGCCATGTGTTATAACACAAGCTAAAAACAAAGGTGAAATGTGCAAATCTATTTACGAGCGAGAGGACATTTTCATCCAACGCATATCTATCTTATCGAAGGACATTTTCGTCAAAAGCATATCTTTTTATATGTTATTTTATTATAAAGTCATCGTGGGCAACATTGGCATATGAATTATCATGGGTCCCAAAATATTCCTACGTGCACACAGAACCACGCAAATTTGTGTTTCGGGGAGAACACACACCATGCATAGCATAGGCTCCGACAGCAGGGGTCCTAGCATCAAAGTTTTACGAAGTCGACACAACGATAGTAGGTATGGCAGGCTGAGCCAGCGTGACTATTCATGCCGGGTGTGGTTTCTTCAGGTTATAAATTCTATAAAAAAAGTACGTAAATAGACACACGTGTGTGTAATTATATATTAATCATATTTATTTACTCACGAGCTGAGACAACACAACCCAATTAGGCCCAAGGGCCTAATCAGTAGGCATTCGGCAACAGGTCGGCCCATCAATTGACAGGTCAATATTGACTGAGCCTGGCCAGGCTGGCCCATTCCCACCCATAATTTCAGGAAACCTTTTGTAGGTATAAGTAAATTCGGAAACATGAGGTCCATTTTTAGAATTACGGCAAAAGATTGGCTCCCTAAAATTATTTGGTTTCTTCTTTGGCATCAGCAGCTTGGTCCCCTTATGTATACCATTTAGTAAATGTTTTGTAACTAGAAAGCACAACTGTACTCAGAAATATGCCAGACCAAGTACACCATCTTCCATAATTAGAACAGACAACAAGATCAACAGAGACATCAGAAACAATACAATCAACCAAACAACTGGAACAATACAAACTACAAGGTGAGCAACAAGAAGGACTCCCAAGTTCTAAGTGGAACCTGAATTGACCCAAGGATCACAAGTTCACCTAATTCCACCAATCACTTACGGAAGTCATGAATTTTTTTCTAAAATCCAGATTTATTAGGCTTTCTAAGGTTCCTAACCCTCCTCAAATTCATTAGGCATTCTGTAAATTTCATTGGACAATAGGACATGACACTGAATGGTACACCCTAAAACACATCGTCCAAGATTTGTTGGATATAGGAGATCTCCAACTTATTGGAAATGATGAGCATGCCACAAGGAACGTGGATTTATGTATCTATACCACCCCGTCTGCCAACATGAGCAGATCAACAATATTAAGGCAGTCAAGATAGTTGAAAGGAAGTCTCCACGGTCTCTATAGTACAAGCAATCAAACATCATGATCATCCTGAAAGTAATAGTCACTAAAGAAGATAAACATTAATATAATCCAGTTCCAAAATGGATCATCATTCCAGTTGTCAAGGTGAGATACAACAAGCAACATTATCAAAAGATAAAAAAAGTAAATGTTGTGTATTTAGACCAGTCCATGGGAAAAATCATGGAATCCATAGAAAAAGAAGTCACATATGCTACCTCTCCTCTCAATCCCTTCACAAAAGACCTTGGCAAGAGAGGTCAGAAACCTCAGCAGGTCCATCTATGAAGTAGACAATCTGACTCCTCCATGCAGTGCAGTCAAGGTTAGGCTGTTCACCAATAATAGCAGCAAGCATTGGGAATTCACCATCAATGAATCCGCTCATGTCCTAACTTTCAACTAAGCAAAAACATTTGAGTTTGCCAAATAAATAAATTCAAATGATTTAGCTTGAGTGTAACAAAATTCGCTACATGCAACTTAAATGGGTAACGATTTCTTAGAGGTTGATCCGATTCAATTTGAACCACCATTATTGAAAGTCACTGTGAGCAACAAGAGCAAAACACAACTCACACCGAAATCTACTGCTCTAATACCATAAAGGAAAATCATAAAACAATAAGAAAACCAAATTAATGTGATCACTCTTACTTGGTTGTGAGTGGTTCCACTATCAATATAGCTCATACATACATGACTAATAGGAGATTACATTTACCATTTTACTAAATTAATCTCCTACATTTAAGGCACGCAAAAGGAAATTATCTTCCTTTAAGATTTGTGTTGTTAGCCTGATTGATTCTGGCATTACCAACTCTTATCTCTTTATATCTTATCTTCTCATTTTTGAAATTCTTGGCACCATTCCTTTTTGGATCTGAATCTCCATTGGGTCAGGTTTGTGAATCATCTTCTCATTATCAAGATTTACATGAATATAAGATTATTTTCATTTTGTAAGCAAGGATTTCATTGCTAAAAACATTTGCTTTATATGTATATATGTGTGCACCTGTGTGCAAATATCTATATTTTGGAAGAGCATCATATTTAAGATCTGAAGCTCACGGCTTCGATTAACGCTCACCACATCAATTTTTGCCTAAAAGATATTAAAATATATTTATATAAATATAACAAAGTAAATAATATATCTACAAAAATAATTTAATATATACATGTAAATGGACAAATATATGCATACAAGTTAATTTATGTACAAAGAATAATATATAGAAATATATATACATAAATACCGAGTATATATAATATAAATTTTTATATACAAATAAATATATATTCACGCGCACACACACAAATAAATGCTTATGCAAAACACGTATGTGTGTATATATATATATATTTATGAATCTATTTAATATACACATGCACACACACGTACACACACAAATATATTATATATAATAATAAAAATATAAATAGATATTTTCAATGGAAAATACTTCGTGGTAGGTTTTAACCACTGTTGTTTTTTTATTTCAATAGTGTGACCTTTGACAGTACTTTTTAAGTGCCATTAAAAGTAATCTTTTTTGAAAAGCCTTTGCCTATGGTTCTTAAGCGCTGGTAAAAGTAAATATTATTTGAAATGAATGGAATTCTTTTGCTGCGATTCTAAAGTGCCGGTGAAGACTTCCCTGCTGCTTTTTAAGCATCGGGTTTTGTTCTTGCGATGCGAGATCTAGCATCACTTGGGTGGCACTTGTAAGGTGCCACCCAAAGTGACCACCAATGCTTAAAAAGTGCTGCTAGATGATATTTCTGGTGTAACAAATTCAACTATGGATCCAACTTTGTCAGATCTTGGGTTCACGTCATAATGATGCTTAAATTCAAATCCCATAATTCCCATACTCTAACTTGATTTCCATCCAATTCTCTCCCTTTCTCTCTCTATATATAGAGAGAGTGATGTGTAAGTGTGCAATCACTAGGAGCGCAACCAGCATGCTCAGTGTCTTTCTCCAGCAAAAACGATGTTCAGCATCAAAATCAAAGAAAAAAGGCCTTTAGCGGTTTTGACCTCCACTCAAGGTCCCAGTTTTTGCTGGGAGGTGGTCAAAACCGACACTAAAGCATCTTTTTAAAAATAATGCATACATCCCTTGGGGCTTTAGCGGCGGTTTTGACCGCCATCTCAGCAGAAAAATAAACCTTTAGCAGAAACTGCCGCTAAAGCCCTGTTTTTTTGTGAGTCCGGATAGGGTGCAAGTGGCATAAAATTTGTGCATTAAGCACCTGATTGACCTCCATCAGGCCTTGGCCCCACAACTGGCAGGCCTGTCCTCCGCTCTCTCTCCGACCTCAAGGAGGTGTTCAGCCTGATCTAAATGTTGGAGATCAACTCTTTAATCATGTTTTTTTTTTAACAAAAAAAAATAGTGAGTTTATTAGTTGAGAAAATATTTCACAATGTGCATCTGTTGCTAGCCCGAAGAGGTTTGGCCAGTAGACCGGTGGTCCGGCTTACATTCCCATGAGTTTCAGCCCTTTGCATAATGAAGTGGCATGATCATTATGTTCTTTGCTTGTGCTGAAGCAACGGGATTCTCTAGGGGCAAGGGGTGCACCATGGGTTTCACATTACTGGAATAGCGACTGTAGCCAGCACGACTAAGGTGATTTCCCCATTCTTCATGGAAAAAAAAAATGTAAGTTGTTGCTATGTTAAGTCTTATAAAAATATATCAACAAGACAATTGTACGATGGAGAGCTGATTCACACTAAACAAACCATGTCAATCAGATATGTAAGTTTACGAAGCTTCATTAAAACTATATATATATATATATATATATATATATATATATATATATATATATATATATATATATATAGAGAGAGAGAGAGAGAGAGAGAGAGAGAGAGAGAGAGAGAGAGAGAAAGAGAGAGAGAGAGAGAGAGATGCCAACAATTAATATGAAAGGTGCATGAGAAGAGAGAAAGGATAGGATCAATGGTGTCTTTCATTCAACAAAGAAAATCTCCCCTCCAAACTCCAAGCGAACATGCTTTTATATTTGGCTACCTTGACACCATTCCAACAGTTCAACAATAAGCAGCAGCCCTCTAATAAAATGGAGGAGGATCAGGGCTAAACCTCCTAGAAGGACCCGAGGGGGGAACAGGCACACCTTTAGGGAGCACAAAGTAAGGATGGCCATCTGGAGGAGAAGGGGGAGCAGTTCCTGTAGAAGGGCCAGATGGGGAAACAGGCACACCTTTAGGGAGCACAAAGTAAGGATGGCCATCTGGAGGTGAAGGGGGAGTAGTCCCCCTAGAAGGGCCAGATGGGGGAACAGGCTCACCCTTGGGAAGCACAAAATAAGGATGGCCATATGGAGGAGAAGGGGGAGTAGTCTTCGTAGAAGGGCCAAATGGGGGAACAGGCTCACCCTTGGGGAGCACAAAGTAAGGATGGCCATCTGGAGGAGAAGGGGGAGTAGTCCCCCTAGAAGGGCCAGATGGGGGAACAGGCTCACCCTTGGGAAGCACAAAATAAGGATGACCATATGGAGGAGAAGGGGGAGTAGTCTTCGTAGAAGGGCCAGATGGGGGAACAGGCTCACCCTTGGGGAGCACAAAGTAAGGATGCCAATCTGCCTTTGCTTGACTGGTGCCCAAAGTTGCATATGATGTCTCTTGTGAGGCTACTGCCTGCCTGGATGAAAAAAAATATTGGTCACCTTTCTTTGTAATAGGATGGTTCACAAGGGTATAAGAATCATAGGGTGGCCTGCTCGTAGGGATATCTCTTGAGTTGCAAATGCAGAAAGTGAGGAAAATGAAAAGCAGCAGAAGCGAGCACACTGGGGACTCCATGTTTGGGTCTCAATAGGAGACTTTGCTGGTGGATTGATGGGGGTGGTCCCTTTTATATAATGGTGCAGGGAGAGAGAGAGATTTGATTTTCAAGTTATTACTTTTCTATATATGTTTCTGCCAAATATATCGTATATGATTTTTCCAAATATGTTGCCCGTAGGTTGTATACTTGTTACGTTCCTATGGGCACATTTTTTACTACTTGTGACAAGGAGATCTAGAGAGATTTGATTTTCAAGTTATTACTTATTTCTTTGGGGGAAGGGGTAATTAGCTCAAAGTTTTACTTTGTCAGGACAATGACAGTAACTACAGGTGGCAAAGGCAGCGTGGCTAGGTCTCTGATCTTGAGGGCGGTTTTTATGCTTAGAATTTCTTAGTGTAAATATTAGAAAAAAAATCACTTTTCCAAAACCAGTACTTGCTCGTAAGAGCTTACCAAATCCAAATAAATCAAGCAGTTATTTGCACTTGGTGGCGAGGAACTTGTTCAGGAAATCATTGATCCATATGAAGTACGTAAATCAGTGACCTGATGATACCAACAACTGATTGATTTATTTGGTCAGAATTTTTTTATTATGGTTAGAATCTCAAACATAATAATGGCACATAAATCTGGACAACAAGATCTTTCTCAGAAAACAAAATTTGGACAACAGGAAAACCAAATTGCCAAATAAAACATCTGGTTGTGTAGGGGTTCAATCTGTGCTATGTTATTAGTTCATCGAGCTCTAAGGATTATTGTGATTCTGAATATAATTGTTTGTGTATTCTTTCATATATATATATATATATATATATATATATATATATATATATATATATAAAATTGTTTGTGTAGGATTTGAATGCAAATACTCTAGACTGCATTATGGGGTTATTCAGGATCTGAGGAGGGGCTCTGAAACTCTTAGCATTTCACCTAAAAGGCGCAGTCGGGCGGCTCAAATAAGACTTCGCCCAAAGAATCTTGTAAAATGTATCATTGAGAGCTGAAATTGTAGAGTAAAAATTCAATAGAAAATGATTCATCCGTAAAGTTTGCTGTGTGAAAAATAATTGCTCGCTTTGTTGGGGAATGGTAGAATGTTAAGTTTCCTAATAAAATAATTCAAAACATTTTGCAAATATCTTTTTAACCTGATGTATATAATTTGGTCATGGAGATCTGACCTAACGTATAAAATAATTCAAAACATTTGCAAACATGTTTTTAACCTGATGTATATAATGTGGTAAGATTTGGTCATGGCGGTCGATCTGACCATACGAATGAGATAAAAATCATATGTCCAAGTTATTTTAATCTAATTCGACCTCAAAGACGTGTTTAGCCTGATCTAAATGCTGGGGATCAACTCTTTAATCATGTTTTCCAATAAAAAAACATGATTTTATAAGTCGAGAAATATTTCACATTGGAGGCTGTTGCTAGCCCCAAGGGGTTTGGCCGCTAGACTGGTGCACCGGGTTATGTAACATGCACATTTTGAAGGGAGGGGACGAACATCCTCCTTATATATATATATATATATATATATATATATATATATATATATATATATATATATATATATATATATATATATATATATATATATATATATATATATATATATATATATATATATATATATATATATATATATATGGGTAGGTGTCTGACACTTGCATTTTCTTTCTCATTTTTTTTATCCATATCTCAACGATCCAATGATGAAAACTTGCATTTTCTTTCTCATTGTAAAGCTAAGACTCATATCTAAGTTTGTCTAGTTTTCCACAGAAGCAGAAAACTCTTTTATAGTGCTTTCTTTTCTAACTCAAAAACCAGTACTGGTATTTATCCCGTGTTGTGAAATAGTCAACTTGTCAACATTCTTGGAGTCTTATCTCTCAAACTGCTTATCAGATCATTGTGATGTCAATGGCATTGGAAAGATAATAGACTCCTCTCTCTCTATTCTTTTTGCTATTATTCTGAATTTCCAATATAGATAGGCATCCCATCCCCTGTTCAACACTTGTTTTTAGGATTGCTTTTGGGGCCATATCTTGGCACCCGTCTGTTAGTTTCTAGCGTTTCATACACCATTAGAAAAATATTTTTATTTTATTTCTTTGCATTTGAATATTATGCTTTATTATGCTATGACATGATACATTGAGGCATGTATGAACATCATTGAACCTGCGTGTGGTTATGAACTAACTGTGAAATGCATTGCTGGATTAATGCTCTAATGAGAGCATGGGTGGGTTGTGACCCCACATTATGAGAGGAAGTCTCACTTTGCATGCAAACATCCACACATTTAAGATTTTTTTTCTCACCTTTACCGACGAGGTGCTCACATGGGCTAAAGGCACCAAAGCAAGTGAATTGGGTTGAACAAAACCATGTCATGACATGTATACTACTCTGAGGGGAGTATGAAGACTATTGATCCTAATTGCCTCATGAAGCGAGGACATGGAATACTAATTACCCTAATAAAGATGAAACTACCCATGTAACTCATTCACACCATGGTCCACCTTAGAGAGGGTGAAACAGTACAGCCCCGAGTGACAATATCGCATGTAGGTTTGAGCTACATGTCATACCAAATTAAATTAAGGAGCAAAGAAGTCCTTGGACCACCAATCACTCAGAGTTAGAGAGTTCGAGGTTGCCCAAAAGTAGTATACCTCAGCTGCTGCAGTAGTAGGAGATTGCAATCTGGTTTGCTCTTGTGTTGAAAATCTCTTGGTTATGGACCACAAGCTTAGGTTGGTTTATTCGATCAATAAGATACTACATCAAATATACAATTTGCATAATAAACATCATAGTATACTCTAGTTGGCATGATGACAATTGCCTCTACGTACCTAGAGGAGGTAAGCCTATTGAAACTAAAATTACTAATACTGCAAACTAGCTAACACAGTTAGTTATGATCATGTTATTCATATTGCTTACTTGAGATTCCAAGTTATAATCATGTTATTCATATTGCTTACTTGAGATTCTATGATATGATATTGAAGTTACATGATGCTTTATCTGCATGTATATGATTGTCTTGAAGCATGTTATGATAGATGTTTGATTAAATACCATGATGCATGTTGTGTAAATTTGTGTACCAACTCACAAGAGTTTTGACCCTATTTCATGGGGTGCAAGTGATTAATGATGATGCGGTGCGAGGGCGCAGTATGTGGCGAGGCCATGAACCATCCTTTCCTAACTAACCTGACGAGCTTGGAACAGACTTTTGGGTGTCTCATTATAAATGAGATGTTTTATTTAAGGATATGTAATATTTGGAACTATATGAGACTTAAGGAATGGAAATAATTTCTTCAGTTTATGAGCTGAGGATGGATATGTCTTTCGAGCACGTATTTTTCTTCTGTAACTCGCTAGGATTATCCGACTTTTTAAAACCCAAATTATAACTGTTGTGCTATTAAAAAAAAATTTGTGGTAAAAATTCTATATTTTTAATGTTGGAAATTTTGGGGCATTATAGGAAGTTTGTACTGAGCTGGTTCAAACTGGCTGGAACGAATGACTTGGTCCAACCAAGGTCTAAACTGGGCCTGACTGTTTGACCCAGAACTAGTCCAATAGTGGTTGGGCAGACCAGCAGTCGGTGGCTCCTTAGCTGCAAGAAAAATCAAAGAAAGAAAAGAAAAAGAAAATCAAAAGCAAGGAGGAAGATGAAGGGGTTTCAATACGAAAATCAATTTGTGGCAACAGATAGAATGGAGTCTATAGCTACACATACCAACCTGTTTTGGCCTAAATATATTATGCCAAAACCTAAGCGAACTATATTGTAAAAATATTCTTATACGCATACTTGAAAGGTTTTTGCGTGAGTTTTAGTTTTTCATGTGTAAACATGAGAATATCATTATGTCAACTGGATAGTGAGTTAGATGCTCATGAACATTCGAAAATAAGAAATCAATTGCCTTATGACAATTACTACGCTTTAACATATGCTTATGATCAATGCAATACGATTTTTACAAGGAATTAACTTGTTTTACCTATATGTATGTATATGATCAATGCAATATAACATTGCACATAGAATCAATACGTATATGCATATGTTTACAATAGATGCAATATGATATTGCACATGGAAAGATCATGCTTGCCTATGCTCATACTTGGGATAGATGCAATATGATAAGGTATATGAAAAGAACATACATGTCTATGCTCATACATATGATAGATGCATTGCACATGAAATCAACATATTTATACATATGTTTATGATAAATGCAAGGTGACATTGCATATGAAATGATCACACTTATCTATGCTCATGATAATTGCAATATGACATTGCTCATGGAAATTGTGTTTACTTATGCTCATATTTGGGATAAATGCACATTGACATAA